>NC_090448.1:498824215-500061298 GCF_031143425.1 Pleurodeles waltl | reverse complement strand
AAGCACCTCAGCCACACATTCCACGGGCCCAGTTCCATCCGCACCTTCTCATGGTTGAAAGGAATCCAGGCCACATTTAATGAAGGGGAAGGAGCCTGCACCAGCAGGCAAGAAGGGCAAGGGGGCTGCACCTCCCACCGGAAAGGGCAATGGGCCTGCCCCAGCAGGCAAGAAGTGCAAGGAGCCTGCACCTGCCACCGAAGTGCAAGGAGCCTGCCCCAGCAGGCAAGAAGGGCAAGGAGTCTTCACCAGCCACCCGAAAGGGCAAGGAGCCTGCACCAGCAGGCAAGAAGTGCCAGGAGCCTGCACCAGCAGCTGTCACGGAGCCCTCACCACCAACCATGGATGTGCATCCATCCAAGGGTGCGAGGGATGTGCAGGAGCCTCACCCCACCACCAGCACCACCACAGTGCATCCATCCGAGGGTGCAGGGGATGTGCAGGAGTCTCCCTCCCCCACCACCAGCACCACCACAGTGCATCCATCCGAGGGTGCAGGGTATGTGCAGGAGCCTCCCACCACCAGCACCACCACAGTGCATCCTTCTGAGGGTGCAGGGGATGTGCAGGAGCCTCCCACCCCCACCACCACCACCAGCATCACCACAGTGCATCCATCCGAGGGTGCAGGGGATGTGCAGGAGCCTCCCACCACCAGCACCACCAAAGTGCATCCTTCCAAGGGCACAAGAGATGTGCAGGAACCTCCCACCACCAGCACCACCTGATTGCAACCGTCACTGCCGGCGGACGCAACGTAATCCTGCCTTCATGGGCTGCTGTGCGGCCTGTCTACTCAAGAACCAGTGGGGTATACACCCACTCGAGAGTCTGTGGCCTTACACTCCCCAGGACCAAGCACAATGCATGTTGCCCCCTCCAGAACCAGTGGGCAAGTTACCCACTTGAGAGATTGTGGCCTTGCACTCCCCAGGACCAAGCACAGGGCATGTTGCCCCCTCCAGAACCAGTGGGGAAGACACCCACTCCAGAGACTGTGGCCTTGCACTCCCCAAACCAAACACAGGGCATGTTGCCCCCTCCAGAATCAGTGGGGAAGACACCCACTCCACAGACTGTGGCCTTGCACTCCCCAAACCAAACACAGGGCATGTTGCCCCCTCCAGAATCAGTGGGGAAGACACCCACTCCAGAGACTGTGGCCTTGCACTCCCCAGGACCAAGCACAGAGCATGTTGCCCCCTCCAGAACCAGTGGGGTATACACCCACTCCAGAGACTGTGGCTTTGCACTCCCCACGACCAAGAACAGGGCATGTTGCCCCCTCCAGAACCAGTGGCCTTGTTTCTGCTCCCGGATGAGGTGCCCCCTCCCCCTGAGGTGTCTGCCTATTTGCCAACTGATGCCCCTGCAATGTTCTGTGGGGCCCTGGACTTTGGCCTGTGGTCATGTGGCCCACACAAACTGAGGACTGGGAAGTGTCCCTTGTTCTGTACATTTGTAAATAGCTGTTACATTGCCTAACGTATTAGTTTTTTACTGTGTTGATATTATTACACTCACTTTGGTAAATTATTTTTGTCCTTGCATTATTCAGCCGATTTCGAGGGATTAACTTGCTTTCTTGTGCATCTGGTAGTGTGTGTATGGGGTGTGTGTATGGGGTGTGTGTCGTGCGTGTGTGTGTCACTCTCTTTTTCCTCCCCCCTCCCTTGTGTGCTAGACGGCTGTACTCACCATCGTCATCTTCGCCGGCCTTGGTTTCATGGTGGAGCAGAACGTAGAATATCGGAATTACATGCAGTTCAGGTTCCATGGCGGTGTGGCTGTTCCCTGTGTATCTAATGGTGAGTCCTTTCACTTCTGAACTCAGTTTCCGCCAGGCTTTTGATGTCGTTGGTACCGCCCCAGAAAAAGTGGAGGATTGTGTTGTTGTAATATGGTGGGCAGAACATTGACTTCCTCCTGGCTGTAGGCGGCTACCGCTGTGGTGGCTGTTATTTCTGCCCTGGCGGTCAGTGTGGTACATTGGCTGCCTTTCGGAGATCTTTCCGTCATGGTCATAATTTGGCAGTAATTTCCACCAGCCACTTGGCGGTATTACCACCACTTTATCACCGAACGCCAGGGTCATAATGAGGGCCAATATCGCTGTACCGAGGGAAGTGATGGAGGCACTGAGCTGGGCCACATCTCTTGAATGTGGATCTCAGAACTTACAGAGTTCATCTTATATTTCCTGTAAGATCCAAGAGGGCACATTTGCCTCAACCTCAGATGCCAACACCTCTTCCTGGGATGCAGCCACAAGAAAGACAGTAGATGGAGGGGTTTAAGCTGAACATAGGGGATGTGGGGTGTCAGGTCAGACGCCTTCCTCAGCTCTTCTGGGCAGGCACATGGAGAGGGAGTAGTGGCAGGGGGTTCAGCTGGAGGCCTCAATTGAATGTGGTCCTCTGGAGTTAGGGAGAGGTTGGTGGCAGATGGTGATGTGGCCTGCCCTGGGGACATCACTTCAAATTCAACCTCTTCTGTACCAAGAGGAGGCCCACATCCTCCCCCACTGGTGGTGTCCCTCTCAACGCCCCCTCGTCAATGTCCGCAGCTTCCACCTGGGCTGATAGCTTTATTTGTGCTGTATACTGGTAAACACATAGCATAGTTTAAACAGCAAACTAGATATTAAAAAATGCGTGTATTGCGCCCCTCTTTGATATGTTTGTATCATTTTGAGTGAGATAAGTATCTCAAAGTCAGCATTTACTTCATTATCCAAAAACATAATATTAAAACGAGAAACAAATACACACAAAAAGTATGCATTATACAGCACCCAATACTCAAACCCCTTGCATACCAAAACAAACATTTAGTAAAAAAATTACACACAGGCAGAGGGAAATTCAGTACATGAAGTTGCAAGCAGGTATTTTAAGGTTATTCTGACCCATCCTCACCACCAACCAAGATCCTTTGCCATCCTGCAGCTGATTAAAGCAGGGCAAACATTAAGGAGCATATGTATGAGGGCATAGCATCACGTTTGCACCACACAAAGTGGTTCATGCATGACGCAAGGCTCTAAGTCAGATTTATGAAGCCACTTTGTATGGCTTTGAGAGGCCTCAAATCTGGAGTAAAGCTAAGTAGCGCAAGTCACTGTGTTGCGCTACTCTGCCTTGGGCAGGCATTCCATGGGCGTTGCGGTGGGTTTTCCCATGCAACACACATACATTTTGACACATCCCCAGATTTGGGGGACACAACGAGGAAAAATATATTTATTTCTCCTGTTTTCTCCTCTTTCTATGTGTGCTGCATTCTGCAAAAATACTCTCAGGATTGTTTTTATGCAGGAAGGCGCTCCTTACTGCACAAGACATCCTGCATGCAATGTGGACACCCTTGCACCAAGGTGAAAGGGTGCCTGTGTTGGTGCGAGGCAGCCCATTGTGCACCAGTGCAGGGAAAAATGACAGTAATGCCCAGTATGTCTTAGATATAGAACATTCCGCCCCTTTCCCAGTGACAAGACGCAGTACAGAAAGGTGACCTGCCTCACTGTAGGTTTCCTTCTTTTACAGAATGGCAAACTTCAGTTACTCTATGCATAGGCATCAATCCTTGTGACAAAGATGCCCATTGTCCAGGAAGATGTCACAAAAGCAGTGACATGTACTCCCCTTAGGCAATGGAGTCCTTTGCAACTTTTTTTTATCATTAATCATTGATATGGGCACAAAATCCATAGCAAGGCCTTTTGTCTCTTGACAACATATGTTGCTTATATGCATCATGTATGGCTTACAGAGTAGTTTCAGGATGGAATTTATTG
This sequence comes from Pleurodeles waltl, assembly GCF_031143425.1. Lineage (NCBI taxonomy): Eukaryota > Metazoa > Chordata > Amphibia > Caudata > Salamandridae > Pleurodeles > Pleurodeles waltl. Next base: position 500,057,502 of record NC_090448.1, on the reverse strand, counting down.
ACAGAATGTTAAATGTCCACCAATCATCATTGACAACAGACTGTCCATAACTCAACTAGCGACACAAGAGAATAAGGTGTCAACCAGCTGAACACGCACCTACATACCTTGTCCTATGTGTAGTACACTGGCCTGCTCTCTGGATCCAGACCTAGATGAGGGCTCAGAGGTATGTGTAAGCCCTGGCATGCTGCAAGGTTGTGTAAGATGCAACAGGCTACTATTATCTTGCACACAACTTCAGTGGAGTACAGCAGCATGCCCTGTATAGTTAAGACATCTGAACCACGACTTTAGTATTCTAAAAGTACGCTCTATGATGGCTTGTGTCCATATATGTGCCCTATGTTAACTACGCTGAGGCACAGTGATTGTACACACATTTGAATAGTGTGAGGAGATGAGGGGAGAGTGCATATGCAGCATCACCTAAGGACGAAAAAGTACAAATTGTGCATGTCCCTGTTGAATTTGTACAGTTACTAATATATCAAATGGTACATGCGGTGTCTGTTAGCCTCATGTATGTGTCACAAGAATGAATGTTAAATTGTGATGGACGTGTGTATAAAAAATCTGAAACAAATACAGTCTTGTCTGCATACTTGTCCAGAAGCCACATGTTGCCAAATGTTCCCATTGCCAGCCGCCAGGCAAGCGGTAACATTTGAAATATGTAGCTGTCATGTGTACTACCTGGGAACACTGCATGCACATCTGTAAAGCAGCCACTGGCATCACACACATGCTAGTATGTTGATGGTGTGCCAGCAGTGTCTGTTGCAGAAGATGTGTGCATTGTGGCGAGGTGGCTGACGTACCACATGAGAGGAACCAATTACACCAACCACATGTGGGAAGTGGGATAAGATGTAGAAATCCCTGGCAGCCCTTTGCCTTCCTGACAGTTTATGTGGTATACTTATGCACTGATGCACTCTCCTATTTATGCAGCTGAGATCGTTACACAAACATCAGGACTGACTTGTCTGAGAAATGGCCATAATGTCACTGGACACACTCTGGAATGACCCAGTGGCAAATAAATGGAAAGCTGGTAGGACATAGGCTGGTATGACATGGGAGCAGCAGGACACAGAGTCAAAATTCTGCTCCCACTCAGAAATCTCCAAGATGACATAAGGGAGAAAACTGAATCTGGAGCTGACATCTTGGCTGGACATCCCAAAGTGGTTACTCCTTTGCTGAAGATCCTCTTTACTCTTCTTTTCCTCCTCCTTCTCCTCCAATCATTTTGTTGCATGACAAGGGGCAACCCAACAAACACATTTAGGGCCAGATGTAGCAAACAGTTTGTGAGTCGCAAACGGCGGAAATCGCCGTTTGCGAGTCGCAAACGTGTGTTTGCTATGCAGAAATGCATTTTGAGAGTCGGAACGACTCGCAAAATGCATTTCCGACTCGCAAGTACGAAGTGGTGTTCCCTTCCTATTTGCAACTCGCAGTGGTATGCAATTCCATTTGCGACCGCGTACGCGGTCGCAAATGGAGTCGCAGTTACCATCCACTTGAAGTGGATGGTAACCCACTCTCAAACTGGAAGGGGTCCCCATGGGACCCCTTCCCCTTTGTGAGTGGACCCAAAAATATTTTTTCAGAGCAGGCAGTGGTCCAAGGGACCACTACCTGCCCTGAAACAATCCGAAACTAAAGGTTTCGTTTTTTTTTTTCTAAGTGCAGCTCATTTTCCTTTAAGGAAAACGGGCTACACTTGGGAAAAAAAACTGCTTTATTTCAAAGCAGTCACGGACATGGAGGTCTGCTGTTCCCAGCAGGCCTCCATCCCCGTGAGTGCCCATAGTCACTATGGGGGCGCAAATTGCAACCCACCTCATTAATATTAATGAGGTGGGTCTTTGCGACCCCATAGAGACTCGCAGACGGTGTCTGAGACACCGTTCTGCATAGCAAATTGCGAGTTGCAATTTGCGAGTCGCTCGGACTCGCAAATTGCAAGTCGCAATTTGCCGTCTTCCTACATCTGGCCCTTAGTGACATGTTGTAAGATCTGAAAGGGTTTGTGTGTGGCAACTCAGAATTTAGGTCTGCAGCAGGGCTGTGATTGGCTGATGACTTCCAGTTGGAGCTGGGTGGGGGGATGGTAAGCAAAGACACAGGTGTGTGTGGTGAGTTTTGGACAAACTTAGGAGTCTTATGTTTGTTCATAGATTTAGAGTGGTATATTACATTCACAATGTGACTGATTTCGGAAGACATTATGGCCCGCATTATGACTCTGGCAGTCAGTGATAAAGTGGAGGTAATCCTGCCAACAGGCCGGCGGTAACTACTGGCAAATTATGACCATGGCAGAAAGATCTCCGAAAGACAGCCAATGTACCACCGACTGCCAGGTCGGAAACAACAGCTGCCACGGCGGTAGCCGCCTACAGCCAGGCGGAAGTCAATGTTCTGCCCACCGTAATAAGACACAGGAAACCGCCACCTTTTCCGGGGCGGTACCAACGACATCAAAAGCCTGGCAGAATCACTGTACAGAAGGGAAAGGACTCACCATTGGAGACACAGGGAACAACCACGCCTCCATGGAGCCCGAGCTGCATATCTTCCCCATGCTCTTCTACGTGCTGCTCCACCACGAACACCAACGACAGAGAAGACGATGACGGTGAATACAGCCGCCTAGCACTTGGGGGGAGGAAAAAGAGAGTGACACACTCACGCACAACACACACACCTCCACCCCCCAACACAATACACACAAACAGCTGCAGTAATAAAACATAATTACCCCGTACCTCTGTTGAATAATGCAAGAACAACAGGAATTTACTAAAGTGAGTGTAATAAGATCAACACAGCATAAATAAGAAATATGCAATGTAACTGGTATATAGAGTTGTACAGTTTAAGGGACACTGCCCAGTCCTCAGTGTGTGTGGGCCACAGGGCCACCGGCCAAAGTCCAAGGCCCCACTGGTCACCTGCATCAACATGGAGAGAACAGTGAAGGGGCATCAGTTGGAAAAGACAGCCCATACACACACACCATACACACAGCCAGATGCATTACAAAAACAATTTAACCCTGTAACTCGGCTGAGTAATGCAAGGACAAAACGATTTTGCAAAAGTGAATGTAATGATATCAACACAGTATGAACAATAAGTTAAGGCAGATAATAGATATCTACATATGTACAGAAAAAGGAACACAGCTCAGTCCACAATTTGCATAGGCCACATGGCCACAGGCCAAAGTCCAAGGCCACACATGCCACCTGCTTCAACACGGAGAGAACACTGCAGGGGCATCAGTTGGTAATTAGGTAGGCACCTCAGGGGGACGGTGGATGGGGGGGCACTTCAGCCAGGAGATGTAACAAGACCACTGGTTCTGGAGTCGGCAACATGCTCTGTGCTTGGTCCTGTGGAGTGCAAGGTCACAGTCTCTCAGGTGGTTGTCATACCCACTGGTTCTGGAGGGGGCAACCTCCCTGTGCTTGATCCTGGGGAGTGCAAGGTCACAGTCTCTCAGGTGGTTGTCATACCCACTGGTTCTGGAGGGGGCAACCCGCCCTGTGCTTGATCCTGGGGAGTGATGGGCCACAGTCTCTCAGGTGGGTGTCATACCCACTGATTCTGGAGGGGGCAACTTGCCCTGTGCTTGATCCTGGGGAGTGATGGGCCAAAACTCTCAGGTGGGTGTCATACCCACTGGCTCTGGAGGGGGCAACCTGCCCTGTGCTTGATCCTGGGGAGTGATGGGCCACAGTCTCTCAGGTGGGTGTCTTGCCCACTGGCTTTGGAGGGGGCAGGCCGCACACCAGCACATGGAGGCAGGATTACATACTGTCCGCCGGCGGTGATGGCTGCACAGTGGTAGTGCGGTTGGTGGGGGCAGGCTCCTGCCCATCCCCTGCAACCTCAGATGGCTGCACAGTGGTGGTGCTGTTGGTGGGGGGAGGCTCCTGCCCATCCCCTGCAACCTCGGACAGCTGCACAACCAAGGTTGGTGGTTGGGGCTCCGTCATAGTTCCTGGCCCGGGCCGCTTGGTCTTCCTGCCTGCTGGTGCAGGCTCCTTAGTCTTCCTGCCTCTTGGTGCAGGCTCCTTGGCCTTTCGGGTGGCAGGTGCAGGCTCCTGTCCCTTCTTGCCTGCTGGAGCAGTCTCCTTCCCCTTTAGGCTGGCTGGTGCAGCCTCCTTGCCCTTCAGGACAGGAGGTGTGGCCTGGATCCTTTTCCACCACGAGTGGGCCTGTGGACTGTGTGGCTGAGGTGCTTGGCCTGGTTCTTCGTACCCTGGCCATACATGCAGGATGGGAGAGAGGAGTAGGGAAGAGGTCAAAGGTGGATAGAAACAGTTTTTTAGGGACATTGGGGTGGGTAGAGGGAGAAGGAATGGATGTGAAGGATGAGGGAGTGGTTGTTAGAGGTGTCTGTCTGCTGCTTTTGGGTGCAGGTGCATGGGCTGTATGCTGTTGTGAGGTGGATGGCTGTTGGGTGTCTGAGTGCTTGCGTTTGTGTATTTTAGGAGGGGGACAGACACAGTGGGAGAGGACACAGGGCACGTGTGCATGGCTGGTGTTGAGGTGTCTGCCAATAAGGTGTGTGTTATGCCTGGTGTGGTGATGCTGGTAGTGGATGTTGATGTAGTGCATGCAGGTGTGAGTGTGGATGTAACTGGGTGGGAGTTGGAGGAGAAGGAGGGGGAGACAGTGGAAATAGTGGGTGTTGTTGTGTCGGCAACTGGATGATGTTTGTGTGAGTGCATGTGTGCTTGGGATAGAATGGGGTTGAGGGGAATGGGACTGGGCAGTGGAAGTTGGAGGGGGAACGGTAGGAACAGGGACAGTGGCTGCCATCAGGGAGGAGGTCAGAGCCTGAATCGATCTCTGTTGGGCCACCAATCCAGTGTGAATGCCCTCCAGGAATGCATTAGATTGTTGCATCTGGGATGCCAGCCCCTGGATGGCATTCACAATGGTTGACTGCCCTACAGAGATGGATCTCAGGAGGTCAATAGCCTCCTCACTCAGGGCAGCAGGGATCACTGGGGCAGGGCCTGAGGTGCCTGGGGCGAAGGAGATGCCCACCCTCCTGGGTAAGTGGGCACGGGCAACTCGATGAGGGGCTGCTGGGAGGGCGGTGCTGGTACGGGGGTGGCGGCTGTACCTGTAGCTGGGGTGGTCATAGAAGTGTCCGCCACCACCAGGGAGCACTCATCGGAGGAGGTATCTGTGTCAGAACTGTCCCCTCCAGTCTCCGCCGTGGTGCTCCCTTCTCCCTCTGTCTCACTGGTGCCCTCACCGTTGGTGGACTCTGCCTCCTGGGTCCTGTGGGATGCAGTTCCCTCCGTCGCAGGTGCCTCTGCTTCTCCGCCAGATGATGCTAATACACATAAGAACAGGATGACAAAATAAAAACGGGGGGAAAGAGACAAAGAATACACTTGGTCAATGGCTGCACCAACACCACGGTTGGTGTACACAGCACCGTCACACACAGGGAACAGCCCTACGCAATATGCATTGCACTACCAGAGGAATAGTTAGCGGCCAAGGCATGGGGAGGGGCACACACTGCCAACTGCAGCACACCTGGGACCCACACAGCCCTGACCAGTAGTGGATGCCTACGAGCTAGGTTGGGAGATTGTCCCTTCTGAACCCTAGCCACCAGCGGACCTACGCTGCAAAGTCAGGCCTGCCCTAGGGGCACCCACTGACACACATCCCCCACCCAGATACCACCCTACCATGCATAAGTTGTAATGATGGGCACTGTACTCACCCCCTTATGGCTGCTGTGATGCCCTCAAGCACCCATCCAGCTCGGGATAGGCCACCGCCAGTATGTGGGCCATCAGGGGGCTCAGGGTTCCACAGGCACCCCTTCCTCATTGGGAGGCCATCCCCAGATGGGCCTCCGCCGTCTTCCGTGCCCAGTGTCTCAGGTCTTCCCACCGTTTGCGACAATGGGTGCTCTGCCTGCTGTAGACCCCCAGGGTCTGCAGCTCCTTAACGATGGCACACCATATACCCTTCTTTTGATGGGCGCTGACCTGCAGAGGCAATACACAAAGGGAAATAGATTTAGACAACCAGTCCTGCCTGTTACACATATGGCCCACCATACCCGTTTCCATCACCATTTACATATACATGGCCCAGCACACAACCTGTACGCCGCCCAGAGGACATCCACCAACCCCCCTTACACGAGGCTTTCACACACACAACTCCATGCATTGCTGCCACATGCATCGTGCTCACAGTGTGCTCACCTGTTGGTCTGGAGGCCCATACAGCAGTCCGTACTGGGATAGGATCCCATCCACCAGTCTCTCCAACTCCTCCAAAGTGAAGACTAAAGCCCTGACTCCGGTTATAGGGGCCATGGTAGGTTCCAGACACAGGTCACAGAAGCACATGCAGTGTAGGTCCTCTCCTATTGAAGGTCAGGGAGCAAGTGTGGAATATGATAGAAAATGGCAGTCACGTCCTTGGTGGTACATACCATCACCGCCGGTGTAGATCACCATTGCCACTGTACCCCATATGGCCCAATTATAAGCAATGAGGAGTTGCATGGCGGTTCCCGACCGCCTCCCACAACGGTGCACAACGTCAGCGGAATTACCTCACTTCCACATGTCCCTCCACACAGGACGGGAGGGTGCCATTTCAGGGGGGGTGCAGGCCCTGGAATAATGCTGCGTCACAGGAGATAGTAGGACATACTGGACAAATCACAATGACCCATTACATGTGTACAGGATGCAAAGTTCTGTTGTAGCTCCATTGTTCAGTTTGTGACCGGCTTCTTACTCGTGTCCCTTATATTGCTACTGCTGTGGATAAATAGGAGATGGAGACATACCCCCATGTACAGACCCATGGTGGACTTGGCAACACTGGAGAAAAGGCACATTATCCTCACCTATAGACTGGACAGGGCCACAATCACAGAGCTGTGTGCCCAATTGGAGCCTGACCTGATATCTGCTATCTGTCACCCTACTGGGATCCCCCCTCTTGCTCAGGTGCTATCTGCACTCCATTTCCTGGCCACTGGTTCTTTCCAAGTGATAGTGTGCCTGGCAGCAGGAATGTCACAGCCAATGTTCTCAATTGTTCTTACAAGAGTGTTGTCTGCCCTGATTAAACACTTGAGCAGCTACATTGTTTTTCCCCAGGTTGAAGATTTGGCCACAATGAAGGCAGAGTTCTATGCAATGGGACCTATCCCCAACACAATTGGGGCGATTGATGGAACACATATTGCATTTGTCCCCACCGGCCAGAATGAACAGGTGTTCAGGAATCGGAAGAGTTTCCACTCTATGAATGTACAGATGGTGTGCCTTGCGGACCAGTACATCTCCCACGTCAGTGCTAAGTATCCAGGGTCAGTGCATGATGCCTTTGTCCTGAGGAATCACAGCATCCCAAATGTGATTGCCCAGCTACAGAGGCACAGAGTGTGGCTATTAGGTGAGCCCTGGTTCCTACCCAGTATATGTTGTTGTATGTGTATGGTGTGAGCCATATGGGATAGTGTGTGGCTAAATGTTATCCCTCAATATTGCAGGTGACCCTGGTTACCCCAACCTATCATGGCTGCTGACCCCTGTGAGGAATGCCAGGGCAAGGGCAGAAGAATGTTTTAATGAGGCACATGGATGAACCAGAAGGATAATTGAAAGGACCTTTGGCCTCCTGAAGGCCAGGTTCCAGTGCCTCCATCTACATATTGATCCCTGTGCTACTCACCAAAGAAGGTCTGCCTGATAGTGGTGGCATGCTGCATGTTGCATGTTGCATAACCTGGCCCTCAGACGCCATGTCCAATTCCTGCAGGAGGAGGAGGTTGGAGGTGCCCGTGTGCCAGCAGTGGACCCTGTGGAAAGTGAGGATGAGGAGGCAGAGGATGAGGATGAGGACAACAGAACATCTGTGATCTGACAACACTTCCAATGACACACAGATAGGACAGTCCTACTTCACATTTCAATGACATTTGTTTGAATTTGTGTGGCAATGGCATGCTGATATTTCCCACTTCTATGCCCACTTACTGCTCCCTTTGGCAATTCATTTTGCAGTTGTCGGTGACCTCACACATACACCTGGTGTGATCACTGCAGCCAGCTACCGGTCATTAATCTATGCTCATTTTCTGTACAGTTGATTTATAATGTTTGTATCTATTTCAATGAATACATATATTAGATATACATGACATACTCCAAACTTCTTTTTTTTCCAAGGGTGTTTATTGAAGTGCTAAAATATGGAGGGGCAAGTGCAATGGGATGTGGTGATGATGGAGGAAAGTCCAGGGTATTGTTCCAGTCTGTTTGTAGCACAGGTGCATTGTCCAAGGTCCAAGGAAGGCGAGCAATGGCAGTTCAAGGTGGACAGGATAGGACACAAGGTTGACAATCAGGAGAGTCTCATTTCCTGGCGGGGGTCTTGGCAATTTTCTCTGGTGTCTGTCTGGATCGCAGGGAACATTTGCGGGGTGGTTCACCTTCTGCAGGGGGAGGGGTGCTGGTGGCCTGCTAGTCCTGTGGAGGGGCCTCCTGGCCACTAGTGGCAGCGGAAGTGGAAGGCTGTTCAGATGTCTGGCTAGTGGAGCCGCTGCCTCCCTCATAATATTGGCCATGTCTGCCAGCACCCCTGCTATGGAGATCAGGGTGTTGTTGATGGCCTGCAAGTCCTCCCTGGTACTGTCTCTCTTGCAGCCGCCTGTTCCCCTGCACATTGTCAAGGATCTGGCCCATCGTGTCCTGGGAATGTTGATAAGCTCCCAGGATCTCTGCAAGTGCTTCCTGGAGAGTCGGTTCCCTGGGCCTGTCCTATCCCTGGCGTACAGCAGTGCCTCTGTCCCCTGAACCGTGTGCCCACTGCCACTGACCCAGGTCCCTGATTGTCTTGGTTATGAGGTGTGGCCTGGGGTCCCTGTGGAGGTGGACACATTGCTGATTGATGTGTCCTGGGGACAGAGGTGTGGGTACGCTCTGGTGGTGTTTCCAGATGGGGGAGGCTCTGTGGTGATCTGTGACTGGACCTGAGTAACCGGCTGTCCACTGGTCCCTGATGGGCCAGGTTGATAATCCAGATCCTGAAGACCAGAGTTGCTGTCATCACTGTGGACCCCTTCATTTGGGGGACTGGATAGTGCTGGCACCTCCTCTCCGCTGACATTGGCTGGGGTACCTGTGGGGATGTAAATGATATGTTATGGTTTCTGTGTCTGACATATTGTGCATCTGTGGCTTGCCCTCTTTGGTTGGATTTGCCCTGGCAGCTTTCACTTGTGTACATTGGTGTGTGGTGGGATAATTAGTTCTCTGTAGTGTGCATGCTTTAGTGATGAGTGTCCATGAAGGGCTGTGAGTGGTGTCCATGCATTGGTAGAGCATGCAGGGCTTGGCATTGGGATGAGTGAGATGTGATGGTGGGGTATGTGGGAAGTGGTGAGTGATGGGAGTGAGGGTGGGGGTATGTGATGCCATGCAGGTGGGGGGTAATAGTAGTAGAGAGCTGACTTACCAGAGTCCAGTCCTCCTCTGACTCCGGCCAGTCCCTCAGGATGCAGGATTGCCAAGACTTGCTCCTCCCAAGCTGTTAGTTGTGGGGGAGGAGGTGGGGGTCCACCGCCAGTCCTCTGTACAGCGAGCTGGCGTCTTGCTGCAATGGAACGTACCTTCCCCCGTAGGTCATTCCACCTCTTCCATATGTCATCCCTAGTTCTTGGGTGCTGTCCCACGGCGTTGACCCTGTCCACGATTCTCCGCCATAGCTCCATCTTCCTAGCTATCGATATCTGCTGCACCTGTGCTCCAAATAACTGTGGCTCTACCTTGCCAATTTCCTCCACCATGACCCTTAGCTCCTCCTCTGTGAAACGGGGGTGTCTTTGTGGTACCATGGGTGTTGTGTGAGGTGTGTTGGTGAGGGTGTGTTGGGTAATGTGTTGGGGTGTGTGATGTGGGGTGGATGAGTGGTGTATAGGAGTGAATAGTGTGTGCTCTAGTTGTCTCAGTGGTCTTGGTGTCTCTCTGCTGGCAATGGTTTGAAATAGTAAAGGACTGTGGGTAATGTGGATGTGTGTTTTATAATGGTGTGGGTGTGTGGGTGTGGTGTGTGTAGGGGTGTCAGGTGTGTGTTGTTTGAATTGTCCAATGGTGTTGTTTCGTTTGTGTGTCCATTTTGAGCGCAACAGAATGTACCGCCAATGGTTTACCACCGTTGAATGTCCGCCGTGGTAATTCGTGGGTCATAATGTGATGGGTGTTGTTCTATTGGTGTAACGGTGCGGGTTTTGATAACGCCACTTTGTCACTGACCTTTTGTCTGGTGGATTTGTGTATGTGGCTGAATACTGACAGACTGGTGTGTGTGTGTCATATTATGGTGAACGGATATCCACTGCGGCGGAGGTAAGTTGGCGGCCATCAGCGTTGCGGTAAGCGGGATTTACCACCAATGTCATAATGAGGGCCTATATGATGCATGACTGTGGGTAAAAGGTGAAACTGTAGAAGATTTTTTTTTAACATGTGATGCTTTTCAACACTCTCGTAGTGGTGTGTGGTTTTGCCAGAGTATATATACCACTGCAAGACACACCCTTCACATATGCATATGTAACTGCCCTATGCCTACATGTAGTTATTTTATTTTTTCAGTTATGTATTTTGTGATATTTTGGGGGTACATCTCGACTTTTTTGTATTCAGGCCCTATTGCGGAGACTTAGACCTGAGTGCGGACGTAAAGATATTGCCCATAATTTATCTTTGTGAATACCAAAAATCAGAAACTTAGGTGGTCATTACAACATTGGCGGTAAAAGCCGCTTATCGCCGTGCAGAAGACCGCCAATACACAGCCGCGGCCGCGGAAATCCGCCACAGCTATTATGACCCACATCTCGGAATCCGCCGAAATTCAGACACCCACACAAGTTCGCCACACCAAAGGTCAGTGAGAAACTGGCAAAAACAAATCCTCCACTGTCACGCCAACAGAAACACGCCCATGCTATCACGACCCACGAATCCACGCGGTATTCCATTGGTGGTACACACCGCCGCGCTCAAAATACACACATATCTCCAAAACACTGCCACATTGGACAATTCGAAATACACACACCTGATACACATACAAACACCACTCCCACACACCCAACACAATATAAAACACACACCCACATCACCCACAAACCCCTACGACCAAAAATTATTGATGAAGGCCAGAGAGACTGCACAGCATAGACAACCCCACCACACAGAGGCACACAACACCATCACCCACACAACATCCACGCACAAAACACCACACACCACTACACATCACCACACTCATCACCACATACACCACCCCACACATCACCTACACCATCCCATGGCACGGCAAAGACACCCCAGGTTCTCCAAGGAGTAGCTCAGGGTCATGGTGGAGGAAATCGTACGGGTAGAGCCACAGCTATTTGGATCACAGGTGCAGCACATCCCCATAGCTAGGAAGATGGAGCTATGGCGAAGAATAGTGGACATGTCAACGCAGTGGGACAGCACCCAAGAAATCGGGACGACATCAGGAAGAGGTGGAACGACCTACGGGGGAAGGTGCGTTCCGTGGTCTCAAGACACAACATCGCGGTACAGTGGACTGGCGGCGGACCCCCACCTCCTCCCCCACAACTAACAACATGGGAGGAGCAGGTCTTGACCATTATGCATCCTGAGGGCCTCGGGGGAGTTGGTGGAGGAATGGACTCTGGTAAGTCAAACCTTAACTATCATATCCCCCACTCTACCTGCATGCTATCACACACCCCCACCCTCACCCCCTCCGCTATCACTCCAACTCCTCACTAGTGTACTAATAACACAAACCACACATCCCAACACCAAGCCCTGCATGACACAACAAAGCATGGGCACCCCTCACTAAAGCATGCACACTGCACATACCCATAACATCCCCCCAACCATCATCACACAAGCCCCCACACAGGAATGCTAGCACTGGGGTACACGCTCACCCACCCATTGCACACCATGACACACACAGATGCAATAATCATGCTTTTACACTCCTGCAGGACCACTACCCAACGTCACCAGACAGGAGGGTCCAGACATCTATACCCCACCCACAGAAGAGGCCCACAGTGATGACAGCAGCTCTGGCCAACTGGATCCAGATGACCAGCCCGGACCATCGTGGGCCTCGGGACAGTCGGTTCCCCTCGCACAGGCACAGCCCAACACAGACCTTCCACCCTCTGGAAACACCAGCACAGCACCCACCCAGCGGGCCCATACCTCCATACCCAGGACACGTCAATCAGCTGTGTGTCTACCACTACAGGGAACCCAGGATAACCCACCACCCCAACAACAACAGGGACCTGGGGGCAGTGGTAGTGGGCACACGGTCCAGTGGACGGAGGCATAGGAACACAGGGGAACTGGGAGGGCTGCTGTGCGACAGGGGGCGGACAGGCCAAGTGAATACACTCTCCACGAGGCCCTCTCCTCCATCATGGGAGCATACCACCACTCCCAGGAGACGATGGCTACAGTCCTGGCCAAGTTTCAGGAGACCCAGCGCATGCAGGAGGACCAGTATTTGGGGTTCAGGGAGGAACTCAGAACCATCAGCTCCGCCATGGGCACCATCGTAGGGGTGCTGAAGGACATACTGAACAACATGAGGGACACCGTGTCACTCCAAGGGGCCCCTGACACTAGCATGGATGATGAACTGTCCACCACCTCCGCCGGCGCTAGTGGACAGGACGCCCTGCCACAGGACCACCACACCAGCACCCCACCCCCTGCAGACGGAGAACCACACGCAAGCAGTCCCTGAGATCCAGGAACAGGACAGAGCATGATGGCAAGACCCCCGCCAAGAAATTAGACCACCCTGATTGTCATCCCACTGTCCCACTTTGTAACCCTGTCCATATTGGAACTGCCCCAGCTCCACTCCCTATGCCCATATGGGCAGTGCACCTGTGAGACAAAAAAGACTGGACTCTGCCATGGACATTCCTCCACCATCACCCCTCACCATTTTACCACCCACTCCAATATTTAGCACTTCAATAAACACCCTTGAAGCACAAAACAATCTGGAGTCAGTCTGTGATTTTGAAAATGTGTATTAGCTATGACAGTGACAAAATGCGTTCTCAAATGTAATGTCAACATACCTATGTCACACATCACAAGTCCATGAAGAATGCAAGCAGATGACACACGTTGGTAACCACACCTGTGAAACCATAATGGAAATGTACAACTCAGTTACCAAATACTGCTTGAAATTGACAGGATAGAGGTAGAAGTGTGAAAGTACTTGTAGTAGGCAGGAATGTGTTCTCACCTGTGTGTCACTGGAAATATTGCTGGATAACTGAGTCCCTGTTGTCAATGTCTTCTTTCTCTGCTTCCTCCTCATCACTGTCCACAGGCTCCACAGCTGCCACAACACCGTCATCTGGACCATCCTCCTGCAGAAAAGGCACCTGGCGTCGCAAAGCAAGATTGTGAAGCATACAGCAGGCGATGATGATCTGGCACACCTTCCTTGGTGAGTACAATAGGGAACCACCTGTCATATGGAGGCACCTGAACCTGGCCTTCAAGAGGCCGAAGGTGCGTTCGATCACCCTCCTATTCTGCCCATGGGCCTCATTGTAGCGTTCCTCTGCCCTTGTCCTGGAATTCCTCACTGGGGTCAGTAGCCATGACAGGTTGGGGTAACCAGAGTCCCCTAATAGCCACACACGGTGCCTCTGGAGTTGACCCATCACATAAGGGATGCTGCTATTCCGCAGGATGTAGGCGTCATGCACTGAGCCAGGGAACACAGCATTTACCTGGGAGATGTACTGGTCTGCCAAACATACCATCTGTACATTCATGGAATGATAACTCTTCCGGTTCCTGTACACCTGTTCACTCCTGTGGGGGGGGGGACCAAAGCTACATGGGTCCCATCAATGGCACCTATGATGTTGGGGATATGTCCCAGGGCATAGAAGTCACCCTTAACAGTAGCCAAATCCTCCACCTGAGGGAAAACGATGTAGCTCCTCATGTGTTTCAGCAGGGCAGACAACACTCTGGACAACACGTTGGAAAACATAGGCTGGGACATCCCTGATGCCATGGCCACTGTTGTTTGAAAAGACCCACTTGCAAGGAAATGGAGCACTGATAGCACCTGCACTTGAGGGGGGATCCTTGTGGGATGGCGGATAGCTGACATCAGGTCAGGCTCCAACTGGGTACACAGTTCCTGGATTGTGGCACGGTCAAACCTGTAGGTGATGATTAAATGTCGCTCTTCCATTGTCAACAGGTCCACCAGCGGTCGGTACACCGTAGGATTCTGCCATCTCCTCATGTCCCAGCTGACGGTGCCTAGGAAGGACAACAGCGACCACAGAGTCAAGCAACTCAGAGGTATGTACCCACAGCTACACAGAACACGAAACATAATCCAAAAAGTTGTCTGTACGTGTGTTGAGTCCAGGCTTAGGTATGTGTGACGCAGTTGAAAATGAAGCCATGTGGGCCACTGAAATGGCGGCTGCCTGACCTCTAAACTGGGACAATGGGATGTGAGGTAACTGCACTGGCGTTGTACACCGTCGTAGTAGGCGGTCGAAGACCGCTGCGCAATGCTGCATTGGTTAACATTGGACCCTATGGGTCCCAGGAGCCAATGACGAAGTGCGCCGGTGGTGATGATACGCACCACCGAGGACGTCACCGCCATTTTCTATCTGTTGAATCACTTGTTTCCTGATCTTCGCAGGAGAGGACCTATACTGCAAGTGCTGCTGTGACCTCGGTCTGGAAGAGACAATGACTCGTGCGTCTGGGGAAAGGGCCCCTGCCTTCACTGCACAGGAGTTGGAGAAGCTCGTGGACGGGGTCCTCCCCCAGTACACGCTACTCTACGGTCCTCCAGACCAACAGGTGAGTACACAGGGAGCAAGTTGTATGGGCTATGCCTGGGTGGAGAGGGCTGGTTGTAAGAAGGAAGGGGCAGAGTTCTGCGAGCATGAAGGACTGTGAATGCATGTGCCACATGGCAAGGGATGTGGGCCACTCACTTCGACGGTGCAGTTGGTAATGACTTCTCTTCTTCCCCTGTACATGTCATGTAGGTCAGCGCCCACCAGAAGAAGGATATTTGGCGTGCCATCGCCAAGGACGTCCGGACCATGGGGGTCCACCGGAGACGGAGCACCCACTGCCGTAAAAGATGGGAGGACATTCGCCGCTGGAGCAAGAAGACGGCGGAGGCTCAGCTGGGGATGGCTTCCCAACGTGGGAGGGGTGCCCGTCGCACCATGACCCCCCTGATGTTCCAGATCCTGGCGGTGGCCTACCCCGAGTTGGATGGGCGCTTGAGGGCATCACAGCAGACCCAAGGGGGTGAGTACACTCTCATTCAGCAGACTTTGCGTGCAGTGAAGGTGTCTGGGTGGGGGAGGAGGGCTGTGGGTTTCCCTAGGCCAGGGAGAGTTCCGTAGGCTGGGCCCCTCCGTAATGCAGGCCATGTGGCACTCCACCCCACCTCTGTAGAGTGCCATGTACAGGTATACATGCCCCTATGTCATCTATGTGTGCTGATGTCCACCATAGCTATGTAGGCCATATCCCAGGAACTGCATCAGTAGAGCCCAACAGTGCGGCGTAGTGCAGGGGGCTGCTGTGTCTGTATTGTCCACCAACGGTAGCGGTAAGCCATGCACTCAACCTGTCTTTCTTCTGTCCCCCCCCCCCTTTTTGTGCTCTCCCTGTTCTTTTGTGCATCAGCATCATCAGGCGGAGGAACAGTGGCACCGGAGCACGAGGGAGCTGCATCCCACATGGCCATGGAGGGCCACACCACAGACTCTGAATACACCAGTGGGACGGAGGGCGAGGGGAGCTTCACGGCGGTCACAGGATCAGCAACCCGCGACACGGACTCGTCCTCCGATGGGAGCTCCCTTGTGGTGGCAGCAAAATCTGTGCCCCCCACTTCTACAGGTACAGCCGCCACCCCCCCTACCAGCACCGCCCTCCCAGCAGCCCCTCAGCCTTCGCCCCGTGCCCGCTCACCCAGGAGGGTGGGCATCACCTTCGCCCCAGGCACCTCAGCCCCTGTCACCTCTGCTGCCCTCAGTGAGGAGGCCATTGACCTCCTCAGGTCACGCACTGTTGGGCAGTCTACCATTGTGAATGCCATCCAGGGTGTAGAAAGGGAGTTGCGACACAGTAATGCATTCCTGGAGGGCATTCATTCTGGTCAGGCTGCCCTTCATCGAACCCTGCAATCTCTGGCCTCAGCACTGATGGCAGCCATTGTCCCTGTCTCTAGCCTCCACCCTCCAAATTCCTCCACCCAGACCCAATCTCCTGTACCCCAGCCTATCCCAAGCACACCATCAGACCAGCCTGCACACACGTCAACACACAAGGGAAGCTCAGGCAAACATAAGCACCACACATCCCACAGGCACTCACGCAAGCATCACACACATACAGACACACCAACATCCACTGCCTCCACTGTATCCCCCTCCTCCTCGTCTCCCTCCTCCCTCCCAGTGTCGTCTACTCTCTCACCTGCATGCACTACCACTACAGCCACTAGGTCCCGCACCAGCACACCCACCACCACACCCCGCTCACCTGCACTCACCACCCCCACTACCATTTACACGTCCCCTGTGTCCTCTCCCAGTGTGTCTGTGACGCCCCCTCCCAAAGTACACAAACTCGGGCACACACCCACTCAACATCCATCCACCTCACGACAGCATCCAGCGCATGCACCTGCACCCAAATCAACAAATGTTACACCTCCTACAACCACCTCCTCTTCCTCCACTCCCAGACCCCCTCCAGCTACCCGTCCCAGTGTTCGTAAGAAACTTTTCCTGAGCAACCTTGACCTCTTTCCCCCCCCCCCAATTCATAGGTCCCGTACTAGCACCTCAGCCAAAAAATCTCCAGTACCAGTGGTGCCTGTTAGAGGTATGTGGAGTGCACCGGGCACCAGGGCAGCCAGTGTGACACGGAGCTACAGCACAGCCAGTCCCCCCCTGTGAAGCACCAGAAGTTGGACAGTGCCCGACGGGATAGGGGGAAGACTCCAGCCGGCAAAGCCGCTCACAAGGGTCCCGGGGGGACTGTCCACTCAGCTCTGACTCCTCCCAAGGTGGGGAAGGGGCAGAAGAAAGCGCCAAAGTCTGGGAAGAGCAGCACGGCGGAGAAGCCCACCATCATCCCCGATGCCCAGGAGGCCACCGCCAGCCCCATCGTCACTGGCCAGGAGGCCACCGCCAGAGTCAGTGCCCAGGAGGGCAGTCCCATCGTCACTGAGTCAGTGCCCAGGAGGGCCCCGGCAGCCACAGCCCCGCTGGGCAATGAGGGACCGCCATGGCAAACACCGCTGCACAGGTTAGAGACAGCAAAGTCAAGCACCGCTGAACAGGGCAAAGACCGCCATGGCAAGCACCGCTGAACAGGTCAGAGACAGCAAAGTCAAGCATCGCTGAACAGGGCAAGCACCGCTGAACAGGGCAAAGACCGCCATGGCATGCACCGCTGAACAGGTCAGAGACAGCAAAGTCAAGCACCGCTCAACAGGGCAAAGACCGCCATGGCAAGCACCGCTGAACAGGGCAAAGACCGCCATGGCAAGCCGCTGAACAGGTCAGAGACAGCAAAGTCAAGCACCGCTGAACAGGGCAAGCACCGCTGAACAGGGCAAAGACCGCCATGGCAAGCACCGCTGAACAGGTCAGAGACAGCAAAGTCAAGCACCGCTGAACAGGGCAAGCACCGCTAAACAGGGCAAAGACCGCCATGGCAAGCACCGCTGAACAGGTCAGAGACAGCAAAGTCAAGCACCGCTGAACAGGGCAAGCACCGCTGAACAGGGCAAAGACCGCCATGGCAAGCACCGCTGAACAGGTCAGAGACAGCAAAGTCAAGCCAACTCAAGCACCGCTAGCCTATGTGCGGCAGGGGCAGTGACGGAACTGGGACCGTCACGGGGAGAGTGGTGCACTCTGGGCACCAGTCCCCCTCCAGAACCAGTGGAGAACAGCATCCACTCCATCTGTCCTTAACAGGGTGAAGCACTCTGGGCATCAGTCCCCCTCCAGAACCAGTGGAGAACAGCATCCACTCTGTCTGTCCTTAACAGGGTGAAGCACTCTGGGCATCAGTCCCCCTCCAGAACCAGTGGAGAACAGCATCAACTCCGTCTGTCCTTAACAGGATGAAGCACTCTGGGCACCAGTCCCCCTCCAGAACCAGTGGAGAACAGCATCCACTCTGTCTGTCCTTAACAGGATGAAGCACTCTGGGCACCAGTCCCCCTCCAGAACCAGTGGAGACTGTTATCGACTTGAGAGACTGTGGCTTTGCACTCCCCAGGATTGAACAGTGGGCAAGCCACCCACTGTAGAGACTTGAGAGACTGTGGCTTTGCACTCCCCAGGATGGTACAGTGGGAAAGCCACCCACTGTAGAGACTTGAGAGACTGTGGCTTTGCACTCCCCAGGATACATCAATGGGCATGGAGCCCCCTCGTGGATCTGCCGTGGTGCTCTCATCCGGTTGAGGTGCCCCACTTCCCTTCCCCCTGAGGTGCCTGTTGTATTTCTATCTGATGCCCCAGCAGTGTTCTCTCCGTTTTGCTCAGGTATCGTGTGTGGGCCTCGCCAATGCATTTTGGGCCCAGTGGTCGACGGACATTGAATGGTGCATTACCTGCACTACTAATCGTGATGTATATTTTGTTGAATGTGTATATATATCTGTATAAATTTGGTTACTGTATTTTGATATATTACAATGGTTGCACTCATTTCCTTTTGTCTTTGCATTCTTCCGGAGGGTTTGGGGGTTGTTACTGTAATATTTGGATATGCATTGGTGTGTGTGTTGTAGTGGGTGAGTGTCGTGGTGGGGTTGTTGCGTGTGTGTGTCCCTGACTTTTGCCTCCCCTATGTCATAGGTGCAGTACTCACCGTTGTCTTCGGCGCCGGCGTTGATGATGATCGTACAGGAGCAGGAAGACTGTCGCAGGGAGTATTTGGAGTTCCGGCTCCATGGTGTCCTCCTTCCTCGTGGAGTGTGTAGAGGTGAGCGTTTTCCCATTGAAATGGCTGTTTCTGCCTTGTTTTTATCCACGGTGAATCCGCCCCGGAAAAGGTAGCGGATTGGTAGGTTGTGATACTGTGGGCGGTACTTTGTCTTCCGTCTGCCTGTTGGCGGTGACCGACGCGCTGTTTGTCTGTACCGCTGTGGCGGTCGGAGTGTTAAAGTGGCTGTCTTTGTTGGCGGTTTCCGCCACGGTCATAATTCCCTTTTTTTTTTCCAACGGCCTGTTTGCCGTCTTATCGCCGCTTTAACACCGTCCGCCAGGGTTGTAATGACCCCCTTAGACTTTTTATACAAATGTACCTTTGTGAATCGGGACCTTTGTGTCTATCAACAAACTCCATCTTCTTGATACGTTCTGGCATGACATTGATAAGGTACAACTTGCTCATCAGAACATTGGACTGTGTGTAATTTGTGTATGTCCGCATCCAAAGGCAGCATGTCCAATTAAGTAGAGCTCTATCTTATTCAAATTCTCAAAATAGATATTGGTGTTTAGATTTCCTATATGTTTGTAGACCTTTGAGAAACAAACGTCAAAAAATCAATAGGTTAGAAATAGGTAAAAAAAACATATGTATTTTATTGTATGAGGTTCCTGTCCTCACATTACCTCATGTGAGTAGGTTTGGCCTCATATGGTCTCGTTGCAGGGGCATTTCCTCTGGGCCGGCGGGCGCTCTTTTGGAGAGCGCCCGCCGGCCCAGAGGAAATGTCTGAATGGCCGCCGCGGTCTTTTGACCGCGGTGCGGTCATTCAGCAGCGGTACCCTGGCGGACGGCCTCCGCCGTCCGCCAGGGTCAGAATGAGGCCCTTAGTCTGTCATGTAATGTGGATGGTATTAATTCGAGGAAGGATGTTCTGTTTAGTTAAAATTGTTGCAAATGTAAACATACCCTTTGATTTTTATTTGCACTCTGCAAGACAAAGGATGCTGTGAACACCCAAGGTCTAGTCGAGTTTGTTCTGTTGTGATGCTATTATTAATTCGAGGAGCAGGTTTATTTCAGTGTTACCTGTGTTAGATAGCTTGTGTAATGGGTGCTAAATTTGCATTTAGTGCTTCCGAGAGAAAACATGTTATCGTCTCTATGGAAAACAGTGCGATATTGCATAAATTAAGTGTGATATTAGTGAAGCTAATGTACTATGTTGAGTTGGTGTTCTTGAAGGTTGGAGTTTAGGGTCATGCAACGCCTTATGTTTGACTTTGTTATACTACCGTGGAGCATCAATAACAGTTCTGTTCTTTTGTTTTTTTCTTTTGTGTTGGTGGGTTTGTTAATGCAATGTAGTGTCAATGGCACCACATGTATTTGTTGTCTATTCGCAGTTGGGACAAGTAATAAGTGGTCTGTTTTTTAGACTTGCCAAAGTGAAATATCCTGGCACCCCAGTTGCTTTAGGAGCTGAGCATGTGTTACATGGGGCATATTTATGAGTTCAAACGCAACACTGCATTGACAAAGACCAAAGATGTGTCAGAAATTCCAACACAATGGTGTTTGGAATGGCGCAAGATGCCACAATGCACGTACTCCCCATGCCAGGCAAAGCTGACTTGCATCTCCTAAAGCAGCCTTATGTGCTGCAAATCAGTATTGCATGACGCAGGAATGCTTTGCGTCATGGGAGTGCTTGAAAAACTGACGCATTCAACACTGCAATACTGACAAGCATGGAAGAGAACTCAGGAAGCCAGGAGGGTAACAAATCCAACCTGTAAGACCTACCATCAGCCCTGGGGAAGTGGAAGTTCAACTTCAGTGAGGAGGAGAACCAGATATTGCTAAGTGAGGTGACAAAAAATTAACATCTCATTTCTCTCACCTCAAAATTTCCATTAGAGAGGAAGGAAGACATTTGGCAAACCATAGTGGACAAATTCGACTGTGTTCCACAAACAAAGAGCACCATTCTGGAGTGCAAAAAGAGGTGACACAATCATAAACACAGGACCAAAGAAAAACTGGCCAGGAACCTTAGGGCAGCCATGAAGAGCGGAGGAGGACCTAATGTCCAGGAGGAGTTGGATCCATTGGAGGAGCAGGTAGTAACCCTCATCTCATAAGAGTAGGTAGCTTGAGTGCAAGGGCAGGACAGTACTGAAGTGAAGGTCCAGCAACAACTACAGGGTGAGTCAAAACAAGGGACCATATATTAGCAAACTGACATGCAGGCCAATGCAGCAACACATTTCACTATGCTGCGCTGCTATGCGTGAAAGAGCAGGAATTCCCCACATGTCAACTGATCCTTACCATAACTGTTCTTTCCTTTGGCAGTACCCATTTTACCATCCATAGGGATGGCTGAGCAACTTGAACTGCCAGTGTGTCTGAATGGCCGATCAATGTAATTATCGTGACCTGTGATTTGTGTGCCACAAGGTGGGCTGAGTAACAGTCTAGCAGTGGTGTGTTGGATAGTTTGACTCTTGTGTAGCAGGTGTGCAGAGATGCTGTAGTAGAGTTTGTTGATTTACTACAGTTAACATGTGATGATGGTCTGGGTGATGGCCATACAGGTGTCAGGAGGGAGCCATATGTAGAAATGTCTCACCATGGAAATAATGTGAAAGCCGGCAGAGGTGAATCTTCTAATTTGAAGTCTCATGGTGGGGTAGGTGTCCAGAATGATGAACAGGTGTCCGATTGTGGTGGTGTCAAGTTTTGGGGCCTAGTTGTGTGGACAACCAGGATGAGGACACGTTACAGAATGTCTTCACTTCTATCTTGTCAGGTTGAGCATGAGAAACTAATCTCAGATACAAGTAGCCATGTTGCTCAGTGGCATGATGGTGGTGTTGGTGTCTCCTGAGAGATAATGCATGTTCTGGGTGTCATCAGTGAAAGAGGTGATGTACAGTTCCTGGGTCTGAATGATGGTTGCCAGAGGAGTCAGGTACATGATCAAGAGAGTGGGCCAGAGTGAAAGAATTTGTCAGACTCAGCATATTTGTTCATTTGGTTCTGTGGGAATGAAGTGAGTATGAGCTGTAGCATACTACCAATTCTGAAGGAGGCTATACACTTCACAGTGTTGCTCATTCACATAATGAAACAACTGCTGGTGGTGTTAGTGTCTCCTAAGAGATATTACATGTTCCGAGTGTCTTTCAGTGAAAGAGGTGATGTACAGTTCCTGGGTCTGAATGATGGTTGCCAGAGGAGTCAGATACATGTTCAAGAGAGTGGGCCACAGTGAAAGGATTTGCCAGACTCAGCAGATGAGATCTTTAGGTTTTGCTGGAATGAGGTGAGTATGAGTGTTGTATACTACCAATTGTGAATGAGGCTATCCACTTTAGAGATGCTTCTCAGTTCTTAGTGTTGAGGAGTCTGGAGATGACTGTGTATGTGTGCTAGAAAAACTAAAGGATTCTCACAAAAATTAGGATTATGGCATGTACAGGCCCTTCACCTCACATGCAATGCAAGAGTGAATTCCCATGAAGTTTGGTATAGATGTTTGTGAAAGATGAATCCCAAGGACCCAATAATGCACTAATTGAATACAAGACAGTGTAGCAAGGCAATTTGGTGTGTAGTGCTGTGTAAATGGCATCATGCAGGATACTATGAGGTATAATCATATTTCACATATCTTGCCAAGTTCTGGGCCTCAAACAGATTGCAACAACAAATGCAGGCACCCTTGCTACATACTGCAATAGTTTCTACAGCGGTGCTAAGAGGCTAATTTCACAACAGTGCAGGCAGATAGCATAAACATGTAAAATGTGGCCCATTCTTGCACTCACTCTTTCAGGCAAGGCAGCAAGCTGGTGAGATGCTTTGTGTTGTCTGAAATCTACACAAATATGCCCCCATACTGAGTTTGTGTGGAGAATGTTCATGTATTGCCATGTGGAAACCATCAACTATGCATCACAAGAACCAAGTCAATTTGATGCAGGTGTTTCTGTGGAATTCCATCTCAGCCAATAGAACACGATGGAGTCAATACTACATCAATTGATCACTTGGTGCAATATGGGCCAATCAAGAACATTTCTTCTAATAAGCTTTCGGTCCCCAGTCCAGGATTGACAGGTGAGGGGCTCATTGGTATAACTATTAACCCCTTCGCTGCCCGACTTTTTTACCCCCTCAGGTGCATTGGCTATTTGGAGCAGTCCAAGATTAGGCCCTCATAACCTTTTGTCCACATAAGCTACCTATGCCAAATTTTCGTCCTTTTTTTCCAACACCCTAGAGATTCTAGAGGTACCCGGGGTTTGTGGGTTCCCCTGGAGTAGACCATGAAATTAGCCAAATACAGCAAATATATATATTTTTTTAAATGGGAAAAAAGGGCTGCAGAAGGAGATCTGTGGGTTTTTCCCTGAAAATGACACCAACAAAGTGTTTGTGGTGCTAAAATCACCATCTCCCTAGCTTTCAGGAACAGGCAGACTTGAATCAGAAAAACACATTTTTCAGCACAATTTTGGCATTTTACTGGGACATGTCCCATTTTTACTATTTTTTGTGCTTTTAGCCTCCTTCAAGTTAGTGACAGAAATTGGTATGAAACCAAGGCTGGATCCCGGAGAGCCAAACATTTCTGAAAAGAAGACAACATTCTAAATTTACCAAGGGGTCATTTGTGTAGATCCTACAAGGTTTTCTTACAGACAATAACAGCTAAATACAAAATATTGAAATAGAGGTGAAAAAAAGCTATTTTTCTCCACGTTTTACTCTGTAACTTTTTCCTGCTATGTCAGATTTTCAAAAGTAATATACCCCTACGTCTGCTGGCCTCTTCTGGTTGTGGGGATATATTGGGCTTGTAGGTTCATCAAGAACCCTAGGTTCCCAGAGCCAATAAAGGAGCTGCACCCGACAATGGGTTTTCCTTGTATACCTGGTATACAGCAATTCATTTGGTGAAATATAAAGAGTGAAAAATAGGTATCAAGGAAACCTTTGTATTTCCAAAATGGGCACAGGATTAGGTTTTGAGAAGCAGTGGTCATTTGCACATCTCTGAATTCCAGGGTCCCCATAATAGCATGTGAATTACAGGGCATTTCTCAAATAGACATTTTTTTAACGCACTGTCTTACATTTGGAAGGAACTAATGTAGAGAAAGACAAGGGGCAATTACACGTGTTCCACTATTCTGGGTTCCCCCAAGTCTCTCAATAAAAACGGTGCCTCACTTCTGTGGGTAGGCCTAATGCCGGCAACAGGAAACGCAACATGGACACATCAAATTTTTACATTGAAAACTGATGTGTTTTTTGGAAAGTACCTAGCTGTGGATTTTGATCTCCAGCTCAGCCGGCACCTAGGGAAACCTACCAAACCTGTGCATTGGTGAAAACTAGACACCTAAGGGAATCCAAGATAGGTTGACTTGTGGGGCTCTCACCGGGTTCTGCCACCCAGAATCCTTTGCAAACCTCAAAAGTTGGCCAAAAAAAACCCACTTTTTCCTCACATTTCGGTGACAGAAAGTTCCGGAATCTGAGAGGAACCACAAATGTCCTCCCACCTAGTGTTTTCCCAAGTCTCCCAATAAAAATGGTACCTCACTTGTGTGAGCAGGCCTAGTGCCAGTGACAGGATTTGCCACAAAACACAACGTGGACACATCACATTTTCCTAAAGAAAACAGAGCTGTTTTTTGCAAAGTGCCTAGCTGTGGAATTTGGCCTCTAGCTCAGCCGGCACCTAAGGAAACCTATCAAACCTGTGCATTTTTTAAAACTAGACACCTAGGGGAATCCAAGATGGGGTGGATTGTGGGGCTCTCACCAGAATCTGTTACCCAGAATCCTTTGCAAACCTCAAAATGGGGCCAAAAAAACACTTTTCCCTCACATTTCGGTGACAGAAAGCTCTGGAATCTGAGAGGAGCCACACATTCCAGACACGTTCTCCCAAGTCTCCCGATAACAATGGTACCTCACTTGTGTGGGTAGGCCTAGTGCCTGTTACAGGAAATGCCCCAAAACACAGCGTAGAGACATCACATTTTCCCAAAGAAAACAGCTGTTTTTTGCAAAGTTCCTAGCTGTGGATTTTGGTCTTTACCTCAGCCGGCACCTAAAGAAACCTACCAAAGCTGTGCATTTTTTAAAACTAGAACTGCAGGGGAATCCAAGATGGGGTGACTTGTGGGCCTCTCACTAGGTTCTGTTACCCAGAATCCTTTGCAAACCTCTCAATTTGGCAAAAAAACACTTTTTCTGCACATTTTGGTGACTGAAAGTTCTGGAATCTGAGAGGAGCTACACATTTCCTTCAACCCAGCGTTCCCCCAAGTCCCCCAATAAAAATTATATCTCACTTGTGTGGGTGGCCCAGGTTCCTACAACAGAAAAAGGCCAAAAACCTATAGAGATTGAAGGATAGCACAGTGAGTTGATAAGCACATATTTTTCTTTTATACATCTTTAGGCTGAGTCTGCTTTGGGGACCCACACAAGTGAGGTATCATTTTACTTGGGAGACTTAGGGGAACGCTGGGTGGAAGGAAATTTGTGCCGGATTGGTGATCCTACAAAGAAAAGTGAGGACAATATGCTTTTTTGAGCAAATTTTGAGGTTTGCAGAGGAGTATGGGTAAGAAAATGTTGGTGGATCCACGCAAGCCACACCTCCCTGGACTCCTTCAGGTGTCTAGTTTTAAAGAATGTCTGGTTTTGGTAGGTTTCCCTAGATGAAGGCCGCACCCGGGACCAAAAACGTAGGTGCCCCCCCATCACAGGCAGTTTTGTAATCAATCATTTTGATGTGTCCATGTACTTCTGTGATGTTCCAAACACTAAAATTGTGAAAAGAAACACACTCAGTTTAGGTTAAAAAGACCCCTAACCCACCAACCAAGTTGGTGGCATACTTTATCATTGGGGTCCCACCTGAGACGCCTAGAGTGTCATGGGTGTGCTGCGACACCTGATTACAGCAGAACAGGTTTTGTCATTTTTACCACACATACTGGTTGGATTTGGCACGAGGCTTAGTGTTGGTTCAGTAGATCAAATTTTATTAACAAGAGATTTCACAAAAATGAAATGAAGTGTTTATCACTGAAAGGTCAAAAAACGGAATCAATGACTCACAGCTTGTGAGCTGTAAAGCCCCAACAAGGCACCAACTGCTTTACAGTTCATTCACACACCTTTCATACATGACATGGACAAGATCATTCACGCCGCCAGCCACGGGCCCAGCACATTACAACACTTGCATCAACAGACAGCGACACTCAAGGGCCCATCACTTTCATACACCTACATGCCTGATACAGCAATCACACCAGCTGAGGAGAGTGTGAGGACTGCCGTTTGGCGGGCACCACCAGCCAAGTGCCATTCCACACACCCCACTAGCCAAGCGCCACTCCACGCACACCACCAGCCAAGCACCACCCCACGCACACCACCAGCCAAGCGCCACCCCAAATATCACTGTGCACAAATCTGAGGACAATTTCACACACAATCGTGCATTTAGTACACCACCTACAAATTTGTCATTCATGCATGGCAACATTACTCCTTTGAAGTAAATTGTTTTTACTTACCTAAAACATGTAACTGTGATAATCACAAATGCAAAACCTTTGCTAGTTGACAAACACCCTGCCACCAAGTAGTAAGACATTTTCCATGGTTTCTAAGTGGATTCTGCCCCCCTTGGGACAGATGGGTCTACAAAAAATAGGCTGATCTGCTCCCAAGGGGTGCTGAAATGGCCAACAGTTCTGTGCTACTTTGGGGGGGGAACCCTTGATAAAGGGGGTGCCCCCCAACAAAAAAAACAAAGGGGAAAAAAATATCCCTGGCGTCTTGGTGGCTTCTGCCCCCCTAAGGGGCAGAAGTGCCTAAAAAAATAGTCTGATCTGCCCCAGAGGGGGGCAGAAATGGCCATCAGTAATGTGCCCCCTTTGGGGGCAACCCTTACCAATGAGGCTGCCCCCACACAAAACACACACACAAGATCCCTGGTGCCTAAGTGGATTTTGGGCCTAAAAAAATAGGCCGATCTGCTCCCAAAGGGGGCAAAAGTGGCCAACAGTTCTGTGCCCCCATTGGAGGGGTGACCCTTGCTAAAAGGGCCGCCCTCAACACAAAAAAACAAAGGCGTCTTGGTGGCTTCTGCCCCCGGGGACAGATCGGCCAAAAAAAATGGCCGATCCTCCTCAGGTGGGGCCGAAACACTGATATATTTATGCCCCCCGGGAAGCGACCCTTGCCCGAGGGGTCGCTCTCCAAAATAAAGAAAGAAAATATCCCTGGTGTCTAGTGGTGGATTCCTGCTCCACGATCGTGGGCCTCGCCCGCGATCATTGAGCAGGAATCCATTGAAAACAGGCACAGGGGGAAAGGTGTCTGTTTTCCACCCCCAACCAACCCCCAGGAGAAGAACTCACCTATTGTGCATCCTCTCTACTGAAACGCTGCAAGCAAATGGCTTCCAGCGAGTCCCCAGCAGTATTTGATGATGTTGGGGCATTGTGAGGTCGCTGAGGTCATCAGATTGCTAGGGGCTCGGGGTTGGAAGGGGAAGCGATGGGCCCGTGCTCCCCCCCATGAGCCAGGTGCAGGACGAGCTGGTCTTATCCTCAGCATACGGCGAACGTGGCCGAGACCAGCTACCCCAGGGCACACGAGGGGTTAAATGTGCATCTTGTGTTGTGATGCCGGAAATGTGTGTGTGACTCACTGCATCCCAGTTAATGGCTGTTTTTAATACCAATGCCGGACTGGTGATATTAAGCACCATGCATTTCCCCGGGAGGCAGTAGGGGTGGTAGCTACTTTTGGTGTATGTGGGGACTAGTTTGGTGTTGGGGTCTGGGAAGATTGCTTGTTGTTAAACCCACTGTAAGACTAGTCAAAAAATCAAAGTGTTGCAAAGTGGGTCATTAGTTGTGTGGCCAGCACAAATAATAGTGCCTAAATTGTCCTTAGTGGGAACCAAACACCCCATTGTAGCGCTTGAATCTCACAGAGTAGTGAGGCGGAGCAGTCTAAGGCTTACTCAAGGGAGATGGTCTGGGCTAGTAATCACCAATCATTGGCACACAGTAATAACACTCAATAAATGACTGCCATGTCAGTACTTATTCTTTTGAAAAGGAAAGGTACATTTGTTATGCTCACACTACTAAATACTATGCAATAATTTACAAAAATACATTGGCAGATGGAACATGCCATAGCTGACATTGTGCAACTAACAGTGACCCCCTAGAAGGGTCACCCAGACATTTCAAGAGTGTTCCAATAGTCATGGTGTAACAAGGATGTTACCTGGGCATTTACCATTGTCATGGATTAATAAACATATGCAATAATCATAAAACATATGCAATAACCCTGTAAACCCAACAAAAGAATTTGTCAGCAAGGGGGTTTGTGTATTCTTTCATATACTTGGCATCATACTGTAATGATCACAACAGCCCCTAGAGGACACCACAATAACAAATAGCATTTTTGAATGTAACTACATAATCAGCTCCTAGAGGGCTGCAACCACAAAAAACCCATATGGAGAAAAACATTTCAGTATAACCATACATTGATCCCCTAGAGATCATAACCCACAATTATATTACAAGGTATTACAAAGAAATTATGTATTTGACCCCTAGAGAATGCAATAAATAAATGTTCAGGCCTTCCAGACCTTTTAAAACCTTATTATGCAAAAGGCCATTAAAGAGCAAACTACTCCCAGCTGCAGAGCAAAAGCTCCAGCCATGGGAGAGCTTGAAAATGCAATTAAAAACTGGGAAGGAGATGATTTAGGGGTTCCCCCAAACTAAGATGGGGAGGAAGAAGAAGAAAATGACCCGGGGGAAAGAGAACATTGTGCTGAACACTGATGTGGTCATGTCATCCTCCTAGGACCACCACAGACTAAGTTTTTGGAAAAAAACATAAAGTAAATGAATGGCCTCTAATGCATTATGGGGCAAGTTTCCCGAGTCCAGTGAATATTGTAGTAACGGCTCTCCCACTGTGCCGGGGAAAGCCGCAGTGCTGTTTTCCCTGTGTATTTTTCTTTTTGAATAGCAGCCTCGTGCCACTTTGCTCCTCTGGAGTGGGGGTGTGCAGTCCCACCTGGGCACCTCAGTGATGGCCACTGTTCGAGGGCAGCATGGGGATCCCAGCCCTGGCTGCCCTCACTGGCTTCCGGCACTGGCAGCATGACTGCGTGTTGCCCCAGGAGCCTGCAATCCACTGCTGTGTCTGCCCACTGAAACGTGTGCTTGTGGCCACTTCCCGAGACATGGGCACGAGGATCGGGGAGTGTGGGTCACATGAGGAGTTGCCGTGGCACTCCCCCTGTCATCAGTAGATGCAGTGAGGTCCAATAATGTGGTCCAGGGCCACTTCTTCCTCATGCCAGGTAAGCGCAACAGTAACCCCCCATCCTGGAAATCCCAAGGAAGAGTGATGGTGCATTTCCCAAGGTCAAGAATACTCAGGGGCCAGGGATGGGGATCCAGCCCCCTCCTACATACATCGGCCCAAGTGATGGGGTCCCCGGGTGGGATATGACCACAGGGAGGGGGCCCAACGCACACCTTCTCCCCCAACAATTAGTCATGCAGCTTTCCTGTGCCATCCCCCGGGTCCTGGCCCACCACAGGGGTAATTGAAGAAATGGTGGCAGAGCCCCATGCACTTCAAGGGAGGAATTGGGTCAAAGGTGGCCAAACTTAAAAATGCCATAACTTGGGCCCTGTTTGGCCAATTTCGACATTCTGTGCTCATTTTACCCCTGGTGGTGATCTCTATCCGCCAGGGGCAGCTGCAACAACCCCCCTCACCTCCAAAGTGGTGTAGTCCTCCAAATGTTGGTCTCCCTGGCTCCCTGTGCAATGTATCTTTGGGCTTGGTTGGTGGGCGCAGAAAAGTCCAGGGCTTCCCCCAACTGGTCCTCAGGGGAAGTAAGGGGGCCAGCTTCAGTGGCCCTTGAGAAGAACCACTTGTCCTGGGGTCAACTGGACAGAGTCCTGAGTTCTGAGTTCGGGTGAGAGGGTTCCTCCTTTCAGTTCTCCATGGTAGTCCCAGGACCCAACAGCAAGGAAGGTAGAAAGTACACAGGTAAGAGAGAATCCTCCTCTTGTGCAAGAGTTTATAATGGGGTGAGGAAGGCACCAGAAGACAGGCATCCCTAACCAATCCTGGAGTGCCACATCACCTCTCCATCCCTGTCCCAACCCTCCTGCACAGCATGTTGGGACATTCCAAAAGTGCATCATCAAGAAGTCACTGGTCATATCAGCTCCTGGGGTCTCAGCTCTACCCCTCGCTGACATCATTGCCAGGGACCTGCACACTAGTATTTCAAAGGCAGCCCCCCACCCCCTAGTTGTTTGGATCCAGTTGTCTGGGCACTCTCCTTCATTCGGGGGCCTGGGCAGGCCTATCCCTGGTGCATTGTGACAGCTGGGTGATTGATACAGAGCATTATGCCCCACCCCTTTTCCTCCCCAGGAACAAGGAGAAGTGGTGCTAATTGCTCTCTTTGTGCAGGGGCAGCCTTTGTTCCTGCTGCTGGAGAGAATGTAATTACTGGACACAGCAGGGTGACAACAGGCCTGGGCTCTCATCCTGAGCTGAGCCACGAAGTCATGAAAACTTTGAATGACCCACAAGATGTACAGTTAACATTTTGGAAGTGGCTAATTTGATTTTCCTGCACAGGTTATACTTTAGTTCAAGCTGTCAAAGGTGTCTCTAGGCCCAGGAGAAGGGAAACTATACTCTAAGGCAGTTCCCTCCCTAGGTGTATAATGGAGTGTCACTATAGTTAGAACAGTAAAGCATACTGATTTTCCCTAATAGTGTACCCTATCCCCATTAGACCTATGCCAGGTGAATACCTATACCTATGCAGTCCCATTGCGCCAAGCTACCTGTGAGCTGTCACCAGGCCGACCACAGCAGTAGTCTCCAACGTGCATACTGCACATGTGTGCACACGTGTGTGCATGTGTTCACGTATGCCCAGCAAAGTGCCCCTTACCACTGCTGCGTCACAACAGCCTTATCCTAAAACGCAAGCACTGTCAGGAAACATGTGCAGTCCGTTTACAGGGTGATTAACGTGGGTGAGACGCCGGTAGTGAGACACACCAACAGTGAAATTTCACAAACCAGGGGATCAAAAAATCCAGGCGTACTGCTGGGGCAGAACCCAGTGCAACACAAAGGGTATTAGAGTGAGTGGCAATGAGTGATCAGTGTCTACTTTCATAAACCTTAAAAACATTTGTTTTTGCAACTGGTTTTGTAGTCCATAAGTCCTGCATAGGAAATGATAACTGTCACCTTATTAACAGCACTGCCGACAGATACTACATAATGCTCCATATGGTTTGCTTTACAGAATGTTGAAGTCGTTCTGTAAATTTAGTCATAAGAGGGTGGAACCGGCATATTGTTTATAGACACGTAGCCCTTGACTGATCATGGGATTGTGCTGTCCTGTGGTACAATGTTCCCCACGCCTCCCATCACATTGAGCCCTTAGTCAAAGGCTAGCTATCAATAGTGCAGCAGGTGCAGGGTCATCGACCCTCAGCGGCCTGAGGGACCACCTAAACTTTGAACATTACTGAACTTTCCTACCCAGGAGCCTCTTTTCCTTACTTGCGCTAAAGCCATTGCTGCGCCACTCGAGAGGACCCTCTACCATACAATGATGGTTTATCTGTTAATTCATTTATTTAAATTTAAAAACATATGGAAGTGACAAAATTTGCCTTTGCTACCTTTAATTCCCAGCTCAGCCCCACATGGGTCCAAGATGCTTTCTTGCATTAAGGGCTCTGACATCCTTCCTACGCCACTGGAGGGACTATGGGTTAAAAAAAGTGCCAACTATATTACAGTGAGTCTAAAATTGAATTTTAGCGAGCCGAAATCCATGCTTTAAATCTACATAAAAATGAGACGAAAGACGTATGTATGCTTCAGGTTTTGTGTCGGAAACGTGTTCAGAAATATGTTTACGTTGTTTTGTTAGTGCAGAACACCTGATAACGAATGTTTTGTGCAAATCTAAATATACTTATTTTTCTTACTAATTCCTGTCAACACGCATTCATTTTGAGGTCTACAATAAAGAGACTAACTGACAAAGAGTTTGCATTTGCAGGCGCACGTGTGCATTTCCATGCTTTGAAGCCTGAGTTGTGCGCTACGTATACTTCTTTCCCACAGCTCTCGGAGCACGGCTCGTCCGGCATTATTCTTTTCTCTCCTCAGGAGTAAAACGTCAGGTCAACCGTCACTGTCAGGATCCGACAGGCTGTCCAATTGCTCATTTCAAACGCACAGCGCTGCCGCTTTCTAAGAGTCTGGGCCATTACGCTATGGACTCTTCAGCATGTGTATCGTTCCATGCTGTAATCCAAAAACTCATTTGTTAAATAGACTTATTTGACAAGAAATCGTTCTGTCAGTAATAGCGATATTTTACACTGACAAAAATGATTAGGCAAAACCACCTAAGTAAATACCATCAACTTCACAATAGTATCAAAAATTGAAGCTGTATAAAAGCTATTCAATTACCCAGGATGATTTTCAATTACATAGAAAATGCCTGATTTTGCAGGTCAGAGACTTCATTTTTTGCCTGAATAAGTAATCAAGGCAGGGTCATTTTCTTCTGAATAGATTGTGATCTAAGGAACAGGCTCGCGATTGGTATATGTACCAGTCAATTAAGCTTTCTTTATGATTAACCAAGCAGCTCATATGTTTCAGGTATTCTTCGAGGAACAGAACATTTATTTTGGGTTGCCATGTGCAGTTTTGAAACCCTGAGCAGCAGGTAAATGCAAATGGTGCAAGATCATGAGCTCTCTTACCTCCCAGCATTTTTTAAAGACAGGTTCTCTGAATTAAATGTTACTCCTAAACGTTAGGGGGCTGATTTAAGAGCCCCTGGCACATCCTTGCGTCATATTAGCGTCATTTTTTGTGATGCTAATGTGGCCCAACGAGGCCAAAATCGCCACACCAAGGCCCTGATTTATACTTTTTTAAGCAAACCTGCATGATTCGTTTCTTACTACTGCAAGGACTATCTCTCCCACAGGGTAATATGGGATTTCCCTTGAAGTATTTTTTATGTCTAATTTCCACTGGGGGCAGATGGAGATTTGGTGTTTAGCGTCTCTGAACTCACAATTTAAAAATACGTCTTTTGATGAAGTTAGTGTTTGACCGGTGAGTTTGAAAATACATCTTTTAAAAAGTGGGCATTTCCTTGCTTAACCATTCTGTGTCTCTGCCTGTCTGCTGAATACACTTCTGGGGCACTATGCCAGTTGGGCTGTTTGTGTTTTCACTCTAGACAGTAATACAATGGGAGCTGAGATGTGCCCTGTATATCCCGATGGCCCATCACCAGGCTGAGCTAGAATGCTGGGAGGAGCTTGCACTTGCACCTGAATAGAGCTGTGCCTGTCCTGACACGAAGAAGTATCCAACCCCTTGGAGTGTGTCTGGGATCAGGACAGGGAAATGCAGGGTCTTGTGCACTACGAAGACATCTCTTTGAAGTTTGCCTACTTCAAAGACAGAAATAGGTATAAGTACTGGACCTCTGACACCACTTCTGGACTGAAGGCATTAAGCCAGGAAGAAGTGCTGTATTCCTTAAGAGGGATTGCCTCTCTGCCTGTCGCTTTGTTGTTCTGGCCTGTTGCTTGCGGCCTCTTTCCTGGGAGTGAAAGGTCTGGACTTTGTTTTCTACCTCCTACTTTCAAAGGTTTTCCAAGAGCTTCACTTGAGCTTGCCCACTGTTAAGAAGTCTCAGGGACATGAAGACTTCATCTGACAGTATCCGGGCTCCTCTGCTGAGAGCCATATCCTGCCAAGTGGTGTCAAATTCTGTCTGAGCCCTTGAAAGAGGTTTTTGCTACAAACAGAAAATCCACGCATCGTCTCACTGTGTTCTTTGAAATCAATGCGTTGCTGGAAGTATTCGATGCATTGCTGCTGCCGCGTCGGAGCGTGGTCCCCGCTTGATGCAATGACCACAGTTTTCAGCACAGGCCCCATCTTTCCATTACACTGCATCGGAATAACACTGCTGTATGAGTTTCAAGCACCATATCACTGAAGTCCATGACCCACTGCTCTGACTCCAATGCAGTGTCTGCTTCCTCACTGTGAGATAGATGCATAGCGGCTTGACTTCCGATGCATCACCAACGCATTGTCCCTGTGTGCCATTTTCTTCATCAACATCACACCACAGTGTGGAACCAATGCTTCATACCACGAAAAATGCATCACCCCCACTGTGGTAGTGAGGAACTGACACATCGCCTCCTGTGCCTAGCAGTAAGGAACCAACGCATCATCTCCAGCCCACATCGTCTTTTTTTTTTTACACATCCCAGATACTTTGCCTCGGTCAAGGGTTTCATTGATTCCAAGGAACTACAATTACATTCAGGGTCTTATTATGAATATGGAGATCTGTACCAGTGGTGGCGGTCGAACCACCACTACCTTAGTGGTCTGACCTCCACATGATAATGCTGGCGATTCAACTGCCAGCACACCACCGCCACTACCAGGGTCAGAGATCCCCATTGGTTGGTGCGGTGCTGATTATGACTTGCCTTTCTGCTGGTCTTTCCATGGCAGGGGCCCCACCATAGAAAGGCAGATGAAAAAACAGAGACAGGGCCACAGGGGGGCACCTGCACTGCCCTTGCCAATGGCATGGGCAGTGCAGAGGAACCCCTGTCAGCACCTTCAGAATGCACACTGTCTGCCATGGCACTTTCTGTGCAACAACACTGACCGAGGTTCCCTGAGAGCCCAGGCCAATGCCACCACACTGTTTCTACCAGCCAGCCCAGTGGAAACATCATAATATGGCAGTGGGGAAGCCGCTGGCTTGGAGGCCCCCTCCCCATCGCAGTATTGGAGTTCTGGCAGCCCAGCCACCAGACTCCTAATCAGGCCCCTTATCTTTTAAAAGTGATACTTTTGCTTGTATATGTTGGAATTTTGTCAATTTGGTCTTGTTTTATTCAGATAAAAAATTGACTATTTTCCTAAACGGTGTGGAGTCCTTTTGTAGTGTTTTTACTGTATTACTGTGTGTACAAATACTTTACACATTGCCTCTGAGATAATAAGGTTGACTGCTCGTGCCAAGCTACCAAGGGGGTGAGCAGGGGTTATCTTAGCTGTGTGGCTCCCTAACCCTCATTAGAGTGAGGGTCCCTACTTGGACAAGGTGCAAACCACTGCCAACTAGAAACCCCATTTCTACCATTAATATACACCTCAGTTTAAATGACTAACACAAAAATGTACTTTTGGTTGCTGTATTCTTTCTCTTTGGCTCTCGTTTCAGGAGTCAAGCTGCATCACTTTGAGTAAATCAAAGTGTTACAAATGTTTTGGTTTCTGTGAGAATTGGTTATAGGTATGCATTCAATAGAGAGTGAATAGTGAATTTCCCTTCTGTTCCTAGGACAAGCTGACTGCGATGTACTCACCTACTATGAGATATTTCCTGAAGGTTGAGCAGCTGAAAACCTCCATTGTTCCCCTTTCCACCCTCTTGCAATTAGATGTCTTACTTTGTTCCTGCTCATAGAGTCAGAATCCCATGCAAAACCATTCTCACTTACATGACTGGTTCTTTATTTGAATCTGTCTCTAAGAGGCTTTACTTACTGACACCTTCTGCTTGACTTCTCTCATGAATTTCCTGGTTTCCTCTTAGCTTAGAATGTTAGGAAATTTCCTTTCAGTGTTAAACTGAAACTCCCTTGATTTGCCTATGAAAACTTTAAATAGTTTTTCTTTGTATATGCTATTTGAATCACTTTGAATTATATTGACCAATGCATTTATATGATGATCATCAATTTACGGCTAATTGAAGGATTTGAATTTGTAATTTTGCCAAACTGCTAATACACCTTTTTTTTATGGTTTGCAAATCTCCCGCCTTCTGTTATTCTTGTGGGGCCTAATGTGCACTGATATATTGTTGATGTTAAACCACAGTCTGGGACTAGGGGAGTCTTTAGGAGTTTGGCGGACAGAAACATCCATCCGCCAAACTCCAGGAAAGGAGACCACCATGGTCCTGACAGTCTCCCCACTGGCCCCATTACAACTTTCCCACTGGGCTGATGGGCAGAAACCAAGGTTTTTGCCTGTCAACTCGGAAGGAAAGGTGCAGCATTGTTCCCGGCTCATAAATGAGCCGGCGGCAATGCTGCTGCACGCAGGGTGCACCAGCACCCTTCAAATGCACACTGTCTGCACAGCAGACAGTGTGCATTTCAAGGCTGCAGGGCGGGGGGACCCCTGCACTGCCCATATCATTGGCATGCTATTGGCATGGGCAGTGCTGGGGCCTCCCTTGGCACCCTGCACTTGTCCCCACCAGTCTTTTCATGGCGGTCAGACCGCCATGAAAAGGCTGGCGGGGAACAAGGTTGTAATCAGCACAACGCACTGACTTCAACGCCGTTATGGGTGATTGCAACCATGAGCACCATCATCCTGTTGGGATTACTGATCCTGGCAGAGATAGTGGTCTTTTGGCAGTCCAACAGGCAAACTCTTAATATGATCGTCGGACCCTCAAAGCTGCAGCGGTCTGGACCACCTGAGCGAGTCTGGTGGTCTAGTGACCACCAGATTCGTAATTAGGCCCTAAAGGTCAATCCACTCAAGTGCAGTTTGTACTTGAGTTTGTACCAACAATCTGCACAGTGCAAATTCCATCCCTGCTGGAACGCAATCTAGCTTCTGGGCTTGATAATGTATTTCCATGCTGGATAAGATACTGTTACTTTCAGATGCACCCTCATGGTGGAATAGGCTTTTGGATGCTGTGACTGCTAGTTTACCATTCTAAATCAAGTCCAAGAATATCTAGGGAAAGTCCAAAACCCAGGGGTGTATTTACTATTTTAGATCCAGTCAGTGAATACTTGAAGGAAAGTTCAAATATTTCAAAATTGCCTTGAAATTTTTTAATTTGTTATATCAGCACAATCTCAGCAAAAAACACAAAGTGGCTCATTATGAGTTTGGCAGCTGGACGAGGCCGCCAAACTCGCGGGGATAAGGCAGCAGTCAACCCAGCTGTTCCACCCCCCATCGTATTACGATGTTCCCACTGGGCTTTCCGCCAGCAAGCCCAGTGGGAACAGTACTACAATATTGTTTTGGGCTCACTTAAGGGAGCTGAGCCATATACCGTAGCACACCAGCACCCAGACAGTGTGCATTCTGAGGGTGCTGGGTAGGGGGGCCCTGCACTGCCCACAACATGGCTGTGGGCAGTTCCGTGGCTCCCCTGTGGCCTCCTGAACTGTGTTTTTGCCAGCCTTTTTCATGGTGGGGTCCCCGCTATGAATAGGCTGTCAGAAACCAGACTCGTAATCAGCACGGCCACGCTGAACTCAGTGCGGCCATGGCTGACCATGACTCCGACTACCATCAGCTTGTCAGGAACCATATTCCTGTTGGTGACGGAGGTCCACTGGCAGCCCCTGGCAGTCCGATGGCCAGGGTCCTAATCTGGTGGTCAGACCACCTGGAGAGTGGTGGTCTAACCATCACTGCGGCATTGGCAGCCCTATTATCACCAATGTCGTAATGAGGCCCTAAGAATGTTGAGAAACCTACACATAGGATATTCTAGTATTGCTTCACATCAATATGCATTGTCAATAATAGTTATCACTTATATTTGTGAAAGGCAACAGTAGCGCATTAGTGGATTTCTGAATGAAAGCATGATGTGTTAGGTCATTCAAAGATGCAGAATTTTCACCATAGGGTTCTTGGACTTCATCATTTTCCTGCTGAGGTTCTTATTCAGATTTAAAGTTTAAAGTTTTCTTTTATTAAGAGACATTCATTCCTTGGTGCACTCCATCACTGTCCTGTTAATTTGTATAAATCTAGGCAAATAACTTTAGAAGATTTTGCAAACCTGAGAAAACCCTACAGGTTCTTTAACCTGTATGTTCTTGTTGTTATAACTCATGTCCTTTAAGAGTCAATGGCAATATCAGTATACAAAAAAATCTACCCAACATACAGAGGCCCTCATTACAAGTAGTGTGGAGTTTGGTGTAATATTAATTGCACCTGATAAATAATAATACCATGGAGTTCATTATTTATCAAATGTACTAAATAGAACCTATTTTAAGTTTCTTCCTAAAATGGGAAGGACTTAAAAGAATGGATTCTAGCTGAGGATAAACATATATCCACAGTACAAAACTGACTATAAACAAATGAAAGATATCGGTGACTGCAGACCACTTTGTGAAGAGTTAGACAGTGATTGATATCTCTTTCTGCCCATCAGGGGAAACTTTGCAAAATTTTAAATGTGCTGCACACAAATGTAAACTTAGTGGGCTTTGCATAGAATGTACTAAATGCCTGCTGTTGGTAAGCCTGCACGCTAATGCTGCTATGTGATTAAAAAAGGTTTTGTTCCTATATTTTTGCTTTAAAGATATTTATGTTTATTAACAATTGTTCACAATATATGTTTCATCTATTATTAATTTGGGATTATGATTTAATTTCATTTTTAATGGTAAAAAGTTTAGGAATAGTAGTTTATATTTATGTTTTTATAAATTAGCATTTTTACTTCATATTTTGATGTTTAAATGTGTAGATATAGGTCTGTAATTTTAGATAGTGTGTTTTAAGATTTAAGTTTATTGTATTTTGTAGTTAAGACATTGAGTGGGAGCATGGAGTATTGATTGTGTACATAAAATATTTATTTTACATTTGGGTTCTTTAAGATTTTGTCAATTGAACTGTATATAGTAAACTTCAGCACTATAGTATCTACTATCGTCTTCAAATAACTTTAGGTTGCAGTGTGAATAGTTAATGTCACACCTTTCGTGTCCAAAACCTTCCCCCAGTATGGTTAGACTGGAGTGAGAATAGTTAATCTCACCCCTTTAATGTCCAAAATCTTCCCCAAAATGGTTGGATTGTAGTGAGAATAGTAAAGGTCAGTCTTTTAGTGTTTAAAATCTTTTAAGTGTCATTAGTTACTGCTATAATTTTAGTCTGAAATTCTTTATTTAAATTGAATTGTTGTGACATATAGTAGAAAAGTTTGTGTTATTTTATTAATATAGTTGGTGTATAGAAATGTAATATATAGGCCCTCATTCTGACCCTGGCGGTCAAAGACCGCCAGGGCGGAGGACCGCGGGAGCACCGCCGACAGGCCAGCGGTGCTCCAATGGGGATTCCGACCGCGGCGGTAAAGCCGCGGTCGGACCGGCACCACTGGCGGGCTCCCGCCAGTGTACCGCCGCCCCATTGAATCCTCCACGGCGGCGCAGCTTGCTGCACTGCCGCGGGGATTCCGACCCCCCCTACCGCCATCCAGATCCCGGCGGTCCGACCGCCGGGATCCGGATGGCGGTAGGGGGGGTCGCGGGGCCCCTGGGGGCCCCTGCAGTGCCCATGCCACTGGCATGGGCATTGCAGGGGCCCCCGTAAGAGGGCCCCTACATGTATTTCACTGTCTGCTGCGCAGACAGTGAAATACGCGACGGGTGCAACTGCACCCGTCGCACAGCTTCCACTCCGCCGGCTCGATTCCGAGCCGGCTTCATCGTGGAAGCCTCTTTCCCGCTGGGCTGGCGGGCGGTCTGAAGGCGACCGCCCGCCAGCCCAGCGGGAAAGTCAGAATTACCGCCGCGGTCTTTCGACCGCGGAACGGTAACCTGACGGCGGGACTTTGGCGGGCGGCCTCCGCCGCCCGCCAAGGTCAGAATGAGGGCCATAGTGTGTTGTATATTTGTAGGGAACAATGTTATTTTATGTATTTGTAGACTGAAGATATGTAATTTGTTTCTCATTTATGTTTTCAAACTTTATTTTTTGCACAATTTTAAATGTAAAAAAAAAACAAATGCAAGTACTTTAAAATAAACATTTATATAAAGTTAAGTAAATAACATTTATTTTTTCAATGCGTTTAGTTTGAAAATTACATTATATTTAATTACTGTTGCATATTGCATGTTGCATATTTTCCACTTTTATTTTCAATACATTTAAAAAAAATCTTCTAACATTTATTACGTTGTTCCACATAGATGTTTTCAACATATTTTAAACATATATTTATTCAGTATACATTAATTAATTGCACATATTTAATAATATTTATTCAGTATACATTAATTAATTGCACATATTTAATAATATTTAATTCATATTTTACAATTTTGTAACTTTTTAAGCAACATTTTTGATCATGGTTTACATTTTTTAAATTGTTTACATGTTTTATTATTTACTCAACATTTTTACATAAATTCCCATTCAGTTCCATGAGGAGATGGGGCCTCAATAAGAGTTTGCTGGCCGGACCGCCAGGCAGCCATAGTAGCAGTTGCCAAAAGACTACCATGTTGGTGGTCACACAGACTGCCGGATTCTGAGTCACACAGTCAGGACCGCCAAAAGTCAGCCAAAAACACAAGACTGCTAGTCTTGTGGAGGACCTGAAATAGGCAGGTCGACCACCAACACCGACAGCCTGTCGGCCAACCACCAAATGTATTACTAATAAAAGCCACAGTGGCGGTTCAGCCATGGCGGTCTACCAATGGTCGTCCAAACCACGGCAGCTTGTGGTCACCACAATAATACAGAACACCACATTGACTGGATTTGAAAATAACAAAGCTGACACACATTGCCACACCGACAAACCAGCAAAGCACACCTTAAAACATATCCCTTCACACTTCACAATCCTTTGTATCTACATCACAACACACTGTAACCAGAGCGGACAATAGAAAAAAAAGAATTTGAATCAGCACCCCTGCAATTTTCCTCACATCACATACCACACCTTTCACACTTTTTTTTCCAGGCACATCAATTTGCACTTCACAACTTCACAAACTCACCATCACCTGTTAATTTCAACCCTTTCCTTTAACACCACAATGTCACCCCCAAAAAAGTTTAGAGTCATGGTGGATGAAATCATAAGAGTAGAGCCACATTTATTTGGAGCACTAGTCCAGTACACTACTATCACCAGAAAAATGGAAATGTGGCAAAGGATAGTTGACAGAGTAAATTCTGTAGGCCCCACCTTACGCACAGGGGATGACATCAAGAAGAGGTGGAACGACCTCAGGCGCCAGGTCCGTTCCATGGCATCCAGGCACCAGCTGCATGTCCGGAAGATTGGCAGGGGTCCCCCCTCCTCCCTTGCAACTCACATCCTGGGAAGAGATGGTCTTGGCCATCCTGCATCCTGAGGGCTCCTGGGGGAGTGGAGTCGGGTAAGTTTCAACACTAAAATATCTCACAAAAATATATTGTCATGCATGCTCACTGCTCACTTTTGGCCACCTTCACTGTCACCCCACTCCCCAGTCCAGTGTCCACCTGTCCATAGACTACTGCCTGGCATCTCGCACATGAGCTAGAGTCACCTGGGAGAACTAGCTGTGTCTATTGTGTGTTGTACAGTGATTGGCAGCACTATAATTCTCAGCAGACACTGGTCTACAATTACAAAAACCAGAACAGCATATCATACTCAAAAGTACCTTGTTTGGCAAATACCTAGTGAAGTGCACCAACCTGAGAGGATGACATGTGTACAGTGTGTGGGTAGTACAGGCACTGGCAGGAGTGATAAGGCCAGGAGACAGTGCTACTCTCACTCCACTCAGTCACCACAGTGTCCTCTGTTGAAATGACCCTTGACCCTGAACTCACCATTGAGAGGTTGATATCTGTGTAGTACAGGCACTGACAGGAATGATAAGGCCAGGTGGCACTGCTACTGTCACAACAAACACCAGAACAGAATCCCCTTCCCTGAAGACAACAGTATTTCAAAGCTT
This sequence comes from Pleurodeles waltl, assembly GCF_031143425.1. Classification (NCBI taxonomy): domain Eukaryota; kingdom Metazoa; phylum Chordata; class Amphibia; order Caudata; family Salamandridae; genus Pleurodeles; species Pleurodeles waltl. The sequence goes on along the minus strand of NC_090448.1, from coordinate 500,015,390 downwards.
ATATGCTGTGTACTCACTGAGGTAGTTGGCAGCTGTCAGGTATTGTGAAGCAGTGAGAGTGACAGGACTGCAACTCATGGCAGGCACTGCTCCCCAAATCAAGACTCCAAAACTGTGCCCTCCCCCAAAATACCCCTATGTATCAAATGATCAATGAAGTGTACTCTCCTGGGAGGAAATCATCAGTATAGTGTGCATAATACAGAGAGTTACATGCGTGCAACTCACCGGAAGCTCCCTTACTGTCACTTCAAACACCAGTCCAGTGCACACCTGCAAAAATACCCTTTTTTTGGAGTCTACACATGAAGTGCTCTCATCTGAGGGATGAGATATAGCAAATGAATGAAGTTAAGGGATTGACATGACTGCCAAGGCCAGGAGGCTCTGTCTCACAAAATCCAAACACAAGCTGAGTGTACATCTGTCCCAATATCCTTGTTTGTGAACTTGCAATGGTAGTGTACACACCTAGGAGGATAACTCATGTATATTGTGTAATACTTGGAGTAACATGACTGTAAATTCCAGGAGGGCTAGTCCCTGTAACTCCAGTCACCAGGGCACCATACATATGTCAAAATACATCTGTCTGTGAACTCACAAATGAAATGTAATCACCTGGGAGGGACCAAGAGACAGATCATGGTACACTCTGTGATGTGGCTAAACACATAGATCCATCTTGAGCAGCTAAATCAAGATGAAATTCCTGTGGACAGAAAGGACAGCTCAACCTGTGTGCAACAAAAATAAAATTTAAAAAGGCTTCAATATGTATCACCTGAATGGTATTGGCTGCATACACATTCACAATGTATTGACTACATGATACAATCACATATACAACAAAGTCCAGGGTCTGATTGCATAACAGTCAACTAGGTCTTAAAAGGTTTAAAGCAACATCATGCCCAGCCACAGTTTTACCTGCACTGCTGGCAAGATGTAGGTTTATGACCATCCTCCCAATTGTTAGTATACTCATACATTCTGCAGCTGATTTACTGAAATGGAATTGGTATATCTCTGAAATATCAGGTCTATACAATTGATAGCATATGTACCAGTCACTTAAGGAAAACCTGCCAATCCAACGTGTTCACGGCCTTGGCCTAATGTCTCTGCAAACTACTAGAGGCAGATGTCACAATACAGCCCCTAACATATCACTCACATCAACAGGTCGAGCTGTCACTGGGAACACCCAGACCACTTAAGAGACTGTCACTAACCCCATGGATGAAGCCCTCCATTATGATAACACTCCTGGACATCTGGATGTGGAGGGCTGTTCTGGCCCATCAGGAAAACCTGGTCAGATGACACCATTGAGCCTCACCATGACCACATCGACTCCTCCTAGCTCGGTTGCATCCACATCTGAGTCAGCCTTTCGCCCATCAACCTGTGTCCCGAAGACAGTGACGACCATCTTGTGCTCCCCAGTCGAGGATCCTGAGTCACAGCAACACACCTCCGACAATGATGGTCCTGGAACCAGTGGTAGGGAGCAATCTGTGCCAAGGGGTAGGGTAAGTGGGAGAGATGTTGTGGGCCAACAGCATGAGGCCACAGGGGATGGTCCTGGCCAGCTCACCATCAGCCAAGTCTTGAGAGCCTATCAACAATCTCAAGGCGTGATGGGGCAGGTACTTACCAAACTCAGGGAAGTCAAGCAGCTGCAGAGGGACTTTCATTGAGAAGTACTAGAAAAGTGTGAGGTCACAAACACCATCCTGGCCCCCCTATCGGGAGATTAGCAGGTCTGTCTAAATCAGTGGCAGCCACTGGAAGGGAGGCTGTGTCAGGGGAAGCACTTGCCTCAGGCACCCCTGCCTCTGTAGCTGCAGAACCGCCCACAAGCAGGGACATTCACCCAAGACTCCAAGAGGTGCAGTTGGCAAGACACCAACCAGTGCCAGAAAGTGACCTCTGATACCACTCCTTTGTGTGGCAATTATACACTCTGTTGACTGTTCTCCAAGCACGTTCCATCTTCAACGGGAGTAGGACACTGGACTTTGGACTCCAAAAGTTCTGGCATCTACTAATATGACTTCATACACCATGACTGACCCCCTAACTTTCATCTTCTGTAGCATCATTTTTTTTATTTCCTGTGATAATGTAAATAAACTCACCAATCAGAAAAAACATTGCCTGCTTGCTGGTGGTAATGGAGGGAGGGATAGGTCACAGGTAGTATCATGTTGAGGATTAATAGCAATACGCTGATAAAAGTGTCTGGTCACACCAAACATGTTATTGCACTGTACAGCACATAGGCTGTCAAAATATCTGGACTGTCATAGTCAAGAATGTCTGAACCATATTGAATCAGGCTACATTTGCGACAGTACTGTCCTCCAAGCCACAGAAAAAAGGGCTTTGTCAGACATTCTCCAGTAGAATAGGCTAACAGATTTGTGGATGTCGTCACCAACTTGAGCTTTATCTCATACCAAAAAAGGGTCTTCCAACATAACATAAGCCATGGCGCAGACAGAGGGCAGTACAACAGTCCCTAATCATGGGTTTATCCCATTACAATGACAAAGCATCTAGGGGTATGATACAACCTATGTCAGTGTTGTGGCACAGCCACTTTTGCCTGCACTCAGGAAACATATCTACAGCTTCAGACTGTTCCTACAGGATAATTGTAAACGTGATGTGAAGGGAGAATGCATGGATTGCACTTGATTAAAGCATATCTCAAGGCCATATGATTGCACACATGTGACAACTGGATCAACACACCACATCAAAACAGCGTATCCTGCACTTCAGATTTCCATCCACACACTGTCCAAGCTGCATTGGCACAAAACTCATACACCCTAAATCTGCCACCAACATTACCTGGATCAATCCATGTCCTCTTCCTATGTCACAACAGCAGCAGATACCAGCCAATGTCATGACTCTGAAATGCCCACATGAGAATGGCATCATGAAGGTCCCTGGATCAGAAACAAAACAAGGATTTTAGGTTGAGAATTTATACCTATGACCATAAGCGCGTATCAAACATCATTGGATACACTTACATTACAGTGTGACTGACACAAACCCTGCAGATAATCAAGGTAGTGAAATGTTCAAGTCAGACTTAGCAAGCAAAGTTTGGATGTACACTTCAATGCATAACATCCACACTCTGTAGGAAAAACACCCTACTGCACACATTCTGACAATTACCACACTCAGGTAGAGTAGTGATTGATGAGATCTGCCCACAAATCTTCACCTTTCTCTTCATCACTGTCATTCTCACTTAGCATTTCAGGATTCTCCCCCAGTTACACTGCTGGCTCCCTCTTGTCTGGGATGTATGGGATATTCCTCCGCAGGGCAATGTTGTGGAGCATGCAGCAACACCCAATAATCTTACACACTTTTTCAGTGTCAAATCACTTTTGTTATGCAACTGTGGCACTGTGCCCCCTCCTTGTATCCCAGTACATCATGTTATGAGTCCAAATCTTGCTTCAGTGCTAATATGAAGGATACTGAAGCTCTATTCTCTGATAAGAATGTATATGATATTTGGGGAGAGCAGATGATCTGTGACTGATGTGTACTTGGCATATTTGTCAATGTGTGTTTGGGAGCCTTGACAGGTACCTTGATCCCACAGCCTTGTGTCACCTTCAAAGAGGTCACATGTGTCCTGTGTAGGCTCATTGCATTTCTGCAGTTTGTTGTTTGTGATAACCCATGATATGTGACTCAGTTGTCTGGTCACATTGCAGAAAATGTACAATGCATGCCTATATTATTCTGAAGGTAATCTATGTATTATGGACACATATGTCAAAAAGTGTTTTTGTGTTGGTGATCAGACACAAAGACCCCCAGTCCCTGAAGTGGCAGGACTCTACATCTGTATTTGCACATGTCCACACATAGACAGACTAGACTCTTTCTGTGCCCACCATGCCAATCCCTTCATTGTTATCCATGTGGGATGTTAGAGTTTGTTCCATGGCAGTAGCCTGTAGGGACTGTTTGCAAAGGATCATTCTCACAGATCGTGAGTATTGTGATGCATTCATGGTTGAAGAGTTCACCTTCCAGAAGCCAGATAGGTGTGATCTGTCTCATAGTGTTTGTGATCTCTATCAGATTACTGGATCATGCCACAAAGATGTCAGTGGACCTACCTGGTCAGTACAAGGCTTGAGATGGGTGGTGGATAGGGCTACATTTTGGGAAATGTTTGTAGTCATCCCCCTGTGTTCATTGACTGCTGTGTGCCACACTTGGGCAGTATGGGCAAGACAGGATGTTCTTATCTTGGTATGCTGACATGTATGTGACTCAGCCATTTTGGATGGGAATTGTTGACATAATTGTTTGTCTTTTGCATTCATGCAGGTCAATGCCCATCAGAAGAAAAGGATTTGGAGAGCTATCACCAAGAAGGTGCAGAACCTGGGGGTCCACAGCCGACAGAGTGCCCACTGTCGCAAGAGGTGAGAGGATCTGAAATGTTGGGCTCAGAAGATCACAGAGGCCCAGCTGCTGCTGTCTTCTCAATGTGGGTGGGGTACCCATCAGACAATGACCCCCCTAATGGGCCGCATTATGGTAGTGGCATTCCCGGAACTGGATAGACATTTGAGGGCAGTACTGCAGCCACAAGGGGGTGAGTACATGGCAAATTCTTGCCTATCCCATTGTTAGGTGATTGAGTGAGGTACTGACTGCTCCCCCTGACAATGATGGATGAGCCCTGTGTCACACAGTGGATGGGAGATTGTTTGTGTAGACATGTCATGTGTATCATACTGTTGTGCCTTGCTTGTTGGACCTGGGACCTAGGACAAAACTGGGGAGAATCCTCAGACCATTTGCTCAGCAGGGACCACAAATGGATGTGTACAGTTATAATTAATTTACTGATTGTTGTTCTAGTGGGTGTAATTTCTATCCAACTGGTCACTCTTCCTAAATGTTACAGGCCAAAGGTAAGTAGGTTGTGGAACACTGTACTCTGCCATGTGTCTGGGTATATGTGTATGTATAGAAAAACAAAGAGGGAGAAGGAGGTTGTGGGGCTGGGTTTATCCTCCTTATAGCCTATATAATATTACAAAAGAGGCCCAGCTAAAAGAACTACCACAGGATGGAAAGGAAAATGGATTTTCCTGTTAGAAAAACCCTCACCCATCTGGGTTATCCCTTGGTGGCATGCTTCATAATTGGGTTTCTTCCCATTCTGCTACGGAGAGGGGCGTGCTACGACCTACGGGATACGTGGGAACACTGATGTAGTCTTGTCAATGGAGATGGGGCCGAGCCAAGTGGGGAAGCATCTGAGCTGGGGTCAAGAGACAACTGACACAGAGGGACCTAGTGGCCCACAAGGCGAGGGAAGTGCCACAGTGGAGATAAGATCTGCATCATCATCATCATCATCATCCTCGGATTCTTCTTCCAGTGGCCGCTCACTAGTGATGGCGGACCCATCTGGGCATCCCGCAGCACCATCTTTGTCAGCCACCCCCTGTTCTATTAACACCCTCCCTGTTGGTCATGCCTGCTCGCCCAAGAGGGTGGGCGTGTCTTTCACCGCAGACACCTCCACCCCAGCCCCTGTTACCCCCTGCTGCCCTCAGTGAGGAGGCTATTGACCTCCTGAGAAATATCTCTGTGGACCATTCAGCTATTGTGAGTGCCATCCAGGGACTGGTGACCCAACTGCAACAAACAAACGTGTTCCTGGAAGGCAATCATGGTGCAATGGCTGGCCTACAGAGATCTTTTCTGACTTCCACACTCAGGGCAGCCCCGCCTCCCCTCACCCCTCCACCTCCCTCTTTCCAGTCCCAATCCCTCCTTCTCCTACCTACCCAAAGCACACAAAGAGATCTGCAGACTTCCACCTCAACAGCCAGTGTGCACACAAACACAAACACAAGCACCACAAGACACACTGGCATGCACACAAACAACATTAATCTACAGACACGACAACACTCACAACTTCCCCTGACACCCCCACCACTGCCAGTGTCACACACACCACATCAAGCATACCTACAGACACCACCACAACAGTCACTGACACAGCCACCACGCCCATCCTACCCACAGACACCACCTCAGCAGATTCGCAGACATCCACCACATGCACCAAACACGCAGACACCACAGCTACAGACAGACATACATCTACCACATCCACCATAGCTGCAGTCACCACCCCAAAGACACCCACCCACCGACAAACCACAGCATCCCCCAGCACCTCCAGTCCCCCGAAGCCCAAGACACATAAACACCCTGACTCACCCACCAACAGACACCACCCACACACAAGCATACCTTGCGAAAGCACACACAAACAACATCCACAACTGCACATCAGACAACCACTCCCTCAACCTCAAAATCATAGCCGCCTTCTGATGACCATCCGTGTGTGTCCAAAAAATGATTACTCTGTGAGCGTGACCTTACCCCTGTTCTCCTCCGTACCACACCCAGAAGGACCCCACCCAGTTCCAAGGCCAGCCCTTCAACCTCCAAGGCCTCCACTGCTCCCCCCTGCAAGCACCCATAACTCTTCCCCCACCAAGAAGAACCCCATTCCTTCCAATAAGATTCCCACCCCTCCGAAGAAAACCACCCCTCCCAAGCCCAAATGACCCTCCCAAATCCGATCCGCCTCCCCCCCAGGAGAATCCCTGAGATGCCTGCCTGCCCCCTTGATGCCCCTTTCTATGGAGGTTCCATGGCAGTTGGGAGTCAAGTTTAGGCACAACACTGTTCTATATTTGAACAGTTTTGGACTGGCCAATGGCCTTTGCACTTCAAAATATTTCCAAGTTAAAAAACACATAAAGTTTAATTTTTGGGGTACACATTTGTCCTGCAATTCAATTCACACTATTATGTTGTTCCTGATTAATTTGTGTTGTGTGCCAGCAGTTGTGTGTGTTTGAGCCTGCTTGCTGCTCTATGTGCTGTTCTTTGCAGTATGTCAGTTTGTGGGCAGTGCTGGTGTGCCCAGAGAGAAGGGGATATGTTGTGTGTTTAGGTATGTGTGTGTAAACGCAATGTTGTTGTCATGGCATTGTGTAGTATTTGGTATGGTACATATTTGTTTTGTGTTGTGCAATGTGGGCATTAATGAGATTCAACTTGTCCCCCTGATATGCCTTCTCAATGTATCTGATGTGTGTCATCTTGAGTTTTGTGTGTGGAGTGTGTTCAGTTGTGCTTGCTGTGTTTGAATTTGCTGCACATGTTTCCATTTAGGTGTGTGTCTCTTGCAGCTACTTTCTGTAGGGTTATGTCCCATGCAGTAGTAGTTCTGTGTGTTTTGACGACTTGCCCGTCCCCATTGTGCAGATGTGCATGGCTTTTAGGTTTAGTATTGTTTGTCCCTGGGACCCATGTAGGGCCATTCATGGTGATGTATGTTCCAGTGCAGTCCCCTTCCATGGGTGGCCCAGATGGCATCCCCTCCATTTGTGCAGGTACTATTGTTTTTGGTCTATTTGTGTTTCTCTGTTTAGTGCATGCGATGAGTCCTTCCACCCTCCTCCTGACTTTGAGTAACTAAGTCCCAGTCCGGACCCAAGCAGATAGACGTGTAGTGAACTGCTGTTGAAGAACAAGTAGAAAAATAGAATTGCTATATTTTGTATAGATTTGTGTTTGTTAACTAAAGTGACTCGTCTGGTCTCTGAAGAACCTGAAAAAACTTGCGGACCATAGAGGCAGATTTTCACTAGGTATTTTTGTAAAGGTCAATCACCTTCAGGAAAAATGATCACCCACCAGGCACCAAACATTGATCAAAATCAAGATTACTATTAAGTGAACACCCTCCCTCACTCTCTGCCACCATATAAATTATCAATCATCACTCACAATCATTCACTCATTGTTATGCAATAGTTGTAGTTAGTTAAAGTTACCTCTTTTAATCCAAGCACGGGTAGTTTAGGTACACAATTGCATCTTTGAAGCAGGCAAAACATTGGAATTTGGTACTGGTACTCTTATAAATGAATGATCTTCTGGGGCAGCCCTGCTAAATGATGCAAATAAAGGATAGGCATGTGAGGGAGGCAGGCATTGTCTCCAATGTCATGAAGGTATTGTGAGGCTTCTTCACTGCATACTGGTCCAACTGCAGTCTGGCCATATATGTGACTAAAAAATGGTGGAGCAGCATAAATCTGACACAAACATAAGATTCCACTAGCTACTTTGTTTTTGCAAAGAAAAAAGTTCAGCAAGAAATAAATAATAAAAAAGTCTTAAGATGGCACTGGCATACTCTGTCTGGGAAACAGAGTTTGTCCTTGATCATGGTCAATCTCTCATTTTGAGGGGAGAGACTGGTCCTTCTCATTGTAACAACTGCACCAAATTCACTGAACACACACTCATCAGCCACACTGACTACATGACAAGCCAGATACTTTATTGCCAGCCTGCTGAGCTCTGGCCATTGGCGGAGCTTCCCATATCAATACACTAATGGGTTTTGATCCACATAGACCTCTTTTACATCATCCAGATACTCCTTGAACATCCTCTGAATGATCTGTGCTGCTGCCACTTGCTTAATATTTTTTGCCTTGGCTGCCTCTGTACTGGGCTTAACACCTGCCACTTGAAAGCAAGCCAACGCAGAGGTTGGGTCAGATTCTTCTGTTGCTGTGGTTGCCAATGTTCTTCTTGCTGCTGTTGGCTGCTATGAGGCAAGACTGTTCTCTCCAGAAGTTAAAGATGGCACCCCAGAACTGCAGAGTGGGACTCTACGTTCCAACTGTTCTTCTTCCAGGTCTCCGACTTGCTCAACAATCCACCTCTTGTATTTTGAAGCATACCCTTCAGAAAAAGGAATGAAAGTGGGCAGATTTGTTTGTACCGTGGATCATGTAATGTGGCAGTGATATACTCTTTGGACAAGATGATGTCATTTTGCAGCCTTGCATTGCAAGCCAAGAGAAAGATTAAGCTCTCAATGAAGGCATGCGTTTCTGTGTTTTCGTTCACACCTCTGAGTGGGAGCCTTTCAGACACCTTTTTTAGGCTTAATGAGATAGCTTGGCCCATTGTGCTGTCCTTCTTGCTAACTTGGCATGTGAAAACCACAAAAGGGAGTAGCATCTGTGTCAGGCAGTTGACTAGGCCCCATTGGTCCACATCCTTGGTCATAGCTTTCCAAATCCATCCCCTACTCTTTTTATTTTTCTGTACTACCCAAATAAATGGTGCAACACATAGTAGGTCAAGTTTCAACATGTTGGCACCTCCTCTATCAGGGATTTAACTGATACTCTGTTAGTGTCAAAGCCCAGCTCACCTGAGTCCTTGTTCAGTTCTGATGGAGGTTGAAGACAATCCGACCCCACCCTGAAACTGCTTGTTCCAGCACACTAGTTTTTAAAACAGTGCACTAAGAACAGAAGCTCAAGGGAAGGGGGGAAGTGGATAAAATAAAATAAAGAGACAACAGCGTTCTTGCGTTTCCACTGTTGAAGTGCTGCACAAATCTGCGGCCCTCTCTGACTTCGGTAGAAACTGGTGCCTAATGAAACATAAACAAAGAACAGATAAGTACATCCTATTCCTAACTGGGTTCCTGACTATCCCTTTATTTATTAGAAATTTTCTTCTAAAAGTACCTCTTGGGTCCTGGTCTCTAGTTTCCAGGTTTGGAATGTGTTACTGCTCTGGGATGTGCTTTCTATTACTCTAAAGCTTCTAAAACATTAAACAAATACCGTTATCAGAATTATCAATATCAAACATTCATCTTAATATAACTAAAGCCTAAATTGCCAATAGCAGACTCACTTTTCCCATATTTCCAGAATCTTTTATAAAACAAATACTGTACTTTTACGTCAAAATACAGCATGTAATTTGTGCAAGTCCTTGATTTACTCTTTGCCTTGCTGTTAATGGTTTCCACGGTTCGATTCTTAAAAGTTCCATAAAAAAATGTTTGCTTCACAAAGTTCCGCAAAGTATTGTTGTAACAAAGAGTTTGAATCACAATGTTCGTGGAAGGTATCTTGTTTCAAATTCTCTATACACGAATCCAGAAATTGTTGTCAAAGTTCGTTCAGGTAATAAAAGTTTTGCACTTACTTGTTGCTGGCAAGAGATACTGATCAGTCTAACCTTGTCTTCTTTCTCTTTTGCAGGTTGCTTGTAGGAGAGAGGCTGAGGCAAGGAGGAACCGGGAACCGGAAGAAGGAAGAGCCAGCAGCTGCGCCCATTGAATGCCAATGAAAGTCTGTAGAGAGCAGGAGTGCCAGCGCCGAGGGATCTGTCCTCAGGTAAGTGGGAGGTAGACGAGCACAAGCACTGGGCGAGGCTCGAGGGCTGCCTTTTATAGACAGGGCTGGGTGTGGTCCTCACATGCTGCACATGTTCTTGAAAGGTGTGCAGAGCTGGGTGTGGTTTGAAGAGCTGGGTGTGGTCCTCACATGCTGCACATGTTCTTGAAAGGTGTGCAGAGTTTCAGTTATTATGCAAACGAGTTAAATTAACACATGGCCTAGAGAGGAGTGTTTTAAAGAAGCCTTGGTAAAAGCAAGGCCCAATGTGTAAACAAAACAGCACATTAAACAACATACACAGAAGCCTGGGGGGGGGGGGGAAGGTGAGATAACAAGAAAGGCTTTCAATAGTAAGTTTAAAAGGGAGCTATTACAGAACTGTGAGAAGGTAGCCTCTTTCTAGCCTTGTTACCCCCACTTTTGGCCTGTTTGTGAGTGTATGTCAGGATGTTTGTCACTGTTTTCACTGTCTCACTGGGATCCTGATAGCCAGGCCTCAGTGCTCATAGTGAAAACACTATGTTTTCAGTATGTTTGTTATGTGTCACTGGGATCCTGCTGGTCAGGACCCCAGTGCTCATAGGTTTGTGGCCTATATGTATGTGTCACTGGGACCCTGTCACACAGGGCCCCAGTGCTCATAGGTGTGCATTTATATGTTCCCTGTGTGGTGCCTAACTGTCTCACTGAGGCTCTGCTAACCAGAACCTCAGTGGTTATGCTCTCTCATTACTTTCAAATTGTCACTAACAGGCTAGTGACCAATTTGACCAATTTACATTGGCTTACTGGAACACCCTTATAATTCCCTAGTATATGGTACTGAGGTACCCAGGGTATTGGGGTTCCAGGAGATCCCTATGGGCTGCAGCATTTCTTTTGCCACCCATAGGGAGCTCTGACAATTCTTACACAGGCCTGCCACTGCAGCCTGAGTGAAATAACGTCCACGTTATTTCACAGCCATTTTACACTGCACTTAAGTAACTTATAAGTCACCTATATGTCTAACCTTTACCTGGTAAAGGTTAGGTGCAAAGTTACTTAGTGTGAGGGCACCCTGGCACTAGCCAAGGTGCCCCCACATTGTTCAGAGCCAATTCCCTGAACTTTGTGAGTGCGGGGACACCATTACAGGCGTGCACTACATATAGGTCACTACCTATATGTAGCTTCACAATGGTAACTCCGAATATGGCCATGTAACATGTCTATGATCATGGAATTGCCCCCTCTATGCCATCCTGGCATAGTTGGCACAATCCCATGATCCCAGTGGTCTGTAGCACAGACCCTGGTACTGCCAAACTGCCCTTCCTGGGGTTTCACTGCAGCTGCTGCTGCTGCCAACCCCTCAGACAGGCATCTGCCCTCCTGGGGTCCAGCCAGGCCTGGCCCAGGATGGCAGAACAAAGAACTTCCTCTGAGAGAGGGTGTGACACCCTCTCCCTTTGGAAAATGGTGTGAAGGCAGGGGAGGAGTAGCCTCCCCCAGCCTCTGGAAATGCTTTGTTGGGCACAGATGTGCCCAATTCTGCATAAGCCAGTCTACACCGGTTCAGGGACCCCTTAGCCCCTGCTCTGGCGCGAAACTGGACAAAGGAAAGGGGAGTGACCACTCCCCTGACCTGCACCTCCCCTGGGAGGTGTCCAGAGCTCCTCCAGTGTGCTCCAGACCTCTGCCATCTTGGAAACAGAGGTGCTGCTGGCACACTGGACTGCTCTGAGTGGCCAGTGCCACCAGGTGACGTCAGAGACACCTGCTGATAGGCTCCTTCAGGTGTTAGTAGCCTTTCCTCTCTCCTAGGTAGCCAAACCCTCTTTTCTGGCTATTTAGGGTCTCTGTCTCTGGGGAAACTTTAGATAACGAATGCATGAGCTCAGCCGAGTTCCTCTGCATCTCCCTCTTCACCTTCTGATAAGGAAACGACCGCTGACCGCGCTGGAAGCCTGCAAACCTGCAAACCTGCAACATAGTAGCAAAGACGACTACTGCAACTCTGTAACGCTGATCCTGCCGCCTTCTCGACTGTTTTCCTGCTTGTGCATGCTGTGGGGGTAGCCTGCCTCCTCTCTGCACCAGAAGCTCCGAAGAAATCTCCCGTGGGTCGACGGAATCTTCCCCCTGCAACCGCAGGCACCAAAAAGCTGCATCACCGGTCCCTTGGGTCTCCTCTCAGCACGACGAGCGAGGTCCCTCGAATCCAGCGACTCTGTCCAAGTGACCCCCACAGTCCAGTGACTCTTCAGTCCAAGTTTGGTGGAGGTAAGTCCTTGCCTCACCTCGCTGGGCTGCATTGCTGGGAACCGCGACTTTTGCAGCTACTCCGGCCCCTGTGCACTTCCGGCGGAAATCCTTCGTGCACAGCCAAGCCTGGGTCCACGGCACTCTAACCTGCATTGCACGACTTTCTAAGTTGGTCTCCGGCGACGTGGGACTCCTTTGTGCAACTTTGGCGAGCACCGTTTCACGCATCCTTGTAGTGCCTGTTTCTGGCACTTTTCCGGGTGCTACCGGCTTCAGAGAGAACTCCTTGTCTTGCTCGACGTCCCCTCTCTCTGCTGGTCTAATTTGCGACCTCCTGGTCCCTCCTGGGCCACAGCAGCGTTCAAAAACGCTAACAGCACGATTTGCAGCTAGCAAGGCTTGTTGGCGTTCTTTCAGCGGGAAAACACTTCTGCACGACTCTCCACGGTGAGAGGGATCGGTCCACCAAAGGGGAAGTCTCTAGCCCTTTTCGTTCCTGCAGAAACCTCAGCTTCTTCTGTCCAGTAGAAGCTTCTTTGCACCCGCAGCTGGCATTTCCTGGGCATTTGCCCATCTCCGACTTGCTTGTGACTTTTGGACTTGGTCCCCTTGTTCCACAGGTATCCTAGATTGGAAATCCACAGTTGTTGCATTGCTGGTTTGTGTCTTTCCTGCATTATTCCTCTAACAAGACTTCTTTGTCCTTAGGGGAACTTTAGTGCACTTTGCACTCACTTTTCAGGGTCTTGGGGAGGGTTATTTTTCTAACCCTCACTATTTTCTAATGGTCCCAGCGACCCTCTACAAGGTCACATAGGTTTGGGGTCCATTTGTGGTTCGCATTCCACTTTTGGAGTATATGGTTTGTGTTGCCCCTATCCCTATGTTTCCCTATTGCATCCTATTGTAACTATACATTGTTTGCACTGTTTTCTAAGACTATACTGCATATTTTTGCTATTGTGTATATATATCTTGTGTATATTTCCTATCCTCTCACTGAGGGTACACTCTAAGATACTTTGGCATATTGTCATAAAAATAAAGTACCTTTATTTTTAGTATAACTGTGTATTGTGTTTTCTTATGATATTGTGCATATGACACTAAGTGGTACTGTAGTAGCTTCACACGTCTCCTAGTTCAGCCTAAGCTGCTCTGCTAAGCTACCATTATCTATCAGCCTAAGCTGCTAGACACCCTATACACTAATAAGGGATAACTGGGCCTGGTGCAAGGTGCAAGTACCCCTTGGTACTCACTACAAGCCAGTCCAGCCTCCTACAAGAACCCACTAGTGCAGTGAGAGGGGACATGCTCTTTGCTGTGCACAAACCCTAACAGTTAGCACACTGAATAATCTGCAGCTGCTTCTGGGCTTTAAAAGAATGGCTGAAATGAGTGCAGATTCGTCTGCATGTGGTCAGTATGTTGTTGACTATGGCCCTCATTCTGACCTTGGCGGGCGGCGGAGGCCGCCCGCCAAAGTCCCGCCGTCAGGTTACCGTTCCGCGGTCGAAAGACCGCGGCGGTAATTCTGACTTTCCCGCTGGGCTGGCGGGCGGTCGCCTTCAGACCGCCAGCCAGCCCAGCGGGAAAGAGGCTTCCACGATGAAGCCGGCTCGGAATCGAGCCGGCGGAGTGGAAGCTGTGCGACGGGTGCAGTTGCACCCGTCGCGTATTTCACTGTCTGCGCAGCAGACAGTGAAATACATGTAGGGGCCCTCTTACGGGGGCCCCTGCAATGCCCATGCCAGTGGCATGGGCACTGCAGGGGCCCCCAGGGGCCCCGCGACCCCCCCTACCGCCATCCGGATCTCGGCGGTCCGACCGCCGGGATCTGGATGGCGGTAGGGGGGGTCGGAATCCCCGCGGCGGTGCAGCAAGCTGCGCCGCCGCGGAGGATTCAATGGGGCCGCGGTACACTGGCGGGACCCCGCCAGTGGTGCCGGTCCGACCGCGGCTTTACCGCCGCGGTCGGAATCCCCATTGGAGCACCGCCGGCCTGTCGGCGGTGCTCCCGCGGTCCTCCGCCCTGGCGGTCAAAGACCGCCAGGGTCAGAATGACCACCTATGTCTTCTTTTTTAGAATGTCTTGCACAACCAGGTTGATGTATTGCACCAAACTCAGGTTTCTGAAATAGCCATTATCTGCCATGGCTTTGACTATGTTACTGCCATTGCCCGTGGCAATAATTAGAATTCGGAGACCTCTGAGTTCCAGCCATTCAAACACCTTGCTGTTAAATTAGTCTAAGATGTTTGCAGCTGTGTGTGATTTCTCCATGGCAACATGGCTACTGTTGCATGCTGCCAAACACTCCTAAAACTTTCTTCAGGGCCAAGACCTATAGATAGCTTTTTCATTACCCCTGCAAAAGAGATCCAGTGTGCAGTGATGCACGTATAATCAGTCTCCTGACAACTGGTCCTCATGTCTGTCATCAGGTGGACAGTGTGGAAACACTTTGCTGCAAAGTTTGTCAAGCAATTGCAGCACATCATGATGCAGCACTGGAACAGCAAATCTGGCAAAAGAGGTCCGACTTGGAACCTTCCATTTTGTGGAGATGGCTGCTACAAATTCTAAGAATCTCACTCCCTCCACAAAAGAAAAAAGGAGGAGGTCCAGTGCTAACATTTCTGCCAGCTTCCCATTGTACAGATGTGCCATTGGGTGGTTGCGGTCATGGGGCCCCTCCTGCCTAAACATGCCTATAAATGTATCCTGGATTTTCTTCTTTTCTGAGGCCAATGATGCAGGTGATTTTCGAGAAGTAGGTGGTGGTTGACTCAATGTGTGTGGTGGGGCAGTCACTGTATGCTGTGGTGTCTCCATCTGACTCTGAGTCTTCTTGGGCCATTGTGAGGTCGCTGAAGTGGGTGAATCTGGTGCACTGTTGGGGACAGGGCTGCTTTGCATGAGGATGTCACCCACTTCTTCCTCATCATCACCTCCCAACATGGTTAGACTTGTAGCTGATGTTTCCTGGCTCTTCTCACTTTCACCACCACAACTATGTTCAGCAAAATTTTTAAGGTGCTGCTCCTACCTGATTGCGTGATCTTTTTTCATATGAGTGGTTTGGCCTCCAGTACCATAATGTGAACCATGCTTACCACGAAGAACACTTGCATTTCAAGTGGGGCATAATGCAATGTTCTCCTCCTACTAATCATACTACAGTCCCAAACTGAGGAGAAATACATTCTTACTGGGCCAATGCCTGAAGAAGAACTGAAGGAAGGTGGGTGTGTCACTGATTGCCTCTCTGCAGTGTATACATCTGCTAAGGTAGGGATTGGTGCAGGTCTTCAGTTGGGGCTTTACAATATGGGAGCTGGTGGTGCTACTTGAGGCACATTCCTTGGACAGGTTGAATAGTAATGTCCGACACCTCTGTGTCAGCTTCCACAATGACTTCCTCATTGTCTTCATCCTCCTCAACACCCCCTTCCATAATTCTAAGGCTTTCAGCAACTTTTATTTTCCCTTGCCTCTCCTGGTGTCATTCGGACCCTGCCAAGGGACAATCCATGCCCGTATCATCATCATCAGAAGTGATGCTTGGAGAAGATAATGGAGTAGCTCCCTTGTTTTTCCTTGCTGGAGATCAAGAAGCCAATAATTCGAAAAGAGGAACTTCTTGCTCAGCAGGAAGCTCGACCTTCTGCTCTACTCCAACTGGCTGCGGCTGCAGTCCACTTTGCTCTGTTTCCTGAAATGATTGGGCACTACTTTGCGAAAGGGACAAATCCAATTCAACATGGCTGCTCATCAGCGTCAACATGATTGCAGTGGCTCCCTTACTGGCAAACATGGTCTAGGGCTTAGGTTGGGTGGTGCTATTGATGCAGGACTGCTGCTCCCCCTCCCGAAAAAGGTTGTGGTCAGCAAGCTACTGGTTGAAAGCTGCTTCTTCTCACTGACAACTTTCTTGGGAGCAACTTTCTTTGGGGCCATCTTAAAGCTGTCAGTTGGCAGTGGCACTAAGCTGTGCAAGTGGAAGAGATTGGAGGACTGAAGTAACTGGACAGGCCTTCTGTTTGGCAGTACTGCGGGTGTTGTCTCTTTTTCTCTTGTGCATCTGAAAGCAAGCAAGCAAGCAAGCAAGCAAGACAAAAATGTAGTTAGTGAACCGTGCCATTATTGCAGGTTGAAATAGTAGCGACAAAGGCAGTATTAGTGTGGTTGTTTACTTATTTAATAAATAACAATTTGTCCAAATATTGTAAAATCATACCACATCACCATACCATAACACTTCATTTCAAATCAGGCACCTGAACATACAAATATAGCTCTTTGCTATATCTTCATCTATTCTAAAGGAGACACCTATGGTAGTCAGAGATGTGCATGGGTAAATGGGAAAATCCTTAAAAAACCTATGACAGGCATGGTGGCCTGGGGGAAATGGAATAATCATTAAAAATGAATGATGCTGATGTATGTGCCTTGCACCACAGCCAGGGTGTCCAGGAGGAATATGGAATTATACCTAAAGAAACTGAACGCTTTAGGCCGGCTGTGTGCCTATGTTGGATGAAGGAGTGGATGGATTAAGGCAACATTTAAAAAAATTAAATAAGTAAATGTAAAAAAAAAGCAAAATAAAAAATACTAAATCTAAACTAAAACTTTAAAAAATTTAATAAAAAATAAGAGGTTAAAATAAAATAAAATAAAATATAAAAGCAATTAAAAAACAATTAAATAATTAAAATAATAAAATTTAATTATACAAAATCAATCATCGCCAATGTTTGTGTGAAAGGACAAGAGGAAAGAAAGCATGTGGCAATGAAGTGCAAAATAAAAAATGCAAAAAAGCATTCAGTAATATAAGACTGTTCATCAAAATCGTATTTTCTAATATACATATACTACGATGATCCTCAAGCATATTATTAAACTGGCATCACATCCATCCATGCAAGCCTATGGCAAAGAAACACTGGTTGGATGCACAAAATAATTACCAGCCACAAGGTCCCACAACAACAGTGAGCAAGGAGGCATGGGAACAAATGAACACATGGAAGCCTATGGCAAAAAAAAACTGTCTGGAAGCACAAAATTGCTGCCAGCCACATGGTCAAACAACAACAGAGAGCAAGGAGGCTTGGAGAACAAAGAACACATGCAAAGCTATGGTTAAGGCAAACTGACTGGATTCATAAAATGACTGCCAGACACATGGTCAAACAGCAACAGTGAGCAAGGAGGCATGGAGAGTAAAGAACATACAACCTCTGGAAAAAGCACACTAGCTAGGTGCACAAAATGGCTGCCAGCCATATGGTAAGACAACAACAGCGAGCAAGGAGGCATGAAGAACAAAGAACAGATGCATGCCTATGGCAAAGACACACTGGCTGAATGCACAAAATGGCCACTAACAATATGGTCAAACAAAAGCAGTGAGCAAGGAGGCATGGTGACTAAAGAACACATTCAGGCCTACGGACAGAGACTACACAAAATGGCCACTGGCCACATTGCATAGAGAACAAAGGTGGCCAATGGCAAACACACACACATACACACACACACACACACACACACACTGGCCAGAGAAAGCAGGGATGGTGGTAACACTGAGGAAAACTTTAATATTAATTCAGCAATGCAAAACACGAGAATTAACTGAGCAACAATACACATATCATCCTATGTGATCAAATATTACCCCACATGTGCACTTTTTGCAGAAAAAAATGAAATGCAAACAATATCCAACATTTTTAATTTAATCTAGTGCCATCCCTGCCCTAATTGCACCTTTAAAAACATATACCACAGAAAGAGTTATTTCACGCACTATATTCATGACTAGTACTGAGCCCACTGGCTAGATGGCTGAATGGAAGTCTAGGCCACATAGTAAAAAAAAGGAATATTGCAAATGTAACAAACACAGAGAAAAGTTATGGAGCTATGCATCAATTTTCATTTACAAAAGATGAAAAATCAATGAAATGCAAAAAAAAATAACTAGGCCCCCACCGCAATGAAATTAACAAATCAAATAAAAAGTACAAAGAAATACTGATGCATGCCCTATCAAACAAATAACATCCTCAAACAATAGTTTTATAACTTTCTTGCGTGATATTACAAAAATAAAGTCCTTAAGTTCAAAGGTATATATTTAGAGGGCAAAGAAAGTGACCCTTTCAACCTCAAAATCCAAGTGAAAAGTGACCAGGAGAAGGACAAATCACTTGGAGGAGCCTGCTGGACAGGAACAGGACATTGGAGTATCTGGGGCACTTCCTTCCTGTTGGAGATAAAAGTTTCAAAAAAGGTTCTCACACTAAAAAACAACTTGAACTCTCCGTTTGAGAAAAGGAATAACTTGAAAAACTCTTCTTGAGTAGATTCAGCTGCTCTCAAATAGAAAATCTACTCGAGGTGCATCCCAGAGCAGCACTATATTGGTCGGAGGCCATGCAAGCAGGCGTGAAATTTTGGGAGCGTTCGTTGGTCTGATGTCCATTGACCAGTACTCAGGGTATTGGCACAACTCAGTCAGTGGCGGGCAAAGTTATACCAAACTTAGCACACGTGTAGGTCTCGTCCAGGCTGTCATGGATGTGTTGTTGGGTCTGGCTGCAACTTCTGGTTGGAGAGAAAAGTGTGGTGTGAGTGCCAAAAATAATTCTCACGTGAATGGAAAAGAACCGTGCTTCATACTGAATGGCGTTACTTCGCGTAATACAAAGTGTCTGAATTCCAAAAACATCCTGAGCAGAGTGGAGTCTTCCCCCAGACCTAGTTCTATGTTGATGACATATATCTAACAGACTATGGGCCTCATTATGACCCTGGCGGTAGAGAACCGCCAGGGCCAACGGGGGCGGGAGCACCGCCGACAGGCCGGCGGTGCTCCCTTGGGCATTCTGACCGCGGCGCTTTGGCCGCGGTCAGAAAGGGAAAACCGGCGGTCTTCCGCCGGTTTTCCACTGCCCCTAAGAATCCTCCAAGGCGGCGCAGCTCGCTGCGCCGCCGAGGGGATTCTGACAATCCTTACCGCCATCCTGTTCCTGGCGGCTCGCCCGCCAGGAACAGGATGGCGGTAAGGATTGTCGTGGTGCCCCTGGGGGCCCCTGCAGTGCCCATGCCAATGGCATGGGCACTGCAGGGGCCCCCGTAAGAGGGCCCCGCTAGTATTTCACTGTCTGCGTAGCAGACAGTGAAATACGCGACGGGTGCAGTAGCACCCGTCGCACCTTCCCACTCCGCCGGCTCGATTACGAGCCGGCATCCTCGTGGGAAGGGAGTTTTTCCCTGGGCTGGCGGGCGGTCTTTTGGAGACCGCCCGCCAGCCCAGGGAAAAACTCATAATACCCTCCGCGGTCTTTTGACCGCGGAGCGGTATTATGGAGGGCTGAATTCTGGCGGGCGGCCTCCGCCGCCCGCCAGAATCAGAATGAGGGGCTATGACTTAAACACACACTTAGTGAGATTAGATTGCATTTTTGGGGGATTTGCTGAACATGGCTACAAATTTAGCTTTGAGGAAACAAAAATAGTTTTCGTCAGTGTCCTATTAGGATATGAGCTATTCAACAAGGGAGAGAGCCTGGGACCACAATTCACTCAACTTTCTCCAGCAAACACTGGACACCAGAACATACATAAATATTAAGATCATTACAGACTGACATGCACAACATTTGCATAGAAGTATAAATAAAACAAACTTAGGGATTCAGATAATACTGGTTGCCCTTGGTTTTACATATGTCACATTCAATGAGGGTGACACCGTCCCAATTGTACATAAATTCTATTTATACTCAAACGCAGAAATGCGTTTTGCATCTACTGAAAAATTACTGACTGAAGTTCAGACGACTGTCATAAAGTAAAGATCACTGGCTCAAGGAAACACATAGGGCCTTATTCCAAGTTTGGCAGTCTATGGACTGCCATGGTGATAGCCCAAACGGCATTGGGTTGGAGGTTGGACCACTGTATTACGATACATGCAGTTCCATAGACAAAAGAACGCTGCAGTCCCACCCGCACTGCCAGGCAGCATACACCACCCAGGTAGCGAAATAGGCCAGTGAGGCCGTCAGAGCCAATGTTTTTACCGGAGAGTTTATGGTGTTGACTTCCGCCAACATGACTGTGGCTGTCCAACCACCACGTCCCAGCTAGCGGAAATTGAGATATCAAAGGAATTAGCTCACCTGCAGGCAGTGTCACACATCCTGTGCTGCCATGGAGCTGCTCACGCAGGTCCTCTTATTGCTGCTGCTCATAGATGAAGCACAAAATCCACTCCACCATGGATGCAATCAACGGTAAGATCACACACCTACCCATGTTCTGAAACTCAACAAAAGATCGATGCACGGTCATCCACCTGGTATGTGGGTTACACTGTGTGGAACAAGTACCTTTGTCATTGTGTCGCAGGTCGGAGTTGTTCACAATCAATGACCCATATACAGCCACATGCTGCCCCCTTTGGGCAGGTCACT
Source organism: Pleurodeles waltl (assembly GCF_031143425.1). Classification (NCBI taxonomy): domain Eukaryota; kingdom Metazoa; phylum Chordata; class Amphibia; order Caudata; family Salamandridae; genus Pleurodeles; species Pleurodeles waltl. The sequence continues at coordinate 499,994,322 of NC_090448.1, read as the reverse complement.
GACACTGCACTGCCACACTCAGAAAACACACGTCTGCTCATCCCACTTTCAAGGACAGTGAAGTGTACACAACATTGTGTCCCACAACAGCAACACCACATCAATATCACACATAATTAAACTGCCACCCTCACATTGCTTTCATGCCATGGACTGTTGTGACATTGAAGGCACATATGTATGGATGTGTCAAACACTTCTTCCATTAAACATCTCTGTAATGGACCAACACATATCACCCATATTGCAGCACAATGGAAGGACAATGGGATGCACAATATTTTGTGAGACAAATATCCAAAGCTCCTAGTGTAAACAATACATGCACAATAGGGACAGGGACAATCAGGGCACTCCATGAAGGATCCTGCCCTGGGACACATTTCACTTTGCACATGATCCTAAACCACAATTTGCACAAGAACTGTCCCTTCATGTATCTCAAGTACAACCAATAGTTGAGCCAAGTGACATGCCCTCCTGAAAAATGTGTAAATCCAAGTCAAAAAAGTAAATACAACAGCAACAGCATGGGTCACGCATGTAGATGAAGTAGCTGGAAGGTACACACATCAAAATCAGCAAATGGTCAGTCAAATATAAAGGAAGGTATTGAACACCCTCCATGTGTGGACAAATACAACTCTAGCTTGCACACTTGAGATGAATGTCCAATCTACATCAGTGGGGCAAATCTAACACAATATATGTTAACATTGGCCAAGCTAAGATTAAATACTTATCATATCAAACAAAACACAATGCAATGACACTCCAATTGGATTACCACCCACACAACCATCCAGTGAACATCTACCCTTGTCCTGGGTGATACCAGCACTGCCCACAAAGTCAGATCTTGCCAACCACAGCAAATGAATCAGCAATCAGAGTTAAACAGACTCAACTGCAGGTATACAACACAAATTACTGAGGAAACAACAAAAAGGTAGAAAAGTAATGGCAGGACAAATATGAACCCCAAAACCAACACCCTGGGTTTACCAAGATAAAATGATGAAGATCAAAGGCCATTGCTCAGTCCATAGGTAAGTCAATGCATAGTACTGTGCACCAGCTTGACGCAGATCACTGCCTGATAACCTGCGAACCTCCACAGGAAGGGGCTTCAAGTGTTCATGTAGGCACCTCAGCGATCATTCTTGGGTGGGATGGGGTCAGATTTTGGATGTGTGAGTTTGGTTTTGGAGGGGTGTTCTTCTCAGGAGAGGTGGTCTTCTCCTTTGGAAGAGTGGGCTACATCTTCAGGGTGGGAGCTGTATGGGTGCTTACAGGGGCGCAGGTGTGACAGGGGAAGACTTGGATTTGGAAGGGATGGGTTGGTATGTGGGTGAGGGTTCTCTTAGCTTTCGGTGGGGTGTTGATCACAGGAGTAAGGACAAGGTCTAAAAGGAAACTTTCCTTGGGAAAATTGGTAGGGTCTGCAGAAAGGATTGGGGTTTGGGAGGTTGAGGGAGTGCTTGTGTTGCCTGTGGGTGTTGATGCTGCTGGTTTGTGAGTATCTGTGGTATGCTTGGGTTTGGGTGGTGTCTGTTGCCTGTGTGAGTGTTTGTGTTTCTTGAGGGGTTGTGAGGTGGAGTAGCCGGGCGGAGTAGGAGAAGTGGCTGTGTGTGTTAGTGTGGTGTCTATAGGTATGATAGATGTGGTGGCTGTGTTTATGGGTGTTGGGGTGGTGTCTGGGGGTATGGTGGATGTGGTGGATGTTTGTGTGTGTTGGGGTAGTGTCTGGATGTATGGTAGATGTGGTTTCTGTGTCTCTAGGTGTTAGGGTGGTGTCTGGGGATGTGGTGTGAGTGGTGTCTGTGGGTGTTGGGGTGGTATCTGGGGGTGTCTGGAGTGTGTGAGTCTGTGGGTGTTGAGGTGGTGTCTGGGGATATGGTGGCTGTGGTGAATGTGTCAGTGGGTGTTTGAGTGGTGTCTTTGGGTATGGTGGTTGTGGTATATGGGTAGGTGGGGGTGGCTTGCTGTCTGTGGGAATGGTGGGTATTGTGGTGTGTGTGAGTGGCTGTTGCATGCATGTCTGCCAGTGTGTCTTGTGGTGCTTGTGTTTATGTGTGCTACTTGTGCGTGTTGAGGTGGGTGCATGCCGATGTGTCTGTGTGCTTGGGACAGATAAGGGAATAGGGATATTGATTGGGGAAGTGGTAGATGGTGGGGGAAGGATTGTTGGGGTGAATGGCTGCTGTCAGTAAGGAGGCCAGAACCTGAAAAGATATGTGTAGGTCACACATGGCACTATGAATGCCTTCCAGGTGTGCAACCATCTGCTTGAGCTGGCTGCCCTGCACCTGGATACTCCTCAGGAGGTCATTAGTCTCCTCACTCAGAGCACCAGGGTTAATGGGGGTAGCGGGTGAGGTGCCTGGGGTGAAGGAGACACCCACCCTTTTGGGTAAACAGGCATAGCCAACTGGGTGGGGAGCAACAGGGAGGGTGGAGATGTAACTCTGGGTAGCAGACAAGGATGGAACAGGACCAAGTTCTGATGGGTCTGCCATCACTAGGGAGTGGCCACCGAAGGAAGAATCTGAAGATGATGATGTTGATCCTACGTCCTCCGTGGCACTCCCCTCAACCTCGGGGCCACTGGGTCCATCCGTGTGCCTGTGTGTCAGTGGTGTCATTACTGGAGGTACCGTGGCCAGATGCTTGCCCACTTGATTCTGCCTTGTCTCCTCCACTTGCCTGGGATGATGCTGAATTTACAAAGATTATTAGGGTGACTACATGTCCTGATCACACTTAAACAACAGCTGTGATTAGCAAACATTACCATGAAGTACAGTAGCCCCTGGTCGCAAACTCCAGCAAAGTGTCTCCAACATTTGCAACACCATATGCATGTATAATGTGGGAAGCTGGCACCTTGTTGCAGTACCCTCCCTGCCTCCACTTTTTGCCTGACTTCTGAATGCAACTTGGACTGTAGTGCACTGGGATCCTCCTAACCAGGGTCCCAGTGCCAGTGTTCTTTCCCTCCTTTACCTAACACTATAAGTCCCTAGTAAAAGGTTCTTAGGTACCCAGGGTACGGGATACCATGGGTAAGTCCCCGAGGGCAGCAGCGCTGATTGTGCCACCCTCTAGGGCCATGCATTCAGATGCACCCAGCACTGCCATTGCAGGCTGGGTGTCCTAGCGCAAACCTAAAACTCAAACTCCACATGGCACACTGTCTGTGTGCCTGTCCATCAGCACTGCATTCACTATAGGTAAAACACCCCACTGGCAGGCCTTATAGCCCTAAGGTATGATGCTCCATATTATATGTGAGGGCATAGCTGCATGAGCAATATGCCCTCACTGTGTCCTTGCCAAATCTGGGACATAGGGAGTGACCAGAGCAGCCATTTTAATATATGTGCTGGACACTAGTCAACACAAGTTTTCCCAGCTACATAATGGCTACTCTACACCCTGGATTGATTGGTATCAAACAGCTCAGAATGATAAATCCAAACTGGTAACAGTACTGGATTTATTATAAAATGTACTCAGGGGTCACCTTAGAGGTGCCCCTGCAAAAGCTAACAATCCTGGCATGGTTGCTGACTGGTTCCAGCCAGCCTGCGACATCCAGACAGCCAATACACAAACATTGGGAGAGAGCCCTGTCTCTCTGGTTTGTAAAACAATGCCCTTCCTGGATGGAGGAGCTCACACCACCTCCCTTGGGAATGTGCACTGCCCTGGCAATGAACTTCAAAGGGCTACCGCCCTTGAAACTCTACCCCCAGGCCTGCTGCTAGTAGCAGATGGCCTCCCCCTTTGTAAATCCCCACATTTGGAGGGAGCAAAGGTAGGAAACCACACAAAGGGTAGGAGGAGTGGTCTCACTGATCATGCCTCACCTCTAGGGCATGCAAGCAAAGTGGACCCTCCATTTCATTTTCCTCCATGTTGGATGGCAGGAAAATAGCCAATGAGGTTTAGGGTAGTGACCTTTCCTGCAGGAAGTGGTCACTGTAGTGGGTGTAGCCACCCAAGGGGAAGGGTCCCATTGGACACTACCAGGCAAAGACTATTAATGTTCTTAAAGCGAACGTTCGGGCTCTCTGAATGCCGTAACTTCGTTTTCTATGAAGATGGATTTAAGTTCTACACACTGTGCCCGCCATACAGCCGTAGTTAAAACTACGTTTTCTATACAATGTGATTGTGCTCTGAAACTAACGAATCTATTGATCGATACTAGCCGCCTTGTTCCATTGTTTTTTGTCCAGTACGTCATATTCAATATATTACCATGTAGCATTTTTCCCTTTCTTTTTCTCTTTTTTTCTTTTTTTCTTTCTGATTTAAGTTTCCCAGTCGTTTTTCCTATCTTGAACACTGCAATGTAATTTCTGAATTTTAAGCCATATGATGGTTCCTGTTCACATTCTCAAGTATAAGTACTACTTTCAAAAATGTTAAATGTTGTAATGTATTTTTTAAATCTGGTCTTTCAGTTGCTTGACTTATTGTAAGATACTCTCTTATATACTTACTGTTAAACCCTGAATGTTTTAGCTGACAGACTATTGTTATCTTACAGAAAAGGATTATTACAATTTGTTACTAATACATGTCTGCCTCATTTCGTGAGGTATGTTTGTCAGTACCTTAGCATTTCCACCCTTCAGTCTCGAGCACTAGCTAATCTAGGTGGTACTTTAGCCTTATCTGACACTTGGGATTTTGGAATTAATTGCGGATTATTATTTTTTCTACAATCTCACCATTTCTTTTATCATTACTTTATCTTGGAAAATACCACAGGTTGTTTCTCTTTTTTCTTGGTCTTTCAAATACGTCGGGGTCTGACTGTAGTCACTAATTGCACTTACGCATCAACGTTTCTTCCTTCTATTTAGCATTGGGCTCCAATTATCTCACATCCTGACTTACCACACTCCTTTCGATCCTTGCATGGGATTCCCCTTTTCGTTCACTCTCTTGATGGTGCCTCTCAATGACATTTCATCTACTCACATGAATATTTCTGAATTGCAATTTGTCATCTCTTTCTATTTTCAGCCTTGAGAAAGGTCTATATATAGCCAGAGGGGGCGAAACACGTGTTGGCTGATCTTCTATTCATCCTATGTTTATCATATTTGGATTTTGGACTTTGTTCTCCGTCCTACTAACCAGTGACTGACTGTGAAACTGGGACTTTAATGTTTGCACAACAATAAAATCAAGAACTCTCTGAGTGGGACTTCACCTCTTTTTGTTTACTCCCCCTAAAACACCCACTAAATTCAGTATTTAGTGGCCACCCCTAGACCAAGACATCAGATTCATCAGGAAGAAAAGAAAGCAGGACCAAGGAACCCCACAGCACGAGAATAGAGGACATGCTGCACTAGAAGAGGCTCCAAGACCCCTCCTTGCTGCACCAGAGTCCCGACAATCGTCTCTGCGGAGGATCTGACCAATGTACCGACCTCAAGATACCCAGAGGTCCTTCAGGCTTTGCAAATAGCCCAAGATCTCCCTCCTGCGTGGAGGCACAGTTCAAGAACCAAAAGAAAGCAGCAAGAAAGCAGCAAGAAAGCAGCAAGAAAGCAGCAAAAAAGCAGCAAGAACCAACAAGCCAGTAAGGGTCGCTTAACTGACTGGCTGATATCTTCGCAACCAGAAGTTGCAGCAAGACCCAGCAACACACCCATGACAGCCTGGACGAGACCTACAAGTGTGCTAAGTTTGGTGGCACTGTGCCCTCCAGTGACTGAGTTGTGCCAATACCCTGAGTACTGGTCAATGGACATCGGACAACCAGAAAAAGGATCAGGAGGATTCCCCAGTCGAGAGACTTCAGGAACACCCTGGACCTCCCACCAGAGTGCACCTGTTGTCCTGTAAGCAGCCCTCAAAGAGACACACCTCCAACTTCAAAGAGCTCCATTGCATACAGCTCCTGGATCACCAACTCACGCTGCATCTGGCTGCCCTGCACCTTGCAACAAGGATCCAGCTGTTCTCTATGGGTCCCTAACTCCTTGCACCCTTGACAGCCAAAGGCACCACCTTCAAGTCTGCAAACCATCTCGTTTTCCAGATGGCCGCTCCCAGTGGCCCTGTGCCTGTGCCAAAAGACTTTACATCTCTGCTCCAGCCAGAACCGGGAGCCACCGAGGCTCTACAGCTGGCACAAGGTGCCCACTGACTACTTCAACCATCTTACAAAAGAAGAAAGTGGTAACCCAACTGTACGATTTTTAATGCATTTTTAAAAGTGACTACCTATTGATTCCTGTGGTACGCAATTACGCACAGAAAGACTAACTTTATAAAAACTTTGATAAATCATAACTCAAAAAGTACTTACCGTGTCTTGACCATCTTGGTCTTAAAGATTATATGAAAATCTGAAGTATTTTTTATAACTTCAGTCTCCACTTATTCATTGAGTCTGTGTGGTGCACGATTGATACTGTGAGTACAACAAATGCTTTGCACATCTCCTGGCCTAGCCTAACTGCTTGACCAGCTACCTCTAAAATTGGAGCATAGGGTGATCTGATTTTTGCCTCTGGAAACCAGTGTGTGGTTGCCAGAACCCCCTGCACAGTGTGCCTAGTTTTACACACTACATAGAGGGTCAGCCTCCTACACATGATATATTAACTGTCAACAGTTGCCCACAAGAAACTCAGAATCACAGACAACTCCAATTGCATGGGTGAAGTTGTGCAATCACAGTACCCATTGAACAAGTAGGAAACCTTATCACCTTCAAAGATTTGCCTTATGTAGCATCCATCAGTTATCTGTTGTCATACAATAATAGGGAAATGCCAAGTTCATTTACATAGATCCCACTCAAGGTCATGCATCAAGCTAGTCTTCATAAACCCAATAAAATATCATGAAGAAATGATGGCCAAATATTCCAGCCATGTTGCTGACATAAGTACAGTAGCCGGTAGAAGGGTACATGGAAACACCCATGTCACACTAGAAACAAATCAACAATGGTCACTTTGCTATGTGTACATTGTCTAAATAGACTCATGGAGGGTGTACTAATGTTGCTCACATAGATAACGCATTTTGCACCAAAAATGTACACTGGAGACAAGATGGGAAAAATGCCCTGGAGATTTGTCTACAAAGTCCACACCACAATCAATTAGCTAGCCCCAGGGATAACACCTCTCTTGAGAGGTACTCCTTACAATGCCGTACTCTGATTGCATCAGTAGAAGCCAACAGTCCTTTGGATGAGTTCCAGGGATTCTGAAGTACTTGTAGAAGGCCCTCAACATGTTGCTCAATGGGAAGCCATATCACTGTCTCTTTTTATCATGCAAGCACAGATTCTCTTGGATGGATGAATGGTTGTACATGTGGAGACGGGGCCACTCACCTGAAAAGCAGGATATCTGCAGGAGCAATGGCATGACCCCGACCTCCTTGAACCCCTCTCAGCACTTCCTGGTGGACACAGGAACCCCGGCAGGTGTCCCAAAAGGAAAGGGGAGTAAAAGAGAAAGAGACAAAACACTGCCACATCTTGCCGGTCCAGCCAGGCACCCTGTATCTTCAGGGGGGCAGGTCGTTGTTGACAGAGTGATAGTAGAGTTAGTGCACTCAACTTCCTTGAAACTGAATCTCTCTTTCTGATATGGGCACGGGAGCGGTAGAAGAACACCGGGATGCTCCAGCACTTTTCTTGGATAATAATAACTGTTGGCACAATTACTAACACTGCATTACCAGAAACCCAAACTGAGTACCATAACAATAAGTACTGCAACACTAGGTCTGGCTTCACAGAGATTCACTGTTGCACACTACAAAAAGAACTGTGTTTGCACTTCTCATGCACAAGAAAGACAAACAAGGGCATCATTTATATCACGTATAACTTTCCTGCATGCATAGGGTTAAACTAAAAGGAACAAAAACAATCCAAGAAATACAAATGTCCACTCTGGGTTTAAACAGTTAGGGTTGCACAGTTTGGTTTTGTTTCACTGTGTGTGTGAAACACCCTTCAAATGCAAATTCCTCAAACCTTAAACACAGGCATGAATGACACAATTTAAATCCAAGAGTTATGCTATTAGAGAAAGAAAAGTCACGTAAATGCTCTTTTAAAATTGCACTGTCACTTTTTGTAGTATTTGTGCTCAAGCAGATTTCCTGAAGCACATTTAGGCAAGTAACTACAATAATAATGTAGAATGTTCAGAAATGCATTTGTCTCTTCAAGATAAACACTCTGCCAAAATACAAGGTCTGAAATACACTAGCTGTTCTAGGAAAGCATGGTGCTCAAAGAACAAACTCCCTGGAGAATACTAGTCACTTAGCTGCAGTCTTCTCCGGAGTGCTGGAGGAATGCCTGGTGTCAGCTGGTACAGGAACGAAGAAAAGAATTGCCTCAAAAGTCCTGAATATGAGGATGAGAGCAGGGGCTGGACAGCCTAATCAGATGCTGAGATCAGGAAGCAAAACAAAGCCAAGCAGGAAGACATGCTTCACTCTGCTATTTATAGCCAATCAGGAAAGCAGTTGAGTTTACACATGTGGATGAGTCACCACACCCAATTAGAAGCACATGTCTACACCACACCCAACTAGAAGCACATGTCTACACCTGCTCACATTAGCAAACAAGCATTGGTAAAACAAGCATTGATAAAACCAATTGTGTAACACAGCACATTATGTTTACTTAGAAACATGAAGGTTTAACCAAGAACAGAGATATGATTTAAACCCAATCCCTGGGGATGCTGACAGATAGTGCAGGAGGCACCTTGGGGATTCCTGACAGTACACAACCACATATTATTCCAACACTAGTGCAAGTCACTCCCTTATGCATATCAACACTTAGGTAACAAACCTTCCCCATTTAACATGTGCAAAACACTTTGCTACATGATTCTACATAAATGACATGGAAATACACATTGTGGGTAAACACTGGCATCCTACCTGTCATGTACTTCATTGCTACTGCAGGTGTATATGTCAAATTATATGTAATGATGGGTGAGGGTATGTGTGAGCCACCAATCAAAGGTTTAGCCACATATGTATAATTCCAAACACATGTTGACATGCACACATATGTGAGGGAATTCAGACATCATCCCATGAAGAAAGATATACCATGCATCAAACAGCCATGAAAATGATACAGCAAAAGTGAAAGGTACACATGCTAACATATAGGCACAAGTAATGTTGGCAACAATGATGTCACCAAAATCATGTCAATGGACATTCACCACTGACCAAGGGAAAGTACTGGTGTGTGACTGCACCCAAAGAGCAATATATGCTCTGTCACATGAATGATGGCCACCTTCAAATGAGACACAGTAGTGAGGCACCAGCACTTGTGACACACTGAAGACAAGTGGCCTGCTGGGGACTGACAGCAATATAATCACTTGAGCAGACACATGACTGAGGACACATGACTGAGGACACATGACCATGTTGTTTGGGCTGCCATACTGAAAAGTAGTGGACTGGTGTGTGCAAATTACACCAACAACAACAAACAACATGACCTGATTGATCTCTGTAGTCGTGTTGGCCTGGAAAGGTTATCGGTTGTGAACTGTACTCTGCTGTGCCCTAGGTCACCAGGCTAATAGGTAAGGCATGTACCAACTGCCACAACTATACAAACAATTACTCATCTTGTGTGTCAGAAATGGCCCATACCCAATCTTCAGGGGGAGATGGCAGAACATAACACATCAACTTGGCAATGTAATATGCAGCAATATGCCCTGGACTCACCCCCCTTGTAGCTGCTGTGCTCCTCTTAAACGCCCATCATGCTCGGGGTAGGCCACCACAGAATTTGAGCCATTAGGGTGGTCAAAGTCTGATGTGCACCCAGTCCACATTGGGAGGACAGCCCCAGCTGGACTTCTGCGATCTTCTGGGCCCAGCATCTCATGTTCTGCCACCTTTTCCGACAGTGGGCGCTACCGTGGATATGGACTCCCAGGGACTGCACCTTTTAAGTGACGGCTTTCCAAATCCCCTTCTTCTGATGGGCGTTGACCTGTATGGATGCAAGAGAAAAATTGGAAATTTACAAACTTTTTTTTTGCCCAAATGGTTGTGTCACACACATTTCAGAAACACCAGGCAAAACATTTAAACTTGTCAACACATCCAAGTGTAAAGCACACATACTGATAAGTACAGGGACATGACTACACACTTTTAAAGATATCTGCAAACTAACCAAAACCGTGCTGGTGGCCTACACTGACTAAGCAAGCCTACTCCCATCAGGTAGCTCAAGCTCAAGCAACATGTACTGTGACGTGAGCCACAATAAAACACAACACACCATTGTGGCCTTCTGAAGGTTGTCTTGGGCCTGACTGGACAGCCCCATTTACATTCTGCTACATTAACTCACTCCATACAGTCCCTACATGCAACTACCATAGTACAGACTTCACCCTAAAACTTGAGTGACAATGAAAGGGGTGCCATGTTGGGCACGGACAGTCTTTTTGCTGTGCATATGTAGACATGTGGCCTACCCAATATAGACTCATGCCACTGCAGGGTGGGTTTGTGTGGTATGTACTTGTAGCACAGAACACACTTTTGACCATGTGTGGAAATCCTACAGAGATGGCATCCAACATACAAAGGTATGTTTGGTCTGCTTTTTACATGTAACCAAGCTACTGAGTACCATGGCATGCCCTGCCCAGAATCTACTAACTATCTGCATTGTAGGTTTGTCACTTGTGCAATATGCCTGGTCAAATATGACTTATGCACAAGTGACAACAAAGATGTGGGAGTAAGGGACCTGTCATACGTGTATGACATACATTGACAATGATGCAAAATGCACATATGTACTAGTTCAGGAATTCACCTCAGTACCCATTCTTAATCTAGTCAATTGGCTAAAGAATTCAGGCCATGTCTTGTCACTATAGCCTAATTTTGGCCGAATATGACACTAAACCACTACTACCTAAACAACGACTACTTAAACAACGACTACCCAACACCGAAAAAACCTATACATTTTTTTTTTTACAACGAAGTCTAAACAACGAAAAAAAAAACATTAACTAAATTATGCCTAAACAATGACCACCTATTTAACGACTACGGGAACCACTAAATCACGAATATTCCACTAAACCACTACTATGTAAACAACGACTACCTAAACAACGAGTCCCCAAATAACTACTACCTAAACAACGACTACCCAAACAAAAATTACCTAAATAACGACTCTCCAAATAACTACTACCCATACAAATTACTACCCAAACAACGAATACTTAAACAACGACTCCTAAAATAACCACTACCCAAACAAACGACTAGCCAAACAACGAATACCCATACAAATACTACCCAACACCGAAAACGCCTAAACACCTAATATATTTAAACCAAACTCTAAACAACGAAAAATATAAATAATTAACATCACAACTAAACAACAGCGATTAATAAATAAAATATTAAAACCACTACAGTACTACGTACAAAATAGGTGAAATCGAAAACAACAATATCTTTCCTACATACAAAAAACAAAACATCACAAAAATCTAAAACATATAAACACCATTTTAATTCAAAATAAATAATACTTAAATAATTATAAAAAGACACAACACTAAAAAAAAAGAAACTACATAAAACGATAGTCCTACAACAGTTTCTACATGACCCAGGAAGTACTTCCTCTACTAAACAAACGTTAACGAACATAGAAAAAAAATACAAACTACAAAACAAATACACTCCACGATTATATATATCTAATATCACAAACGAATTCACAATAAAGAAACACGTCCACAACACATTCAATTTACAAATAAAACAATACTTACAAAAACACATATAAATACCAATGACCTCCATTTTGTACTCATTACTACACCGAACAACTTACAGAGAAGACGAGAATATCACTACGGAAAGAAATTAAAATATAATTCATCCAACACCGCCATCTACTGAGATAACAAGGTAAAATATCCATAAATAAATATAAAGAAATTTACTAACCTATACCACAGCTAAAATAATATATAAATGATGTACCTTTCGTGCTATTTTGTTACAGGCATAAATATCAAGAAACTGACCAAAAAATAAACACCACACCTTCACCATCAAAGGTAAACCATTACCATTATTCAAAAACAATTTCACTAAACCATAAACAATTGCATTTTAAAAACTGTTAAATAACGAACACCATAATACTAGAAAAATTAATTATAATATAATTAAAATATATATATAAAATATTAGAACTACAAATTAGTTTTAAAAAAAATTAATTCACCTACATTTTTTTATCAACAACCAAATATTATTCACCTCAAATTTCAAACCTACTAAAAAAATTACTTCTAAATTAAAAAAACTAAATAATTAATAAAACAAAATAATAAACTAAATAATACACTCTTTCTTATTTCTTACAGACTCCAAGGAACCAAAAAAAACACCAGAAGACATACAAAAAAGTGAAATAAATCAATTAAAAAAAAATAACATCTGCAAAAAGAAAAAAAACTCAAAGTAAGTATAATATTTTCATTATAACATACAACCAGATTTTCTAATTAAATAAAACTAGACAAACATTCTTCTTCAAATACCCCTTAACTTGACACCAAACACACATAAACTCAGTAAAATGAAAAACACTTCACCATCACAGTACATATAGTACCAAAATGCAATTATAATCACAAATATTTCTATCTAAATAGAACCAAAATAGCTATCAAAATCGAATGAAACCATTGCATATTCCCCACAGACTTAAATAAACATACATACAAAATATTAACTTAAAAAATAAATTAACTATAACAACTCCACCAAATACATATATCAATTCAACTACTAAACACTAAATAAAATTATAAAAATTATACCAATTCCACCAACTACTTACATCACAGCAGATAGCAAATATTATTAACATTACAATAAAAAACACTACAATTTTCCCACATACTATTTTGAAACATCATCCACCATACTCAATATATAAAAAAAGTAACTATTACAACTCCACCAAACACTTACCTCTAAACAGCTGCTGGACAATAAACAGAAATACATTTACCATTGCAAATCCACCAAATACTTCCCTCACAGCACATCCTTCACACCAAATACAACCAAAATAACTATAACAAATACACCAACTACTTACCTCAGACCAAATCAGAAATATCAAATCAGCACATTGCAAAATAATCATAGCAAAACCCCCACATCATCACATCATAGTATGTGCAGCACAATTACTGTAAATAAATGTACTATTACAACTCCACCAAATACTAAACTTAAAGCAGTTGTTGCACACTATATAGAACTTAAATTATTATCTAACTCCACAAACTACTTACCTCAAAAGACATTACACATTAACTACACTACAAATAAATTATTGCAAATACCCCACATACTTCCAGTACAATATCTACTACAAAATAACCAAAATAAAATGTACTATTACAACTCCACCACATACTTTCGTCACAGCAGCTGCTACACAGTAAATAGCACTAAGATAACTATTCCAACTCCACCAACTCCTTACCTCATATCACATTACAAATACTCAGGACATTACAAAATAACCAAACCAACTTCACTACATACTTACATTAACATAGGTGCTGGAGAGTAACTATCAAATAATATACTATCACAACTCCACTAAGTACTTACCTCATAACAAACACCAGGAATACAATAGACCCACATATACAAATCTAAAAGCAAAAATTACTTACCTCAATAAATAACACACAATCACCAAATGTAAAAGTTAACAAACCACCTACACCAAACACTTACAAATAGGACACATTATACATTAATTAACTTACTATTTGGTAAAATAAAACCACCACAGATTTAAAAATAAAAACTGCAAACTTCCTTTAACCTATTTCTTTTAAATTATTTACAGATATTTCACAAATGGCATCGCAAGGAGAAGCAAGTTACATAACCTCAAGAACCGGAAACCAGCTACTAAAGTATGAAGGTTATCTTTATTGCAGAGACAAGGTTGTCAACCTCAGGAACCATTGGAGGTGTGTACAATTCTACTCTTCACATTGCAGAGGCAGAGCTGTAACTCTAGAAAACACAGTTGTTAAGACAACAGATCACAACCACTCTGCCTCTGCAATAGAAATTGAGATAAGAGAAAACATACAAAAAATAAAAAATATTGCACACACCTCCAATGACTCCTGGGGAAAGGTTATAAGGGAGGTAGTACAAAATATTCCAGTACAGATTTCCGGTAGCATGCCTTCTGTACCAAACCTTAGGAGAATATTTCAACGAGAAAGACTGGCAAGTAATCCCCAACATATAACACCACAAACCTATGAAGACATTAACATCCCCCCAGAACTAACAATTACCTTCTCCAAAGAAACTTTCCTCATTCATGACAATGAAAACCCTCAAAACATAATTTTAATATTCAGCACAACATGCAACTTACAAATCCTACAAAATAGTAAAATTTGGATGATGGATGGAACCTTTAAATCTACACCCCATCCATTCACTCAAATTTACACCATACATGCCACATAAAATAACACTACAATCCCCCTAGTGTATGTATTACTACCTGATAAACTTTCCTCTACTTACAGTGAATTTTTATCAACAATCAAAAACAAAACATTGAATAAAACACCTAGAAAAGTAATACTAGATTTCGAATTATCAATGATAAACACAATACTAAAAATATATCCACAAACCCAAATTCAAGGATGCTTTTTCCACTTTTCACAAGCATATAGGCGTAGAATACAAAAATCATCCCTAAGTAGAGAATATTTCTCAGACTGCATACTACAATTTGAATTTAAAAAACTCACAGCATTATGCTTTGTACCACCTATAAAAGTAGATGAGTATTACACCGCAATGACAGACTCTAACTATTATACACAAAATGAAGACAAAATTACTTTGAAGAAACCTGGATTGGACACCTAAACAGATCTGGTTGCAGACGAAAGCCAAGATTTCCAATAGAATGGTGGAACTGCTACCAAACCTGTTTAGAAGGTGGTGCAAAGACTAATAATGCCATAGAAGGATGGCACGCCTTCAATAAAGTAATAGGTAAACCCCACCCAAACCTGTATCATTTCATGGAAATTTTGAAAAAGGAACAAAGTTTCCAAGAGATGAGACTTGCTCAATCACTCTCAGGTAGCCCGAACCCACGCACAAGTGAAAAAAGCAAAGAAATGACCAAAAGAATTTTGGGAAAAAATACAACAATTTGATACAATAACACCATCAGACTACCTCAACAGTCTAGCACATATTCTACATTACTACCAACCGCTAACCTACTAAAAAATTACTTGCCAGTTTAAAAAAAAAAAACACCATCAATTAAATTAGCATTTTTCAATTTTTTTTTACACTACATTTAGACAACAAAAATTGTTCCTACCTTTCAAGTTTTCATGTCTTTATCCAAACACATGTTGCTGAAGAAATCTTCTTCATTAATATAGAAGAAGCATCTCATACTTAAAAAAATAAAAAAATAAACATTCATCATCCAAAAACAATTAAACAATAGTCATATTAAATGGATGATAAAAAAAACAACTCTATATACTATAAAAACAATTAAAAAAATAAAATATAATACTTTACCAAACCAGAAATTCGATAAAAACACAGAAATGAAAAACACCAAATATACTTTTTTTTACCAAACAAATGTAAAAAAATGAATCACATACCAAAGCCACATCATTAATTAACACATTAACTATCAAGAAAAAGACATGAAAACGAAATAAAGGATACTACTAACACAAAAGAAAAAATTAATTACGAAACCTATTACAATGAACCAAATATTATTTTCATATACCGAACAACTGACTCCCTCAAAAATCCCTAAAACAAATTTATCACAAGAATATACAATGCTTTCCAACTCCTACAAAAGCAGTATAATAATTTCAAAGATAAAACACTGCTAAACAAATTTGTTTACTTTTACCATACCACTATCGTATACAAAAATATACGAAAACAAATAATTAAACATAAAAAACATAGCAAACACCGAAAATCTACTACCTACCTTATAACTACCTCCGACAACTATTTCTGTAATAAAAATACCCTACTACATACTGTAAAAAAAATTCTAATCCCACTTACCTGAACGAGGTCTCCGCTTCTGTCCTGTCTTGACCGCAAAGCTCCTCCGACTGAAAACAGAAGACGTCAAACAACGTAAGCATGGAAGAGCACTAAAAATAGAAAACGGACTATTTCACTCATAGACTATAATAGGGAAAATAAGAAAATACCACAGAAAATAGATAAATAAATATAAAAAAATTGTAAAACATTTCTAAAATTATGTAAATATTAAATAATAATTTTAAAAAAAATTGCATTTTTTAAACTTGATTATGTTCAAAATAAAAAATATTTTTACAAAAATGAATGGTGTATTTGTTTTTAAAAAATTACATTTGCATGAAAAAAAAGATTATTGCAAATGAAAAAATTTGTAACACCTAAATAAAAATCTAAAAAAATTCTATGTATTATCTACAAATATTTAATTAATTAATACATTTTTAGAAATAATATTAATACAATTAAATATATATATAAAATGATACATCCAAAAAATTAATTAAAAAACAAAAATAATATTAATTGCATCAGATCAAACAAAAATAATCAAAATAAATAAAAAAAATATTTTAACACATTTTAAAAATCACAAAAACAAATTACAATCTAATAAATATAAAAATTATTAAAAAAATAAGATGTAACATTATTTTAATCCAAATTCTACTGTACCAACTACTATACTATTAAATATTCAAATATAAATTTTTAAACATAACTATTTGCAAACAAAATTATATTTACACCTTTAATAACCACAAATAAAAAAAAATACAAAACCTAAAAAAATAACAAAATAAAATAATTCACCCATAATAAAAAATTATAAACTATCAATACATTTCCAAATCATTATCCACCAATAAACAAAATTGCATCCCCAAAAAATAATTTACATAAATATAAAAAATACTCAAAAATAGAAAAAAAAAACTAATCATAAAACACTGCCCCAACCATAAACCTTACATCCCCTATATCCCACCCCTAAATCTAAATATACTTTTAATAAAAAATAATAAACAATTACCCAAATACAATAATTAATACCAGACTACTAATATAATTCCCACCCATAACCCCTAGATCCCAATACATTCCAACCATTACACAACCAAACTACAGTTTATAAAATACAAATTAAAACCCAAATACTAAAACACTTCACCACCCATTACCCCTCCATTCAATCTTTCCCAATCATTAAACCACAAATTATTTTTATTAACCTTTGTTAAATTAGCCAAATATATAAAAAAATAACCAAGTATTAACATACTTAAAACCCATAACACCTACATCCCATATATCCCATCTATAATCCCACACCTCATTTTTGAAAAAATAAATAAAATATTACTCAAACATACCAACTAATACCCAAATTACTAATACACTTCCCCACCCATAACCCCTACATCCCATAGATACCACCCCTAAACCCACAACATAAATGACAACATATATAAAAATTCAAATATTTAAATTAATACTTGAGTATTAATACAGTTGCCCACCCATAACAACCACAACCCATATATTCCATAAATTAATACACAACATATCCTTAAAAAAAAAAACTCAAACTCCTAATAAAAAACCCAAATATCAATACAATACCCCACCAAAATTTCCCAAAATAAAATTAAAATACCCAACTGTATAAAATTAATACCCAATTACTAATAAACTTACCCACCCATAACCACTACATCCCATACATCCCACCCCTAAACCCACAACATAAATTACAACATTTAAAAAAATACAAGAACTTAAATTAATACCTCAGTATTAATACACTTCCCCACCCATAACACCCACAACCCATACATTCCATCCCTTAATCCACTTCATATCCTTAAAAACAATTAAAAAATATACTCAAATTCCAATTAAATACCCACATATTAATACACTACCCCACCCAAATTTCACTAAAAAAAAACACAAGTATATAAATTAATACCCAATTACTAATACACTTCCCCACCCATAACACCTACATTCCATATATCCCACACCTAAACCCACAACATAAATTACAACATTTAAAAAAATAAAAGTACTTAAATTAATACCTCAGTATTAATACACTTCCCCACCCATAACACCCACAACCCATATATTCCATTACTTACTCCACAGAATATCCTTTAAAAAATATAAAAACATATACTCAAACTCCTAATTAAATACCCAACTATCAATACACTTCCCCACCCACATTTCACAAAATTAAAAAAATACCCAATTATATAAATTAATACCCAATTACTAAAACACATCCCCACCCATAACACCTACATTCCATATATCCCACCCCTAAACCCACAACATAAATTACATAATTGAAAAAAATACAATTACTCAATTTAATACCTGATTTTAATACACTTCCCTACCCAAAATACCCACAACCCATACATTGCCAAAATTAATCCACAACATATCCTTAATAAAATATAAAAAAATACTCAAATTCCTAATAAAATACTCAAATATGAATACACTACCCCACACATGATTTCACAAAATAAACTAAAAAAAACCAAGTACATAAATTAATACCCAATTACTAATACACTTCCCCACCCATAACCCCTACATTCCATATATCCCGCCCCTAAACCCACAACATAAACTACAACATTTAAAAAAATACATGTACTTAAATTAATACCTGAGTATTAATACACTCCCCCACCCATAACCCCTAAATCCTATACATCCCACCCCTTAAACCACAACATAAATCACATTTCAAAAAACACAATTACTTAAATAAATACCTAAGTATTAATACGCTTCCCCACCCATAACACCCACAACCCATACATTCCATTACTTAATCCACACCACATCCTTTAAAAAATATAAAAAAACATAATCAAAGTCCTAATTAAACACCCAACTATTAATACACTACATCACCCAGATTTCACAAAATAAATAAAAAATACAAAATATATAAATGAATACCCAATTACTAATAAACTTCCCCACCCATAACCCCTACATCCCATATATCCCACCCCTAAACCCACAACATAAATTGCAACATTAAAAAAAATACAAGTACTTAAATTAATACCCAAGTATTAATACACTTCCCCACCCATAACACACACAATCCAAAAATGAATCCACAACATACCCTACATAAAATATAAAAAAATACTCAAAGTCCTAATAAAATACTCAAATATTAATACACGACCCCACACTAATTTCACAAAATAAAATAAAAATACCCAAATATATAAATTAATACCCAAATACTAATACACTTCCCCACCCATAACCCCTACATCCCATATATCCCGCCCCTAAACCCAAAACATAAACTACAACATTTAAAAAATAGAAATACTTAAATTAATATCTAAGTATTAATACACTTCCCCACCCATACCCCCTACAACCCATATATCCCACCCCTAAACCCACAACATCAATTACAACATTTAAAAAAACACAACTACTTAAATTAATATCTAAATATTAATACACATCACCACCCAAAACACCCACAACCCATACATTGCAATAATTAAACCACAGCATATCCTTTAAAAAATATAAAAAATATAATCAAATTCCTAATCAAATACCCAACTACTAATACACTACCCCACCCAGATTTCACAAAATAAATAAAAAAAACAAATATATAAATTAATACCCAATTACTAATACACTTCCCCACCCATAACCCCTACATCCCATATATCCCACCCCTAAACCCACAACATAAATTACAACATATAAAAAAACACAATGCTTAAAATAATACCTGAGTATTAATACACTTCCCCACCCTTAACCCCTACATCCAATATATCCCGCCCCTAAACCCACAACACAAATTACAAAATTTTATAAAATACAGGTACTTGAATTAATACCCAAGTATTAATACACTTATCCACCCATAACAACCACAACCCATACATTCCCAAAATTAATCCACGATATATCCTTAATAAAATATAAAAAAAATACTCAAAGTCCTGACCAAATACTCAAATATTAATACACTACCCCACACCAATTTCACAAAATAAAAAAAAAATACCCAAGTATATAAATGAATACCCAATTACTAATACACTTCCCCACCCATAACCCCTACATCCCATATATCCCGCACCTAAACCCACAACATAAACTACAATATTTAAAAAAATACAATTACTTAAAAAATACCTGAGTATTAATACACTTTCCCACCCATAACCCCTACATCCCATATATCCCGCCCCTAAACCCACAACATAAATTACAACATATAAACAAACACAAGTACTTAAAATAATACCTGAGTATTAATACGCTTCCCCACCCATGACACCCACAACCCATACATTCCATTACTTAATCCACACAATATCCTTTAAAAAATTAAACATATAATAATTAAACCCTAAACAATTAAAAAACAAAACACAAAACTCACCTTAAAATTCGTCAAAAAATAATTCACTTACCTTAAAATTTGTTGTTCTGGCATTAGTTGTTAAGGTAAAATCGTTGTTAAACCAGTAGTTGTTCAAAACTTCGTTGTTAATACCCAGTAGTTCTTCAAGATTCGTTGTTAAGACAAGTAGTAATTCAAACATAGTTGTTCAGGTTGTTTCCCCTTTTGGCCACATGCCAGGATCTGCAGGTCTACAGGGGGTGGGCACGGTGCCACAGTTGCATAGCCACAGTAACTCTACCCCAGCCTGGACTATGTCCCATACTGGGAGATACATTTGACAGGCCATGGTCTCTGCATTCTGAGCATACAGACCCGAAATGACGCTCACATTTCCATCACTTTCATGCATGACAGTTCATCATGTAACCATCATCAATGTAGCTTGCATAGTACTCTGAAGGGCACAGTGAGGTATTATATGCTTCCCATACAACAGTCTGGCAAGGCCAGATGTGGGTTGAGTGCTCTGTGGCACTACTGTATACACATTGCTTACAAGGTCCTCAAATGACTCAAACAGAATACATACATAGCTCATGCTCTCATCCAGATACATGTCGTTTGGTCACACATCACACAATACAATGTTAATATGCAATACTTAAAGTAATTTCTTCACTACCTGCACCATGTACATCCAAGTTATGCCACACAAAATTTGACAAAAGGCACGCACATAAAAAGTCTAATTGGCACACAGAGGCACATTGTAGCCTGTGAGGAGGGAAAGGATGGTGTTCAACAGAGTTAAAAATTCCTATGAGGTTCTTACCTTCTCCTTCGGAAGAGCCATAGAGCTGACAATAAATGGGGAAGGACCTCTTCCTTGAGCTCCTCCAGCTCCTGTGGAGAGAAGGCAGGGGCCCTTCCACCTGCTTGACATAGCATGATTGTTCCCATAGGAGGCACTCCCCAGCTGAAGTGGTGGAGGTGTTGATGGAAGTAATGGCTGGAGTCAAGTGAGTGAATTTTTAAAACGCAGCATACACATACACCACACATGCAGTCATCACCACTGTAGGGCACAGCCATTGGCCTGTGACCACCACAAGCAACAAGCTTAGCCTATGGCTGTGTCCACCACAGTTTAAACTGCCCACCACCCGGATGACTTCCTCCGGTGCCTGTGGGCGGTTCCTAATGTCCAGTGAAGTAGGTCAAGCATCTGCCATTTTGCCCTTCGGAATTGCAGTTTGAACTTTTGATAAATGTGTCACAACCCAAATATGTGTGCATGATCATCACCTATATGCTGAAGTAGCCTTGTTGTATTGGTTTCTAATACACAATCAACAGTATATTGTGTTGCTGGTCATAGATGGCATAACACCACGGTTCCCGGTTCACCGCCAGTGAGGGTATTTTTGGCAGTCAGAACGAACCATCAAATTTTGAGGGGCACATGAGGAGCAGATATTTGTGTGATGCCCAAATCCATGTTGTTGACACATGTGTAGACAGCCATGGGGGTCATCTTTGGCCCTTCTGTGGTAGATAGCTCTGATGCGTAATGGGTGTTATGTTATTCCAGTCATTCCTGCTTTGTCACATGGATTTTGTCCTACACATCATGTATGTTAGTGTGTATACATTAACTAATGCTGCAACTCATTTGAAGTCACAAATAGGTACCCTGGTAGAGGGAGGAGGTGACTAGCATCAGTGCACCGTCCACTGCCAGACCTTCAAACCACAGAAGAACGTCACATCTCCAAACAGTTCCATCTGAATCAGCAAACTATTGTGGAATTATGCCATAAATTGGAGCCAGATCTAATGCCTGAAAACACTAATCCAACATGCATAACTTCCAACGTGAGACCCAAGACAGTATCACACTTCTTGGCCACATGGCGCTTCCAACATACAGTGGCCATATCTGGTGGCAAGTCCCAAAGTATGCTCAGCGGTGTGTTGAGGAACGTGCTATCAGCAATGATGAAACACATTGACAGCTATATCAGGTTCCCCAGACATGAGGATTTGGCCAATGTGAAGGCTGACTTCCATGGTTTTGGTCGCTTCCCACATGTGGTGGGAGCCATTGATGGCACACATATTGCCTTGGTGCCACCGCAGGCCACTGAACGTCTATCGAAACAGGAAGAACTTCCAATCTATCAATGTGCAAGTTGTCTGCCTGTTAGATCGCTACATCTCAAACATCTGTGTAATGTGGAACAGCACCATACCCCAGCTGATGTCACAACTGCAACCAGAGAGGGCATGGCTGATTGGTAAGTCACACCTGTCCTAATGTCATGTGCTCAATGTCAGGTGCTACAATCATGTAGCGAGGAACTAATTGTGGCATCCATATCTCCTAAAACAGGAGACTCAGCATACCCAAACCATCCTTGGTTGTTAATACTGCTGAGGAATACAACTACTTCAGGGAAAATCCATTTCAGTGAGGCTCATGGAAGAACACAGAGGCAGCGGAGTGGGCTTTTGGGCTGCTGAAGGCCAGATTTTGCTGTCTGAACAAGAGTGGCGAAGCCCTCCTCTACTTACGTGGGAAGATGTGTCAAATCACCATGTCAGGCTGCATGCTCCATAACATTGCCATGTGGAGGAATATCTCTTACATCCCAGGAGAGGGCTGCGCTGAGGTGATACCAGGCCAGAATCCTAGAATGCCAAATGAAGATGGTTCAGGTGAGGATGAAGGAGCTGACTTACGACAAAATCTCATTGATAGCTTCTTCTCATGAGTGTAAATATGTCATGAGATGTCATGACTTTGGGGGTGATTCTGACCGCGGCGGTCGGCGGTCGCCGCCCGCCAAGCGGTTCCCGCCGAAAGACCGCTCCGCGGTCAAAAGACCGCGGCGGTCATTCTGGCTTTCCCACTGGGCTGGCGGGCGACCGCCGAAAGTCCGCCCGCCAGCCCAGCGGGAAACACCCTTCCCACGAGGAAGCCGGCTCAGAATGGAGCCGGCGGAGTGGGAAGGTGCGACGGGTGCAGTTGCACCCGTCGCGAATTTCAGTGTCTGCAAAGCAGACACTGAAATTCTTTGTGGGGCCCTCTTACGGGGGCCCCTGCAGTGCCCATGCCATTGGCAGGGGCACTGCAGGGGCCCCCAGGGGCCCCACGACACCCCATACCGCCATCCTGTTCCTGGCGGGCGAACCGCCAGGAACAGGATGGCGATATGGGGTGTCAGAATCCCCATGGCGGCGAAGCAAGCTGCGCCGCCATGGCGGATTCCCATGGGCAGCGGAAAGTCGGCGGTACACCGCCGGCTTTCTGCTTCTGGCCGCGGCTGTACCGCCGCGGTCAGAATGCCCGGCGGAGCACCGCCAGCCTGTTGGCGGTGCTACCGCCAACCTCCGCCATGGCGGTAATTACCGCCAGGGTCAGAATGACCCCCTTTGACTGTACAGTGAAATGCGGTTGTGATAATGTATGGATTATTCTGAATGACTTTGTTGTTCTGACGTTTGCTATGTGACTTGTGTCATATGTGTGCTTTCATAATTCCACTCCTTCATTTGTACCTTGTTCAGGTATTTTATCATGAGCTCTTCATTTGGGCAGTTCAGAGTTGTGACATTGGCAGGTACATCAAGCTGTTGGGACTTACTAAGTGGACATGGATTTTTTCTGGGAATATGCATCACAGACTTTGGGTATAGATGACCTGTGTCAAGACAGTTAGCACAGTGATAGGATGGAAGTGCAGAAGACTCCATTGGACTTGTTCATTGTTGTGTAGTGGCCATGATGCATTGTGTGTGCCATCGTGTGGTGAGTGAAAATGTTGTGGTAAGGCACTTTCATGTCAATACCCCTTCACATTGGCTAAACAGTCTTTTGGTATGAACTGTGTATAGCTATTGAAGTATTTGATCATTTCTGGCCAAAGTACCTGTGGCACATCACTGATAAATAATTATGTCATATCACCAGAGGCAGAAGGACTGGAATGTAATGACCTGTTATCATGAACTATTTTATTACCATCTGTCTGGGTGTCGCATCCCATGAGGCGGGCATCATTTTGAGAGCTATTGGCTCTGGCTCCAGCAGATGACATCAACCACATCCAATTTTTGCCAATGTAACAGGACACTGTCTGACATATCCATTATTACAAAGTTCTGGGTGTCTGTACCATCAAACTTTGTAGCCTACATGGTCTGCTATTGTCATGTCTCACTTTCAAAGTTACTGACATTTTGACAGCCTATGTGCTGAACAATGTAACAATATCTCTTCTGCAACAAGGCACTTGTACTTATGTGTTGGTGGGTAATGGGTGTAATCCTGAGATGGACACTGTGTACATGCAACATAACCCTGCTTACACAAGTAGCTTTTATATTCATTGTATGGTTCACATGGTCTCACCACTCTGCATAGCTAAATGTGAAATTAAAGACAGCAGACATGAAGTTTGTGACAAGCATATTTGTTTTTAGCTCTCATACATAAAATTAAAATTGAGACATAAGTGAAAATAAATGTGAAGTGAAGGGGTCAGTCATAGTGGATGAAATCATTGGAGTAGATGCAACACCATTGGAAATCCAAAGTCCAGAATACTCCTCCAATTGGAAATGGAAAGTGTTTAGGGATCAGTCACAGAGTGAACGTGTGGCACACAAAGGAGGCCACTGAGAAAGAGGTCTCTTGCTAGCAGTGGTGGGTGTCTTGTCAAACACACCTCCTGGATTCTTTGCTGGACATCCCTGCTTGTGCGGGGATCAGCTGCTGCAGAGGCAGGGGTATCTGAGGCTGGTTTTGCCTCTGGCAGGGCCTCCCTTTCTGTGGCTTCTGTGGTGAGGTGAAAGCCCTGCTCAGGGTGGTGATGATTTCCCTTAGCACCCCTGGTAGAGAGCCCATGCTGTTGTTATGAGCATCCATCTTGTCTTTCATGACCCTCTGCAGCTGCTTAATTTCCCGTAGTTCAGTCAACACCTAGCTCATTGCACCTTGGGACTCCTGATAGAACCCCAAAATGCGGCTGATGGTGTCATGGCCAAAAGCAGCCCCATTGGCCTCACTTGGCTGGCCCACAGCATCCCTCCCACATATCCTACTCCCACGAGCGTGTGCCCTTGGCACACGGTGCCCTCTCCAACTTGGTCCTGGACCCTGATTGTCAGGAGTGTCAAGTTACACCTCAGGACTGGGGGCACAAGATAGTTGAAGCTGTGCTAAAAACAAAGACTGGGGGCTCATTGTTGCCTGGGATGTTGATGCAACAGGGCTGGGACGTGACTTTGTGGCCACAGTGAGATTTACTTTTGCCATATGACCAGGTAGCCTGGATGGGCCAGGACCGTCCTCCATGTCCACAAGTCCAGGAGTGTCATTATCACTGAGGGCTTCATCCAGGGGAGTAGTGGGAGACTGTTGGGTGGCCTCAGTTTGCCCAGTGGCAGCTCGACCTGTTGATGAAGGAAGTACATTGTTAACGGTTGAAGTGTGACATCTACCTGCAAAGGTTTTGTGTTACAGTAAGCAGAGACATTGGAGATTAAGTTGTAGGTTAGCCTATTGTACCATGATACTATGGTATTGGAGTATTTGTGATGACGTGTGAAACTTGCCTAAACTATTAAACTCAAGCCACTCATGAAATGTGGAGATCAGTTGCACTTTGGATGATGGACTGAAAATGACATCTTACCAACAGTGAAGCCAACACAGTGGAGAAGCACCATTTGGAGGCCTATTTTAGTGTGATACAGGCAAACACAGAACTTTGTTGTATATGTTATTTTAGCCAACATGCATGCAGTGCTGTGTAAATGTGTTTGCTGCTGCTACCAATCTCGTGATGCAGCTTAAGGCCTTAGCAATACTTGATGTACACACTTGGTAAGGTGTCACTCCTGTCGCTAATATATCTTGGGATAGCAGGTAAAGATGGAGCTAGGTAGACAGACACATCTCTGAGTTGAGCATGATCTGTATAGTGCTCACTCACAGGTGAGTATGCTTCAATTGAGAATTCACAAACAGGGGAATATGGTCAAGTGAACACTGGGCTGGTGGTTGAAATTACAGACAGAAGGCCTCTTGGGAGTTGCAGTCATGTCACTCCCTCTACTTCCTGCACTTGACAAATGGTATCCTCCCAGGTGAATGAACTTCAATTGGGAGTTAACAAACAGGGGTATATGGGCAAGTGGTCACTTGGTTGATAGTTGGAATTATAGACACAGGGCTCCTGGGAGTTGCAGTCAAGTCACTCCCTCTAGTTCTCACATTAGGCAAATATTGGGTATTACATATCTGTAGGCAGACTGCATTTAGATTTGAGCATACATTTACATGTCGAGACATACCATGAGTCCTGGGATTTTTTTTATATTGATAGACTTACAGATATCATTTGACTTATTGCATGTGATGGGCCTTGGTAGCTGTGCTGCTGGGTCCTATAATATACATTGACAGTGTTACATTTCAGATACTCTGGGTACTGAATTTTGGTGAAGTGCATGAAGAAAACAGTGGCAAAAGCTGAGCTGTGAGCATGCAGGACATTGCAGCTTTACAACAGTTTTTGTGTGGTAACTTACAAGAATCCACTCCCCCAGGTAGTCCTGTCAAGCCCTCAGAATGCAGGATGGCCAAAACCTCCTCCCAGGGAAAGAGTATTAATGGGTCACTGGTTCGACCTCTACCAGTTTTGTTAGCCTCCATCTTTTGCCCCTCAGGTCATTCCATCTCTTCCTAATGTCCTCATTTGTGTGCAGGGTAGTGCCTACAGCATTCACTTTGTCAACAATCCTTTGCCTCAGTTCCAATTTCCTACTGAAAGGAGTATGCTGGACTCGGGCTCCAAACAATTGTGGCTCTACACTTATGATTTCATCCACCATGACTCTCAACTCATCTCCAGAAAAACAGGGATTTTTGGGACGTGACCTGGTCGACAACCAAAGTGGGTGACAGGTACTTAATTAACAAGGGAAGTGAACAGGGAGTGAATGGACAAAAGCGTGTGGAAGGCATTAAATTATGTAATGAAAAAAGGGGTGCCTAGTCTATGGTAAATTAAAAAAAACTGTGGTGGGTGTTCTTTGCCTTCCAGTGGAGATGCAAAAGATTGTGGTATGAGAAGGGGTGTGTTATATAGTGTGATTTGAAGGTGTGTCCACTGGACCAATGTGCGTCAGATGTGTTGTTTTTTAATTCATCCAGTGGGCACTTGTCTGTTACTTTTCTGAACTTGGAGCTCAGTGGTGGACTGTCATTGGCTCACGACCGCAAAGGGACAGCAACTGTGTGTTTGTAATAGGCTCGGTGGCTGGCTGCAGCACTGACTGCGCTGGAGGTTGGACCAACTAGATAGCAGACCGCCAGGCCAATGGGGGGTCTGACTTTTTGCTTGATGGGCGGCGGTCTTTATCGGACTACCAACATGGCCGTCTAGCGGTCTGACCTCCAAACTCATCATCAGGCCCATAATTTTTGTTACTCCCGACCCAGTGTAAGAGGCTGACACCAAGGCTGGCATTCCAAATGCAAAAGCCTTACATTCTAGATGGAAACAATGGACCGCTTCCTTGACTGCCACTGATGTAGCTTATATTTTTTACCCAACATTACAAACTCAAGAATGTCTCCAGTATGAACAAGAATACCACATGCCTACTAACATATTGCATTGTGAACAGTATAAATACATTATATATACTGATTGTTCAGCTCAGTCCGCTATAGGCACCAAACACTAATACTCCACAGTTTGCTCAGCTGTATATGAAGTAATGAGGAATTGAGAATTCCACCCTCAACAAACTTTCATGCAGTCCTTAGGGAATTGCACAGCACAACTAGTTGAACTCAGAACTTTGAATCTGGCGCAAGAGCATACAAGTCATGAATTCCTTATTCTTATAGTGTGTGATTCGTACTTTTGTGTCCAGTCTTTCAATGAAAACTTACATTACTGACTCCTGAATGGATTCAGAGATTCAAAAGGAAATACTGTAATGCATTAAGTGCTTTGGGAAAAGGTGGCTGAACTTAAAGACAGTCTGCCACAGGCACATGTAATACACACATCATGTGTGTTCAAGTACACATTGTAGGAAATTCATTGGCTGATGAAGAAGCCAAATCTGCAGGTAAGACTGTCACAGTAGCTGCAAGTACTCATTCTCATATGAGGGTAGATGAAGAAATTATGGCTGATGTTAATGCTTTAAGCACCAGTACCCTGTTACCTAAAGCATATCTAGCAAACTATTCCTCCTACTTAAGTGCCCAAAAAATTCCTTATGTAACCATTCCAGTGGTGGGTGGTCGTGTGATACCCAATGAAGACCACAGTCTCGAATGAATTAAAGCTGCACTTGAGGTAGTAGCATCTGCCTGTGCTGGTGTGGCAGCTACAGCATCTCTATTACAGAAATGCTATTGGTGGCATGGTCCGTGCAAACAGACAAAGCAATATATCCTTGCAACAAATTAAAGGCTCCACCATTAAACACACCCCACAGACAATTCAACACTTTTAATTTCAAACAGACCATAATAGTGTGTATCCCAGAATCATGGCAGCCCCATAAATTTAGATTATGCATTCAAATTCATCCTATTTCCTGTAGATTCTTGGTCCAGATTTCCCTGGGTACAGCCACAGTGATTAGCTGATGCTCGCACTGTTAATAAAGAGCTGCTAGTCTTTATCAGGGCATATGTAGTAGCTGCATTTTACTCTGGCCGTGGCCCTGCTTTTGCCTCTAAAGCATACAGGGACACCATGGGAACGCTGGGTGTGGCTGTGCATTGTTCCTCTCCATATCATCCTGAGATAAATTTGATTGTGGAAAGGAAGAATCAAAATTTACACCCATCCTTAACAGCTAGAGTATAAGGTTCAGTTTGCAGCTAGATCCATCATTTGCATGTGTTTAGACAGCAGTAAATAATCTGCCTAGATAATCTTTGGGTGGTCGAACCTGATATGAAGTCCTGTTTGGCATCCAGATGTGTGTCCCAGTTCTTGATGGTGGTGGCACGTGGCAGCAGAAACACATTTTGACATAAATGAACGGCTCAACTGTCTTACAGGAACTTCCAGACTTCCGAGATCAATGCTCAACTACATATGCTGCCACTGTAGGAATGAGTTACCAACCAGCACCTATCGACTGATTCCAAAGTTGGGGAACCAGTTTGCAAAAAGTTTGAAGTGAAGAAAGAATTTGGCCCATAATACTGTGCGCCAGTGACAGTCCTTAGAATTCAAGGTAGCAGAACTGTGATTTTGCCAACACTTTTGCTGGTTGTAAAGACAAGTGCTTTGTCTCCATTGATCAAGTAAAATTGCATCATGCGGCCAATTTTCCACAGTAGGCCATGAGGACTCCTAAGTGGCTCCCTATCCCTCTCATTGACACACAGGAAATATCTCTTCAAGCATTGAACAACACCAGTGTTATTTCCCTTGGTTTGGGGGGTGGGGGGGCAGAGAATTTACTTTTGTTGATTCCAGTAACCACTTCAAATACCAAAAACACACTGGATGTAAGTGCACAGTTTCTTACTACTTCTCAAAATGACAGAGGGCCTGATTTAGATCTTGGCGGATCTGGAACCTCTTTTGTTTTCCTTGGATAATCTGTCTGCCTAAAAGGCAGTCTGCCTGCTTAATTTAGATGCTGGCGAACCCATAGATGGAAATACATCGACAAACCCCTGTCACCACTAAAACTGTACACCCACGTTGACTGCACCACCACCGGGTCAATCCCTTCCCACCGATATAGCTGTATTGGCTGAACCTCCAGACTTGAGTTGGCAGAATTGAAAGCATATAAGGTTGAAACATAGCTATTTCTTATTTTTCAGTTCCCTTGCTGCCATGAACGTGATCGCACACGTCGTACCTTTGCTGCTGCTACTGGACCATGTCGAAAATCAACCC
The DNA here is from genome assembly GCF_031143425.1 of Pleurodeles waltl. Classification (NCBI taxonomy): domain Eukaryota; kingdom Metazoa; phylum Chordata; class Amphibia; order Caudata; family Salamandridae; genus Pleurodeles; species Pleurodeles waltl. The sequence continues at coordinate 499,963,713 of NC_090448.1, read as the reverse complement.
TGTCATCAACAGAAATGAAGGTCAGTGGCAGTTTTACCTGTTACCATCAGAGCTGTCTTTGCACATTAGCTCTGGGCTCAGGCTTCTTTAAAAAATATTTGCAAGCAATAGTACAATAATGTCCAATGCACATGTGTATAATGTGATAATGTGGTAGTGTTAAAAATTTGAAGAAACACACCTGTATATTTTATTTACATTTACCAATTTGTTCCAAGCTGCCTTCATGCTAAAGGACACCTACAGAAATGTCACATTAATCCCAAATTCAAATTGTGTCCATACAGATGTGTTTAATCATTCTCCCTAAACTACTAAATCAGATACATATGCATCACACATTATTTTAACAACATAAATCTAATAGAATGTAGTAATTGTACTAACAATGCAACAAGTGGGGTTACACGAAATGTACATTTAATGTCACCTCTAAACTTAAAACATTTCATATACGTATTAATGTCACATTTCCCCTGGTCTAGTGCATTTTCTGTTAATCATTAAATTTAATTTCGCTCAAACATGTTTTATGTGTAATGCATATGTGTTTATTACTAACACATCATTGTTAAACAAGCACACCTTCATTAACACGTTACAAAAATAAAACCAAATGTTCAGTTCTGGTGTACGTGTCCATTATCATGATAAATGCTTGCACCAGATCACCATGTCCATAATGAATGCTCATCCCTAATGTATGCACTATTCATATATGCCATAAATAAAACCTGTGTTATTCACTGTCAGAAATGAAAGTTACTCACATATTTATAAATAACATTGTCACCAATCATTTACTTTGAATTAAAAAATAATGTCAGGACAGACTTTGTGAAAAGCAAAGATATTTTATTTACAAATGAAATACATCAATCATAATAACTTTATTGAACAGAAAAAATAATTGTAGATAGAAGAGTGATGCAATCCCATGTTGGGTTTCTGGCCCTGAACTTGCCTCCTAATGACACTGATAAGGAAAACCAGGTAAGCACTAAAAGCGGGTGTAGGAGAAGGGGTAGAAGGGGTGGAAAAGGATTAGTTGTGGGAGGTAAAGGGAGCTGGATTGGGTGAAGTGTGTGTCTGTCTGTTTGCAGGTGCATATGGGTCTGGCATATGTGGTATGTTTGGTTGTGTTTTTCTTGGATAGTGTGTGGCGTTTGGGTGAGTGTGTGCATTTAGTGTTATTGGTGTGCTTTTCTGTTAGTGTGTTTGGATGAGTGTGCTGTTGACGTGGTTGGTGTGGTTGGGGTGCATATGGCTGTAACTGTTATAGATGCATGTGTTGCTGCTGAATGTTAGGATGTGTGTGGTTTTGTAGGTGTTTTTTTTAATTTGGGTGACTGTGAGTGTGTAGGTTTGGTTGGTGTTGTTTTGCCTTTAGAGGGGTGTGTGTGTGTGTGTGTATGTGTGTGTGACTCTGTGTGGTTGGGTGAATTTGCTGTTGAGGTGGATGTTGTGGTTGTGGTGCTTGTTGGTGTGCTGGTAGTTATGGCTGTGCAGGTGCTTGTGGTTGTGGTGGTGTTGCTTGTGTGTGTGGTGGTAATACTTGTAGGTGTGGTGGTGGGTTATGTGGTGTTGTGGTGCCTTTGGATCTAGTGTCTGTGTCTGTATGTTAGATGGGTGTGTGTTTGTGCTGCTTTGTGTGCTTGTGTTTATGTGTGGATGTGCTGCTTGTGTCTGTTAGAGTGGCTGTGTGCAAAGAAGTGAGTGTGCTGGTATTGGGGTGGGAGTTAGGACTAGGGATGAGGAAGGAATCGGAGAAGGGGCACAAGGTTGGTTCCAGTTGGAGGGCTGCGGTCAGTGCAGAGACTATTTTCGCTAGGGATCTCTGCATGCCAGTCATTGAACTATGACTGGCATCCAGGAATGCAACCATCTGTTGCATTTGGGAACTAAGCTCCTAGATGCCATTCTCAATGACTGTCTGGCTTACAGAGATGCTTTGTAAGAGGTTGTTAGCCTCTTCACTGAGGGCAACCCGGGGCAAGGGACAGGGGGTGGTGCTTGCGGCAAAGGAGACCCCACCCCTTTTATGGGGGTGAAATAATAGTGGACCACACTAAAAATCAATTACTATGGGTCAAGTTGTTAGACTGGTATTTAGTATAACCATAAAAATAATTCCGTTAAGTACACAGATTTCACAAAGAAATGGGTACAAATATCAATTCTTAGTCAGGATGTATATCATATTATTCCTTTTGTTTACTACATCAGTTAGAAAAAATATTCTTTACAAATGTTCATGTTTGTATTTTTTATGATTTCATATATTTGCATAATTTCAAACATTTGGAGCAAGCTAACAGCTTGTACAACATTTTATTTTATAAACAATGATTGGAGGTTTCCAGCTGTTCAGCCTTTACATATTTTCAGCCTGGCTGAACTCTTCAATCATTCAATTTTGTACAAGCTGTTAGTTTGCTCCAAATGTTTGAAATTATGTGAATTTACGAACATGAACATTATGTAGGGAACATATTATGGACTCATTTGCTCACAGGTTTGTGTATTACCATAATTTCTTCCATTTCATTTTGAATCATTTCTCTTAAACACTTAAAATTTCTCATGGAATTGTTTAACATCTCTGAATGGTACAGATTGGCTGTTTTGAATAGTTATGAAGTATTTCACAAAAATACATAGGTAGAAAAGAAACCTTGGTACCATGTACATATTTTTTAATGAATTTGCTAGGAAATAATGCCATTGTTCTCCTGTTCTTAGTCATTTAGGATCACATGCTCACTATTGGTTTTTTATTATGCCAACTCAACAATGTGAAGATTGCAACATCCACTGTATCACAAGTGCATTGTATGCTATGTTACCTACAATAGGGCCAATATAACTTAATCACAATTGTGATGGAGTATTACACCTGACACAATCATAAATTGTGGCCTGTTTGGTACAACTGTCCCTCGTAACCATAACATAGTCAAACTCCAGGTACCTATTTTTTCTTAGGCAGGCATGTGTGTGCTCAAAGCAGTCCTTAGGTAGTGATAGGGAATCTATTGGCAACATTTACTACAAATCAATACACAAAACACATGATCATACACCTTGTGCAGAACTTACAACTTCCAGAGCTCCTCTTGTGCTTTGGGCATCTGTCAACCTTTATGTTGATGCCATAACTTATTGCTGTAACAAACAAAAAGTTAACTGACGATAAGAACTCAAAAATTAACTTGCCCCTTGATGCTGCTGTTGGCTCTCCACTGCCCATCAAGGTCGGAATAGGCCACTGCAAGGATGTGGGCCAGTAGGAGCATCAGGGTGAGACGCAAGGGCTTCCCACCTTGGGAGGACTCGCCGAGCAGGACTTCAAATGATGTTAGGGTCCAGGGTTGTAGGTGCAGAATTTTTTTTTAAATGTGTTATTTTCTTGTGAATACTAATTTGTAGTGACCTGTTGAGTACCCTCATCACTTTTCATGTCCTCATTTTACAAATCCAGGCCACTGACATCATCTTCAACACTTCCTTTAGTGAAAGCTACTTGTGATCAGAACAAATCATTGTGAGCTACAGAAGGGTAAACAACTTGAACATTATTAGCACCCCCACACCCTCAGCTTCACTGGCTTAATGCCTAACGTTTCAGAGCCAGATGCTATGGTGAGAATTATATACTATGACTAAGGGCCGACGGTACCCGCATTAGGATTCTGCGGAATCAGTATAAGCAGACGCAGAGTAAGGCCAGGAAGGACTGGGAGGAGGAGGGATGGAGGATTATAAAGGACACTTGTGAACACAGGGACTACAAATCCTTCTGGACCATGGTAAGCAAAAGCAACCATAGGGGAGTTACTGCATCTGGCAATAACATACAGCCCTCGGATTGGTTCCACCATTTTGATTCCCTACATAATGCTGAAAGCCATTTTCCTACAACCCCGCCCCCTTTCTCACTTTACAGCTGGGTGTCAGCCACCAGGATGGTATGTTTAACCTGGGAGATATATGCAATACAATTAACATAGTACATCTTAAAGCTGATGGCTCTGATGGTATTCCTGGTGATCTTTTTCTACACAAAATTGACAAGTGGACTGAGTACATTCTCTTCTTATCTAATGCAATTGCTAGCGGAAATCCGATTCCCGAGTCATGGAGGAGTGCCGAGGTAATACCCATTTACAAGAAAAGAAACAGGTCTTTACCATGTAATTATAGGCCTATAAACCTTATAGATACAATTCAATGCATGTTGAGCTCTACTTTCCAAAATTCTTGACTGGATCACCGATAACATTCTGTCACCATTTCAGACTGACTTCAGGTCTAAAATGAGCACTATAGATCAGATGTTTCGCTTTTTGCTTTTGTATTGGAAGGTTGTAGTGTTTGGGAGGGGGAGTCTTTACATAGCCTTTATAGACCTTAAATCAGCTTTCGATCTGGTCCCCAGAGGTAAACTCTGGGAGGTTCTTAGTGAGATGAGAATGCCTCCTGAGAACTTGGCTATAATCGTTCGCCTTCATGAAGAAAATTTTGCAAAGTTATGCTGGTGGAAGCAAGGTGACCTTACTGACCCAATTAGGGTAGCCAAGGGCGTCCGGCAGGGCTGTGTTCTAGCTCCAACCCTTTTCTCGTTATACCTGAACTAGGTCATCCAGCACCTTACCTCCCAGCCCTCTGATGAACCAACCCTATGGAGGGAAAAAATTGTGACACTTTTGTTTGCTGATGACACCCTGATAGTGTCCAAAACATTGATGGGTCTCCAACTTCTGCTCAACCAATTCGATGAATTTTGTTCTCAGAGAGGTTTAGAAATAAACACCTCTAAAACTAAGTTTATTATCCTTAACTCGCATAGATCCTACAGGGGAACCTTACTGTAGGTGGGTAGCAAATAGAACAAGTTAATACCTTCCAATATCTTGGGATTAACCTATCGGACACAAGGTCCTGGAAAACCCACATCAATTGCACATCGCTAAAATTCAACCAGTTGGTGGGAGGTCTTTGAAGAGAGCACCGTACATCCACTACTTGACCAATAGCTGCAGCTCTCCAGATTTACAACATGAAGCCAGTTATCGCAGCACTTTATGGGGTGGAATTTTGGGGCTTTGAAGACGTAAAGAAGCTTAAACGTATAGCAAAAACTTGTTCCTGAGAAAGATTACTTCCCTGCCCCTGAGTACCCCACTCCTCCCCATGCACCTGGACACGGCTCACATACCACTAGCTCCTATGGTCAGTTTTAGACCGCTGCTGTACTGGAGGAGAATCATGGTTACTCCCGAATTGTCCTCCTATGCCAATACTCTTAGGGAAGTCTGTTTTGTAGACACCTCCAAAAAGATCAAGTGGATCAACTCAGTTAAATCATCCTTGACTGTCACTGGGATGGGAGATTCATGGAACTGCCTGCCTACATGGCCCCTACCCACCAAAGAAAGAGTGAAGTCCTGTTATTGGGAGCGGGTAGCTCAGCCCATGGCCCCCTCACTTCTTGTAGGGGGTCTAACTAGTGAGTGTTTGGATTTCAAATCTACTTGGCTGTCGGAGCCTTACCTGGATGGTATCCTAGATCTGAATGAGAGGAAGCTAAACATGCAATTTAGATTTGGCTGCCTTCCCCTCAAAACTTTTACTAAAAGATGGCAGAATAGGGCCTCCCCTAACTCGGTTTGTCCCTGTTGCAACTTATTTCAGGAGTCTATTGCTCATGTTTTCTTTGCATGTCCCTTCTACATCTCTCCACGCAGGAAATGTCTTGTCCGAACCTACATTCAGCTGGGGACCCGAGACCATGCTGTAGCTATGAGGATTCTAAAATCAGACCCTAGTCCTCCTATTGTCATTGCAGTTACTAAATTCCTCGGAGGCATGTGGCCCATTAGAAGGAAGCTGGCCAAGATTTCTTAGATTCTTAAATCTTTTATGTTGCATATTGCTGTATGTTTCACTTATTCTTATGACACAGTGTCTACTGGCCACTGAAAGTAAGGGGCATGCAGTTTATAAATGCAAAATTTGGAATTGTGAGTAAATTGAATTGAAAAGTCGCCTCATTCATCCAGATTACTTTTCATTTCAATTAGCAGACATTTAAAATCATTGTTAAACATCATTTTGTTCACAACCAAATTATTGAGTTGACTATACTCCAATCACATTACCTCAGTCAGGAAGTGTAAGGGACAATTTAGTCTGTGTTTAAAAAAACAAGTTAGATAGAAATATATGTTTCATTCAAACTTGTACCTGTTCCTCTAGGTTCCCATACAGCTGGCTCCACAGGGACTGGACCTCCATGGTCAGCAGTTCAACCTCTCTGCTGAGAAGTCAAGGGCCATGTCACCTGTTTCGCCTCTCAGAGGTTGATAACAGCATCAAAAGTGAAGAAGATGTTTTTGGCTGCATTGTTAGGATGCAAGTGAGCTTTTTTCATAACGTTGTGTACATGTACACAATGTACATGATCATCAACGGAGAAGGACACAGCCATTGGCTTTCATACATTGCTGTCACATGTGTAAGCCTATGACTTTGTCCGTCGTGGAGTTTTACACCCACTACGTGATCAACTTATGCAGACGGACATCAGATTGCAAATGCTCTTATGGCGAGGTCAGGCAGCCGCCATTTTAGAATGTGAACCAGTATATTTTTAAATGCTAAGTGCGCCACTACCACTCAAAATGGTGGCTAGTTTGTTTACATTTGCAAAATGCGTACATTACTGTTTTTAAAAAATTTGAAGCATTATAATGTAATGCATTACTATGTTTAAATGCAATAGTGACACGGTTTATTTTGTACGTCCATTGACCACATTTTAGAAAAAAATATTTTAAAAATCAGACATGTAAAACATTGTATTTTGTGTTACAACATCACTAAAAATGATTTGTACATATATGCACAAAAACATATTGAATTTTGCCAAGACATGAGATGTGTGCTGATCATCAAAGATTTGTTTGCCCATTTAAGAAGCTATTTCTCTTTTTTCTTAAATGAAGACATTTGAACCCAGGGAGAGGTAGAAGGCAACAACCTCAAGTGTTTAGATTATTTCTAGACCTTGCCACCATGGAAGAATGGGATATCATCAAACAACTCAGATTGAGTAGTGAAACTATTCTTGATTTATGTCATCAACTGGAGCCAGATCTTCTGCCTCAACATAGGAATGCCACAGCAATAGCACAAATAGTGTAAATCATGGCAGTACTCCATTTGTGGCCACAGGATCCTTCCTATATGCTATGGCAGTATCTGGTGGCATGTCACAGCCAACTTTCAGTGGTGTGCTACAAGACATTCTTTCTTCAATAATGAGACAGCTTTATCTAGTTTCCACGAAATTGGGATTTTGCCAATGTGAAAGGAGATTTTTATGCTTTGGGTGGCATACCACATGTGAATGGAGCATTTGATGTCACACATATTGCCTTAGTGCTACCACAAAACAGAGAACAGGTCAACCATAATCTGAAAAACTTCAATTCGATCAATGTACAAGTTGTGGTTATCTAATTTGTACATCTCAAGCGTGTGTGCCAGTTTCCCAGGATCAATGCATGATTCCTTTGCACTACAGAACAGCAGCATAAATCTACAAATTCACAACTTGGACCTGAGAGGGTCTGGTTTGTTGGTAAGTACAATCTATCAATATAATTATTTGGTTGATTTATAGTCTAAGCATGGGATTTGATATTTTTTCTCAATATATTTTCTATTTCATATAGGGGACTCAGCGTATCCTAACCGACCATGGTTGTTAGCACTGGTGAGGAATCCAACAAAGCCAGGGGGAGTCCACTTCAATGAGGCCCCTGGAAGAACGCGGAGGTTGATAGAGTGAGCTTTTGGGCTTCTAAAGGCCAGATTTAGCTGTCTGTATAAAACTAGTGGAGCCCTCCTCTACTAGCACATTTAAGGTGTGTAAAATCACCATGGGTTTCTGCATGTTGCAGAACATAGCCCTACGACGGAACATCCCATACATTGCAGAGGATGGCAACCATGATGAGCCACGGGTGAGGGTCTTGAAATTTCAAATGAGGATGATAGTGGTGAAAAGGAATGAACTGATGTACGTCAAGATGTTATTGACAACTTCTACACATGAGTATAAGTATATCTTTGCATAATGTTACATTCAGTGCCAAAATGACTTGTAATGTAATGAATATATCTGTCTGTGCTTGGAATTTTTTAGGACTGGGTAGTCCAGGAAATTCCAGGGCAAAAATGTTGTGAGATCAAACTTTTGACACAATGTCTACTGTGTTCATTCACATTGTTTATCTTTGATCTTTTTAAGTTTTTAAGTAAACGTGTCCTCATAATTTGTCATTTGTCAAGTGTCTATTTTATCATTTAAAATTATTACATTTTTCTTGTTATTCTGCTTTAGGATCCTTCACCATGTCATCTTCATTTGGATATTTCCAAGTTGTGACACTTGCAGTTATATGCTGCTGTTGCAGAGTACAAATGGAGTATTGGTTGATCCTGTAAAAGACACTCACACTTTGGATGTACATACCTTGTACAAAGACAAATTGCACAGTGATTGAATGGAAGTTTTTGAGTTTGCATTAGACTTGTTTCAGTTGAATGTTGCCACAAAGGCAATATGTGCTGCTTAACTTGCACTAACCACATGTGTAAGTCTACCCATAGCATACCCATCTCTCTTCACAATTACAAAATCCTCATTTTGAGTAAAGCTTATGAATCTGTTTTTGTGTCTCATCATTCTAGAAATAACTTTTTGTAGCACACCACTTAACGTTGGTTGTGACATGCCACCAGATACTACCACAGTATGTTGGAAGAATCCTGTGGCCACAAAATGGAGTACTGCCATGATTTTGAATATTGGTGTTAGTGGTGTGACATTTCTGTGGTGAGGCAGGAGGTCTGGCTCTGTCCAATGACATGAATCAATAGTAGTTTGCTTTTTGAATCAGATTTTTATGATTATATCCAGTTCTTCCGTGTCAAGGACTAGAACTGTAAAAACAAAAATGACACATACTATTTGGTTATGTCCGGGTTCTAATTTTTTTTGTTTACATTTGACAAACAATTCTTACTAATGTATCAAAATAATACATGAAAATGTGTGGTGTGTCTTATAGTTCACTTTTTTTAAAATAGGAGAAAGATTATCTAAATGTAAAAAAAAATTGGGGGGATTTTTTTTAATAATTTGCATTTTTAAAATGATGATGGATAGAAGAAGTAAAAAACTAAATACCACAAGAAATACACTAGTTTTTGACTTTGTGTTTTTACATTTTATTTTACAAACACAAAATGCAACTAGCATCTAAAAGGTAAATGTGCCCAGAATGTAGTTCACAGAGTGAATGCTAGTCACACACTGGAGGAAATTTGGTTCTCTGTCTCTTGCGGATGGATTTCTTGTCATTTTCTTCTGGCGGTTCAGATGAATGTCCTCTCCTGGGTGGGGGGCAGAAGGGTCCCAAAGTTGCAGAGGCTGAGGTGGTTGCAGGTGTTTCTGCCTGTGGCAGGGCCTTCCTTTCTTTGTCTGAGGCAGGTGTAGTGGGCTCAGATGTTGTATGGCTATAGAAAGGGGTAGACGTTACTGGGAATGCCCTGTGCATTCGGTGAAAAAGCACCCCAGGAACAAAGCTCATATTTGAGTTTAGAGTCTGCATCTCTACATTGGCCTCCCTCTGCAACTGATTAATGTCCCGAAACTCTGTAAGAACTTGGCCAATCATGTCTTGGGACTGATGTAGGGATCCCAAGACTTGTTTAATTGTGGTCTGGGTGACAGTGAACCCAGTGGCTTCACTTTGCTGGCCTACAGATTCATACACATATATCCTAACCCCACTACCCTGTGCACTCGACCCAGTGTGCCCCATTCCACTTGGTCCTTACTGAAAGGCAGGTGGTGGCAGTGGTGCTGGCTCAACAGCAGCCAGGACCAGGGGACACAAGATTGGGGTGATGTCCCTTTGGACACAGGAAGAGGAGGTGTCCATTGGCTGAGGTGTTGTAACAGCTCAGATGGGAGGTGTAGGTGTGGGAAGAGGGAGACTCACTGCAGCTGTCTGCCCAGATAGACCATATGGACCAGACTGCTCCACATCATCCAGACATGCAGGAATGGAGTTCTTAGTGAAGACTGATTCTGGTCTAGAGTGTAGGTATCCTTAGTGGCAGATGGTTGTCCACATACTCTGGGTCTAGGACTTAATATGAATTACAATGCATTTTTTGTAAAAGTCTGGATGATGCATCAAATGTGTTTTGAACTACAAATGAAGCAAACTAAAATTTAAAAAAAGTATTAATAGTATCTTAGACCTTTCCATTTTTTTTCTAATTAGCCAAACATTATAAATTGCACATGTACAAACTTTAAAATGCCATGAGAAGAGATGTCCTGGAAAGAAAAGGATTACTTATATGTTGTGCAGTGGAAAGGCAAAGGATCATGGTCTGAAATGGAGTGTATTTTATAGTGTGGTATGCAGGTGTATACAATTAGCCAACAGACATCAGGTGTGTGCTGCTAGCATCTATCCATTAGCTGCAGCCATAGTACAATGTTGAGCAGGTATCGCAATGGACTCCTGCCATCAGGAACCCGCCACTAGAACAATGGCAGAACAACAATGAAATCTAAATATGCTCGGTGCAATCCAGCCATTCTGACAGTGACGGAGTATTGTTAGCCAGCATATGAGTCTGCTGTATTGACAGGAGAAAAACACTTATGCGATGAACTACACTCTGTGGACGTGGATGAAGGTTCATCCGCCATGCATCTAAATACAGCAGTTGGAACTCCACCAGCTTGATGGAGGGCTGTTTATGATTAAACACCTTTGGACATATATACAAGTTCTATTTTCCCTGATGTGGCTCCTGTTTTTACACAAACTGGTTCTGGGTACTTTGTTAACATTGATGGCTTTTCTTCTGATTCTGTCCACACTTCATTTTATGGTGTACACGATTTTCTGCATTGGCTGAAACACACTTTTTTGATCTGTCCAAGCTACTATTTGTGGTTTATATATGTATTCCTTCCTTTCATCTTGTGGACTGGATTTGTGACAGATTTTTTCTTGCTTATAAATGGGCATTTTCCTACTGAGCGCTCTGCTGTTGGAGTGGTAAATTAGGTACTGAAGCTTCATTCGTCTTCCCACAATGTGTGAAAAGACCTGTCCCTTGTGAACATGTCTGCTGTTCCATTTCTTGATGGAATTGTTTTTGAATAAGGTTCCATATGATATTTTTGGTCCTATAGTGACTATTCCAATTCTATGTGTTTTTAAGCTTGTGATAGATTATGTGATCACTCCAGGTGTTGTGTCTGATGATTAGGATGTAAAAACATTTTTTTAATGCTTTCTGAGCTTGAATATTAAACTGTATTGGAAAGTGAGGACATGTACATAAATTCTGCAGATTATGCTGAAGTGTTTTGTTGCCATCACTATACACATCAATACCTACATAGAGCTAGTACACCCCAAACCATATTTAATTATACACAGTGTGAACATTGCCAACTCCACCAGTAGGGAGTTCTAAAACATATTTAGACAAATTCACATATTTTTCTAGGCATGACACTTCCGATCCTATGTCTCATTATTTTAAACTAACACCTTCAAAAGGAAGGAGAAATAATTAGCCCAATAATAAATTAAGTTATTGGAATTCATTTGTTTCCCAACTAGCCATTAAGGTCTATGACTATTGGAAAGAATCAATTGATGTAAAATCAGTTTGGGGAACAAAAGTTTGGCCAGTGCAGGGCATGGACACCTTAGTTAAAGTGTGTCTAATTCCATTACAAATAATCTTTGTGAATGACACAATTCAGGGGACAACTTGCCTAGGTCTTGCAAAGATTTAAGACATAAATGTGCCTAGAATCCCTTAAGGTGCACTATTCAACTATTGGAAAAATGTAGTAAATTACACTGAAGAACAGCGCAATGGTATGGTACCGAATCATATGTTTAATTCTACACTTTCAGGTTCCAACATGTAGTTATTGTGGCCAGTGGACGCAAATGGTTGTCATGCAAGTTTTACAAACTCTTCATAAAGTTTTAAAGCAAGCAGACCGGACTCTTGTTTTATCCAGACAAAGCACACAGGGATTGTCACTACTTACAGGGTAGGCAAGCTATGTCAGCAATGGTTACAACATTCCACTTTATCAGCTTTAAAAGAACACCTCTCTCTCCACTCAGGTGACATGGATTTGCAAGAGTTCTTGTTGGGTCTTGGTCACCACGCTCAAAAAGGTTTCTTTATGTCATCTATAATTAAATTTGGAATCTTTCTCAAATGGAAGCTGCTGCTCCATTAAGGCACAAAAATCAAGATAATTTGGAGAAAGCACTGACTGTTGTTGATAATGGAATGAATACATTGTCCACTTGCACTTACTTGTTAAACAACATTGGGTCTTGTACAATTGACATCATACAAAATGACATGACTTTTTACAGCATGGACAGAGTCACCTGTCAACTTAGATCTGTGATGCAATTGAGTTGGACATTACAAGTTCTTAAATCGAACTGCGCACCTTGGAAGCAACAGAGTTGTTCTTGCCTTTTAATTTGACATGCAAACAGATAATTGCAATGCAATTTTTTACAATCTACGGAGACAAATCTGCTAACGCTCCCATTGAGGGTTTATTTTCAGAGTTGTCCTATGAGACTAAAATAGCTTCAGGATGCCTTTTATGAGCCATTCTGTTAGACATGTCAGCCTTAGGATGGTCTTCCCCCAAACTTTGTGCCAGTTTGTCTCACCGTTTTGCTGTATCTGGCCTTTGGACTCTGACACTTTACCACTGCTGACCTGTGCTAAAATACATGTTCTTCTCCCCTGAAAATGGTAACATTAATGTACCCACAAATGGCATACTTAATTTACTTCTAAGTCCATTGTAAAGTGGTGTACCATAAACCCAGGGCCTGTAAATGAAATGCTACTAGTGGGCCTGCAGCAATAATTGTGCGACTCACTCAAGTAGCCCTTAAACATGGCTCAGGTCTGCCACTGCAGAGCCTGTGTGTGCAGCGTCACTGACATTTCAACTTGGCATTTAAAGCCTCCTGCCAGACCTCTAACTCCCCTTACTTATATATGTCATCCCTAAGGTAGGCCCAATGTAGCCCATAGGACAGGGTGCTCTGCTTCTAAAAAGTAGGACATGTACTTCTAAGTTTTACATGTCCTGGTAGTGAAATACTCCCAAAGTTGTTTTTCACTACTGTGAGACCCACTCCTCTCATAGGTCAGCATTGGGAATTCCTTAATACATTTTTACACTGTGATTCCTAATCAGAAAGGAGTAGCTACATCATGTTTCATAGAATTGGCAGTGCTTAGTTTGAGCCCGTGGATGCTGGTGTTGGACACCAGCACTTATTTTTGGAAGCCGGCACTTATTTTTCTTTATCAGACATTTACTGCGAGCAAAAGACACATACGGGAAAGATGGAGGAAAAGAAAGGTGGAAAAGCATCACAAAGGGAAAAAACAGAAAGCTGCGCAAGTGAGCTGAAGGGGCCAGGAGTGCCCATAAATGGATTAAGGAGGCCTGTGATGGCTTTTGGAGTTTGCTGCCTTACTATTCTCTGCAGAGACATTTAATGGCAGCAGCTATCTGCTCCAGAGGAGAGCTTTGGGCACTGTCACATTTTTATTTACAAATTAGGCACTGAGCATTAGAATGGTAGTGATAAATCCTCTTTGCTGGCAAAGTCGGATTTAACATTACTATTTTAGAAATGCAACTTTTAGAAAGTGGGCATTTCTCTGCTCTTACAGCTTTGTGTGCCAGCAGTCTGTTTCCAATACATGTTTGGGGTGGGTGACAGCTACACTTTGTACATTCCTGCTAGACAGCCACAAACAAAGGAAGGTTAGTTGTGTCTGAGCACTCATCCAAATTCATCTCCATTCTGATGGCTTTTCCTAGGCAGGAAAGGCAGAGGGTGCTGACACTTGCACCTGAATAGGCATTGCCTGTCCCCACTCAAAGGGCTGATTACCCAGTACTGCTAGACTGGAGCAATGGCGGAGCGGGTTCTTTAAAGTCACCACCACTTCAAAGGCACAACTGGGTATAAGTACTGGACCTCTGACCCTACCAAATCAGTACACTACTGGACCTGTGAAGAACTCCGGCAGGAGCAAGGACTGCTGTGCTACAATGAGTGCCACTCTGCTGGACTGCTTTCTAAGAAGGGCTGCTCTCTGCTTTGAATAGTTACCCTGTTTCCTGCTGATCACTGCCCTGCTGAGGAAGGACTGGAACCCTCTCATCTGAACCCAGAGTGACTCCAAGGGCTAGTTGGCTTTCCCACAGTTTTCCTGCAATGTCGGGGACTTCAAAGACTGCTTGCAACCTGCAACCAGAACCTGGACTCTGTCTGCTATGATTCCTGCTCTGCCAAGTGGATCCAATCTAGTCCTGGGATCTTGGAAGTGTGTATCTGTGCTGCAACTCAAGAAAAGCAACCCATCTACGATGTTGCAGTATTGGAACCAGAGTATTTTCTCTCAACGCTGATGCAGTGCTGCTGTGCCCAAGCCAGGGATACCGCACTGCCAACTGTGCAATGCATTTTACCTGGATTTTGACACATCCTCAACTTTGAACAGGTCACCGCAGACCCATCGCTCCAACCCAGTGGTTTGATGACAATGCATTGCCTTGATGCCCAGCCCGTCCTGATATTCAACTCATCCTTGACGCTACGCAGCTCGGAACCGGCTCATCATCTAAACCTCCTCAATCAACATTGATGCATCTCCTCATCTGCTCCATGCATCAAGGTCTCGATGACGATGCTTCTTCTATCCCGGCTATTTTCTTAGCAGACCCTGTGTGGGTTCTGTAGCCAGTCTGCCCTCCATCATGGTCAGCCTAAACTTTGGATTTACCCCAGTCTAGCATGACCTCAAGTAACCTTTTAGCGCTATTGATTTCTTCGCACAAATTTTAGTTATTTTTTTACAAATCCATACCTCAACTTCTGCTGACTAGATTGTGTTGTTTTAGACTTGTTGTACTTATAAAAATGTAACCTAACCCAGTGTGGAGTACTTTTTGTGGTATTTTCATTGTGGTACTATGTGTGTAGGTTGCACAAATACTTTACACATTGCCTCTTTAGATAAGTCTGAGACTGATTTGTGCCAAGCTACCAGAGAGGGAGCACAGGTTATCTTTAAGTGGGTATCTAGCTTACTCTGACTAGATTTGTGGTTCCTGGTTGTACATCCAGAAACCCAGTTCTAACACTTTCTATGTGGATATCAATGCTACAGCTCCAGGATTCCTTCCTTCCTTCTGGTTCACCCCCTGCAGGCACTGCACAGGATGCTACTTCCTTGGCAGAAGCTGAGTCTGTCAACCATGTTTGTTTCTTCAATTTGCTGACAGATACCCAATGGTTCTAACGTCTGTGGAAGCGGGGTCCATCCTGGATTGTATTGCCAGTGAATATTTGGATGGCATCTTGGTCACCTGTACTAACTTTAAAATGTAGCTAATTGGCTCATTTTTAATATGGCTTGTTTGCTCCACTTGTTGGTATGAACATTTTTATTCCTTTTTATAGTATGGGTTCCTCAGAATCTGTCTTTTTCATGAGCAAGAGGTGTAGCGAGGCCCTCTTGGACCTCTATTGCTTCTCTTTTATAGCTTCATTCTGTATTTTACGTTTACACGTACTAGGTGCATTGCTTCTAGGTTGGCTTTTTAGCGGTGACATTTTACACACTTTTAATGCATGATTGTATTCTAGGAATATAATTTATGTTTTGCTAGTTTTAGTTAGCCGTTTCTCACCATGTAATCAGGACATCCTGTTCGAGGATAGGAACACAGTACATGATATCCTTGTGCTTACGTTGCCTGTTCAGGAGAAAGCTTCTAAAATCTAAACATAGCATTACATCACAGCTGTGCTTCTAATCTAATACAGTGTGGTTTTAATATATATATAGAGGCAGAGGAACTTTCCGACCACGACCATCCTGGGACGAATGCTGTGTTCAACATGCAGCTCTGCTGGTGCT
This sequence comes from Pleurodeles waltl, assembly GCF_031143425.1. Taxonomy (NCBI): domain Eukaryota; kingdom Metazoa; phylum Chordata; class Amphibia; order Caudata; family Salamandridae; genus Pleurodeles; species Pleurodeles waltl. The sequence goes on along the minus strand of NC_090448.1, from coordinate 499,947,606 downwards.
AATCTTCCATTTTCCAGACAGGATCGCCTTCCGCCCTCCAAACTGACTCCTGATGCAGTTTGCAGGTATGAGGCTAAGGCCAATCTCTTCGATCTGGCAGAGGGAGAAGGGTATACCAGCTATGTTTTCAGTATATTTGTAGGGTTTGGTAGGAACCTCTAGAACTTTTGGAGCTTATTTTGCATGGTTGGATTGTTCATTGTCTTTACCATGGTCATAATAATGATAACTTTGCTTTGTTTCATCTGCTTAATTATCACAGCTCATTCTCTCTAGGCAAGACTACGATTGTTTCAATAAATGTACTGAACACTCAGTTTGTATGTTTCTTGTGTTTCTGCCAGGACATGCATGAGTATTACAATGACAAGATGAGATCTGTTTCCATGACTTCCCTGAGGAGTCAGAGTGTCATGTTTAGATTGCCATAATCACATTTCACCCTTGTAGGTTAGGAGTTTGGGTGAAGCAGTGTGAGCCAGGAATTCGACCAACTACTCCCGATGGTGTGGATAGACTTAGTCCCCCACATTCTGAAGTTCTGTTGTCCTAATACACAGTCCTAGTATCTTAGTAGAAACCATATAACAACATCTTATCTGTTGTGGAAGGAAGATGACAGTTCAGTTACCAAATGCAAACAGTCCTTCAGCCCCAGGCTCCCAAATTATATAATGAATTTATTACCTAGGCTTGAAAAATACAAAATAGAGAGGACCCACAAAATAAAAAAATGGTTATAGTTAGAAAAAGAAAAATATACTGTATACAAATGGACAGTGCATCTCCATTCTTTTGGCATTGTCCGTCTTAGGTACAGAGCTGAACCGCAAAGCTGGAGCTCTACTGAGCATTCTTCTTAAAGAAGAGATGGCCTGTGTAATGCAAAAATAAGAGATCAATATCAGAGATTCAAGGTAAGCAATAAGCATCATGGTGCATGAGGAGCAGGAAAGCGGAGGATAGGCTGATGAAGTGCAATCTTGCACCGCCAATCATAGACAACTAGCTGTATGTCCCCGGCTGATCCCTGTAAGAATAGCAACTTTTTGCTGTCTAGTCAAGCGGATCATAAGAGAACCACGTAATCAGAGTTTGCCATTTAAGCCACTACTGTGCATTTTCCTAATCAACACACCTTTCTGAAGTCCACAGGAGTCTGCCTCATTAAAACCTCTTGTTTCCCATTGAAGAAGATAGGCAAGCGCCCTTCTTCTTGTTACTGTTAATAGTGTTTTAGGGTGATACCCGAAAGCTATAGACCTCTAGTACTGAACAAGAAAATGAAAAGAATTTGAGAATTAGTTTTGTCTTGATTAATAAACTGGTTCATCTCAGAAGAACCTAAAGATGATGTACTTGAGTTGAGGAAAGATAAATGAAGGTATATATTTCCCAGTAAAAAGTGAAAGGCAAGATTTGATACAGTGTAATTGCCTCAAACATTTTATTATCTAGCTTAGTTGACCAAACCCTTCTAGACCCAACAACATAAAACATTTTTTTATGATGCTCATCGGTAGTAGTGGGGTGCCTGTTCCAAGTGGGGTGTAAATTTATTGCAAGACAAGCAGTCATCATCATCATCATCTCAAATGGTTAACAATAGTGTACTTAAAACATTCATAAACAATTTTTCAAATGACAATGTTACACAGAAAAGATTAGTTTGTGTTACTTCAGAGTGATGGGACCCTTGTGGGAGGCAGGGTGGCAAGGGCAGAAAAATAATAAAGGGATCCATTTTTTGCTGGTGTCCCTCCAAAGCCATGGGACCTGTATGTGAGGCAGGCAAAAATTGAAACAGATACATTAAATAATTGCTGTGCCCCACCAGAGCCTATGAGAACTCAATGGGAGGCAGAGGAAGGCAGGCAAAAATCAACTAATAAATCAAGGTAATAATTGTAGGTACCCCTACAGAGTCCACGGGGACTCTATGATAAACAGGATTAAGCAGAAAAAAATCTAATAAATAATACAATAAATAACTGCTGGTGCCCTTAAAGGGCCCATTGAGACTCTGGGGGAGGTAGGTAGAGAAGGGGAAAGATAAAAAAAAATGAAAAAGCAACACTGAACTACAATCAGCCACAAGCGCAGATAAACAAATCATGAAAAAATAAATGATGAACAAAAATACCAGAGACCTTTTCTATCAATGTTCCTAGAAAATTACTTTTAAAAGTGGAATATAAGGATTGAAACACACACTGGATGCACACAATAGTGGTAGATAGCTTGTGAAGGCATGGAAAACAAAGTCAAAAGGGCCACAAGGCACACAAACCTCATTGACTCCATAAGATGGTGGTTACAGCATGGCCAGCACAGAAGGAGGTATAGAGAACAAAGACAAAATGGTGGCCTATGACAAACGGAGTACCCACTGGCTACCCAAAAAGACCACTGCCATATCACCAGTAAAGAAGGGAACATAGAGAACAAAGAAATAAAGGCAGCCTGTGACAAACACAGTACACACTGACTACAGAAAAGTTAAAACTTTGTTCTTTGTATGAAGTGGGAAAGAGTAGACCCTAAAATATTTAATCTGGAAATTATTGAACAAAATTTGGATTCTATTAATTTATGTCCGTCGCAACAAAGCACTCCTGATGAGTTAGCATTAGAGTATGTGAAATTATGCTCTGCTATCTCAGAATCTTTGGTAATTGATAGGCCTATTTGCGGCCCAAGGGCGTGCCGCTGGTTCAATTCTGCACAAAGGCCCATAAAGATTTGAAAAGGGCTCTTACATCAAGCCCTTTTTCCCGCGATTTAGTACGAACAGCCAGGGCACAATAAAAAGGAAGCCTTGGTAGTGAGAAAAAATGAAATCAGGTCTAGCGCATGGGACAAACTAATGGCAGCTACCGAACTGAAAGATACCTCACAATTCTGGAGAGTGATCAATCATTCTAATTTTTCAGATCAGAATAATAAGGAGGATGAATGTTTGATACCAGAAATAGTGTGGGTAACCCATTTTACTAAGGTTTTTCAGCTAGAGAACAACACATTGTCCGTAGGGGATGAAAGAGATAATCAGAGCCCTGTGGACTTTAACTCGACTACTATTGATTTGTCGTTTGACCTATATGAGGTCAATATTGCTCTTGCTCGTTCGAGATCCGGGAAAGCCGCTGGACCGGATAGGGTTCCAATTGACCTCTTTAACTCCATGCCAGACCTTTGGGTCCTTTAGTTACTAATGTACTAAGGTGTGTAGTTATGAGTAAGATTCCCTCTTCGTGGAAGTTGGCTACTATTATCCCTATTTTTAAAAAGGGCTGTAGGAAAGATCCATCTTGTTACAGAGTATTTCCCTTATAGATTCCACAGCCAAGGTACTGGGAAGTGTAATTTTGACCCGATTGGAGGATTGGGCTACTGAGGCAAAGATTATCTCTCCAATCCAATATGGTTTTAGACCCGGTCTTGGCACTATTGAACAATCGTTGAACTTGCACCTAATTTTGAGTAAATATGTGACCGCAAGGAAGGAATCTATCCACCTGGCTTTTATAGATTTATCTAGTGCTTTCGACCTGGTGAATAGATAGAAACTTTGGTCAATTATGGAATCCTTGAGGGTGGATCGGAACATCTTGGAATTAATCAACCGTTTCTATACAGATTTGAGGGTTTCAGTGCAATATGGATCACATGGCGAGAGGTCTGCCCCTTTCTCTTCTCTGAGAGGAGTTAGGAAGGGCTGTATTTTAGCGCAGTTTTTATTCCTTATATATAAACGGCCTTTATAGTTTTCTAATGGCAAATGGTACAGATTTCCCTAGAATAGGTGCGAGACAGCTCCCTGTATTATTGTGCACAGAAGAATGCGGTTTTGATCGCCCGCACTGCTAACGGTTTACAAAGTTTGATGGATAATTTTTTAATCTTTATGCAAGATTTAGATCTGAAAGTAAATTATACGAAGACGTATGTAATGACATGCGGTGCTAGAAATACAAGATCTAAACGTTTTACCATGGGAGAGATCACCATAAATAAAGTAAAGGAGTTTTGTTATTTGGGTTTATATCTTAATTCCTCCTTACAATTGAAGTCCCATTCTTACCTGCAAGACCCAACAGATGATGAGAAACTTGGAAGCAATTTTCCGGTTTGCTCACAAACTAGGTCATAGGCCAGTTTACCATACGATTAGGCTTTATAAAGCAAAATGTGTATCTGCATCTACTTATGGGGCAGGTCTGTGGGGCTTGAATAAAGCTGATTCTCTCCAATGTGTTGAGAATAAATTTGTACATAGAATATTGATGGTGCCTAAGAATGTTGCTAATTTTATTTGTCATGAGGAATTGGGACTAAGTTATATTGGGGATTTGGTTGGTGTTGCCCCACTTTTATTATGGCTGAAAGTCTGGTTGAATCCTGTGGCCGTTTTGGTACAAGACTGTCTTTTGGATTGTATCCATCTGGCCAATTCCAGCTGGATCCTGTTGCTTTCTTATTTACAAACTAATTTTCTGAATTTAGGATTGGAGAAGTTGTTTTCCCATCCTGAGTCGCTGACCTTGAATGCTAAGGATCTGGTTAAAATTTGATACTCTGAATATAGCTCAAATAAGAGATTGCATAAGGCGTCGCAATTGAAAACTTTTGACCCCTATGTTCAGATCTCAACAACATCTTGGATGGAACCCTATTTATTTTAGTTCCCGAATTTCTCAGAATATTCTCTTCTTGTTTTATTTAGATTAAACCTGATTCATTTCAGTGTGGCTTTTCCTAAGCAATGTTGCTGGCAAAAAGCGCTTCCGAATTGTCCTTGTGACTCTATTTCTAAACAAAGTACATGTCATTTTCTTTTATTTTGCTCGCTTTATTCGGCTCCGAGACGTACATTTTTAATACCATTTTTACGGAAATTACAATTTACATTCTATAATGACGCTTTGACGTTCATACAACAGCTGAATTCGATTGATATTTGTTATGCCATTTTAAATTTCTTAAGACTAGCTATTGCTATCAGAAAACGTTATGAATTAGTGGAGGCAGTTGTACTCTAATATAGTGAGATAGTGTACATCATTGACCATTATGAGAATTTTCTTGTGGTTCAGGCATTTTATGTGATTATGTAATCAATATGGATGTTGTATTTTACTATTTATGTTTTTACGTCTTAATATTGTAAATAATATTATGTACAACAATTTAATTCGTTTGATTTATGTTACTCAAAATTTTTAAAGGGTAGCTATTGCTATCAGAAAAGGTTATGAATTAGTGGAGGTAGCTGCACTTTATTTCAGGATGTTAGTGTATAGGACTTGATCATGATGAGAATCTTCTTGTGGTTCTCGTTTTTTTACGTGAATATGGAATTTATGAATTTGAAGCAAGTCTGTAACTAACATAGACAAGGCATTTTATTATTGATGTTTTATTTTATGGACTATATTGCATTGTAAATAATATTATGTGTAATGAATTCTGTGCTTTTATGGTAATTTGCTGAATAAATAATTTTGACTGACTGACTGACCACACAAAAGAGCCACTACCCCAGGGCCAGCAAAGGAGAAGACATAGAGAACAGAGAAGACAGTTGGCCTGTCCCATTTGGAGTATCTTCATCCTCCCTTAAAAAAAAACATCTTGTAGCATTGCAGGGAAAGGAACTGTGAACATATTGTTTACCCAATGTGTCTAGTCACACACATGCAACCTCTCTTCACCCACCAACAGTAAATCAGCAATGTCAAAGATGAAAATTAAATTAAGTTTACAAATTCCCAAACCACTATACATCAACTATGTCACACACACAAAACTCACAAAACATGGGGGGTAGGTACATGGGGCCAAAATAGGTAGCTGAAAAAAAAAAAATGTCTGCTACAGGAATCTGGACTCCAGGAGCCATCCAAATCAAGCTACCAGCAGGCACACACAGACAAAAAAATAATATAAATTTTTCATTTAATTCAACCCCATCAACCACAACCCCCTAAATGTTTTTAAAAACATTTAGCACTGCAGCGGTGAGAATGAGAAAAATATATCAAAAATACACTCAAGGCCTAGAGCAGAGCAGACAAGGCCTCTTACAGTAAAACTACGCCACAGTACAATGAAAAATAAATCAATACAAATTCCACAAAAAACAACCAAGAAAATGGAGGCACTATGGGCCATATTTATACTTTTTGACGCAAAACTGCGCCGGCGCAGTTTTGCGTCAAAAATATTACCGCCGGCTAACGCCATTTTGGTGCGCTGTGCGGGTGTCAAATTTATACTTTGACGCATGGCAGCGCAAACCACGGGTGGGAGTCATTTTTTTTTACGCACACCGCAGCGTCAAGTCGTAAAGCAAAATGACATTAACGCAGTGGAAATGACTGTGGGTCGATTTACAACCCCGCAAACCGGATATGCGCCGTTTTTTGACGCAAGAGCGTCAAAAAAAACCGTAAACACTGCCATTTCACCAGAGGAGAGCCAAAATGGATCCCAGATGCCACTGCAGACCCCAGGAAAATGACAACAGACCAGGAACCAGTCAGGAGGACCCACACAAGAACCAGGACACTTATAAGAAGAAAAGAAAGTATCGCTTCAGTGCAGAGGAGCAGGAAATTCTGGTTAAAGAGGTGACGGAACACCAGCACCAACTGTTTGTCACTACAAAGTTGCCAATCAGTAGGAGAGAGGCTATATGGCAACAAATTGTTGACAAGAGTAACAGTGTGGCTGAAGTACGCAGAACAGTCATTGAGTGCAAGAAATGCTGGCATGACTGCAAGCGCAGGACCAAGGAAAAGATGGCCAGGAACAGGAAGGCAGCACTGCAGACTGGAGGTGGGAGTCCAACATAACAGGAGGCCCTGGACCACATGGAGGAGATGGTCGCAGCCGTCATCCCTGAGGAGATCGTCACAGGGATTCAAGGACAGGATAGCGCAGACTACCAGGAGACAACGCACATGCAGGGTAAGTCGCATGGGGAAGTAAAATGCACTAATGTTAACCGTAAGCGGGGGGGATACCGACCACAAAATTCATGGAAGTCATCATATACATGGAGTGGTATGGGTAAGGGGGCATGGCATGGGGGCATGGCCTGCACAAACAGAAGCTGGGGCACACCAATACACTACACCAACAACAGTCCCATGGGGGCATGCGGTCATGCCAACGATGGAGCAAAGGGAAATCCACACCAGGAGGGAAGGCCACAACGTCAAACTGACATCCCAGCACACGTCAGCCACCATACCCCCCACATTAACTAGGGCCCTCTTAACAACCTCTAGCCATACCGACAACTGGAATGTAACTGCGACAACAGTTGCCACTACCACTTCCGCTCTGTGTGCAGCTCAAGTAGCCAATGGCAGTAACCTCTGATGGATCATACACACCTAAATTAGAGGGTTGAGGATGACAACTTCAACAATCCCCTGAAAAAAGACAAAGGCCCCAGTACTGTCAATTGTCAATGCCCATAGTTGTTGCAAACATCAGCCAATTTCAACAACAATAGGAGCTACACAGCTCTAAGGACATACCCATGCTGCATATGTCAGGGTCCATCCTGTGCTTGGGTCACAATGTAACATCCCACATGTCATACTGCTCAGACAACAGCATTGAGGGGGGGCACATGTAACTGTCACTGACATACACCTGCACAGTCAGAGGAGGAAATAGGACACTGCTACGACAATCAGGGCAATCCAATGTACCACACATTCCCCAACATCAGCAGTACACATTACCAATGCCAACATCCATATTGTGTCATAACATTGCTATGCATAGGAAATGCCACATGTCAAATACATTTAAGTGGATGTGAAAGATCTGAGATTGGGGCAGGTCCAGATTGTTAAGTGTGCTGCCAGTGCCATCAGAACACCCACAGCCAGTGAAAGGTCTCACCATGAAAATGGATGTAGACGGAGGGTTGAGTAGGACAAGAAGGTGGCAATTCTCTATTTGACCAAAACCAACACCTTGAAGAGATGATGCCAACAAGTCTAATAACTTAATAACATACATGTGACATGCAGGTGGGCCATTGGCCTGGGGGTAATTCCCATCTTCTGGAGAAGTTGTTTTCCCATCCTGAGTCGCTTACCTCGAATGCTAAGGATCTGGTTAAAATGTGATACTCTGAATATAGCTCAAATAAGAGATTACATGAGGCGTCGCAATTGAAAACTTTTGACCCCTATGTTCAGATCTCAACAACATCTTGGATGGAACCCTATTTATCTTGGTTCCCGAATTTCTCAGAATATTCTCTTCTTGTTTTATTTAGATTTAACCTGATTCATTTCAGTGTGGCTTTTCCTAAGCAAGGTTGCTGGCAAAAAGCGCTTCCGAATTGTCCTTGTGACACTATTTCTAACCAAAGTACATGTCATTTTCTTTTATTTTGCTCGCTTTATTCTGCTCCTAGACGTAAATTTTTAATGCCATTTTTACGGAAATTACAATTTACATTCTATATTGACGCTTCGACGTTTAAACAACAGCTGAATTCGATTGATATTTGTTATGCCATTTTAAATTTCTTAAGACTAGCTATTGCTATCAGAAAACGTTATGAATTAGTGGAGGCAGTTGTACTCTAATATAGTGAGATAGTGTACATGATTGACCATTATGAGAATTTTCTTGTGGTTCAGGCATTTTATGTGATTAAGGAACTTATGAATTTGAAATAAGTCTGTAATCAATATAGATGATGTATTTTACTATTGATGTTTTACGTCTTAATGTTGTAAATAATATTATGTACAACAATTTAATTTGTTTGATTTATGTTATTTAAAATGTTTAAAGGGTAGCTATTGCTATCAGAAAAGGTTATGAATTAGTGGAGGTAGCTGCACTTTATTTCAGGATGTTAGTGTATAGGACTTGATCATGATGAGATTCTACTTGTGGTTCTCGTTTTTTTATGTGAATATGGAATTTATGAATTTGAAGCAAGTCTGTAACTAACATAGACAAGGCATTTTATTATTGATGTTTTATTTTATGACTATATTGCATTGTAAATAATATTATGTGTAATGAATTCTGTGCTTTTATGGTAATTTGCTGAATAAAGAATTTTGACTGACTGACTGACTACACAAAAGAGCCACTACCCCATGGCCAGCAAAGGAGAAGACATAGAGAACAGAGAAGACAGTTGGCCTGTCCCATTTGGAGTATCTTCATCCTCCCTTAAAAAAACATCTTGTAGCATTGCAGGGAAAGGAACTGTGAACATATTATTTACCCAATGTGTCTAGTCACACACATGCAACATCTCTTCACCCACCAACATTAAATCAGCAATGTCAAAGATGAAAATTAAATTAAGTTTACAAATTCCCAAACCGCTATACATCAACTATGTCACACACACAAAACTCACAAAACATGGGGGGGTAAGTACATGGGGCCAAAATAGGTAGCTGAAAAAATAAAAATGTCTGGCTACATGAACCTGGACTCCAGGAGCCATCCAAATCAAGCTACCAGCAGGCACACACAGACAAAAAAATAATATACATTTTTCATTTAATTCAACCCCATCAACCACAACCCCCTAAATGTTTTTAAAAACATTTAGCACTGCAGCGGTGAGAATGAGAAAAATATATCAAAAATACACCCAAGGCCTAGAGCAGGGCAGACAAGGCCTCTTACAGTAAAACTACACCACAGTACAATGAAAAATAAATCAATACAAATTCCACAAAAAACAACCAAGAAAATGGAGGAACTATGGGCCATATTTATACTTTTTGACGCAAAACTGCGCCGGCGAAGCTTTGCGTCAAAAATATTACCGCCGGCTAACGCCATTTTGGTGCGCTGTGCGGGCGTCAAATTTATACTTTGACGCACAGCGGCACAAACCACAGGTGGGAGTCATTTTTTTTTACGCACACCGCAGCGTCAAGTCGTAAAGCAAAACAACATTAACGCGGTGGAAATGACTGTGGGTCGATTTACAACCCCGCAAACCGGATATGCGCAGTTTTTTTATGCAATAGCGTCAAAAAAAAACGTGAACACTGCCATTTCACCAGAGCAGAGCCAAAATGGATCCCAGATGCCACTACAGACCCCAGGAAGATGACAACAGACCAGGAACCAGTCAGGAGGACCCACACAAGAACCAGGACACTTATAAGAAGAAAAGAAAGTGTTGCTTCAGTGCAGAGGAGCAGGAAATTCTGGTTAAGGAGGTGACGGAACACCAGCACCAACTGTTTGTCACTACAAAGTTGCCAATCAGTAGGAGAGAGGCTATATGGCAACAAATTGTTGACAAGATTAACAGTGTGTCTGAAGTACGCAGAACAGTCATTGAGTGCAAGAAATGCTGGCATGACTGCAAGCGCAGGACCAAGGAAAAGATGGCCAGGAACAGGAAGGCAGCACTGCAGACTGGAGGTGGGAGTCCAGCACACCAGGAGGCCCTGGACCACATGGAGGAGATGGTCGCAGCCGTCATCCCTGAGGAGATCGTCACAGGGATTCAAGGACAGGATAACGCAGACTACCAGGAGACAACGCACATGCAGGGTAAGTCGCATGGGGAATTAAAATGCACTAATGTTAACCGTAAGCAGGGGGGGGATACCGACCACAAAATTCATGGAAGTCATCATATACATGGAGTGGTATGGGTAAAGGGGCATGGCATGGGGGCAAGGCCTGCACAGACAGAAGCTGGGGCACACCAAAACACTACACCAACAACAGTCCCATGGGGGCATGCGGTCATGCCAACGATGGAGCAAAGGGAAATCCACACCAGGAGGGAAGGCCACAACGTCAAACTGACATCCCAGCACACGTCAGCCACCATACCCCCCATATTAACTAGGGCCCTCTTAACAACCTCTAGCCATACCGACAACTGGAATGTAACTGCGACAACAGTTGCCACTACCACTACCGCTCTGTGTGCAGCTCAAGTAGCCAATGCAGGAACCTCTGATGGATCATACACACCTAAATTAGAGGGTTGAGGATGACAACTTCAACAATCCCCTGAAAAAAGACAAAGGCCCCAGTACTGTCAACTGTCAATGCCCATAGTTGTTGCAAACATCAGCCAATTTCAACAACAATAGGAGCTACACAGCACTAAGGACGTACTCATGCTGCATATGTCAGGGTCCATCCTGTGCTTGGGTCACAATGTAACATCCCACATGTCATACTGCTCAGACAACAGCATTGAGGGGGGGCACATGTAACTGTCACTGACATACACCTGCACAGTCAGAGGAGGAAATAGGACACTGCTACGACAATCAGGGCAATCCAATGTACCACACATTCCCCATCATCAGCAGTACACATTACCAATGCCAACATCCATATTGTGTCATAACATTGCTATGCATAGGATATGCCACATGTCAAATACATTTAAGTAGATGTGAAAGATCTGAGATTGGGGCAGGTCCAGATTGTTAAGTGTGCTGCCAGTGCCATCAGAACTCCCACAGCCAGTGAAAGGTCTCACCATGAGAATGGATGTAGACGGAGGGTTGAGTAGGACAAGAAGGTGGCAATTCTCTATTTGGCCAAAACCAACACCTAGGAGAGATGATGCCGACAAGTCTAATAACTTAATAACATACATGTGACATGCAGGTGGGCCATTGGCCTGGGGGGAATTCCCATCTGAAGGACTGGAGCAATGAACACGAAACAAGATCACAATGTGAATTCATCACAAGGCAGGCATGTCACATCACTCATGCCACAACACAGACACACTAATTGTACCCTGTTTCATTGCAGAGGAAGATGGATCTCCTGCGGATATGGCTGTCCCAGATTACCCTGTTGACATGGATGACGAGCTGATAAACATTCCCCAGGAGACTATCCAAAAGGTCCTTGAAACCCTCCAGACCCCACCTTCAGTCACAAGGAGGAGCACAGAACAAGCAGCAATCGCAATCGCAGAGGATCCACCCACCACCCCAATTGTAAGACCTGCCAGCTCCTATACAGCTGAGGACTCAGACGACACAGGCACCATCTTTGAGAGAACTGTAGTTGGGGTACAGCAGGAGCTGGCCAAGGAGGTGCGGGTGGGGATGCAAACTATGGCAGCCAGCCTTCGTGCATGATGTCATCTGCAGATCAGGCAGCAGCTATGCAAGCCCTAACATCTATCTTGCAGGAACAGAAAACCCCCCAGAAGGAAATCAGCACAGCTGTAATACAGTTGACCGAACACCTACAACAGCAATCCAGTCAACACGTGCACGAATGCAACATTGAACCCCTCAGGGCCGACCTGGCTGCCTACCATCGTGATGTGGCTGATATTCTCAAGAACTAGCAGATCCTCCTTGCTGCAGTACTGCCCTTAAGACCTTCACAGGGAGCAGCAACCGGGATGTTTGACTCCACGTCTTCTAACACTGAGGTGTGTGTTTCCCCTTCACAACCACCACCACCAAGGACAGAGGAGGGAACACACACATCAGAAGAAAAAGACATGGAACAGATCACCTTCCCAGGAAAAGTACCCGGAAGCACTAGTCCCTGTCACATGGCCAACTATTACCAAGGTCCTGCGCTTTGTAACATGCCAGTCTTGCAACAATTCTACTTAATGACTGTTCTGCTTACCCCTGTATTTCTTGTCAGCCTGCCCAGTGATTGTCTCTCTCCTACTCATTGGCAAATCCTGTCCCTCTTCACTGTCTGAAACATCAACCCCAGCATGTCAAAAGCAATTACGTAACCCCTTGTGTAGGATCACAATGTAAGATGTCACTCTAATGGACCAACAATCATGAACAATGTACAGATAGCACAACAGCACTTTTCAATAAATATCACTTACACAACAAATCTGTCTCTGGGTAATTCGACATATCAACTGTGCAGTAGATAACTGAAATGTGCCTACTGTGAAATAACTTAGCTTGTCAATACAACTGTCCTGATATTATGTAGTCAGAGAAATCTGCACAGTGCCCATGATTGCATCATACTCTGCCCATCCTTAGGGACATATCTGATGAAGTGAGAAACCATACACCATCATGCTCTGTTAGACAGAATAATGCTTCCTCAAGGGATATCTAAGTCATCAAATAGTGGCCGCAAAATGTTGTCACCATGCAAAACTGACACATATAACAGTGCACACTAATCTAAGCAAACACTACAAAAACTGCATGAATTAAGGTGTCTGAGTTTACATACAAATAGGTAATCATGCTGAACTGTGTCACAAATGACGTATGTGAGTCATGAAGACAAGAATACAAGAGTGCCTACGAGAACTCATCTTATTAGGGTGTCCTTGATCATCACACTGCCGTCAGACCTAAAACTGTTCCCCCAATACCAAGTCTGGAAGCACTGTTTGTGACGTAGAAAACACACTTATCAACAGAAACACATTGTCATCCATATTAACTGTGATTGGTGGTTGCAACGAAGGGTGGAAACTTTGCAAGGTAGCTCTGGGATAGCTGCCAATCTTACAGCTCAGTTGGGATTTGTTTGTAGCATAGGACGCAAATGTAATAGTACAAAATTAATGTACACTGATTTCAAGCCCAGGATCAAGTACCATTTAACACATACTGTTAAGGGTTAACCAAATATTTATTAAATGCTAATCACAGAAGAGGAAACTGAGGGAAAAATCTTACCTACCCTAATCGACCCTGACTACTCATTACCCACAGCTGTCCCTAACTAACTTAAGCTACACTTACTTATCACATGTAATGAAACGTTCTAAACATCCATCCCCAACCCCCCTTATGAGACGGGACACATGGATGACAACTCATACTAACCTAAACACATACTATACTATCCTAAACAAATATATATTTTTTTGTATTTTTTTATTATTATTTTTTTAATTAGTTTTTTATTAAACCCCAACATAGCCCCCCCACCCACCCACACATGTAATAAGAAAAAAAGAAACAATCAGGATCCCCCACCCACTAACACTAACTAAACTAACAGCCTATACTAACCTAACACTAAGCCCCCTAAGCCCACTAAGTATAAGAACAAGGAAAGAGGAGGGAGGGGAGGGAATCATGTCCATATCAAAAACAGTCTAGAGGTTGGCCCTGAGGAGGGTCCTCTTGATCGACTTCACACGCCGGTTAATGTGGCGCACATCCCGGCTCAGGTGGCTTAACTTGCGCAGCACACGGTCCATCTTCCGTTCCATGTTGTGGAAGGCTGCAGGGTCAACAGATGGAGCTGGAGCAGTCTAGGTACCGGTGGAGGAGGTCTGTGTGTGTGTGGAGCCAAGGCCAATGGGCTGTCCTGCACCTGTAGCAATGCTGGGGCCTGGAAGTCCGGCAGATGTAGGCACAACAGTCCCAGCTGTGGGTGAGGCCACTTGACTTGAAGTGGTGGTTGTGCTGGTGGTGGCTGTGGTGGGCAAAGTAGGGCCAACCTGTGGGAAGGCCCTCCATGCCCCAGAGGCCCGTGCATGGGGATATCGACGGGCCATCCTCCTGAACCCGACTCCACCAGCAGGATGTGCTGGTATCTCATGGCCCGCCGCTGGAATTCACGGACCTGGTCTGGAGTCATGTTTGCAGCTGTGAAGATAAATACAAATATTCTATATTAGTAACTGCATTGTGTGAAATGGCACAAGAAGTGAATCAGACAATACATCTACTGTACTTGCAACAGCTCATATCACCATACAAATCATTGAATGTCCCTGAGGAAGTACATGGCAGGCCAGCCTGCAAAGGTCACATCACACATAGCACATCCATAACCTACAAGATGGGTAACAACTGGCTTTGACTTGCCATCTGAGTTCTGCCAGTTATCAGCTAACAATCATGCTGCATATCCTCCTCCAAGACCTGGGCTACAAATGTCAGTGTACGGAATGCAAAACTAAAGCCACATGGTCTGCAAGTTGTAACTGGACCTGCCTGTATAGTACCAAGTGCCAAACCTGAGTGTGTATACTAGGTTCCAACCAAACAGTCCCTTATTCACATGTATGTGTAACATACTCGTAGCATCAGTACTAGGTATCCCATTCACAAACCCATGCCTGTGTTTGAGGGTGGGGGGTGGATAAACAACTATCAATTTCCAACAACATGTACACCGAGGAGTGTATAGAAAACTTCACACATGTTTGGCTCTACACACACATACCACAGGTAAGGTCTATCAACAATTAGGAGTCAGCAAACCCTAGACCAATCATAGGGCCACATATGTCAGGAAATGCAGAACTTGGTACACAACATATACTTCCAGTAAGGCCTGACTTACATCAGACACAGACTTGCAAGAACACCCATGATCATGACTGGCATGCACACCTAGGTCATTGCACTCAAGTTCCATATACTTGTAGCACTACATGTGGAAGTACATGCTGCTAGGAGGTTCTACCTACAGTTTGATAAGTACCTTGGTAAATAGGGAAGCAGAAGTCTATTGGAAAGCAATTTGCTGTACCAATCTTGGAGAATGTGGGTCTGACAGGCTGACCAAATCTGAGCTGACTTCCAGTGCGACTCTTGTTGATACAAGTGTCATCCACATGACTCACACCAGTACTCACTGTGGTGCCTACAGGAATGGCCTACAATCCCTAGATAATACCATAGGATATGCATTGGCCAACTCAAAACATTTGAGAAACTGAAATCCCACTCATGGAATAAGACAAATGATTGCCCAACGCATCACACCTTGCTATGCGTACAACACACAGGAGTTCATAACCAGCAAACACAACACATAACAGACATATCAACACTTACTGGAGTGGTCGGGGTCCTCAAATGTAGCCACCTCTCCCACAGTGTAGGGAGCCGGGCCACCTGTAAGGCATAGAAGGAAGAAATGTGCTCAAAATCTGTGCACAGACCAACAATTCCATAAACATATACAATGTGCAGGCTGAATAAGGAAATTGCAGCCATTCAGACATGATGATACTGCATCTGATATATCACGGCCAAATTGTACATAGCTTGGGTCTCCTGTGACAGTTACACACATATCTGCACACATGCATTGGCCCTATCTATCATGTGGTGGCAAACATGCCCCGTCATTGGTGACCTGAAAAAAATATGGAGTGTAATCGTCTCATCATGTGCATCCAGGAGAGACTACCAAAGCCTGGTTACTTGAGGACCGCTTTACCAGTCAAACATGCTATGTGGCCATGACACATTTATGACACATAGGTACAATGTAGAGAGGGACAGGGACTTTTGTAAGCCCTCATGTTGTTACAGTTTATTAATTTGATGTGGCCCAGCTATGGTGATTTGCACCAACCATGGAGATGTGAACCCATGTGCATACCTTTGGACTGCCATCCCTAATTGGAATGTGGCACAACTAACTCCAACAAACATTCTAAGATGTTAGCTGAGGGCACATTACACCTTTTCACAATGTTTCCAAATCCAGATCTGACATGTATCCAAAAAGATAAAGGACCACAATAATCCCAAACATTCATAGTACTTCTGTGAACGCTTTCCTTCCACACTCACCAGACTCACATGAGGCATATGTCTGAGCCACTTTGCTATAATCAATTGACGTGAAGCCAGCACTCATTTTCTGCATCATGTAATGATTCTAAAGTCAGTCTAGCTATTGCATCAACAAAGTTAGCCATTATGTTGGTACATTTTTACTTCTCTGGCAAAAGTGCCCTATATAGACATGATTGGCTTCTATTTTGTTTGGTTGTCTGACACAAAGGCCGCACCAATTTACTTCACGGAAAAGTATCCTGTAAGTTTGCTGAGCACGTGCTACCTGACAGCTAGCAATTGTGATCCTTCCCATAGTTCATCAATTATCCCTGTATGTTTCCCCAGCACTACACACAGTCAGCAAGTTAGCTGGCAGACATAGTACAAATCATCTGATGTCACTACAGAGCATTTAATCGTGCACATTTACATGATTAGTACTCACCAACAGGGCCACCAATCACAATTCCCAGGTGGTACAAGAGATCCTGCTCCCTGGTGATGAGGTCAGCCCACCGTTGCTTCAGCTGGTGGTCACTCCTCTGGCTGGCATACACACGCTGCAGGTGATGCAGCACCTTTCCCCACCTGATTCTGCGCGCCCCTATGTGATACCCCTGTATCACCCTGCCTCGATCATCAGTGGCAAGAAATGGCACACAAGCCATATGAAGCCCCCAACTCCTCTTCACCCATCCTGCCAAGACGTGGCCTACCAGACATTGTAGAAATGTGAAAGGGAATAAGGGTTAAAGAAATAGAAAGGGAAAAAGGGGGAAAGTAGGGGTACAAATACAGAAGAAAAGTAAACTTAACCTCTAAAAGAGCCCAACTATGCCCAAACTACCACTACCCACAACAGACTCCCACAAACAACAAAAACACTAGATAAATGGACAAATGTACACAAAACACAGTAGGACAGTATACACCAAACAATATTTCTTTCACAAATTGACAATAGAGACAGCACACAGGACAAAAAAGCACAAACTATTAGGACACCACTCTCTACACAGGCACACAGTCTAGAAGAATCATAGACTGCAAAGTGAAAGTGAAAGTACACCCACTGTACATGATCTGTAAACAGGATATCCTATTACATCACTTCCTGTATAAAATGTCTGCCCTTTTTCACGTTATGCGTCATTTTTTGTCCACCAATACTGTATTTGCGTCCTTTTTTTTGACGCACAGGAGTGAAAATTAGCCCGCATCTAAATAATAGTACATGGCCTGTACAAATATCTGGATGCAGCCTAATGTTCACTCCTGTGCGTCCCAAAAAATTACACAAATACAGTATGGGTGGACAAAAAATTACGCATAACGATAGGAGCGTCAAAATTTCAGTGCCTGAACTGGTTTTGGGCATTTTTTCTGTTTTTATGTTATGTTACATTTGGGACACATCAGAGATATGCTGATGGCACCCACTATGGTGTTGATGGTGTATGTTCACATGTGTGACATCATACTGCAGCGGACCATGATCCGCTACTTCCTTCACAGTATTTTTACGGTTGGCTGACGCACTAGATGGCCATATGTGTGGCCTACATATATGTGTTGCACAAATTGGGCATGTTTGGCATAAGGAGAGGATACCAATGTGACGCACATATGTACAATACCTAAATGCCTTTGGCTCAATGTGTGTGCTTTTGCAACTAATGTATTTGTTGACCACGTGTGTGTGTATCACATGAAGCATTATTGCACATATGCTTGTATGAATGTGACGTCCATGTGTCCAATCCTTAGATGCAAGTCATTGTGGAAATGAGAGAGGACATGTGTTAGTCATACATGTAGCAACATCCGTAATGTGGACTTCCAAGATTTAGGGTAACGTAGACACCACATGTGACAAAGCATGCACCAGATAGATGGCAGACGCTTGTTCATGTCAATGGTCCACATTTTCAACATCCTATGTCCTAGAGTTTTGGTAACAGCTTCCTAGGCACTAGTTGGTGATTCCCACAGTGAGTCATACACATGCATTGAGGAAGTGGGTACCATGTTGTTTGCCCAGACAGACAAAGGTGAATCACAAATGTATGATGACACCACAGTTGAGGTCATAGAAGTGAGCCACAACTCTCAAGTGGCTGTGGTGGACCAACAGACGAGGCAGCATGTGCCCATATATTCCTAGTGATCAATTGCACATAGGTGTCTTGTTCATGTGTGTGGTCCAATGATGATCCTGTATATTTTTGGGGGTGTAATTTGTCACAGTTCAGTCCAGGACTCATCATGATTCAGTGGCAGCTATTCCTGTATCTACTGAGTATCCTTTGTTGATCAATGTGAGTAAAGTGGATGTGGCATGAGAACCTACATGGGGATGGTCCCACCCTGTCACTAAAGACGTGTAATGAGACAGTCAACAGGGCAACCTTGGTGTGCTGAGTGAGATAATGTCTCAGGTGTCATGTTCCGGCGGGTGTCAGTACAACATTTGTACACAGGTTAGCCTCTGCAAATCCCACTGCATCTGGGAGCATCATAGCCTCTGTGCTGATTATTCTCGCAGCTATTCACCACACATGGCCCATCAATATGTTGTGACCACTGTGATTCTCTGTGTGAACTGTCAGGGTCCTGACATGTGTGGATGTTTCATGGACATTATCAGAGATTGCTGGTTCTGCTGAAGGCCCCGTACCCAATCCCTGCTTAGGGCCCTTGGACACTGTCACACTTTGTCATTCACGCATAAATGAGACCCAGACAAGGGATGGGCCATGAATGTTGCTTTTCACAGAGGATTTAACTCAAATGGTACAGTTAAAAGGCAGATGATGCTATACAATGTATTTGAGTATGAATTGAAGAAGCCCATGCCCAATACCCCCTGATGAATGAGAGGTTTGCTAACGCAAGTGTGGTACATATGTAGACACAGGGATACTTTAGTGTGACGCACAGACAGATGCCAGTCAGGCTGACAGAATGCAGGGTGAATCAGGATCCAGCAATTTGACAAGTTACATAATCAGTGGTCTGACTAAGACTGTTTGGAGGACGAAATGGACAGTTGACATGTCAAACTGTGTATGTACTGTGTTTTTGAAGGTGACAAATGAACCCAAGGACTGTGTTACACGGCTTAATTAGTGTCAATGCTTAACGGTGTATTTGACAACATGGTAACTTCTATGCTGTTGCAGGCATCAGCAGGGGCAGTGCTTGTTGAAATGGGTGGTGTGCATGGAGGTGATCACAGGTGTGGGCTGCATCTGTTTCTCACAAGTCCTGTAGGTGAGATTTGCATTCTAATGGCCAACAGACGTTTTCACACGGGAAGCAATCTACAGATGATAACAGGGCTTAGAAACTAGAAGCCAGTGTTTAATTGACCTGACGACCATGCAGTCAGATATACTATGACAATGGCATACCATAGGAAAGGGTGTAGCACACTGGATTGCTATTGTTAGTCTGTGTGTGTAGAGGAGGGGATATCAGGGTACACATCTTAGTATTCCAGGGACCTCTTCAGACAGGTAGGTTGTGACCAGGTGCATGGGTGTGTCAGGAGTTAGGAAATGGGCTGACATGTACATGGAATGTCATGTGCGCAATGCTGTTCATATGTGTGGCAATTGTGCTGTCTATGTACAGCTTCTATGGAACTCTTGTCAAAGATAGTCCTTGCAAATATTGGATGCAGTTGGAATAACTGCTGTCAAGAGTCTGGTCAGACATTCCTGTTACTGATGCAAAAGCACATCAACTGCCTCATGTATGAGGCTTGTTTTCCCCTTCTTGAGTGATGGTGTCTTAGTTGTGTGCCGTATGCTGCGTTGGACCTTGATTGAAACATGTATGTGTGAAATAGGTGTGGTCCTCTGCTATTGGCCTTCAAAGGGGAAATGTACATGATGTATGTCATTTACAGTGTGTGTGTATGGGACCATTGTATGTTACGCATCACATTAGCTCTGCGATTTTCAGTGTCCTAATCAGTATCTCAGCAATGCTCCATGAGGCAACACTCTTATTCTGATAGTTAGAGATGAAGGTGAGCAAAAATGATTAGCCAGACCATGATATGGTGATTATTATAGGTGTTTATCTAAATTAGTTCATTAAAGTGGTGATGTTGATTATATTTAAAAGAAATTGTTCACGATATGTTGCCGCCTGCGTATACTAGCGGCCGTGTTCTGTAGTTCCCCCTCATGTTGCTGGCCAGCATCCTCCTCTTCCTCCTCTTCAGGAATGTGTGGCTCTGGCTCGAGGAGGGGAATGTTCCTTTTGATGCAAATGTTGTGCAATATTGCACATGTTAGGATGATCTTACAGGCAAATCGGGCTGTGCATCATTTTCTGGCTCCGCCTCCCAGCCGTGCGTAATTTTTGCCCGAAAGCATAAATACGACGCACAGCAGTTTAAGTAATTTTTTGGACGAGAACGCCTCCCGTGCATATCATTAACGCAAGGCGGGTTGCCGCATCCAAAAAATTACGCACACAACGGAATTGTCTTGTCCGTGGGCTCGGGCGTCAAAGTTTAAATACGGGGCAACGTTTACGCTGAATGTTCGTCAAAATTTTTAACGCACATTCGGCGCAGACGGAGTATAAATATGCCCCTATATATACAGGCCTTCACCCTAACAAAAGAGTGAACATTTCCCCTTAAAAAAGTTAATCCCACAAGCCCCTCACTCAAGTCCAAACTCTATGCCACCTGCCAATAGTTACACAAATATAAAAAAAGTTGGTGCAAACTGTTAGAAATTGGGTGGCATATTTATACTCCGTTTGCGCCGAATTTGCGTCGTTTTTTTCGACGCAAATTAGACGCAAAACTAACTCCATATTTATACTTTGGCGTTAGACGCGTCTAGCGCCAAAGTTCATGGAGTTAGCGTCATTTTTTTGCGTGAACACCTTCCTTGCGTTAATGATATGCAAGGTAGGCGTTCCCGTCTTAAAAAATGACTCCGATGCATATGCGTCGTGTTTATACTCCCGGGCAAAAATGACGCCCGGGAGTGGGCGGGTCTAAAAAACCCGCATTAGCGCTGGATTTTAGCGCCTGGGTCAGGGCAGGCGTTAAGGGACCTGTGGGCTCAGAATGAGCCCAGAGGTGCCCTCCCCTGCCCCCAGGGACACCCCCTGCCACCCTTGCCCACCCCAGGAGGACACCCAAGGATGGAGGGACCCACCCCAGGGACATTAAGGTAAGTCCAGGTTTTTTTTTTTTTTTTTTTGTGGCATGGGGGGCCTGATTTGTGCCCCCCTACATGCCACTATGCCCAATGACCATGCCCAGGGGACAGAAGTCCCCTGGGCATGGCCATTGGGCAAGGGCGCATGACTCCTGTCTTTGCTAAGACAGGAGTCATTTCAATGGGGGATGGGCGTCGTAAAAAAATGGCGCAAATCGGGTTGTGGCTATTTTTTTGCCTCAGCCTGACTTGCACCATTTGTGGACGCCCATACGCCATTTTCCCCCTACGCCGGTGCTGCCTGGTGTACGTCGTTTTTTTTAACGCACACCAGACAGCGCCGGCGGCTAACGCCAGCTAACGTCATTGAATGAATACGGCGCCCGCATGCGCTTCAGAATGGCGTTAGCCGGCGCTAATTTTTTTGACGCAAAACTGCGTTGGCGCAGTTTTGCGTCAAAAAGTATAAATATGGGCCCAAGTTTGCGTTAAATGTAAAGCCGCGTAAGTGAACGAGCGTCGAAAAAGTAAGCAATGCGTCAATTTCATACTCGCGAATAAGGATGTGCGTTGTTTCTTCTCCGGTCGGATAGCCGATTTTCTCTCCCACAATAGAGCGATGCATTGATTTCCGGACAGGCACCTCAGGTCTGCGCAGATTCACGTTGATTTTGACGCCCAGCGATGTTGCATGCGAAACCCGGCTGCACAGTGATGGGAAACCGGGCTGCATTGGGGTTGCATTGTTTTCAGCAGCCGCAAGCAGGTGCTACGTTGTTTCTCCAGCCGTGATGCAGGTGATATGTCATTTTTCCAGCCACAATGCAAGAGGTGCCTCGATTTCTCAGCCTTGATGCAGGTTGTGCATCATTTTTACAGCCGCGTTCCAGGTGGTGCACCAATTTTTTCCACGCATGGCTCCTGTGAATGGATTTCAATCTGCTCTACCAGTTTCACCTTTCAAGGGCCCAGGGACTGGAGTGGGTACCACTTGGCAGGATAGGAGTCTCAGCAGAGAGTCAAGGTGCTGGCAGAGGTAGACTTTGATGCAGTGAGACTTCAAAGTAGGAGGCAAGCTCAGTCCAAGCCTTTGGAGACACTTCACAAGCAGGAATATACTACAAAGTCCAGTCTTTGTCCTCTTTCAGGCAGAAGCAGCAACTGCAGGCCAACCCGGCAAAGCACAGTCACAGGCAAAGGGGCAGTACTCTTCCTCCAGCTCTTCAGCTCTTCGCCTTGGCAGAGGTTCCTCTTGGTTCCAAAAGTAAACTAAAAATCTGGGGTTTTGGGTCCACTACTTATACCCTTTTCTGCCTTTGAAATAGGCAAAATTCAAAGGAAAGTCTCTGTTGTTCACATAATCCTGCCTTGCCCAGGCCTGGCCCCAGACACACACCAGGGGGTTGGAGACTGCATTGTGTGAGGGCAGGCACAGCCCATTCAGGTGTAAGAGTCAGCTCCTCCTTCTAGTCTAGCCCAGACAACCGATCAGGATATGTAGGCTACACCCCAGCTCCTTTTTTATCACTGTCTAGTGAAGATTCACAAAGAGCTCAACTGTCAGTCTGACCCAGACAGGGAATACCAAGCAGGCAGATTCACAGAATGGTTTAAGCAGGAAAATGCCCACTTTCTAAAAGTGGTATTTTCAAATTGACAATTTAAAAAACAACTTTACCAAAAGATGTATTTTTAAATTATGAGTTCAGAGACCCACAAACTCCATATTTCTATCTGCTCCCAAAGGGTACCTGTACTAAAAAGTTATTTAAAGGCAGCCCCATGTTGACCTTCAGGGAGATACACCTTACACCAGTGAAAACCTAATTTGGCAGTATTTCAATGTTAGGACATGTAAAAGCTCAACAGCACATGTCCTACCTTTAACATACACTTCACCCTGCCCTTGGGGCTACCTAGGGCCTACTGTAGGGCTGGCTTACATGTATCAAAAGGGAAGATTGGAGCCTGGCAAGTAGGTACACTTGTCAGGTCAAAGTGGAAGGGACACTGCAGTGGCAGGTCTGAGCCATGTTTACAGGGCTACTAATGTTGGTGGCACAAGCAGTGCCGCAGGCCCACTAGTAGTATTTAATTTACAGGCCCGGGGCACTTCTAGTGCACTTTACTAGAAACTTACTAGTAAATCAAATGTGCCAATCGTGCACAAGCCAATTACACACACAATTTTCACAAAGAGCACTTGCACACTGGTCAGCAGTGGTAAAGTGCCCATAGTACCAAAACCAGCAAAAACAAAGGCCAGCACAAAGTCAAAACATTGGAAGTGTGAAAGCTGAATTAATTACTGACAAATTTGTATTGATTAAAGGGTAAAGAATCTATATGAATTAGGCTAACATAGAAAATAACTGGTACTTTGGAGTATGTGTCCACTTGAGTGGCCACCATGATGAGTGTAATAATTAATAATGAATTCCACTTAAATTTTGATTGATGTACACATGTAGAATAAAGTATATTACTGGGTTATACTGAAATATTCATGTTATGTATTTGCTTAAATAATGTTGAGCGTTTGATTAATTACGAGGTTTAGGCTTAGTAGACAAGCCTCATGTTAAGTTCCGTGGCCTAGTAAGTGTTCGTAAATGTCTTGTGACAGCAGGGAATTGATATTATTTCTTGTTCACAATGTGCTGACCAAGCGATTTGTAAATATCTTAAACTTTCTCATAAGAACTGTTTGTCGAAATATCCTGTACTAGAAGTTGTTTCTTTGTAAATTTGATGTGTGAGAAAGAGATGTTCCTAGGAGCTAAAAATGGGTGCACTGACTATAGCTAGAATTGCAACAAAGAAGTTACCCGACAAACCTGACGATGGGAATAGAAGAAGAGAAGCCAATCATCAATGTGTGAAAGACTGTTTAGTTATGTTTTAGATATGGATTTTAATTGTTGTTGGTCCTACCGCAACCGTGTGATATTCTGACCAATAATGGCGTGAGAAAATGCTTTAGAGGATTTGATATAACCAGACTATACTTTGCAGAGGACACTCCACTCCATGCCACTCCATTCTATTTTTTCTTTTCTATTCTTGTTTTGAGCAAGACCCGTTCAAGGAGCTGAGCTGTTCCTGATGCCTTCTATTCTCTAACTTTAATTTCATTTCAAATTTGCTAATGGTGAATCCTGATTCCTTAGTTAATGTTCTCCAATTGGCTCAGTTATCTTAGAGCCCAACCATGGCTGAGCCATTTTCTTCCACTGCCCATTGCTTACGCTGACCAGACTGATGTCCAGCTAACGAAGAGATTGAAGCTTGCTGACCATTGAGGAAAGGTATATGAAATATATTGTGCCTTGTCGATGTTGTTCTTTCTTTTAGGTACCAACTGCTATTTTGATAGAGCACTATTTAGGTGCTTTCCAAATTAACTTTTGACTAAATTACTTTTGCATGAAGTCCAAACACGCCATTCTAATCAGAGGGTTAGTCAGAGTGTCACACATTTACAAAGGCCACTAATGAAGAATTGATGTTGTTCACCTGTCGAATCTTGATGAATGCTATCTCTGCTGTTCAGTTATTGATGTTATTAATTTGTACTGTAACTCTTGAGTGTCTAATAGTCAACGCATTTGTTAATTTTAGATTCTTTTGACATTTTGGTCAGCTGGTGTTGTTTGTATATGTTTATCATTTGGTTTTGAGACTAATATACGTGAAATTAGCATTGGTAATATAGGGAAATAAACTTTCGAATTATACTAAAGGGTGTGGTTATTCATGTCCACATGGGTCATGGTGTGTAAAGATTACTGACTCAAAGACATGGAAAACTGATTTGGTATACATGTTATGTTGTACTGATCAGATTTTGAGTAAAGATTGTGTACATGGTGGAATCACTGTAAGTGTAGTCAAAAGGTCAATCGAACCTCTAACACGTCCCCTTATAAATACATTTTAAAAGACCAAATAAGACCAGACGCACTCACAGTTTTCGGTAGCAAAGACGGATGGTTTATCTCCTTAAGAAGCCACCATAATTCCTGGAAATTGATAGAAGAATTGGATGGTTAACCTCCTTAAGAGGTCACCATAAGTTTTCTAGTTTGGTAGTGGTAACAGTGTATTGCGTCCCCTTAAGAGGCCACTATGATTCCTCGGATATAACAGCTATTATAATCAGATCTCGGTAGCAGAAACGAAAGATTATGTCTCCCTAAGAACCTACCATGACTCTCCCAGAACCTTGGAGTTTGCCAATGCTTGTTTGAATATGTTCTCAGAATTTCTAGTGAGAGTGTGAATGGAATAGGTGTTGCGGCTTAAGCAAATTGCAGGGGAAGTCCGATATTTGTGAGTGAATATGGAGTCTGTGTACTCCAAATGAAGTTGTTTAGGGAGTTTGTGTACTCCAAAAGGTGTGTGCAGGGAAGTCGTCAAACTTCAAATGTGTGTTGGGCTTTGCACTCAAAATTGCCCATGTGGTTTTTGGTATACGGACCCTGCATGGTCTAACACTATGGAGTATTGTATAAGTGTATGAGATACTTGGTTTGATGCTGTCATTTTTCTGTTTATTAGGTCAATCGGGTGTGGTTGGCATACTCAGAGTGCGTGTCATGGTGAGTAATAGTTTTTGACGGAGATTTGGTGAAGCCTATGTGCACCAGGAGGACCCAATGATCAGTTGAGAGTAAAATTTGGTGGCTGAATTTTGCTCTATTACAGCTAAAAGCCGCAGTTGAAAATTCTGTAAGTTTTGTGTATTGATTTTGATTAGTGCTCGTGATATTTGCATTTATTTTGCCATGGATCTGAAATGAGGAGGACAAACCGAAGGGCTCTGTCAGCCACTGTATGTGTATGTATGAGTGTGATGTCACTAGAGCCGCGCTGGGATAGGTTGGTTAGTGAGAAAGGTCGTAAACTGATTGGTGGACAACCATGAAGCGTCACTGGTTGATAAGGTAGACGAAAAGGATTTTGGGATTGGAATTCACTTCCTGATTCGATTGAAGGGTAGCGTAAAATAAAGAAATTACATTTTTAAAAGCATTAAAGAGTGCCCTAAGGAGAGATGTGCACATTCCAGTTAGAGTAGGAGAGAGTACACCGCCAGAAGATACACCCGCATACATTGTATTTGAAGAGCAAGGTACTGCGTCATGTCTTTGGCTAAAACAATGGTGCAAAGAGACTGAGAAAGAGGGGAGCCTTGCGTTTCTGGCCCATGGAACATTTAGGGGGTCATTATGACCCCAGTGGTCAGTGATAATGTGGCGGTAGTCCCGCCAACAGCCTGGTGGTACTACCACCACATTATGACATTGGCAGGTTGGTTGCAGCAACCCGCCAATATACCACTCTGACCGCCATGGCAGTAGCAGCTGCCGGGCCGGAGATAACAATCTCCAGCCCGGCAGCTGCTAATGTACAGCCGGCGGCATTTTGACCCTGCCTAACGCCAGGCCCTACCAGGGCCAGGGAGTTCCTTCCCTGCCATTGGTAAGAAGCCCACCCACCCCCACAAACACTCCCCAGACGCCTCTCACCGCCCCTCCATCATCGTTCCACCCCTTTCCAATCCCCAACCCTCGCATTCATGCACACTGGCAGACATGCACCACGCATACACACACTCACTCACACAGGCATACACACATGCATCCATTCATTCTTGCACAGATCCGCACACACATTCACAATGACACACAGACACGCATTCACATTTCCTTTCATACATGCATTCTCACACATGCATACACACACACAAATAGCACTACTCACATATTCGCATTCACACACACACACACATTCCGCACACACACCCACACACACAAACACCCCCCACAGCCCTGCCCTGTCGGAAAACCAACTTACCTGCATCCGGGGGTCTTCTGGCAGGGGACGTGGCGGGGCGTTGCTATCACCAGCAGCACCCGCCAGTAGAACACAGCTGGGCCGTATTACTTGTCATAATACGGCTGGTGGCAGTAAACTGGCGTAGTGCTGCTGGTGGTAGCAGTGCCACCTTAACACCACCCGCCAGTATGGCCACAGCCAGATTTATGTCCTTCTTGTGGTATAAATCCGTCTGTGGTCATAATTTGGTGGATGGATGTTAGCCGCGGAGATCTTCTTTGGGCGGCCGTCGCTGCGGCGGTAGGTGGCACTTACCACCAATGTCTTGATTAGGGCCTTAATTTGAGAATTAGAGAGAATTTAAGGAGAGTTTTGTATGATCTGAAACCTCTTCCGAGACCTGCACAATTTGAAGCATGAGCCATTTGGGAGTTATTGGCTAGACAGCAGCAGCAGCAGAGATTTGAGACAAGAATGAGAAAAGCTGAGAAAACTTTAGCTTAGCAAGATAGGATAGCAAGCAGAAATTTTGGAGAACTAAGGCTTTACAAGGAATTAAGATATTGCCTGCAATTACACACGAGAACTAGAGTAAGGTTAGGAAACGAACCAATAAGAGGGATTTGTATCCTTCTGATGACAGGGAGCAGAATTCTAAGGAGTCTAGAAAATCTTTGCATTATGATGAAGAATCAGACGATGATGAGTTTATCTTCCAATTATTGAGAAATTGTCCCTTACCGTATGCAGCACATGAGACAGGTACAAGTACTGATGCAGATTCTACAGCTCTGGTATCAATTGAGAATATACAAAGGCAAGTACAGGTTAGCCACACTATTCCTACCACTTCCACATTACAGATACCTATGCCATAGGTTGGCATACCGAGAATTTACCCAGATGTAACAATTGTAGATACTGCAACAAACTTAATGGTGCCGACAGAACAGGCTGCCCACATGAGACAGGTTTATCAGAGGTCAACACTGATCCAGATAGAGTCTACCCCTAATTTAATGTCTCCACTGCATGCACAGATAATCCCAGGACACACTCCCAGAACAGGATCACAGACAGAGAAGTCTGCAATAAAATGTCAGAATACAAGAGTAATCTACCCTGGGGATCAAAACGCCCGACTGAGTCCAGACGCTGTGTCAGTACCCGTCACTATTGACCCAGTCATATCATTATTTTCACAGGTAAATAATAAGAGCAATGACCATAAGATTTTGCATTCAGGTATAGAGATGGAAAGGTTCCTCGCACATACAGGTATGATGACTCCAATGAAACCGACATTTGATATGACAGGTCCATTAATTGATTTGAGTTGTTCCAGGACTCCTCCAACTAATATGGGTAGACCAGACATCAGTCATGACCCAATTTTGGTGACACCAGCTCCCTCGTGCCTAACGTTACAGCAAGTGCTCAGAGAAGGTAATAATAATGTCTCATTACAAGGCTTGACAGCCCAGCAATTAAATGAATGGCTGGAGAAGCTGAGTAGCACACTGGGAGATTCAGGTGGAGGAAGTTCACTGAATTTGACCAGGCTTAGGTTAGAAGCAGATGAATTAATACAGGGAACAATAAACCTCAAGAGAATCGACTCAGAGGGGGAAGAAGAGTTGTGTTATTTGTGCAAACTAATTACCAACAAAGCAGGAGTGGTACATCAGAAATTCGCAGATCTGACAGAAATATGACATGGAAAGTGGGAAAACAAAACATTTGAGACAGAGTTACAAGTTAGAATTTGATTCCAAAGACATTGAGAACATGAGACTACTGGGAATGAAAATTCACATTAGGGAATTAATCCAGAGTATTCAGACATGAGGAGCGTTAGACAAATGGGAAGGCAGATGGATAAAGAAACGAGACAAGAAGAAAAGGGATTTTGAGACTTTAACTGTTAGTATGCAGCAGACAGATAACCCAGTAAAAATATTACCAATGAAAGAGATTCCAGGAGGGAATTTTGTCCATGTTCCTTGGAGTAGAAGTGACATTCTGTTGTTTACTAATGATTACCCCAGGTTGAGAGAGAAACCAGTATACTAGTACCAGCAAAAAGATAGGTTTGTTAAGCTCACAAAATGCCTGTGGCAAGATATGAACACTCTTTTAGAGATAGTTGTTCCATTAGATTTATGGGTGGAATGCTAAAGAAGTGTAGATTGGCCGATAAGAGAATCTCTGAGAGATCCAGCTACGGGTGCACCAACGAGAATTTCCCCCAAGAATGTTGATTGGCAGAGAATAGACAGGACAGCTCAGGAAGGAAAGGAGTCCAATCATTCGTATTATGAGAGGTTATTGCAGGCATTCAAACATTAAAGTGGTACAGAAACATTTGAGCCGAAAGACATCATCATTTTGTTTTCCGATTTGTTGAAGGATTGAGACCTGAAATTAGCCATATGATTCAAAGTCATTTGATTTGTTGGCAAGCAAAGTCGATTGATGAAGCCCTGCAACATGCTAAGCAATGTAGTGGTTTTTGAATCAGGCAAAAGGTAGAAGTCGAGTTGGAATTGGATATGTGAATCGTGGTCCCAATTTGAATGCCGTAGTTACTCAGAATGATATGTAGGCAATGAAGAGAACGTTACCTTGTCATGCTTGCGGAAGCCTCGGACATTGGAAGTGGGAGTGTCCGATGCTAGAACAGGAAGGTGGTGTTCCACAGATGAATGAAATCAATTGTTTTCCAAACATGAGAGGGCCAAGAATGAGAGGTCAGAATTTTGGATCCAAAACAATGTGAATCAGGTGCAAGGTCCTCAGCCCATGCAGCAGATGTAAACGCCACGTTTGCAGATAGCCTAGTCGCAGCAAATGCAACCCCTAGTTCAAATGGTACCATATGGTACCAAGACCACAAATTCAGATACCTCAAGCCCCAGTGGAACAGCAGCATGTGATGCTTTCTCAACAGGGCACAGATCAAACGTTTAACACGAGTAATAACACCATACACCAATACCTATTACACAGAGAGAATGAAGCGAATGGTGATTGGGTGAGAGTTTGGATGAAGAAGAGTGGCATGGGAAGCACAGGACCCACGTCTGGGCATACCCTTCCCACTCAGGGCAACAAATGCAAAAAGAACAAGTGATGGACAGAATGCTGAACAATGTCAAACATTCACCCCCAGTCCAGAGATCTGGGCCTAAATCCATCATTATTTTGCTGTCCATGCCATTCCAGTTTGGACCCAGCCATATGTAAATCAGTCTTGACCCTGTTCCCCATGGGAACAGTCCACCACGATTTACCAGGCCAGGTCTACCATGGACTGGAAACAAGCATCCTGCAACCAGTTTTGGGGTTTCACCCCCTCATCAGCCAGGCTAGCTTGAATCCAGTGGCATGGGAAGCACGGGACCCACGTCTGGACATACACTTCCCACTTACGGCGACAAATGCAAAAAGAACAAATGATGGACGGAATGCTGAACAATGTCAAACATTCACCCTCAATACAGAGATCTGGGCCTAAATCTATTGATTGTTTGATGCCCATGCCATTCCAGTTTGGACCCAGCCATATGCAAATCAGTCTTGACCCTGTTCCCCATGGGAACAGGGTCAGTTTTGGTTCAATCCAAAATTTAGAGAGGCTGCCGAAGCCATTTGCCACTGTTGCATTATCTGTCAGCAGATGAACATGGGTAAAAGAACAGTGGTCAATATGAGCCACATTGGAAGAGCCGGAGGTCCATTTAGCAGGCTGCAGATGGACTTTATTGAGATGCATGTGTGTGGAGGATTGAGATAAGTGCTGGTGATTGTTTGCATTTTTAGTCACTGGATTGAAGCCTACCACACACGAAGGAATGACAGCCTGAACTGCCAGGCCAGGTCTTCCCTGGACTGGAAACAAGCATCCAGGGACCGGTTTCGGGCTGGACTGTTCCCTTGAGGAACAGGGTCAAGACTGATTTGCATATGGCTGGGTCCCAACTGGGGTGGCATGGTGAGCAAAAGAACAATGGATTAAACCCAGATCTGTGACTGGGGGTGAGTTTTTGCATTGTTCAGCACTCCGTCCATCATCCTTTCGTGTTGCTAAAGTTGCCCTAAGTGGGAAGTGTATGCCCAATTGTGGGTCCCGTGCTCACTGTGCCACTGGATTCAAGCTAGCCTGGCTAATAAAGTGTGATACCCTGAAACTGTTCCCAGGATGCTTGTTTCTGGTCCAGGGACGACCTGGCTTGGCAGTATAGACTGGACTGTTCCCATGGGGAACAGGGTCAAGACTGATTTGCATATGGCTGGGTCCAAACTGGAATGACATGGGCAGCAGAAAACAATGGATTTAGGCCCATATTTCTGTACTGGGGGTGAATGTTTGACACTGTTCAGCATTCCGTCCATCACTTGTTCTTTTTGCACTTTTCTTGCTAGAGCATGCCATGTCTCTGCACAGCTTAAAGTTACCATTTATACAGATAGTCAGTATGGATTTGGAATAGTCCATGACTTTGGTCACCTATGGTCACAGAGGGGTTTCTTGACCTCTTCTGGTTGATCAGTTAGAAATGGTGAAAGAATACATGATCTGTTACAAGTTTTACAATTGCCTGAAAAGATTGTTGTAATGAAATGCAGTGCATATCAGAGATTGCAAGATTTTGCATTAATGGGAAATGGATATAAGGATCAAGTCCCAAAGTTTTGCACATTGAATTATATGTCCTTCAAGGACAAATGGGAACAGTTACCTGAGGAAGAACTGTATACGAATTTTGCTTCAATTGTGATTGACACCTGGGAGGAGCTGAAAGCTCTTCAAGAAAATGTTGATAAAGATCAAAAGAAAATGTGGATTAAAATGAAATGTGTACAAAAGGATGATGATGTGTGTGGATATAGAGGGAAGGCCAAATAGTCTTACTGAACAATCTGTTGACTCAGATGGCTAGATATTATCATAGTCAAGCACATGTTGGGAGGGGTGCTATGATTCAAACCTTTAAACAGTTTTGGTTCAATCCAAAATTTAGAGAGGCTGCTGAAGCCATTTGCCACTGTTGCATTATCTGTCAGCAGATGAACGTGGGTAAAGGAACAGTGGTCAATATGAGCCACATTGGAAGAGCGGGAGGTCCATTTAGCAGGATGCAGATGGACTTAATTGAGATGCATGTGTGTGGAGGATTGAGATAAGTGCTGGTGATTGTTTGCATTTTTAGTCACTGGATTGAAGCCTACCGCACACGAAGGAATGACAGCCTTACCAAATCAAAATTATTACTTAGAGAACTGATACCTCGTTTTGGTTTTCCTGTCTCTTTAGAATCAGGTAGAGGCAGTCACTTCTATGTTCAGCACTAAACATTGAACAGAAGTTGAATTGTAGCTATTGCCCTAAAGCATCAGGACTCGTTGAGCAAATGAATGGTACCTTGAAGTCACGACTTGCTAAGATGTTTGTGTCCACAAATCTGAATTATCAGACGCACTACCACTAGTCCTGATGAGTATGAAAAAAACACCTGACAGGAAAATAGGGCTGTCGCCGCATGAAATCCTCATGGGCCAAACAATGAGGTTGCCAGGCGTTCCTGCCAATGCTCTTGTGAACATAAGCGATGATGTGGTGTTGGACTCCTGCAAGGGTCTGGCTGATGCGGTTCGCTCTTTCTCTTATCAGGTGGAGGCCACCACTGTGCATACATTTCAAGATCAAAGTCCCAACCTGAGAGCTGGAGACTGGGTTGTGATCAGAAAACATGTGAGGAAGTCTTGTTTGGAACCCAAGTGGAAAGGTCCTCATCAAGTAGTACTGGTTACTACTATTGCTGTGAAGTATGCAGGAGTTCCCGACTGGACTCATGTGAGCCATACGCAGAAAGTTCCCTATCCTTTGGACAACAAAGAAGAGTTGTTGAAGGTACCAACAACATCCAGACAAACTCCAGAATCAGGGAAGGAAGCTGGAGAATCAGAGACTGACTCTGAGCAAATCAAAGACAATCCAGACACTCCTGTGAGAGACGAAACGGAAGACCTACAGGAGATTGACGGTGAGCCAACCTCAACTGAGGTAGCAGGAGAGTCTAGTCAGAGGAGGGTTCTCCCAGAAGCAGACGATTTTGAAAGGCAAACACAGCAAACTACAGGCCCGGTAGAAGGGACTGAGTTGGGTCTGAATTAAACCGATCCAGTTCCTCCAAGAGAAGTCGCAGGTACATCAAGTCAAAATCCTGAGCAAATCAAAGACAATCCAGACACTCCTGTGAGAGACGAAACGGAAGACCTACAGGAGATTGACAGTGAGCCAACCTCAACTGAGGTAGCAGGAGAGTCTAGTCAGAGGAGGGCTCTCCCAGAAGCAGACAATTTTGAAAGGCAAACACAGCAAACTACAGACCCGGTAGAAGGGGCTGAGTCGGGTATGAATCAAACCGATCCGATTTCTCCAACAGAAGTCGCAGGTACATCAAGTCAAAATACTGCAGAAGAAGAAAAAGCCGAAAGTCCAACTTTGAAAAAAGCATTAACCATGGGTCCACTGAAAAGAGATAAGTGGCCGAAATCACAAGCCAAGAGAAAAGAATCAATTACAGTATCAATGATTGAAGAAAAAGAAGACACAACAAGAAAGGAAGAGTAAAGTGATGGAGAGTTAAATGGAGATTGAAAACTAAAAAGAAAAAGGATTGCAAATCGAAGGTACGCAGGTCCTGAATGGGCTTAACTAGTGATTGGCAAAGTTAATGTTTGTCTTTTTGTTTTGATCGTGAAATTCCAGGTCAATACTTTGGCATGTGAAGTCGTCAATAAACTGAACTTTGAAATTTCTGTGCAAACTGAAAGAAAGAAAGAGACAATTGAACGTAACCTGAAAAGATTTTTGAAAGAAATGAACTGATTTTGACAAGCTGCTAAACCGATGTTGACAAGTTACCTATTGTGACAAGAAGTCCTGGTAAAAGAGACTGAAGGCTGTAAATATCTGAAAAGAAGATTTTGTTTTTCTGCATAGAAATGTTTTCCTTTTTCTTCTACTTTCAGATTCTTTGCAGATCATGAAAAATCATAATGCGCAGGTTAGTAAGAATAGATGTTGTAAATATATATGTATTGGCTTGCTTTACTGTTTGTATGATAGTATGTTTGTTATATTGATTGTGAGTATGAGTTTATTGAATGAAGCCAGAGCCTATCATACCTCTGCTTTAGAAACTACTACTGGACTGACGGAGTAAGACAAGTTTAGAAGGGATGAAGTATACCTACACTCAGACAATCCACAGGGAGATCTTTCGTCTAATGTTTTCTATCGCTTATTGCAGGAGTATGTTTAGACAATGGATTTGAGAGAATGTTATGTTTGAATGCAAATTCTTTCATCTGTAGAGGAAGGGATTACCTATCATAGCTTGCCACTGATGTGTGGAATTAGTTGCAGTCTTCTACTAACAAAGTTCTATAACCAAGAATACATCCAGTATTTTTATTCAAACCATGATTTGGTGTTTTCTTTTGCTCCTATTATTGGGTACATGAGTAGAGTAGCGAGGGAGAATAACATAGAATTAGTGAGAGGTTTCTTTGAACATACATTAACCCTTGGCACAGCTTATGCGCACAGGAATAATTTGACATACTTGCGTACACCCATACAAAAGAACTTCCAAGATCAAACTGATGACAAGAGAAAGGCATTAAAGGCGAAAAGGCTTAGTTAAAAGGACATTTAGAAATGATTATGCATTTAGTGAGATTAAAACACAAGGGAAGTTAGCTTTAGATGCACAACACGTAGGGAATCTTTGTGTATATATAGGCCCAAGTCTAAAACGGATGTATTGTTTCCAGAGTAAATGGACTTTTATGTTAAATGTGCAAGACCCAGCAATTCAATTGCAATTCAATTCTGCTGTGGTATTCTCCACCCTTAAACCCCCCTCCCCCAGCTCTTCTCACTCTACCTGTTCCCCCCCTCCCTCGCGCTTTCCCGCCGCGACCTCCTGCATGCCCCCGCCCCCCAGCTCCCATTCGCCCCCAGCTGACCCCTCCCCCCCTACTACCTCATATGGCGGCCGCTGCGTGACAGTGGTAGCGACCATTGACCCAAGGGTAGGTCGCTCCCCCTGCCGCTGCAGCTCCTCCAGGTTCCTGAGTTCCTGAGACCCACCCCACAGTAAGTACCCCCCACCTCCCAGCCCCTCGTTCTGCCCCGCGCTACTCACCCTCTCTCCTGCTTCTTTTCCTCTTTCCTTCTTCTCTGTTCTTCCTCCTCGCTCCTCGTCTGTATTCTTCTTCTGTACTCCTCTTCTCCCCGTCTTCTCTCCTCTTCTCTTCTTCCTCATCTTCTGCTGTGGTATTCTGCACCCTGTTTCTTAGTTTTTTGTATCTCCCTCCGTGTTCTTCTGTGTTCTTCTGTGTTCCTCTGTCTTCTTCTGTCTTCCTCTGTCTTCTTCTGTCTTCCTCTGTGTTCTTCTGTATTCTTCTCTGTTCTTCTGTCTTCCTCTGTCTTCTTCTGTCTTCCTCTGTGTTCTTCTGTCTTCCTCTGTCTTCTTCTGTCTTCCTCTGTGTTCTTCTGTATTCTTCTCTGTTCTTCTGTACTCCTCTCTGTTCTTCTGTGTTCTTCTGTGTTCTTCTGTGTGTCTTCTGCTCTTCCGGTCTTCTGCTCTTCCGGTCTTCAGTCCTTCCGGTCTTCTGCTCTTCTGTTCTTCTTTTCTTCTGTTCTTCTTTTCTTCTTGTCTTCTTGTCTTCTGCCTTCGGGTCTTCTGCCTCCTCCGTCCTCTTCTCCCCGCGCCTGCCCTCCTGCTCCTGCCTCATCCCCCTCCCCCACTTGCATCCCCCCCTCTATCTCCCCTATCTAACCCGTTCACTTTCTACCTCCCTCACTCCTCCTATCTACCTATCTCTCCATCTCTCTATCCCACTATCCAACTCCCTCACTCTCCACCTCCTCCTATCTTCCTATCTTCCTATCTCTCTATCTTTTTCCCTATCTATCGATCTCTCTATCTACCTTTTCTCTCTACCTATTTCTCTATCTCTCCCCCCTCCCGCCACCCCCTCTATTACCTATCTTCCTATCCCCTCACTCTACCTCTCACCCTCACCCACCTCTACAACCCCCCCTCCCCTATCTTCACAACCCTTCACCTATCTTTCTCCCTAATCTCCTAAACCTCCTAACACTCTCCCCTCTCCACCCTTAAACCCCCCTCCCCCAGCTCTTCTCACTCTACCTGTCCCCCCCCTCCCTCGCGCTTTCCCGCCGGGAACCTCCTGCACGCCCCCACCCCCCAGCTCCCATTCGCCCCCAGCTGACCCATCCCCCCCCTCCTACCTCATTTGGCGGCCGCTGCGCGATTGCGCAGCGGGTGCGCCGCTGGCGCGCCGGAGGCACGCCAGGGGCAAGCCCGTCTGCGCCCGTCCGCGCCTGGCCCGCGCCCAGCGCCATGACCCCTGGTCCCCAGCGCTCCCAAGCCCCGATGATCCGCTATGACCCCACCACCCTCCATGCCCTCAACCCAGGACGCTCCAACACCTGCTTCCAAGCTCACCCCAAACGCACCCATGGACCCTTCGCCTGCAACTCCTGCAAACGCATCTTCCACCACGCAACAACTATGACCACAAGCCCACGCGCCATCAACCACCTCAAGTGCATCCTAGTCAACGCTCGCTCCGTTCACAAACACGCAGTTGAACTCTGGGACCTCCTAGACTCCACAGCACCGGACGTCGCCTTCATCACGGAGACCTGGATGAACGCCTCCTCTGCTCCAGACATCGCCACCGCCATCCCTGAAGGCTACAAGATCTCCAGGAAAGACCGCACCAACCAAGAAGGAGGAGGCATCGCCATCGTCTTCAAAGACTCCATCAGCGTCACCACCTCCACTGAAGACTCCCCTCTTGCCACTGAACACCTGCATTTTCAGATTCGCACCGACCCGAGGACCACCCTCAGAGGATCCCTCATCTACCGTCCTCCCGGACCTCGCGCCCCTTTCAGCGACACCATCGCCGACTTCATCTCCCCGCACGCCCTCGCCTCACCGGACTACATCCTCCTAGGCGACCTCAACTTCCATCTGGAACAAAACAACGACCCCAACACCACCACCCTGCTCGACAACCTCACCAAACTCGGCCTCAAACAACTGGTGAACACTGCCACCCACATCGCCGGACACACACTCAACCCTATCTTCTCCGCCAGCAAACACGTCTTCTTCAGCCACGCCTCCGCCCTTCATTGGACCGACCACAGCTGCGTCCACTTCACATTCCGACGCGAGACCCGCCACCTCCGCACTCAACCCATCCCTCGCCGACAGTGGAACAAGATCCCTGAAGAGCAACTCTTCGCCGCACTCGCCGCCAACCAACCCACCCTCACCACCGACCCCAACTTCGCAGCCCTCAGCCTCACAAACTGGATCTCCAACTGCGCAGACAACCTTGCTCCCCTCAAACGCTCGCAGCGACAGAACAACACCAAGAAACCCCTCTGGTTCTCTGACACCCTCAAAGAATCAAAGAAAACTTGTTGCGCACTTGAGAAAGCCTGGCGCAAGGACCGCACCGCTGACAACATGACCGCCCTCAAGAACGCTACCCGCAAACACCACCACCTGATCCGCACTGCCAAAAGGAATTTTTTCACCGACAGACTGGACAAAAACAGCCACAACAGCAGAGAACTCTTCAGCATCGTCAAGGAGTTCTCCAACCCCAGCGCCAACGCCAACGCCGTCACGCCCTCACAGGATCTATGCGAATCCCTCGCCACTTTCTTCCATCGCAAGATCAGCGACCTCCACGACAGCTTCGGACACCAGACCCAACCTAACACCACCGAACCCACATCCCCGACCATCACCCTCAACAACTGGACCCACATCAGCACGGAAGAAACCAAATCCATCATGAACTCTATCCACTCCGGCGCCCCTTCGGACCCCTGCCCGCACTTCATCTTTAACAAAGCCGACAACATCATCGCCCCGCACCTCCAGACCGTCATCAACTCTTCTTTTTCTTCTGCTACCTTCCCCGAATGCTGGAAACACGCCGAAGTCAACGCCCTACTAAAGAAACCTACGGCTGACCCGAGCGACCTGAAAAACTTCTGCCCCATCTCCCTTCTGCCTTTCCCAGCCAAAGTAATAGAGAAGACCGTCAACAAACAGCTGACCACCTTCCTGGAAGACAACAACCTGCTCGACCCCTCACAGACCGGATTCCGAACCAACCACAGCACAGAAACCGCCCTCATCTCAGTCACAGACGACATCAGAACCCTGATGGACAACGGTGAAACAGTCGCCCTCATTCTTCTCGACCTCTCGGCTGCCTTTGACACCGTCTGTCACCGCACCCTAATCACCCGCCTCCGCTCCACCGGGATCCAAGACCAGGCCCTGGACTGGATCGCCTCCTTCCTCGTAAACCGCTCCCAAAGAGTCTACCTCCCTCCGTTTCGCTCAGAACCCACTGAGATCATCTGCGGCGTACCTCAAGGCTCATCACTCAGCCCGACACTCTTCAATGTCTACATGAGCCCCCTCGCTAACATCGTACGCAAGCACGACATCATCATCACCTCCTACGCCGACGACACCCAACTTATACTCTCCCTCACCAAGGACCCCGCCAGCGCCAAGACCAACCTACAAGAGGGTATGAAGGACGTCGCAGATTGGATGAGGCTCAGCCGCCTAAAGCTGAACTCTGAAAAAACTGAAGTCCTCATCCTCGGCAACACCCCGTCCGCCTGGGACGACTCCTGGTGGCTCACGGCCCTCGGCACCGCACTGACCCCGGCAGACCACGCCCGCAACCTCGGCTTCATCTTGGACCCCCTTCTCACCATGACCAAGCAAGTCAACGCCGTGTCCTCCGCCTGCTTCCTCACCCTCCGCATGCTCCGCAAGATCTTCCGCTGGATCCCCGCCGACACCAGAAAAACCGTGACCCACTCCCTCGTCACGAGCCGCCTGGACTACGGCAACACCCTCTACGCTGGGACCACCGCCAAACTCCAAAATCGCCTGCAACGCATTCAAAACGCCTCAGCCCGCCTCATCCTCGACGTACCCCGCAACAGCCACATCTCCGCACACCTGAGACACCTGCATTGGCTCCCAGTCAGCAAAAGGATCACCTTCCGACTTCTCACCCACGCACACAAAGCCCTCCACGACAAGGGACCGGAATACCTCAACAGACGGCTCAACTTCTACGTCCCCACCCGCCCCCTCCGCTCCTCTGGCCTCGCACTCGCCGCCGTCCCTCGCATCTGATGCTCCACGGCGGGTGGGAGATCTTTCTCCTTCCTGGCGGCCAAGACCTGGAACTCCCTCCCCACCAGCCTCAGGACCACCCAGGACCACTCCGCTTTCCGGAGACTCCTAAAGACCTGGCTGTTCGAGCAGCGATAACCACCCCCTTTGTCCCTAGCGCCTTGAGACCCGCACGGGTGAGTAGCGCGCTTTATAAATGCTAATGATTTGATTTGATTTGATTCAAGGGGTTTACTATATATGTGGACCAAATGCTTATTACCATTTTCAGAGAGGATGGTATGGCACATGTTACTTGGGAATAGTTTTCCCAAAAATGTATCAGATTGAAAACTTAAATGAGAGACCTAAACAGAATGAATTACACATTGCTAGTCCAAAGAGAGGATCTTATTCTGGCATAATTGGAGATATATTTGGAGCAATGATCCCCTCAGTGGGAGTTATCCTAAATTCCATGAAAATTCAAAGGTTGTCTGTTATTGTGGATAAAATGCTGACTAGTTTTTTCAGGAGCCATGATCCTAATGGACACAGAAATGGCTGCGGTACGATGTATGTTTCTTCAGAACCGCCTTGTGTTAGACATTCTTTTAGCAAAGGAAGGTGGAGTTTGTAAAATCCTGAAATTGCAACATTGTTGCACATTTATACCTAACAATAGTAAAGAAGTTAGAAGCTTTATTAACAACCTAACTAATATCAGCCATGGCTTAGAAGTGTTGAAAGAACCTGGAGTTTGGGAAAAGTTTGTAAAAGGTTTTGCTTCTGTGGGTAATTGGCTGGGCAACTTAGGGAAAGACATAATTGTGAAAGTAATACAAATAATATTGATTATTATAATTTGTATGATTGGATTGTGGGGAATTCGTAAAATGTATAATGTGATTAAAATTAGGAAATTGAAAAATTATCAAAGGGGGGAAGAAATCAGATTAGAAAAATACTATAGGGAAAATTGGTTAAAGAAAATAAATATAAAGGGTTATGCTAAGACAAAATTTTAGGTAAACAAAAATTTGTGTTGAAATAATGTAAGGTGTGATGACAGTCATAAGAGGAGGGATTGTGAAAGCTGAATTAATTACTAATACATTTTTATTTATTAATGGGTTAAGAATCTATATGAATTAGGCTAACATAGAAAATAAAGTGTACCTTGGAAAATATGCCCACTTGAGTGGCCACCATAATGAGTGTAATAATTAACAATGAATTCACAGTTATATTTTGATTGATGTACACAAATAGAATAAAGTGTATTAATGGGTTATACTGAAATATTAATGTTATGTATTTGCTTAAATAATGTTGAGCTTTTGATTAATTACGAGGTTCGGACCTAATCGACAAGCCTCATGGTATGTTTCCTGGTCTAATAAGTGTTCGTAAAAGTCTTGTGAAAGCAGGGAATCAATATTATTTCTTGTTCACACTGTGCAGACCAAGGGGGTTATTACAACTTTGGAGGTGGTGTTAATCTGTCCCAAAAGTGACGGTAAAGTGCCGGATATACCACGAGCCGTATTATGAGTCCATTATATCCTATGGAACTCGTAATACAGCTGGTGGTATATCCGTCACTTTACCGTCACTTTTGGGACGGATTAACACCTCCTCCAAAGTTGTAATAACCCCCCAAGTGATTTGTAAATGTCTTAAACTTTCTCATGAGAACGGTTATTCGAAATATCCTGTACTAGAAGTTGTTACTTTGTAAATTTGATGTGTAAGAAAGAGATATTCCCTGGAGCTAACAGTGGGCGCAATGACTAAAGCTAGAACTGCAACAAAGAAGGTACCTAATGAACCCGACCATGGGAAACGGAAGAAGAGGAGCCAATCATCGACATATGAAAGACTGTTTAGTTCTGTTTTAGATAAAGGTTTTAATCGTTATTGGGCCTACCACAACCACACAATATTCTGACCAATGACGGCCTCAGAAAATGCTTTAGAGGATTAGATATATTCAGACTACACTTTGAAGGGGACACACCACTCCACTCCATGCCACTCCATCTGTTTTTTTCCCTTTCTATTCTTATTTTGAGCAAGACCCGTTTGAGGAGACGAGCAGTTCCTGATGGCCTCTATTCTCTAACTTTAACTTCATTGCTAAATTTGCTAATGGTGAATGCTGATTCCTTAGTTAATGTTCTCCAATTGGCTCAGTTAACGTAGAGCCCAACCGTGGCTGAGCCATTTCCCCTCCATGCCCGTTGCTGACGCTGACCACCCTGATGTCTAACTAATGAAGAGATCGCAGCTTGCTGACCATTGAGGACAGGTATATGAAATTTAATGTGCTTTGTAGATGTTTTTCTTTATTTTAAGTACTAACTGCTTTTTTGATAGAGCCATAGTAAATGCTTTGCAAATTAACTTTTGATTATATTACTTTTGCATGAAGTCCAAACATGCCATTCTAATCAGAGGGTTAGAGTGCCACACATTTACAAATGTCATTAATGAAGAATTGTTTTTGTTTACCTGTCAAATCTAGATGTATACTATCTCTGTTGTTCTGTTATTGATGTTAATAATTTGTACTGTAACCCTTGAGTGACTAATAGTCAACGCATTAGTTAAATTAAGATTCTTTCGACATTTTGGTCAGCTGGTGTTGTTTGTATATGTTTATCATTTGGTTTTGAGGGCAATTTACGTAATATTAGCATTGTTAATATAGGAAAATAAACTTTCTATTTATACTAAAGGGTGTGTTATTCATGGCCACATGGGTCATGGTGTGTAAAGATTACTGACTCAAAGTTTGAAAACAGATTTGGTATTCATGTTATGTTGTGCTGATCAGATTTTGAGTACAGATTGTGTAATGGGGGAATCACTCTAAACGTAGTCAAAAGGTCCATTGAACCTCTAACACGTCCCCTAATAAATAAACTATAAAAGACCAAATAAGGCCAGACACGCTCACAGAAGCAGAGGCAAAAAAAAAACGAGAGACCACGCCAAGGATGCCAGGTCTAACACATACCCTCTCTCGAACCACAAACCTTTTCCAAAGTGCTGCCTTGAACTTATTTGATTTTTCCTAAAAAGTTATGATTCCAAGGAAGTGAATGCAGCAGAGTTTGCAGGCAAATTGAAATATGTTTTATCTCCAAAATCCAAAGTGAATTTTGTAGGAGGCTGGCCATGTTTGTAGTGGGTACCAAAGGCACTTACACCTTATTCCAAGTCCAGTTATCCCTTATTAGGGAAATGTAGTCAATGTCTAGAAGCCAGGCTGTCTAGAGGTAGCTGTAAGCAGAGCAGCCAAGCCTGAACTAGGAGACATGCAAAGATCTTGCAATACTACTGTAGTCACAAAGTACTCACACACACACGAAAGACAATACTCAGTGTTACAAAAATAAAAGTACTTTATTTTCATCACACAATGCCAAAAATACTTTGGAGATTATACTCCCTTAGGAGGTAAGTAAATTATCCAATATATATATATATACACTAGTAACCAAAACCAGGTAAGTAAATAGTAAGAAAAAAATGAAAACGGTGAAAATCACAACAGATTGGAATGGGCCTAGGGAGAACAAAATCCATATATTAAAATAGTGGAATGCGAAAGTCGGGTTCCCACCTAGGCAAGTGTAGTGTGTAGAGGGGCGCTGGGAGTGTAAGAAAATACCAAAGGTAAGTAAAATACCCCACCTCAGAGCCCAGGAAAGCAGAAGTAAAACACAACACATTTCCTAAAAAAACACTAGAAGTCATGTTAGAAGATAATGCAAGAACCAGAAGAGACTACAAGACACCAATGAAGGATTCCTGGCCCTGAAGACTTGTGGAAGAAGGGGACCAAGTCCAAGAAGCACTGAAGAGTCCAGGGAGTACAGGAGCCCCTGCTAACCTGTATGAAGGTGCAAAAGAAGAACCACCGGTGAGAAGACAAAGTCAGTATTTCACAAAAGAAGATAGATGCGGGTTCCTGGTTGGTGCAGAATATGTCCCACGCCGGATGGATGAATGCAGTCTGATTTGCGTCACTGGATTCCGCCAACAAGCCTTGGCTCACACAAAACAGGCAGATGGAGGAAAATGGTGCTGCCCGGGACAGGAGGGACCTGATGGCCTCTACCTAGGAGTGGGGGACAGAGGAGCCTCTCAGAAACTCAGAGAGCCCTCAGAAGTCCAGGCAGCACATGCAGGAGTTCCACAGCATGGGAACAAAGGAGGTGCAAATGGAGGCCCACATAGTATAACACAAACAATTCCCACACCACTGGTGAAGGACTCAAGAAGCTGTGAGCCGCAGGACAGAGTGCTGGGGGCCTAAGCTGTGCTGTGCATGAAAAAGAACTTATTGGAAGGGCGCACACAATCCTTGGTAACTGCAAGTCACGGGGTGCACGGGGTACTGTCCTGCATGGGGAGGCAAGCTCTTACCTCTACCAAAGTTGGACAGCTGGACGTTGGTACTGTCAGAGTCACGTTAGTCCACCACCCGTGTTGCTGGATCCACACCTGTTGTCTGGAGAGGGGACCCAAGGCACTGGTCGTTGCTGTGGAGAGGTGTCTGCTGAAGCAGGGAAGTGAATCTGTCACTCCACGGGAGATTCGTTTGGTTCTTCTGGTACAAGCTGAAAACAGGCAGTCCTCAGAGGATGCATGACCTGGAAACTGTTGCAGTTGCTTTCAGCAGCTGAAGTTGCAATGTTGCAGAAGTCCTCTTTGCTTCCTTGTTGCTGTCTTGTAGAGTTCCTGGAGCAGTCATCAGTTGATCCATCAGTAGAAGATGAAGTAAAGGATGCAGAGGATTCCTGCTGGAGTCTTGAAATTCGAATCTGAAGAAACACCCAGAGGATTGACCCTAAATAGCCTGAGAAGGGGATTGGTCACCTAACCAGGTAAGCACCTATGAGGAGGGGTCTCTGACGTCACCTGCTGGCATTGGCCACTCAGATGCTCCCAGAGTGCCCCACCACCTTGGAATCCAAGATGGCAAAACCCAGGGTCACTCTGGAGGAGCTCTGGGCACCACCCCTGGG
Organism: Pleurodeles waltl; assembly: GCF_031143425.1. NCBI lineage: Eukaryota > Metazoa > Chordata > Amphibia > Caudata > Salamandridae > Pleurodeles > Pleurodeles waltl. The sequence goes on along the minus strand of NC_090448.1, from coordinate 499,902,715 downwards.
ATGGTGATGGACAGGGGAGTGGTCACTCCCCTTTCCTTTGTCCAGTTTTGCACCAGAGCAGGAACTGCGGGACCCTGAACTGGTGTAGACTGGATTATGCAAGGAGGGAACCATCTGTGCCCTTCAAAGCATTTCCAGAGGCTCTGGGAGGATAACCCTCCCATGCCTGTAACACCTATTTCCAAAGGGTGAGGTGTAAACCCCTCTCCTAAAGGAAATGCATTGTTCTGCATTTCTGGGATTGAGCTGCTCAAGCCCCGGAGGGCAGAAGCCTATCCGTGAGGTGGCAGCAGTTGGGGCTGCAGTGAAAACCTCAGAAGGCTGGTATGGCAGTACTGGGGGTCCACTGTGGAGCCTCCAGAGTGCATTGGATTGTGGAACCTAAACTGGAATCAGTAATGGGGTACAATTCCCAGTTGTTAGGCACCTTACATGGCCATATTCTGGGCTACCATTGTTGTGTAGCCATTTAGTTATAGCTCCATGCATGTTATTTTAGCAAAACCAGGCCTGCCGCTGTGCACTTTAACCTAGACATATTTTATTCAGCTTTTTGTTTATTATTTTAACAATAGCCACATCTGCAGTCTTGTTTTATTTTTGTCTATCTAGCTGTTCTTTGCCTAGGCCAGCACTATGTTCTTAAACAAGACATTTCTTTCACTCTGTGCTTCTCTAAAGGCTGCTGTAAGATAGGTTGCCGGTAAACGTGGTAACTCTTTGTCTCTGGTGTTCATAGAAACATACACAACCTTACATAGGGACATTTTCTCAGAACATCAGTTGTTTTTATTATAAAAGCACTTCTCTGTTCCATGCACGTTAGAGGGAGGTTCCAGTCAGATGGCCACGACTGTATGCTAATTTCCGAATGCTTCGCTAAAGCTGCTTATGCAGACTTCAGGTCTTTTGCTCAGATATGAAGGATGATGTCTTCCCAGGGGAACCTAAAGGGCAGAACTAGAGCTTAACATGCTGTGCTCTAATATAGTCTAGGTAGGAATTACTTTGATGACTCTAGTGACAATATGGTAGTGTTATTTTTATGCTTCACAGCTTGTCACAATTTTAATCCTGTTATGCTTCATCGTCCTGTATATTGCAGTACATGCTTTATTATCTAAGATGCAGTTGCTTCATTAAAACCTTATTGAACCTATCCTGCCTCTGATTGTCCATGTTTATGTGAGACTAATGTAACTGAGAGAAACGGATGCGATCTGAGTGACCACGATTTCCCTGGGAAGTCAATTGTGTCATGCGCTCGGCTGCCCAATCATCCCTGCTCTTGGGTGGAGATGAGGCACTGCTAGTTAGCCAGAGCAAAACCCGGGTTAGGCTGGCATATGTTACCTGTAGTGGGTTAGACTCAGACCCCCACACTACAGGCGATTCTGCCATTCAAATCCAGTCATCTCATTAGAATAATGAGAGCCTACGTGACATGACGCTGCTAATGTTTGGTCAGGTTCTAATTTTCAGGTCCTCCTGAGTATCTCTGCATTACTATATACAAAGGCACCTCAGTACTATATTGAGGATTTTCCTCCTCAGCTAAGTAGGGAGTACCTAACTAATGCTGTAGGTTGTACAAGCGCGAACTCTGAAAGGATAATCTCTATTTGGTGTGTTTATCTCTGAACAAAACTCACCATTCATCATGGCAAATCCACAACAGGTTGCAATTGCCGTCAATATGTGACCACCCCTTTCTGCACATTTACTGGCACATGGCCTAACGGCCCAGGGGGGTCCAGTTAGATTTGTTGTTGAGGCACACCCAATCTATAGAACAGATTTTTTTTATTCTTGGGTCACATTTCCAGCAGCTGATGGGAACACAAATACATTCATCACTATGCACCTGCAAATGCACCTGCACAATAGAGAGCATATGCATATTTAGAAATACCTCTTGTCTTATCAAGAACATAATAATTGGCTTCATGGCTCCCTACCCCACACAATTTTACATGTTAGGTTAGGTCCTCTAAGTAGTGATGGTCCTACCTGGCCTTTATTGGCCACTTATACCCCACACCCTGCTGCAGCGAACTTAACTGCAGCTGAAGTCCACCGCTTATATGCTGAGCTGACGGCAATATACAGACAATTAGTACAGTTCATAATGCAAACATTAAATACAAACCCAGCACGTGCTGCTCTGGCGCAACCACATGCGGTAACATCAGGCATTAATCTTGTGACTGTACATTCAATCATGGGTAAAGTACCCGTCAAATGAGAAGAAATTCCATTTTGGTTAGCTCTAAAAATAACCACACTGGAAGCAGTATTTCCTCATACTGGACCTCAGGATAAACATAGAATATTAACTATGTGCTTGCCATTTGGGATCGTTCCCACTATGGATAACTTTAATACTTGAGGCAGGGTATTTGCTACGCTCTATACTACCGCACGGTACACAGACACTTGCCAATTTACCAGAAGTGTTGAAACTAATTTAAGATCAATACGGGGCTGCCCCAGCCCTGGACCTGGGGATGCAATTAATGGCCAACTTTGCCACAGTATTCACAATTATATTAAGTAACCTCAAAGGGGAAGCAGTCGCACTAGCGGTGCGCATGCAGCTCCTGGATGTTCCTCCACAGGATCAAGAACGTGAGCTGCCAAAGATTATCACGGAGACCTACTCTAGCATTGGCCAATCTCGTTCCTTTGGAATGTTCTGGAAAAATGCAGTGAGAGAGGTGGGCGGTCAGAGCGAAGAACTGAGTATGTGAAACCGAGACAGGAATCACAACGCTCAACAGAAGTTTCTGTTAAAAAAGAAGAGAAACTTCCCCAACAAAAAACCTCAATTCAAAAAGAAAAAAGTGGCTGCAGTTGCAGTCCGACATGCCACTCAAGAAGAGGGCTGTATTGAAGAACAAGAAGAGGGCATTAGCGCTATTAGACAGCGCAGCATCTTCTAGAGCATCTGGAGGTGAAAGCAACTGATGACTTCCTACAAGTAGAAACTGCGGACATGCATGTCTCCACACCTGATAGGGTGTATAAAGTAACACGACAGTTAGAAGGAGACACTGGACGAACAATCGATGCAATCTTGTGATTTTCTCTTGGCTGAAAGGGATTGGGCACCTAAATTTGTCCGTACCTGCCCATATGAGGAAGATGTTATTAAACCTTCTTTCTCGCTTCTTGTTCCAGAGGAGCTCGCAGAATTCACCATCGTTTGGGCATTGGTGCAGGCACCTGCGTTATATTGCAACCACATAGGATGGGATAAAGATTCCCCCTATCATATAATCCCTAATAAAAATCAACCCCAACCTCAACCCCAATATCCAATAAAACATGATGCAAAAGCACCTGTGAGGGAAATCCTCACACAACTGGAGTACCAGGGCGTAATCGAACCCTCTGTCTCACCAATGAATTATTCCCAGTAGCTAAACCGGACCCTTCGTATAGAATAGTTTTAGACTACAGACATTTGAACAGTTATACATGCACATATGCTATACAAAACTCACATAGCACAGCACTCATGAACAACATAGTACATAAAAAATACAAAACAACACTGGACATATCCAATGGTTTCTTCTGCCAAAACATAGCACCTGAGAGTAGAGACTTAACAAGTTTCAGCACACTAGGCTTCCAGAAAAAATTCTGTTGTCTACCCCAGGGATACAAGAACAGTCCAGGACTGTTCGCAGCTCATGTGACTTCAATGTTGCACAACATGGACCCTAAAGCATTGTCCTATGTAGATGATATTTATCTCAAAAATTATGAATTACTACAACATTTTAGATGGGCAGGCCGCATTGTTGTGGGATTTGCCGAGTTCAACTACAAATTCAATTTAAAAAAAACAAAAATAGCCTTCCTTAGCGTCATGATATTGGGATATGAGGTATCGAGTGAAGGAAACAGCCTAGCGCCACAATTCTTGGAAACATGTGCACAGTTACAACCTCAAAATACAATTAAGAACTCCAATCTCTATTGGGTTTTCTACATTTTGGCAGAACTTACATTCCTGATTATGCATCACGCATAAAACCTATATATACTTTTCTAGTAAATTTTGGACATTCAAACACACTCGCATTCTCAGAGCTTTGCAAACAGACATGCTTGCAGCATAACACCTACACACAAGGGACAACAAAAAACATCTGGTCATCAGAGTAATTGCTGGTGCCATTGGTTTCACCTATGTAACTTTCAGTGAGGGTGAGACAGTCCCGATTGCATACAAATCACATTTGTATTCAGCAGCAGAACAACGCTTTGCTCTCACTGAGAAAATTCTCACTGCTCTTCAGATGGCCGTCATTAAATAAAGACCACTAGGCAAACGCATTTTTGTCGTTTCTCCAATCCCAGCTCTTGAGGCTGTTACCAAAGCCAGCGTTCTTAACGCTAAAGCATTACATCCATTTGGATTGAATGGGCAACATCTTTGACAGCCACTGATGTTGACTACATTTTTGACTAAAAATTACAAACTCAAGAATCTTTGCAATATGAACTAGAATACCCAGTTCCAGCAAACACACTGTCTATTGATCAACATCAAAGATTTATCTACAACGATGGCTCAGCACAACCTGCAATTGGCACAAAACATCAATACTCTGCTGCTTGCACAGTCATAAGTGGCTAAATGGAGGATAATACATTTTGTCCCCAACATACATATACCCAAACCCTAGGGGACTGCACAGCACAATTAGCATAGCTAATGGCTCTGGTGATGGCACTGGAACATACGGACCCTGCACAGTTAAGACCTGATTGTTTGTGATTTGTACTATTGTGTCCAGTCCTTCAATGAATACCTGCATTATTGGTGCCAGAATGGGTTCTGTGGGGGAAAGTAGCGGCTCTAAAGGAAACGCTACCAAATGTCCATGTTGTACATAAACTTGGACACCAACACGTTGGAATACACGTTGATGGAAATACATTGGCTTATGAAGCTGCCAAATCTGCAGTAGCTACAGCTGCTGCAGTAACCCATTCTGGAATGAAACCGGACGATGACATATGGGCTTCCCTGAAAGCCATGGCTGAAGGCACGATCTATCCAAAAGCATTTCCTGCTAAATATTCCTTCCGAATGGGAGGTGGCCTAGACGCCGAAGTAAAAATACCAGGTGTTGGGGTTTGAGTAATTCCCAACAAAGACATAAGATCAGAGTTGATTAAAACAGCATATGAGGGGGTAGCATCTGCCCATGCTGGTGTGGCGGCTACAATATCATTGTTGCAAGCACGTTATTGGTGGCCAGATCTATACAAAAAGGCCAAGCAGTATGCCTTTTGTTGTGACATCTGCCAACAAATTAAGAATTCCACGGTCAAACGCCCACCACAGACACCCTCCTAATTTCCAACAATCCATTACAATGTGTGTACTTGGACCATTGTGGTCCGCTAACATCAGAAAATGCATTAAAATACATCTTAGTCACTGTTGATTCTTGATCCAGATTTATATGGGTGTGGCCACAATGCTTGGCTCATGCTCAGACTGTTATTAAAGATTTGCGAGTCTTTATGGGTGCATATGCAGTTGTGGCTTTCCACTCGGACCAGGGCCCTGCTTTCGCCTCAAGGGCATTCAGGGAAGCCATGGCTTCATTAGGGGTCCAACTCCATTACTTGTCTCCATTTCATCCCGAGGGAAATAGTGTAGTGGAACAACAACATTGTGATTTAAAGCAGTCCTTAACAGTCAGAGTCTTAGGTACGGGTTATAGTTGGCTTAATCACCTGTACTGAGTCCAGAGAGCACTTAATAATCTGCCTAGAAGGTACCTGGGGGGTCGTACTTCATATGAGTGCCTGTTCAGAACTCGAAAGTATGTTCCAGTTCTTGATGGTCCTGGTGTGGAGATGGCAGAAACACTCTTTTGACATAAATGAACGTGTCACTGTCTTGCAGGAGCTACAACAGTTCTGTAACGACAACGCTTCTGCCATTGCTGCCTCCACAGGAATTAAGAATGTGCCAATAACACCTACCGGCTGGATTCCTAAAGTTGGGGATCTAGTACATGAAAAAGTTGGTGTGAAAAAGTTGTTTGGTCCTTCTTATCGTGCACCGGTCCCAGTCTTGGGTCCCAGTCTTGGGAAGACACCGTACTAGAACTGTCATTTTATGGCCTTTGGCTGGTGCTAAAGAAAATCGCTTTGTATCTATCGACAATGTCAAGTTACACCATGTGGCCGATCGTGCACAGCAGACCAAAAGGAGCAGCAAGTAGTTCCCGAATCCCTCTCACTACTGGTCAAGAAGTCCCTCTACAAGTTTTAAGCAGCAATGCTGACACCTCTCCGAGCTTGGGGAGGGTGGAAAATGATCTTGCATTAGTTCCACTAACATCTGTTACAACAAACAATACTGAAAGTACTGATAGATTTGACACAACTTCAACACCAGCGGATGGCACCATTTACTATGAACCAGTTCTCCTTCCACAAATACGGCTCCAGTTTTTGCACAAACTGCTTCTGGATACTTTGTCGACATCAACGACACATGTTCGGATTCATTCGCCTCTTCAACCTGAACTACCAAAAGCACGTAAGCTGATAAACTGGCTTAAAAAAAATACTTTATTTTCCCACGGAGCTATCTGTGGCTTTCCTTGATTGTACTAGCTTTCCTCCTTTGGATTGGCTTTGTCATAACATTCTTTCTATTAATACATGGTAATTTTCTTCCTGAAAGATCTACAGTTGAACTGGTAGATGAGGTCCTAAAACCCAATTTTTCTTCTCACATGGTCTGCAGAGACTTGTCTTTCGTCAACATTTCCTCAATACCGCTTCCTGATGGGACTGTTTGGGATAAAGTAACATTTGATATATACGGCCTGACAGAGGTCATTCAAATACCATATGTGTTTAAACTTTCAATGAATGATGTAAAAATACCCGGAGTTGTTTCTAATGACTGGGGTGTGAAAACAGCTGATTCTATGATGACTGAATTGCAGTATTATACGGTATTTGAAAATGAGGATGTTTATCAATCTAAAGAGAATTATGAGGAATGAGGATATGTTTTGAAATAATTATTATGGGGACCATTTTATTCACAGAGCAAGTACCCCAAAGACTATTTTTAATTACACACAATGGGGACATTGACCAACTCTACCACAAGGGAGTTTTAAAACATATTCTGAAAAATGTCCATATTTTTCAGGGCACAATGTTAGAAACGCTGAGTCATATAATTTTAAATTGCCATCAATGGAAAACACACATATATTATTGACAGATACGGAATTCATTTAATCGGATTCCTTTGTTTCCCCTGTTGGCTATAGAAGGCTATGAATATTGGCTGAAGTCGATTGACTTAAAAAGTGTGAGGGGAACTAGTAATTGGCAAATAAGGGGGAAGGAAGCTTTATTCAGAGAATGCCTGATACCTGTTCAAATGATATTTTTAAATTAAACTGTACAACAAACTAGTTGTTTAGGCTTAGCAAAAATTAAGAATTTGAAAGTGCACAGTGTTCCTGCCCCTGCAAAATTTTACAAATGGCAAAAGTATATAAATGTAACAGAAGATCAGCTCAATGAATGGATCCAGAATGGCATGTTTAATGCTTCACTGTCACGTTCTGGTGGATGGTTATTGTGGCCAATAGACACCAATGGGTGTCATAAATGCTTTATAAACTCCACGGGGGTTTTAGAACATGTAGGCTGGAACCTCACTATGTGTCATCTGAACATGCAGGTATAGTAACAACATACAGTGAAGGGAGCCTATGCCAGCAATGGTTGAGGAGTTCCTCTCTAGATGCTGTTAGAGAAAATCTCAGTCTCCTGTCTGATAACACTGACTTACAGGACTTCCTGTTAAGCCCCAGAAAACAACTCAGAAAGCGCTTCTTATATGCAGTCTATAATGAAATTTGGAAGCTTTCCCAACAAGAAGCTGCTGCCCGGTTAAGGCAAATAGACCAGAGGAATTAGCTGTTGTAGATAATGGGATTAATACACTGTCCGACCGGATATGTACCTTAAACAACATTGTCTCTTCTGCAATAGACATAATAGAAATTGATATGTCTTCATTATACCATGGACATAGTCAACTAATGTCCATTATGCAGTTGGGTTGGGCATTACAAACATTGAAGGCAGGTCTTGTTCCCTGGCAACAGGTTAGCGCAAGGGACATATTTTCCACATTTAATTTAACATGACAATAACTAATGTCTAAGAAAGAAGCAACTTATGCCATGTTAAATATAGAAAAGTTAGAAAAATTGCCTTTTACTGTGGCTGAAATACCATCTGCTGAGTGGTTAATACACTGGGTTATTAATCTGCCTATTTCAACACTCCAATTCACGTCCTGTTTAAAACACATTCCAGTAGGCAGATATGAAAGGCTGGGAGATAGTTACATCCATGAGGTGTAGGAGCTGCCCTTCTCGTCCAAATGTCTCAGTGGCATGAAAGAGGTTTTTCTTAGCGGTAGTGAATGCAAGACTTCTGTCAGCCATTCGATAGTTTGTAAACAGCTGTCCTTGCAGGGGCGTGTAACTCTTTGGTGGCAAACTTGGCTTGTTATCTGAAAGGAGTTCCAGTCCCCTTGATTAGACCTGCATTCCAGGTGCTTTCAAATGGCAGCTATGTTCTCCTCAATAGTGAAAACTTTTGTGGGATGCGAGCCGGAATAGTTTATGTTGTTTCGGTCTCTAAGATTGCGGGAACTTACTTTTTCCTCCGACAAGACAGAGGGAAGCAACAGAGATTTGGCCCCATATTGCTACTTCTAATGTGAATTTGACAAGTTGAGCAGACTCAAGGCTTTATAGTTCCAAAAACATGTGACGCTCACATCTGCACGCAAGACCTATGCACTCAGGTGGCAAGGTCATCAGCAGACATACAGGGGGTCATTCTGACCCCGGCGGGCGGTGGTCGCCACCCGCCTGGCGGGAACCGCCATTTGGCCGCTCCGCGGGCAAAAGACCGCTGGGGCCATTCCGACCTTCCCGCTGGGCCGGCGGGCGCTAACATTGTTAGCGCCCGCCAGCCCAGCGGGAAGGCGGCCTGCAACACTGAAGCCGGCTCCAAATGGAGCCGGCGGTGTTGCAGGTGTGCGACGGGTGCAGTTGCACCCGTCGTACTTTTCACTGTCTGCTAGGCAGACAGTGAAAAGCAGGCTGGGGCCCTGTTAGGGGGCCCCTGCACTGCCCATGCCAGTGGCATGGGCAGTGCAGGGGCCCCCAGGGGCCCCAGGACACCCGTTCCCGCCAGCCTCTTCCTGGCGGTGTAAACCGCCAGAAACAGGCTGGCGGGAAGGGGGTCGGAATCCCCAGGGCAGCGCTGCTTGCAGCGCTGCCCTGGTGGATTCGCCCAGCCGGGGAAAAAAACTGGCGGGAAACTGCCAGCCCCGGTTTTCCGACCGTGGCTTTACCGCCGCGGTCGGAATGGGCTTTGAAGCACCGCCAGCCTGTTGGCGGTGCTTCTGTCGTTCTGCGCCCTGGCGGTCCAAGACCGCCAGGGTCAGAATGACCCCCACAGTCTCTTTTAGGTACTAAGGGCCATATTTAAACTTTTCGACGCACAACTGCGCCAACGCAGTTGTGCGTCAAAAAATTTAACGCCGGCTAACGCCATTCTGAAGCGCCATGCGGGCGCCGTATTTATTCAATGACGTTAGCCGGCGTTAGCCGGCGGAGCTGCCTGGTGTGCGTCAAAAAAAATGACTTACACCAGGCAGCGCCGGCGTAGGGGAAAATGGAGCTTGGGCGTCAAAAAATGGGCCAAGTCAGGCTGAGGCAAACTTTTCGCCTCAACCCGATTTGCGCCATTTTTTTTGACTCCCAACCCCCATTGAAATGACTCCTGTCTTAGCAAAGACAGGAGTCATGCCCCCTTGCCCAATGGCCATGCCCAGGGGACTTATGTCCCCTGGGCATGGTCATTGGGCATAGTGGCATGTAGGGGGGCACAAATCAGGCCCCCCTATGCCACAAAAAAAAAAAAAAAATACTTACCAGCACTTACCTTAATGTCCCAGGGGTGGTTCCCTCCATCCTTGGGCGTCCTCCTGGGGTGGGCAAGGGTGGCAGGGGGTGTCCCTGGGGGTATGGGGGGGCACCTCTGGGCTCCTTCCGAGCCCACAGGTCCCTTAATGCCTGCCCTGACCAGGCGCTAAAAAATGACGCAAAAGCGGCTGGACGTCATTTTTTTTGACCCGCCCACTCCTGGGCGTCATTTTTGCCCGGGAGTATAAATACGGCGCACATGCCTCTGAGTCATTTTTTAGACGGGAATGCCTACCTTGCATATCATTAACGCAAGGAAGGTGTCCATGCTAAAAAATGACGCAAACTCCATGAACTTTGGCGCTAGATGCGTCTAACGCCAAAGTATAAATATGGAGTTCGTTTTGCGTCTAAATTTCCGAGACACTTTGGTGAGCTCGTGGGACGAATATTTAGTGCATCCAGTATTACTGAAATTGACTATTTCTTTAGTGCTGTTGGTTCTGGTTTCGTTCACACCTTCTCCTCTATATTCGTTTTAATACTGTCAAACATCCACTCAATATCCTCTAGTATTTTCAGGGGATTTCAGATAACTTTGGCTATAACAGGTGGCATTTTGCTATTGCTGCTTTTTCTGCGCAATGGCTGTCCCACTGCAACAAGGAGGAATGAAAGTGCTCCCACCAGGGCAGCTGTGTCCTGAACGCATAATGCAGTACTTCGGAGCAACACTCCTGGAGCAATTGGAGTGTGACTTGTCCCTGTCATTCAGGCCGGTTATGCATTATGTGCAGCCCATGCTTTGGTGCCTCTGGTGCTCATTCGAACATGCACTGACAGAGCGCTTTCTAAGCAGCGCTTGCTTTCATTGGACGCTGATCTGTTGATGTTCTAACTGACGGTTCATTACCAGATATACGCATTGAGGGCACGTTTGCTATTGGAATGCTGAATGCTGCTGCCTTGGCTGACACTCAGGTTTTGGAACACAAATGCTCCTTGGTTCTTCTTGGTGATGAGTTTCTTACTTTACCACCTGCCGAAGTGGAAGATTTCCTGTCTTCAGTTATCCCGGATTCGATTGGCAACTTCCAAAATGACTCTGACTATTGAAATTCGACCTTTTTATGCCACAAGTTAACATTTTTCAAATTGTCCTTCATATATGCTCCAGTGTCTTTTTAACTTGTCATTATTGACATTTATATATATATATTCTAGGTTAGAGATTAATAGCTTTTATATATAATTAGGCTTTGAACCACCTTTGAACCGGCAAGGGGAGGGTGTTTTGTAGCCATTTTAGTTGTATCTCCATGAGCGTTATTTTAGCAAAACATACCTGCCACTGTGCACTTTAACCTAGACATATTTTATTCAGCTTTGTTTATTATTTTAACAATAGCCACATTTACGGTCTTGTTTTATTTCTCTCTATTTAGCTATTCTTTGCCTAGGCCATCACTGCTTTCTTAGACAAGATATTTCTTTCACTCTGTGCTTCTCTCAAGGCTGCAGTAAGATAGGTTGCTGGTAAACATGGTAATGCGTTGTCTCTGGTGTTTAGAGAAACATACACATCCTTACGTAGGGACATTTTCTCAGAACATCAGCTGTTGTATTATAAAAACACTTCTCTGTCCCATACACGTTAGAGGGAGAATCCAGCCTGATGACCACGACTGTATGCTGATTGCCGAATGCTTAGCTACACCTGCTTATGATGTCTTCCCAGGGGAACCTGGAGGACTGAACTAGAGCTTAACATGCTGTGCTCTAACATAGCCTAGGTAGGAATTACTTTGATGACTTTAGTGACAATATGTAGCGTTATTTTTATGCTTCACTCTTCTTGTCACAATTTTAATCCTGTCATGCTTCATCGTCCTGTATATTGCAGTACATGCTTTATTATCTAAGATGCAATTGCTTCATTAAAACCTTATTGAAACATATCCTGCCTCTGATTGACCCTGAATATGTGAGACTAATGTAACTGAGAGAAACGGATGCGATCTGAGTGACCACAATTTCCCTGAGAAGTCAATGTCATGTGCTCAGCTGCCCAATCATCCCTGCTCTTGGGTGGAGATGAAGCACTACTAGTTAGCCAGAGCAAAACCAAGATTAGGCCGAGAGGTGTCACCTGTAGTGGGTTAGACTCAGACCCCCACACTGCAGGCAATTCTGCCGTTCAAATCCAGTAGTCTCATTAGACTAATGAGAGCCTACGCGACACCATAGTGAAGCTGTGCCTAGGTATCGACCTATGTCGAGTACACACTTAAAATGGTGCCCCCACACTCATGAAGTCCGGGAAAATGGGCGTAGACAACATGGGGGCACCTCTGCTATTGCAGGGGTGCCCTCACACACAGGTACTTTGCACCTAGCCTTCACGGTCTAAAGGCCTGACATACAGGTGACTTATAAGTGACCTGGTGCAGTGAAAATGGCTGTGAAAACGTGCATGCACTATTTCACACAGGCTGCAATGGCAGTCCTGTAAAAGCCTTTGTATGGGCTCCCTATGAGTGGCAAAAGAAATGCTGCAACCCATAGGGATCCCCTGGAACCCAAATGCCCTGGGTACCTAGGTACCATTTACTAGGGACCCATAAGGGGGGGTCCAGTTTGCCAATTTGGAGTGAGATACTTGGTTACAGTATGTAATGACACATTTGGAACCAGAGAGAGCATAAGCACTGGGGTCCTGATTAGCAGGATCCCAGTGACACAGTCAAGCATACCGACAAAAACAGTGAAACATACTGACAAGTAGGCCACAAACCAAACACACAGTCAAAACACACTGACAAACAAGCCAAAAATGGGGGTAGCCATGCTAGAAAGAAGCTACTTTCTCACAAATATGGGCTGACATAAAGCAAAGGGAAGAATATCCAGGGCAGGAAGAGGAAGTTGTCACTGTGTGTACAGTTACCACCCAGTCTCCTTACAGTGCAGAAAAAAAATAACTTAAATGAAAATTGCATTTTGTGTTAAGCAAAAATCAAAAGAGTGTTTTCAGGTAAAAGACCTACCCAAAAATGCATTTCAAGTTGATTCTCCAGCAGCACCAGTAAAAAATCCACCCAAAATGCTGAGCCGGGACTGTTCCCATTAAAGAACTGCTGCACACATTCAAAATGACTGCTAAACATTTGTCAAAAGAAGACAATGTGAACGTTCTTGCTATTCCATTGTTTCAGTGCTTCTCAGGTTCTAATTTCTGCCAAACTGGAGAATCAGTTATGCAACGTGGTGTTATGATAATAAAGTCCGTAATTAAGGACCATATGTACGAACACTTTTTCCCATAGACACAGAATAGGTAAAAACCTTCGCTACATCTGGCCCTAAGTGTCACAAGAGTAACACAAAAATACCGAATTACTCTGATTATGGCACGACAATGCAAATTATGCTCCGGCCTCGTCCTGGATTATTTTGTTCTTCCTTAGTTCACACAAGTGTTCTGCTAAATCTATTGGGCTTGTAACATTTTAGTGTGTGGCAGTTCCATGATCACTCTGTAAGCAATATTTGCAACTCCACTGCAACTGTCTTTGGCAGAGTTATTTAGAATAATAAGAAAGATCCTGAAAATATGTCAGGCAATATTTGACTGTGACAGACTGTGCACATTTGATTGAAATGCAGATTTATGGCACAGCACAATGGTGGTCCAGTCCATGCTAGAACAAAACCTCACCCTACAATAGACTTTGGGCCTCATTACAAGACTGGCGGGCCGACTGGCGGCCGTCCAGCCCTGTGGGTAGGACACCGCCGCAGAACTGGTGGTCTCACCCTTCAGGCCAATTCCAATGTTTCCTCTGGGCTGAACAGCGAAACCTCCAATGGAAACCGTGCAGCTACATTGGCTTTCTCACCTCATGAAGCCGAGGCCAATGCTGCCGCACAGAGGGGGACCCGGCACCCTCAGAATGTGCACTGTCTGCTGTAGCATTCTGAATGTGCTGGGCGGGGGGCCCCTGCACTGCTCACAACATGTTTGTGGCCAGTGCAGAGGCCCCCCGTAGCCTCCAGCACTGCCTTTCTGACAGTCTTTTCGTGGCAGGGACCCTGCCAAGAAAAAGCTGGTAGAAAGGGGACTCATGATCAGCATGGCGGTGCTGAACTCAGTACTGCCATGGCTGACCACAACTCCGACTGCCACCACCAAGTTAGGATCCATGATCCTGGCAGTGGCAGCGGTCCGATAGTCAGGGTCATAAACTGGCAGTCGGACAACCAGGCGTGCAGTGGTCCAACCGCCACCGTGGGTTTGGCGGTCCTCGGACCACCAAACTCGCAATGTGGCCCTTTGTGTTTGATTTATCACCTATTTCAACAAATCACCCAGCATTAAGGTCTGAAGCTGGAGGTTTACGTAATTTAACTTAAAGACACTTTAGATATAGGTAATGTTAGTTTTATATTTTTTTTGTAAATATTTTTTCGAGGTGGTAATTGATTTCCAATATGCATTTTTGAATGAAATTCATTTTTAGGAAAACGGTTTTAATAATAATTTACATTGAAATATATACGATTTTATGTATGACAAAGGCAGCCTTGAAACATACAATGAATACTTCCTCTTCTCGGTACAATGACTCGTGCCATATACCATTTATATTGGTCACAGTTACAAATAACAACCAACCTGCATTGCATGTTGTAAGGTTTACATAGAGGAGACCACAAATTATTTAATTGGAACATTGTCATCTGTAAACATTGTATGGTTTTGTACAGAACTAAGGGGGTCATTCAGACCTTGGCGGACGGCGGAGGCCGTCCGCCAAGGTACCGCCGACAAATGACCGCACCGCGGTCAAAAGACCGCGGCGGCCATTCAAACATTTCCGCTGGGCCGGCGGGCGCTCTCCAAAAGAGCGCCCGCCGGCCCAGCGGAAATGCCCCTGCAACGAGGACGCCGGCTCAGAATTGAGCCGGCGTAGTTGCAGGGGTGCGACGGGTGCAGTTGCACCCGTCGCGTATTTCAGTGTCTGCAAAGCAGACACTGAAATTCTTTGTGGGGCCCTCTTTCGGGGGCCCCTGCAGTGCCCATGCCATTGGCATGGGCACTGCAGGGGCCCCCAGGGGCCCCGCGGCACCCCCTACCGCCTTCCTGTTCATGGCGGGTTTCCCGCCATGAACAGGATGGCGGTAGGGGGTGTCTGAATCCCCATGGCGGCGGAGCGCGCTCCGCCGCCATGGATGATTCAATGGGGCAGCGGTAAACCGGCGGGAGACCGCCGGTTTACCCTTTCTGACCGCGGCTGAACCGCCGCGGTCAGAATGCCCTTGGGAGCACCGCCAGCCTGTTGGCGGTGCTCCCGTGGTCGGTGACCCTGGCGGTCACTGGCCGCCAGGGTCAGAATGACCCCCCAAGTGCTGAATTTGAAATGCCAATATCAGGCTATAATGATACTGCAGAATCCAGCTTTTTCAACTGTCACTGTATTGTATGACACTATGGTGGTCATTATGACCTTGGCGGTCAGGAGACGGCCACACTGGCAACGGCTGTAGTACTGTGGCCGGGCCAGCGGTAATTACCGCCAAATTATGACCATGGTGGTGATCCCCCTCATAGTCAGCCAATGTACCACCCCAACTGCCAGTGCAGTACGAACACTGAACACAGCAGTAAAAAATCTCCAGGCAGGCGGAAGACAATGATCCAGCCACCATATTATGACATAGCACACCGCCAGGTTTTCCTGGGCGGTAGCAACACCACCAAAAGCCTGGCAGAAACACATCATATAAAAGGAGACACTCACTTCCAGGGACACAGAGGAGTCAGCAGCTGCCAGGGAACCTGACCTGCAAGTCTTCCCGATGCTGTACCACACCATGGCCGTCCTGGAGCACCAACACAGACGTAGGCAACAACGGTAAGTACAGCTACCTAGGACACAAGAGAGGGAGGGATGGGAAAGTGACATACACAGGCACAACACACACCATACACACACCAAACACCCAGAACCATCTGCAGAGGTAAATGACAGTAACAGAACCCAGGAGCAAAGAAAGCCAGGACACATACCTCTGTTCCAACCACTGTAATCCTGTTGGGTGAAGAGCCCAAATCGAACATATATTCATCAATACATATTCACATGCAGGGCCAGTGGCCAGACCAAAATCTGAAAAAGCCCAGAGGGCAAAGTTCAAGCACCAACTTGACTCCTTACAACATCAGGACTCCACTGCGCAGGGGCATCAAGTTGGAAATAGGCAGGCACCACAGGGGATGGTTTCTTTTTGGGAGGGGGATCCTTGGGTTTGGGTTTGGGAGGGGGTGGCACTTTGCGCTTCTATTTTAGGGGCAGAGGAGTGGTCTTGGGGAGGGGGGCCGGAGTTACACACATGTGCCCCTCATTGGCAGCTGAAGTCTTTGGGGGTGGAACAGGGCTAGACTTAGTGCTGGAGGTACTGGGCTGGGGGTTGGGACCTTTCTCTTATGGGCAGGACGGGGGGAGGGAAGAGCTCAAGGCGGGAATGGAAAAGCTTCTTAGGGTGGGTTGTGGGAGGAGGGATGGGAGTGGAGTTAGAGGGAGTGGTTATAGGAGGAGGAGGTGTGCTGGACATGGGTGCAGGTGCATGGACAGTGTGCATGTGTGAAGCGGATGGCTGTTGGGGGTCTGAGTGCGAGCGTTTGTGTGTCTTTGGAGAGGGGACGACGGGGTGGGGAGGTCAAACAAGATGTGTGGATGGATGTTGTGGTGGTGTCTGCAAGTGAGGTGTGTGTGCTGCATGAGGTGGTAATGGTGGTGGTGGTGACTGCGCATGTGGTGTGGGGGGTGCATGTCTGCCGGTCTGCTGTTGTGTTGACTGTGGGCAAGGCTGTGCAGGTGGCAAGTTCAGGGACTGTTGATGCAGTGCATGCAGGTGTGAGTGCTGATGTGACTGTGAGGGAGGAGGAGGAGGGGTAGACAGTGGAGGTAGTGGATGATGTTGTGAGTGCATTTGTATATTGGCTGTGTGAGTCCTTGTGAACTTAAGTTTTCTGCCTATGTTTGTCTGTGTGCATCTTGTCTATTGTTTTGGGTGCATGCTTGTCAGAATGTGTGCGTGGGATGGGCTTGGGGTGAGGATACTGGCACTGGGAAGTGGGAGTTGGAGGGGGGCAGAAGAAACAGGGACACTGGCGGCCGTCAGGGAGGAGGTCAGAGCCTGAAACAATCTCTCTAGGGCCTCCAAGCCACAGTGAATGCCCTTCAGGAAGGCATTGCATTGCTGCATCTGGGATGCCAGGCCCTGGATGGCATTCACTATGGTTGAATGCCCTACAGAGATGGATCTCAGGAGGTCAATAGCCTCCTCAATGAGGGCAGCAGGGCTGACTGTGGCAGGACCTCAGGTGCCTGCAGCAAAGGAGATTCCCACCCTCCTGGGTGAGCGGGCACGGGCAATTCGGTGGGGGGCTACTGGGATGGCGGTGCTGGTATGGGGGGTGGCATTTGAACCGGTATCTAGGGTGGTCCCAGAGGGGTCCATCACCACCAGGGAACTCCCATCGGAGGAGGTATCAGAGTCAGTTGAATCAGCTCATGTCCCCCCCGTGGTGCTCCTCTCACCCTCTGTCCCACTGGTCTCATCGGTGTCGGTGGACTCTGCCTCCTGGGACCCGTGGGCTGCAGCTCCCTGACATGCCAGTGCCCCTGCTCCTTTGCCAGATGATGCTAATGCACACATGGACAGGATGACAAAAGGAGAGTGGTAGGGGAAAGAAAGAGACACGCAGTCAATCACAGCAACAACATCACAGATGGCATAAACATCACTATCACACACAGGGACTAGGAATGGGAAGTTTGGACCACACTGGCATACCATTGGCTAGGTACAAGAGCAGGTAGGAGCCAGACACTGCCATCTGCACATCAATTGGGACCAACTAAGCCCTGTCTGACATGGAAAGCCAGCTACCTAGCCATCTAAAATATGCATTTCACCCAAATACCTACGCTGGACCATGTTGCAATGTCTAAGCTGACATATTGGGCCATCCACTGGTTAGAACCCTGCACCAAAATCCCATGCTAGGCAACAAAGATGGTTGCACACAAATGTACTCACCCCCTTGTGACTGCTGTGATGCCCTCAAGTGCCCATCCAGCTCTGGGTAGGCCACCACCAGTATGCAGGCCATCGGGGGTCAGGTTCTGACGGGCACCACTCCCTCGTTGGGATGCTGTCCCCAACTGGGCCTCCGCAGTCTTCCGGGCCCAGCGCTGACCTGCTGAGGAAAGACAGACAGAAGAACACCATGAGCCATACAATCCAGTCTGTCAACGAAATGGCTCACATACTGCATTTGCCCCTCATCAAGCACACACATGATCCGTACCACTGCAACAACACTCCCACAAGTCATACCCCTTCAAATGACACACTGCTAGCACACACACACATCTCCATGCAGCCATGTCGCCTGCAACATAACCATGGTGTACTCACCTGTTGGTCTGGAGGCCCATACAACTGCCCATACAGGGGTAGGACCCCATCCACGAGCTTCTCTAACTCCTCCGACCTGAAGGAGTTACACTGCTGCACAGGCCATAGCAGGTTCCAGACACAGGTCACAACAGCACACTCAGTGGATATGTGGCCCCTTGGAAAGTCAGGAATCAAGTGAAGTGGTAGAAAGAAAATGGCGGTCAAGGGCGCAGCGGTGAAGACCGTCACCGCCAGCGTTGATCGTCATTAGTTCCTATACTCCATAGAGGCCCATGTTAGCCAATGAGGAAGTGCACGGCGGTGCAGACCGCCTCCCGTCATGACACCTAACGCTGACAGGGTGAGGTCACTTTGACCTGTCCCTGCATACAGGACAGGCGGTTGCCATTTTCTACTGCTAGTACACATGTACTGATTGTCATTGTTGTCAAATGTACACACCCAGACAATTCCAGTGACCAACATACAAAAATGCTCTGTGTACACTGATGTAGTGTTTCCATAGTTCCTGTTATCATTCCCTTCTTACTTTTGGGTCCCTTAGGTACCAACCACTGTGGAGGAAAAGAAGGAGGAGGCAAACATCCGTGTTATGACCTCCTGTGGACTTGGCTACACTGGAGGACAGGCACATCATACTCACCTATCTTCTGGACAGGGGCTCAATCACAGAGCTGTGTGCACAACTGGAGCCTGATCTGCTACCTGCTATCCGTTGCACCACAGTAATCCCCCCTCTTGTGCAGGTATTATCATGGCTCCATTTCCTGGCAACAGGCTCTTTCCAGGTGACAGTGGGCTTGGCTGCAGGAATGTCACAGCCAATGTTCTCTATTTTGATTGCAAGGGTTTTGACAGCCTTGCTCAAACACATGTGCAGCTACATGTGCAGCTACATCACATTCCGCCAGGTAGATGAATTTCCCACTGTGAAGGCTGGATTCTATGCAATGGGACATATACCACATGTTATTGGTGCCATTGATGGGACCCATATTGCCTTATCCCCTCCTGGGTCAATGAACAGGTGTACAGGAATAGGAAGTGTTTCCATTTACTCAATGTCCAGATGGTGTGCCTTGCTGACCAGTACATCTCCTACGTCACTGCCAAGTATCCTGGTTCGGTTCATGATGCCTTTGTCCTGAGGAATAGCAGCATCCCACAGCTGATGGCACAACTACAGAGGCAGAGATTGTGGCTTATAGGTCAGCATGAGTCTCCACCCAATGTATGTCAGTGTATGCCTTCATGAGTCATACCCCCTGCCATTGTGCAGGGCTAATGTGTGTCCCTCACTTCTTGCTGGTGATTCCGGCAACCCAAACATGTCCTGGCTCTTGACCGCTGTTAGGAATCCGATAACAGGGGCTGAGAATAGGTACAATGATGCTCATAGGTGTACCAGGAGAATTGTTGAAAGGCCCTTTGGTCTCCTGAAGGCCAGGTTCAGGTGCCTCATCTGACAGGTCGATCCCTATGCTACTCTCCTGAAAAGGTCTGCAAGATTGTTGTTGTGTGCTGCATGTTGCACAGCTTGGCCCTCAGACACCATGTGCCCTATCTGCAGGATGAGGAGGGTGACAATGCACCTGTGGCAGCAGTGGACAGTGAGGACAGTGAGGAGGAGGTAGAGGAGGAGGACGTGGGCAACAGGACACATATGATACAGACGTACTTCCAATGACACTCAGGAAAGACTGTTGAACTAAACATTTCTCCATTTAAGTGTTGTGCTGTGTGGCTGTAATATTATGCCAGTCACTGACTTTGCATCCCAACTGACTGTCACCTACATCTTCCCATATTGCAGATGTTGGTGTGGTTACAACAGTGTGATGCTGTGATGTGTACAGGCTGCTGAGACACATATGTAGGATGGATCAACATATTACTGGAAATTTGCACAGGACCATGCAGTTCAAAACTGTTCAATACATTGTAAATTTAATTGAGATAAAACACGATACCTCAAATTGTCCCCAAGGGTGTTTAATAATTTCTCTGGTGTACAATGGAAAGTGCAATAGAGTGGGGTGATGGTTGGGAAAAGCCCAGTGTAGTGGGCCAGTCTGTTTGTTGCACAGGTCCAGTGTCCAAGGGGCCATAGGAAGGGGGGCAATGGCAGTTCATAGTGGACAAGGTGACATAGTGGAACAGAAGAGGGACATTTAAGAGGGGCTAATTTCCTGGTGTTGGTCTTGGTCTTGGCAACAGTCTTTGTTGTCTGTCTGGGTCACAGGAACGTTTGCGGGGTGGTTCACCTTCTGCAGGGGGAGGGGTGCTGTTGGCCTGTGGGTCCTGTGGCAGGGCCTTCTGTCCACTACCTGCAGCAGATGTCAAGGGCTGGTCAGTACACTGGCTAGTTATAGGGGCCCGCTGGTGTGCTGTGTACTCCCTCATGATTTTGGCCATGTCACCCAGCACCACTGCATTGGAGACCATGGTGGCATTTAAGGACTGCAATTCTTGCTTGATCTCCTGTTGGTGTTCCCTCTGCACCCGCTGATTCTCCTGCATGATGTTTAACACTTTACTCATCTTGTCCTTGGATTGTGGGTATGCCCCCAGGACATTAGTGAGTGCCTCCTGGGCAGACAGTTCCCTGTGCCTGTCCTCCCCTGGGGCACAGCTGTCCTACAACCGACCCTGGCACCCTGTGCCTGTGTCCCCTGAACAGTGTGCCCACTCCCATTGACACCAGGACCCTTATTGTCTTGTCTGTGAGGTGTGGACCCAGGTCCCTGTAGAGGTGGGCACACTCCTGATTAATGTGTCCTGGGGACAGAGGTCTGGAGACATTGGGTGGCTGCTGTGCTGTTGGATTCTGTGGGGGTGCTCTGTAGTGGACTGTCTGTGGGATGGGGTAGCCGACTCACCAGTGGTCCCAGATGGTCCAGGGAGTTCATCCAGATCCAGAGCTCCTAAGTTGCTGTCATCACTGGGGGTATCTTCTGGTGGGTGACTGGGTAGCCGTGGCACCTCCTTGGTGCTGACATTGGCTGGGGCACCTGTGGGGATGCAAGTTGTGTATTATGCTACATGTCTCTGACATATTCGGCATCACTAGCTTCCCCAATGTTATTGCTGTTGTCCTGCCACCTTTGGTTGTGTATGGGGATGGATTGTGTGATTGTTAGTTCTCCATACTCTGCTTGCATAGGTGGTAGGTGTACATGCAGGGCTGGAAGGGATGTGCATGCAGTGGGTATGGCATGCAGGGCTTAACATTTCATTTTGGCAATTGGGTTGGTGCACTGTGTGGGATGAAGTTGGGTTATGGGTGTCAGGGTGAGGGGTTGTGGTGCCTTGCAGGTATGGGGTTGATAGGTAGTAAATGTGGACTCACCAATGTCCAATCCGCCGGCTACTCCAGTGAGCCCCTTGGGATGCAGGATTGCCAAGACTTGCTCCTCCCATGCTGTCAGCTGTGGGGAAGGCGGTGGGGGTCCACCGCCAGTCCTCTTGATGGGGAGCTGGTGCCTTGCTGTAGTAGACCACACCTTCCCCCGTAGGTCGCTCCACCTTTTCCTTATGTTGTCCCTTGTGCATGGGTGCCACGATGTTCACCCTGTCTAAGATCCTCCACCATAGCTCCATCTTCCTGGCAATGGAAATCTGCTGGACCTGTGCTCCAAACAGCTGTGGCTCTTCCCTGACTATTTCCTCAACCATGACCCACACCTCCTCATCGGTGAAACAGGGGTGCCTTTAAGGGGACATGGGTGTTGTGTGCGGTGTCTATGTTGTGCAGAGGGTGATATGCGTGGTGTGGTGTGTAGTGTGTGGTGTGTGTGACATGACGGATGAATGGGTAGATGTGATATGTGTGTGCTGTTCTATTGAGGTTTGGCGTGGCAAAGTTAGTGGTCTTCTCGTGTTTGCAAAGGATTGTGGGTGATGGGGGTGTTTTCTAGTGCTGTTGATGGGTGTGTGGGGTGAGAGTATTTGCGTCAGGTGTGGGTTTTTGGTTCTGGACAATGTTGTCCTGTTTTGTATTTGGGTGGCTATTTCCACCATGCGATGTGCTCCGCAAATAGTTTACCACCGTTGAAGGTTCGCTGTGGTGATTCGTGGGTCATTACTTGGAGGGCATTGTATTGGTTGCATAATGGTATGTATGGTAGTACCAACAGTTTATCACGTTCAGTGGGTATGGCGGATTTGTGGTTGTGGCTGTTTTCTGTTGGTTTTGTGAGTATGTGTCACACTCCGGCGGACGGATGTCAGCCTCCGTGGCGGTATGTTGGCGGCCGTCAGCGCGGCGGTATTCAGTATTTACTGCCAATATATGTGCAGCATTACAAAAATCACTTTCAGGGGCCTGGAGACACTGCATGATTGTCATGGAAGTACACAACAGTGAGATCGACTATTCAGAGGAGAGGTTAGGTGCACGCAAAAAGCCCTTTTATTGAACTCAGTCTCTGGTACTATGGCAGGCTTCTCTACACCTTACCACAATATGAACAGTACAGTCATTACTGGTGATTCCAATTCATGTGTATTTAATGGCAACCTTGTGATCAATATCAGCAATACCAAGACTGATAGTAATGAGAATTTGAGTTCCCCTCCACTAAAGAAGGCTGAAAGCAATGTTCGATCTACTGTTCCACATGCTAAAAGGACATTAATGCTACCAATTTTGCAACTACTTCTGGGTCCACTGCAGCTTCTTTGAATAGATGTGGGAATGATTCTCAAGGTGAGGACCCATTACACACCAAACTTATCAACATTCTTAAGGCAGTCTTGTTTAAACTCTGCAATCCAGTACTTACTGTTCTCAAGAGCATAGGATCCTCAGTAAAGACTTTAGTTGATCAAGGAATCACCAAGATGACCGATAAGGGACCCAATGACTTTCCACAAATGCAAAGATCCCCCCGCGCTACACTTTTTTGTGTTGGAACCAGTGTGTAGACGGAGTGGTTACCCAGGTGACAAGGTGCACCTTGAATCTGTCAATCCCAATGTTAATCCCAAGGGACCACGTAGTGATGGTTTTATTCTCCTTTTGTATTAGGGCAATTGAAAAATACCCACAGCTCAGCAAAGACAGGGTGAAACCATACAGTTATAGATGATCAGCAGTATCAGAGACTGGGTATGGAGTTGTCAACAAAGTTCTTAAATTACCACCAGAAACCCCCCCATTGTTGATAGTTCTAAAGGATGTCTCAGTCGTAAACCCTGATCAAGTTGGGGATAATGTCCTGTTGAAAAGCAAAAATTGCCCTCTGGCTTGCGAAGCCTACAGATTTATACAGCTGTGAAACCTCATTTGTTAACATAATCAGTTTTCCAACTGGTCTACTGGGTAGGAACTAACCCCAAGGAAGAGACATGGGACTGTACAGTTATTAACTTCAGGAATAAGTATGTTGCTGGGTCTTTGTTGGACAGGCTCACCTGCGCCCGCTTTTTTCATTGAAATATCATGGAGGCCTCCTTAGGTTATTTCTACAGCTCATCTGGTTTAAAATCATTTAAGTTCCCTATTTATGAAGCCTCTGCTTGTATGGCATTTGTATTACCAACAGTTAACCGCTTTACATCCCTGCAGCAGGGTGAATGAGTGATGGATATGTTGATACCTGCAAATTATGCTCTGCAAGACAGCCTAATTTGGGGCCTGGACTCTAAGTGTGACACTAAAGAATGGTCATCTTTTGGTGCAAGCCTAAAAAGTCCCTGTGCCAGCATCGAAAATTCATTAGAGCCCCTAACTAGTGAGATGCAGAAATGAGTTCCCTCCCTGGTTCAGCAGACACAGATGATGACTAATAATGCTAATCTTGCTAAGATCACCAGCTCTGGGCTGACCCCAAATGCTGTTGCACAACTGGCAGAGCCTATTTATAACCTCAAAGGTAAGTTTTGGAACATCTCTAGCATTTCTAAGCTGATGGAGAATGCTGAATAGTTTGTTTAAATTCAAGATTTTAATATTATTTATCTACAAGAGACTTAGGATCGTGAAGCAGTTCATATGAATGGGTTTCTCTCTATTCACACTCTAGCTGTATGTTCAAGAGGGGGGCATCTTAGAGGAGGTTTATTAACCATGACTCCCGATAATCTAGATAGGAGGATTCAAAAAACCTATCTTGATTACCCCTATTTTCAAATTACTAGCGTCTTGCATAAATCTAAGACAATGCTTGTCATCATCAACTTTCATCACAGCAACTTTATTTCTAAGAACAGAGATATAGCAGTTTCCCTTGAACAGACTCTTAGTAAGTTCTTAAGTGAGCCGAATAGGAAGTTTATTGTAATATTGGGGCGGGGGTGACTTTAATTGTAGGATGTGTCCAATTTCTACAAGCTCTGTCTGCGGAGTGTTGGGGATTGATATTGAGGACTATTCTCATTTTTAACATAGTTTGTGTGGGAGGTGTATAATTCCATCTTGAGCAAATACTTTAGTCTCCTTGCTATTGATCTTAGAGCTTCTCCTACAGTAGAACACACTACCTACACAGGAAGAGGCTTGGGTAGTGTTATTGATTTTATTGCAGTTCCTCAGCAAGAAAACTTTAAGGTGTTGTTCCCACAAAACAGTATGAGTGATCATAACCCTCTAGCTATCTCTCTTGGGCAATGAGAAACAGCAAAATATATTTGCTACTATGCCACAGTGGATCCAGGGGTAATACTGGGAGATCTAGCATGAGAAGTGGAGAGCAGATAATGGCTTGCTTCGATAGTGAACTGGAATCCAATCTTACATTTCTGGCTGTTACTGTGTTTTTTTCAACTAATAAAATGGCCAGAGAGCCCAGGCTGCATAGGTGGTTTGATAGATAGTGCTCATAGAGATATTATTTCTGCCTTGAAACAGGCCCTTAGAGATGGGGAGTTGAAGAGACGGTATTGACAGAATTACAAACTAACACTAGCACATAGGAAGGCGCTTATCAAGCATGAAGACTGGGAAACCTGTATGAAGCTAGTGTAAGAAATGATGTCTGCCTTTCTTGGAAAACTAACTGTTAATGCCCCTTAGTTTGGAGACAGTCAAAACACCCCCAGTGATGTTACTGTTCCATCACATAAATGAGATGAGCTTGTCTCTAGTCTGTATAGTAGTCATGCAGAAACTGACAGCTACTTTGACATTGTACTAAATATACCCCCCAGGGACTCTCTGGACCTAGCACCTATCCCTCTGAAGGAAGTCAGACATGCGCTATAACAGAGTGCTAGAAATAAGTTCCCTGGTCCTGATGGGATATGGGTTGACCTTTTTATTTACAATATTGACTTATAGGCACCACTCCTCACCAATGTTTTGAAGAGTGTTGTTATTGATGGTCCACCTAAATCATGGTAAAATTCCATTGCAGTCCCTATATTCCAAAACAGTGACAGAACAGATCCTTGATGTTATCATCACATTTCCTTAATTGATTCAACAAGTAAAGTTGTGGGCAGGAGTTTATTGAACAGATTCGAAACCTAGGTGGCAGAAAAGAGTCGTTTTCCTGCATTCAGTATGGATTTAGACAAGATCTTGTTACTGTTGACCAATGTTTAAATCTACATCTTATTATTAGTTAGTATGCGTTAGCAAAGAAAGGCAGCCTCCATCTAGCATTCACGGATCGCACTTCAATTTATGATTGGGTGAATAGAGGAAAATTATGGCACAAAATGCTAGATATGGGTGTGGACAGGGCATTAGTCCACTTCCTAGCTCAGCTACATGAGGATGTGACAGGTTGTATAAGGTATGGCTTAGATGGAGAGTCTACTGTTCCCATTAATATGAAGCACAGTGTAAGGCTAGGGTGTGTGCTAGCGCCATTCATTTCTGCTTCTATATTAACAATCTAGATAGCTTCCTGAATACTAGGAAGGCAGACACACCCAGGGTGGGTTCGAGAAAACTCCTCACCCTGCTTTATGCCGATGACTATGTTTTAATATTGTAAACTGGTGTGGGTCTGCAGAAGTTGTTGAATAGATTTGTTTTGATCATGAGTGATTTGGGTTTAAGAACAAATACTGCTAATTCACATGTTATGGTTTCAGGGTACACATGTACTAGCCTGAGGCCACACCTTATTAATGGTGAAAACTTCTTCATGTTCTATCCTTTACTTATTTATGTAATGCCGCGCTATGACGCGGCGTCTCTTTCTGTCCTCACGGGTGGAACGCGCTACCGATATTCGGAGCGCCGTTCCCCACGTTTTTTTACTATGCTTTCTGAGAAGTATATATTTCGCTCCCGGTCGTGCTACACTTACTTGTAGCCTTTTTTCTTCTTTGTTGTTGGTGGTGGGTTTTTTGTTGGTCTTTTTGCCTGTCTCTATCCATGCTGTGTCCATCTTGTCTTCTTGGTGTTTTTGTCCCAGCATGCTCTGTTTTTCTTTTATACTACTTCCTTTTTCCTATACTGGTCTATGGGCTTTTCCCAATCCAAGATGGTGTAACTTCCCTTTCCTGTGATGTCACTTCCTTTTTCTCAGTATATAAGTCAGTCAGTCTTGTTCCTCCTTGCGTTGCAAACACTTCCTTCTGGTTGTGCTGTTCGCTCCTGTTCTTTGTTCCTGCTTTTTTGCCTTGGGAGATTTTTGCCTGTTCTTTGTTTCTGCTTTTGACTTGGGAGATTTTTGCCTGTTCTTTGTTCCTGCTTTTGCCTTGGGATATTTTTGCCTGTTCCTTTTTTCCTGCCTTGTACCCTGGATATTGCCTATTTTTGTTTCCTGTTGTCAAGTCCTGTTTTTTCTTGTTTTCCTTCAGGAGTTCCTGTTGGAGGTTTTTTCCCCAGTGTTGGGGTTTTTTCCCTCTGGGACTCCTACTGGAGGGTACGGTCTGCTTTGGCGTAGCCTGTGAAGCGACACCGTGGCTACTAGAAGGGGTCGCCCTTATCTGGGAGTAACCAGGACCTGTAGAAGACTTGGTGTATTCGCCAATCCGAAATCCAGAGGTGAGAAGTCCAGCGCAGTACGTGACAGATTGCAACGCCAAAAGATTCTGCGTTGCGAGAGCGCCATGGAAGATCCACAGGGAGAGGTGTCAGAAAATGCTCAAGCTATGTTACAGACTGTCCAACAACAAGCCCAAGAGTTACAACAGTTACGGGCAGAGAACACTGCGCTACGACAGGTCTAGTTTTCCCGATCAATGGACATACCACCCGTATCTGCTACTATTCCTCGATATTCCGGAGATCCTTTAAAGATTAAGGAATTTTTGGACTCCCTGACGGTTTTCGTTGCCTTTCGTTCACTCCAGTTTTCTTCGGATAAGACTAAGGTGGGCTATCTGATCAGCGCCTTGTCTGGTCCAGCGCTTGCTTGGGCGACTCCTCTGGTTTCTGCAGATGACCCAGTCCTGGCTAACTATTCCGCTTTCCTGACTGTTTTCAAACAAGTGTTTGAGAGACCTGGGGTAGAAGCTGCAGCTGAAGAAGCCTTATGTGACATTCAGCAAGGTAATCAGGATGTACTGCAGTATATAACCCGTTCAAACAGCTGGCAGCTGAAACCTCCTGGGTAGAACGCACCTTCGTAACCCTTTTCCGCCGAGGCCTGCATGAAGAAATTAAAGATGAGCTTGTACACTCTTCTCCAGCTTGTTCTTTGAAAGAATTAATGGATAAATCTATGAACATCGAGTATAGACTTCGAGAGCGCAAGATGGAAAGACGTAGAACTAGAGCTCCATACCAGCCCGGTACCTTCCGTGCTAGCAGTCGGCGAATGGAAGATAGTCCATCTGAAGCCTCTCCACCTCCCCATGAAGAGCCCATGCAGATAGATCTGGTTCGTGGGCCATTGACGGAGTCGGAAAGGGAGGAACGACGATGAAGGGGACTTTGCCTATACTGTGGTAAGGCTGGCCACCTGATCCGTAGTTGTCCGGTACGTCCCTCAAGGCCTGCGGGAAACGCCAGCTCCCGTCCCCTGTAAGGAGGAAGGAGACGGGAGGAGCTGAAGTACCATCAATATGTTCCTCCAAAGAAAGCATGTCCACCCTGTTTATCCTCTCGGTCAAGTTACAAAGTTCACAAGATCAAGAAGAACATCTTCTGGCTCTCCTTGATTGTGGAGCCAGTAGACTCTATCTGGATGAGACCTGGGCTACGAGTAAAGGAATTCCCCGCATTCCTAAAGAAACCCCTGAGCAGGTTCACACAGTGGATGGCTCTCCGTTAACCTCAGGACCTGTGGTGGCCTCAACTCCTACTCTTTGTTTGACATTTGGGGGGCATCAAGAACACGTTGCCTTTGATCTCATAGCCTCACCAAATCACATCATGATTTTGGGAATTCCCTGGCTAGCCCGACACAACCCCTATATCAATTGGGAAACACGAACTATATCCCTAACATCTTCATTTTGTCAACAGAATTGTTATTCCACTACTTCTTATTGGACTCCTAAAAGGTCATGTCAGTCAACGGCGAAGCAAGTCAACGCCGTGTCCTCCGCCTGCTTCCTCACTCTCCGCATGCTCCGCAAGATCTTCCGCTGGATCCCCGCCGACACCAGAAAAACCGTGACCCACGCCCTTGTCACGAGTCGCCTGGACTACGGCAACACCCTCTACGCCGGGACCACCGCCAAACTCCAAAACCGCCTGCAACGCATCCAAAACGCCTCGGCCCGCCTCATCCTCGACGTACCCCGCAACAGCCACATCTCCGCACACCTGAGACACCTGCATTGGCTCCCAGTCAGCAAAAGGATCACCTTCCGTCTTCTCACCCACGCACACAAAGCCCTCCACAACAAGGGACCGGAATACCTCAACAGACGCCTCAGCTTCTACGTCCCCACCCGCCCCCTCCGCTCCGCTGGCCTCGCACTTGCTGCCGTCCCTCGCACCCGCCGCTCCACGGCGGGTGGGAGATCTTTCTCCTTCCTGGCGGCCAAGACCTGGAACTCCCTCCCCACCAGCCTCAGGACCACCCAGGACCACTCCGCTTTCCGGAGACTCCTAAAGACTTGGCTGTTCGAGCAGCGATAACCCCCCCTTTCCCCCCTAGCGCCTTGAGACCCGCACGGGTGAGTAGCGCGCTTTATAAATGTTAATGATTTGATTTGATTTGAACTAAGGATAACACTAACTCTATCAATATTATCCAGGGGGTTCCAGATTGTTATCAGGAATATATCAGGATTTTTCAGAAACCTAGTAATCCTATTTTGCCACCTCATTGCAATTATGACTGTGCTATTCCTTTAATTCCTGATGAAGTCGTCCCCTTCGGTCGAATGTATTCTCTGACAGACCAAGAAAAGAAGGTGTTAAGGGAATATTTAGACAACAACTTACACAACGGTTTGATTGCTCCTTCCACGTCCCCCGCTGGGGCTCCTCTCTTCTTCGTCCCAAAGAAGACTAAGGATCTGCGTCCTTGTGTGGACTTTTGTGAACTCAACAGAATAACGATTAAGGATCGATATCCACTGCCTTTAATCAGAGAAATATTGGATGCCATTCAAGGAGCCAAGATATTTACTAAATTAGACTTACGGGGTACCTATCATCTCCTTGGGATCAAGGAAGGAGATGAATGGAAGACTGCTTTCCGTACCCCTTTTGGGCACTATGAGTATCGTGTTATGCCCTTTGGACTGACCAACGCCCCTTCTGTTTTTTAACGATTTATGGATTCAGTGTTCTCTGATGTACTCAATCAATATGTAGTCATTTATTTGGATGATATCTTGATATATTCCCGTGATCCTGAGCACCATGTAGATCATGTCCTGCAAGTCCTGGAAAGACTCAAGAAAAACCAATTGTTTTGTAAACCTGAGAAGTGTGAGTTCGATAAATCTGAAGTAAGGTATCTCGGGTTTTGTATTAATCAACACGGAATATCCATGGATCCTGACAAGGTCAGTGCCATATTAGATTGGCCTTCTCCAACGTCCATTAAAGAAACACAATGTTTTCTTGGGTTATCAAACTTTTATCGTCAGTTTATTCAGAACTTTGCCCACCTACAAAGTTTCATAACACAAACAATTAAGAAAGAGAACCTGACGAAGGGTTTCATTTGGACCAAGAAGGCTGAACACGCATTTCAAGAATTAAAGACAGCCTTTACCCAAGCACCCGTGATGCGTCATCCTGACAATACCAAGAAATTTATCGTCGTGACTGATGCCTCAGACTATTGGAGCAGTTCTGCTGCAGAAGCAAGACAATGATGGATTGGAACATCCTATCTTTTATCTGTCGCATATTCTATCAGAGGCTGAACAAAATTATTCTGTACTGGAACGAGAACTACTCGCTCAAAGTAGCTTGTAAGGAATCGAGGCATTTCCTGCTGGGTTCCAGAGAGCCTTTTGAGGCTAGGACTGATCACCGTAATCTCCAGTGTCTTCGGAGCTTTCAGTGTCGCAACAGTCGTCACCCTCGATGGGCTTTCTTCTTTAGCCAGTACGATTTCGTGATCACGTACATACCTGGTTCCCAGAATTTTGTGGCAGATGCCTTATCCCGCAGATATCCTGACATAGCCCAGAACTCCTCTCCACATCTTATTGAGTCTAGCAGGATCATCGGAGCTACTCAATCTTTTCAAGAAATCATTCAATCCGAGTACCAGTTTCTGCCTGCTTCAGAATAGGATAGAGTGACTCCCTTTTTGCAGAAGAAGGACAACTACTTCTATCATCAACATGCTCTTTTCATACCTACCAAGAAAGTGCAGACAGAAGCCGTGCAAATGTGCCATGATTCTCCTATAGCCGGTCATCGAGGTATCAGGAAGACCCAGGAGCTGCTTCAGCGATCTTTTTGGTGGCCTTCGCTAAAGACAGACACTGAAACCTATGTGTCAGCATGCCCAATCTGTGCCCAGACTAAGACACCCCGAACTAAGGTGGCAGGTTTATTAAGACCTTTACCGGTTCCTTCCGCTCCTTGGTGTACTCTATCCACTGATTTCATATGCTCTCTACCTACCTCCTCTGGTAACCTAGTAATCATGGTAACCATAGATTCATTCACCAAGATGGCCCATTTTTCAGTCTTGAAGAAACTACCTACGGCCTCAGAAATGAGTCGCATTTTTCTACGGGATATTTTTCGCCTCCATGGTCTTCCTCAAGAGGTCATTTCGGACAGAGGCCTCAATATGTATCACGTTTCTGGAGAGCCTTTTGTGCCTTCTTTAACATTGAGATTTCTTTATCCTCAGGTTTCCATCCACAAAAAAGTGGGCAAACTGAACGAGTGAATCAAGAACTTCAGCAGTATCTGAGATGTTACTGCAATGCCACACAAAGCAATTGGTCGGAATATCTTGCTCTTGCCGAGTTCTCCTATAACAACACAATACATAGTGCGACCAAGACCACACCCTTTTATTGTACTTATGGATTTTATCCGAGGACTTTCACTACTGTTTCTCGAACATTCTCTTCAGTGCCTGCAGTCACTTCTTTTTCACGACAGATCCGTCAAATCCAGGGCCTACTTCACACAACTCTCCTAGCTTCGAAACAAGCTATGAAGCGAAAGGCGGATCGTTATCGGCAAGCCGCACCTTTGTATCAAGTGGGCCACAAGGTATGGCTTTCTTCCAGATTTCTACCATCCAGGTTTTCCACCAATAAGTTCAAACCACGTTTTTATGGACCCTTTCGAATTTCGCACATCCTGAATCCTGTAGTTGTGCGTCTCCGCTTACCTCATACCTGGAGGGTTCATCCTGTTTTCCATGTGTCCCAGTTAAAACCCTTTGTTCCTGATCCTTACCATTGCCAGTTCCAACGTCCACCTCCTCTTTCTATCAACGGACAGCCTGAGTTTGAAGTCCAGGAGATCTGTGATTCCAGAATTTTTCGACGCAAACTACAGTTTTTGGTCCACTGTAAAGGATCCCCCCTCAGTGACTGTTCTTGGGAGGATGCTTCCTCCGTCCATGCTCCCCGTTTGGTTCGCCTGTTTTTTGACCATCATCCTGACAAACCTGGTGCCTCGGGGAGGGGACCTACTGTAACGCCGCGCTCTAACGCAGCGTCTCTTTCCGTCCTCACGGGTGGAACGCGCTACCGATATTCGGAACGCCGTTCCGCGCATTTTTTGACTATGCTTTCTGGAAAGCATATATTTCGCTCCCGGTCCCGCTACACTTACTTGTAGCCTTTTTTCTTCTTTGTTGTTGGTGGTTGGTTTTTTGTTGGTCTTTTTGCCTGTCTCTATCCATGTTGTGTCCATCTTGTCTTCTTCGTGTTTTTGTCCCAGCATGCTCTGTTTTTCTTTTATACTACTTCCTTTTTCCTATACTGGTCTATAGGCTTTTCCCAATCCAAGATGGTGTTACTTCCCTTTCCTGTGATGTCACTTCCTTTTTTTCAGTATATAAGTCAGTCAGTCTTGTTCCTCCTTGCGTTGCAAACACTTCCTTCTGGTTGTGCTGTTCGCTCCTGTTCTTTGTTCCTGCTTTTTTGCCTTGGGAGATTTTTGCCTGTTCTTTGTTTCTGCTTTTGCCTTGGGAGATTTTTGCCTGTTCTTTGTTCCTGCTTTTGCCTTGGGATATTTTTGCCGTTTCCTTTTTTCCTGCCTTGTACCCTGGATATTGCCTATTTTTGTTTCCTGTTGTCAAGTCCTGTTTTTTCTTGTTTTCCTTCAGGAGTTCCTGTTGGAGGTTTTTTCCCCAGTGTTGTTTTTTTTTCCCTCTGGGACTCCTACTGGAGGGTACAGTCTGCTTTGGCGTAGCCTGTGAAGCGGCACCGTGGCTACTAGAAGGGGTCGCCCTTATCTGGGAGTAACCAGGACCTGTAGAAGACTTGGTGTATTCGCCAATCCGAAATCCAGAGGTGAGAAGTCCAGCGCAGTACGTGACAGATTGCAACGCCAAAAGATTCTGCGTTGCGAGAGCGCCATGGAAGATCCACAGGGAGAGGTGTCAGAAAATGCTCAAGCTATGTTACAGACTGTCCAACAACAAGCCCAAGAGTTACAACAGTTACGGGCAGAGAACACTGCGCTACGACAGGTCTTGTCTTCCCGATCAATGGACATACCACCCGTATCTGCTACTATTCCTCGATATTCCGGAGATCCTTTAAAGATGAAGGAATTTTTGGACGCCCTGACGGTTTTCTTTGCCTTTCGTTCACTCCAGTTGGGGTTTTTTCCCTCTGGGACTCCTACTGGAGGGTACGGTCTGCTTTGGCATAGCCTGTCAAGCGGCACCGTGGCTACTAGAAGGGGTCGCCCTTATCTGGGAGTAACCAGGACTTGTAGAAGACTTGGTGTATTCACCAATCCGAAATCCAGAGGTGAGAAGGCCAGCGCAGTACGTGACAATGTAGGTGTACAGTTTGACTGTAAATCACATGGTTGCATGTGATTAAGGTCAGAAAGTCCTGGTTTGATCAAACTATTGAGACCCTTTTCAGATTTGCTGGGAAGCTGGGCTCTAAATCACTGGACACCGTGATTAACATTTACCCTGCACACTCGTGTTCTGTTGCAATCTGTGGAGCTGCAGGTCTGGGTGTATTGTGACGCCTCTCTTTTTTCAAAATATATGTTCCTGAGAAGGCTCTTGTATGTACCTGATAGTCCTCCCATATTTCATTGTAATACTGAGCTGGGTTTATTGAATCTGGATGATTACATTAAACTAGCACCGCTTATGTTATGCCACTCAATCTGGTCCGAACATGAAACCCTCCTAATCCAATGATTGATTATACCTTGGTAATGCCAGTAATATGCTGTGGCTGAGATATGTTGAAGAGCAACTTGCTTTGTTAGGGACAGTAGACTGCCTCATAAGCTGCAGTACATTACTACTCTTTCCATGAAAAAGAGTATTTTAACCATACATAATAGGCATAGATACAGTACAGTGTTGGGAAACAAAAGGCTATCTGATTACAATCCACTAGTAATAGCAAACTTAATGGAGCCCTATCTCCTGTTCCCCCTTCAGCACTATCAGAAATTTTGTCTGTTAAGGTTCAGATTCGATATAGCTCACTTTTTGGTTTCATATCCCATGAATGTATGTTGTGATTATGACCTTAAACCGTGCCCCTGTGCTCAGAACAGTCCATGCTCCATTTTCTCTTTCTTTTGTAAACTATATGCCGTATCCAGGAATAAATGTTTAATTCCATTTCTGGGGGTAATAAATATTAGATGATGCAGGCCTTCCTGTTTTATTTACAGTTTTTACAGACAGAATGCATTTGTATGATGATTTTTAAATGTATTTCTGCAGCCGTAAGAATAAGGAGGCTAGGGCAGAAGTATGTTTCTTGAATTCCCTACGTTTATGTTTGCATAAGGCACTTTCGGACAGATATACAAAGCATTTTTCTGGTCGCAAACAGCCTGATTCGCAGAATTGGGCTGTTTGCAGCCAGAAAAAAAGCATTTTTAGATGTACCAAACACTATTTTGCGATTTGGTAATCTATTACCGAATCACAAAATGGGTTTGGAGTCACTATTAGGAAGGAGCATGTCAATGGCATCCCTTCCTAACAGTGAGTCACACTGGTATGTATGAATGTTTTCCGACCAGGAATGCGCTCACAAAACATCCATACTTCACCGACACCATGAAGGAGGTGGTAACGGGATCCTCAAGGGATCCCTTCCCCTTTGTGAATGGGGGCACCAGCATTTTTCAGAAGGCAGTGGTCCCACAGGTCACTGCCCACCCTTAAAAAAACGAAAAGAAAACTTTTCATTTTTAGGGTCGAGTGCGCAAGTGCTCTGTCCTTGTTGCAATCTCTCTGTGGGCTTTTAACCACACCCATGTCATGCCCATCAGTTTGGTTGGTTCATGGGCTTGCCTTTTAAAATTCGATTGATTTCATTAGTGAAAGGCATGCATACGTCATGCCTTTTCTGGTGTTTAACCCTCCTCAAGAGCACCGGTAAACTACTGAAAACAGACGAGGCCCGTGTTTTCTACATGGCTTCTGGACTAATTTTATTATTTTTATTTCCTACGCAATGCGATCTGTCTGGGAGGTAGTCAAGCGCTTTGCATAACATCGACCCTTTTACATGGATGATTGCACTTTTGCTGGTTTCTTGGATATATTGCACTTTTGCCGATACATTTGACTGTGAGCAAACTTCTGTTTCCTTTTGTATGCCTCCTTCATGCTCACGGTGGCCGTTGGCTCGCTTATGTGAAACTGTTTTACTTTTAATTTTCAGTTTATGGCAAGAAAAGTCCGGTTAGGAGTTTACAATGCTAACAGCTCTAACTCGAGCAAATGCAATACCCATTGCATTGCAAATGTTTGTTATTTTTTAAATGCATTCCATTTTCCTTTAAGGTAAATGGGCTACATTTTTTTTTTAAACTGCATTATTCAAAAAGCAGTTACAGACACGGTGGTCTGCTGACCCCAGCAGGCCACCATCCCTATGAGTGCAGGCCATTCTCAATGGGTCGTAAATTGTGACCTGCCTCATGAATATTCATGAGGCAGGTCCCTTGCAATCCATTTGGGAATAGCTAACAGTGCTAAATACACCGTAGTACACTGTAGTTTGTGATGTCCTAATAGCGAATCTCAAACATTCACTATTAGGAAATCGAAAACCACTTTTTTTAATACATATGGCCCTTTATGTTTTATCTATTGAATGGAGTTGTTTTGATGATTGCAATACTGCACATTTTCACAAGGCACTTAAGTGCTGTTTTAATGATCGAAATACTGTCGCCCATATTTATACTTTTTGACGCAAAACTGCGCTAACGCAGTTTTGCGCCAAAAAAATTAGCGCCGGCTAACGCCATTCTGAAGCACCATGCGGGCGCCGTATTTATTGAATGGCGTTAGCCGACCGGCGCTGTCTGGTGCGTGAAAAAAAACCACGTACACCAGGCAGCGCCGGCGTAGGGAAAAATGGCGTTTGGGCGTCCAAAAATGGGGCAAGTCAGGCTGAGGCAAAAAAATCGTCTTAACCCGATTTGCGCCATTTTTCTACGACGCCCATCCCCCATTGAAATGACTCCTGTCTTAGCAAAGACAGGAGTCATGCCCCCTTGCCCAATGGCCATGCCCAGGGGAATTCTGTCCCCTGGGCATGGTCATTGGGCATAGTGGCATGTAGGGGGGCACAAATCAGGCCCCCCTATGCCACAAAAAAAAATTAAAAAAAATACTTACCTGGACTTACCTTAATGTCCCTGGGGTGGGTCCCTCCATCCTTGGGTGTCCTCCTGGGGTGGGCAAGGGTGGCAGGGGGTGTCCCTGGGGGCAGGGGAGGGCACCTCTGGGCTCATTCTGAGCCCACAGGTCCCTTAACGCCTGCCCTGACCCAGGCGCTAAAATCCGGCGCAAATGCGGGTTTTTTAGACCCGCCCACTCCCGGGCGTCATATTGCCCGGGAGTATAAATCCGACGCAATAGCATCGCAGTCATTTTTTAAGACGGGAACGCCTACCTTGCATATCATTAACGCAAGGAAGGTGTTCACGCAAAAAAAATGACGCAAATGCCATGAACTTTGGCGCTAGACGCGTCTAACGCCAAAGTATACATATGGAGTTCGTTTTGCGTCGAATTTGCGTAGAACAAAACGACGCAAATTCGGTGCAAACGGAGTATAAATATGCCCCTGTATATCTGAATCTGACTTTTTTTATTTATGGAATTACCATTTTAAGCATGGAAACAAATTGTTGTGGTGTACTGCATTGTCTATTGGTTTTATGTATATGATCTTTTATGGTTTTTTAACTGAAAAAAGATTGACTTGACTTAATGACACTTAAAGGACATGGACCCAGAAAATTTGCAAACACATGCAAGGCAATACTAACCTATAATAATATATACACCATTAATTGCATAGTTGCATCATGTAGAAAGTTCTATCACTGTGTGTTTTATGGTGGTTAGCAGGGATAAAACTCCCAGAGTGACAAGACAGAATATAAATATGGGATATTGATGTCTGGTAAAAAAAAAAGGTCAATGGATGACTGGACCTGTAAAATATAAAGCTTCCCTTATTAACATGCATTAGAAATCTCAGTATACGAAAAAATTTACATACATGTAAAGGTAGTAGAAACATAAACAGGACAAATTTATTTTAAAATTACTTAGATTTATTATGCAATACTTGAGGTCAAGATAGATATGAAACATAAACAAGGGAAAAGCAAGCATGATACAATTGGGAAAGTCAATGATTATTAAAAATATTGTAACTAAAAGATTCTTCCTCAGACAACAATCCTGCAAATCCATAACCACTTCGTATCCTAGATCATCAGATACATCTCGTTAGAATCACAATTTCTTCATCCTAATCTATGGCAGATCCCATTGGAATATTGTGTATAGTTGAACACACAATACTCAATTTATAGACCATCTGTGGACTAAGTGTGTCTTCCTCCTGACTGAGCAAAGCTTCTAAATTGTGACATCAAGATGCCAAATGCCCTTTCAACAATATTTCTGGTTGTCTTTATTATCATATTATATTATTATACTTTTTCTGAGATTCATTCTGTGGTTTGAAACAGAATTATGAGTCACGGCTGAAGACCATATCCTTAATCAATTAAAAAAGTTAAAAAAAATATTATGATATTTATATGAAAGGCAATAACCTTTACATTACATCTAAGGAAACATTTACAGACACAGTTCTAAAACATAAACACATGTACTTTCTGAACCTTAAGAGTGATACAAGTGTAACCTTAGGTTTAATATTTGACATCTATTAATGTGGATTTGCACATGTATGCCCTTAACATACATTACATGAACATTCAACAACTGTGTCTACTAAGGTTTCTCAAAACAGTGAAAATAATTATTGTTACATATAATTTTGAAAACACAGATTATATTCTCTTACAAATAGTAAAGAAAGACACATCATATTTACAGTGTTGAAACAATAATGATGTACTCTTTTAAATTTGTTACCACACATATTTGAAAACATACAACAAGTAAGACGATTAGGAAAACATGTAGTTAGACAATAAGTAAGACAAGTAAGAATAATGTGTTTTAATTTAAAGATGAAACTAATGTATACTTGTATGTAAAAGTAACAAATAAGTAAAATGATCTTAAACACACACATAGATATACTAATATTACTGTTATATCAAAATATGTAGAAATATATTTTGAAATTATATGTAAAAGTTATGATCACATAATTTAAATTGTTATGTTTGCAATACATTATTTAATAGTTAGATTGCCACATAATAACATGATTATTTATATCCAGCATTAAAAAATAACTTACCAAGCAAGAGCGATGTGCCATAGAATCCATTCTTAAGGTGCTCATTTATTGCACAGTGCCTGAAGATGCACAGATCACGTGTACTTCCAGGGTACTTTGCAACTCTATCAGTTGCAGCAGGTGGTACTAATGAGACATGAGTGCAGTCTATAGCTCCCGTGACTTGAGGCACCTGGGCTGTTATATAACATCCTTGATTGCTCTACATCTTGGACAGTGGCCAAAAAGATGATAAAGCATTGTTTGGAATTCCTGCCATCCTGGCACAAGTGTTTTGGAAGGACCCAGACACCAACAAATGTAGTACTGGCATTAACTACACATGTTGTGGGATTTCACGTGAGAAACCTGTCTTGGATTGCAGTGTTGGTCCAATTTTGTCCAGTCAAGCAAACATCTTTTTTTCCCTTCAATCCTAGAATGTGATGACATCCTCATCCCTTAGACCAGTGAGGCTAATCCTCTGATGATATTGTCCTTCCTCATTTTCTGTAACTGGCACTATCGCATGCATCTACTCAAAATGATCTCCGTGGCTAAAGTGTTTTGGAAAGGGTGTTTGAGTCAATTCCTCTATCTATTGGTGGAATTGTGTGGCTTTTTGAGCCTTGTGGGACCATGCGTGGGTTTCTAGTGTAATTGCACCATGGTGCTACACTGTGCAACTATGTAGAATATCATACCATTGCTTTGGATTTGCAATGGTTTTTCATGGGAACACCCATCTTGAATACATGAAAATATGTTTAATGCAATGTAGAGCTTCTACCTTGCAAGCATAGAAATGTCACACAATACTATCACTGCACTGCTTTGTAAATGAAGCTTAAGGGGTTTGTACTGAAGTGCATGGTGCATGGATCACGCAATATATTTGTTAATCTTGGGTCAATGTTAAATACTGTGGGAAGGGTAAAATGTTGAAATGGTCAAATCCCTTGTGTTTCCCCCAGCCACTATAAAATGGAATTGTGGGAGAGGTTTTG
Source organism: Pleurodeles waltl (assembly GCF_031143425.1). Lineage (NCBI taxonomy): Eukaryota > Metazoa > Chordata > Amphibia > Caudata > Salamandridae > Pleurodeles > Pleurodeles waltl. The sequence goes on along the minus strand of NC_090448.1, from coordinate 499,862,970 downwards.
TATACCTCAGAATGAGTAAATGTTATCAAACGTAAGTCATTTAGTCACTGTATTGAATACTTAAAATATTTCAACTTGTTTGAGTTACAAGCTACAACATGAAAGTCATGGGAAAAAGCAACAAGTTTTCTTTTGTTGTAGAAAGCAATACATTAGAGCTTGGACAGTTTTCAGAAGATGCATTATGTAGTCTATAACCAGAGCCTGGAAGGGTCTCGAAACTCTTTCACTACGTGCTTTCACGTGTCGGCACCAAGGCAAAGACTGCTGGCAAACACTGACAGTCAAAAGTACCTATTCTGCTGGAGGCGAGAAGCGAAGTCTGAAACTGAGCTTGTGTTGGGGAAACAAAGCTTGGCGTTGAGAACGCCAGCGAAAAGAGATCCGAGAAATGGCAGCAAATGCACTAGTACACATTAGAGAAATGAATCATTTATCCAGCAAAATGTCAAATGTAATGTCACTGGGCTTAGTTTAAAACATGTTATAAGTGTGTTTACTCCTCAACTGTACGTTCAATAATACACGCGTGCACTCAAAATGTCAGCAAACTGAATATTTTGTTTCTTTGAAATCGCGGGCAAAAATAAATCGAATAACATTCGAAAATGAAATTGTTTTACAAACGTACTTGATCAAGTATCTGTAGAAGGTGTAAATGTGCCTTTTCAGCATGTTTTTTCCATTTGCGTTCAATCAGTAGTTTGCAAAAGTGCTTACAGGTGAACATGCTGTTAAAGAGCTACAAACAAATACACAACTTCACTTGTTTGTTCAATTGTACGTTTGAGGTTTGTTTAATGTTTTTTTTTTTTTTTTTTATCAGGGGAGTGCCGAATTGGTGAAGTTGAAACGCACTTACTTTGCACATTTTTAAACAGCAGTGGGTGATTTCTTTATCTTCAAAAATTACTTAGAGAAATAACATTCATTGTGCGAATGCCTGCATTTCGTTATAGGTACCCTCTTTTGCCAATAATTCAGGCGCCGCCCTCCTTTAGGACAGAGGATCCACGACCCCCTCAACGTTTTGCCCCTCATGAAGAGTGTCTGTCAGGCTGAACAAAGGTCAGCCTGACAGACACTCTTCATGTTCAGGTCAGGCAGCCAGGAGCAGACATGCACGATTTGCGCAGACTCCTGGCTGCCTGAGCTGAACTTTGCTGGGATGAAGAGGTCACAGCTCCTATGGGCGTGACCTCCTCAGCTCAGCAAAGGTGCCTCGAGGCCCTCCCTCAGGTGATGAGGGAAGCGTCACCCATTGACTTTGACCTGGGCGCTTCAGGTTTAAGCTCTGAAGTGCCCAGGGCGAGTGTCAATCAGTGACACCTCGTGAGAAACTGGGGTGGGGTCGGATGTCTCACTTACCCCATCCCACTCTGTGACAAAGTTGGGACTGCTGCCTTCCCTCAATGGCTGACCTTAGCAGCCAATGAGGGAAGGCAGCAGTCCCAACCCTCCTGGGACCTCAAGGCTTGAGGTAAGTGTGTGTGTGATCTTTTTTAAAGAATGTTTGGTGAGTGCGTGCATGTTTGAATGTTGAGTGTTGTTAATGGATGTGCACGTGTGCGTGTGTGTGTGTGTGAAAGAATGAGTGCGAGTGTGCTGCTGCCCCCCTCCCTCCTAAAACTGCTGGCCGCCACTGCAATAATTACATCTACTATTCCATTACCCAAATTTTGCCCCTGAAACTTTCATAGCTGGCAAGGTTTCAGAATGCTTATGTGTGACATTTTCATAATTTCATTATATTTTATGAATGACATTCAAAGGCTCTGAGAGACACTTTCTCACTAGCAAATCAAGCAATGAAGATGAGGGAAACATATAAATATCAGAAATTACACCCATTCGAGAAAAGAGAAACACTAAGAAGATCTTAAAACTGCTGCAAAGCACTAGAAATGGAAGGACACTAACCTAGTAAAAAGCAGTAACATTTTATCCTCATAAAATACAATTTTGCAAATATATGTGGCTCATGTTCTTTTGTGAAAAATGTCACTAGACAAAACACTGATCTTGCTGGAGCACACTTTTATTCTCCAGAAATATTTTGCCATGTTTATTGCTGCCTGAACACTTCTGGAAACACAAAGAATTCAGCCCCCCTGCCAGTTGGTTTTAAGCCAATGTTACTTAATCCAAGTACCCTCCACCCTTATATTTTGCAGAATATTAGTTTTCCCAAAGGCACGGGCTTTAACATAGTTTACTGACTATGGCATGAACATTAGTCAGTTGTTTTTTCAGAAACGTTTCACATGTGAAAATTAAAAAGGTTTAATGAAAAATATTGTGGTTTACTTTAGGGGACGGCGTTTTGGGGATTGGGTGGGAAGCTGTGAAGTGTTTATTTTGCAAATTACTCTTAATTCCCGAAAAAACACTATCATTAATATACTTAGTACCAAATTTAATTGTATGTGGGCTCTCAAGTTGAATTCAGACATTTTGTGCACAAATTAAGCTGCTTAAAGGAAAATTAGATCCATAGAATTCATCCACACGCAAAGCACCTTCATTTTCAGTTCCAACTAACTACCCCTTTCAAAACAATGTTTCCAGCTTGTGGGTAAACCAACACTCTCAAACATTCATAAAAACAAAAAGCTTCTAGGAGGTTCTGGTAACCAAAAATGTGCATCTATGCAATAAAAATTGCACTACCCCTGTTCTGATGGGGCTGATCGAGATATCAGCGAACTCTGACAACCAATACTCTGTTGGCATACTGGACAATTTAGATTCAGGGACTGACTTACTTGACATTTTACAGTGTCTGTTGTGCCGCCGATTTTTTTAAGAGCCCTTCTGTGCAAATGCTCTGCGGGTTGCAGGGGCTGAGTTGGCAAGTTCCTGCTGCAGTCTGGGCATGCTGGCCAGGCTGCTACTGCCTACACTGCTCCTAGAGTTCACCCGAACCTGCATAAAGGGTAGAGCAGAGCTCTTTGCGCTGGTCTCAGGTGCAGCGCTTACCTTATCACTTCAAATCTGTCTCTCTAATTGCACCAGGTTGCTGAGAGCGCCGTCCCTGCATCCTCTACACCCGGGTGCCGGGTGTGCAAATGACCCTGCGGTTACGTTTCTGGGCTCTCAAGGCACCAATCATGACATCCTGTAAAGAGAGCATGATTCAATCAGAGTCGAACAGAGGGGCCGGAGTCCGTACGAGATGTAGCAAAACTAGTGGTAGAACTAATTTGAAGCAAGTCGGGCCCAGAGGCGATTTCCATGGCAACCAAAGTCACTTTGGGCCATATTTATACTTTTTGACGCAAAACTGCGCTATCGCAGTTTTGCGCCAAAAAGATTAGCGCCGGCTAACGCCATTCTGAAGCGCCATGCGGGCGCCGTATTTATTGAATGGCGTTAGCCGGCGCTAGCAGACCGGCGCTGCCTGGTGTGCGTGGAAAAAAACCACATACACCAGGCAGCGCCGGCGTTGGGGAAAATGGCGTTAGGGCGTCTTAAAATGGGGCAAGTCAGGTTGAGGCAAAAAAATCGCCTCCACCCGATTTGCGCCATTTTTAACGACGCCCAGACTCCATTTACATGACTCCTGTCTTAGTAAAGACAGGAGTCATGCCCCCTTGCCCAATGGCCATGCCCAGGGGACTTCTGTCCCCTGGGCATGGTCATTGGGCATTGTGGCATGTAGGGGGGGCACAAATCAGACCCCCCTATGCCAAAAAAAAATATAAAAAAAAGAAAAAATTATACTTACCCTCCATCCTTGGGTGTCCTCCTGGGGTGGGCAAGGGTGGCAGGGGGGGTCCCTGGGGGCATGGGAGGGCACCTCTGGGCTCATTTTGAGCCCACAGGTCCCTTAACGCCTGCCCTGACCCAGGCGTTAAAAAGAGGCGCAAATGCGGGGTTTTTTGCCCCGCCCACTCCCGGGCGTGATTTTTGCCCGGGAGTATAAATACGACGCATTTGCGTCGCAGTCATTTTTTTAGACGGGAACGCCTACCTTGCATCTCATTAACGCAAGGAAGGCGTTCACGCAAAAAAATGACGCTCATTCCTCATACTTTGGCGCTAGACGCGTCTAACGCCAAAGTATAAATATGGCGTTAGTTTTGCGCCGAATTTGCGTCGAAAAAAACGACGCAAATTCGGCACAAACGGAGTATAAATATGCCCCTTTATCTCTGGGCCCGGCTCATATTGCCTGGGACACATTAAAATTAGTGAAAAGACGCATGAACATATGCGTGATAAACCTTTCTGATGTGGTGGTGCGGGCCTGCCTTCAAATGCGTCAGGCTAACCCGTGATGTGTGGCACTTGGTAGGGCAGTACTGTCCTTATGCCATGGGTGGCTGTGTGGCACAATTACCTCGTGTTTCAAAGCCAGAATTTTGTCATTGGTTGCTTCCCCCAGCCCGCCGTTTCACCCCCAATATCGAATAGCTGCCATCTCAGAGGCAAGGAATTATCTAGTTTGCCAGCACCAGAATCTTGCCATAGGTGTCTCTTTATGCCAAATACTACTTCCAGTATTTTGGGGTCTGCATTCTGCTTTTGGTGGCCTCCTTTATGAAAATAATTACCTCCATTGACGCAGCACCAACATTTTGCCACAGGTGCACCTAAGCCAAGAATTACCTCCAGTATGCATGTGTCAGACTTTTTCTATAGTGGCCTATGCAAAGAATGACTTACTCACTCACACCCTAATGAATACACTCTTCCTGTCACATTCACTCTCTCAACCCTTACTCTCACTCATATCCACACCCACTCATTGTTACTCAAACACAACTTTACTTATTCTCATTAGGTCTCACTCTCACTCACAAACATGCACATACACTCTAACACTTTCATATTCACTGACTTTAGGTCCCAGTGCAACTGCACCTGCTTCAACATTGATAGCTACACTCCTAACTCACTTTTAATCCCGCTCACAATCTCCAGTCAGTCACTTCTTCTAGCACACTGACAATCCTTTACTCAATCCCTTGCACTCACTTTCACTTTTTGGTAAACTCTCGCAAACTCAGATTCTCACTCACTTTCACCCTCATTGACACTCTTAAAAGCATTCACACGAACACTCTTACTCACATTGACTCTCAATCATTCACATACACAGACACACTATTTTTTTACTTACCTTGCTTCCTTTCCTGGCAACTGAGAGAGCCTTTATGGCAGCAGAGCAGCAATCCAAAGCTGGATGCAGAAACCAGCAACAAGGAGCCGAACAGAGCAGCAAGGCTGTGTTTGGAAAGGGGAAGGCCCACCTCACTCCCTAAGCCAGATTCTTGATAGAATGCATCAGGGTGTGAGTGGGTGTGTGAGTGGGTGTGTGAGTGAGTAACTGTCTGAGTGAGTGCATGAGGGTCTGAGCGGATCTGTGAGTGGCTACGTGAGTGTGAGAAAACAGGGCTGATTGCAGAGGCCCCCTAACTTTTTGTCCCCATTTTCCACTTTTTGCTGGTGTTTTCCTGACTCTGATGGTGCCCTGGGTACTGCTAACCAGTCCCAGGGCCTGTGCTCTGTGCAAAATGGATATGCAAATTAGGCTCATTATATTTGGCTAAGTTAACCTACCTATAAGTCCCTAGTATATGGTAGGGCATGTAGGTTTAGGGACCACAGCATAGGTGGTGCACCCATAGGTGCACTGCTGAGGTGCCCAGTGTCATTTTAAAGGCAGGCCTGCCTTGCTGGCTGCTTTTAAATTAAAGTTATATGCAAATTCGACTTTGGAATTAAAAGTAGTTCTAAAGTCTTAAACTACCTTATTTTTACATATATGTCACCGCTAAGGTGTGCCCTATGTGCCCCTAGGGCTGGGTGCCATGTAACTATAAGCAGGGACTTTATAAAAATCGTTTTATAAGCTCTGGTGAGGTAAAAACAGCCAAATTCGTTTTTCCCTCATTGTAGTAAATGGCCTTCATAGGCTACAATGGGGAGACTTTATTTTAATTTTTAAAGTCTCCTTAAATGATGCATACCAAGAGTTTGGTATCAAATTAATTGTTGTAGTAAATCCCACAACTTCCAGTTGTGGGATTTAATGTAACTTGTTCAGGTAAAGAGTTTTAAACTTTACCTAAAAAGTTGCCAATTTCAGCCCTGCATTGTTTTTGCTGCTGTGCTCTTATTGGCCAGCCTTTAGCAGCTTGGCCAAGCTGCCTTGATGAGGTGTGAAGTGGCCTGGCTTCACACAAAGGAATGTGCCTGTGGGAAGGAATCTCCCCTCAGCAGATGGTGAGGCAGGAAGGGGGAGGGCTGCCAAACTGGTCTTCAAAGCCAGAGAAGGACATTTGGAGCAACCAGCAACACCCCCACATCCTGCAACCCCAGACAACTAGGTGCCCCCTTGATTAGATTAGGAGAGGGCAGGAGAGGGGTGTGTTTATGATTTTTAGCCACACCAGTGGGTGGGCTCAGCCAGATGTAACCTCCAAAAATCAGATTCAGCCATGATGGATTTTTAGAGAATGTTGCCTCCTGGGATTGATTTTTGCCACACTTCCCAGGAAGTGGTCATCACAGGGGTAAGGACCCTGCACCTGATTGGAGAACCAGGATCCCCCCTCTTTTCACCCAGGAGCAAGGATAAAACTGGCAGACCTGCACCCACACCTCAGATCCCCATCAGATTCCAACAAGGAAGAACCAAAGGAGAAGAAGGACTGCCCTGCTGGACCCCTGGCCTGCACCTGGAAACTGCACTCAGAAGGACTGCACCAGCTGCACACTTGGGCTTCACCACAAGAAGGACTTTGCCTGGCTTCAACTGGTTCAAGGAGGGACTCCCTGTTTGCTCCAGGTGAAAAATTGCTATCCAGAGTCCCCTGCACCAACTCCTGAAGAAAGCGACCAGCTGACCACTGTCCAGTGGCCAAAAAGGAGTTTGCACCAGGTGCATTCTGGGAGTTGTAGTCCGCATCCCCCAAGGACCATCTCAGAACTTCTGGACCCTTGAGGTGAGCTGTGGACCCCAAAAGAACCTTAAAAGGACATCTGGGACAAGCCCCAGAAGTTTGGAAAAGTTTGGACAACTTTTGTAAAAAAGCTCCATAGAGGGACCGACCCGCTGCAGCAACTCTAGCCGGCTTGCCTCAACCGCGACCCGGCCTGATTTGCTGGTTCGTCCCGGTGAAGAAAATCTCGGAAAAAGAGACTAAGTCCGAAGGTAAAAAGTTGACCGGGACCTCCCAGCCAGCGTATCCGAGGAGGGCTCCATGGACGTCGGATCAAGATCCAGGTTTACCCCGGTCGAAGGATTTTCACCTCGAAAAAACGACAAAGTCCGAAGATAAAAATCTCCACAGAGGATTCCAGCATCGCGTATCCGGAGAAGGGCTCCAGGAGGTCGGATTGGACTGGCAGGTTCGTCCCGCTGAAGAAAATCTTCGAAAAAAAGACTAAGGGGGTCATTCCGAGCTTGGCGGGCGGGCGGCTCGGGAACCGCCAGAAGACCGTACCGCGGTCAAAAGACCGCGGCGGTCATTCTGGGTTTCCCACTGGGCTGGCGGGCGACCGCCAAAAGGCCGCCCGCCAGCCCAGTGGGAAACACCCTTCTACGATGAAGCCGGCTCTGAATGGAGCCGGCGGAGTGGAAGGTGTGCGACGGGTGCAGTGGCACCCGTCGCGAATTTCAGTGTCTGCTAAGCAGACACTGAAATTCAAAGTGGGGCCCTCTTACGGGGGCCCCTGCAGTGCCCATGCCATTGGCATGGGCACTGCAGGGGCCCCCAGGGGCCCCACGACACCCCTCACCGCCATCCTGTTCCTGGCAGTCGAAACCGCCAGGAACAGGATGGCGGTGAGGGGGTCGGAATCCCCCATGGCGGCGCAGCAAGCTGCGCCCTGCCATGGAGGATTCCCATGGGCAGCGGAAAGTCGGCGGTACACCGCCGACTTTCCATTTCTGACCGCGGCTGTACCGCCGCGGTCAGAATGCCCAAAGGAGCACCGCCAGCCTGTTGGCGGTGCTCCCGCGGACCCCGGCCCTGGCGGTAATTACCGCCAGGGTCGGAATGACCCCCTAAGTGTGAGGGTAAACTTTTAACCGTGGCCTCCCGCTGCCTGTAGCCGAGCAGGGCTCCATCGCGGTCGGCCTTAAACTTTGACTTTGCCCCGGTCGAGGTGCAACCAGATGACCCGATTGGCGCTTTTTGTTTCTAGGCGCTAAAAAAAGAATAATTCTTTAAAAATTCATATCTCCGGTTCCCCTTATCCGATTTTATTTGTTTTGGTGTCATTTTAAAGATAAAAATATAATCTATTTTTATAATGTGGTTTTGGATTTTTAAACTGTTTCCTGTGTTTTATTTAAATACTGTTTTGTGATATTTGAATGCTTTACACTCTGGGGGTCATTCTGAGCTTGGCGGGCGGCGGGAGCCGCCCGCCAAGCGGGAACCGCCAGAAGACCGTACCGCGGTCAAAAGACGTGGCGGTCATTCTGGGTTTCCCACTGGGCTGGCGGGCGACCACCAAAAGGCCGCCCGCCAGCCCAGTGGGAAACACCCTTCTACGATGAAGCCGGCTCCGAATGGAGCCGGCGGAGTGGAAGGTGTGCGACGGGTGCAGTGGCACCCGTCGCGAATTTCAGTGTCTGCTAAGCAGACACTGAAATTCAAAGTGGGGCCCCCAGGGGCCCCACGACACCCCTCACCGCCATCCTGTTCCTGGCGGTCGAAACCGCCAGGAACAGGATGGCGGTGAGGGGGTCGGAATCCCCCATGGCGGCGCAGCAAGCTGCGCCGCCATGGAGGATTCCCATGGGCAGCGGAAAGTCGGCGGTACACCGCCGACTTTCCGTTTCTGACCGCGGCTGTACCGCCGAGGTCAGAATGCCCAAAGGAGCACCGCCAGCCTGTTGGCGGTGCTCCCGCGGACCCGGCCCTGGCGGTAATTACCGCCAGGGTCGGAATGACCCCCTCTGTCTCCTAAGTTAAGTCTTGACGCTCGTTGCCAAGCTACCAAGGGTTGAGCTGGGGTTAATTTACTGAGACCTAACTGGACCTTAGTGGAGGTTAGTGGCCTATTGCTAAGTGTAGGTACCTACCTGCCCTTACCAATAACCCATTTTCCAACAGTGAGTGCCTGAGTGAGTGGGTGTGTAAGTGTTTGAGTGAGTGTGTGAGTGGGAGAATTGATTTAAAGAGAGCGAGAAAGAAAGTGAGAGGGAGAGACAGAGTTTTTAAGGCTTTGATGTCTGACATACTTAGAATGAGTTATTGTCTCCAATTTAAAATCAAGAAAATATCTGTTCTTTTAAAAACTATACATTTTTTTCTTTCTTAAAAACAAAATGGAAATCAGGGTGGCTGGACTCGAACCCAATCACCGATGGTCAGAGTGTTTTTTATCTTTTTTTCTAGCCCTTCATGGGCTTTCATATTATTTATCTAAATTGTAAAAAAAAAATCAAAGCCCTTTACGGGCTATCTGGCACCACGGGGAAGCCTTAATGGCTCCCCCGCAGTCCTGACATATATATATATATATATATATATATATTTTTTTTTTTAAATAAAATACCCTTTCTGGGCTATGTGGGACTGCAAGAGAGCCCTCAAGGGCTCCTCCCACGGGCCTTGCTTCTTACATTTTTTTTATAAAAGGCCCTTAAGGGCTACCTGGCACTGCAGGGGAAACCTAAGGCTTCCCTCGCAGTGCCAATGCTTCAGCAAGCACTGAGCTGCTTTGACAGCAGCTCTCTGCTTGCTGAAGCATTTCATCTATGTCCCCTGCATGCGTACAGAGATGAAACTTCATAATTTGACTGCAGGACCTGCTTTAACGGCCTGCTGTGAAAATCCAAAGTGTTTGCTGTGCGGCATCCAAGCCACAGCAAACAGCTATGTCCTGGGGTTGAACACCCCCGGGACTTAGCAGGAGCTGGCCTTGGGGAGTGACGATCCCCTGGGCTCCATGAGCCTTCAACAGGACATAGCCCCGGGGGAGGTAGTCCCCGGGGCGTGAGGGTCCAAAATGGACCCCCCTTCTTTTTTTAACACTTTGCCGCAGGGGTGGTGGTTCCCGGGGTCCCCTGCATATTTTGAAAAGGATGCACCAGGGAGGTTGGGGGCCCCTGACCCCCCTCATATAAAAAAAGAAAAGCTCCGGGGAGGTGGTGGTCTCCGGAGCTGTGGGGGTTGGTAAGCATCCTCACACTAAATCTTTAATGTACCTGGGACTTGGCCCACCGGGCGGCTTATGAAAAAACAACTTGTTTTGTTTTTATTTTTTTGCCGCAAATCTTGCGAACTTAAGGCAAATAAATAATTTTTAAAAAGGGGTTTTTGCTCTGGGTGGTCTCTCTGGGACCCCCCTCCCCCACCAGTGCTTTTATTTTATTTTTACTTTTTTTCTGGGACGCGGCTCAAGCCGAGTCTCAAGATGGTTGCACACAGTTCCTGGTTTGAAGTGTTGGCTGCCAATCAGAGCAGTGCATTTTTCTGCATGAGCTCGCCTTTATTAGCAAATACTTTGGGCCAGAGATATACATATTTGAATTTCTCTAAACTTCTCAAAAACTACTGAACAGATTTACTCCAAATAACCAAAAGCATGATCTGCGTACCGACAGCTAGCTTTCTGCCAAATTTGGTGTAATTACGTCTAGTGGGTCAGCCTGTAGCCGTGTCTAAAAAATCCTATGAAAATTAATATGTCAAACGCAACCTTTTTCTCAGCCCCCGTTTGATCAACCCGAAACTTTCCATGTGCAACAAGAATCACTGTGACACTTTTTCTGGGAAAATTTCGGTAAGATTCATCAAACGGTGCATATATAAAGATGTAACATATTTGTATATATGCACACATAGCGAGAGAGAGTAGAGATTGTGGTCAACTTCCTTTGCTCATCCTTCTTTTCAGATGCCACTCACATTTCGCTGCCTCCCACATCATCTTACACATGGGAAAATGTGTCAAGCCAGTTCAACCACTGGCTAGCTTCATTATAAAAAAATACAATTTTCAGGTACATTTATTGATATGTTTCTGAAAAAGTAGTCCACCGATGTCTGAGGTCTGTGTTTGCTGTTTTTATTGGGTGAGTGCCATGTTTGTGAAATTGTAATTCACCGACTTTAAACATTTGTATGTGTGGCCCAGAAACAGACCTTCAGCAGTCGACCAAACAATAAATATACACAAATAAAAAAAAAAATCGTAAGCCTGCCAAGGCCAGATCTATTGGTGTTTTGCTTGTTATTACGGTGCTAAGTATGGCGGTTTAAAAAAATACATAGTGGATGAAAACCAAAGCAAGAATAATTTTGTGCACAACAAAATCACATAAATCCAATAGGATTTGTGGGAGAATTCTTTCTAGAAAAAAAGTTCTATTTTTGTTTGAGAGAAATGTCATAGGCAGAATTATAATGTCATGCACATACAGTAATGTACTATTGTTTTGGTATTGTGCCTAGAAATACAACAAAATTGAAAAAACCTGCATATTCAAGCTCTTAGATCAGCCCGTGAGACAGCTTTAGATGTTTTGCCAGTCTCATGTTTTCCAAAACATCTTTTTGGCCAATAAAATGGACAGTGGGTCACCCCACTCCAACAACTGGATGTCTTGATCATGAATGAATGCATTTTGCTAGCGCACACGTGAAGTCATCTACCAGCGTTTGAAATTGGAAGGCACCTGCATTTACCCGTGGCACATATTATTGTATTGAGAAAGAGAGCTTTGCTTATCCTTCTATCCAACTTTCCCACACATTATACTCTCTCGCTCCCTCCCACCCCAGCACACAGCAAGGCCTTATGAGTCAAGCAGGTTCAGCCATTGGCTATCTTTGCTATAACAACTCTACAATTTGCTGGTACATATGTGTACACCAGTATGGGAAGGAGTGCACCGATTTCACATTTCTAAAGCTACTTTCTATTTACCAATGACTGGTAGGACTTGTGTATAATAGAGCGCCATCACAGTTTTCCTAAAATATGACACTTATTGAAAGCTACAATATTAACTCTTTAGTATATAGAAAATAATCACAAATCGTTAGAATACCAAAGAATATATGTTATTGGTTGAGGCAACCCACCCTTATCTTTGTGAATGGCTTTTCTATCTATTTTCCAGAAGGACATCTAGGGGCATATTTATACTCCGTTTGCGCTGGAATTGCGACGTTTTTTTTTACGCAATTCCGACGCAAAACTAACTCCATATTTATACTTTGGCGTTAGACGCGTCTAGCGCCAAAGTCCATGGAGTTAGCGTCATTTTTTAGCGTGGACACCTACTTTGCGTTAATTATATGCAAGATAGGCGTTCCCGTCTAAAAAATCGACTCCGAGGCATGTGCGTCGGATTTATACTCCCGGGCAAAATTCACGCCCGGGAGTGGGCGGGTCAAAAAAAATGACGTACGGCCACTTTTGCGCCGTTTTTTAGCGCCTGCATAAGGCAGGCGTTAAGGGACCTGTGGGCTCTGAAGGAACCCAGAGGTGCCCTCCCATGCCCCCAGGGACACCCCCTGTCACCCTTGCCCACCCCAGGAGGACACCCAAGGCTGGAGGGACCCATCCCAGGGACATTAAGGTAAGTTCAGGTAAGTGTTTTTTTTGTTGTTTTTTTTTGGCATAGGGGGGCCTGATTTGTGCCCCCCTACATGCCACTATGCCCAATGAGCATGCCCAGGGGACAGAAGTCCCCTGGGCATGCTCATTGGGCAAGGGGGCATGACTCCTGTCTTTGCTAAGACAGGAGTCATTTCTATGGGGGTTGGGAGTGAAAAAAAATGGTGCAAATCGGGTTGAGGCGAAAAAATTGCCTCAACCTGACTTGCCCCATTTCTTGATGCCCAAGCCCCATATCCCCCTACGCCGGCGCTGCCTGGTGTACGTTGTTTTTTTTAACGCACACCAGACGGCGCCGGCGGCTAACGCCGGCTAACGTCATTCGATAAATACGGCGCCCGCATGGCGCTTCAGAATGGCGTTAGCCGGCGCTAATTTTTTTGACGCAAAACTGCGTTAGCGCAGTTTTGCGTCAAAAAGTATAAATATGGGCCCTAATCCCTACGTGAGGTAGTACAGTCTAATGAAATTCTCCTGAAGAAACTGCCTCTGATTCAAGAGGGGCATCTAGTAGCAGCTTGCAGTATTGCAGCTTTGTGAAAGACTGCAAACAGATGCTTCTGACTCAAGAGGGAAATTTGCCAAGGCCTTGAGGTATTGCAGCTGTTAACGCGTCCGTCTATGTTAATTTATACACATCAGGACTCGTTTTAGGCCGATGAATCTTTGGACCCAGTGGTGAGACACCGTAAGACGAGAAAACTGATCAATATATCAATCAATATGTCAATAACATTGTCCACATATATCACCACAATATATTTCACTTTAGACATCAATAAACCTTCGGCGCAACCATGACCTTTCAGTCATGAATAACCACACCTTAATGGAGTTTTGTGAATTTTATTCCCTATTGATTACAATCTAATAGCAAATGTATTAATCTCAAAACCAAGAGGCAATTGAACATAATCACAAGACGACAACCATGATAAGCTTTCAATAATGCAAAGGTCAGAGGCATAAGATAATCATGTGAATATAAGCAGATCGCAATACATAGAACCTCCTAAAGGTCTTAGTTCAGCATAGCACTACGTCAGTCACGTCATTTTCATCAGTCGTAATGAATACCTCATCTAACCTCAAATTAGCATTAGCATGTTGGGCTTCATGCAAAACAATTTAGAACATCAATTTAGAAAACATCTAATTAAGGTCTCTAATCAAAAACACACAGCAGTTGGTACCTAGAAAGAAAAGGCAAATAAATGTATTTCCATTAGCAATAATTACCCTCCTCAGAATAGGTCAGCATACAGGATCAGTCTTCGTCTTCAGGACATCAGTTAGATCACCGTAAGTCTATCTAAGTTAAAGGCAAGGGACACTTTCCTCATAAGGAGGAAAGTGTAATGGGCAGTCGATGGGCAAGGATGGTTTGTCTAAGTCTCAAATCACCAAATAGAGTGACAGAGTTTCTGGATACAATCGATATAATTCCCTACCTAATGCGCTTTGTCTCTTGTGTCATGGGTTTTTATCCCTTTTCCGTAATACATTCCCCCAAAATTCTATTGGACAGTCACTACACCCCACTATCGGTAACCTATCAAATTATACATTAAGTAATGCATTTGTCATTTCATGATATATCCTGAGTTTCTAATTGGTCTTCATAATTGACGTTTTTCGTAGGTGGCACATCCGGGGTTACTTCATTTCCTTGGCACACATCAGGTCAAAAGTTCTCTTCTCCACGCTTTAATGTCCTTGAAAGTTTCCATATCTGTTTCGAAGTTCATAATTTTATACTAAAGGCTGCTAGCATGCGGATGAGAAAATCTAGCATTGTTGCAAACAAGTAAGGAAAAGAACAATTGCTGGGTCATGGTCTTTTGCAAGTCAGCACACTGGAGAAACAGAAAAATACGCTTTAATATGAGAGTTACACAGCTAGTTCTTGACTCATGCTAACTTAAGATATACAAATTCTAATGAATGCAGTTTTATACGTTTTAATGTGCTCAGTTAGGCATAATATAAACGATTATTTCTTATAGTTGACATTAGTTTATACATGTGAACAATTCTCCACGTTTAATACGTTTCAATGAATAATATTGTTAATGCAGTATTGTTAAAACATAAGCATTTCACATCTATAATATGTAATATTTAAACTACGCTCTCTCAGTCCCTCCTCTGATGACGATCATCATCACACAATCTTTTGATCTTAATTTTTCACCTTGCGCATGATACGCATTTCAACATCTTGCCCTTTATGTGAGCTTTCCCATATTTCGTTGAACATTTTCTCTCTTTCACTTTCTTCATTTTGTCGGGCTCTTTTAGACCAATTTCTTTTTACTTTGTCATTAATTTTGCATACCCCCCATAATCCTAATAGACAAATCAAAACAATTAATAGACCCATCATAATTTTTGCAAGTAGCCCATTCCAAATGTTGGTAAACCACCTTCCCACTCGGGCAATCCCTTTCCCAAATTTCTCCCAAACACCAGGTTCTTTTAGATCCTTCAAATCCATACTATCTCTAGTAAGGTTAGTAAGCATGCTTCTAATTTTCTTACTGTTATCTGGAATAAATGAACAACAATGACGTTCATTAAGCATTTTGCACACACCTCTACTCTTTGCTAAAAGAATGTCTAAAGCAAGCCGATTTTGAAGAGTCATAGCTCTTTCTGCAGCAAGTTCAGTATCCGTCAGAAGTATAGCTCCTGTAAAATTTGTCAGCATGTTATCCACAATAGTAGACAACTTTTAAATTTTCATAGAATTTAAGATAACCCCTACTGAGGGGATTATAGCTCCAAATATGTCACCAATGACAGCCGCCACTGATTCTCGCTTTTGTCTAGTATGTTGCAATTCAGACGTTTTAGGTATTTGTTTTAAGTCATCAATCTGGTATATCTTTGGGAATACTATTCCCAAATAACATGTCCCATACCATCCCTTAGGGAGACGGTAATATGCGTTCAATCCACAAATATAGTAGATTCCAGGAATCGCTGGATCTTGTCCATTTAACATAAAGGTCAATTTACTCTGAAACAAAAACACATGCCTACATTGACTCGTACCCACAAACAAATTGTCTTGATCAGATTTCGGTCTATATATACAGAATCTACCTATGTGTAATGCATCTATAGCTAATTTGCCTTGTGTTTTAATTGCTGTGTGAGCATAATCATTTGCATAAGTACGTTTTTCTAAGCCTTTTTCTAACCTTTCTTTCAGTGCTTTGCGTCTATCATCTGTGTGATCTAAAAAGCTTTTCTCCACAGGAGACAGTAAGCAAGTCAAATTATTGCGATGTGCATAAGCAGTTCCAAATGTAAGTGTTGGCTCAAAGAATCCTCTAACTATTTTAATATCATGCTCTTTAGCTAACTTATTTAAGAATTCAATCAGAGGCACAAAAGAAAACACAACATCCAAGTTTGAATAAAAGTATTGCACATGCTCTTGATCATAGAATCTTGTTAATAGCAAGCTGCAGCTAATTCCATAAGTAAGAGGGAGGCTATGATAAGTAACTCCCTCCTGCACAGATGAAGGAATTTTAGTACACACATAACAGTCTTTCGCGTCCATAGTTTCCACATACTCATTTAGTTAGCGATAGAAGACATTAGTAGAAAGTTCCCCTTTTGCATTAGTTTCCTCATGCATATGTCTTGCATCTTGCTCAAATTTTTCCCACGGTGATAATTTATTAGTAGTAGTAGTCTCAGGTTTTGAAGTTGCATTAATAGTTTCTTTCTCTCTCCATGGCATTCCTACAATCACTCCCACAATCATTATTGCACATACAACACCTATCATAAGTCCTAACCAACCACACACCTTACTTCCTTTGCTACTATAAGCCATGTTTGTATAGAATCAGAATAGCAGATCAACAATCAACTTATGAAGGCAAAACTCTTTCTGCGTATTTTACAGCTTCTTCACTCACTCCAGGACCCTTTTTGTCAATTCAGGTTAGCAGCTTGTCGTAATCAGGTTTCTTAAAGTCAAATCCAGGTTTAGTGTCACTTTCCGGTAGTTTCTAAAGATTCTTTTTCTTTTCAGCTTTCACGAATTCAATTTTTATCCAAGTTTTCTTGTTGTATATTTTCAGGTACCGTAGTATTGGCCTGGTACTTCTCGATCAAAGCAGAATGCTAAGAATTCTTGTTGCCATTCAGAGGTTGTAGCATATGCCCATTCAGGACCTGTATATCTTCTGTTTGCTATTCTTTTTCTTTTTAGCCTCCGTTCACCTTGTTGTTCTCCTTCACTCAGATCATCTGCTTGTGAAGTATCGATTTCTTCTATTATTGTCTCGTTTGGTATCTCTCTTATTCTAAGATGTGTCTTGTCTGGCCAATCATCACCTCTGTGTGTCTTGTTTCAGTGTTTTCCTTCAGGACGTTGGACAGCACCCCCCTCTTGTGATATGGTGTTTTCTCCTGACGGACTTGTAACTGGTTCAGGAGACTCCGACTCGTTTTGATTTGAATTTACAACTTCTCCTTCTCTGTCGTCTTCCAGTTCTATGCTGAGTTCGGGCTCTAAATCGTATTCGTCTACTTCTGGGAGAACCTCTCCTTGACTTAGTTCTCCTGCTGCCTCAACTGAGATAGGCACTCTGTCACCTCTCTCGAACTCACTGTCAGCTTGAGGGACAAGGCTGTTCTCAGTGGGCTCTCCTGTAGTCTTAGATCTTTCTTGACTGATCTCTGACTCTGAGACTTCTCCTCCTGAAGTTGCTGTACCGGAAACTTCAAGTTCCTCTTCAACAGGACACGTTACCCTTTTTGTGTGACTGGCATGTATCCAGTTGGGAACCCCGGCACACTTGACAGCAGTAGTGGTCGTCAATATTACTTGATATGGCCCCTTCCAACGTGGCTCAAGACACGATTTCCTCATGTGCTTCTTGACAACCACCCAATCTCCAGCTTGCAGAGAGTGTCCTGGTTCGCCGATTGGTGGCAACGTGTTAACTTCCACCTGGTGAGAGAAAGAGCGAATCACGTCAGCCAAACTTTTGCAGTAATCCAACACCATATCATCTGTAATATTCACTAGTGCATTTGCAGGTACCGCCGGTAACCTCATTGCTCTGCCCATGAGGATTTCATGGGGGGACAGTCCCGTTTTCTTATCTGGGGTGTTTCTCATAGACATCAGTACTAGAGGTAATGCGTCTGGCCACTTCATGTTTGTTGCTGCACACATTTTTGCTATTCTTGATTTTAAGGTACCATTCATCTGTTCAACTAGTCCTGATGATTCAGGGCGATAGCTACAATGCAACTTTTGTTCAATGTTGAGTGCGGCACACAGGAGTGAAACCCACATATCATCTGCTCTTTATACACACTGCATTTTCTGCCAAGCACGGCTTTGTAATGTCTTTAGTTCGTCTAAGGTATCAACCACTCGTAATGCTAGGCTTAAGCTCGTGTCATTTTCAGGTTGTGGTAACAACTCCCACTGCCCTTTAAATGATATACAGTTCAATGCACAAAATCTTGCAACTTGGTCTGCATAACCATTCCCCATTGATACAAAATCTTGTGATCTGGTGTGAGCACTGCACTTCACCACAGCAATTTCAAGAGGTAACTGAATCGCATGTTACAAATCTCTTATTTGTTCTCCATTTTTCACAGGTGAACCAGAGGAGGTCATGAAACCCCTCTGTGACCAGAGTTGGCCAAAATCATGCACAATTCCAAATCCATATCTGCTGTCAGTATAGATAGTGACTTTCAAATCTACAGCAGCGTGGCAGGCTTTTGTAAGAGCTATTAATTCTGCCACCTGTGCAGAAAACACTTTCTCGAGCCAGGAGGCTTCGACTATGCCAGTTATGGTACATACAGCGTAACCAGCTCTCAATGTTCCAGCTGAATCTCTTAAACAGGACCCATCAACGAACATAATGCAATTGTTTTCTTTTAACTGGGTATCATGTATGTCTGGGCGAGGTTTGGTACAGAGCTCGGTCACCTCAAGACAATTATGCTCAAATTCTTCCCCATCTTTGATTTCTGTATTCTCATTGGGAAGTAGAGTTGCCGGGTTTAGCACAGTGCATCTCTTTAATGTAACATTTGGTGACCCCAGAATAATCGTCTCATATTTGGTAAGTCGTGCATTTGTCATGTGTTGCGTCTTAGTTCGTGTCAACAGAATTTCAACAGAATGTGGAACCATTACTGTCAGAGGGTATCCCATGACTATGCCTTCACATTGTGAAAGGCTTTGACCAACTGCTGCTCGCAAACAACCCGGTAAGGCTGCTGCGACAAGGTCCAAAGTAGCTGAAAAATATGCTACAGGGCGATTTGCATCTCCGTGGACCTGTGTTAAAACAGATAAAGAACAAGCATCACGTTCATGACAGAACAACAGAAAAGGTTTCTCATAATCAGGCATTCCTAATGCTGGAGCCCTGCACATGCACTCCTTCAACTCTAGAAATGATTCAAGCTCCTCTTTTGTCAAAGTGATTGTGTATGGTTCGTCCTTGACCTCTTTTCCTGTCAATTTTATTAAAGGTTTTGAAATAATCGAGAAGTTGGGTATCCACTGGCGACAGTAGCCCACCATTCCCAGAAACATCCTGACATCTCTCTTTGTTGTTGGGGGATTAATTTTCAAAACAGCTGTTATTCTCTCTTTTGATATTCTTCGGGACCCTTTCTCAATCAGATGTCCCAAATATTTCACTTCTTTTTGACAGTATTGCAACTTCTTAGGTGACACCTTGTGTCCATTCTTTCCCAAATGATTCAAAAATGCAATGGTATCATATTTACAGCTGTCTCTTGTTTTAGATGCAATCAACAAATCATCAATGTACTGCACAAGAGTCGAATTGAAAGGCAGCACAAGAGGTTCCAAATCCTTCTTCAATATCTGATTGAAGATGGATGGTGACTCAGAAAACCCCTGAGGAATTCTGCACCAACTGTACACCTTATCCAGGAATTTGAAACTGAACAAAAATTGGCTGTCTTCGTGAAGAGGTATCGAGAAAAATGCTTGTGATAGGTCTACCACGGTAAACCATTCAGCATCACATGGCACCTGAAACATTATTACTGCTGGATTAGGTACCACAGGGCAGCATTTTATCACAATTTCGTTTATTTTCCTCAAGTCCTGCAAAATTCGAACCTTCCCACAGGGCTTCTTCAAACCCATAATAGGAGAGTTACATGGACTGCTCAAAACTTCTTTCAGAACTCCCTGTCTGAGAAAATCTGCAATTATCTGCGTTACTTCAATGAGGACATCCGGAGTCATGTGGTATTGTGGCACTTGTGGGAACACTGCATTTGGCTTTATCTGTACGTTGACTGGTCCTACTCCCTTGATTAATCCAACCTCTTTTCTTTCAAATCCCACACTTTCTCTGTTACAGACCCTTGTAGATCAGAAGGTAGATCGATCAAGGTAAACACTGGGAATAGAGTAATTAGAGGGTAATCTTCATTCGTCTCTCCTCCTTCTTCTATGAATTGACCCTCATCGTCACTGTTTGTCTGTACTTCTATTCCATCATTGGAACAGGTAATCGAACATTTGGTCTTACATAATAAGTCTCTCCCTAACAAGGGCTTGAATCGCATACAACAAATTTATGCAGGCCTTGGAAATTTCCAATTTCCACCTGTACTGGGTCAGTAATTGGGTTAGTCAGGTACTGATTTGCCACACCGACCACTCGTATGGTGCGCCCTGAAAGAGGTAATCTCGGTACTTCTGCACTTCGAACTGTAGAGCGTGTAGCTCCTGTGTCAACTAAAAATGAAACCTTATAGCCCATTACCTTTCCCTCTACATATGGGCCTCTCTGATCTACCTCTAAAGATGCTGCCAGTCTGCACTCTTCACTGTCTGAGCTGTCATCTGACCAATCCCCATTCATTACACTTTCACCTCGTAATGGGAATTGTTGTACAGTGTTGTTTTGGTTTGTTACCTGGCCTGTGACCTGCTGAGGAAGCGTCACCTGTTGCTGTCCCATCGGAGCTATGGGTAACTGCATTTGCTGTCTAGGCACCATTGGAATCTGCTGCTGCATTGGTTGCACTGACACTGTTTGGAAACGTGGCATTTGCATCTGCTGCATGGGTTGTATCCCTGGTATTTGCACCAAATTATTCTGAAAATTCGGGTTCTGGTGTCTCATTTTTGGACCACGTGAATTTTGTAATGTGCCGACATTAATGCTCTGCTGAACTGCACCATCCTGCATCATATTTGGACAATCCCGTTTCCAATGCCCCATGCCCCCGCGCGCATGACATGGTGACATCCTTTTCATTCCCTGACCGTCATTTTGAATAACAGTATTATTCATATCCGAATTACGGTTCACAAAACCTCGACCTCTGCCTCTCGGCTGTGCCTGAAACACACCATTCATTTGCGGTTGTTGCTGTATCATTTGCTGAACGCCATTTCCCTGTATTCCAGCTTGTGCGGCCCTTATCTGTATCACCATCACTTTCTCCTTCAACTTTTTCTGCTTCAACTCAATTTCATCACTCTAGTATTTCGCGTACTGTAACACTTCATCAATCGGTTTAGCTTGCCAACAAATCAAATGATTCTTAATCATCTGGCTGACCTCCGGTCTCAGCCCTTCGACGAACCTAAACACAAGATGGTTCATGTCCTTTGGTTCGATAGTCTCAGTACCACTGTAATGTTTGAACGCTTTCAACAATCTCTCATAATACGCATGTATTGACTCTTTAACCTCTTGAGAGGTCCGGTCGATTTTCTGCCAATCGGTCACCTTCGGCGACACCTTTTGCTTCAAAAACTCAATTACTTTATGATAATATTTCATCACCTCTTCAGAAGGTGCTCCAGTCACCTTATCCCTTGCCGGCTCCTTCGTGGGCCAATCTACCCCTCTCTTGCACTCGAGCCACAAATCTGGCGGAACAATGATCTCAAACAAAGTATTCAAGTCTTCCCAGAGACACTTCGCAAGCTTCACGAACCTATCTGTCTGTTGATACCACTCGATCGGCTTTTCTCTTAACCTAGGATAATCATTCGTAAAGGATAAAATGTCTCCCCTAGACCAAGGCACATGCACTAAGACACCACCAGCTGTTTCTCTCATAGGTAGGATTTTCACAGTGTCTAGATTGGGTGTGGTCGGTACTTTATTAGACCCTGAGCTATCTCTCTTTCCCTAATCTCTTTTCTTTGCCCATCTACCTTCCCATTTCTCTAGTGCACCCCAAATTTGTGCACTTTGCAACAGCTCTTTCAGGTGTGCCTTCATGCCTGCAGATCTCATGTGCTCAAAATCTTTAGTGTCAAAATCTAATCTGTAGCTCCTTTTCAAATGTTTAGTGTTTCCAATATCGACATTGTATTTGTCTGCCAAATTCGTTAATCTCTGGTGTACTTTGCCTACCTCTTTGGTAATCTTGGGGCACAAGTATCTCAATTCTGCCTCAGTGTATGATTCCAACCTATTCACTCCCATTGTTCCTTCCACCAACTCAGCAGCTTCTGCTCCTAGTCGTATAAGATTCAAGCATTCATCTTGTTTTTCTTTTTCAGGTTCAACTGTGGTCACTGTAGTCTTTTGCGAAGTACAAGTTTTCTCTAACTACTCATTTAACTGTTGTACTGTAAAACCCTGCAGTGAAATGTTCCCTGCATGTATCATTGGAGTGTGTGAGGTATTCGTACTCATGGTTTGGGGAGTCAAGACTCCCAACCCTGCTTGACGCATTGCTTCAAGAGGTGCCCCTATTGGACTAAGGTCCATCAAGGGTCTCGGTTGTTCGCATGCCTGTTCTCCCTGGGCCATTAATTGTGGAGTTCTAATAGGCCCTCCTCTTATCGCTTCATGAGTCATAACTCCCTGTTCACATGTCCTTGTTTTCTCCTGTGCATATAACGGCACTGGGGGACCAACAGTAATAGGTAGCGATATAGCGGCAGGTGTCTGACCTGGTCCCAAGCTTCTTGGAGCTTCAACACCATAAGTCTGCTCTAATGTACCTGGTACAGGTTCTATTAGTGGACCCGCTACGGGGTTATACCCAGGTATCAGCTGTGGCGGTTGAGACACTAACTTTGGAGTTGACTCAATCTGTATTAACCTTGGCTTTGTATATATCGGGTCTGGCGGCACCACCAAGTTCGTAGTAGTCTCAAGCACTAGGACATCAGGGTAAATTCTTTTTATCTGCGGTGGAGGCTGCAACTGTATCGGCAAGTCTGGTGCAGTGGGTACACTGACACCATTCCGTATCGAGGCTGTATCGCTAGTCTGTACTGTATCAGTAACTCCCTTTTCCTTCGTCTGGTTCCCAGGATCCAAGCTAGTACTTGGAGCACTGTCGCTCACCGCATACGGTGGCGGACGATCATGTAACAATCTATCCATAAACGCCTCATCATCTGAATCATCTTCTTCTTCCCAGGACCTTTTATTTTCTTTGGTTTTGCCTGAATCTTTGTCGGTTTTACAAGAAGCTTTCTTTCCCTGTGTCTCTTCTCCCTGTGTTATTGCCAGGAACAGCTTCAACCCATCTACTATTCCTCGTCTCCACATTTTGTTTTCATTGTCCCATCTAGCCTCTGCATAGGATTTTTCTGCTCTTGTCAATCTTCTGTGAAACCTTTCTTCCCTATGTTTAAGTCAGGTCCCAAAAAGCCAAAGCCTCGTATTGTGCCGGTCTCGGAGGTGGTTTCTGTACACTTAACATCCACCTCAAATTTTCTAACACCTTTGGATTGAATGTCCCATGTTCTGGAAACGCTAGACACCCCTCTTTCTCGGTTAATTTGCACCATTGTTTCATCCATAAACAAGGTGCGACACCCTTTTCCTCCATAACTGTATAAGCTGGAGTACCCTCAGGTGGTGTAGGTTCCCTATCGGTTGCAACAATATATACAACTCCCTTTAAAGCGCTTTTGAATGCCTTGACAAAATTCATTTTTGCAATTCTTTATTTCGTATTTAATCAGAAAAACGGCTTAATTCCCAGGACGCTCTTCACCTACCCTTTCCTCAACCTATTGCCTCTCACGGATGGCAGCCAATCCGTGCGTGACCCCTCTCAGTATCTGACCTATCTCAGCGCGGCACCAGTGACGTCACACTCACACATACTGCAGCTGACAAAGTCTTGCGGCTTGTCCACACCTCACTAACTCTTTACAACTCATACAAACTAATGCGAATTATTGCAAGCACTTAAATGACAACACAAATCTGCCGGTTTACTACAGGAAGGGTAACACATTCGCTTCAGAACTTTACAGAGATTTCACTTGAAGCCTCGGCCGCTACTTTCTCCTTCTCAGTTCCCACATACGCAAGCAGAATTCGACCTGCAAATCCTACTCTCGACTTGTCAATGACTCCTTCTAGTGCACTTTAGAACTTGTCAAATCTCCATCGAAGGTTTCACACATGCATCAAAACTCGAAACTTGACATGTCAACCACGCCCAATTGACCTATTAAACCGCACAGATTACAACATAAACCACATTTATCATCATACTCCGGAGTCTTAGACCTCAATAGGTCCGTATACAACAACCAACCACGTGGATAATTTTGAGCAATAAGCGCTGCATTCACATGAAGTACGCCGACTTCCCTTCTCTCATACTATGGAGTACGCCCACTCCTTCTAAACAACACTTTATTTGGCCTAGACACACGCAAATGTTCACAACTACCTGCAAGATGCATAAAATTTAATAAGAGCAAAGACCCTAACCACGCATACTATGGCGCCGAGAACATTCCCAACTCATTTAGGCAGGCTCCGAGATCCCGGGAAAGCCATGGCCAACCTAGCAACTCGTCATCTCTCTAAATTGCATTATCATAGCAAAACAAATTAAACAATGAAACTCCGTCCTAGGGCCCCCAAGGGCCAAACCGTCGCTCTGCTACCAGAACTGTTAACGCGTCCGTCTATGTTAATTTATACACATCAGGACTCGTTTTAGGCCGATGAATCTTTGGACCCAGTGGTGTGACACCGTAAGACGAGATAACTGATCAATATATCAATCAATATGTCAATAACATTGTCCACATATATCACCACAATATATTTCACTTTAGACAACAATAAACCTTCGGCGCAACCATGACCTTTCAGTCATGAATAACCACACCTTAATGGAGTTTTGTGAATTTTATTCCCTATTGATTACAATCTAATAGCAAATGTATTAATCTCAAAACCAAGAGGCAATTGAACATAATCACAAGACGACAACCATGATAAGCTTTCAATAATGCAAAGGTCAGAAGCATAAGATAATCATGTGAATATAAGCAGATCGCGATACATAGAACCTCCTAAAGGTCTTAGTTCAGCATAGGACTACGTCAGTCACGTCAGTTTCGTCAGTCGTAATGAATACCTCATCTAACCTCAAATTAGCATTAGCATGTTGGGCTTCATGCAAAACAATTTAGAACATCAATTTAGAAAACATCTAATTAAGGTCTCTAATCAAAAACACACAGCAGTTGGTACCTAGAAAGAAAAGGCAAATAAATGTATTTCCATTAGCAATAATTACCCTCCTCAGAATAGGTCAGCATACAGGATCAGTCTTCGTCTTCGGGACATCAGTTAGATCACCGTCAGTCTATCTAAGTTAAAGGCAAGGGACACTTTCCTCATAAGGAGGAAAGTGTAATGGGCAGTCTATGGGTAAGGATGGTTTGTCTAAGTCTCAAATCACCAAATAGAGTGACAGAGTTTCTGGATGCAATCGATATCATTCCCTACCTAATGCGCTTTGTCTCTTGTGTCATGGGTTTTTATCCCTTTTCCGTAATACATTCCCCCAAAATTCTATTGGACAGTCACTACACCCCACTATCGGTAACCTATCAAATTATACATTAAGTAATGCATTTTTCATTTCATGCTATATCCCGAGTTTCTAATTGGTCTTCATAATTGACGTTTTTCGTAGGTGGCACATCCGGGGTTACTTCATTTCATTGGCACACATCAGGTCAAAAGTTCTCTTCTCCATGCTTTAATGTCCTTGAAAGTTTCCATATCTGTTTCGAAGTTCATAATTTTATACTAAAGGCTGCTAGCATGCGGATGAGAAAATCTAGCATTGTTGCAAACAAGTAAGGAAAAGAACAATTGCTGGTTCATGGTCCTTTGCAAGTCAGCACACTGGAGAAACAGAAAAATACGCTTTAATATGAGAGTTACACAGCTAGTTCTTGACTCATGCTAACTTAAGATATACGAATTCTAATGAATGCAGTTTTATACGTTTTAATGTGCTCAGTCATGCATAATATAAACGATTATTTCTTATAGTTGACATTAGTTTATACATGTGAACAATTCTCCACGTTTTATACGTTTCAATGAATAATATTGTTAATGCGGTATTGTTAAAACATAAGCATTTCACGTCTATAATATGTAATATTTAAACTACGCTCTCTCACAGCTTTGTAAAAGATTTTTCAAGCTGTTGTATTGGACTCGAGAGAAACATCCAGTAATGGCTTGTGGTGCTGCTGATTTTTGAATGACTTTTCAAGAACTTTCATCTGTCATGATAGAGGCGTCTAAAACTATTTGTGGTACTGTATCTTTGTGAACATCTTGCCAGCCTAATGTTTTAGAAAAGGCTCCAACTGAAAATACTTTTTATGTGCATAAATAGAGTCCACCCCGTACATCCATTGGGTGTTTATACATTTACATTTTGTTGGTGTGCATGCCTATGTCCACCTGAACAAACAGTCTGCCACAGTCAGAAACCTGAAGGTACTTTTTTCACTAGAGGCTGGTAATTCCATCGCACACCGGGATGTCATTACTGTCTAACATGGGATGCAAGAACTTTATTAAAGTTGCAATAGTGAAAGATCGTCAAAAAACAGCTTTCGTATATTTAGTTAGCCTCTAAAACAGAAACACAAATGATTAAAGGAGCTAAGGTTTATATGGAAATTTATATATTAAAGCCACACACCCTCAGTTTTGAGACGGACGTTTCAAGCTCTGGTATCAGACTCAAGTGGGACATCAAGAAAGGTATGACTAAATGTTTTCAGAGAGGACATATAGTCATGCTTTTTTGGCTGAAAGTACATATGAGACCAGATATTCATTTGTTTATGACACTGAATTAGCATTGGACACCTTTCCATGACTTCCACAATCCATGCTAGTTAGAAAAACAAATACTTTTAAGATATCCACCAGACCAATACATATCGGTCAACATTATAAATTGGTAAAATAAATGATTATTATATCAACAATATACTTAGAGCAAATAACCCAAACACATGACTAATGCCACACGTATGCGGAACGTTGAAGGATTTGTGGATATCAAAAGCAAAACTAAGAAGAAAGATCAAAAGATGAAGGACTAGTGACTATAAATGCATACAAATCATTGCCTGGCAAATGAAAGCACACAATTACTTTTATAAAATGCTACTTTCAGCAGATTTTGAAGTTATGAGTTTTAACCACTCACGAGTTGCCTATTTGCCACCCCAGAAGCAAGAGAGAGAAAGAACCTGCTTGTTTGTAAACTTGAATATCAGCACATTAGCCACCACCTAGGAAGTACACTGATATTGAAAGTCACCATCTAGATATAGAAAAACATTAATATTCAGATGAATGTGCACAAACAACGATGTTATTTTATCAGTGCCTAACACTATGGGCCTGATTCACAAAGGTAACTGACCCGTTTGAGTAACTTTACAATTCTTGGTAAATTTACTGTTTTTCGGTATTCACAAACTACTAAAATAAAACAGTAGTAAGTTCAGCACTACACGTAGTCTACCACTGGAACTGCAACACTTTTCATTAGATAATAACAGAGGTAGGGGCTTTAAATAAAATCCCACAAGAAATAATGTTAAATTAAATAAAATTATTTAAAATAGTTAAAAAGATGATTACAAATAAATGAATGTTAAACAAATCTTTACAAATAGTACATATGTATGATTTAATTATAAAATATGTTGATAAACTACTTCGAATTTAAAACATAATTTAACAATAGATTTTGTTAAAAATGATTACATTCATGTAAATTGTTCAATAAATCACTTTTAATAATTAATAATGCACACTAAACAATATTTTTAGGGGGAAATGTATTTTTAATAGAAACTTTAAAAAAGAGTTTTAATTCAATTTAATATATTTCCGTTAATCATTGTTTTAATTCAAATTAATTTTAATAGTGCTAAATCATTTTATTTTGCTCCCCATTAAAATTAAATATATAAAATGACTTTACATTAATATTCAGCATACACTAGTTTTAATATGTATTTTTTAATTAAATACATGCTTTTATTTTTCACTATATTTTACCATAGCGAGCCTCTGCCATCAGGGTGAGGAATTCCACACTATAAAGCTTAGGGAAAAATAGAGAGCTTTAGTCAACTTGAAAAAAATATTAGGAATATTTTATGTTAAATATTAATGTAAATTAATGGTTATATATTTACCTTAAATGTAGAACACGTTAATGAAACATTAAATAAATAGTTAATTAATGGTAGTTAATTAATGGATAAATATTAAATTCAAATTCAATTATTTTTCTGAAGACTGGGATATGACTCTCTGCTTTGCATTATGGGAGTTGTTGTTCTGACTATAATTGGATAAACATGACTAGTCCCAGATTTGAA
The DNA here is from genome assembly GCF_031143425.1 of Pleurodeles waltl. Classification (NCBI taxonomy): domain Eukaryota; kingdom Metazoa; phylum Chordata; class Amphibia; order Caudata; family Salamandridae; genus Pleurodeles; species Pleurodeles waltl. The sequence goes on along the minus strand of NC_090448.1, from coordinate 499,834,664 downwards.
TTGCGTGTCTGGTGCACAATCTCTAACAGGTAATGGCCCAGGGGTACTAGAATGGGGCTGACCATTGTAGGTCCAGTGGTGCTGGTTGCATGCCAGATTTTGAGGATGAACACTGACCATGTGAATGAGCACCATTTAGATTAATTGTATCTATATATAAGTACCAAGGGTAACTCAGAAGATCTGGATTGTGCCATCCTGGATCTACAGTGATCTCTATTTGAGTACATCCTTTTTTGCATTTCCCCTCCTAAACCTTGCATTCCTGAGATTTAGAATTGTAGTGTTTCACAGATCCTTACCTGAGTTGCTTATCCAGTAGAGACACGTTGCTTTGTTTTCTGGGACAGGTAGTCTTAGTTTTATAATGAGATCAACTGGTCCACAAATCTGAGATTGGTATGCAAAGATCCACATGGTATGAGTTACTCATGCATGTTACCGTGAAATCTGAGAGCTCCATATGTTATTTGTGCTTCTGTTCTGCTAGACAGCGGTTCTACGATAGTTAGGGCATCCTTGCACTACTGTGCATGCTTGAAACAGGAAAGCGGTGTGTTTATGTGGACGAAGGGCATGATCATGTAAATCTACATCACTCCAATCTGTCTTACATTGCCTGTATACATTCTTGGATCCTCTATCCGTGAAGCGACCCCCATCTGGCAGAACACAGGAAAAAACTTCCAGCTAAACTGAAACATCTTTCTCAGAGCTCTCCAATATTTAGTTTTTGGATCACTCCAAAAAATCATTAAAGGTAGATTCAGACTAACACAATCATCCAACTACAAGTTAGTCTAACAGGTCGCATACTCCAACCTTATTTGCTATTCTATCCATATCACATTTCTACATATCCAACCCTACAACAATTTCTTCTGTATATTCTGAAAAATAGAATAGGACTCTGGGAGTCTGTCAGAAAGTGACTCAATGTGTATCTCTTACAACACTTGGAAAGGACAAAACTGCCTAAAGCTACTTTGTTCCCTCTCTTCCACGGTGTGGTTTACATCAGTAATCCATCCATGCACAAATTCTCTTTAATATCTATGTGCATTCCTTGGGTGAATTTCTGCTTGACCTTGATACCTCCTTCAAACAATAAGCGAATAACACTTAGGTCTTCATCAAGTCAGAATCCTCATTTCAGAACATTCACAAATGGATGGAGAAAATGCATCTTTAATATAATGCACTGACAACTGAATTTCTCCTGCTCAAGCCAAAACCTGACTCAGTCATTGACCTTCTCTGATATAAACTCCTAAATTGGCAGATATCACTACACAACTGGCCATATCTGCTAAATCTCAGGAATTCCGGTGAGAAAGGCAATTTTAGTTGAGGTCGATGGTAGTACACCACAAGTAAGAAACTCACTAACTTGTTAGACCAGACAAAGATTTCAGTAATTCAAACCTGAGCTTAACCCCTGACAGCGATGGCAAAGTGCAGACAGTCTTGACTTAAGGAAAATAGATAAAGCATTTAGAACTACCAAAACAGTTAAAAAGTCAAAAACACAACACAATAAATATCTCAAGCTAATTCATAAAAAATAGAGAAAAATGCAATAAGGAAAATGACACTAAACCAACAAACTCTTATAAGGGAAACTGGAGGTATGTTTTTTAAAGATTTAAGTGCAAATAGTGCCACAAAGCAAAAAGCACCAGTGGGAGTCAATGATCGTGGTTGAACAGGACCTAGGTGTTATTTTCTAGGTCCAAATCTGAAACAAGACTTTGTCATTTTTCTGAGGAAAAACTCTTCTGAACTTGGGATAAACCTGAAATACAGTCTAATGTCATCGAACTGGCAGTTGGACAGTTTTCACTTTTGGTCCCCTTAAAGCTTTGGAGCTATGGAGAAAATGTTTTTAAAAAGTTTCCAAACTTCTTTTGGTGCTCAAACAACCACAGGAGTACACGTCAAGAGCCACCAGGACCTCAGAGGGATGATGTAGAGACTGTTAGGGCTTCATTATGAGTCTGGTGGTCCAAGGAGCGGCACACTTGCGTTGACGGTCAGACCACTGCACCCCGGGTGGTCCGACCGCTCAATTATGACTTTGGAGGGCGGACCCGTCTAAAGACTGCATCCCCACCAGGATCACAGATCCTGACCGGGTGACGGCAGTCGGGCTTGTAACCAGCCATGGCTGGCTGATTACAACCTCACTTTCTGCCAGCCTTTTCATGATGGGGACCACGCAATGAAAAGGCTGGTGGAAAGCCAGCGCTGGGGGCCATTGGGAGGCCCCTGCACTGCCCATGGCAAAAGCAGTGTAGGAGGGCACCCCTGCCAGCACAGTCGCATTCCAAGGGTGCTGGGGTGCTAGGATATTGGCCTCAGCTCCCTTAGATATTCTATCATTGTTTCCGCCGGTCAGTCAGCCGGAACACATATTGCAATGTTCCTGCTGGTTGGCCTGGCAGGAACATTGTAATATGCACAGGAGATGCCACCTCCCTTTGACTTAGGTGGTCCCGAGGTGGGACCGCCAAAGTCGTAATTAGGCCCTTAGTGTGTCTAGCCGATGGCATCAGGAAATTCCAGTCCAGCTCAAATTGCAACTGGTCAGCTGGGATTCGTCATAGGAATTGCAGGAACGTGCTCCATTATGTATGAGCCCATTACTCTTCTGCACTGGAAGCCTGCTAACCATGCCCCAGTGCTCGTGCTCTTGCCCTAAATTTGTTATTGACTGGGTAATGCCCTGATTGGCAAATACCTTACTCCCTTATAAGCCCCTAGTAAATGGTACCCAGAGTATAAGTGGAAAAGGGGTCCCCAGGGCTGCAGTATGAGTTTGAGCCACCTTAGGTGACCCACACAAATCCCTAATAGCAGGTCCGCCATTGCAGACTGCCAGAGCAGTGCACACTGCTCGATTTCAACTGTGCCCTGACCAAGGCCATAGCTAGGAGTATATGTTTTGGGGGGCACGGCCCCCAATGATGACAAAGTGAAAAGAATGAACAAAGCATTTGGGAGGATTGTTGATTGAGGTTATGATTCATATCCTTTGTATCGGTCCCACCATGTTATTTGAAAAAGAGAGCTGTTCTCACCCCAAAAAAGATAAGATGTTGAAAAGCCCTTATTACAACACTTAACCCTGAGCGCACCCAATAAATCTAGTCTTGTCAAGTTCTTGGCCATTTTCAGAGCAAAGGTAAAAGGTAAAAACCACTGGAAAAAAACATAACCATCCTGAAGATCATCTGTCAGAAAGAAGACTGTCACTTTAGCTCTGATGAGTGGGATAGCAAAGAGATTGCATTGTTTTGTTCAATCACTTCAGTTTTATTATTTTGTGTCTTCAAGGTTTGTTGGAAATGGGACTATATAGATCTGTGCCTTATTACTCATTAGCCAGCTAGCAAAGAGATTATACAGATATGTTTAGTCATTTTTTTTATGAGTGTGTCTTGCCTTACAGTGTTCCACTTAATTTTGTAAATTTGTAGTTAAAAATGAGTATTATGTTTCAACAGACAAATCGTGGGAATATGCAATGGTTTTAATTAACTATGCTCTCTGAAATAAATTCAAAAATTGAAATTGAATGCAGTCCTGAGGTGGATTTTTTCTTTAGGAATGTTCTGAAATTAGGTATTTAAACACATGAGAGAAATATTGCACAGCTGCTGTCCAACTATAACAATGCCTCACATCCTCTGTTCAATGCAAAATTTGGATTTTTGCATCATGGTGTCATTCTGACTTCTCTAAACACAATACGGTTCCATGTACATTATCTCATTCTTAAGAAACATATTATCTGCAAATTATCTTTGTTGTTGTTATATTAAACAATTGACAATATTTGTACCCAGGCTTGCACACGTTACAAGTATAGACTCAGGAATGTAATATATCAACAGCACATAACATAATCCAATGCAGAAAAGCACTATAACAATAATTAAAAAAAAATGAAAACACAGAAGAGTTCCTCGGTAAATCGAGGGAGGAGGCTTTGCTACTAATAGGCATATTGGAATAGAGAACTACATTTCTTTAGAGTTCTCCATACAAAATGCACGTTTTAAAGCTTCATAATGTTTAACTCGATTCCTTTTTTAGCCTCTGGAGAAATCAAATTGTACTGGAGTCTGAATGTTGCTTAACTTTTATTTTATAAGTATGCATCTTAACTTGCTGGCCTTTGAATCTGGAAAAGACTAACGCTTTCGAAATGCAGAGAGTACCTTATCTTAACGTAACAACTGCTGGATGTCCTTTACTATAACTTAATCTGCTTCTTGTATACTATGGGACATATTTACAGGAAACTGGTGAATCAGTGCTGACGCACCAGTTTTTTTGCGTTGCCTCTACCCCACCTAACAACACCATTGTTGACGCTATTCTGGCGCTTTGCTGCACAAGCGTAAGAAATGTTGATGCTAGTAAAGCAAAGTGCTTTAAGCAGGCGTTAAAAATGACGCCAAAATGGCGCAGATTTCACTACACAATTTTTGGGGGCCCCCTAGCATCAGGACACCCCCCTTACATACATTATGCCTGGCACAGGCATAATGTGCCGCAAGGGGGTGCAAAGTGGAGCAATGAGAGCATTGTGCCACTTTGTGAATGTGGTGTGGCAAAAAGTCTTCCTAACGCCACATTAGCTTATAAAAATGACACTAATGTGATGTAGGAAGGTGCTTGCAAATATGCCCCTATACTTATGGCCAATCCTCCCATGGCAGATTTGGATTGGCTATGCGAGCAATCAAGCAATGTAGTAGAGACCAGTCAAAGTAGCCAACTGATGGGCAGCTTCTGAGCAATTGCATTGTTTGAACTGGCCCGGCTAATTGTATGCATGGAATGACAATTTTTCAGACTGACCCAGCAAGTGCATGAGTAGAGGCATCAGAGGGAGTGAGGCTATTGCATGAAATGTGCACAGCTCATGATCATTCATGTCCTATGGTCAGATTTTGCTCATTTCCTAAATTAGCTATGCAGGACATCGCACCCCCCAGCAGGCTGACCACACCTCTAGAGTGAGCAGCAAGAACTGTGCACTGAGGGCCTCATTTACCAGTGGGCTGTGCTGCCGGTGTGTCACTTTTTTTGATGCACTGGTGGTTCAGGCTACAGGGCCATATTTACAAGGCTAGGTGAAGCCACCTTCTGTGGCATTTCAAGGCCTTGTAAATATGGATCCCTTTCAGGCTTTACTCTGCATGAAAGGGGCTTTCCATGGGAGTTGTTGAAGGTTTTCCCATGCAACACCCATGGAATCTGATGCATTCCCAGATCTACAAGGTTTTGTAAACCTGTGAGTGCGTCAGTTTCCTACTCCACCCCCAGTGTGGCATAAGGGTGGTGCAAAAGAGATGAATAACATTATTTCACCCTGTTTTTTCCCCTTTCTATGTGTGCTGAATTCGGCAGCATACATAGGAGGAAAATGCCTTTTGATTGTTTTTGTGCAGGATGGTGTCCATTCCTGAAATAAAACAATTATCCCCTCAATGCAGGCATCCTTGCACAATGGCGCAAGGGTGCCTGCATTGGTACATGCCAGCACAAGGGAAATGCGCTGTATCTTGTAGATACTGCACATTTCCTGCTTGTTTTGTTTTGAGGCAGGGCAGCTCAGCAAAAAGGCTTGCAAAGCTGCCCTACCCGAAAACTTTGTAAATGAGGTAATACATTTTGATTTCTGCCATCTCAGGAGTGGTAGAATAGAGGGTTATAGGTAGCAAAAGGTGACCCACCCCACCGGATGTGGTCATCTTAGGGGCAAATAAGCTGTAGGAGCTAGCTGCCCATTCACCACTAGCCTCCATACCCCTAACTCCCTTAAATCCAGGATTTAATGCACACCACTGACACCTGAACCTCAGATCTGATCAACCAACTTCGAAAAGGACTAGGAGGAGTCTACATCACCGACAACCAGACTTTTCCCACTGCAACAAAGCAAAAGAGTGATACTCTGTCTCTGAGGCAACAGACTAGGAACTACTTGAACGTCCTTGGCTGATACTTGACACCCTTTGGCCAGAGGGACCTCTGTGGAGGCCAGAAGCACACTCAGGGCCTGATTACAACTTTGGAGGAGGTGTTAATCCGTCCCAAAAGTGACAGTAAAGTGACGGATATACCACAAGCCGTATTACGAGTTCCATAGGATATAATGGACTCGTAATACGGCTGGTGGTATATCCGTCACTTTACTGTCGCTTTTGGGACGGATTAACACCTCCTCCAAAGTTGTAATCAGGACCTCAGTCTCCCTGGGATTAATGGCACTCGTTCCCTGAAAACTGCAGGTAAAAATGCTCTCAGGATCTGAAGATTCAGCGACCATCGAACCCGCCGTGGGATCGACAAAAGCCAGGTGGTCTAGTGTCCTCTGGGGGTTGTAATCTTACCTGCCTCCAAGGCTCAGGCCGCTACTTCGTTGCCCCGGAACCCTTGTAGTTCCCAAAGCTTTTCTGCACCTTTACCGCTGCCAAGGCTTGTTGGTTGCCAGTCCTGTAACTAACCCCAACACTCGAAGCTGCAGCTTCAGGGCACATTGTGCAGCCTGCATCTGACATCTGCAACCCAGCCCCAGCTGAGATTTGACATCCCTTTGTCAGCACCAGTGTATAAGTAGTCAAATATGCACCAAAGTGAGCCCCGGTCAGCACCACGGACAGCCAGAACAAGTCTGCACCCAAATGCCACAGGCCAGGGTAAAACTGAAATGACTGTGATCTAATCCTTTGGACTGCACAACCTTGATCCTGCAAGGGTTCAACAGAACTCATTCTTTAAGTACTGTTTTGCACACATTGGTATTTCTCCACTGACTTCCATGCAACGTTTAAAAACCATTTTTGCTTTGATATAATTTTGCTTCTAAAATTCAGAACTCCGGTTATACCTATGCAATTCTGTTAGTTTTGGTGTCTAAATTAAAATAAAATTAAGCGCTAATTTTATAAGTTGGTGTCGGATTTCTTTTGAGTTGTGTCAATTACTTATCATCCACGTTGGTGCTCTGAAAGACTTAATATATATTCCTCTAAGTAAAGTTTGACTGCTCTTTGCCACACTATCAGGACCATGTTTCGGGTATTGTGAGAGTATTACATGATGAGGACTAACTCCACACCACCTAATACACCACTCCCTATTAGGAATGTCCTCTTCAAATCTTTATGTTACTGGAGCCACCTATGGGATCAGAATATTGATCATTGGAGCTCTTTCTGTCCTTGAATTTCTAGTGGAATAGGACCAACCTAATCAGGTCCTTCTCATAGTCACAGATGCCAAGTGCAGCCAGTTCAGTGCACCACGTATCCTTTTGCAAGTACAGAAAGTGTTTGAATGGGGTGCCTTAATGTGCCACATTTTCTTCCTGGCATTTGCTAGTGGGTTGGGATGAATTCTGGGCACTCCCTAACCAGTGGATAAAAGTTACCACGGCAAACCTACACACATATTCTGTGGTTCCTATTTGCCTTACGGAAAACAGACCCAAAATTCCATATACCATGTGTTGGACTTTTTTGCTTATGCAGGGTCATCCCCAATCTTTTTGCCTCCTGCCTCCTATTTTTCCTGACCTGCTGCTGTTGGTTTTTTAACTCTGAGCACTTTACCACTACTAACCAGTGCTAAAGTGCATATGCTCTCTGTGTAAATTGTATTGTTGATTAGTTTATCCATGATTGGCATATTTGGTTTACTAGTAAATCCCTAGTAAAGTGCACTAGAGGTGCCAGGGCCTGTAAATCAAATGCTACTAGTGGACCTGCAGCACTGGTTGTGCCACCCACAGAAGTAGCTCTGTAATCATGTCTCAGACCTGCCACTGCAGTGTCTGTGTGTGCAGTTTTTAACTGTAAATTCGACTTGGCAAGTGTACCCACTTGCTAGGCCTAAACCTTCCCTTTTCATACATGTCAGACACCCCTAAGGTAGGCCCTTGGTAGCCCCAAGGGCAGGGTGCAGTGTATGGTTAAGGTAGGACATATAGTAATGTGTTTTATATGACCTGACAGTGAAATATTGCTAAATTCGTTTTTCACTGTTGCAAGGCCTGTCCCTCTCATAGGTTAACATGGGGGCTACCTTTAAATCTGATTAAAGTGTAGATTCCCTTTGGGAGCGGATGGACACATGGAGTTTGGGGTCTCTGAGCTCACAATTTAAAAATGCATCTTTTAGGAGAGTGGATTTTAAGCTTGTCAGTTTGAAAATGCCACTTTTAGAAAGTGGGCATTTTCTTGCTTATACCATTTATGTGACTCTGCCTGTTTGTGTCAGTTTGACAGTTGGGCTGGTTGCACCTCACACTAGACAGTGACACAAAGGAAGCTGGGGCGTAGCCTGCATATCCTGATGAGCCATCTGTGCTAGGAGGGAGGGGACCAGTGTTCACTCACACTTGAAAGGGCTGTACCTGCCCTCACACAATGCAGTATCCAACCCCCTGGTGAGTGTCTGGAGCCTGGCCTGGGCAAGGTAGGATTTCACATTCAAAGGAGACTTTACTTTAAAGTAGGCGTACTTCAAAGGAGAAATTGGGTATAAGAAGGGCACCCAAAACCACAGACTTTGGAAACACGTCTGGAACCAAGAGGAACCTCTGCCTGGAGAAGAGCTGAATAGCTGACGATGAAGAGCTGCCCTGCCTGTGACTGTGCTTTGTGGAGCTATCCTGCAGTTGCTGCTTCTGCCAGAGTAAGAGGGCAAAGACTGGACTTTGTGTGCCTTCCATCTTGTGAAGAAATCTCCAAGGGCTTGATTTAGAGTTTGCCTCCTGTTGTTTGAAGTCTCAGGGACAGCAAAGACTTCTCTCTGCCAGCACCTGGAGTCTATGGAGAGACTCCTGCTTTGACAAGTGGTGCCCTATCCAGTCCCTGGGCCCTTGAAAGGAAAGCTGGTGGAAATCCAAGGAAATGAACTTCGGATGACTTTGGACTGACGCCGCTGCTGAATCCTGTGACGCTGCCTGCACCCAACGCCGTGACCTTTGCTGGAACGCTACGATCTTCGTAGGCCCGATGCCGCTGCAGCCCCGCTGAAGTCCGGGACTCCATGGAAGTCGCCGCACCACGTCGTGACCGACGGCACTCGAAGTGCGCGGATTCAACGTTTCGCACTGACTCCCCGATCCCTGACTTTGTGCATCAACTTGTTTTCACTCTTCCCCAAAGGTACTGTACTTGGGGGTCTACACGACTCCATGTTCGGCGCCGCTGGTGTCGACTTGTTGGGAACGACTCCGTCACGACGCCGTGTTAACACCACATCGAAGCATTTTGTGTTTCAAAGCGCGATTTTTGAGTTTGATCTTTAAAAATTCATAACTTGACTTGTGTATGTTGGATTTTTGTGGTTTTGGTCTTGTTTTGTTTAGATAAATATTTCCTATAGTTCTAAACTGGTGTTGTGTCATTTTGTAGTGTTTTCATTAAGTTACTGTGTGTGGTGGTACAAATACTTTACACCTAGCACTCTGAAGTTAAGCCTACTGCTCTACCAAGCTACCAAGGGGGTAAGCAGGGATTAGCTGAGGGTGATTCTCTTTTACCCTGACAAGAGCGAGGGTCCTTGCTTGAACAGGGGGTAACCTGACTGTCAACCAAAGACCCCATTTCTAACACCAGGTCATTTCCAAGGTGGCAAAGTGTTTAATTACACTTAGGCTCTGAGTTCTATGGTTTTTGTGGGACTGTCAGATAAAAATCACCAGTGTCCTCCCACGTCTAATACCAAAACCCAGTTTGAAGTAGGCACTGTACCAACATTATGCCCAGAGACAGAAGTCCTATGCCTGGCAGGGCAAAAACAGGGTCCTTCTGCAACCAAACAGAGGAGAAAGAAGAACAGTTTTTCCTTCCTGTTCTCTCCCTTTCACGTACTGCAAAGTGTTACATGTGATTCAACAGACCTGTCAGGTAGGATTTGACACTGGGCTGTCACATAACACCCACACCCCATACCCTGCATATTCTAATGAGGTCAGAGAAGCCATTTTTTTCCCATTCAGGTCAGCCTATTGTTTACTTCTAGGAGGTATTACACACATCCTTACAGCCTGAACTCAGCCTGGGAAAAGCTAGAGAGTTAATGCTATGTAGCTTCCAGGACACTTCAGGCCGGGAGAAAGTAACTTTCTAAAAGTTACTTTTCAATAATATGTTTATTAAACTCTAGCGTTACTATTCAATTTGACTTTTAATAACTATGAAACATAGTGGATAAAATATTTTTGTAGCTGGTCCCATTCTCAAAATACAGTTTTAGGATCTTAACCTATACTTTGATTTTCCAGATAGGACAGTAAGGCCTGTCTCAGTGAAAATAGCAGTAGGGCCTTTTCCCTGTAGAATCATGATGACATTGATATTCTACTTGTCCCACTTTTAAATACCATGTAGCATGTACCCTACCTTGCGGGCTACAAGGTCTACTTAGGGGGTGACTAAATAATATTTCAACAGGATTTTCTCCTGTAAAAAAGGGTTATCCTAACAGTTCACACTGTAGCTTTTGTACAGCAGCAGTCAGGCTAAAATGGTAGGCCTGAAGTCATGTTTTCCTTTGTCACACTAGTTGATGGCACAATAAGTGTTGTGATTTATAGGTGACATTTAACTTTCATGCGATTAGTATATTTCTTTACTATATACTATGCCTTTATAGTAAAAGTGTAAAAGAGAATTCAGGAATACTGAATTTAACATGTTCAAGCGATTAGAGCACATACACTGGGCACTGGACAGCATTGTGTGCAGAATCTAAAAAACAGCAATAAAATTCAGTAAAAAATAGTGATGACCCCGCACAAAAGGGCATTTTCTCACAATTCCTTTTTGACTTTAATCTCAATATGGAACACTGCATCTGCACCATGGCTATACCTGTCACCGTCCAACTTCTTTAAGAAGTTCACACAAATATTGTCCTTCCAATTTTCTCCTGTGAAGGCTTTGATTAGCTCTCATCTGGACTATGGCCCTCATTATGACATTGGCAGTAGATCCTGCCTACCGCCATGGTGACGGCCGCCAACATACCATAGATGAGGCGAATATGCGTTTGCCATATTATGACACACACAAACCAAACCGACAGAAAACTGCCACGAACAAAAATCCGCCAGTCCAAAGGTTAGTGGGAAACTGTCGGTACGAACACCCGTACCGTTACACCAACAAAACAACGCCCTCCACATTATGACCCACGAATCACCACAGCGGACATTCAACAGCGGAAAACCATTGGCGGTACACACCGTTGTGGTCAGAATGGCCACCCAAATACATAACAACACAACATTACCAAAAACACACACCTGACACTAATACACACACCTCACCCACCCACCAACAGCACTATAAAACACCCACCCACATTACCCACAACACTTAGCTAACACAAAGCGACCCCAATAGCTAGCCACACAAATCACAGAGACAACTACACACACACCACAAACACCCATTCATCTGTCACGCATCCCACACCCTACCACATTACTCAACACTCTTTGCCCAACACACACAACACAACACCCATGTCCCCACAAAGGCACCCCTTTTCACTGATGAGGAGTTGCTGGTCATGGTGGAGGAAATAGTCTGGGTAGAGCCACAGCTGTTTGGAGCACAGGTACCGCAGATCTCCATTGCCAGGAACATGGAGCTATGGTGGAGAATTGTGGACGGGGTGAAGCATCCACGAACAAGAGACGTCATCAGGAAGAGGTGGAACGACCTACGGAGGAAGGTACATTCCATAGCAGCAAGGTACCAGCTCGCTATCCAGAGGATAGGCGGTGGACCCCAACCTCCTCCGCGACAGCTGACAGCACGGGAGGAGCAAGTCTTGGCAATACTACATCCTGAGGGACTCACTGGAGTTTCTGGAGGAAGGGACACTGATGAGTCAATATTTACAACCTATCCCCCCTGTACCTGCATGCAACCACCACACCTCACCCTGACATCCATCACTCCACTCCATTCCCCCCCACAGTGCACCACCACAATATACTAACCTGAATGCCAAGCCCTGCATGCCACACCCACTGCATGCACATCACTCCCAGTCCTGCATGTATAACCCACCACCAATGCATGCACAGCATGGAGAACTAACAATCCCACAATACATCACCATACACAAACAAAGGTAGTAGGGCAACAGCAACAATACAGGGGAAGCTAGGGATGCAGAATATGTCATAGACATGTAGCATAATACATCACTTACATCCCCACAGGTGCCCTAGCCAATCTAAGCGGCGAGGAGGTGCCACAGCTACCCAGTCCCCCTCCATAAGATGCCCCCAGTGATGACAGCAACTCTGGACTTCTGCATTTGAATGAACTCCCTGGCCCATCAGGGACCACTGGTCAGTGGGATACCCCAGACCACACCCATTCCACCACAGAGCCCCCCCCCCTCAGTCCAACACCACAGCAGCCACCCAACATCCCCAGACCTCTGTCCCCAAGACACGCCAATCAACAGTGTGCCCACCTGTACAGGGACCTCAGTCCACACCTCACAGCCAAGACAATCAGGGTCCTAGGGTCAGTGACAGTGGGCACATCGTTGAGGGGACACAGGCACAGGGGGCCACGGACACTTGGAGGAAAGCTGTGCACCAGGGGGAGGACAGGCCCAGGGAACCAACTGTCCAGGAGGCACTCACTAATGTCATGGGTGCTTACCAGCAATCCCAAGATAAGATAGGTCAGGTGATAGACATCATGCAGGAGAACCAACGGCTGCAGGAGGAACACCACAAGAGGTCAGGAAAGAATTGCAGGCCTTGAACACTACAATGGTCTCAATAGCAGGGGTGCTGGGTGAAATAGCCAACATCATGAGGGTGTACACATCACACCAGTGGGTCCCTTCCACTAGCCAGTCAACTGAACAGCTTTCCACATCTGCTGCAGGTAGTGGATAGGTCTCCCTGCCACAGGACCCACAAGCCACCAGCACCCCTCCCCCTGCAGAAGGTGAACCACCCCGCAAACGTTCCCTACAACGCAGACAGATGCCAGAGACTGTTGCCAAGACCAAGACCACTGCCAGGAAATGAGCATCTTCTGAATGTCCCCGTGTGTTCCACTGTTTCATCTTGTCCACTTTGAACTGCAATTGCTCCCCTTCCTATGGCCCCTTGGACACCGGACCTGTGCTTCAAACAGACTAGACCAATACCCTGGACTTCCCTCTACCATAACCCCATTGCATTGCACTATTCCTTCATACTTTTCACTTCAATAAACACCCTTGAACACAACTGGAGTAATAGTGCTTTATCTGACAGAAATGTGCAATGTATTGAACTGTATCATTCTGTGCAATTGTCCAGTATTTTGTATTTCCACCCACGAAGTTGCCTGTAGCAGTTTGTAGTCATTACATCAGTTCACAGTTGTAACCACACCACCATCTGCAAAATGGGAAGGCATAGGTGACAGTCAGTTGGGATGCTAAGGAACTGACTGCCCTCATGCTACAGCCACACAGAAAAATATTTAATTAGAGGAGTGGTCAGTTCTACTGTCTTACCTGTGTGTCATTGAAAGTACTGCAGTATAACTGATGTCCTGTTGTCCACATCCTCACCCTCTTTCTCCTCATCCTCACTGTCCTCAGGGTCTATTATTTCCACAACTGCATTTTACTGTGTCACTGAGATCCTGCTAGCCAGGACCCCACTTATGCTCTCTCTGGTTCCAAATTTGTCGTTACATACTGGTAACACAGTATTTCATTCCAAATTTGCATACTGGTCACCATTTTAAGTCCCTAGTATATGGTTTCTTGGTACCCAGGGCATTGGGGTTCCAGAGGATCCCTATGGGCTGCAGCATTTCTTTTTGCCACCCATAGGGAGCACATACAAAGGCTTTTACATGACCGCCATTGCAGCCTGTGTGAAATAGTGCATAGACTTTGTCACAGCCATTTTCACTGCACCAGGTCACTTATAAGTCACCTATATGTCAGGCCTTCAGACCCTGAAGGCTAGGTGCAAAGTATCTGTGTGTGAGGGCACCCCTGCACTAGTAGAGGTGCCCCCACATTGTCCAGGCCCAGCTTCACAACAGTAACACCGAATAGGGCCATGTAAGGTGTCTAACAACTGGGAATTGTACCCCAACACTGATTCCAGTATTGCTTGCATAATCCCATGCACTCTGGGGCTCCACAGTGGACCCCCCAGTACTGCCATACCAGCCGTCTGAGGTTTTCCAAGCAGTCCCAGCTGCTATCACCTCACAGACAGGTTTCTGTCCTCCTGGGGCTTGATCAGCTCAATCCCAGGAAGGCAGAACAATGCATTCCCTTTAGGAAAGGGGTGTTACACCCTCTCCCTTTGGAAATAAGTATTAAAGGCATTGGAGGGGTATCCTCCCAGAGCCTCTGGAAATTCTTTGAAGGGCACAGATGCTGCCCTTCTTGCATAATCCCTGCTCTGGTGTGAAACTGGACAGAGCAAAGGGGAGCGACCACACCCCTGTCCATCACCTACCCAGGAGTGGTGCTCAGAGCTTCTCCAGAGTGTCCTTGGGTTTGCCATCTTGGATTCCAAGGTGGTGGGGCACTCTGGGAGCATCTGAGTGGCCATTGCCAGCAGGTGACGTCAGAGACACCTCTTGATAGGAGCTTGCCTGGTTAGGTGGCCAATCCCCCTCTCAGGGCTATTTAGGGTCTCTCCTGGGTGTTTTTTTTATTCAGATTCAGATTGCAAGACTCCAGCAGGAATCCTCTGCATCCTTTACTTCATCTTCTACCGACAGATCTACCGCTGACTTCTCCAGAAACTCTACAAAACTGCAACAAAGAAGCAAAGACGACTGCTGCAACATTGTAACTTCTGCTCCTGCCAGCAACTGCAACAGTTTCAAGGTCGTGCATCCTCTGAGGACTGTCTGTCTTCAGCCTGCACCAGAAGAACCGAAGGGATCTCCCGTGGAGTGATGGAGTCACTTCCCTGATTCAGCAGGCACTTCTCTGCAGCGATGACCGGTGGCTTGGATCCCCTCTCCAGATGAAAGGCATGGATCCAGCAATACGGGTGGTGGACTAAAGTGACTCTGGCAGTCCCAACATTCAACTGTCCAACATTAATGTAAGAGCTTGCCTCCCCATTCAAGACAGTGCCCCTGTGCACCACGTGACTTGCAGTTGCCAAGGCCTGTGTGCGTCCTTCCAAGAAGTTCTTCGTGCACAGCACAGCTTACGCCTCCAGCACTCCATCCTGCGAAGCACAGCTTCCTGAGTGGTTCTCTGCGAGCGTGGGAATACTTTGTGTCATGCTGCATGGGCCTTCATTTGCACCTTCTTTGTTCCCATGCTGTGGGACTCCTGTGCACACTGCCTGGTCTGCCTCCCCTTCCTAGGTAGAGGAGAGCAGGTCTCTCCTGGTCCCGGGCAGCACCATTTTCTGCTAACCGCGAGCTTTGCATGTGCCAAGGCTTTATGGCAGAATCCAGCGACGCAAACCAGACTACATTTAGCCATCCGGTGTGGGACATCTTCTGCTCCAACCAGGAACCTGTATCTGTCTTCTTTGGTGCAATACTGACTTTGCCTTCTCACCTGTGGTTCTTCTTTTGCACCTTCATCTGGGTTAGCAGGGCTCCTGTTCTCCCTGGACTCTTCAGTGCTTCTTGAACTTGGTCCCCTTCTTCCACAGGTCTTTAGGTCCAGGAATCCATCGTTGGTGTCTTGCAGTCTCTTCTGGTTCTTTCATTATTTTCTATCATGACTTCTAGTGTTTTAGGAAACTTGCTGTGTTTTATTCCTGCTTTCCTTGGCTCTGGGGTGGAGTATTTTACTTACCTGTGGTGTTTTCTTTCACTCCTAGCACCCCTCTACACACATTTGCCTAGGTGGGAAACCGACTTTCGCATTCCACTATTTTAGTATATGGTATGTGTTCCCCCTAGGTCCGTTGCAGCCTATTGTGATTTTCACAATTTGCACTGTTTTCCTACTGTGTACTTACCTGTTTTTGGTTACTAGTGTATATATTGTGTAATGTACTTACCTCCTAAGTGAGTATAGTCTCCATAGTACTTTTGGCATTGTGTCACTAAAATAAAGTACCTTAATTTTTGGAACACTGAGTATTGTCTTTCATGTGTGTGAGTACTGTGTGACTACAGTGGTATTGCAAGAGCTTTGCATGTTTCCTAGTTCAACCTTGGCTGCTGTGCCTACATCTACCTCTAGACAGCCTGGCTTGTAGACACTGACTACATTTGACCAATAAGGGATAAGTGGACCTGGTATAAGGTGTAAATACCTTTGGTACCCACTACAAACCAGGCCAGCCTCCTACAGGATCCTAGTAGGATGACGGATATCAGATATCAGATCAGGCTCCACTTGAGCACACAGCTCTGTGACTGTGGCCTTGTCCAGTCTGTAGGTGAATGTCCAGTCTATAGGTGAGTATTATGTGCCTGTCTTCCAGTGTAGCCAAGTCCACAAGGGTTCTGTACACAGGGGCTTGCCTTCTCCTCCTATTCCTCCACAGTGGTAGGTACCTAAGGGACACATGATTGAGAAGGCTGTGACAAAATGCAAAATGGAACCACCACTTCAGTGTACATTTAGCTTGTATGTAACTGGACAATGTAAATGGCTGTGTATGTACAATCAACACTAATGACGCAGTTGTCATTCTAAAATTGTGTACCAGGACTAGAACATGGCGACCACCTGTCCTGTATGTAGGGACAGGTGGAAGTGATGTCACTCCGCCAGCGCTGGGCGTCATGGCGGAAGGCGGTCTGCACCGTCATGCAATTCCTCATTGACTAAAAGGGGGCTCTATGGAGTACAGTATCCAATGAGGATCACCATCGGCGGTGACGGTGTACACCACTGCAGACATGACTGCCATTTTCTGACTATAACTTCACTTGATTCCTAACTTTCCACAGGAAAACACCTCCACTGCATGTGATGCCGTGCCCTGTGTCTGGAACTTGCCATGGCCCATGTGACAGAGTAATGGGCCCCTACCCTTACTTCGGAGGAGTTAGAGTGCCTGGTGGATGGGGTCCTACCACTGTATGGACAGCTGTATGGGCCTCCAGGCCAATAGGCGGGTACACCATGGGGATGTTGCATGCAACAAGGCTGCATGGAGATGTGCTGGAAGTATGTCATTTGGGTGGGGGGTATGGCTGGTGGTAGTGTATATGCAGGGCTCAGAGTGATGTTTGTGTGATTTGAGGGGCAAATGATGTCTGAACGCCATGGGTGTGACCGGTTGGATATTCGGATTTATGGTGTCCCTCTGTTTGTGTTTTCCCTGCAGGTCAGTGCCCATCAGAAGAAGGGCTTGTGGCATGCAATCGCCAAAGAGGTGCCGACCCTGGGGCTTTACAGCTGGCGGAGCATCCACTGCAGGAAACGATTGGAGGCCCTGAGACCCTGGGCCCAGAAGACCACAGAGGCTCAGCTGGGGACACTCCCAATGAAGAAGGGGTGCCTGTAGGAACCTGACCCCCCTTGATGGCCCACATACTGGAGGTGGCCTATCCAGAGCTGGATGGGCACTTGAGGGCATCATAGCAGCCACAAGATAGTAAGTCTAGTGTGTGTGACAACCATCTTTGTTGCCTAGCATGGGATTCTGGTGGTGGGTTTTAGTCAGTGGATGCCCCTTTATGCCAGCTCATACATTGCTGGCTTAATGGGTGAATAGCAGACTCTGGATAGCTAGCTAGGTGGCATTCCATGTCAGACAGGGCTTAGTAGGTCCCGGGAGGGATGCAGATGGCAGTTTTTGGCCCTCACCCTGCTGTGCTACCTAGCCAATGGAATGACAATGCAGTGCATACTGCTCAATCTTGGTCCCTGTGTGTGATGGTGAAGTGTATGCCATCTGCGGTGTTGGTGCTGTAATTGACCCACTGCTCCTTTCTTCCTCCCCACCCCTATTTTCTTTTGTCACCTTGTCCATGTGTGAATTAGCATCATCTGGTGAAGGAGCAGGGGCACCCACGAGTGAGGGAGCTGCAGCCCAGAGGATCCCAGAGGCAAAGTCCACCAACGCCGAGGGGGACCAGTGGGATGGAGGGTGAGGGGAGCACCACGGCAGGGACAGGAGGTGACAACACTGACTCTGAAACCTCCTCCGATGGGTACTCCCTGGTGGTGGCAGAAACCTCTGGAACCACCCCAGCTTCAGGTACAGCCACCAACCCCATACCAACACCGCCCTCCCAGTGGCCCCCACCCATTTGCCCGTGCCTGCTCATGCAGGAGGGTAGGCCTCTCCTTCTGCCCAGGCACCTCAGTCCCTGCCCCAGTCAGCCCTGCTGCCCTCAGTGAGGAGGTTGTTGACCTCCTGAGATCCATCTCTGTAGGGCAGTCAACCATAGTGAATCTCATCCAGGGGCTGGCATCCCAGATGCAGCAATGCAATGCCTTCCTAGAGGGTATTCACTGTGGCTTGGCGGCCCTACAGAGATTGTTTCAGGCTCTGGCCTCCCA
The DNA here is from genome assembly GCF_031143425.1 of Pleurodeles waltl. NCBI lineage: Eukaryota > Metazoa > Chordata > Amphibia > Caudata > Salamandridae > Pleurodeles > Pleurodeles waltl. Next base: position 499,816,145 of record NC_090448.1, on the reverse strand, counting down.
TCTGACGGCAGCCAGTGTCCCTGGTCCTACCGTCCCTCTTCCAACTACAACTTCCCAGTCCCAGTCTCCTGAACCCCAACTCATCCCGTGCACACATACAGACAAGCAAGCACACAAAACATCACATAAGAGTGGCACAGACAAACACAGGCACCGAACTTCAAGCCACAAGAACTCACACAAACAACAGACAGTTGCACACACAACACAATCCACTGCCTCCACTGTCTCCCCCTCCTCCTCCTCCTCCCTCACAGTCACATCCGCACTCACACCTGCATGCACTGCATCAACAGTCCCAGTCCCTGCCACCTGTACACCCTTGCCCACAGACACCACAAGAGCAGACCTTCAGACATGCACCCTACACACCACATGCACAATCACCACCACCATCACCAGCTCATGCAGCACACCCGCCTCACTTGCAGACACCACCACAACATCCATCCACACATCCTGTTTGTCCTCTTCCACCCTGTCAGCCCCCCACAAAGAAACATGAAAGCTCACTTTCAGACCTTCAACAGCCATCCACCACACACACGCACACTGTGCATGCACCAGCACCCAAGTCCAGCAGACGTACACCTCCTACAACCACTCGCTCTACCTTCTCTCCCATCGCTCCTCCCACATCCCTCCCCAAAGTCCCTAAGAAGCTTTTCCTTGCCCATCTTGACCTCTTCCCTCCACCTCCCCCCATCCTGCCCGTAAGTGCAAGGTCCCAACCACCCAGCCCAGAACCTCAGCCAACCAGTCTGCCACTGCTCCCACCAAGAAATCTGCTGCTGGCACTAAGGGGCCCCTGAGTGGGACAGCAGCCACTCCACGCAAGGAAACACCTCCACCTCAAAAACATGTCTAGGGTGGTGATACCTAAGGGATAGAGGATGGGCCAGTGGAGGCACCTCCTAGACTTAGAGGCAAGGACACAAGTCACATGACAAAGGCCAAGGGGGCCCGTCACAGGAAAGAACCCAGGATACCTCAAAACCACCTGAGGGAAAGGATCCCCATTCACCACCTGAGGGTAAGGACACCCCTTCCCCACCTGAGGGGAAGGATCCCCATCCACCACCTGAGGGCAAGGATACCCCTCCACCACCTGAGGGGAAGGATCCCCATCCACCACCTGAGGCCATGTAGTTTACCCACCAGGGACTGTGGCCTAAGACTCCCCTCCAGAACCAGTGGGCAAGGAGCCCCCTCCAGAACCAGTGGGCAGGGAGCCCCCTCCTGAACCAGTGGGCAAAGAGCCCCCTCCAGAACCAGTGGGCAAGGAGCACCCTCCGGAACCAGTGGGCAGGGAGCCCCCTCCAGAACTAGTGGGCAAGAAGCCCCTCCAGAACCAGTGGGCAGGGGGCCTCCTCCAGAACCAGTGGGCATGATACCCACTCCAGCTGAGGTGGACCCCACCCCACACCTCCCCTGAAGTGCCTGCACATTTCCAATATGATGCCCCTGAACAGTGGATTCCGGATGATGTCAGCAGTCAAGTTGGGGCTTGGACAATGCCATGTGGCCCTTTGGTACTTTGGACTGGCCATTGGCCCAATCTGTACATTGAGATGTACATTGTAACTTCTTTATTTATTATGGTGGCTGTGGGCAGCAAATTATAGTGTTTGTACTACAGGTATGTGTCTTTGCATTCTTTGCTCGTGGGTCCTGTTACAGTCGATTTACTCTGCAGCTGGTTATGTGTGTGTGTGTCACTCTCCTTTTCCTCCCTCCCTCCCTTGTGTGCTAGGCGACTGTACTCACCGTCATCATCTTTGTCGGCGTTGGTGCTCCAGGATGGCCATGGCGTGGTAGAGCAATGGAAAGGCTTGGAGTTACTGTTCCATGGCAGCCCCTCTGTGTCCCTGAAGGTGAGTCTTTCCTTTTCTGTGAAGTGTTTCCGCCAGGCTTTTGATGGTGTTGCTATCACCCCAGAAATCCTGGCGGTTTGCTATGTCATAATATGGTGGGCAGTACCTTCTCTTCTGCCTGGCTGTAGGCGGCTACCGTCGTGGTCGGTGGTGTTAACGCCATGGCGGTTGGTGTGCTACATTGGCTGTCTTTGGGAGGTCTCACTACCATGGTCATAATTTGACGGTAAATACCACCAGCCTGTTGACGGTATTACCACCACTTTAACAGTGATGGTCAGTACACCGCCAATGTCATAATGACCCCCTATGTCTCCTCCCTCCTTATTGCCCTACTAAAAAAATGACTAGCGCTTCCTACAGCAGTGCTACCTGCTTAAGCTAGGTTTTGAGATAAATCAAAGAAATGGAAGCACATTAACCCCATACATGATGTCTTAAATGAGCTCTAATTGAGGTACACTGCTTTGCCTACAAGGCCCTGAACTTCCAGGCTCTTATATATCTCACCCAGGACTTTTCTTTTCTGGAGGCTCTCATTCTCACCTCTGTAAAGACAGAAGCTCTCCCTCCACACTATACAGATCCTTCTCTGGCTACACCTGAGGAGTATGCAATGCCCAGTCTCTCTGTACTAAAAGTATTTCCTCTTTTTAAAGCTTCAAATCCCTCCTCAAGAACATGCTCCATGAGTAAAATGTGCCTCTGCCTTGCTAAATCATACCTTCATGCGGAATCCTTCTTAATTGTACAATCCATTGTACTCCATAATAAACACCTGTTGCTAATGTTCTGCAGGTTTTACACTCAATGCAGTTAAGCTCATTCTTTATAAATGAAAATAGCATTACCACTTACGATATTTGGCCCATATTTATACTCTGTTTGCATCAAATTAGCATACATTTTTTTTATACGCTAATTTGACACAAACCTAACTCCATATTTATACTTTGGTGCTAGACCTATCTAGCGCCAAAGTTATGGAGTTAACATCATGTTTTTACTGTGAAAACCTACCTTGCGTCGATGAGATGCAAAGTAGCCAATTCCAGGCAAAAAATGACTCAAAGGCCCTAACGCCTTATTTATCCTCCCTTGCAAAAATCGTGCACGGGAGGAGGAGGGCCTTAAATAATGGAGCTAAGCCTGCTTAGCACCATTATTTAACGCCTGGGTCAGGGTATGCGTTAGGGGACCTGTGGGCTTGTTTCCATGGTCAGAGACCATGGAAATTGCCCACAGGTGCCCTTCCCTGTCCCCAGGAACACCCCCACCCACCTGTACCCACACCAGGAGGTCACCCACGGATGGGAGACCCATCCGAAGGTAAATCCGGGTAGGTATTTTCTTTTCTATCCAGCACCGCTCGTGGCCCTGACATGGGGCCCCCTGCACGGCGCTGGCCCCAATGGCCATGCCCAGGGATATTTGTCCCCTGGGCATGACCATTGGGGTGGTGAGCATGGCTCCTGTCCTGTCTTTACTAGGACAGAAGTCATGTCCATGGGGCTTGTGTGCCAGAAAATGGCGCTACACTGCTTAGAGCCAATTTTTTTAACTCTAAACAGTGTAGCACCATATTTTGGTGCACAAGCCCTGATTCCCCCTGCGCCTCCCAGGCCCTGTTTGCGTCCTTTCAAAGGACGCTAACAGGGCCTTACCGCCGGCTAGTGCCATTCGTTAAATATGGCGCCTGGCCGGCGTCTAGGAATGGCGCAAGCCGGCACTATACTTTTTGCCGGAAACCTGCGCTAACACAGGTTTGCAGCAAAAAGTATAAATCTGCCCCTTTGTACCTGTAATCTAACCACCCGTGCCTTACTTTAGCCATTTTGTTTTCTGTTATCTCACCTTTGTCAACCCAACTCGTTCTGCCAAAAGTACCTCCATTCCCTAGTTTATGTCCTAACAATGCTTGTTGTAGTTCCTCATCTCCTTATATTGAAGTTGGTTATTGCTACTGTTGTGTTTTTGTGCTCTTAGCTGATTAATACTCATTTTGTCTATTTATTATCTTAATTAATTCCTGGTGATGTACAACTTTTTGAACTCCACACCCTCCCAGAATCATAATGGTCTGTATTTTCCCATTATCATTTGCTTACCCTCACCTTTTAACTACTATGAGGGAGAGTTATCAAAGTGTTGTGTTGACCTTGTGTCATGTGAGGTAACGCAATTGCAACCAGCATCAAAGTCAGATTTACTGAGCCATGCAATGCCACGCTGTGAGGCCCTGCAGAGCTTGGTAAATCTGGAGTAAGTCGCTACCTGGCTCAGCTCCAGGGAGGCCTTCCATGGGTGGAGTGTGGGTGTTCCCACACATCCATCCATGGATTTTGGTGCAGTCACAGATTTACCATTAATGGTAAACCAGGGAATGCATCAAAATGCTCTGCCTTCCCAGGGAAGGTATAATGAAGAGAAATATCTTTATTTCTCCTCGTTTTTCCTCTTGCTACTTGTGCAGAACACCATACATTGTCAACAACTAGCATAAAGTAAACAAGTTAATATTAGAGAAAGCTGGGTGGCAGGCAGCTGTTGCATTGTAGTGTAATGTTCTTTAAAGTGGTGAGTTGGGTCAGTCCTGATGGATACAGGGTTTTTGTTCCAGATCCACGGTGCATAGGTGGAAAAGAAAGGCCTGCTGTATTGTTTTTTCTTATTTTCATTTCTTACTCTGCAGCAGTGGCGGCCAGTAATTCTAGGAGGGAGTGGGGCGGGCGGAAAGCACACTCACACTCATTCTTTCACACACATGCATTCACAACACTCATCAACATTCAAACATACACGCACGCACCAAACATTCATTTAAAAAACACACACACTTACCTTCAGCTCAGAGATCCCAGGAGGGTTGAGACTGCTGCCTTCCGTCTCTAGCTGACATTAGGTCAGCCAATTAGGGAAGGCAGCAATCCCAACTTCGTCACAGAGTAGTATGGGGTCAGTGAGACTTCTGACCCATCCCACTCTGTGACAGATGTCACTGATTGACACTTGCCCTGGGCGCTTCAGGGCTTAAACCTGAAGCGCCCAGGTCGGAGTCAGTGGGTGACACTTCCCCTTGTCACTGAGGGGGAGGGCCTCGAGGTACCTTTGCTGAGCCTAGGAGGTCATGCCCATAGGAGCTGTGACCTCTTCAGCCCAGCAAAGTTCAGCTCAGGCAGCCAGGAGTCTGCGCAAATTGCGCATGTCTCGCTTCTGGCTGCCTGAGCTGAACATGAAGAGTGTATGTCAGGCTGACCTTTGCTCAGTCTGATAGCCACTCTTCATGAGGGGCAAAAGGGGGCTAGTGGTCCCTCCGCCCTAAAGGACAGGCCGTGCCTGGTCTGCAGTCTGATAGTGTTGCGGCTGCACCAAGAACAACCAGAGATTGTGAACGTGTGAGCACGATAAGGGGGTACTGTCCGTGCAAAATCCTAACACACTCTGTACATTAAGCATATCAGTGCACAATAAGTAATTTTATATTTTCTTTGTACTGTATGCCTATGTAAATATCTACCAAACCCTTTACTATCAATATTATTTCCTTCGCTATGTCACCAATCAACATGTTGTTGATTCCTGCATGCTGTTCTCACAATTCATTTCTGTGTAGTGCTGTGAAAACCTGCTGTGTGAAGTTTTGCACTCTGTTAAAAGACAAGTAAATAAAAAATAAAAAATAAAAACATTATTTTTTTTCCAGATCGATTTTACAGAGCAAATGTGATGGTGCAACTTCCTAGAATAACATGGCACAATGCTATCGTGAGAATCATCATGCAGAACATTCAAAGCTTGTCATCCTATATTAAAACAGGCAACATTAGCAAGTTTGGAATGGGGTCGTGGGAAATGTATTTGCTAGTGGATAGCAAGAGTTTGTCAATGGGCCAATTAATATTGAACTGAGGCAAACAGTTCTGGTCAAGTCGATGGCCTGTTCCATTGTGGTTGGTTCGAAACAGTGGACAGCGTTGACAGGTAGTTACTGCCTTTTCAACCCAATATAATATCATGTAAAGAACAGAGGGGGAGTTTGGTGCAACCTTCCAAGAGACATATGACCTTATTTAAAATTTGGCGGCTGTGGAACATCAGGCAAAAAGCAACAGATTTCACATCTGCCCTACGTAGGGTTTATAAACACCCGAAACACTCTAGATAGGGCACAAGGGACACCAGCTACATTTTGGCAGCCATTGTGGATCCAATTTTAAATAAGGCCCATAGTCTGTGCTGCCACTGGGGGAGTGGAAACTGGCTATTAACATTCTTTATCCTCTGCAGAGGGAAATTAATGACGAAGAGATGTGTGTCATGGATTTAGAAGATACGAGGATCTGGTATATGGCATTGTGGAGAGAAGATGGGTTGTAAAAGGAGGAAAAACATTCAATAAAGCTTGAAAATTAGATTCAGAACAGAGAGCTCATGATGCTTAGGAGTGGGGGAGTAACATTCAAGGTCAAAAAGGGAAGGATGACAACAGATAAATGGTGCAGAAGGAGGTGCAGCTGTATGGGAGTGTGGTGTTGTAGGAGAATGGCCACTTGCAGATGTGGTTCACTACCATCAGTGCCCCTGAAACAGATTGATTGAGATGTAATGCGTGACAGCAGCTAATGGCAATTGAAGTGAAGCCTATCGTGACCAGGCTAATACTTCTGAGAGAGGCCAAGGATGGATGGGTGCTGATACAGGGACAACTTTCCCCCATTGACCATTGACAAGGTATAGGTTTAGAATTAGAGAGGTGAAGGAGTACTGTACTCCCAATACTATATCAAGAACAAATAATAAAATAAAATATGAAGTTGCCTTTAAGGAGACCTCCAAAATAAGGTCACAGCAAGTTAAGTATCGAGGGAAACCCCACAGGCATGACCAAGAGAGAGGGTGGGTTGACAGGAAGAAAATAGCAAGGGAAGGGGGCCTTTTTGTGACTGAAGATCAGACCAATTGAGCTGACTCAAAAGAGGCGGTTAGATCACCACCAGAACTTCATGCCTTTGAAGGCTGCATTAGAAATCGTGGACGTAAGTGGTTCCATCACTGTAGGTCACGCGTGAGAAATACGAGTACTTTTGTGAAAGATGTTGAGGAAATGAGAGCTGGTGCTGGTGATGCCTCTGGTCAATTGAAAGATGCATTGCTACCAGCATCTTCTTTAGTGAGCTCTCTCCCTATTTGTCACTTTGATGTATAGACTCTGGTAAACAATTGCTCAATGGCAGTGATTCTGCCACAGTGAAAGATTGATTACAGTCATGTCAAGACTCTGTATGCTCACTAAAATAAAATAGGCAGTGAGAACTATCTAGATTGCTAAGTGGTTAATACAGGGATGCAATGTGATTGCAGAAGTCCTATCAGGTTGCAAGCCAACAGCACACAGAGCGGTTTTCGGAGGGTAGGAACATTCATATCACATTTCAATCTAACCTTTCACATCCAGAGTTTAGAAACCATTGTCTTGTATCCTGTAGTGCATCAGGTTTGGGTGCTGAGAAGTCAACTGATTTTTTTAAGATCGAAGTGCTTGTTATTGAGGTGTGGAGGTGGGTCTGGTGAGCATATGCCCTTAAAAGGAACATGAAAGTGGACAATAGCCCCTGAATTTGATACAGTCCACAAAATAAACTAAGGGTAGAAGCGATGGTACTGGTGCATGCTAGTATACAAGAGCATCTGTGTATCAAAAATGATACTGGACTGTGTTTAGATCCTTGGGAATACATTGTAATCTTTGGGAAGTACATGTTTTAAATTATCTGATGGAAGTTTTAAGAAGTGTGCATCAGCGTGAGCGGCAGTAGAGAGGTTGACATGGATGAAGTGAAGCCATGATAAAATCCAAATCAGATGCTGGAAACTGTAAGATTCCTAATTGAAAATGTGTAACAGAAATATAGAAAGTGAGCGCTAAACTAGTAGAGGGTCCACAGATCAGCAGATCCAACAGATCTAAGGATAGGATCTGATTGATTGCTAGTACATGAACAAAGTTGAGGCATCCTTTCTTCTTGTATCTATGTGGACTTCTGTAATATAATGTGATACGGCAGTGCTTAATTTGAAAAATCATTAAGTGCCTGTTCCCAAAAATCCCCTTACTTTCTTTCTTCGTCATTGTTTTTCCTGTTATTCTCTTCCTCTTTCTTCCCTTTCTTTGGCTTTATCCCTCTCTTTCTTTCTCCCTAGCCTAGAATCAAACATAAATCAACATCACATTCAGAGCAGAAAAGAAACAGCAGAACGCCCAGGGCAAGATCTCCTGATCTGGCCCCTAACCCACTGATTTTAACATCAATGCGTTTTCCCAGCTTTGGAATTAACCTCCTTGTACCTGCGTCAAAGTTTCTGCATCTGGTTCACCATCTGACATCCCTATGGGTCGGGCAGGCTGAAAACCCCCTGCCACTTTGGTTCAAAAACAGATCATTAATGGCATAACAGCTTTATTACGCCGAATGCAAAATAATTTAAATGCAGAAACACAGTGGTTAATGCAGTTATGTAGTTACTGCTAACGTTGTTACCTCCACCCTCCACCGTTTCTGATAAAAAGTAGCTTTCAAGCATTCTAGGCTTACAACGTTACCTGGGAAATCTTCACAAACAACAGGAGCACATAGCAATGTTCCCATTCCAGCACCTTTCTGCATGCCTATTCACGGATCTATACCTCTATATCTGCATAAAAATATAGAGTGAGCGACTTACAGGACCCAAATCAGTTCATATTTCACATTTTAAGAAATAATTGATTGATTCGTTTTCTTCTCTTTAATTTCGATGCCTGGTTGTTTAGATACACTCTTTTAATTGAATACACAATCCGGTTGCAGTGTCAAAAATTATTTGAGTTTATTTTAATATTATTTATCCAACATACATTAATCCATAATGTCACATATTCCAACTACTGTTGAGAAAGGTACTGCCAGCCAGTCCTTCAAAAAGGTACAGCAGAAACATGTTTTGTCTTCTTATACTTTTAGGATTAGGGTCATGGCAGCGGACGTCAGCTACTTACCGATAAATTAGACTGTATATCATAATATAGAGAACAAAATATGGGCAGACGTAAATTGTGGCACTGAAACCTTGTGAAACACATTAGGAAAAACAGTGTTTTTCGTGTTAGGGAAAGTCCAATAGAAGAGTGCTCGACATATGTGTAGAGAAGCAGAACTGACTAGCATCTTTCCGCACAGCAGTTAAAAACCTGTCGAGAAGTAAAAGGTGTAAATAATGAGGTTATCTTGCTAAATAAGAATTAATTCTGCAAACACTGGTCAAAATAAAAACCCAGTCAGTATGAAAAAATATATTGAATAAAAGTCACTGGGGACTGTTGTAGTTTTACCAGGACAGTGTAACTGTCAAAAAATGTGTCCGTTATAAGTGAGGACCGGTCATACTAAATACATGGCCTGTATAGTCTGTTCTTAAAAGTCCAACCGTCACTGAATAATTTCTTATGCGGGAAAGGACGTGCTGTACTTATTTGTAAGAGCCCTATTCTGTCTAGCTTTGCAGCGATGAACTTACTAGAGGAAGTGTGTCTTCGGTTTTTACCAGCTAAGTGAACGCACCTCATTTCGTACACTGAAGTCCGTAAATAATGTTATTTGCAGTCAGGACAGGGGATGACATATGTAAACGTGAAGCATCCATATTAGAATGGTACTGATGGCGTACAAAGGGTCTAATTACGAGTCTGCCGGTTACTAGATCGCCTTACTCGCGGTGGCTGATTGGACCGCCTCTGCTATGGCAGTCCGGCAGCCAAGTTATCACCGTTTCTGCCGGAATCAGTGATCCTGATAACGCGTCCAGCCCTTATTAATTACCTGTACCTGGACACGTTGGAGGTCGGTGAATCTTTTAGCCAAGTCGGGCTCTCCTCATCCTAGAATAGTCGGGTCACTTAGATCAATAATCAATAACTATTGTAATCGGTACTCAATACTCAATTAATAGATCAAAATATCACATCAGAAATCAATAACAGTTGGTATTTCGGCGCACCACGACCTTTCAATCATGAATAACCACACCAGTTTATTAAAAGTTAGTGAATTTATTTCCCTCTATTAACAAAGCTAGCACGATGTATATAAGTCTCAAAACCAAATGATATATGTATACGAACTTTACTAGCTGTCCATAACGGCGGAAGAAACGCAATCTACGGAAAATCTGAATTATGATACACTCAGTTATGGCAATGCAAATCACTAATATGAGTAACTGTATTTGACTAATTTCATACATTGGTCAGCATAACAAGATTTCAAATTAGCATGGTGCATCGAATGAATACCTCGACTAACCTCTAATTAGCATTAGCATGTGGGGCTTCATGCAAAACTAATTTAGTCAACACAAATTTGGAAAACTTCTAGCTTGGGCCCTATCAAAATAGCAGTTGGTACCTAAAAGGCAAAACACAATGCATAATACAATTATCCTTTCATATTTACCAAATACAATCAGCATTAAAGAAAAGTCTTCGTCCCTCAGGTACTGGTTCGATCAGCATGGGCAGGTTTCAGAGGGGCAAAGTTAAGGGCAAGCTTCCTTTCAGCGGCAAGGAGAATGGGGCAAAGTTACTGCATGGGCAAGACGTGGCAAATCAAAATTAAAGTCTCTAGGGTGAGAATTCTTAAAGTCTCTTTCTCTGGAATAAAGAAAAGGGCATCAGGGTGTCGTCCGAAATGGAGTCTGGCATCTTACTTCAAATTGGCATCAAGGAAAAAATGGCTGACTTCTCTTTGTCCAGTGAGTTTAAGTAAGAAACATTCCAAATTCTGCAGGGTCTTTCATTGGAGGGTTCATAGGGTGGCTTCAAATTGTCCAATGAAAATTGTCTTTCTACTAGAGCTCATTTATGCATACATTGTCCTTGGAGCCTTGGAACACACGTTGCAACATGGGTTGCCAATTATTTGGTATCTGTACCCTCATTGTCCGCACCTGCAAAGACTGACCTTGCTTCAAAGGGGATGAAACCGGCCTAGCACGAAACCTTGGAGATAAGTGTATTAGTCATCTCTACTGGAAAAATAGAACTTTAAGCAAGAATATATGTTTCATTAGTTCAAGGATAAGCCACGCAGTTAGAATTTGAGACCAGGCAACTAGGCCAAAGCCTCTACTAAATTTAAGCTAAGCATAAAACAGTTTCCACAAGAAATCATGGCACACATTTGCAATTATGACGGATTACTACATTTTTCAATTCTTCATGATTAATAAAGCTTGTGTACAATTATGGCAAAACTACCCCGAGGGCACAATTTCCCTCGTACATTATTTTCTTTACCAAAATCACACTACATTATACGATTTTGGTTACATGATATATGAATATATGTTGGACCCTCTTTTTCTGCGTCATCAATCCCTCCTCTGATGACTAATTATGTCATCACATCAAATCTACCCACAAATTTTATTCCATTAAAATTCTGGTTAGTAATTTGGCATGTCAGTCAACTCCCTCTTTCTTTTTGTTCCCTTTGATTATTCCCTGTATATCTCTACTATTTTGTTTTCTATTTTCTCTTCTCTTTTCCTTTTGTTCCTTGCTTTCAATATTTTAATAGCTTTCCATGTTCCCCAAATACCTAATAAACAAATTAATATTATTAATATTCCCTTTACTATTTTCAATAACAATACGCCCCAAACATTGCTGAGCCAATTTCTAACAGAAGAAAATCCTTTTCCAACCTTCTCCCAGACTCCTGGTTCTTTCAATTCCTTCAAATCTGTACTTTCATTAGTTAAATTTGTAAGCATCTTTCTAATTTGTCTACTGCTGTCTGGTATATATGTACAACAGTGACGTGTACCAACCATTTTGCAAACGCTGCCATCCTTTGCTAAAAGAATGTCTAAGGCAAGCCGATTTTGAAGAGTCATAGCTCTTTCTGCAGCGAGTTCAGCATCCATCAGGATTATAGCTCACGAGAATTTTGTCAGCATGTTATCCACAATAGTAGACAACTTTCGAATTTTAATTAAATTCAATATGACTCCCACTGAAGGAATAAATGCTCCAAATATATCTCCTACCACACCAGAAGCTGTCTCCCTTTTCTGAACATGATGTGATTCAGACAGCTTTGGAAATGTCTTTAAGTCGTCCAGTTGATAAACCTTTGGGAATACTATTCCCAAATAACATCTCCCATATCATCCTTTAGGAAGACGATAATAGGCGTTAAGTCCACAAATATAATATACCCCTGGAATAACTGGGTCTTGTCCATTCAGAATAAACGTTCACTTAGGTTGAAACAAAAACGTATGTTTGCATTCACTCGTTCCCACAAAAACTGTGTCATAATATGATTTATGTCGATGTATACAGAATCTCCCTACTTGCAATGTATCTAACGCTATTTTCCCTTGTGTCTTTATTGCGGCAAAAGCATGATTATCTACAGATGTCCTCTTATGTAATTCCTTTTCTAATTTCTCCTTCACCTCCTTCCTCCTGTCGTCAGTGTTATCTAAAAAGCTTATTTCCAATGGTGAAAGTAATCATGTAAGTTTCTCTCTATGTGCATGAGCTGTGTGAAAAGGTGATAACGGTTCAAAGAAACCCCTCATCAATTTTATATAATAATCTCGTGCTACTTTACTCAGGTACTCGATTATGGGGATATATGCAAATGTAACATCCTGGTTGGAATAAAAGTAATGAATGTACTCCTGGCCATAAAATCTGGTCATTATTAAACTACATGTAATTCCATACGTAAGAGGCATGCTATGATATGTCACCCCTTCCACTACTGAGGTAGGTATTTGTGTGTACACTTAACAATCTTTCGCATCCATTGTCTCAACATACTCACTCAACAAGCAATAGAAAACGTTAGACGAAAGTTCCTTTTTATCATGCAAATGTCTTTCGTCTTGTTCGAGTTTCTTTAAAGCTGTTAGTTCAGTAATAGTAATAGGTTTAGAAGTAGAAGAATCATTCGTCTCACTCTCATTCTTTCCATGCATTCCAAGAACTATTGCTACAATGATTAGTACGCATTCAGTTATTAGACCTATCCACATGTATTTACAACACTTCATCTTATGTCCCTGTGTAGTGTAGCCTGTCATGATCTATATAGAATTAGAAAGTTGAAGACACTTTATCAAATCAGATTTGCAGATATATACAAAGCTGAACGATTTCAATGTTCACACAGTTTTCTTTAGCAGCTTAGTCTCTTATCGGTCAGCAGCTTTGTCGCAAAATCGGTTTCAAAGTCAATCAAGTTAGCAATGTCTTAGCCGGTTCAAAATTCAATCAGGTTATCAATGTCTTTATTCGGTAATATTCATGAAATTTCACTTCTCAAGTGCCAAAATGTCGTTCTGCTTCTTCGTTCTCAAGACTGAGTGACAGGAATTTGTCTGAACAATCGTTACTGGCTAAGTATGCCCACTAAGGACCAGAATATCTTTTGCTCGGTATTCGTTTTCTTTTCAATTTTGCATCTCTCTTTGACTCTTTCTCGCTGGTACTTTCTTCCTTGGCCAAGTCTTTCTCTTCACTTGGTGCTGCTATTGCGACAGACACTTCTTTTCTTTTCTCTTTCACCTTCGGCCCTTCACTTTCGTTTAATGTTTCTCTGATCCTTCACTTTACTGGCGATATGCTTTGTCTTCGTTTTGCACGGTTTCCACTTGATGGACCTGCAACCGCTTCTGGAGGAGTTTGAACTGTTTCGCTCTGTCCTGCCTTGTCTTCTCCCTCTGGGAAGTCAATCAGGTTTTCCTTTTCCTTTCCTGCATCGTCTGCTTCTGGGAAAGCCCTCCTCTGATCAGGCTCTCCTGCTCCTTCACCTGTCTCGAGCTCTTTGTCACCATCACCTGCTTCAGGCTCTCTGTCGCCTTCAGCTGTTTCAGGCTCTTTGTCGCCTTCAGCTGTTTCAGGTTCTTTGTCACCTTCAGGACCTTCGTCACTTCCTGAGGCTCTTCCTTGGTCCTCCTCAAATGAATCAGTTGCTTCTTCCTCAGAAAATATTTCTCCTTCCTCTATTTCTACCTGTTCGTCTCCAGGTCCTCCTCACTCTGTCTCGGTGCTTGGTACTCTGTTGTCAGACACTGGTGATTTCAGTGCTTCAACTTCCTCATCCGTGGGGCATGTCACCCTCTTCGTGTGACTGGCGTGAATCCAGTTGGGAACTCCTGCGCACTTCACAGCGGTGGTAGTTGTCAGAATCACTTGAAAAGGTCCTTTTCAACGGGGTTCCAAACACGACTTCCTCACGTGCTTCTTTATCACGACCCAGTCACCGGCTTTCAGGGCGTGTCCTGGACCTTGGATCGGTGGCAAGGTGGTTGCCTCCACCTGGTGAGAGAAAGAGCGGACCACATCAGCTAGACCTTTGCAGTAGTCTAACACCATATCATCTGTAATATTCAAAAGAGCATTTGCAAGAACTGCTGGAAGTCTCATGGCTCTGCCCATGAGGATCTCGTGCGGGGACAGTCCAGTCTTTCTATCAGGGGTGTTTCTCATTGACATTAACACCAAGGGCAATGCGTCAGGCCATTTTAAGTTTGTTGATGCACATATTTTTGCCATCCTCGATTTCAATGTGCCATTCATTCGCTCCACTAGTCCTGATGCTTCAGGGCGGTAGCTACAATGCAACTTTTGCTCAATGTTCAGCGCTGCACAAAGTAATTTTATTACTTCGTTATTGAAGTGACTTTCCCTATCTGATTCTAAGGAGATCAGGAATCCGAAACGTGGTATTAGCTCTCTCAAGAGCAGTTTTGCAACTGTGAGACTGTCATTTCTGCGTGTAGGGTATGCCTCAATCCCGTGACTGAAAATGCACACAACCACCAACACATACTTCAAGCCTCCATGCACAGGCATCTCAATAAAGTCCATTTGCATCCTGCTGAAGGGACCCCCTGCTCTTCCAATGTGGCTCAAATTTACTACTGTTCCCTTCCCTGCGTTCATTTGTTGGCAAATGGCGCAACGATGGCAAACTGCTTCAGCAACTTGACGGAATTTGGGGTTAAACCAATCAGTTTTAAATAGTTTAATCATGGCATCCCTTCCAAGATGGTCTTGTCCATGGTAGAATCTGGCTAACTGTGTCAAAAGACTGTCTGGCAGAACAAATTTCCCTTCACTTGAAACCCATAATTCATCTAGTCTCTTTACACATTGCGATTTGGTCCATGAGAGTTTCTCATCTTCACTGACATCATTCTGTAAGGACTTCAATTCATCCATTGTATCTACAACCTTTAGAGCAAAAATTTCGCTTGGTTCAAGTTCTGCCTCATTTATCAAGTTCCATTCATCTCTGAGCAATATACAGTTCAATGCGCAAAACCTTGCGACTTGATCCGCATATCCATTTCCCAGAGAAACATAGGGCCTCATTCTGACCCTGGCGGTCCTAAACCGCCAGGGTCACGGGCAACGGAAGCACCGCCAACAGGCTGGCGGTGCTTCAGTGCCCATTCTGACCGCGGCGGTAAAGCCGCGGTCAGAAAAGGGGAACCAGCGGTTTCCCGCCGGTTTTCCCCTGGCCCAGGGAATCCTCCAGAAACAGGATGGCGGGAACGGGTGTCGTGGGGCCCCTGGGGGCCCCTGCACTGCCCATGCCACTGGCATGGGCAGTGCAGGGGCCCCCTAACAGGGCCCCATAAAGATTTTTCACCACCAGAAACAGGATGGCGGGAACGGGTGTCGTGGGGCCCCTGGGGGCCCCTGCACTGCCCATGCCACTGGCATGGGCAGTGCAGGGGCCCCCTAACAGGGCCCGATAAAGATTTTCACTGTCTGCTTTGCAGACAGTGAAAATCGCGACGGGTGCCACTGCACCCGTCGCACCCCTGCAACTCCGCCGGCTCCATTCGGAGCCGGCTTCCTCGTTGCAGGGCCTTTCCCGCTGGGCCGGCGGGCGCTTCTTTGGCGGGTGCCCGCCGGCCCAGCGGGAAAGCCAGAATGGCCTCCGTGGTCTTTTGACCGTGGGGCGGCCATCTGGCGGTTCCAGCCAGGCGGGCGGCGACCGGTTCGGTTGGAATGAGGCCCATAGTCTTGTGCCTTCGAGTGTGCACTGCATTTTACCACTGCTACTTCTCCTGGTAACTGGATGGCATGTAACAATTCTCTTATTCTTTCACCATTTTTCACTGGTGATCCTGAAGATGTCATGAAGCCTCTCTGTGACCACAACTGTCCAAAGTCATGCACTATTCCAAAACCGTACTGGCTGTCAGTGTAAATGGTGACTTTCATTAATGCGGAAAGTTGGCAAGCTCTAGTAAGGGCTACCAGTTCCGCTACTTGTGCAGAGTAAACTCCTTGAAGCCAAGATGCTTCCAGAACACCTGTTACCGTACATACAGCATATCCTCCTTTCAATATTCCCAGTGAATCTCTTAAACATGAACCATCAACAAAAATAACTTGATCACTTTCTTCCAATCGGGTATCTTTGATATCAGGTCTTGGTTTGGTGCAAAATTCAGTAACCTGAAGACAGTCGTGCTCGATGTCTTCAGCGTTCTCAATTTCGGAATTTTCACTGGGAAACAAGGTTGCTGGATTCAACGAAGTGCACCGTTTCAGCTGCACATTAGGTGATCCCAGAATTATTGTTTCATACCTTGTGAGCCTAGCACCAGTCATGTGCTGTGTTCGGGAACGTGTCAAAAGTATCTCGACTGAGTGAGGGACCATAACTGTTAAAGGGTGTCCCATCACTATTCCTTCACTTTGAGTTAGGCTGATACCAACTGCAGCAACGGCATGCAAGCACCCTGGCAGTGCTGCTGCGACCGGATCCAAAGTAGCTGAAAAATATGCTACTGGTCTGTTTACACCACCATGGGCGTGAGTCAAGACAGACAAGGAACATGCATCACGTTCATGACAAACCAATGTGAAAGGCTTTGTGTAATCAGGCATACCTAAAGCTGGAGCCCTGCACATGCATTCCTTCAATTCAATAAAAGCATCCATCTCATCTCCTTTCAGCTCTATTTCATCCAGCGCATCTTTCTGGGTCAGTTTCAGTAAAGGTTTTGCTAGAGTTGAGAAATTGGGAATCCATTGGCAACAATTGCTTACCATTCCCAAAAACTTTCTCACTTCTCTTCTCGTCTTTGGTGGACTCATTTGAAGTACACTTGTTATTCTTTCTTTCATAATTCTTCGTGACCCTTTCTCTATTTGGTGACCCAAATATTTCACCTTCTTCTGGCAGAACTGTAATTTTGAAGGGGACACCTTGTGTCCGTTTCTTCCCAAATGGTTCAATAGGGCAATGGTGTCAGCTGTACAGTCACTTTCTGTCTTGGATGCGATCAGCAAATCGTCAATGTACTGTACTAGGGTTGACTCAAATGGTAATTCCAACGATTCCAAATCTTTCTTTAGAATCTGATTGAAAATTGATGGTGACTCCGAAAACCCTTGAGGAATTCGACACCAACTGTAGACTCTGTCTAGGAATTTGAAACAAAAGAGAAATTGGCTGTCCTCATGAAGAGGCACAGAAAAGAATGCTTGAGACAAGTCAATGACTGAGAACCACTCAGCATCACAGGGAACTTGTTACCACGGGACAACATTTGACTATTATGTCATTTATTTTCCTCAAATCCTGAACAATCCGGACCTTTCCACTCGGTTTTATTAGTCCCATGATTGGTGAATTACATGGACTGCTTAACACTTCTTTCAGTACTCACTGTTTTACAAACTCATCAATGAGTTGGGCGACTTTCATGAGGGTGTCTTGTGCCATATGGTACTGTGGGTTCTGGGGAAAAGTTACATTGGGTTTTACAGTCACTTTCACTGGTTCTACTCCTTTGACCAATCCTACTTCTTTCCCTGTCATATCCCACACTTCCTTTCCGACTGTTTCCTGTAACTCAGCAGGAATATCTGCTTCAGTGAGCATTGGATAAAGAGTAATCAGGGGATACTCTTCATCGACTGTTTCCACTTCGTCCCCTCCTACACTGTCCTCTTCTTCCCCATCGCTGTTTGTCTGAATTTTAATTCCATCATTTGAACACATAATCAAACACCCCAATTTGCACAATAAGTCTCTCCCCAATAGTGATATCGGGCTTGAGTCAGACACCACAAATTTATGTGAACCTTGATAGTTACCAATTCTGACTTGTACTGGATCTGTGATTGGGTTCGTCAGGTACCTATTTGCTACTCCCACTACTTGAACTGTTCTCCCTGAAAGTGGCAAATTTGGTACTTCAATGCTCCTAACAGTGGAGCGTGGAGCACCTGTGTCAACCAAGAATGAAACGCGGTGACCTATAACTCTTCCCTATGGACCCTTTTGATCAACTTCCAAAGATGCTGCAAGCATACAATTTCCCTCCTCATCTTAACTTTCACTCTCCCATGCATCGTTTATTCCATTCTCACTATGTAATGGGAATTGGTGTACTGTGTCATTTTGGTTCATTCCTTGACCCATGACCTGTTGAGGAAGCATTGCTTGTTGCTGATTCATTGGTGCTAAGGGTATTTGCATTTGCTGATTACGTACCATAGGAAACTGCTGTTGCATTGGCTGCAACTGTGCCATTTGCACACGGGCATTTGCACCTGCTGTGATTGTATGGGTTGTAAACCTTGCATATGATTTACATTGTTTTGAAAATTTGGATTTGGACCTCTCAATTTCGGTCCTCTCATATTCTGAAATGCATTGACATCATTGTTTTGCTGACCTACACCTTCCTGCACCATCATTGGTCACTCCCGTTTCCAATGCCCGACGATTCCGCACGTGTGAAATGGCATCACCTTCTTCATTGCCTGTATACCATTTGGAATCATGACAGTATTTAAATCAGGACCATTATTCACAAAACCTCCTCGGCCTCTGCCTCTCATCTGCGGCTGAAACATAGCATTTCCCTGTTGCTGCTGCTGCGGCATCTGTTGTTGAAAACCTTGCAAACCTTGCAAACCTGTCTGAGCTGCTCTAAGCTGCATCACCATCACCTTTTCTTTCAACCTTTTCTGCTTTGTCTCAATCTCATCACTGCAGTATTTTGCATAGTTCAATACTTCATCGATCGATTTTGACTGCCAACAAATCAAATGCGTTTTAATCATCTGGCTGATTTCGGGTCTCAACCCTTCCACAAACCTGAACACAAAATGAAGCATGTCCTTTGCCTCAATAGTTTCCGTGCCACTGTAATTTTTAAAAGCCTTTAACAACCTCTCATAGTATGCATGTATCGACTCTTTGACCTCTTGCGCTGGTCTGTCAATCCTCTGCCAATCCACATTTTTCGACGCAACCTTGGTTTTCAAGTGCTCGATCACCTTATGGTATAAACTCATTACCATAGGTGATGGTGCACCTGTGTCCCTTTCTCTTTCTGGTTCACTCGTCGGCCAACCTACAGCCCTTTTACAGTCTTCCCACAAATCTGCCGGAACCACAATTTCAAATAAGGTATTCAGGTCTTCCCAGAGACATTTTGCGAGTTTCACAAATCTATCTGTTTGTTGATACCACTCGATCGGTTTCTCTCTTAGTTTAGGGAAATCATCCGTAAAGGATTGAATATCGCACCTGTGCCATGGTACATGTACAAGTTTCCCCCCTGCTGTCTCTCTCATTGGTAACATGGTTATCAGGTCGTCCTTCTGTTGTGCCTTTTCATTCCGATCTGGGGTACTTTCCTTCTTTTTGTCCTTTTTCTTAACCCATCTACTTTCCCACTTGTCTAAACATCTCCAGATCTGCGCGCTCTGCAGTATCTCCTTAAGGTGTGTTTTCATCCCTGCAGACCTCATGTGTTCAAAGTCTTTTGTCTCAAAGTCTAGCCTGTAACTTCTGCTCAAGTGCTCGGTCTTACCTATATCGATCTCGTTCCTGTCTGCAATTTCTTGTAACTTTTTATGTATGCTGCTTACTTCTCTTGTAATTCTAGGGCACATGTATCTCAGCTCTTCTTCTGTGTATGATTCTAATCTGTTCAGACTCATTGTTCCCTCTACCAGTTCATCTGCCTCCATGCCCAATCTTATTTTATTCAGGTATTCTTCTCCCTTCCCGCTGGATGTGTTCTGTGGGGAGTTCAGACTGTTGAACCATTGTGTTAGCTGTTGTGCGTTCAGTCCCATCAATGTAGCACTTACATCAACTGCTACTGATGGTTGCTGTAATGTTTCAGTCTTTGAAGTTAACAGTACTATTAGTGGTGGACTTGACCTTACCACAGTTGACGGAGCACAAATTGAAATTGGACTAAATTCCGACAAGGACCCAGATCCATTTGGCAGTGTCGCTATCGGAGTTGTTTCTGGAGTATTTTCTATGCTTTATTTCCCTGTCCCACTTTGTATCACTACCCCTTGGTCGCATGCGTTTGGGTTTGCCTGTATGTGGAGTGGTACTGGTGGACCTACAGTGATAGGCAGAGATATTGCGTCTGGATTCTGTCTGTTCCCCGAATTCTGTGGCATGTTAATCCCCACATTATGGTTCATCATTGCTGGCATACCTAACTGGCTCTCTGTTACTCGAGTATACCTTGGCACTTCTTGTGCCTGCTTTTGAGGCATCAAAAATTGTGTTAATTCAGCTTGAATCAATGTCGGTCTTTGATAGTTTTGTCCTCCCTCCGCCATTAAATCAGAAGTCATTCCCATGTTATGCTCATCACAGCAGTGCCTTTGAACCTGTGGCTGATAATTATCAACAGGTTTCAATTTAGGCACGTCAGGATATATTCTCTGGACCTGTGGTATTTGTGGTGAGAAAGGCATATCGGAACTGCTCTGCCTTTGAGATATTCTCAAATTTGGTGTTACATTACCCTGTATTGGTTCTGGAGGGGCAGTACTAATGCTTGAGCCTTTTTCGCTTTCCACATATGGTGGCGGGCGATCATTCAGCAATTGTATAATGAACTCCTCATCGTCTGACTCGTCTGACCTTTTTGATTTTCTGTTGTTCTGTCTATCTCTGGACTGACTCCTGTTTGTCTTATAGGTAGCTTTCCTTCCTTCCGACTCCGCTTCATCAGTAATTGCTGGAAACAATTTAATCCCCTGCAATACATCTGATCTGCAAACCTTTTGTGTGCTATCCCATCTAGCATCCGCTAGTGTCTTTTCTACTTTTCTTATTCTTGTCTCAAATTTCTTTTGTTGTTGGTTTCTAGCTATTAGCTCCCAAATTGCTAGTGCCTCAAACTGTGCTGGTCTAGGAGGTACTTTCATGTCGTATAGCGCAAATCTTAGATTCTCCAAAACCCTTAGATTAAACGACCCATGGATAGGGAACGCTACACTTCCATGCTTCTCTGTTAATTTGCACCATTGCTTTAACCAAAGACATGGTGCTACACCCTTTTCTTCAATAACGATGTAAGCTGGTGTACCCTCAGGCGGTGTCTCTTCTCCTACATTTGCTTTAATATAAACGTCTCCCCTCATGGCACTCTTAAACGCTTTGAAAAATTTCATATTTTCGTCTTTTATTTTTCTAAAATATGTAATCAATAAGTGACTTTAATTCCCGGAATACTCTTCGCTTGCCTTTCCCCTATCAATTGCGCTTCACGGACTGTGTCCAATCCGTGCGCGACCCTTCTCACCAACCTACCTATCCCAGCGCGGCTCCTAGTGACGTCACACTCACACACTGCGGCTGACAAAGTCCCGCGGCTTGTCCTTTTTTCATTCGACTTCACTCATAAACTAATTTCTGCACTATAACGTGAGCACTAACCAAAAGAATAAAACAAATCTGTCGGTTTACTACAGGAAGGGTAATACAATCGCTTCAGAAACCTTAGGGATTTTTCACTAGCCTCGGCAGTTATTCCATCTTTCTCGGTTTCCCGCTTTCGCAAGCAAAATTTGACCCGCAAACTTTACTCTCAACTGATCAATGAACTATTCTAGTGCACTTTAGAATTCGTCAAATCTCAAAGTCGAAATTTTCTTTCATTCCTCAACATTCATACCGACTTGTTGACCACGCCGCTCAACCTATTAAACCGACCAGATCACAACATCAAACAAGTGTCTCATACACTTTTCAACATACTCCGGAGTCTCTTGACCTCGCAGGGCCCGTCTCAACATCAACAACCACGTGGACAATTTTTCTGCACGAAGCGCTATACACACGTGAAGTTCGACGACTTCTCTACTCTCACACCTTTGGGTAACACTCCTCTAATATCTTTTAACCCCCTAAAATCCTCACAAACTTCTCAATTAATCTGGGCAATAAGCTGTGCAAGTGCAAAAACCCTAACTTCTCTCATACCGTCACTAGAAACGCCGAAAACATTCTCACACCTCTCTGTCCTCCATTCGCAAGCTCCGAGATTCCGTGAAAGTCATTGGGGACTTAGGGCATCATCATCTCTCCAACTTGTTTTATCAAAGAAAATTCTAACTTGACTCCGTCTATTGTTCGGATGGGGTCCCAAAGGGCGAAACCATCCTCTGCTACCATCTACTGATAACGCGTCCAGCCCTTATAAATTACCTGTACCTGGACACGTTGGAGGTCGGTGAATCTTTTAGCCAAGTCGGGCTCTCCTCATCCTAGAATAGTTGGGTCACTTAGATCAATAATCAATAACTATTGTAATCGGTACTCAATACTCAATTAATAGATCAAAATATCACATCAGAAATCAATAACAGTTGGTATTTTGGTGCACCATGACCTTTCAGTCATGAATAACCACACCAGTTTATTAAAAGTTAGTGAATTTATTTCCCTATATTAACAAAGCTAGCACAATGTATATAAGTCTCAAAACCAAATGATATATGTATACGAACATTACTAGCTGTCCATAACGGCGGAAGAAATGCAATCTATGGAAAATCTGAATTATGA
Source organism: Pleurodeles waltl (assembly GCF_031143425.1). Lineage (NCBI taxonomy): Eukaryota > Metazoa > Chordata > Amphibia > Caudata > Salamandridae > Pleurodeles > Pleurodeles waltl. The sequence continues at coordinate 499,793,353 of NC_090448.1, read as the reverse complement.
TACCCTCAGTTATGGCAATGCAAATCACTAATATGAGTAACTGTATTTGACTAATTTCATACATTGGTCAGCATAACAAGATTTCAAATTAGCATGGTGCATCGAATGAATACCTCGACTAACATCTAATTAGCATTAGCATGTGGGGCTTCATGCAAAACGAATTTAGTCAACACAAATTTGGAAAACTTCTAGCTTGGGCCCTATCAAAATAGCAGTTGGTACCTAAAAGGCAAAACACAATGCATAATACAATTATCCTTTCATATTTACCAAATACAATCAGCATTCAAGAAAAGTCTTCGTCCCTCAGGTACTGGTTCGATCCGCATGTGGCAGGTTTCAGAGGGGCAAAGTTAAGGGCAAGCTTCCTTGCAGCGGCAAGGAGAATGGGGCAAAGTTACTGCATGGGCAAGACAGGGCAAATCAAAATTAAAGTCTCTAGGGTGAGAATTCTTAAAGTCTCTTTCTCTGGAATAGAGAAAAGGGCATCAGATTGTCGTCCAAAATGGAGTCTGGCATCTGGCTTCAAATTGGCATCAAGGAAAAAATGGCTGACTTCTCTTTGTCCAGTGAGTTTAAGTAAGAAACATTCCAAATTCTGCAGGGTCTTCCATTGGAGGGTTCATAGGGTGGCTTCAAATTGTCCAATGAAAATTGTCTTTCTACTAGCGCTCATTTATGCATATATTGTCCTTGGAGCCTTGGAACACAAGTTGCAACATGGGTTGCCAATTATTTGGTATCTGTACCCTCATTGTCCGCACCTGCAAAGACTGACCTTGCTTCAAAGGGGATGAAACCGGCCTAGCACGAAACCTTGGAGATAAGTGTATTAGTCATCTCTACTGGAAAAATACAACTTTAAGCAAGAATATATGTTTCATTAGTTCAAGGAAAAGCCACGCAGTTAGAATTTGAGACCAGGCAACTAGGCCAAAGCCTCTATTAAATTTAAGCTAAGCATAAAACAGTTTCCACAAGAAATCATGGCACACATTTGCAATTATGACGGATTACTACATTTTTCAATTCTTCATGATTAATAAAGCTCGTGTACAATTATGGCAAACTACCCCGAGGGCACAATTTCCCTCGTACATTATTTTCTTTACTAAAATCACACTACATTATACGATTTTGGTTACATGATATATGAATATATGTTGGACCCTCTTTTTCTGCGTCATCAATCCAGATGGGCTGAAAGGCCCTAAGAGAAAAGGAGGAAAGGCAATTTGTCTCAGGTCTGGGGGGGGGGAGTTGCCCCTTGTAGTCACACTTACTCCAAAGGAGGCATCTCGTTTAGTAACCTACGGTAAACCTGTCCCAGCCACTTGCCTTTCCTCTTAGGGCCTTTCTAACTGTTTTCATGAACAGGTAGGTCCAGTGTGCATGTCAATATATGTGCTCACTCTTTAGCTTAGCCAGTCACCGCCATAAATAAGAGGGCTCCTAGGCCCTGACGAATGCCCCAGACCAGTTTGGCTATAGAAGGGGGCAGAAACATGTTGGCCACTTAAGATCCGAAGACACCTTAAATCATTACATTCAAGATTGTCTCAATTGGTTTTTAATTCCCTTTCAACCGCATCCCTGCTCTATCCAGAAAGACTAATTTCAGCACTCCCTCAGAGTTCTTATAACAATGAGGTTGAGTCTGCCCAGCTGGTCTCATCCTACCTGGGTGGGGGTAGGTGGTCATATGATAAAGCATGACACAATAATGTGTGTGAGACCACCCACTCCGTAAGGGGAATACCCCGACCTTTCATTGAACGCCCGGCTACCATTACCACATTTCATCTCAACGAGTAGACCACCAACGAGGTGAACTACCAACCAGTGGAATGGGCTAATATAGCCTGTTCCGAACATCCCCCATACATATTGTGTTATTGATGTAGAAGAAGGTTCCAATACCATATGTATTTGGTAAATAATATTTCAAGGTCTGGTCTTGAAAGATTATACAATTCATTTAGTCGTGTTGAATGCATGGGAAAATTTATACATAGAGTCCGATGTTTATGCCTGATGAGTTAGATGTGACGTGAACACACTAAAGTGTGAGGAGAGGCTAACCTAATCCTTGAATTAATTTTAGTCATGTTCGGCTCGTTAAACGACTATACTGACCCCGTCATTTATGTTTACTGTGTGTCATGTAAAGAGTGTACAACACTGTTCGACCTGGCATCCTTGGCGTAGTCTCCCATGTCTTTTTTGCCTCTGCATCCCATGTTGTGACTGTGTGCTGGACTTTGTTTTTGTTGTTTTTTGTACTCTGGGCACTTTACAACTGCTGACCAGTGTTAAAGTGCAAGTGCTCCTGTGAAAATTGTATGTGTAATTGGAGTTTCCCTGATTGGCATATTTGATTTACTACTAAGTCCCTAGTAAAGTGCCCTAGAGGTGCCCAGGGCCTGTAAATCAAATGCTCCCAGTGTGCCTGAAGCACTGGCTGTGCCGCTCACACTAGTAGCGCTATAAACATGGCTTAGACTTGCCCCTGCAGTGTCTGTGTGTGCAGTTTTAAACTGGCAATTCAACCTGGCAAGTGTACCCACATGCCAGGCCCATAACTTCCCTTTTTGTACATGTAAGGCACCCCTAAAGTAGGTCCTAGTTAGCCCATGGGCAGGATGCAGTGCATGTTAAAGGTGGGACATGTAGTAATGCGTTTTACATGTCCTGACAGTGGAATACTGCCAAATTAGTTTTTCACTGTTGTAAGGCCTATCTCCCCCATATGTTAACATGGGGGGCTGCCTTCAAATCATATTTAAGTGCAGATTCCCTTTGAGTGGAGATAGAAATATGGAGTTTGGTGTCCCTAAACTCACAATTTAAAAACACATCTTTTGGTAAAGTTGTTTTTTATATTGTCAGTTTAAAAGTGGGCATTTTCTTGCTTAAACCATTTTGTGACTCTGCCTGCTTGTGTATTCCCTGTTTTGGTCAGACTGACAGTTGAGCTGTTTGTGAATCTCCTCTAGACAGTGACACAAAGGGAGCTGGGGAGTAGCCTGCATATCCTGATGGGCCAGCTAAGCTAGAGTGGAGGGAGGAGTGATCACTTACACCTGAATGGACTGTGCCTGTCCTCACACAATGCAGTCTCCAACCCTCTGGTGTGAGTCTGGAGCCAGATCTGGGCAAGGCAGGACCTTGGAACAACAGAGATTTTCCTTTGAAGTTTGCCTACTTCAAAGGCAGAAAGAGGAATACGTAGTGGACCCAGAACCCCACATTGTCAAATTGCTTCTGGAATCAAGAGGAACCTCTGCCAATTTGAAGAGGTGAAGAGCTGGAGGAGGAGTACTGCACCTTTGCCTGTGACTGCGCTTGCTGGGTTGGCCTGCAGTTGCTGCTTCTGCCTGAAAGAGGACAAAGACTGGACTTTGTAGTATATTCCTGTTTGTGAAGAATCTCCAAGGGCTTGGACTGAGCTTGTCTCCTGTTGTTGTCTCAGGGCCATCAAAGACTTTCTCTGCCAGCACCTGGACTCTCTGGTGAGACTCCTGCCCTGCCAAGTGGTGCCACATCCAGTCCCCCGGGCCCTTGAAAAGGTGAATCTGGTGCAAAAGGACAGAAATCCTCACACAGACTGCTGGGCTGGGAAATTTTCAACACACCACCTGCAATGCAGCTGAAAAAAGACGCGCCTCCCACTTCATGGCTAAAATCAACGCTTCACCTGCATCGTGGCTTGGAGAAATGACGCAATACCCATTTGCAGCTGCTGATAACAAAACAAACCCCACGCAGCGCGGTTTCTTAACACCGTGCAACTAAATTTCTCACTCATCATCACTGGGTGTCAAAAATCAATGCAAGCCTGTGCGCATCCGAGGTGCCTGTCTGGAATTCAACGCATCACTCTCCTACGGGAGAGAAAAAAATGACGCATCGTCGACCCGACCGTAGAAGAAAGGACTCATGGCCTCTCTTGTGAGTAAAGAATCGATGCATCGCTGACTTTTCCAATGCACGCTCGCCCGTGTGGCTGTATTTTTGACACAAACCAAGTACTTTGTGTAACAATAACATTTCCATTGTTTTCTATTGGGTAAGACTCTTAGACCCAGATGTAGGTACAAAAAAATTAGCGACTTGCAATTTGCGAGCATGTGCGACTCGCAATTTGCGTGTTGCTAACTGGAATGCAGGTAGAATTTGCGGGGACAAATTGCGACTCGCACCCGGAGTCGCACCGCAGATAGCGAGTTCGCTGTTTGCGAAGTCACTTTTTGCGACCGCGCAAAAAACGGACTCGCAAATTGCGAGTGGGTGTCGCAAATTGCGACTGTGTTGAAAATTTAATGCAGGTGCTGCAGAACACTCTGGAAAACACTCCAGAACACTCTGGAAAACACTTCCTGGCACATGATGATGACATCACAGCCAGGAAGTTTACAAATACACCTGGGAGGAGGGTGGACCACACCCTTTTTAACTGCAGCACAGCTAACAGAGCAACAGCAACCATGGCTGACACTCCCAGAAAGAGAAAGCTGAAGTTTGCAGAGAAGGAGCTGGAGGTGCTCACAGAGGAGTGCTGTCAGCACCATGATGAGCTTTTTGGGAAGGCAGCCCTCAATGTGCCAGACTCTGCCAAAAAAAGAATTTGGCAGGAAATTCAGGAGAAGGTAAACTCCCTGGGGGTCAGCCACAGGAGTGTGGATGAAATAAAGAAGAGGTGGTACGACCTCCGCTCCCGGACCAAGGAGAGGGTGGCAGAAATGCTCCGGGAGATGAGAGGCACAGGAGGGGGATCATCTTCCATACCACCACCCACACCCCTGGAGGAAAGGGTGGAGGAGACCCTGGAGCCGGAGTCAGTAACTGGATTTGGAGAACTGGACACCTCTGAGCCCAGAACATCAACCGGTGAGTACCATGTGATATGCCTGTACCCCCATCAATGCCATACCCCCACCCACCATGTACACAGGGGCATGCACAACAAAGATAGCTCCATTTCAGAGTAGCAGATACCAGCATGATGCATTATGGGCAATGTAGTCAAGTAGGCAGTTAATAGGCAAATGTTTATTAGGAAGTGTGCAACAGATAGTAGACACTGACAGTGTTTTCCCCATGTCCCACAGGTCTCCCACAAGACACCACCACCAGCCACAGCAGCCAGGTGCCACTGGTCAGCCAGCCCCATGAGGAGACAACAGGAGCAGCCACCACTCCCACCTGCACCACCAACACCATCCCCTCTATGGCAACACCCGCTGCAACAGTGGTCTCGGAGCCTGCAACAACCAGGAGTGCCACATCACACATCACAGGACCTCCACCGCTGCGCAGGCGACGCAGGATGAGGAGAGCAGGGCTGCAGGCAGAGTCAGGGCTTCCATCCACCACACCGACAGAGGCACAACTGCTACGGGGTCAGCGCCTGCAGAATCAAATGTTAGGGCGGATTAGTGGGGTTCTGCAGCGCTTCGAAAGGAACCATGTAAACAGCATGCAGCAGGTTCATGCACAACTGGAGGTAATTGGCAACAACACTGGTGACCTAGCCCTGTCAATGCGTGAACTGGTGGCTGGACTGCTTACACAGAGTGAGGGAGCGCGGCGCAGAGACCGCCAGCTGCTCCAAAGGCTGGACAGGATGGCCTCCTCTATTTGCAGACTGGCAGTGAACACTACTGGGCTGTCAAGGAGAACAGTCAGCCTCCAGGTTGAAATGGGCCACTTTGCGGGTGATGTGGCAAGGGGCCTGGGCCGGATCACCCATGTGATAGACCTCATGAGGCACGGCAGGTGTCCAGGGGTACAGGGGACACCCCACAAGACAGTGAGGAGGGCTCCACTGTCAGCAGTGTCTCTGCTGGTGACACCAGGGTGCTAAGGAGTGGGAGTACGAGGCAGAGCACTGCTGAGCAACCTGGTACCAGCCAGGCTGGCAGAGGCCGCCGTAGGCTGTGAACTAACCACTGTCCCTGATGTTGGGGCACATGATGGCAATGTGTCCCATGCCAGGTGGACTTTTTAAAGTCCCTGAACAGTTTTTCATTGTATATAGTTTGTTTTTTGCACATATTAAATCATTTTTTTGTTCCACTTAACAAATGGAGTATTTGTTCAATTGGTGAGTATGGTAGAAGTTGGCACGTACCTTCCAAAGTATTGGGTTGCAATGTGTTCCCGTCTCAGTCTGCCTTGATTTGCGATGCTCCTATCCCCATGATGGCGATGTGGTTGCTCTTGCTCTTCATCCTCCGAATCTGGGTCTGCAGGGGTGAGAGGTAGCCCACGTCGGGTGGCAATGTTGTGCAGGATAGCGCATGCGACAACTATTTTGAATGCCGTTATGGGGGTATGCTGGAGGGCACCTCCACTTCGGTGAAGGCATCTGAACCGTGCTTTCAGCAATCCAAAGGTTCTTTCAATCAGGTTCCTGGTCCTCTTATGTGCACTGTTGTATCGCCTCTCACATTCATTGCTGGGTGTTAAGTACGGAGTCAGTATCCATGGGCGTAGAGCATATGCACTGTCACCTGTTGGGCACAAAAAGTACACTGTTAGAAAGTCCTGGTTGGTGTGCACATTGATCTGTGTGCATGTCTACAAGGTGTATGCAGCTCTACCTAGGAGGTATCCGTCTCCAAACTCCCCACGTTCCAGGCGTTGGTATATCCCACTGTGCCTAAAAATTAAGGAGTCATGAGTACTACCTGGAAATTTAGCTACAATGTCAGTGATGACATAATGGGCGTCACAAACAACCTGAATATTGAGTGAGTGGGTACACTTTCCATTGCGGAACAGATATTCCAGGTTTGTAGGGGGACATATTTGAATATGTGTCCCATCTACACACCCTATGACATGGGGAAAGTTGGCAATCCGGTAAAAGTCCAACTTTGTGCTGTTGATTTCTGCCTCATTCTTGGGTAGGTATATGTATTGGGACATGTGTGTGAGTAAGGCATCTAGGAAAGCCCTGAGGAACCTTGATAGTGCACTTTGGGATTCCCCACCTGCCACAGCTATGACCCCCTGATAGCTCCCCGAGGCCAAGAGGTGCAGTGAGCATAGCACTTGCACATGCGTAGGGATGGCGCAGCCGCGCAGTGTCTGGCGTTCTAGCTGTGGTTTGAGTAAATCTATTAAATCTAGTTTAGCTGCGCTGCTAAGTCTATATTTATCGTATATTTCCTCCTCAGTTTGCTGGAAGAGTGTCTGCCTTGTTCTGTAAATCTACTCCTGTCTCTGGCTCCTCCTCCTCCTCTGCTGGGCTGCGTGAGCTCTCCTCCTCACTCCTATCAGGTATATCTCCGCCATCTTGAGTAACCCAGATGCCTTCTGGGTCTCCTTTTATACTTTGGTAATGGTTACCACCTGCTCTGAGTTAGTGGTAAATTGGACATGCAAACTGGGCTTTTTGCGACTATTCGCAATTTGCGAGTGGCTATTGCATTTGGTTTGCGACTCGCAAATTGCGACTTCCAATTAGCGGGTCGCAAAATGGGGTCGCAAATTTTGCGAGTCGGTAACGGCTCGCATCGCTTTTTGCGAGTCGGAAATTGGATTTTTACATCCCATTTCCGATTTTGCGGAGTCGCAAATAGCGATTCGGGCCATTTGCGACTCGCAAAAGTTTGCTACATCTGGCCCTTAGGCCCATATTTATACTGTTTGACGCTAACCAGCGCCGGCCCTGGTTTGCGTCAAATTATTTACCGCCGGCTAACGCCATTCCTACGCACCAGGCAGGTGCCTTATTTAAAGACTGACGTTAGCCGGCGCTGTGGGCTGGTCAGAGTAAAAAAAAATGAGTCTAACCAGGCAGCGCCGGCACAGGGGAAAATGAGTGTTCTGTGTCAAAAAATGGTGCAAGTCAGGTTTGAGTCAAAAATCATGGCTCTCACCGGACTTGCGCCATTTTTTGACGCACAACCCCCATTTCAATGACTCCTGTCTTAGCAAAGACAGGAGTCATGCCCCCTTGCCCAATGGCCATGCCCAGGGGACTTCTCTCAGCTGGGCATGGCCATTGGGCACAGTGGCATGTAGGGGTGCCCAAATTAGGCCCCCCATGCCACTTTAAAAAAATAAAAAAATTATACTCACCTCAACTTACCTGTACTTACCTGGGATGGGTCCCCCATCCATGGGTGTCCTCTAGGGGTGAGCGAGGGTGGCAGGGGGTGTCCCTGGGGGCAGGGAAGGGCACCCCTGGACTGCTTCCATGGTCATAGACCATGGAAGTGAGCCCACAGGTCCCTTAACGCCTGCCCTCACCCAGGCGTTAATAAATGGCGCACATCAGGCTGGGTGCCATTTTTTAAGGACCGCCCCCTCCTGTGCATCAAAATGACGCAGGAGTATAAATAAGGCGCACAGGCCTCAAAGTCATTTTTGGGACGGGAACGCCTACCTTGTATGTCATTAACGCAAGGTGGCTTCCCGCATCCAAAAAAATGTTGATGCACATTTGGCGCAAACAGAGGCCCATATTTACACTTTTTTAGCGCCGCATTTGCGCCGCTTTTTTAAGGTAAAAACGACACAAAATTACAAACCACAATAGTATTTTGTAAGTTTGCGCCGTTTTTGCGACAAAAAGTGGCGCAAATACAGCGCTAAAAAAGTATAAATATGGGCCAGAGTATATATATGCCCCTAATTAGGTGAGCAGGGGTCATCTCAAGTGTGTATCTCCATTTCCCTTACTAGAGTGAGGGTCCCTGCTTGGACAGAGTGCAAACTGACTGCCAACTAGAGACCCCATTTCTCACAAACATTAACACTGTTTCAGAAATATTGTTGGATAAAAACATCGAGTGAAAAATATTGTGATGTCAAGAACATCATTGACAGAATATTGCACATAAGACTATTGTATTTTTAAATTGTTTAATATTGTTTTTTCAATTTAAATATATATTACTGTTTTTCAGTTTGTTTTGTTACATTTCTGTGTTATAAGGTATTATTATTTTAATATTAATCACATGTGTGATACTATTTTTATTAGTTTTTATGGGTGTTGGGTGTCTTATGGCGAGAGGGTGGAAAGAGCTTAAAATATGTATATTGTTTAATGTTTTTAATTAGTAAATACTTTAAAAATTATTTTATCATTAAACTCAATGCTCAATATTGCATTTCTTTGCAATATTTATATACATTTTATCATTTTAAAATATTATATTTTTTCTAAAATACTTGTTGAAATACATTGTGGCCCTCATTCTAACCCCGGCGGTCTCAGACCGCCGGGGCCAGGGTCGGCGGGAGCACCGCCGACAGACCGGCGGTGCCCCGCAGGGCATTCTGACCGCGGCGGTTTGGCCGCGGTCAGAAAGGGTAAACCGGCGGTCCTTAGAATCCCCCATGCTTGCTGCGCCGCCATGGGGGATTCTGACACCCCCTACCGCCATCCTGTTCCTGGCGGTTCGCCCGCCAGGAACAGGATGGCGGTAGGGGGTGCCGCGGGGCCCCTGGGGGCCCCTGCCGTGCCCATGCCAATGGCATGGGCACGGCAGGGGCCCCCGTAAGAGGGCCCCACAAAGTATTTCAGTGTCTGCCTAGCAGACACTGAAATACGCGACGGGTGCAACTGCACCCGTCGCACCTTCCCACTCCGCCGGCTCAATTCTGAGCCGGCATCTTAGTAGGAAGGTTGATTTGCCCTGGGCTGGCGGGCGGCCTTTTGGCGGCCGCCCGCCAGCCCAGGGCAAATCCCAAAATACCCTCAGCGGTCTTTCGACCGCGGAGCGGTATTTTGGTGGGGGAACTTCGGCGGGCGGCGGACCCCCTGTATGTTCAGTTTTACAATCCATACAACCTAGGCCCATATTTATACTTTTTGACGCACAACTGCGCCAACGCAGTTGTGCGTCAAAAATTTTACCGCTGGCTAACGCCATTCCAACGCGCCATGCGGGCGCCTTATTAATGGAATGACGTTAGCCGGCGCTGCGGACTGGTGTGCGTCAAAAAAAATGACTCACACCAGGCAGCGCCGGCGTATGGAATATGGAGGTTGTGCGTCAAAAAACGGTGCAAGTCAGGTCTGAGGCAAAATTCAGGCCTCAAACCGGATTTGCGCCATTTTTTTGGACGCCCAACCTCCATTGACATGACTCCTGTCTTAACAAAGACAGGAGTCATGCCAAATTAACCCAATGGTCATGCCCAGGGGACTTATGTCCCCTGGGCATGGTCATTGGGCATAGTGGCATGTAGGGGGCCTTATGTCCCCTGGGCATGGTCATTGGGCATAGTGGCATGTAGGGGGGCCCAAATCAGGCCCCCCTATGCCACAAAAAAATTCTGAAAAAAATACTTACCCGAACTTACCTTTCCTTCCCTGGGATGGGTCCCCCCATCCTTGGGTGTCCTCCTGGGGTGGGCAAGGGTGGCAGGGGGTGTCCCTGGGGGCAGGGGAGGGCACCTCTGGGCTCCTTCCGAGCCCACAGGTCCCTTAACGCCTGCCCTGACCCAGGCGTTAAAAAACGGCGCCCATCAGGCTGTGCGCCATGTTTTAAGGCCTGCCCCCTCCTGTGCGTCAAAATGACTTCAGAGTATAAATAAGAGGCACAGGCCTTAAAGTAATTTTTTGGAAGGGAACGCCTACCTTGCATATAATTAACGCAAGGCTGGTTCCCCCTTCCAAAAAATGACGCACATGGTGGAATTTTGGCGCCCGCTTGGTCGGACGTCGAAGTATAAATATGGGGCAAGGTTTGCGCCGACTGTGCGTCAAAAATTTTGACGCACATTCGGCGCAAACAGAGTATAAATATGCCCCCTAGTGTTCCTTACGTTGCAGTTGGAATAGTAAATCTGAACGTTCCAAAGTCCAGTACTGTCACTGCAATTGCTCAGGGTAAAGTGGGAATAGTAAATCTGATCCCCTCCAAAATCCATTCCTTTCTTAACTGTTGCTCAAGTTAAATACAGAATAGTACATCTAATCTGTCCAAACTCCAACACTTTCACCACTGATGCTCAATTCGGAGATGGAATTGTAAATCCTATCACTCCAAAGTTCAACACTTTCCTCACTGCTGTTTAGGTAGTAGTGACAATAGAAAATTTGACCCTCCAAAATCCAGCACTTTCCCTACTGTTGCTCAGGTTGGAGCGGGAACAGTAAATCTGACCCTCCAAAGTCCAACACTTTTCCTACTGTTACCCAGGTTGGAAAATATGACCCCTCCATAGCCTAACACTTTTCTGACTAATGTTCCAACTGGAGCAGTAGAGGTAAATATGACTCCTCCAAAAATCAGCACTTCATCACTTGCCCTATTGAACATGTATATTTTTATGTTGATAATATACAGTGTTCTTAAATACTCTCAGTATTTTTATTTTATTATTCATGTTTATTTAATTATTTTAATTATTTCCCTATTTATTATCTTTTTACATGTTTTTGAAAATATATTTCTATTGTATGCTTTAAGTTATAACGTTCATTCATATACTTTCTGCTTCATAGGTATGTTTTTAAAATATACTTTAAACTTAATATAATGTTAAATATTTTACATTCAATGTACTTACGTATTTAAATATATTTTTTTAGTCCACTATAATTTTTTGTCAATATTTTTCAACTTCTCACAAAATGTATGTAAATTTCATACTTGTGATCTATATTTTTTGGCAATATTTTGTATCACAATACTTTTTTCAGTGATATGTCACAGAAGTATGTAAAGCAATATCACCTAAGTGTTGGGCAATCCATGTTGCATGTCCATTGAATGAGGTACCTGGTTGCGGACATAAATATAGTTTTAGTGGGTGAAAGCAAACAAAATCTCTCACATATCTTTGGTCAAATGAATATGAGTGGGAGGCGGCCAACTTAGGTGATCACATATTAGCGATTGGGGTTGGCCAATATTGTTAATGTATAAGGGGTCATTAAGGCTGTCATATGCTTAGGTAATGTAAATTTACAGTCAGGAGCTACTGCTATATAGGCCCCATATTTATGTTAGGTGAAGGGAGAAAAACATGCCTGCCAATTTATAAAAAAGAAGGTATAGCTATTGAATGTTTAAAGATCTGGATAGTTATGAAGTTAATTGAACACCACAATGGAGCAGAGAACAAAGGGTATATGATTGTCCTACTAAGGGTTCCATTATATATAAAGAAAGAGGTATACAGTGAAAAGATTATATGCTAGGAGAAACTTTTTTTCGAAATCATTTTTCATTGAATAAGTAGAAAAGTCACTTCACATTTAATACACTGCGTTTATACATTCTGTCCCTGTAGCCATATTGTAAACTGAAACATTAAAAAATATTACATTAAAAAGGTAGCAAAATATAGCATGATGCTAATTAGGATCAATATAAAACAACACCATAATTCATCATTTCATTAACCGGTAATCACTAAATCAACACTTCATTTTTTTAGATATCTTTATTTTAATTTAACATAATAAACAGTAACACATGACGACTTGCAACATATTGATTACACATTTTTCTAGAATGAGGTGGCATCTGACATGCGTTTGGGGTTATTGTGCATAGCGAAGGTCTGGCTGCAGTTGAGTGCAGTGGGTCGAGATGTTGAGTTCCAGGGGTCTTCGGGGGCAAGGGTCATTGTAATGTAACTAGGGAGGTGTCTGAGAGTCATGGAGATGGGCGTCAGATTTCCGTGGCCAGGTGCTTGAGTGAGTGTGTGCAGGTAATGTGGAGGGGTAGCAGGGGTGTCTTGTAATGGGGGTGCATAAAAGGGGGAGGGGATTGGTACTTGTGTGTGCCATTATAATTAGTTCAATGAGAAGTGAGAGTCACAGCGCTTATTGAAGCGGAACCTAAGGGATCACAGTGAGTGGTCATCATTTATTGTCTCGTGCAAGAAGTGTGTGAGTAGGGCGGCTCAGAGGAGATATGGATTGCTTGCAAACCAAATCAACCCTTCATATTATGTCATAAATATCACCATACCCTCTGTGCATAACATGTAGTGCATTCAATCAGGCAAATATCTCCATATCGCTATGGATTTTTTCAAAGAGCCCATTCTTGCGTCATACAAGCTCCCAGACTGCTTCACCCGCTAGGTCTTAATTAACCATTGGCTAAAATCTGGTACCTCAATTGAGCTCCATGTCTGTAATATTAATGATATAGCAATAAAAGAAGCAACAAATACAAACTGTTATTGTCTTACAGTGATATTTATTGATCGGAAGATCATTCGAAACATAGCACCATAGGAATCTGGCCGTATTGTACACTGAAGCAGTTGCCTAATAAATCTAAACACCTGGGGCCTAATTTACAAGAACTGATGCATCTCTGTCTTGCAGCAGTGATGCAGCAGTGATGCATCAAAGTAACTTGGGCGTCAGTATGACAGAATGCTACACGTGGATGTGTCGTATTTACAACGCGGCGCACCATGGCATAGGGATCCTGGCTGCATCAAAAAAAAGATGCATCCGTGTGAGGCATGTCTGAAGGAAATCTGATACTCCTGCTGCAAAAGTGACAATGGGCTGACTTGTGCAACATAAAGTATCTGCCCTGCATCACTTTGAGTGTGGAATGTGTAAAAAAAAAGTACAAACAAGATGCATTGATGGAAAAACAATGGCACAATTCGAAGAAGGTGCCATGGAGCAGGGACCAAATAGCAGAAGCAAGGACAACAACAAGCCTGGATAGCCATACAGGCTCCCAGGGGAAGAGGAACAGGAAGTGCAATTTCAGTGAGGAAGAGAATGGCATTTTCATCAATGAGGTGACACAACACCAACATCAGTATTTTGTCACCACGAAATGGCCACTAGGGAGGAAAGAGGCCATTTGGCAGTCTATAGTGGAGATGATAAACAGTGTGCTGCAAGCAAAGAGAACTGTCACCGACTGCAAGAAACACAGGCATGATTATAAGCACCGAACAAAGGAGTAACTGGCCAACAACCTGAAAGCAGCAATGCAGGCTGAAGGAGGAAGCTAGCGCCCCAGGAGGCGCTAGATGCCTTGGAGAGGAGAGTGGATAGGTTAATGATCAATGCAAGGGGGAAGTAACCTAGACTTCCACGGTAATCAAATGGTTAACGTAATTCTATGCGTACAACCAATGTAACTTCAAAAGACATTTATTGCATTAACCCCTTCACTGCCAGGCCTTTTCCCCCTCCTGTGCCGAGCCTTTTTTTGGCTATTTGGGGCAGTTCGCGCTTAGGCCCTCATAACCTTTTGTTCACATAAGCTACCCACTCCAAATTTGCATCCTTTTTTCCCAACATCCTAGGGATTCTAGAGGTACCCAGACTTTGTGGGTTCCCCAGAAGGAGGCCAAGAAATTAGCCAAAATACAGTGAAAATTTCGTTTTTTTTAAAAGAAATTGGAAAAAGGGGCTGCAGAAGAAGGCTTGTGGTTTTTTCCCTGGAAATGGCATCAACAAAGGGTTTGCGGTGCTAAAATCACCAGCTTCCCAGCTTTCAGGAACAGGCAGACTTGAATGAGAAAACTCAATTTTTCAACCCAATTTTGGCATTTTACTGGGACATACCCCATTTTTACGATTTTTTGTGCTTTCAGCCTCCTTCCAGTCAGTGACAGAAATGGGCATGAAACCAATGCTGGATCCCAGAAACCTACACATTCCTGAAAAGTAGACAGAATTCTGAATTCAGCAAGGGGTAATTTGTGTAGATCCTTCAAGGGTTTCCTACAGAAAATAACAACTGAAAAAAAAATGAAATTGAGGTGACAAAAACAGCAATTTTTCTCTCTGTTTTACTCTGTAACTCTGTCCTTCAATGTCAGATTTTTGAAAGCAATATACCATTACGTCTGCTGGACTCTTTTGGTTGCGGGGATATATAGGGCTTGTAGGTTCATCAAGAACCCTAGGTACCCAGAGCCAATAAATGAGCTGCACCCTGCAGTGGGTTTTCATTCTATTCTGGGTATACAGCAATTCATTTGCTGAAATATAAAGAGTGAAAAATAGCTATCAAGAAAACCTTTGTATTTCCAAAATGGGCACAAGATGTTGAGGAACAGTGTTTATTTGCACATCTCTGAATTCCGGGGTGCCCATACTAGCATGTGAATTACAGGAGATTTCTCAAATAGACGTCTTTTTTACACACTCTCTTATATTTGGAAGGAAAAAATGTAAAGAAAAACAAGGGACAATAACACTTGTTTTGCTATTATATGTTCCCCCAAGTATCCCGATAAAAATGATACCTCACTTGTGTGGGTAGGCCTAGCGCCCGCAACAGGAAATGCCCCAAAACACAACGTGGAAACATCCCATTTTTTGACAGAAAAGAGGTCTTTTTGCAAAGTGCCTACCTGTAGATTTTGGCCTCTAGTTCAGCCGGCACCTAGGGAAACCTACCAAACCTGTGCATTTTTGAAAACTAGAGACCTAGTGGAATCCAGGATGGGGTGACTTGTGGGGCTTTGACCAGGTTCTGTTACCCAGAATCCTTTGCAAACCTCAAAATTTGGCTAAAAAAACACATTTTCCTCAGCTTTCGGTGAAAGAAAGTTCTGGAATCTGAGCGGAGCCACAAATTTCCTTCCACCCAGCATTCCCCCAAGTCTCCCGATAAAAATGATACCTCACTTGTGTGGGTAGGCCTAGCGCCCGCGTCAGGAAATGCCCCAAACCACAATGTGGACACATCCCATTTTTTGACAGAAAACAGAGGTGTTTTTGGCAAAGTGCCTACCTGTAGATTTTGGCCTCTAGCTCAGCTGGCACCTAGGGAAACCTACCAAACCTGAGCATTTTTGAAAACTAGAGACCTAGGGGAATCCAAGATGGGGTGACTTGTGGGGCTTTGACTAGGTTCTGTTACCTAGAATCCTTTGCAAACCTCAACATTTGACTAAAAAAACACATTTTCCTCACATTTCGGTGACAGAAAGTTCTGGAATCTGAGAGGAGCCACAAATTTCCTTCCACCCAGCGTTCCCCCACGTCTCCCGATAAAAATGATACCTCACTTGTGTGGGTGGGCCAGATGCCTGCAACAGAATAAGGCCAAAAACTTGTAGAGATAGAGAGGATAGCACAGTGAGTTGATAAGGACTTATTCTTCTTTTATACATCTTTAGGCTAACTCTGCTTTGGGAACCCACACAAGTGACGTGTCATTTTACTTGGGAGACTGAGGGGAACGCTGGGAGTAGGTATTTTGTGCTGGAGCAGTGATCGTACAAACGAAAGTCAGGAAAATATGCTTTTTTAAGCAAATTTTGAGGTTTGCAGAGGAGTCTGGGTAAGAAAATGTTGGGGGATCCACGCAAGCCACACCTCCCTGGACTCCTTGGAGTGTCAAGTTTTAAAAAGTGTCTGGGTTTGGTAGGTTTCCCTAGATGAAGGCCGTACCCAGGACCAAAAACATAAGTGCCCCCTCCCTCCAAACACAGGTAGTTTTGTAATATATCATTTTGATGTGTCCACATACGTCTGTGATGTGCCAAACACTAAAATTGTGAAAGGAAACGCACTTAGGTTATGTGAAAAAGACCCCTCACCCACCAACCAAGTTGGTGGCATGCTTCATCATCGGGGACCCACCCGAGGCACCTAGCGTGTCACAGGTGTGCTGCGACGCTTGATTACAGCGGAGCAGGTTTTGTCATTTTTACCACACATACTGGTTGGATTTGGTACGAGGGTGAGTGATGGTTCAGTGGATCAAATTTTATTAACAAGAGATATCACAAAAATGAAATCCACTGTTAATAACTGAAAGGCCAAAAAACTGAACCAATGACTCACAGCTCGTGAGCTGTAAAGCCACGGAAAGGCACCAACCGCTTTACAGTCCATTTACACACCTTTCATACATGACATGCACAAGACCATTCACGCCGCCAGCCACGGGCCCAGCACATTACAACACTCGCATCAATAGACAGTGCCACTCAAGGGCCCATCACTTACATACGCCCACATGCCTGATACAACAATCACACCAGCTGATGGGAGTGTGTGGACTGGTGTTTGGCTGGCAGTGTGTTGCAGTAGCCAACAGCAAGTCAATATGTACACTATGTACACCCTCAGCCAAGCCCCACACCACACACAATGGCATCACTTTTTTTTTTTTTTTAAACAAAGAAACCCCTAACTAATTAGAAATAATTACAAAACTACAAACACAAAAGCTCTAACTAAGTACATGGCAGAAATGCTAACCATGAAACTGAACACATGAAAATACAAAACAGACATGAGTTTACACTCATGGTTGTTCACAGTAATTCTTCTGGGTGTAGTAATTCTTAAAACAACCACCCACACACAGCCCAGGCTTTGAAGGACAATCTGAGCAGTACATTCAAGTCTCCCTCCAGATACCTCTTCGAAAACACACTCTACATTTCTTAGCTGGAAAGTCTTTTTTGGGTGTGGGAGGAATGTGCTCAGCAAAGTGGCGATCATTCAATCTAGCCACATCCTCCACCACTGCTTCTCTAGGAACTCTGGCCTGTTCCACCACAATAAGGCTCTCTATCACTGACTCCTGAAATTTCACAAATGTCATCTTTGACTCTGGAGACCTATCCTTTAACACAATAAAAGAATTAAAAGTTGCTAAGTGGAAGAGGTGAATTGCTAACTTCTTATACCAAACGTAAGACTTAGGAATAGCAGTATAAGGTTCCAACCTTTGATCAACTCTATCTACACCTCCCATGTGCTTATTATAATCTAAAATGCACACAGGTTTTCGCACTTCAGCAACCTGGCCCCAAACAGTCATGGGGGAAGTACTCTCATCATGGGTGGTACTTAGCATGTAGATATTCCTCCTGTCTGAAAACTTCAAAGCTAGCAGCTTATCATTCCGCAAGGCACTACACTGTCCCCTCTGAAGCTTTTTACAGACAAGCTCCCTTGGATAGCCTTTCCGGTTACAATGAATTGTGCCACAAGCAACAGTGTCCACTCTAAACAATTCCTTGAACAACTGCACTCCAGTGTAAAAGTTATCTACATACAAATGGTGACCTTTGTTGAACAGTTGTCTACCAAGTTCCCACACAATTTTCTCAGTAACTCCAAAAGTGGGAGGACAACCAGGGGGGTCAATACTGGAATCCCTACCAGTGTAAACACGGACATTATACACATATCCTGTACTACTTTCAGACAGCATATACAATTTAATTCCACATTGTGCCCTCTTGCTAGGAATGTACTGCCTAAAAACCAAACGACCCTTGAAGAGGACCAAAGACTCGTCCACAGCTATTTCTTTGCCTGGAACAGAGACCTCTGAAAACCGATCTACAAAATGATCAAGGACGGGCCTAATCTTACAAAGACAGTCAGAATCAGGGTGATCTTGTGGCAAGGCTAATGCATTGTCAATAAAATGCAGCATCCTAAGAAGATGCAAATACAGATTACGACTCATTGTTGCAGGAAATATAGCTGTTGCCATCAAGGGACTAGTAGACCAATAAGAAGCCAGTGATGGCTTCCTTATCATCCCCATCAAAAGAGTCAAACCTAAAAACCTTTTCATCTCCTCCAAATTTGTGGGAATCCACTGGGCAGCTCTAGAGTGCTGCCTAAGTCTAGCAGCGTTGTCCCTCAAATGCTGCTCTGCATACAAATTAGTCTGCTCAACAATCTCTTCCAAAAACACATCATCCACAAATAACTCAAAGAAATTGACAGGGAAAAAGTTCTCAGTATTGACTCTACACCCCAGGAGACCAGTAAAGGCAGGTAACTCTGGCTGCTCCATGTTTGGGGCAACCCAGAGTTCAGGTCTTCTAACGGGAAATCTTTCAGCCCCTGGTTGCTGCACTAATGGCACATCAGGGTCCTCCTCTGAAACAGGCCCTTCATCTGCACTGAGTATGGCTTCCTCATCAGAAGATTCCTCTCCGACAAAAACTTCACTGCCAGAATCTCTCACTTCCTCCTCTGCCTCAGATGCAGAGTCCGTCTCATAATCATGATCAGACAATGACTCAAAAAGCATACCAACCACCTGCTGAGCTGTCATCCTGCGGCTAGTCATGATCTTTCCTGCGAAAATTAACTGGATAAATGCACCACCAACAACCAGCACTGTGTAAGATAAGTAATAAAGTGTAGCTTTATTAGTAAGAGTTATAAACTCAAAAATTATACCGCTCACTTGCCTGAAAAAGCTTGAATCACCAGCAACTACTCTGCACAGACACAGCAATCACCAATGATATCCCACTAAAAAGAAAGAAAGAAAGAAAAGCAAATTAGAAATAAGACATCACAAATATCATTGTGCACAAATCTAAGGACAATTTCACACAAATCTGTATTTAGTACACCACCTACAAACATGTCATTCATGCATGGCAACAATACTCCTTTGGAGTAAATTGTTTTTACTTACCTAAAACATGCAACTATGCAAACCGCAGGTCAACCACTGCCAAAACCGCAAGAAGCCACAGCAAAGAAAGCAAAAGCTTTGAACTAGAACAAAAAGGAGGAAAAAAATTATCACAAATGCAAATACTTTGTCAGTTGACAAACATCCCACCATCAAGCATTTAGAAATTGGTGCCTAAGTGGATTCTGCCAATGGGGCAGATGGGCCTACTAAAAAATAGGCCCATCTGCCCCAAGGAGGGCAGAAAATACCTTTAGTAGTGTGTCCCCAGGGGGAGTGACCCTTGCCCAAGGGCCCACCCCAAACAAACAAAAAACACACACACACTATCCCTCGTGCCTACGTGGCTTCTGCCTCCCTTGGGGGCAGATGGGCCTAAAAAAAATATGGTACCGGCTTAAGAATGCTGCAATTCCATTTTGGAGCGAGCATTCGATTCAGTGATTGGTCCTTGGGACTGCCAATCACAGTGTACAGTCTTCCGTTGTCGAATGGCAACGGGATTATACCGCTGAAAGCCGACGGACCATGGAGGGAAGGTTCCCCATCTGGTCCGCTCAGCTCGTGTGCATCGCGCACTTGCAGCGGGGTCCTAGCAGGTCCTGTATAGCCGATGTTTGTAGAAACGACACACAGTGCGCGGGACACTTTATCGTGTCTATTATGGTTGTAACATGAGAATACGATCCAAATTGAATAATGTCAGTGTGAGTAGATAATGGTAATAAAAACATATATGATGAAAATCATGATGTGTGCCCTATGTTATCAAGAGGACCGTAATAGGCCATCTATCTAATGCATACTCACATGAATATTCAGGCGGTACAGTTTGAATTGTACAGTGAGGAAAAACACATCAAAACATAAATAGTCATGCGTCTGGTGTTTCATAATAGCAGTTACCGGAGTAGGTAATCTATAAATAACTAACGCCCAGGAATAATCAAGCGGCACAGAGTGAGTTGTACAATAATAAAGAAACATGTCAACCGTGCAGTCGCATAGTTTATAAATTACAACAACAAAACATAGATTAATCTTGCATGTGGTGTTTCATACTAACAGTTGCCGTAGTGGGTAATCAATAAATGTTACTGCACATATAGTCAGGTGGTACAATATGAATTGTACACTACGGAGAAACACATCAGACCATGTGGGCGCCTCCTGTATGACATAAATTGCTCCTGAAAGACCAAAGTATCAGGGGTCCGGGATGTTGAACTGTGTGGAAAAAGGGGGCCCTGATGGTCCTGGAGCACAAGGAAATGTGACTCTATGTAAATCATGTGTGTGTGTGTACCTATTGCTACTGTCTCCCAAAGGGAAGAGTGACGGCAATCCTCAATTGTGTTCAGTCCCACTATGATGGTACCACATTTCTCTATTCAGAATAGGTCTCGTTTCGATAAGATGTACTCTTTATCTCCGCCCCTTGGTCCCAAGGAGATTTGTTCTATTATTTGCCATTTAATGTCTTCACACTTATGTTGTAGTGTTTCATAGTGCTCCATGAGCGGAGCGCCTGGCTTTTTGCACTTGATCCTACTCTTATGTTGTAATATTCTACACTTAACTTTTTGTGTAGTGTGTCCTATATATAGCAGTCCGCAGGGGCACCAGATGGCATAGATAACGTCATGTGTGTTGCAGTTGGTAAATTTAGGCAGAGTGAGTGTATAGTTTTTATGACAAAATTCTGTGGTGTTGAAAGTAATTTTGCACACCGCACAGTTACTGCATTTATAGTGACTGACTACGGCTGGCAAATCCCATAGTGTGTTGGCGTTTCTTTTGGGTGCCTGTGGGAGAAGGGCGCAAGTAAGGGTATCTTTAAGGTTTTTTCCTTTCTTGAAGGAAAAAAATGGAGCTTCCTGCATGTGCAGGTGCTCCTTGATCAGTGGCCAATAATGTAAAATTATTTTCCGGATGTCATTGCTGGCTGGGTTATATGTAGGCACACACCCCAGCCTATTGTTTTCTGGTTTTGGTTGTTTTGGTTCCAGAAGGGCTTCTCTGTTGTTATACCACGCACGTTTCCTTGCTCTTTTCACTAATCTTTTAGGGTAACCTCTTTCGATCAGTCTGTTAATCAGGATATCAGATTCTTTGAAGTAATCCAATCTCTTTGTACAGTTTCTCCTGAGCCGGAGAAACTGTCCAAAAGGGAGGTTATCTCTTGGACCTCTCAGGTGGTGGCTGGAGTAATGTAGAAATGTATTTCTGTCAGTGGGTTTACAATATAGTTTAACATATAGTTTAGCATTCTCTACACCTATTTGGAGTTCTAGAAAGGAGATCTTATCTTTACTGGACTCAATGGTGAGCTGGATGTTGTTGGATTTTCCATTCAACCATGTGTGAAATTCTTGTAGTTGGGTGGCAGAGCCACGCCAGATGAGTAAAATGTCGTTGATGTATCTTGACCATTTTCTTATGTGGCATTGGGAAGGGTTTGACTGATTAAAGATGTGTTCGGTTTCACATTCTGACATATAAAGATTTGCTAAATTTGGTGCAAATGCAGCTCCCATGGCCACTCCTTTTGGTCTGGTAGTAGAATTTCTTGTCAAACAGAAAGAAGTTCTTACCCATGGCTATTTCCATCATGGAAATGCCGGTACGCATCCATTACGTGCGACTTTATCTCGCTACACGCAAATAAGACACGATACATCGTGACACGTCTCCAGGAGCTTGCTGATGATTGCCCCGGCTTGATGAATATGATACCATCAGAATTTTCTGATCAGTAAGTGCTCACACACCTATTATTATTTTTAGTGTTTCCCCTTTGATTAACACTAATTATACAATGATAAGTACACACCAACGTTGTGTTTTTTAGATAACCTGAGCCCCGGATAACCTATGTGATCGGCGCTCTGTGGTATCTAGACCACACACCATCCACTGGATAATTGTTGACTTCAGACGTTGGGTACTTCCCATTACCTGTAAGTGTTTATGGATCACTCTGTGATTACAATCTATACAACTAGCACATAAACAGATCACCACAATAATGCCATTTTCCTACCAGGAAGATGTCCCTGACCACCAGATTGCCTTGCTACACTGGAGTTTAGGTGAGTGTTGAGTTCCCGCACTTATTTAAGTCATACTCAGAATCACCGGACCTTTAGTAATCTAGATATATATACTACCCATAGGTGCTACCAGCTGAATTTTACTGTCCTGATGATGACCCCCATTTGATTCTTCTTTACAACGGAGTTGAAACTTTGACATACCTATGAGAGTGGAATATATAAACATAAAGAAGCCTAATGAGACCTCAGGGCTTCCTGGACTGAAGGAGCCACTAGAAGTTAATAATTTTCTTAAAGCCACCTTTGTACATACTGTATATATCACCTTCACTTACCTGCACTTTTGCATCACCTTCACTGTTTTTACTAAGAGCACCTATTCAGACGAATGCAAACTTTACGTTCAGAATAACATGTTCAACAAAATATACATTTAATGTCTGGAATAACATGTGCAAAGAAATATATAATGCAATAAGTGTCTATTGACGTTACATTGGTTGTACTCATAGAATTACTTTAGCCATTTGATTACCGTGGAAGTCTAGGTTACTTCCCCCTTGCAATTACCTTTAACCTATCCACATTTATTACCCTGGTCATAAGGGTTAGAGGGTATTTGCCTCATAGTCCTTTACACATTGGAGAGGAGGGTGGCAGCTGTCTTCCCAGATGAGTTGGTGGCTTGAGTACCAGGACACAACAGTGCAGCACATGAGTAACAACCAGAGCCACAGCGTGATTATCAACAAAGGGCAATGGGGCAAAATGGCCATATTGTGCATAACAATTAGCTATCCCAGTACTCCACTACACTGTGTGCAGGCCAAAGGACAAGAGTATGGATAATGGCCTGTTAAATGATACAGAAATGTCAGACACACTGTCCAGTTCAATGTAGCACAGCTTAGTCATGCTTCCTCATGTTTGTCCATTCTATTTGTGTGGGGCTGCACCAGTACAGTTCCACCTGTGTATACTGGCATGTATAGTGGAATACATAACATGAGTCACCAGTACAAATCATGGAGAACTAATCACAGGGGAAGTGGTGCAGGGCCATGATCCAAATGGGGAAGAATGGACAATACATAAAAGAAACTGTGGGCTCCTTTTCTCTCACCCTGCACAGGTCCTCAAGGAGCGGCATAGTCCAGAAGCAAGCACCCTTGCACCATGTTTCAAGGATGCCTCTATCATACGCAAGACTTTATCTGTGGAGGAAGGGACGCCTTCCTGCATAAAAACAATCCTGTCAGGTTTTTTCCTCTTTCTAAGTGTGCTACAGAATGCAGCACACATAGGAATTGGAAAAACTGAGGCAAAAACAAAGTTATTTTTCCTTGTTACACTTTCCGTGGGGAGCCGTACGTTTTTGGCGCATTCCCAGCTTTACAGATCTTTGTAAATCTGGAACTGCATCAAGCCCTATGATGTAGCATGTGGCGGGGGAGTCTGAAGGGAAATTGTCTCACCATGCCACATATGCCTCAGTAGGAGGATTTAAAGTAGGGATCTTTCAAGGGATATGAAAAACTAGTCTGCCACCCCAAAGGGCAGAAGTCAGTGATGGTTGGAGACTGAGGTGGATGTGCCCAATCCTGTTGCAAACCTAGCTAGATACATGTCACCAGTTCCAGCGCTACCACCATGGGGGGGGGGGGTACAGCTTGACCCATAGCCCTCAATAACAGTCATCCATGTCAGTCCATTGGATAATGGTCATGCATATTGTTGGAGCTGTAGGCACATGAGAGTCAATGTATGATTTGGGTTACATCACTGTGTGGCATTAAGTTGAGTCACTGGCACAAAATAAGGAGTGGCAGAGGAGGCATGTACATGCACAAGTGAGCAGGCCTGAGTTAAAAGATATTTCATACTATGCAGGTACCGAACTTTGGGAATTATCAACTGTGGTGAGTGTCAGTGTTAGCAATCTACCTAGTGTGACAGCGCCCACCTCCTCAGATTTGGTACAAAGTGCCCACTATCCACAAAACTGAGGCCAAATATGTATTCAAGTAATTGAACTGAGTAAATACAAATAGGAAATACATGGTAAGTACATGCCCTCACACATTCCTGCAGTGTAGCAAGTTTGTTTGGTGTGTAGAGTTACAAATTCCAACCTGTCACATGAATGCACAATGTGCATGTAAGACAGCACAAGGCAGAGTGCAAAAATGTACACTGCGAAAGCCAGATGGCAGGATTGTAACAAATTCATGACCAGACCCACATCACCTGCACAGGAGCAGTGGGTTGAATACTGGCCTCAGGGAATGCAGGCACCCTGAGGATTAGGTGGAATGTGAACAGTAGTGGTGTAAATATTTTAAAACACAATCAGTATAGGCATCATGAAAAGACTGCAAATCACCTTGGCAGATGTGGAACTGACCTCATATCATGTGTCCAGGAATGTTAGGCCCAGTGACTGTGTTGCAATATGTGTCATGACACAAAAAAATCTGCGGGAACACCCCTTCCTATTTGCGAGTCGCATTCCCATTTTGCGAGTCGGTACTGACTCGCTAAATGGGAATGTGCATCGAGATGCGTGTTTTGTATTGCACAAACTGCGAATTTCATAGTTTGCGCCATGCAAAACGCTTTGTACATCTGGTCCTTAGTACCATAACAATAAGTACTGAGATACTAGGGTTGGATTCACAGAGATTCACTGTTACACACTACAATTAGAGCTGTGGTTGCACTTAGCATGCACAAGAAAGACAACCAAGGGCATTGATTATATCACATATAACTTTCCTGCATGCATAAGGTTAAACCAAAAGGAACAAAAACAATCCAAGAAATACAAATGTCCACTCTGGGTTTAAACAGTTAGGGTGGCACAGTTTGGTTTGGTTTCACTGTGTGTGTGAAAAACCCTTCAAAAGCAAATTCCTCAAACCTGAATCACAGGCATGATTGACACAATTTAAATCCAAGAGTTATGCTATTAGAGAAAGAAAAGTCACGTAAATGCTCTTTTAAAACTGCACTGTCAATGTTTGTAGTACTTGAGCTCAAGCAGATTTCTTAAAACACATTTAGGCAAGTAACTACAATAATAATGTAAAATGTTCAGAAATGCATTTGTCTCTTCAAGATACGCACTCTGCCAAAATACAAGGTCTGTAATACACCAGCTGTTGTAGGAAAGCGCGGCGCTCAAGGAAACAAACTCCCTGGAGAACACTAGTCACTTAACTGCTGTCTTTTCCGGAGTGCTGGAGGAATGCCTAGTTTCAGCTGGTACATGAATGAAAATAAAATTGCCTCAAAAGTCCTGAATACGAGGATGACAGCAGGGGCAGGACTGCCAAATCAGATGCTGAGATCAGGAAGCAAAACAAAGCCAAGCAGGGAGGCATGCTTCACTCTGCCATTTATAGCCAATCAGTAATGCAGTTGAGTTTCCACATGTGGATGAGTCACCACACCCAATTAGAAACACATGTCTACACCACACCCAATTAGAAGCACATATCTACACCTGCTCACATTAGCAAACAAGCATTGGTAAAACAAGTATTGATAAAACCAATTGTGTAACACAGCACATTATGTATACTCAAAACATGAAGGTTTAACCAAGAACAGAGATATGATTTAACCCTAATCCCTGGGGATGCTGACAGATAACACAGGATGCACCTTGGGGACTCCTGACAGTAGGTGCCTCAGTCCCAATAAGGACAGTGTGGTTGCTATACAAGGTACCTACTCCGCTCTTTGGACTAGAACAGTCCCTGACTGACATCACTGGTGTCATGAGGCAGAGGCATAAACAGTTGCCCTGCCAAAGTGGCACCAGCAAGGTTGCCAAACAGCTGGGGGTGATCTACAACATCCTGGGGTTCATGGACCAGAAGCGGGACATATACATTGACATAATGGGTGCCTACCACTGCGATGTTGGTGCTGTGCTGGCAATCCAGCAGGGCCTTTTCAGTGCAGTGATGCCTCACTTGTTGCCGCAAAGAAATGCAGGTGCGGACAGGAGCTCCACATCTTCAGTCCCTGATGTGTGTGCACCTCCGTTGCCTCAGGCACCTACAACAGCCCCTCACAGGAAGCACCACACACATGACAGGAAGAAGATGTGGGCTTCACCTCTTTCCAACATAAAGCTACCTAGTAGCATTTCTCTATGCCAAATTGCCAGTTTTTCCTTTGCCCAGTGCTGACAACCATGCCAGTGTACTTCTCAAATAGTACTGTCCTCAGTTTGCTGTCTCACCTGTTGACCTCACCGATTTGTGGACTGTCAATGTAGCCTATCTTCCTTATTGGCAACTTGCTCATTCTCTTTCTCACTGAAACACTCCTCTCCTCAACATGTGCAATGAACTGGAGCTACCATGGACTTTCTCTGGATATCCTTTGGCTCACAAACAATGTTGAGGTTGGTCCCCCGAGGACTGCCACTTGCCCCTTGATCCTACTTTCACTTGTAAATAAAATCACTTACCGGATTCAGATTGCTGTATGTCTGGCCATTATCAGACAGAGTAGACCATAGTGGATGTGCTGCTCAAAAGACCCAACATATTATCAAAATGGAATTGTGCTCAATAGACCCATGGCAAACTCAACACAGGCCAAAGGCAATAATATATTATAAGGTCACATGCATGAAGTGCTACAATGAGCAATCAGTCAATAGTAAGACCAAATGAAGTTATTGCCCAGGTGGGGGACACTCTCACAGATACTAGTGTCAGAGTCACCAGATCCTCGGGGTTTGCGCACGTTCCCAACACGTCCTCTAATGAACAACTCCAAGACTCTGATAGACAATTCACAGAGACTGTGAGAGTTCAAGAGGGGAAGAGGGGATTAGGAAGGGTACTGCTGGGAAGGAGACCTTTGATGGGAAAAAAGGTTAGAACACACAATATAACCTGAAGTAAATATTAATAAACATAGGGCCATATTTATACTTTTCGACGCACAACTGCGCCAACGCAGTTGTGCGTCAAAAAATCTAACGCCATTCTGAAGCGCCATGCGGGCGCCGTATTTATTCAATGACGTTAGCCGGCGTTAGCCGGCGGAGCTGCCTGGTGTGCGTAAAAAAAAATGACGTACACCAGGCAGGTCCGGCGTAGGGGAATATGGAGCTTGGGCGCCAAAAAATGGGGCAAGTCAGGCTGAGGCAAAATTTTCGCCTCAACCCGATTTGCGCCATTTATTTTGACTCCCAACCCCCATTGAAATGACTCCTGTCTTAGCAAAGACAGGAGTCATGCCCCCTTGCCCAATGGCCATGCCCAGGGGACTTCTGTCCCCTGGGCATGGTCATTGGGCATAGTGGCATGTAGGGGGGCACAAATCAGGCCCACCATGCCACCCAAAAAAATAATAATAATTACTTACCTGAACTTACCTTATGTTCCCTGGGATGGGTCCCTCCATCCTTAGGCGTCCTCCTGGGGTGGGCAAGGGTGACAGGGGGTGTCCCTGGGGGCATGGGAGGGCACCTCTGGGCTCCTTCCGAGCCCACAGGTCCCTTAACGCCTGCCCTGACCAGGCGCTAAAAAACGACGCAAAAGCGGCTGGACGTCATTTTTTTTGACCCGCCCACTCCCGGGCGTCAATTTTGCCCGGGAGTGTAAATACGGCGCACATGCCTCGGAGTCAATTTTTTATACGGGAACGCCTACCTTGCATATCATTAACGCAAAGTAGGTGTCCACGCTAAAAAATGACGCAAACTCCATGGACTTTGGCGCTAGACGCGTCTAACGCCAGAGTATAAATATGGAGTTCGTTTTGCGCCGGATTTGCATAAAAAAAAACGACGCAAATCCGGCGCAAACGGAGTATAAATATGGCCCATAGTCTTTCTGAAAATATGAGCAATCTTGAATTGCAGTTTTAAAAATGAACAGATTTTGTGATGATCAGATACCTGTAAGGGAATCAATATTAATTGAAATAAAACTTTTCTTATTCAAGCATGAATTAGAATAACAAGAATATGCATAATAGGAGCATATGATATTGCATCTAGAACTTTTGATCCTATATATATTTTCCTTGAAATGTTTTCCACAGATTACATTCTTAAAACACTAGAGAAGAAATATTTTTCAATGGGTTCAATAGTTCAAGAAATATTTCCCATACTTGTCAACTCGAATTGTACCAAGCAATTATCCTGGAATGGTAATATGCAGTTCACAACATAAATAAAATCTAGTAAAAAATTGCATGTCCTGCTGACTCGAATCCCACCATGTAAAGTCAAGAAATGGTTGCACAATAAATAGAGACAGGTTTTGAAATTATCTTAAATTGAATTATACATTGTGCCACTTCAAAACCTTCTTTTAAATGTCAATAAATAGTAACACACAATGTTCCACAAGCTTTTAAAGCTTCATAAACGAACCGCGCCTCTTGCCGATTCGTGATCAATCATGTATGTGTCAATAAATGCCAGCGCGCAATGCAACTCAAGATTTCAAAGCTTTTCAAACGAATCGCGCCTCCTGCTGATTCATAAATATCCACGTGTATGTCAATAAACACTGGCGCGCAATGTAACATGAGTTTCAAAACTATAAACGAATCGCGCTTCTTGCCGATTCATAAACATCCATGTACACACTTTAACAAAAATACTCGAGTGCACTTTTTATGACTATGACCTTAAAACAAATTGTTAACATAAATAAACGATCAGATCTTAGAATGAGATAATTCTAGATAAAATAAACGGTATTGGGAATAAACCCAACTACCGTCTTACCACCCAGGAACAATATGCACCAATTAAGATTTCAAAGCAGAACTGGGTGATCAAAAAGGCCACTGGAACTGAAGTTCTGGAAATAGCTGCTCTTCTGCACTGGAACCTCTGAATAGTGAGCACTGGGAGTTGGGCTGACTCTCCTTATATAGAGTCTTGGCCCAGCCCAGAACCACGCCCAGGCATGTTGCAGGGAAAGTCTCTGGAAAGCCCTGGAAAGAGGCCACACCCTAACCCACTCTGAAAACCTGTAGCAATACCTTGCAAAGAAACAGTATTTGTAAACATATTAAGAATAAGTGTTTAGGATTGAACTCTGCAATGCAAAAGGGTAAAATACAACATATCAGCACAATGCATGAATCATGTTATTTTTAAAGTGATGTTTTTTTGCATTTTTGGACGCCAATAGAGCGCGTACTGTTCTGGTGTTAACACTAGCCCGCAATCAACACTGATGTGATAAAAAATTGATGCAAGGGAGAGTATGTAAGTGGCTACCAACAATGTGTGACCCAAGACATTCTTGATTACCCACAATTGCATCACAAATTCATTAATACTGCACATGTAGCATCACTTAAATACGCAGTGCAACAGTAGGTACCTGTTTCAAACTATGGGCCTCATTACGACTTTGGCAGTCCCATGACTGCCATGTTGGCAGAGGAGGTCTGCCCACCAGCAGGCTGGTGGAGAAGACTGCCAAATTATGACTTTGGCAGAGGTGCATTCAGAAGACAGCCAAAGCACCACAGGCACCACCAGGCAGGACAGATCGCCACGGTCGAATGGAGGCACAAACTGTGCAGTGGAGACCAGGTTTCCACCGGACTCATTACGAGGTTGCGCACCACCAACCTAACCATCGCCGTCGAACCACCACGGAACAGCAGGCGGGAACGAACAGTATACAAGGAGATACTCACCTCCAGGAAGCCATACACACCCAGAGTTGCCATGGAGCTACAAAAAGACGTCATCCCACTGCTCCTGCTCGCTGAAAGACATCAAAATCATCGCTGACGAGGACGACAATAACCGTAAGTGAACACGCTTACCTGTTACATTTTTAAATTGTCAAATACTGTAAAGTCACATAATATACCATAGGGAGGGGGTGTGAGCGCTGCACACACACGTAACAGTACAGTGACACACACACTCACATACTATATCAAACCTTCACAGCACACACCCTTCAGCCAGCACACACACACCACACGTCAAGAACACACAGTTACGCATGGCAAGACAGCACAGGCCCAGCTTTACACATTCCCATACAACATACCAACACGTCACAACAACACTACAACCACTAAAATATGAACACATGTCACACACTCACAATTAACACTGGCCTGGGACTCGACACACATACAAAGCAATGAACATCCATCTGTGATGGAACACACACAATTACACCATCACACAGCCTAGCAATTGACACACACATCACACACACAGCACATTGAACCTATTATGCCATGCACAATACACGCAGACTCAGTCAAAACACACAAAGCCACACAGCACAACAACCAACACATATTAACACAAAGACAACACAATAGCATGACATCAACATATTTTTCTACATATTCAGAACCTATCACACAACACACACCCTATCCCAAGGGGACAACAGCACTACACACAACCCTACATACTGCTCTAACCATACATGAAGCACAAGAAGCACACACATACAAATACAGGCACACTACCAATGACAGCCAGGAACAACTCAAACCTAGGAAAGGAAATGCAGGACAAATATCTAACCAAAAGACCAACAACTAGTTGGCTTTAATGTGTTCAAACTTGGAATGCCCAAGGCCATATCCCAATCCGTAGTGCTTTTGAATAGCACCAAAGCACATAATGGTATCCCTACTTGACTCTTGACTGCCACGTAACATCCACAGGTAGGGGCATCAACGGGGTAGGCAGGCATCTCAGGGATTCTTGATGGGTATTGGGGAGGGGAGGCTTAGGCTTGAGAGGGGGGATTTAGGCTTTGGTTTGGGAGGGGGTTGGAAGTTTTTTGGCTATGGTGGACTTCTTTTTGGCAGGAAAGGGGTGTGGGTTTTGGCGGGGGTCGGGAGGCCTTGAAGGTGGAAGGGATTGCTTTGGGGCAGGAAACAGTTCTTTTAGGGGTGTCACATGGGAAGAGTGTGAAAAAGGTCAAAATCGGAAAGGAAAACTTTTTGTGACACACGGGGACTGTAATCAGAAGGAGGTTTGGGTGTGGAGGGTAAGGGAGTGGTTGTTTGAAGTTTATGTGTGAATGTCTTGGGTGTGTGTTTGTTGGAGGTGTGCTTGTAGTGGTGAGTGTCTGTTGGATGGGTGAGTGAAGGCATTTATTTGTCTTGGGCTGAGGGGGGTAGACGTGCTGGGGATGCCGTGGTTGGTGGCTGTCTGTTGGGGTGCTGACTGCAGGTATGGTGGATGTGCTGCATGTAGGCATGTCATTGGTTGTGTGTCCGCGGATGTGGTGACTGAGGTGGATGTCTGAGGGTCTGCTGGGGTGCTGTCTGCGAGTAAGATAGGTGTGGTGGCTGGATCACTGAATATTGGTGTGGTGTCTGCAGGTGTGTCAGGTTTTGTGTCTGTGATGCTGTGGCTGGTGAGGGTGTCAGGGCAGGTTGTGACTGTTGCTGTATCTGCAGGTGGATGTTGTCTGTGTTTATGATGGTGGTGTGTCTTGTGGTGCTTATGTTGGTCTGTGCTACCCTTGGATGTTGGCAGGGTCAGGGAAGGGGGGATTTGGACTGGGAAGAGGAAGGTGGATGGGGGACCGTAGATAAGGGCTGACTGGCTGCCAGAGTCTGAAATGATCTCTGTAGGCCAGAGATTGCACCGTGAATGACCTCAAGGAACGCATTGTTCTGTTGGATCTGGATTACCAGTCCCTGGATGGCATTCACAATGGCCTTCTGACCCACAGTGATAGACTTCAGGAGGTCAATAGCCTCCTCACTGAGGGCAGCAGTGCTAACAGGGGCTAGGGCAGAAGTGCTTGCGGCAAATGAGATGCACACCCTCTTGGATAGGCGGGCACAGCCACCTACATTGGGAGCTACAGGAAAGGTGGTGATAGAAAGGGGGGTGGACAGAGATAGTACAGGGATGGTCCCAGATGGGTCTGCCACCACAAAGGAGTGGCAACTGGAGGAGGATTATAAAGAAGATGTAGTGGATCCGGTCTCCCCCGTGGTACTCCTCTTGCCCTCTGGGCCTCTGGGTCCCTCGGTGTCTGTGGTGATGTGACTGGAGGTCCCGTGGCCAGAAACTTCCCCACTTGGCTGCTCCCCGTCTTCTTGGCCTGCCAGTGCTGATGCTGAAAATGGATAGTGAAGTAGGGTCATCACATTCACAAGATAACACTTCCATCACACGTTACACATAAGTCTCATAACAGTCTGTTCACTGACACCCTCAGGAAGTTCCAGTATAAGTGCCTACATCATGTCACAACAAAATATAATGTATGTCCCTCAAAATCTACATTGTGACACACCAGCAAAGCTACCTAACAAACACCTCCAATACCTTGATTTAAGATGACCAATCACACTGACCATACCATGGGAAAGCGGCTATGCCACTTGATACAGGGTCTCTATCCAGAACAACATAGGCATTCACCAATCAAGCAATAGTTCAGAAGTGTGAAATAGCTTTCCACAAATCCAAAACACATATTTATCACACAAATACTTTACCCTGATGTTATGTACCCAGCAATGACATGTTGTAAAGTAAATGCAAGCACGCCTTGTACAAACAAGCCATACCTGCTTCATGTCACATAGTTACTACCATGCACTACGGACACATGCCAACATGTAACACCTCAAATTGTCACACATGTTAAAGTTTGTTCAATGAGTTAAAACACATCACTCACACATGCACCAGTGGTGACTTACCAAGGAGTGACAATACAATGTGGACTAAGGCATATAGGAAAATGGTCTCCAGAAATCTAACAATATCAGTCATGTGAGGACCAAGTAAGCTCCGAACAATTTCCCACACACAATAACAACTTGTCAATAAAGTGTATGTATCAAATTGACTACTGTACTGTGCAGGAAGATGAGAACTAGACCTAGCTAACTATGCAATTAGTCCATCAATAGGCCAATGACTGACTTACAACATCACTACCACACATAGGAGATGGCATGCCTGACATCTGTCTGTGGAGCATTCCTAGAGCCAAGGCTTATGTGATGCTAACATGACTGGTACACCAACCATGATGGAAGCTAACAGCCTGGACACACTAACCAACCTATTCATAGATGTATATGAACTTCCACAACTGCACCAAATAGGTGTCATAGCCAACATGAGGATACAAAACAGGCAGGCCTCATGTGACATATTCTTCAAAGCAACTGCAGGTACACAAAAGAAGTACCAATGTTGAGTCATTACTTAACCTTTAAATTGACACATGATGTTGATAAATTACTGTCTGGGCCATAGCTGTGAATAGGCTACCATTGACTATGTATCAGACCTACAACAGTATGCCTATGGACAAAGCTATGTGGCCAGGTTCAACTATCAAAACATCAGTATGATGGTTACATTCATGCATTTGATACCAAGATATGTATGCCTATATAAATGTTGCAACACATCAATGGTATCCAACATGCATATTGTCCACTCTGATGAGACATCATAAATATCTACAGTATGTACAACCCTCACTTACCAAGGGGAATTATCTTGCTACGAGTGTGAAGATGTTAACCTTGTATGTCATGTGACATGTCTTATGGACATCACAGCCTCACATGCTGCTGTCACTTATCAGAAACAATTAGAATACTAGAGATGACTTGATTATGCCTGACTCCATGTAGAACATAGACATGAATCTTGAGGCATTGTAGAGGACAGAGCAAGGACCTACACACCTTACCATTATGACATTGGGAGGATTGACCTGTTGGTAGGAATTGACAACCAACAGGGTAGAAAAAGCAGTATATTGCTACACATATGATACAGTCATATGTGCACCATTATGTTCCATTGTACTGAGGGGACAACATAGTTGAGTACCATTTTTCCAAATACATTTGGATGTGCACACCTGTGTGTTATAGATGGCTAGTGTACATCAATGTGTTCACATAAGATCTGTGACACTTTGCACTAACCATATTGTCAGAGCTTCCCATCTTTTCCATCACTCATTCACCTGATAAAGGGGCAAACATTTGTTAGGTCCATCCAACTCAGAGTAGGTCACTGCCAAATTGCAGGCCATTTGGGGGGTGGGAGGGTCATGGTCCGACAGGCACCCCGTCCTCATTGGGAGGAGATCCCCAGGAGGACCTCTGCGGTCTTCCAGGCGAGCATTTCAGGTCCAACCACCTCTTCTGACAGTGGGCACTCCGCCGGCTGTGGACCTCCAGGGTCTGCACTTTCTTGGCGATGGCACACCAAATCCCCTTCTTCTGCTGGGCATTGAGCTGCATGGATGACAAAACCAGAATGAAGGTCATGTTCACATGTACCACACTAAAATAAGCAGAGTAATTCACAAGTCAGTTTAGCAAGCCAAACACAGAATGTCTTGAACATCCACTCTACTGATAGATGAGGATATTCAGTGAGGGTATGTGTGACCTGAAAAAAAGCAGACAACATGCATCTCCAGCACCAGCTGTCATGTTATCACATATGACCTGTTGGAATTTGCCCTCTTGCAGAGTCCTCCCTAATCTTTTTGCTTCCTACCTCCTATCTTTTTCTGACCTGTTTCTGTTGGATTTTGAACTCTGAGCACTTTACCCCTGCTAACCAGTGCTAAAGTGTATCTGCTCTCTGTGTAAATTGTATGGTTGATTGGTTTATCCATGATTGGCATATTTGATTTACTAGTAAGTCCCTAGTACAGTGCACTAGAGGTACCCAGGGCCTGTAAAGCAAATGTTACTATTGGGCCTGAAGCACTGGTTGTGCCACACACATTAGTAGCCCTGTAATCATGTCTCAGACCTGCCACTGCAGTGTCTGTGTGTGCAGTTTTAAACTGTAAATTTGACTTGGCAAGTGTATCCACTTGCCAGGACTAATCCTTCCCTTTTGTTACATATAATACACCCCTAAGGTAGGCACTAGGTAGCCCCAAGGGCAGGGTGCAGTGTATGCTTAAGGTACGACATACAGTAATGTGTTTCATATGTCCTGACAGTGAAATACTGCTAAATCAGTTTTTCACTGTTGCAAGGCCTGTCTCTCTCATAGGTTAACATGGGGGCTACCTTTAAATATGATTAAAGCATAGATTCCCTTTGGGAGCGGATAGACAGGTGGAGGTTGGGGTCTCTGAACTCACAATTAAAGAATACATATTTTAGTAAAGTTGATTTTAAGATTGTGTGTTTGAAAATGCCACTTTTACAAAGTGAGCATTTTCTTGCTCAAAACATTTCTGTGACTCTGCCTGTTTGTGGATTCCCTGTCTGGGTCAGTTTGACAGTTGGGCTGGTTGCACCTCTCACTAGACAGTGACACAAAAGGAGCTGGGGTGTAGTCTGCATTTCCTGATACGCCATCTGTGCTAGATGGGAGGGAAAGAGTGCTTACTCATACCGGAAAGGGCTGTGCCTGCCCTCACACAATGCAGTCTCCAACCCCCTGGTGTGTGTCTGGGGCCTGGCCTTGGCAAGTCAGGATTTCACAAACAAGAGAGACTTTTCTTTGAAGTAGGCCTACTTCAAAAGGCAAAATCGGTATAAGAAGGGCACCCAAAACAACAGACTTTAGAACACTTTTCGAAACCTCTGCCTGGAGAAGAGCTGAAGAGCTGAGGAAGAAGAGCTGCCCTGCATGTGCTTTGTGGAGCTATCCTGCAGTTGCTGCTTCTGCCTGTGCTTGAGGACAAAGACTGGACTTTGCGTTGCCTTCTTTCTTGTGAAGAACTATCCAAGGGCTTGATTTAGAGCTTGCCCCCTATTGTTTGAAGTCTCAGGGACAGCAAAGACTTCTCTCTGCCAGCGCCTGGAGCCTCTGCTGAGACTCCTACCCTGCCACATGGTGCTCATCCAGTTCCTGGGGTCCTGAAAGGAGAAGCTGGCAGGACAAGTGTAAGAAATCCACGCACAGATCGCAGTGTGGGTAAAAGATTGATGCAACTCCGATTTGTGGCTGAAAAATTGACACGCCACCAGCTTCGCGGCTGAAAACCGACGCTCGCCTGAGGTGCAACTGAAAGATTGACGCATGCGGCTGGAGAAATGCCACGAAGCATCACTGACGGAGGCTGGTGAAATCGCAAACCGCGCTGCGTGGTTTTCGGATCATCGTGCGGCTGGATTTCCGACTCAAACATCGCTGGGCGTGTAAAAACGACACAAGGCCTGCCCGGACTCGAGAGTGCTGACCGGATCGACGCATTGCTCTCCTGTGGAGAGAAGAAACGACGCACGCCGACCCCTCTGAAGGAGAAATGACGCACGGTCTCGCTCCTGAGTGATATTGATGCATCACAAGCTTTTTTTGATGCACACTCGCCCGTGCGGCGTTATTTTTGACGCACCCAGGTACATTTCGAGGCAAACAGCTTTTTGTTTAAAATTACATGAAGACTCTTTTTGGTTTTTAATTTATAACTTGTGTATTGAGGATTTTTGTCATTTTGGTCTTGTTTTGTTTAGATAAATATTTTCTATTTTTCGAAACCTGTGTTGTGTCATTTTGTAGTGTTTCCATTAAGTTACTGTGTGTGTTGGTACAAATATTTTACACCTAGCACTCTGAAGTTAAGCCTGCCTGGTCGTGCCAAGCTATCAAGGGCGTGAGCGGGTGTTAGCTGAGGGCAATTCTCTTTTACTCTGACTAGAGTGAGGGTCCTTGCTTGGACAAGGGGTAACCTGACTGCCAACCAAAGACCCCATTTCTAACATGACCAGACACCCAACACATCTGAAGAAGAGTTTTCTCAGGCGAAGTCTGGCATAACACCTCCACTAAGCATGTGCAACAGTCACAAGGTGGCTCAGGAAACATACATGACACACTCTCCACAATGTCTCAGGACTCTAACTCTGTTACGAAACATTAGCACATGCCCAGGAAGTCACCTCTTCTAGCACAACTTTAGCACCCAAAGGACTTTAAGGACACAATTCCAAACATTGCCTTTACTTAGCATATCAAAGAATAGTCTAGCTAATTAGACATATGTGCACGTGGTGCACTTACCTGCTTCTCTGGTGCCCCATAGAGCGGTCCATACAGGGGGAGGACTGCCTCCAACAGTTTCTCCAGCTCCTCGGGTGAGAAAGCATGGGCCCTATCACCTGTAGAATGGGGCATGATAACTCCCAGAGGCAGTACACAGCAGCTCAGGTCTAGGAGGTCTTGCTGGCAGCAGTGTCAGGAGTCAACTGGGAGATGAAGTATGAGATGGTGGCCACGTCAGCTGCTTAAGAGACTGTCATCACCGGCGGACATCCCCATTGGCCCTAGACCACCATAGACAGCAATGTGTTTCAGTGGCAATGTCTAGCGTGGCAGTATCTGCCTACCGCCATGACAACTTCCACTGGCAGTCGCAGCTCGTCATATATTGTCCAGTACAGTAGGTCGGGCAGTCGCCATTTTAAGTTTAAGGCCCTTAGATGGTCAGAAAAGTTAATTCCATGATGCGTCACAAGGTCTGAAACAATATACCACAGAGTCTTGAGTGCTGGCATTAACTAACCATGCATGAATGCAAATGTCTTCCAATAAAGGGTAGCAATGTAAAACAAAATGCACCTCCTATAAGTTTCCAAGAGCATGAGGTAGGGCAGACTTATTTCAGTATGCCTCCCACTGGTTACCTACTTTACTACCCAAAGGCAAAAATATGTATTCACAAATACATGGTAAACCTAAACAATACAACCACAGAATTCAGTTTAACAAGACAACTGACATTTATAAGATCATATGAGTCTCAGGCCAATCCTTCTTGTACAACAAAATCTTCTTTTATTGTGAATTGTGAAACCCATTCATATTCCAACACAATTCTTCGTTTCAATTATTCAACCAATACGTGTTTTGTCACCAAGTGACTTCCTCAAGGCTGCGAAGTACAAAAATGAACATGTGTACATAAGCCTAATATACTTAGTTTTCATCAACCATATATCATATTCTAGAGAAATGGTGGAATGCCTCCACTAAGTGCGACCATATGCCATATTCCAACAAGATAGTGGAATGCCTACACCAAGTGCGTACATCAGCGTCATCCTATGTTTATAGCTTACGTGAAAACAAATAAGAAACAACCATAGTGCCATCTTTGCCAAAAGAATTGGGAAATCAACCAAGTGAACAGAACACCTAGATCCACCAACACCCATGATATAGAGAAGAGAGAGAGTATATCCAGGTCCAAAGTCCTAACCAACAAATCGTCAGTAGACCATTATCATATGTTCACATTCGTAATGTAGCTCCCCTGTACGCCAATTTATGTGCAGAATCAATTATTTCTGAAAAGGGAGTCCAAAACTGTTTACCCTCAAAGGAAACAGCGCATCCAAAGTTATAATTCAAGGGCCATGATATGCACACTGATCTGCCAATTAAAAAATGTGTATATTACTGACCACCAACACCTAATGGCAGCATTTATTACGTATCATGAACCCCAGAGAAACTGGCATGACTCTAGCAAAAACATAACTAGACCGCAAGAGGTCAAATAAAAAGCCTCTTGTAATAGGCAGAGACCCCGTATCCTACAGTACATATACAAGCCATTATGTGAGTTCATGTGACCCCCACATGTATCTAAACTTTAGTATACTGCCCTTCACATATTCTTAACATACAGACAACGGGGGTGATTCTCCGCCGCCCGCCAGACTTCCCCCTCCAAAATACCGCTCTGCGGTCGGAAGACCGCTGAGGGTATTCTGGGTTTTGCACTGGGCTGGCGGGCGACCGCCAAAAGGCCGCCCGCCAGCCCAGTGCAAAACTACCTTCCCACGAGGACGCCGGCTCCGAATGGAGCCGGCGGAGTGGGAAGGTGCGACGGGTGCAGTGGCACCTGTCGCGAATTTCACTGTCTGCAATGCAGACAGTGAAATTCTTTGTGGGGCCCTCTTACGGGGGCCCCACGACAACCCATACCGCCATCCTGTTCCTGGCGGGCGAACCGCCAGGATCAGGATGGCGGTATGGGCTGTCAGAATCCCCATGGCGGCGCAGCGAGCTGCGCCGCCATGGAGGATTCAAATGGGCAGCGGAAAACCGGCGGGAGACTGCCGGTTTTCCACTTCTGACCGCGGTCAAACCGCCGCGGTCAGAATGCCCAGCGGGGCACCGCCAGCCTGTTGGCGGTGCCCCCGTCATTTTAGCCCTGGCGGTCTTGGACCGCCAGGGTTAGAATGACCCCCAACATGTCTTACCGTGTGTGTGTCTTTCTGTCAAGTTCTACCACATCTTTCGGGAACCATTGCATACCATATTCCCAGTACCTGCTCAAATAGACTCATCCACTGAAAGTGAAATGGGACTACTAATCATATCAAGAACGGTGGCCATCTTGAAGTGGGGAGATTGCACACAGTACTATCAAAGCGCTGTCATTAATTATCCCTGTCTTGGTGCAAACAACCGAAATCGTGAATTTGGTGCAACTTCTACTGCATCTAATTGCAAACCATTACGAGCCAGGTTCCCGAAGCGCACTTAGGCAAACACGTCTGCAGATATTGAAGTAGGACTACTGATTATATCCCCCTACTGATGCCCTGAAGACGAAGACCGAACCTGAGTGCTGACCCAACCTTGGAGGGTAACTATGACAATGAAATTGTGATTTGTCTGTTTGCTTTTCCTTTCTAGGTACAAACTGCTTACTTTTGACAGAGACCATAGTTAGATGTTTTCCAAATTGGTGTTACTAAATTGTTTTGCATGAAGCCCAACATGCCAATGCTAATTAGAGGTTAGTTGAGAGGGGTTCACTAAACTGACGCAAATAGACAGATGACGTAATCAATGCTTTGTTTACGATACTTTGCTAAGGATAGCTTATGTTCACACTTTGCTATATTCTAATGTTTGTGATACTTGCGTTAATGAAATCTTACCAAAGTTGCCATATTGTGACTATGCTATTGTGCTTATTGGTTTTAAGGTTAATAAACTTACAAGTAGTATTGTAACAAATAGGGAATAAATATCACTAAATTCATACTAAACTGGTGTGGTTATTGTGGTGTCTTGAGTTTGATTAATGTCTTTGACTAAGGTAAAATGCATTGTTGCAATAAATATTGATGATATTATTGATGTATTGATTGACATGTTGATTAGTTATCTCGTCCTAAGGTGTCTCTCAACAGGGTCAAAAGATTCAGTGGCCTAAAACGAGTCCCCATGTTTAATAATATATTATAAAGGGACGCGTTAGCAGTGCTGGTAGCAGAGTGACGGTTTGGCCCTTTGGGGCCCTAGGACGGAGAATTGCTGTTTAGATTGTTTTTCTGAGATAATGCAAATTGGAGGTATGATGCGTTTCTAAATTCCCCATGACTTTCCCGGGATCTTGGAGCCTGCCTAAGTGAGTTGGGAATGTTCTCGGCGTTTTAGCATGTGTGGTGTAGAATTTACGCTTGCTCAGCTTAAGCATTTTGCAGGAGTTTTGTGAAGTTTGTGTGGTTTAGGCCAGGTAACGTTGTTTTAGTAGGAGTGGGCGTACTCCGCAGTCTGAGAGTAGGGAAGTCGGCGTACTTCATCTGAGTGTAGCACTTTGCGCTCAAAAAATTATCCACGTGGTTGGTTGGTAATGTACGGACCCGTCGCGGTCTAAGACTCCGGAGTATATTGACAAGTGTAGGGGACACTTGGGTTTATGTTGTAATTTGTGCGGTTTAAATAGGTCAATCGGCGTGGTTGACAAGTCGAGTTTGAGTCAAGTGTATGAGTGAGACCTTCGATGGAGATTTGGCAAGTTCTATAGTGCACTAGAACAAACCATTGACAAGTCGAGAGTAGGATTTGCGGGTCGAATTCTGCTTGCGTATACGGGAACTAAGAAGGAGAGAGTAGCAGCTGAGGCTTCAAGTGAAATCTCTGTAAAGTTCTGAAGCGATTGTGTACCCTTCTTGTAGTAAACCGGCAAATTTGAGTTATTGTTGTTGTCAAAGGTGCTTGCAGTAATTTTGCATTAGTTTGGTGTGAATCTAGTGTGAGGAGGACAAGCCACAAGACTTTGTCAGCTGCAGTGTATGAGTGTGACGTCAGTGGTGCCGTGCTGGAATTGGTCAGTTGCCGAGAGGGGTCGCGCACGGATTGGCAGCCGTCTGTGAGAGGCAATAGGTTGAGAAAGGTGGGTGAAGAGTGTCCTGGGAATTAAAGTCACTTCCTGATTAGATTCAAACAAAAGAAAAGACGCAGAAATGAATTTTTTCAAGGCTTTAAAGTGCCTACACCGCCTGTGGGTACTCCAGCTTATGTAGTAATGGAGGAAAAGGGAGTCGCGCCTTGCCTATGGATGAAGCAGTGGCGCAAATTAACAGAGAAGGAGGGATGTTTGGCGTTTGCGGAGCACAGAACGTTCAATACGAGGATCTTAGAGAATTTGAGGTGGATGTTAAGTGTACAAAAGCCGCCTCCGAGACCAGCTCAGTATGAGGCATTAGCAGTCTGGGATTTAATGGGCATACAACAAAGGCAGCAGAAATTTGAGAGGAGAATGAAAAGGGCAGAGAAGACTTTAGCTGAGGCTAGGTGGGACAACGAGAGCAAAATGTGGAGGAGGGGAATAGTTGACAGACTCAAATTGTTTCCAGCAATAACACAAGAAGATGAGACACAGGGAAAGAAGGCCACTTGTAAGACAGATAAGGGCTCTAGCCAGCCAAAAGAGACTAAGAGGTCATGGATAGATGAAGATGACTCAGATGATGAAGAGTTTCTTAGCCAGTTGTTGCATGATCGCCCGCCACCTTATGCAATAGATGACAATGCCCCGAGCACTAGCACGGGTCCTGGAAACCAGACGCAGGGTAAGGAAGTTACAGATACAGTGCAGACTAGTGATACGGTTTTGACACAAAATGGTGTCAGTGTACCCACTGCGCCAGACATGCAGATACAGTTGCAACCTCCACCACAGATACAGAGAATCTATCCAGATGTCCCAGTACTAGAGACTACTACGAGTCTGATAGTGCCGCCTGATTGGGTATATACAAAATCGAGGTTAGTGCAGATTGAGCCAACTCCGCAATTGCTGCCCCAGCCGCAGCAACAGCTGATTCCGGGTTATAGTCCAGTGGCAGGACCTCCGTTTGTACCTGAACCAGCTACAGTGAATCAAGCTTTGGGAGTCACTGCTCCACGGGGTCTGGGACCAGGTCAGACACCAGCTGCCATATCATTACCAATTACTGTTTGTCCGCCAGTACCGCTGTATGCGCAAGGTAAGCCTGGCACATGCGATCAGGGAGTGAGGACCCAAGAAATAACAAGAGGAGGGTTCACAGGAACTCCCCAGTCCATTTTACCAAGAGAACAAGCAGCAGAAGGACTCAGATCTTTGTTAGACCTCAGTCCGATTAGAGCTCCTCTAGAGGCAATGAGACAAGCAGGGTTGAGTGTGCTAGCCCCACAGACAATGAGTGCGGAGACATCACAGTCACCATTGATGCATTCAGGAAACATTTCGTTGCAAGGGTTTTCCGTGCAACAGTTAAATGAGTGGTTAGAAAAGACTAGTGCGTCACAAACTACTACAGTGGCCACAGAGAGGTCAGACAGGGATGAATACCTGAACTTTGTGAGATTGGGCGTGGAAGCTGCCGAACTAGTAAAAGGGACAATGGGAGTACACTGATTGGAGTCTTACACAGAAGCAGAATTGAGGTATCTATGCCCTAAAATCACTAAGGAAGTGGGCAAGGTGCATCAGAGGTTGGGGAACCTGGCAGATAAATACGATATAGACATTGAGAATACTAAACATTTGAAAAGAAGCTATAGATTAGACTTTGATTCTAAAGATTTTGATCATATGAGGTCCGCTGGAATGAAAGCACATCTTAAACAAATACTGCAAAGTGCGCAGATCTGGGGAGCCTTAGAAAAGTGGGAAGGCAGATGGGCAAAGAAAAGAGATAAGGAGAAAGGTGACAGTCCAGGATCAAATCAGGCTAAAGCTTCACCGGACACTGGGACAGTAAACATGTTACCAATGAGAGAAACAGCTGGAGGGGTTCTAGTCCATGTACCGTGGTCTAGAGGAGACATTCTGTCATTCACAAATGATTATCCCAGGTTGAGGGAGCAACCGATAGAGTGGTATCAGCAGACAGACAGGTTTGTGAAGCTTGCGAAGTGTCTCTGGGAGGACTTGAATACCTTGTTTGAGATTATCGTTCCACCTGACTTATGGCTTTTAGTGCAAGAGAGGTGTGGACTGGCCGACGCAGGCACCGGCAAGGGATAAGGTGACTGGAGCACCATCTGAGGAGGTGAGGAAGTACTATCATAAAGTGATTGAGTTTTTGAAGAAGAAAGTGTTGCCGAAAGTGACTGATTGGCAGAAAATCGATCGAACCTCTGAGGAGGTTAAAGAGTCAATCCATGCTTATTATGAGAGGTTGTTGAAAGCGTTCAAGCATTACAGTGGCACTGAGACTATTGAGCCGAAAGACATGAACCATCTTGTGTTCAGATTTGTTGAAGGGCTGAGACCAGAGGTTAGCCAGATGATTAAGAATCATTTGATCTGTTGGCAAGCGAAGCCAATTGATGAGGTGTTGCAGTATGCGAAATAATGTAGTGACGAGATTGAACTGAAGCAGAGAAAGTTGAAGGAGAAAGTGATGGTGATGCAGATTAAGGCAGCGCAGGCAGGTATGCAGGGGAATGGAATCCAGCAGATGGTACAGCAGCAACCCAAGGGAATGGTGTGTTTCAGGCGCAACCGAGAGGCCGAGGTCGGGGTTTTGTGAATCGCGCTCCAGATTTGAATACTGTTGTGGTTCAAAATGATGCGCAGGGGATGAAAAAGATGTCACCATGTCACGCGTGCGGGGGCGTGGGGCATTGGAAGCGGGAATGCCCAAATGTGGTGCATGATGGTGTCGTTCAACAAAGCACTGATGTTGGTACATTTCAAAATATGAGGGGTCAAAAATCGAGAGGTCAAAATCAGAACTTCCAGAATAACATGGTTCAGATGCAGGGGTTACAGCCCATGTAGCAAATACAAATGCCGCATGTCCAACCAGCACAAATGCAGCAGGTACAACAGCAGGTTCCCATGGTACCTAGACAGCAAATGCAATTACCATTAGCTCCAATGGGACAGCAACA
This sequence comes from Pleurodeles waltl, assembly GCF_031143425.1. NCBI lineage: Eukaryota > Metazoa > Chordata > Amphibia > Caudata > Salamandridae > Pleurodeles > Pleurodeles waltl. The sequence continues at coordinate 499,748,777 of NC_090448.1, read as the reverse complement.
GGTGATGCTTCCTCAGCAGGTCACAGGCCAAATGATGAGTCAAAATAACACAGTGCAGCAGTTCCCATTGCGTGGTGAGGATCGAATAAACAATGAATGGTTGGATGATAGTTCAGACAGTGAAGAGTGCAGGCTTGCAGCGTCCCTAGAAGTAGATCAGAGGGGACCTTATGTAGAGGGAAAGGTGATGGGTCATAAAGTTTCATTCCTGGTTGATACAGGAGCTACCCGCTCCACAGTCAGAAGTGCAGAGGTCCCGAAATTGCCACTTTCAGGGCGTACCATAAGAGTGGTAGGAGTAGCAAATCAGTATTTGACAAACCCGATTACAGATCCGGTCCAAGTTGAGATTGGAAACTTTCAGGGACTGCATAAGTTTGTAGTCTGCGATTCTAGTCCTGTGTCCCTACTGGGAAGAGACTAAGGGGCATATTTGTACTCTGTCTGCGCCGAATGTGTGTCCAAAAATTTTGATGCACATTCAGCGCAAACGTTGCCCCAGATTTTAACTTTGACGCCCGAGCCCGTGGATGACAAAATTCCACCATGTGCGTCATTTTTTGGATGCAGCAACCCGCCTTGCGTTAATGATATGCAAGGTAGGCGTTCCCGTCCAAAATATGACTTAAACGGCCATGCGTCGTATTTATGCTTTCGGGCAAAAATGACGCACGGCCGGGAGGCGGAGCCGGAAAATGACGCACAGCCCGATTTGCGTCAAAAATTAACACCTGGGTCAGGGCAGGCGGTAAAATGGGGCAAACACACCTGTATTTAATCAGAACACACAGAAGCAACATCAGAGCAGCAGAGCAGCAACAGGGAGACATGGAGGTGATTCTTATCCAGCGTGCACGCAGACGCAGAGCCCTGCAGCTACAACAGCAGCTACCACAACACCAGCAGGGACCCCAAAGGCAGCGCAGAAGGCAGGAGAGGATATTCCGCCCCAGAACAACCCTTCATGGCCTCAGGGAACACATCATCCAGAGGTACAGGTTGAACTGGCAGGCCATTCAGCAGCTCCTGCGAAACATTGAGCCACAGTTGGCACCCACTTTGCTGACACCCCGCACCATTCCAACAGAAACCAAGCTGCTTGCCGTACTTCACATTCTGGCAAGTGGCTCTTTTCAAACAACTGGTGCCCTGGTTGCCGGAATATCACAACCATCATTCTCTGGGGGTCATTCTGACCCCGGCGGTCTCAGACCGCCGGGGCCAGGGTCGGCGGGAGCACCGCCGACAGACCGGTGGTGCCCCGCAGGGCATTCTGACCGCGGCGGTTCGGCCGCGGTCAGACAAGGAAAACCGGCGGTCTCCCGCCGGTTTTCCGCTGCCCTTGGAATCCCCAATGGCGGCGCAGCTTGCTGCGCCGCCATGGGGGATTCTGACACCCCCTACCGCCATCCTGTTCCTGGCAGTTCGCCCACCAGGAACAGGATGGCGGTAGGGGGTGCCGCGGGGCCCCTGGGGGCCCCTGCAGTGCCCATGCCAATGGCATGGGCACTGCAGGGGCCCCCGTAAGAGGGCCCCACTGTGTATTTCAGTGTCTGCAATGCAGACACTGAAATACGCGACGGGTGCAAACTGCACCCGTCGCACATACCCACTCCGCCGCCTCCATTCGGAGCCGGCTTCCTCGTGGGAGGGGTTTCCCGCTGGGCTGGCGGGCGGCCTTCTGGCGGTCGCCCGTCAGCCCAGCGGGAAAGCCTGAATGGCCTCCGCGGTCTTTCGACCGCGGAGCGGCCATATGGCGGTTCCCGCGAGGGCAATCAGAATCACCCCCTCTGCCTTTTTGCCCAAAGTACTGGATGCCATCATTGGACTTACACCCCGCCACATCTGCTTCCCTAACACACTGCAGAAGCAGCAGGAAACAAAACAGGGGTTCTACCTCATTAGTGGCTTCCCACATGTCCTTGGTGCCATTGACTGCACACATGTACGCCTTGTGCCACCTGCTGCAACTGAACACCTCTACCGCAACAGGAAGCACACACATTCCATCAATGTGCAGGCCATTGTTGATCACCAGGGATTGATCACCAACATCTTGGCTAAATATCCTGGGAGTGTCCATGACTCATTCATCTTCCGTCACTGCACCATCAATGAACACTTCCAGGATGGACGGTATGGCAATGGACTACTTGTTGATATGTACAAAAACCTACTTATATACTTGCGGCAACCCTCTAGGACACACAACACATACACCACAACAGCAACATGTCGACAGGAACACACTGAGGTCGTTACATCACTAGCCATGTTTCATAGGTCTGCAGTGAACCTGTCACACATCTGAAATTAGTGTACAGTCTAATGTTAAGACGTCAATGATCACAAAGAGTGGAGTGGGTTGCCTACATGTCACCTTGCAAATTGTAAGTGTCCCAATGACATTTACATTAATCCATTGCATAAGTCTTAAAGGTATGGGATGTCCAGGGTACACTGATATGAATGTGTTAACAACACTGTCAATTTTAACCTGTGTATGGCACCATCATCTCACCCCCAGTGAAGACACAGGGACACCTGTATCACAAGTCACAATGCTAGTGAGGGCACACTGTACTGCAACTCCCAAAACATACTTCTGACAGCCGGTCAGCAGACAAACACTCGTTCAGCCAAGGAAACAACACAATGCAGATGGTACATCCTATAAGCCTAGGATGCGACATTATAACACAAAAGAGTCACAGACAACACAAAACAACTACTGCCATGAAAGGTAATTTCAATAGGGCCAGCTACATCAACATGATCCCATTCATTTTCTCTTGCAGCTGATCAGGGGTATGGCATCCAGCCATGGATAATGACACCTATTGCCAACCCGAGTACTGCAGCAGAGCGTGCCTACAACGACGCACATAGGAGGACACCCACCATAGTCTAGAGGACGTTCGGCATCCTCAAGTCAAGGTTCCGGTGCCTCAACATCACTGGTGGTAGCCTCCTATATTCCCCAGAGATGGTCTGTAAGATCATCCTAACATGTGCAATATCGCACAACATTTGCATCAAAAGGAACATTCCCCTCCTGGAACCAGAGCCACACATGCCCGAAGAGGAGGAAGAGGAGGATGGTGGCCTGCAACATGAGGGGGAACTACAGAAGACGGCGGCTGGTATACGCAGGCGGCAACATATCGTCAACAATTTCTTTTAAATATAATCACCATCACCACTTTAATGAACTAATTTAAATAAACACCTATAATAATCACCATCTCATGGTCTGGCTAATCATTTTTGCACACCTTCATCTCTAACTATCAGAAAAAGAGTGTTGCCTCATGGAGCATTGCTGATATACTGATTAAGACACTGAAAATCCCAGAGCTAATGTGATGCGTAACATACAATGGTCACATACACACACACTGTAAATTACATATATCATGTACATTTCTCCTTTGAAGGCCAATAGCAGAGGACCACACCTATTTCACACATACATGTTGAAATCAAAGTCCAACGCAGCATATGGCACACAACTAAGACACCATCACTCAATAAGGGGAAAACAAGCCTCATACATGAGGCAGTCGATGTGCTTTTGCATCAGTAACAGGAATGTCTGACCAGACCCTTGACAGCAGTAAGTCCAACTGCATCGAATATTTGCAAGGACTATCTGTGACCAGAGTTTCATAGAAGCAGAACATAGACAGCACAAGTGCCACTCATATGAGCAGCATTGCGCACATGACATTCCATGTACATGTTAGCCCATTTCCTAACTCCTGACACACCCATGCACCTGGTCACAACCCACCTGTCTGAAGAGGTCCCTGGAATACTAGGATGTGTACCGTGATATTCCCTCCTCTACACACACAGACTAACAATAGCAATCCAGTGTGCTACACCCTTTCCTATGGTATGCCATTGTCATAGAACATCTTACTGCATGGACGTCAGGTCAATTAATACACTGGCTTCTAGTTTCTAAGCCCTGTTAGCACCTGTTGATTGCTTCCCGTGTGAAAAAGTCTGTTGGCCATTAGAATGCAAATCTCACCTACAGGACTTGTGAGAAACAGATGCAGCCCACACCTGTGATCACCTCCATGCACACCACCCATTTCAACAAGCACTGCCCCTGCTGATGCCTGGAACAGCATAGGAGTTGCCATTATGTCGAATACACTGTTGAGCATTGATACTAACTAAGCTGTGTAACACAGCCCTTGGGTTCATTCGTCACCTTCAAAAACACAGGAGATACACAGTTTGACATGTCAGCTGTCTAGTTCGTCCTCCAAACAGTCTGAGTCAGACCACTGATTATGTAACTTGTCAAATTGCTGGATCCTGATTCACCCTGCTTTCTGTCAGCCTGACTGGCATCTGTCTGTGCGTCACACTAAAGTATCCCTGTGTCTACGTATGTACCACACTTGCGTTAGCAAACCTCTTATTCATCAGGGGGTATTGGGCATGGGCTTCTTCAATGCATACACAAATACATTGTATAGCATCATCTGCCTATTAACTGTACCATATGAGTTAAATCCTCTGTGAAAAGCAAAATTCTTGGCCCATCCCTTGTCCGGGTCTCATTTATGCATGAATGACAACGTTTGACAGGGTCCCAGGGCTGTATGCAGGGATTGGGTACAGGCCTTCAGCAGAACCAGCAACCTCTGATAATGCCCATGAAAAATCCACACATGTCAGGACCCTGACAGTTCACACACAGAATCACAGTGCTCACAACATATTGATGGGCCGTGTGTGGTCAATAGCTGCGAGAATAATCAGCACAGAGGCTTTGATGTTCCCAGATGCAGTGGGAATTGCAGAGGCTAACCTGTGTACAAATGTTGTAATGACACCTGCCTGAACATGACACCTGAGACATTATCTCACTCAGCACACCAAGGTTGCCCTGTTGACTGTCTCATTACACGTCATTAGTGACAGGGTCGGACCATCCCCATGTAGGTTCACATGTCCTCATCCACTTTACTCACATTGATCAACCAAGGATACTCAGTAGATACAGGAATAGCTGCCACTGACTCATTATGAGTCCTGGACCAAACTGTGACAAATGACACCCCCAAAAATATACAGGATCATCATTGGACCACACACATGAACAAGACACCTATGTGCAATTGATCACTGGAAATATGTGGACACGTGCTGCCTCATCTGCTGGTCCACCACAGCCACTTGAGAGTTGTGGCTCACTTCTATGACCTAAACTGTGGTGTCATCATACATTTGTGATTCACCTTTGTCTGTCTGGGCAAATAACATGGTACCCACTTCCTCAATGCATGTGTATGACTCACTGTGGGATTCACCAACTAGTGCCTAGGAAGCTGTTACCAAAACTCTAGGACATAGGATGTTGAAAACGTGTACCATTGACATGAACAAGCGTCTGCCATCTATCTGGTGCATGCTTTGTCACATGTGGTGTCTACGTTACCATAAAATCTTGGAAGTCCACATTACGGATGTTGCTACATGTATGACTAACACATGTCTTCTCTCATTTCCACAATGACTTGCATCTAAGGATTGGACACATGGACGTCACATCCATACAAGCATATGTGCAATAATGCTTCATGTGATACACACACACTTGTTCAACAAATACATTACTTGCCAAAGCACACACATTGAGCCAAAGGCATTTAGGTATTGTACATATGTGCGTCACATTGCTATCCTCTCCTTATGCCAAACATGCCCAATTTGTGCAACACATATATGTAGGCCACACATATGGCCATCTAGTGCGTCAGCCAACCGTAAAAATACTGTGAAGGAAGTAGAGGATCATGGTCCGCTGCAATATGATGTCACACATGTGAACATACACCATCAACACCATAGTGGGTGCAATCAGCCTATCTCTGATGTGTCCCAAATGTAACATAACATAAAAACTGAAAAAATGCCCAAGACCAGTTCATGCACTGAAATGTTGACGTTCCTAGCGTTATGCATCATTTTTTGTCCACCAATATTGTATTTGCGTCATTTTTTTTTGACGCACAGAAGTGAACATTAGGCCGCATCCAGATATTTGTACAGGCCATGTACTATTATTTGGATGCAGGCTAATTTTCACTCCTGTGCGTCAAAAAAAATGACGCAAATACAGTATTGGTGGACAAAAAATTACGCATAACGCGAAAAAGGGCGGACATTTCATACAGGAAGTGATGTAACAGGATATCCTGTTTACAGATCATGTACAGTGGGTGTACTTTCACTTTCACTTTGCAGTCTATGATTCTTCTAGACTGTGTGGCTGTGTAGAGAGTGGTGTCCTAAGATTTTGTGCTTTTTAGTCCTGTGTGCTGTCTCTATTGTCAATTTGTGAAATAAATATTGTTGGTGTATACTGTCCTACTGTGTTTTGTGTACATTTGTCCATTTACCTAGTGCTTTTGTTGTTTGTGGGAGTCTGTTGTGGGTAGTGGTAGTTTGGGGATAGTTGGGCTTTTTTAGTGGTTAAGTTTACTTTTCTTCTGTAATTGTACCCCTACTTTCCCCCTTTTCCCCTTTCTATTTCTTTAACCCCTATTCCCTTTCACATTTCCACAATGTGTGGTAGGACACGTCTTGGCAGGATGGGTGAAGAGGAGTTGGGGGGCTTCATATGGCTTGTGTGCCATTTCTTGCCACTGATGATCGAGGCAGGGTGTTACAGGGGTATCACACAGAGGCGCGCAGGATCCGGTGGGGAAAGGTGCTGCATCACCTGCAGCGTGTGTATGCCAGCCGGAGGAGTGACCACCAGCTGAAGCACCGGTGGGCTGACCTCATCACCAGGGAGCAGGATCTCTTGGACCACCTGGGAATCGTGATTGGTGGCCCTGTTGGTGAGTACGAATCATGTAAATGTGCACGATTAAATGCTCTGTAGTGACAGCAGATGATTTATACTATGTCTGCCAGCTAACTTGCTGACTGTGTGTAATGCTGGGGAAACATACAGGGATAATTGATGCACTATGGTAAGGATCACAATTGCTAGCTGTCAGGCAGCACATGCTCAGCAAACTTACAGGATACTTTTCCATGAAGTAAATTGGTGCGGCCTTTGTGTCAGACAACCAAACAAAATAGGAGCCAATCATGTCTATATAGGGCACTTTTGCCAGAGTAGTTAAGCTGTACCAACATATTGGCTAACTTTGTTGACGCATTATCTAGACTGACTTTCGAATCACTACATGATGCAGAAAATGAGTGCTGGCTTCACGTCAATTGATTATAGCATAGTGGCTCAGACATATGTCTCATGTGAGTCTGGTGAGTGTGGAAGGAAAGCGTTCACGGAAGTACAATGAATGTTTGGGATTATTGTGGTCCTTTATCTTTTTGGATACATGTCAGATCTGGATTTGGAAACATCGTGAAAAGGTGTAGGGTGCCTCAGCTAACATCTTAGAATGTTTGTTGGAATTAGTTGTGCCACATTCCAATTAGGGAAGGCAGTCCAAAGGTATGCACATGGGTTCACATCTCCATGGTTGGTGCAAATCACCATAGCTGGGCCACATCAATTGAATAAACTGTAACAACAGGAGGGCTTACAAAAGTCCCTGCCCCTCCCTCTGTACAATGTACCTATGTGTCATTGATGTGTTATGGCCACATAGCATGTTTGACTGGTAATGCAGTCCTCAAGTAACCAGGCTTTGGATGTCTCTCTTGGATGCACATGATGAGACGATTACACTCCATATTTTTTTCAGGTTACCAATGACGGGGCATGTTTGCCACCACATGATAGTTAGGGCCAATGCATGTGTGCAGATATGTGTGTAACTGTCACAAGAGACCCATGCTATGTACAAGTTGGCCGTGATATATCAGATGCAGTATCATCATGTCTGAATGGCTGCCATTTCCTTATTCAGCCTACACATTGTATATGTTAATGAAATTGTTGGTCAGTGCACAGATTTTGAGCACATTTTTTCCTTCCATGCCTTACAGGTGGACCGGCACCCTACACTGTGGGAGAGGTAGCGACATTTGAGGACCCCGACCACTCCAGTAAGTGTTGATATGTCTGTTATGTGTTGTGTTTGCTGGTTATGGATTCGTGTGTTGAATGCATAGCAAGGTGTGATGCGTAGGGCAATCATTTCTCTTGTTCCATGAGTGGGATTTCAGTTTCTCAAATGTTTAGAGTTGGCTAATGCGTATCCAATGGTATTATCTAGGGATTGTAGGCCATTCCTGTACGCCCCACAGTGAGTACTGGGGTGAGTCATGTGTATGACACTTGTATCAACAAGAGTCGCACTGGAAGTCAGCTCAGATTTAGTCAGCCTGTCAGACCCACATCCTCCAAGATTGGTACAGCAAATTCCTTTCCAATAGACTTCTGCTTCCCTATTTACCAAGGTACTTATTAAACTGTAGGTAGAACCTCCTAGCAGCATGTACTTCCACATTTAGTGCTGTAAGTATGTGGAACTTGAGTGCAATGCCCTAGGTGTGCATGCTAATCATGATCATGTGTGTTCTTGCAACTCTGTGTCTGATGTAAGTCGGGCCTTACTGGAAGTATATGTTATGTACCAAGTTCTGCATTTCCTGACATGTGTGGCCCTATGATTGGTCTAGGGTTTGTGACTCCTAATTGTTGATAGACCTTACCTGTGGTGTGTGTGTAGAACCAACACGTGTGGAGTTTTCTATACACTCCTCTGTGTACATGTTGTTGGAAATTGATAGGTGTTTATCCACCCCCCCCCCTCAAACACGGGCATGGGTTTGTGAATGGGGTACCTAGTACTGATGCTACCAATATGTTACATATACATGTGAATAAGTGACTGTTTGGTTGGAACCTAGTATACACACTCAGGTTTGGCACTTGGTACTATACTGGCAAGTCCAGTTACAACTTGTAGACCATGTGGCTTTAGTTTTGCATTCCGTACACTGACATTTGTAGCCCAGGTCTTGGCGGAGGATATGCAGCATGATTGTTAGCTGATAACTGGCAGAACTCAGATGGCAAGTCAAAGCCAGTTGTTACCCATCTTGTAGGTTATGGATGTGCTATGTGTGATGTGACCTTTGTAGACTGGCCTGCCATGTACTTACTCACGGACATTCAATGATCTGTATTGTGATATGAGCTGTTACAAGTACAGTAGATGTATTGTCTGATTAACTTCTTGTGCCATTTCACACAATGCAGTTACTAATGCAGAATATTTGCATTTGTCTTCACAGCTGCAAACATGACTCCAGACCAGGTCCGTGAATTCCAGCGCTGGGCCATGAGATACCAGCACATCCTGCTGATGGAGTCAGGGTTCAGGAGGATGGCCCATCAATATCGCCATGAACGGGCCTCCGGGGCATGGAGAGCCTCCCCACAGGGTGGGCCTACTTTGCTCAACACAGCCACCACCAGCACAACCACCACTTCAAGCCAGGTGGCCCCACCCACAGCTGGGACTGTTGTGACTACATCTGCTGGACTTCCAGGCCCCAGCATTGCTACAGGTGCAGGACAGCCCACTGGCCTTGGCTCCACACACACACAGACCTCCTCCACCGGTACCCAGACTGCCCCAGCTCCATCTGTTGACCCTGCAGCCTTCCACAACATGGAACGGAAGATGGACCGTGTCCTGCGCAAGTTAAGCCACCTGAGCCGGGATGTGCGCCAAATTAACTGGTGTGTGAAGTCAATTAAGAGGACCCTCCGCAGGGCCAACCTCTGGACTGTTTTTGAAATGGAGATGATTTCCTCCCCTCCCTCCTCTTTCCTTGTTCTTATAGGTAGTGGGCTTAGGGGGCTTAGTGTTAGGTTAGTATAGGCTGTTAGTTTAGTTAGTGTTAGTGGGTGGGGGGGTCCTGATTCTTTCTATTTTTACTTATTAAGTGTGTGTGTGGGTGGGTGGGGGGCTATGTTGGGGTTCTTGTGTGTTTAAAAAAAAAAAAAAGAACCACCCCAAAAAACAAAAAAACTAAAATATATATATTTGTTTAGGATAGTATAGTATGTGTTTAGGTTAGTATGTGTTGTCCTCCATGTGTCCTGTCTCATAAGGGGGGTGGGGGGTGGATGTTTAGAACGTTTCATTACATGTGATAAGTAAGTGTAGCTTAGGTTAGTTAGGGACAGTTGTGGGTAATGAGTAGTCAGGGTAGATTAGGGTAGGTAAGATTTTTCCCTCAGTTTCCTCTTCTGTGATTAGCATTTAATAAATATTTGGTTAACCCTTAACAGTATGTGTTAAATGGTACTTAATCCTGGGTTTGGAATCAGTGTACATGAATTTTGTACTATTACATTTGTGTCCTATGCTACAAACAAATCCCAACTGAGCTGTACGAGTGGCAGCTAACCCAGAGCTACCTTGCAAAGTTTCCACGCTTTGTTGCAACCACCAATCACAGCTAATATGGATGACAATGTGTTTCTGTTGATAAGTGTATTTTCTACGTCACAAACAGTGCTTCCAGACTTGGTATTGGGGGAACAGTTTTAGGTCTGACTGCAGTGTGATGATCAAGGACACCCTTATAAGATGAGTTCTTGTAGGCACTCTTATATTCTTGTCTTCATGACTCTCATACGTCATTTGTGACACAGTTCAGCATGATTACCTATTTGTATGTAAACTCAGACACCTTCATGCAGTTTTTGTAGTGTGTGCTTAGATTAGTGTGCACTGTCATATGTGTTAGTATTGCATGGTGACAACATTTTGCGGCCACTATTTGATGACTTAGATATCCCTAGAGGAAGCATTCTTCTGTCCAACACAGCATGATGGCGTATGGTTTCTCACTTCATCAGATATATCCCTCAGGATGGGCAGAGGATGATGCAATCATGGGCACTGTGCAGATTTATCTGTGTACATAATATCAGGACAGTTGTATTGACAAGCTACGTAATTTGACAGTAGGCACATTTCAGTTATCTACTGCACAGTTGATATGTCACATTACCCGGAGACAGATTTGTTATTTAAGTGCTTTTTCTTGGAAAGTGCTGTAGAGCTATCTGTACATTGTCCATGATAGTGAGTCCATTATAGTGACATCTTACATTGTGATCGTACACAAGGGGTTACAGAAATGCTTTTGACATGCTGGGGTTGATGTTTCAGACAGTGCAGAGGGACAGGATTTGCCAATGAGTATGAGAGAGACAATCACTGGGCAGGCTGACAAGATATACAGTGGTAAGCAGAACAGTCATTAAGTAGAGTTGTTGCAAGACTGGCAAGTTACAAAGCGCAGGACCTTGGTAATAGTTGGCCATGTGGCAGGAACTAGTGCTTCCAGGTACTTTTCCTTGTGAATGTGATCTGTTCCATGTCTTCTTCTTCTGATGTGTGTGTTGCCTCCTCTGCCCTTGTTCTTGGTGGTTGTGAAGGGGCCACACACACCTCAGTGTTAGAAGACGTGGAGTCAGACATCCCAGTCGCTGCTACCTGTGAAGGTCTTAAGGGCAGTACTGCAGCAAGGAGGATCTGCTGGTTCTTGAGAATAGCAGCCACATCACGATGGTAGACAGCCAGGTCGGCCCTGAGGGGTTCAATGTTGAATTCATGCACGCGTTGACAGGATTGCTGTTGTATGTGTTGGGTCAACTGTATTACAGCTGTGCTGATTTCCTTCTGGGTTTTTTGCTGTTCCTGCAAGATAGATGTTAGGGCTTGCATTGCTGCTGCCTGATCTGCAGGTGACATCATGCACGAACGCACCCCCTCAAGGCTGGCTGCCATAGTTTGCATCCCCACCCGCACCTCCTTGGCGAGCTCCCGCTGTACTCCAACTACAGTTCTCTCAAAGCTGGTGCCAGTGTCGTCTGAGTCCTCAGCTGTATTGGAGCTGGCAAGTCTTACATTTGGGGTGGTGGGTGGATCCTCTGCAAAGGCTGCTTTTTCTGTGCTCCTCCTTGTGACTGAAGGTGGGGTCTGGAGGGTTTCAAGGACCTTTTGGATAGTCTCCTGGGGAATGTTTATCAGCTCGTCATCCATGTCATCAGGGCAATCTGGGACAGGCATATGCGCAGGAGATCCATCTTCCTCTGCAATGAAACAGGGTACAAATAGTGTGTCTGTATTGGGCATGAGTGATGTGACATGCCTGCCTTGTGATGAATTCACATTGTGATCTTGTTTCGTGTTCATTGCTCCAGTCATTCAGATGGGCATTCTCCCAGGCCTATCGCCCACCTGCATGTCACATGTATGTTATTGAGTTATTAGACTTGTCGGCATCATCTCTTCTAGGTGTTGGTTTTGGCCAAATAGAGAATTGCCACCTTCTTGTCCTACTCAACCCTCCATCTACATCCATTCTCATGGTGAGACCTTTCACTGGCTGTGGGTGTTCTGATGGCCCTGGCAGCACACTTAACAATCTGGACCTGCCCCAATCTCTGATCTTTCACATCCACTTAAATGTATTTGACATGTGGCATATCCTATGCATAGCAATGTTATGACACGATATGGATGTTGGCATTGGTAATGTGTACTGCTGATGTTGGGGAATGTGTGATACATTGGATTGCCCTGATAATCGTATCAGTGTCCTATTTCCTCCTCTGACTGTGCAGGGGTATTTCAGTGACCAGTTACATGTGTCCTCCCCCTCAATGCTGCTTTCTGAGCAGTATGACATTTTGGATGTTACATTGTGACCCAGGCACAGGATGGACCCTGACATATGCAGCATGGGCATGTCCTTAGTACTGTGTAGCTCCTATTGTTGTTTACATTGGCTGATGTTTGCAACAACTATGGGCATTGACATTTGACAGTACTGGGGCCTTTATCTTTTTTCATGGGATTGTTGAAGTTGTCATCCTCAACCCCCTAATTTAGGTGTGTATGATCCATGGGGAGGTTACTGCCATTGGCTACTTGAGCTGCACACAGAGCTCCATAAAGATTCAGAAGTTGTCTACTATTGTGGATAACATGCTGATAAACTTCACAGGGGCTATACTCCTGATGGATAGTTAACTTGCTGCGGAAAGAGCTATGACTCTTCAAAACCGGCTTGCTGTAGACATTCTTTTAGCAAAGAGTGGTGGAGTCTGTAAGATGCTTAACAAGCGCCATTGCTGCTCGTTCATTCCGGATAATAGTAAAAAGATTAGAGATATGCTTACGAACCTAACAAGAGATAGTGCAGATTTGAAAAATTTGAAGGAACCTGGAGTTTGGGAGAAAATTGGGAGAGGAATTGCCAGAGTAGGGAGTTGGTTTAGTAATATTTGGAACGGGGTTCTTGCAAAAATATTAGGAAGTCTATTAATTGTCCTGATCTGTTTATTAGGTTTATGGGGGGGCATGTAAAATGAATGAAAAAATTAAAAGAAATTTGACAAAACAAAGCAAAAGAAATGAAGAAAATGAAAGGGAGAAAATGCTTAATGAAATTTGGGAAAGTTCACACAAAGGGCAAGATGTTGAAATGGGCATCATGCGCAAGGTGAAAAATTGAAAGTGAACGGTTGGAAAAAGGAAAGGTTTGTGTGATGACAAAGGTCATCAGAGGAGGGACTGAGAGAGCGTGGCTTATATAATCTATATTAACATGAAATGTTTATGAACTAATGTACAATAATGCCGCATAGAAACTGTATTAATATGTTTTGCTGAAAACGTGCGTTGAAATGTGCCCACAGGGAGTGGCCACCAATGTATACGGGTACTAATGAAAGTGACTAATGTTGATGAATTATTATGGTTTTCCACAAATTACTAATGATTACGTTATTAAAGTGTTGCTAATAAATCTTTTAGGCCTTTAGTTAGCATGAGTCGAGGCCTAGTTGCCTGACTCTCATATCAAAAGTGTTTTTCTAACGTGCAGTGTGCTGACTCGCTAAAAGACATGAACTCTTGTTTTTTTCTTCAAACTAGAAGCTGAATGTAACTATAGTAGATCCGTTCTCATGAAATTTATATTGCTTGTAGAAATGTATTAGCTAAATGCAACAGTGTAGATTAGTATATTGTACAAGGTCGCCCAAACCGGTACAGACAATGAAGCTACTGACCGAAGATGTGCAAAGAATTACAGAAGGATGAAATCATACCATACATTCTACCTCTGAAGACGTCAATCATATGGACCAATAAGCTGCCTGAGAACTAATGCGGGGTGAAAGATTTAATGACATAATGTGTTTTTTAGTTGGTTAAAGATAGTGGGGTGCAACTTTTGTCCAACCAGATTTTAGGGGAATGTACAACGAAAAGGGGATAAAAGCCCCTGTCACCAGGAAGTGAATCAGAATTAGGGAGTGGGAGACTAAGAGAGGGGGAAATGCTGATGCTATATTTTATGATCCAGAAACGTTGTCATTTTTATTAGTGACTGGCTGATTTATTTAGAACCATCCTTGCCCTTAGATTGCCCATTTACACTTTACCTCCTTATGGGGGAAGGGCCCCTTTCCCAGGAGCTGAGTTCCTGACTGTTGGCGAATCAACTGATGCCCTGAAGACGAAGACCGAGCCTGAGTGCTGACCCAAAATTGGAGGGTAACTATGACAATGAAATTGTGATTTGTCTGTTTGCTTTTCATTTCTAGGTACCAACTGCTTACTTTTGACAGAGCCCAAAGTTAGATGTTTTCCAAATTGGTGTTACTAAATTGTTTTGCATGAAGCCCAACATGCCAATGCTAATTAGAGGTTAGTTGAGAGGGGTTCACTAAACTGACGCATATAGACAGATGACTGAATCAATGCTTTGTTGACGATACTTTGCTAAGGATAGCTTATGTTTGCACTTTGCTATATTCTAATTTTTGTGATACTTGCGTTAATGAAATCTTACCAAATTTGCCATATTGTGACCATGCTATTGTGCTTATTGGTTTTAAGGTTAATAAACCTACTAGTAGTATTGTAACAAATAGCGAATAAATATCACTAAATTCATACTAAACTGGTGTGGTTATTCATGACTGCAAGATCATGGTGGTGTCTTGAGTTTGATTAATGTCTTTGACTAAGGTAAAATGCATGGTTGCGATAAATATTGATGATATTATTGACGTATTGATTGACATGTTGATTAGTTATTTCGTCCTAAGTTGTCTCTCAACGGGGTCAAAAGATTCATTGGCCTAAAACGAGTCCCCATGTATAATATTTTATTAGAAAGAAACACGTTAGCAACAGTGATGAGGATGAAGGTGGAGACATGCGGGCAGATCTCATCAATCAGTATTTCACCTGACTGTAGTAATGTGTTGTTCTGTAATTAGATTGATTCAGAATGGTAGTGGTGGGAATATGGATGTTTAAGAAGGGTCTTTCTATGACCATCAGCCATGTTATTAATTGCTTTGCAATACATAGCCCAGCTTTTAATGCACATTATTACATGGAATTTAAACTATTGTGATGATCTTTTTTGTTAGTGTTTGTCACAATGCACATTTTAAGTTACCATTGTATTTGGGACATGAATTTCTAGGTCATGTTGACCAATACCTGTCTAAAATCCTTGTTTTAAATTGGTATTTTACAGGTCTCTTCACAATGTGATCTTCATGTGGACATTTCAGAATTGTGGCATTGGCAGCTGGGTTTAGCTGGTCTGACATGTAAAGTGGATATGAATTGATCCAGGTACCGTCTGACATTATACTGAAGGTGTATGACTTCCAAGCCCAGGCAGTCAAGACAGTGGGATGGCTGTGTTCTGTTCCACACAATAGACCTGTTCGCCATAGTATGTGAATCCAATGGTGTCATGTGTGTGATACTGGGTCTGTGACAAATGTCTTCCTATGCAATCCATTCACTCATCTTTCTCATTTGTTTGATAATGGTACTATCTTACTTGCATGTAGCTGTCACTGTGCTTCCTCATTGCAGGTCACGGTGCATGTGTTCCAAGACTGAAATAGGTGAGTAGCATGCCTACAGATACCTGACCATGGTAAGTGGAAGGTTCCCTGGCTGGGGACAGTTCTTTTAACCTCTGTCTGTATTATGGTGTATGTTGATTTGGTAGGTATGATATGGGTATGCAATAAGGGTTATCTGATGCCAAATTGCACCAATCTGTCTGCCAATTGGGCTAGACAACGTCTGGCAAGTCCCTTTGTTCAGTGGTCTGTGGGATGCTGGTTGCTAACATCTATGCTGACGCACTAAATTGTGAAGATGTACTTCACTGTGTGATCATTGGCATGTGGCCAGCACAGTGCTATAAATGGGGATTGATGATTGTACACTTGCACCATTGTGTATGGATTGAACCCAGCATCAGTACATGTGACCTGCCCCTTTCCACATTTGCTACATTTGAGTTTATCCTGTGTATTCAAGAAAAGTCAGTTAACTGTTCAAAATAGTTGAAATATGACTCTCAAACATGTATTGTGGTTTAGTTGTATTTATTTACAAGTGCACAGGAAAATAAAATGAATGGGATCAAAGCAATAAAGTGCAAACAGTGAAGAGTTCAGTCATGGTGCATGTTATCATCAGGGTAGCTGCTACACCATTTGGAGTCTCAAGTCCAATGTCCTACTATCTGTGAAAAATGCACAGTGGTCATAGAAGGTTCAACAAGGCGCATCAGTGGCACACAAGGGGAACCAGCCATTAGAGGATCACTTCCTGGCAGTGGTTGTAGTCTTGGCATCTGCACCTTCTTGTTGTTTTGGTGGACGTCCACATTTGTGGGGGGGTTCTTCAGCTACAGAGGCAGGGGTGTCTGAGGCATGTCCTACCCCTGGCAGAGCCTCCATTCCACTGGCTGCCACAGATGTAGAAAGGGCGGATGTTCCATGGCCAGTGGAAAGGGTGTGGTGCTGTCGACAGACCCTGCTCAGGGTGGTGTTAATGTCTCTCAACAACCCTCTTGGGGAGACTATGTTGGATTTAAGGGCCTTCCACTGTTGCACTACTTCTTGGTGGTTGTCCCTCTGCAGCTGCTTGATCTCCCCCATCATGGCACGTACCTGGCCCATCATGCCTTGGGACTGATGGTAAGCTCCCAAGAGTTGGGAGATGGTGTCCTGGCCATTTGTATCCCTAGCAGCCTCTGTCCGCTGGCCCACACCATCCCTCCCACGCACCCTACCCCCACATGCCTGCACCCTTGGCACAGTTTGCCCACTACCACATTGTCAGGGTTTTCTACTTGTGACTCCAGTACCTGTACTGGGGGCACATGATGGTAGAAACTGTCCTAGGGACACAGGTTTGGGAGCGAATGGTTGCTTGGGATGTTGATGCAACAGGGCTGAGCGGAGTCGATGTGGGAAGGGTGAAGCTGACAGTTATGGACTGAACAGGTATCCCAGATGGGTCAGAGTCACATCCAGGGGTGTTTTAATCACTGAGGGCTTCATCTTGGGGGGAGTGGCTGTCTCAGGTGTCCTCTCCATGGTCCCAATGGCAAGTAGACCCGCTGAAGAATTGGAACAGACAGTTACAGATTGTAATGCAAGATGTGGTATCAAACTTTGACAGGTAGATATGCTTTGAGTCATGTACAGAAAGGTTTTGCTTGATCCACTGATATGACAGTGACACCTGCTTTGAAATCTGGAGAACGGCTATGTGGAATACAAACAATTCCTATATCATACACCTTGCTACAGGATGTCAGAGTATCTTGGCAATTAAATGTCTGTTCACGGACTCATATTTTGGCAGCTATGTAGCTTTATATTTTTCATGTGGCCTCCCAGTTAGCAGCAGTTCAGTATTAAGTCAACAGACAGCTCCACATTGTAATTTGGCAACTGACTTGTCCATCAAATTAGGAGTACCCAATCTACCTGGCCAAATGTGTCAGGTTACACCAAGTAAAGCACACTGTATATATGTGTGCTCCCCCCAGGTGAGTATATTTCAATAGGTGATGGGAGGTAGAAGGGACAGGTTAGCAGAGGACAGAGCTGTAGCTGTGTTGGTGGCATTGTACTGGCAGATGCCCGTAGCATTCCTGTCATTGCCATAGACTGTACAATAGTAGAGCATTCAGGTGGGTTTAGTCAATTGTTTAGTTGACATGCAAGGCAATTTTCACTGTGGTATACTGTTCTGTTTTTCTTAATGGTGGAACAGTGCCTGCTGAGAGTTGCAGTGCCGTCAGTCCCTTTACTACCCCCACCATGCACAGACACTGTGCCCCCAGGTGAGTTTAGTTGACATGTTGGATGCCAGACAGAGGTATTCGGGCAGATTGACAGAAGGGTGGTGAGTGGGTTGGCAGTTAAGATATTAAAAGGTGGTCAGTGAGCATGCAAGACAAAACTTTTAGGTGACATCATAGGTGTTGTGACTCACCCAATTCCACTCCCCCAGGTATTCCTGTCAAGCCCTCAGGATGCAGGATGGCGAAGACCTTTCCCTCTCATGATGTGAATGTTGGGGGAGGAAGCAGGGGACCACCGCCAGTCTTGCTGACCGCCAGCTGTTGGCTGGCGGCCAAAGAATGGACCTTTCCCCTGAGGTCATTCCATCTCTACCTGATGTGCTCCTTTGTGCGTGGATAGATGAAGACACACTTCACCCAGTCAAGTATTCTTTGCCACATCTCAATTTTCCTGGCGATCGTAGATTGCTGGACTTGGAGTCCACATAGGTGTGGCTCTACTCTGATGATTTCGTCCACCATGACCCTCAAATGATCATCAGAGAAACAGGCATTATTTTGTGGGGACATGGTGGTGCTAGACGACTCAGAAAAGTGGTGAAAACAGATGATGAGGTATGGGTGCTGTGTTGTGGGTAGGTGACAGTTGGTGCATGATGTGTAGGGTACTAATTTGTGTGCTGGGTATGTTGTGCAGGTGTGGGATGAGTGGTATTTGGAGTGTGGAGGGATGCCTAATCTATGGTTTGTACTTTCCATTTGCGATATCTATCTTGCTGTGTGTGGTGTTCTGGTTGCAAAGGATTGTGGGGTGTGAATGGATGTGTTTTATAGAGCAGTTTGTGTTTTTTTTGGGTGAGTGGATGTGTGCCAGGTGTGTGGAATTAAGACTATCCAATGTGCTGTTATGTATTACTGTGTTGACTGTGGTTCACACCACCATTGTTTTTTTTGCGATGGAAGAACCGGTACCGTGATTTGTGGCTCATAATAGATTGGGTGGATGTTTGACGGGCTGGCAATGCTATTGGTTGGACCGCCTCTTTCCTACCTGTCAAGAGTCCTGGTGGTGTTGGGATTTTGGCTGTTCATTTTGCAGGCTTGCCTGTGTTACTCGTAATACAGTGGTCTGTGTGACCATCAACATGGCTGTCTTTTGAAGGCCGCCATCACGGAGGTCTTGCCGTCAGACCGCCAAACTCGTAATGAGGCCCTATGTCTCCATTTACAGCAAGATTGCCATGTTTAGTGTACAATTACTTTGGTAGATCCCTTATATGACTGCGTTGGAGACTTGACAGTATATACTCCTTAGGTGCTTCACCCAGTTACACATGTATACAAGCACTGCCAGGTAAACATACATCATGTGCTTAATCCAGCAAAAGCATATATGGCAGCTGCCAGACACTTAATAAGGGAGAAGCTGTGAAAGTGCATAAAATATTTTTATTATAAACACTATTAAATACATAAAACCTAACCTAAAACTAACCTACACTAACTGAGTAATCCAAAGTAAACTATGCCTAAACTAACCTATGCTAACTAACCTACGGTACCTTAACTTACAACTAACCTAACCTTAACTTACCCAACTCTACACATATACCACAACAAACATATTAAACATCCCCCCTCCAGCCCCTTAATACACAATAGTACACAAGACAAACATACACTACAACTATACATAAGCTAACTAAACATTAAAACCTATACAAATATATGTATTTAATTATTATTGTTTTTATTTTTTATACATAAACTAAACACTGACCCTCTACCTACTATGTTACCTAGCCATCCACATCCCCAACTAACAATTATCAAACATTAAAATCTGGTAAAGTACTAAAACTAATCTAACCTAGCCCTATTCTAAAACCAATCCTGAACTATGCTAAAATGGTATACATAAATTAAATTAAACAGGAACTTGGGAGTGGCAGCAAGTCGGAAGCAGTCCTAAATTTGTGTGTCAATCTGGTCCACAGTTTGCTGCAAGTTCTTTACTGTGTCCATCAGTGTGGCCACCTGCTGTTCCACAGCTGCCAGCCTCGGCTTTAACACTGCGTTATCCTTTAGGGCCCGCTGTTCAAAATCCGTCATTGGACCTGGTGTTGTGGTGACTGCCAGTGGTGGAATTGCTGGTTGTGCTTTAGAGGGTCCCACAACTGGCTCAAGATCGACTGGTTGGGACTCTTTAAAGTAATTACTTGTGCTTGGCCTGTCCTGCAGCTTTTGTCCCCAACTTGGTGATGGCCAGGTCCTGCTGCCTTCCACTGCTCTTGTTTTCTGCTCGTGCACCTGGAGCTCTTGGAAACCTTTTGGAACTGCTGGTACCATTCCAAACGTATCCAGTAAGCTTTTTCCTGTTCTTGGGTCATGTTGGCTGCTGGAGAGAAAGGACA
The DNA here is from genome assembly GCF_031143425.1 of Pleurodeles waltl. Taxonomy (NCBI): domain Eukaryota; kingdom Metazoa; phylum Chordata; class Amphibia; order Caudata; family Salamandridae; genus Pleurodeles; species Pleurodeles waltl. The sequence continues at coordinate 499,728,237 of NC_090448.1, read as the reverse complement.
CAGTCTGAAGTAAACAATTACATGCATAAACAAGTGTTAGAAGCACAAGTGGCATGTCCAGCCAATAAATTGGACATCCACGGGATGAAGCATGGCCAACTGTCATAAGAGGCATCTTGCTTTCCTACAGTTACAATGCTAAAATGTTAATGTCTTGTCCTTGTAGGTACATGAAATGGCTGAACATTAAGACAGATTGGAAACAATGATGTTGTGTACACATGGAATGATACACATAGCACATCTAGATACTCCCTGAGGATTGTCAGGCAGCATGCAACTTGGGTATAAAGTATGGCAAACACCTCTGTGAAATGAGTAATGGCTAGCAAGTGCACGTATTCTGCTTCAGAAATGCTACACGGATATGGCAAGAAGACAAGGCAGCACACATTACAGCATAGCATGACTCAATCACAGGTAGTTGTAACACTGACAAAGTATGGCTATCAAGCTCCAAATCGACAGACCTGTTGAACACCCCATCAAAGTTGACTCATGGACATAACTGGGACAATTTTATTGAGATCATGTAATGGCATTCAAGACATTGCATGTGATCCTTTACATGGCCAAATGTCTGTCCATTCATTTCTCTACGGAATATTACCTAGAGGCACATCTACTCATACTTAGTCCATGTGATGATTGCTTGCATGATTGCTTTGGATGTCATATATATGAGTATGTGGCCCTGTAAATTGCAGGTAATTGCTTGAACAGGTTCAAAGGTGACAATTTAGGGGGGAAGTCAATATGGGCAACTACAGCTGCAGGTTAACTGTGAAATGGACTGTATGCAGACAACTCTCTGCATGCATGCCTATAGTACTTAACACATTGCCCTTATTCCTCAGTAAACACTACAAGGGTATGAACATGTGTCTGTTATAGGGACATTGGTATATGAGGGCATGAGTAAGGCATTGGCATTTGTGGAATGGTGACATGTCCCACATCAAATAATGACAAATTCATTTGCAGTGAGTTAGGAATCAACATAGCCTGTGTGGCCTGGCAGCATAAGATTAACCTTACATTGTCATCTGAATGCAGATAGGTCGTTCTTCCATTTCAATGTTCACATCCACTTCTATTACAACATCCTTCATACCACCATCCTATGTCTACTCCCTACATCCTAATGCTGTTATGTTTCTACATGTCAGGTATATTTTGACTGCTGACTGATTAATCCACTTACACATCTCAATGCCTCTCTTGGGTAGGGTTGCCTTACTTCACCCTACCTCCACTACCAATTATGTTGGGGAGGTAATGCGCCAACAACCACACAAGGCCACCAAACTCAGGTTTTTCGCTCTGCCTCTGCCCGACATCCCAGCACCAAAGCTATCCACCCTAAACACATCCTAAAAAAAGCTAACTCTTCCCAATACCCCTAAACTACATAACCCCTAAATGGTCAGACCCTCGACAATACAGTGCACAAAACTATACAACATACAATACACTAGGGACAGTTTACCAGCACAACAGGAACAACTAGACACCAACAAGATCAAAAAACAGACCACACCTCTACAGCTCACTCTAAACATCACCAAAACCCACCACAGACAAAAATAATGTAAGTGAAAGTAAAAGTAACATCACAGTTCCTGGTTTGCAGCACGGCTGAGCCATTGCACCATTTCCTGGGTTGATGTGTCACGTTTCTCACTGAAGCATCACTTTTCCACAAAAGTGTAGTTTTTATGACACATTGTTAATGATTTAGCCAAGGCGTGAAATACACACAACACATTACAATAGACAAGGCCTTGTTTTTGACGCTTTGTAGTTGATGCACGGATTCCATGTGACACTCTTCCTACTAAAGTGTCACATTTCCAACTAAAGTTCCACTTTTTAAAGGATTATGAAACAGACAAAATCGGTCCCAAGGGTGAATTGTAAGCCTTAACTTCCACTGCAATAACTTAAGTACATATAAACCTTTATGTATTTACCACAGTTTTCAATAATTTAATATCTTTTATTCAATAAACAGTTTCTCATGATTAATAATTGAAAAATCAAAAATTAAAAATAGATATTGGTGCTCCTAAAGTGACGGCGCAGTGAAAGTGATTGAAGTGATATATAAAGTGCCAGGTGTTATGTACAATGTATAAAACAATGTGGTTAAAACGACAAATGATCTTCAGAAGGACCCCTACAGCTCAGGTGTCACAATTAATCTCAACATTAATCCACAACAGTAATGTTGATGTTTCAACCCAATTTGTAGGGATTAATATATAATGGGTCATCATCAGGACTGATAATCTTATTAAGAAGCACCCCCTAGTCAAAATTGCTTGTCATTAAGAGTGAGTTTTCTTAAAGGACTCCAAATGTTCATCCTTGAAATCACTTGCCTTGTCCGTGTATTTTTTCTCTCACGGAATTCGTTTTAAATTAAATTACAGACCCCTAAAATCTTCTTTCTCTATTTTGAGGATCATTAAACCACTCGCCATGTCCGTATTTTATTTCTATCATGGACTCACAACCTGGGATTAGTAAATACTTCTCCGACTCCGGAAATCTTCCTTTTCCTTTGATATGTTTAGGCACAATAGAGGAAGCCAACTTGCATCTCCAAATTTTTAAAGGAAAGCATCACTTTTTAATGACGCATTGCTAGTGACATAGGCAAAGTGTGGGTTTACCTATAACACATGCCAAAGTGCAATGCATTGCTTTTGATGCTTTAATGTTGATGCATGGCTTCCGGAAGGACGCTCTCTGTGCAATCCATCTAGCCATTTGTTTGTGGTACAGTGTGATGATTGGTGCATTGCAGTCAAATTTATCAGAGGGTTCACTTTTCTAGCTGTAGATCCCTCTGCTGACATGCATCTAAACTCGGGATGTCTTGCATGTGCATGTTAACAGTGCACATATGTGTGACTCCTTACATTCATGTTGCAGACACTAGGATGGGTAACATCCTGTGCTGTGAATAACACTGACTGGTTATCACTTGTTCACATCTAGTCATTATTAATATGGATGACAGTTCGTCTTGTGATTGGATTAATGTAGTTATCAGTATAGACATCATTTGTTGATCCAAGATGCTGAACTTCTATGCAAATGATATCCAAATTGTCAGACATGACTATGTGGGCATACTTGTAGTTCATACTATCTGTCCCCTTTTTTTACTACATTTGTGCTCACAGGTGTAAAACACACTACATTAACTGCCTAATTTAGCCTGTCTACATTGTATGTGGCATTCAGCTCACAGATTGACTGTCTAGATGTGTATAGTAGCTTGATAGGGCAATTGGACACTGTTCATTATGTGCATGACATCATATAGCAGACTATATTGTCCAACAACCACCATATGATATACTGGTACACACACATCTACTGTCTTGGCTTGGTGTCTGGCATTATATGTTTGTCACATGCTGATTACACTTTCAGAAATGGGTCAGCCAAGACTGATACCCATTTTTTGGTTCTTCATGAAGCCTGGTTGAGTAGGCCTCACAAGTGTGATGTCTTGCAAGTAGGGATATGTTTAGCATTTCCATACATCACAGTGTTTGCCAACAGAGAGGGCTAAAGTGAACTGAGAATGTGGGTAGGCATTCACATGAGATGGTCACATGTGCAGTCATTGCATGTTACACCACTGTGACCTTGGATGAGTCAGTGCATGCTACTTGGCCAGGAGTCACATCACATGTACTATGACATTGACATCTATGTGTCTAATTGGATTTTCTTGTTGTCCTGGATAAATTGGACCACATGTATGGAGCTGTAGGAATCACAGCATCATTAGTTTCGAGGTGAGACAGTGCAACACAGTCACATCCATTCCTGCATGTGACAGTTACATCCTTGTCTATTGGGTTAAGTGTGGCAGCCTTGTGGCTAGGTAACCAATCCAGCACTGGCACAGAATGGGACTCAACCTTTGTATGTGTTATGTGAGATGCAACACTGATGTAGTTATGTCCTGGCAAAATTTAGGGTAGCATATGTGGGCTTACTGGGTTGCAAACTATGGGCCTCTGTGCATATTCACGGGACAATCAGGTCACTATACTGCCCTCAATGAGTGTTATGCAGTATAGATAGGTAAATACGGACAACGCACACATTCAGTTATTGCACAGTGTTGACATTTACACTCCCTTTGGATTGTGATTGGTATCTGACAGTCAATATACAGTTGCACCACACATACTCAGTACATGGGCACAATATTCTACATTGCTACCTTTGTTTGTTGTGATTCTTCCACGTACATGCATTTGGCACATGTTGTTGAAATGCACGCATGTTTTTCAGCACATTATGGTGTTCTGTGGTGTGAATGACACATAGGGCCTCATTACGACCCTGGAGGCCGGTGGTAAGCAGTGTTCCCCCAGCTATTATGACTGTGGCGCAATAGCCACGGCCATACTGCCGGCCCCTGCAACATACCGCCAGGCTTCCACCTGGTGGTCATAATCCAGCAGTGCCTGGGGATTATGAGTCCCCGAACACCAGCCTGGCCACGGTGGTAAACACCGCCATGGAAAGGCTGGTGGTAAGGGGGACTCAGGGTGCCCCTGGGGGCCTCTGCACTGCCCATGCACTTGGCATGGGCAATGCAGGGGCCCCCAGGCACAGCGCCATCACGCATTTCAGGCAGTGAAATGCGCGACGGGTGCAACTGCACCCGCTGCACATCAACATTGCCACCGGCACTATTGCGAGCCAACTGCAATGTTGATGTGACTTTTCTGCTGAGCCAGAGGACGAAAACACTATTACCGTCCGCTGGCCCTGCAGAAAAGTCAAAATAGGGAGCCGGATATACCACCAGCACTGGCAGGATACAGGCGCACGCAGGTTCGGCTTTCTTTGGCAAAGATCGCCGAAGTTGTAATGAGGGCCATAGTGAACAAACTTTGTTATGGCCCAAATCATCATAGATGAGATGTTAATGTATGGATGTTGACAGTGACTATACAATGAAAACCAGTACACATAGGAAGTCTTCATTAATTTATTTACACTGGTACAGCCTATATTGGCAAATTATTTAAGAGTGGCATTTTTTTACATACCACATAATCATTCTTCCATAAAGAAATTCTGCACTATGGTGTCCCCTCGATGAGTCCCAGCAACTGTGCCAATATCTACCCCTCTATCATCATCATCATCCTCCTCCACTGGTTCCTGCCCCTCAGGGCACTGGTCCCATGGGACATCTGTCTGCACACAGATATTGGGCAAAATACGGCACACAAGTATGATTTTGCAGACTGTTTGCAGGGAGTATAACAGCCTGCCACTGGACATATTCAGGCAGAAAAAACATGACTTGAGCCGAAAGTCCATCCAATAATACCCCTGGTTTTGGACAGTGCTTTGTTGAAGTTGCACTGAGCCTCATTATTGGGATGTGCATACAGGATCATTACCCAGGCCTGTAGACCATAGCCTTGGTCAGCTGAAAAGACAAAAGGAGAAAAGTCAGTCAACACACTATTGGTAGCCAAACACAGTGGCTTAGCACGTCTCACAATGTGTGTCATTGAGGTTTGCATTACAGAAGTACCCAGAAGAATGGTGGAAGTATGAGAAACACCCTTCCTTCATATGCACTGTCTGAGGAACCAAACACAGATATGTTCATTGGGTCATTCTTCGTTTGCTGTTATTGGGTCTGTCCAATAGTTCAGATGTACTTATCAACGAGTAGGGAATTCCCATATGCACCATTCTGGAATCTCTCATTTATGATGGAGTGGCGGAAGATGTTTGCATCTTGCACACTCCCAAGATATTTGGCAAGGATGATGGTGAACATGCCATTATGACCTGGACATTTATGGAGTATGTGTGTTTCCGGGTCCTGTATATATGTGATGTGGCTGTTGGGGGGTACCAGTTGCACATGTATGCAGTCCATGGTAACTAGCACATGTGGAAAGCCAGCAATGGCATGGAAGCCTTGCTTGATCTCTGGCTGTAGTTGTGTGTTGGGGAAGAGGAGATAGGGAAGTGTTGGGGAAGTGGTGTTAGGCATATGATGGCATCCAGGTCAATGTTTTGTGGAAAGCTGAAAATGATGGCTGGGACGTACCAGCCACTTTGGCAGTTGTGATCTACAATGACCCTGATGCCAACATGTGGAGTACAGCCATGAGCTTCACCAGTGGTGGGTTGTTGATGGACCTCCCAGTTGGTGGCTGAAGCCTAGGCGCTATCTGGTTTAGCAAGTGGGCAATTGATTGTCTCTGGAGCCGGTAGTAGGTGATGACCTCATCCTCCCTCAGGTCAATGAGAGTAATCCAGTTCTGATAAACACGCTCCCTTCTCCTGCACTGCCGTTGTGGTGGTGAAGGGGGAGAGTGTGTGGTTGGGGGTTGTTGCGGTCTTCTCCTTGCCACTCAAAATGAGGAGCCCCATGTCGTAGTTGCACTTGCCAGACTGTTCTGTCTGACTTCTCTTTATGTGTGTAAGCCAATGCAACATTTCCTATGCGTGGGTTGCCGATGCATAGAAATTATGACCCATTTGCACCCTTGTAGGTACACTTCTCACTTTTCCATGGACTTGTAAATATCCGTGCATTAGAAAATATGCAGGAACAACTACCTGGCATACATTAATACTTAGATGATGCAGCTGGATCTAGCACAGGAACATTTCTATGCAGGACTACTAAAAGTGATGCATCGGCCTAGATGTGTCACCATGTAAATGCGGAGTACTGACAGGACTTCCATTGTGTCAAAAATTTGTGACGCATTGGCAGCACAAGCTCATTGTAAATAAGCCCCCTGGTCCCAAAAGTTGTAAAGACGAGGGCAGGAGAAGTATATTTGTAACCTGTCACTGTCAACATTATTGCACCTGAAGCATGCCACTAAGACTGCTGGATATATTCTGCGAATAAGCTGTGGAGTACGGTATACCATCCACTTGCTAGAAAAATACACTCTTTTGGAATTTGCAACATGGATAGCTTTGAAGCAAATTTTGTTATAAACCCCCCAATGATTTTCATTAATCTTACTATTTGTGGATGATGCTACAGTATTTATACAATTTCCGATGTAATAAGCAATACCAATTACCTATACCCTTTAAACTAGATACAAAAAGGGTTTTTCTTATGCTTTGTGCTAATGGGAAAGGCGCCTATCCACTCTCAATAAGAAAAATTGTAATTTGTCTGTAGCTAAACCATAGTTTAGGAGCTATTGATGAATGTTTATGAGCTAGCTAATGCCAGGATATTACTGATATGGCTTGTGCAAAAAAATCTAGTTTGAAACATCCTGCCCTTACCCAATTTGATGTCTGTTTTGTTTTACTTTATCTAATTGGAAGTGGTCTATCAAGCATAAGGATGAATGAAGCCAAGGGACTTTGTACTCCTGCCATAGTTTCTCGAACCTATTGGATAACACATGTGACATATTATAACTAGCTCGATTTGGCAACCCGAGTATTTTTAGGAAGGCAAAGAGCTTAAAGCCTATTTCTTTTAACACAATTCTTAAATAAGAATAATTCAATTGGTTGCTGTGTATTGTGCCTCAAACTAACCAATCTAGCATGACAGTCTTATAATTCCTTTTGATATTTGGGAGAGCCAACCCTACCTACTTTATACAGCATTTTATTACCCTTAGACTCATGTAAGATTATTTTACCTGCCATAGAAAGTGAAAAATCAAGCGATCGAGTTTGTCAAAAAATGACTGCTTATATTTAATTACTATGTAGGAAAAAATACATATGAACAAAGGTAGAATGGGCATTTGAATTTCATGCGACCAGACCGTTAATAGTAAGGGCTAAAAACTGCCCATTGTTTAAAGACCCATGAATTTTAAACCAAAATGAAGTATCCTCAGTTGAAATAAATCAGCCAAATCAGTTGTAACATAGATCCCCAAATATCTAACTGGGTGGTCTGCAGTATAATGGGAGCTCATCTCGACTGGCAGAATTAAAGAAGATCTGTTAAACACTAAGACAGGGGTTGCCATCCTTTTCTGCAATAAGAGCTATTTAAGTTCAGTGAAAATGATTGTGAGCTACTAATATTATGAGTGTCTTAACAGAGACAACATCAAACAAGATTACATCAGTAGCTACCATTTGCAAGATTAGCAGAACTGATCACCTTGATGCAGATTTCCCAGCAGAAATGTAAAAAAGGCTTTCTCAATTTGAAATGCCCCTATGTAGGTAATACGTAACACTACAGCTTCAAGTTTCACCTAAGTATGAATATTGGTTAAATGTCTCACCATTGATACATGATTCTTTATTCAATTACCAGCTTTAAATATATTTTGCCAATTCAGCCATTTTTCTTTAACATACACGCTTTCAACTCTTTGTTATACATGTATTGATTCAACCAAGCAAAAGCTTCTAACATAGTAGGCTGGGCTGCACACAGGAGAGCTACTCAGAGGTAGCTGGTGAGCTACCAGAAACTCATGAGCTACTTGTTGGAGAAGCTTGCAATAAGACTTGTGACTGGACATGATTAACTTTATAGCAACGTATATGCATAAATTAGTCCATTCAGGCAAGCGTATTATGAATATTACTTCCATCTGCAGCTAGGTATAATATCATATTATCAGCTAACTGCTTTAGCTTTGTGATTCCATCGACTAGGGATGAAATACTAGAATGCAGTCTAAATGTGCAGGCAAACGTCTCAATAAATAGTGCAAAAAAACAGGAGAGATCTGACAACCCTGTTGCCTCCCACACCTTTCTGTCACATACCCCACTACCTTGGAATTAATTATGATCTCACTTCAGCCTCTTTATATAAGTTACACAGCACATCAACAATTCTTAAAGGGAACCTAAATTTGAGCAAGATTGCAAATATTACCTCCGACTGAACAGATCCAAAGCTTTTTCTGCATCATGCATAATAACAGTTGCCAGGTGTTTGGACAAAGCATCAGGGAACATTTTTTTGCAGCAGAAATATTGCGTCAAGAATATCAGGACTCCAAATATTTCAGGAATATTGAAGGTAAAAATATAATGTTTAGTGTTGTTTTTAATACTGTTGTAAAAAATATTGATATAATAAATATTGTTGTGCATAAAATATTTTTGTGTTAATTAGTATTTAATGTATTGTATTTATTTTGATTCAATGACTTTATAATTGTTTTTATTTTGTTTTCATTTTAGGAATCATTTAAATTTGTATTTTGATTAATTATTGAATTTTGTTTTATTATTTTTTTTTTTAGTAGCAGGATTTTGTATTATAAGGGGATAAAGGTGGATAGATAAAAAATGTGCATTTTAATTTTAATTATGAGTTCATATTTTTAAATATATGCAAAGTAATTTTGTTATATTTTAAAATGTACTTTAATACACTATTTTTTATTTTATTTTAAATTATAATGCTAAGATATATTTTAATGTTTTTTAGAAAATAAAAATCTAAATACTTAAAAAAAATGTTTAAACTTTTTCTTATAAACTATAATATTTGTACTTGTTTATATTCATAAATTAAATATATATACATATATTTTTAATTACATTATTTCAACTGCATTAAAAACTATAAAAAAACATTTTGAAAAATACAAAAAAGTAATTAAAAAATGTTTACAATTTACAAATATAAGAAACATTTTGAAAAATGTATTCAGAAAACCTTGTTTTTGATTAAAATGTAGTTGTATTTTTAAAGGTTTCTGAATGGTAGAAAATAGTTTTACATTTTTGGAAATGTTATTACTAATTAAATATAAATTTACATTTTTAAAGTTCAAGTTTTTTATATAAAGGTTAGTAGTTTAAATTAGTGTGTTTTCATTTAACATTTTTAAATATTTTGTAAAATGTTTAAAGTGTGAGAATGTGTTGTATTAATTGTGTATTTTACCTTTTAAATTTATAGTATTCTATGAACAAATTTTATTTTGAACTGGATTTATAAAATTTGAAGTTTTTAGTCTTCAACACCTTCCCCAATTTGATTTAGATTGGAGTGGGTATAGGAAATGCCATCCCCCTAGTGTTAAACACCTGCCCCAAGTTGGTTTAGATTGGAGTGGGACTAGTAAATGTCACCCCTTTAGTATCCATCACTTTCCCAAAGGTGTTTAGGTGTCAGTGGGAATAGTAAATGTCACTCATTCAGTGTCCAATACCTTCCACAAAGTGATTTAGATTGGAGTGGGGATAGAAAACGTCACCCCTTCAGTGTCTAACACCTTCCCAAGTTCAAGGAGATTGGAATGGGAATAGTAAAAGTCACCCTTTTAGTATCCAACAATTTCCCCAAGTTGGTTTTGGTTGGAGTGGAAATAGTAAATGTTACCCTTTTAGTGTCCAACACCTTCCCTAAGTTGGTTTCGATTGGAGTGGGAACAGTAAATGTCACCCCTTTAGTGTCCAATACTTTCCCAAGTTTGTTTGGAGTGGGAGTAGTAAATGTCACATCTTTAGTGTCCAACACCTTCCTAAAGTTAGTTTAGATTTGAGTAGGAATAGTAAATGTCACTCCTTTAATGTACAACACCTTCCTCAAGTTAGTTTAGATTGGAGTGGGAATAGGAAATGTCACCCTTTTAGGGCCGCATTACGAGGCTGGCGGTCTTGCAACCACCAGCCTCACGGTATCAGTCAGGATCGCCACTGCTGTGGTAGTCCGACTGCCACATTAAGACCACGGAGGTTAAACCGCCAGCACCGCCGGGATCCATGATCCCAACGGGCTGGCGTTGAAGGAGATCGCAATCAGTGAGGGTGGTGCTGCATGCTGATTACGACTTCATTCTCCACCAGCCTTTTCATGGTTTGGCATGGGCAGTGCAGGGGTCTCTCTGCCCAGCACCCTCTCAATGTTCACTGTCTGCAGTGCAGACAGTGAACATTGAGAAGGTGCTGGTGCACCCTAGAGGTGACAGCATTGCCGCCAGCTTGATTACGAGCCGGAGATAATGCTGCTGCCTGTTTACCACTAGGCTGACAGGTGGAAACCTCGGTTTCCGACCATCAGCCTAGTAGGAAACACCTAATAGGTCCAGCAGGTTGGTTGGCACTACAGCAGCGGCCACCCTGTCGGCAGTTTGGCGGGCATGCTTTCCTGTCTGCCAAACTCAAAATGAGGCCCTTAGTGTCCAACACCTTCCACAAGTTAGTTCAGATTGGAGTGGGAATGGTAAATGTCACTTCTTTAGTGTCCAACATCTTACCCACGTTGGTTTAGATTGGAATGGGAAAGGTGTCATTCCTTTAGTGTTAAGCATCTACTCTAAGAAGGTCTAGATTGGAGTGGAAATAATAAATGTCACACTTTCAGTGTCCAAGATTTCCCCCAAATTTAGTATAATAAAAAGATGTCACACATAGGGTGTCATTATGACTTCAGAGGATGGTTTACACTGTCCGCCGAAGTCCAGACGGGCAGAGTGCCACCAGTGCGGCCTCCTCCCCGCGGACCCCATTACGAGTTTCCTGCTGGGTCAGAGGGCAGAAATAGAGTTTCCACCACTGACCCAGAGGAAAACGTGCTACAGCATTGTCACCGGCTCCTAATAGAGCCAGCTGCAATGCTGTAGTGCGTAGGGTGCACCAGCACCCGTTGCAAAGTTCACTGTCTGCAAAGCTTTCCAACTGGGCTTGCCAGTGGTGGCCCTGTACTGCCCATGCCAAGTGCATGGACAGTGCAAGGCCCCCCCGGGGCACCCCGCCCCGTCTCTGCCAGTGGTTACATGGCGGTGCTAACACCATGTAACCGATGGTGGGGAGGGGGGGTCATAATCCCCAGGCGGCACTGCTTGCAGCTCTCCCCTGGCAGAGAAGGACCGTCGAGACATGGTGTCCTTGCAGAACTGGCAGTCCGACCGCTGCATGCCCGCTCTGGTCATAATGTGGTGGTCAGATGGCTGCCAAAAGGGAAACATCCTTTATGCCGAATTTTTTATAACGAAGTCCTGGTTAACGAAAGTGGAACAACGCTTTCTTTAACCACGACTTCGTTATTTTGTGCCTTAACCACGCATGTCCTGAACAACGAACATGCATGGTTAAGGTACAAACAAGGGAGTCGGCTGAGGAGGACGACGCAGATGACAAGGTGACGACTCAGGTAAGTGGGGGGTTTTAGGTTTTGGGGAGGGGGTGGGGGTCAAGGGGTTTTAGGTTTTGGGGTGGGGTTGGGGGGGTGGGGCGTTTTTGGTTTTGGGGAGGGGGTGGGGGTCGGGGGTTTTAGGTTTTAGGGTGGGGTTGGGGCGTTTTTGGTTTTGGGGAGTGGGTGGGGGGTCAGGGGGTTTTAGGTTTTAGTGTGGGGTTGGGGCGTTTTTGGTTTTGGGGAGTGGGTGGGGGGGTCAGGGGGTTTTAGGTTTTGGGGTGGGGTTGGGGGGGTGGGGCGTTTTTGGTTTTGGGGAGTGGGTGGGGGGTCCGGGGGTTTTAGGTTTTAGGGTGGGGTTGGGGGGGTGGGGCGTTTTTGGTTTTGGGGAGTGGGTGGGGGGTCAGGGGGTTTTAGGTTTTGGGGTGGGGTTGGGGGGGTGGGGTGAGGGATGTACGGTGAATGGTGCCTATTGCTAATGATTTTATCAGGAATGCCTTTACAACGAAATATCGTTGTAAAGGCATTCGTGGTAAAATCATTAGTAGTAAAGACGAGGTCGGTGCAATCATAAACTGAATTAAATAAAATAATTTGTATTTGTGTAATTGTAAAAAAACAGAAGTAAATCTGATTTCATAAATATTTGTATATTTTATGTTTACAGATGTTATTTTTTATGTTCATCATTTTTAAACATGTTTTAAGATTTTTAAAATACATTTTTTTATATTATTTCAACATTTTTTTAGTAATTATTAAATAATCGTAAATGTTTTATACTATTATTTTATTTTCTACTCTACTGGTTTTTTTTTTAAACATTGTTTGACATGTGTTACATTTTCAATATTTTTTATTTTATTTATTAAATATTCTCCATTATTTTCCATTGATTTCCATGGGAAGATAGGAGTTCATTCTGAATTTGGCGGTTGGACGAGCCGACCGCCAAACTCCCGGGGATGAGGCAGCCGTCAACCCAACTGCTTCACCCACCACAGTATTATGATGTTCCCACCGGGAAGACCAGCGGAAACATCATAGTACGATGTTCCTACCTGTCAGCCCAGCGGGAACAGTGCTATGGTATTGGTCCTGGCTCCCTTGAGGGATCTGAGAGTAATACCCTACCACTATAGCACCCTCGGAATGCGCACAGCCTGCAAAGCCGACAGTGCGCTTTCCAAGGGTGCTGGGCATGGGGGGCCCTGCTCTGCCCATGCCATTGGCATCGGCAGTACAGCCCCCCCCCCCCCTGTGGCCACCTGCAAAGCCTTTCTGCCAGCCTTTACATGGCAGGGTCCCCACCGTGGAAAGGCTGGCAGAAACAAGAGTTGTGATCAGCACGGCAACGCTGAGTTCAGCACCGTTGTAGCTGACCACGAGTCTGACCACCTTCAGCCCATCAGAACCATGTTCCCAGGGGTGATGGCATTCCAACCGCCAGGGTCGCAATGTAGGGGTAATACCACCTGCAGTGCCATGGTATACCACCATCGTGAGTCTGGCAGTTCTTAAACCGCCAGACTCGTAATAAGGGCCATAAGGCCTGACTTAAGAAAGGTGGCGCTGCACCTAGTGTAGCGCTACTTTTGTTGCTCCCCTTAGCGCCCCCCCTAATGCCACCATGTGTGTACGTATCTAAAATAAGCTGTACCATGGCAGTAGCTAGGGAACTAGCATCAAAACTTTTGATGCTAGGTCGGAGCTTTGCAGGATTAGCGTAAAAATGTTGATGCTAATTCTGCAAAGCCCCATGAGGCCCTTTCTAACTAATGGTGTGCCTCCATTTAACGCCTGCTCTGATCTGACTGATTATAGTCCAAAAACCATTGGCCAGTCCATATTTACAATCCTAAAGTAGCACAGTATTGTGCCTAAACTTGACTCTCAATTGCCATGGAACCTCCACAGGAAGGGGCATCAAAGGGGCAAGCAGGCCCCTCAGGAATTATCTTTAGGGGTAGGAAGGGTCAGATTTGGGAGGGGGGTTTGGGCTTGGGAGGGGTGGGCTTCTTCTTCGGGGTTGAGAGGTATGGGTGCTTGCACAGGGGGCAGTGGGTGCCTGGGAGGTGGAAGGGAGGGGCTGGGTGGGGGCCTCTTGGGTTTGGGATGGGCTGGAAGGAACAGAAGTAAGGTCAAGGTCTAATGAAAATTATTTTTAGGGCCATGGGGATGGTCTTCAGGAGGGGTCGGGATTTGGAGGTCGAGGGAGTGGTTGTATGCTGTGTTGGGATGATTGTTATGGGTGCCTGCTTTTGTGAAGTATGCTTGTGTGTTGTGGGTGTCTGTTAGGTGGGTGAGTGAGTGCATTTGTGTGTCTTGGAGGTATGGGAGGTGGAGGTGCTTGGAGATGGAGTGGTGGATGTGTGTGTGGCTTTTGGGGTGGTGACTGCAGGTATGATGGATGTGGTGGATGTCTGTGTGTCTCTAGTTGTGGTGGGTGTGGTACTTGTGGTGGATGTCTGGGGGTCTCTTGGAGTGGTGTCTGTGAGTACAATGAGTGTGATGGGTGTGTCACTGACTGTTCGTGTGATACCTTTGGGTATGCTGGATGTTGTGCGTGTGATGCTGAAGGTGATGGGGGTTTCAAGGGAAGTTGTGACTGTTGCTCTGTCCATAGGTGTTTGTTTTTGTGTGCACGCTGGTGTGCTTTGTGGTGCTTGTGTGTGCTGCTCATGTGTGTTGAGGTGGATGTGTGTGGATCAGTCTGTGTGCTTTGGCTAGATGGAGGAAGGGGTAATTTGGAGAAAGACAAGGGTGTTAGAGGGGGGTCAGAAGGCAGGGAGTAACTGGCTGCCGTCAGTGTGGAGGCCAGAGCCTGAAAAGATCTCTGTAGGCCAGCCATCGCACTATGAATGCCTTCCAGGAATGCATTTATCTGTTGCAGTTGGGTCGCCAATCCCTGGTTGGCATTCACAATGGCTGACTGACCCACAGAGATACTTCTTGGGAGGTCAATAGCCTCCTCACTGAGGGCAGCAGGAGTAACAGGGGTGGGGCGGAGGTGCCTGTGGCGAAGGAGACACCCACCCTCTTGGGTGAATGAGCACAAGCAGGTAAGTGGGGAGCAACAGGGAGGGTGATGTTAGAACAGGGAATGGCGGGCAGGGATGTTACTGGGGGATGCCCGATTAGTCCACCACCACTAAGGAGTGTCCACTGGAGGAGAAATCTGATAATGATGAGGATGATGTTCCAGTCTTCCCAGTGGCACTCCACTCGCCCTTCAGGCCACTGGGTCCCTTTGTGTCAGTTGTGTCTTGACCTGAGGTCCCGTGGCCAGATGCTTCCCCACTCGGATGTGCCCCATCGCCTTCACTTTCTGGTGCAGATGCTGGGAAGACAAAGAGGAATAGCATCATCTCATGTCCTTGATCACACTTGAACAGCTCCAAATAGCAAACATTACCATGATGTCAACGATCACAGGAAAATCAGGATCTCAGACAACTACAATGTCACGCTGAAGTTGTGCATTGACAATAACCAGTCAACAAGTAGGAGACCTCATTACCCACAAAGCTTTGCCCCATGGAGCAGACCTCAGTTACCTGTAGTCATACAATAGTAGGCCAATGCCAACTGCATTCCCACAGATCCCACACAAGGTCATGCACACATCAATTTGTCACATACATAATGACCCTACAATAGGAAATGATGCTCAAAAATCCTGCCATGTTGATGACAAAAGTACAATAGCCTGGAGAAGGGGACATGGATATACTCATGTCACACTAGAAACATATCAATAATATACCCTTCACCAAGTGACATTTGTCCCAGTAGAGTCAAAGTAATGATGCTGCTCAGATAGGCCATACATGTGGCATGGAAATGAACAATGTAGACATCATGTGCAAGATGTCAGGGAGATATGTCCCCAAAATACACAACACAATGAATCAGCAAGCCCCAAGGTGATATTCTCTAATGTCTGGCACCCCTTACAATGACATACTCTGAGTGATTCAATAGAAACCATTTGTCCTCTGCATGTAGGAGAGACACAGAAGTTACACGGACTTCTGGGAGGCCCGCAACTGGTTGCCCATTGGGAAGCTACATCACTGTCCCCATTTTGATTGTGCAAACCCAGATGTCTGTCTATTGATGAATGCCTGTACCCAAAAACATGTGTCTGAAGTATAACTGCAAGTCACTCCATGATGCATGCCAACAGTCAGGGCACAAACCTTAACCTTTACAAACGTGCAGTGCACTTTTCCACTTGATGCCACATCAATGGCATAGATAGTTACATTGTGGCTCAAAACTCTATGCCTGCCTGTCATGCCCCTCATTGTTACTGCAGTTGTACATGCCAAATGACATGCTATGATGCATGAAGGAATGTTTCAGACAATAAACATGGTGACACACTCCTGCATGTGGCACATCATGAAATATATACCCGTTGGAAATGTACTATTCCACAAACAGTACGGCATGCACATATACATGAGGGAATACAGATATCATCCCATCAACATAGGTAGATGGTGCATGAAACTGCAGCTTACAGATGTATACTACAGAGAAAGGGACATATGCTGATATGTAAGTACAAGGAATGTTTGCAACAGTGATGGTACATAAATCATGTCAATGGATATTCCCCACTATCAATGGAAAGTAGTGATCTATAGCTGCATCCAAAGAACAATGGAAGCCCTGTCACGTGTATGTTGGACTCCTTCACATTACAGACTGCAGTAAGGTACCAGCACCCTGTACACACTGAAGACAAGAGGCCTCTGGGTAGGAGTTGCCAACATACACACCTACGCAGGAATGTGTCAGAGGACAGTGATTCATCACCTACTTACCTTTGGCCTGGACCAACGAGGAGTAGTTGTCTGTTGCATAGAAATTATCACACAGTACAACAACAAACAGTACATGATTGATCAATGTACCTAGCCATATGTGGTCCCTGCAGAGCAGGTGTTTTGAGGAGGAGTATTGAGAGTTTTGTCCTAGGTCCCTGGCCAATAGGCAAGCCACATCAGTATAAGACACATGGCCTGTCAACACAAACAATCTCTAATCTACTGTGTGACACATGGCTCATCACTAATTATCAGGGGGATCTGTCAGAACCTCACTCCATCCCCTGGCTATGTGGCAGGCATGAATATGCCCTGTACTCACCCTCTTGTGGCTGCTGTGCTGCCCTCAAACGCCCATCAAGGTCAGGATAGTCCACTGCCAGAGTGCGGGCCATTAGGGGCCATGGTCCCACGGGCACCCAACCCTTATTGGGAGAACAGCCCCAGCTGGGCCTCTGTGATCTTCCGGACCTAGCATCTCAGCTCCTCCCACCTTTTTTCTGCAGTGGGTGCTCTGCCGGCTGTTGACCATCAGGGTCTGCACCTTCTTGGTGATGGCTTTTCATATCCCCTTCTTTTGATGGGTGTTGACCTGCATGGATGCAAAAGACAAATCAAGAGATCATGTTCACAAGTTTCATCACAAATGGTTGAGTCACATACATGTCAGTAACAGTACTACCCAAGTGTGACACATACAAGCCCATAAGTACAGGGCCATGAATACAGACATACATTCCCCAATTTGCAGAACAACCCACCACCCTTCTCAGGCTCTACAATGACTTAGCAAGCTTACTGACATCATGTGGGACATGCTCTAGCAACCTGACTGTGATGTTAGCCACTATGACGCGCATCACTCTTCTGTGGCTTCTGAAAGGTAAACTCCTAAGGCATGAATGGACCAACACATTCTCTGTGAGAATGACTCCCTGCATACAGTCCCTACAGGCTACTGCCAGACTGCAAACTTCAACATTACACATGGATAACAATGAAAGGACTGGCATGGTGGATAAAGAAAGTGTCTAGCCTGTCCATGTGTGGTTGGACACGTGTCCATCCCACAGAAATGACATCAAACAAACAAAGGCATGCATTGTCCATTTTATGCTATGTGACCAAGCTACAGTCATATATCAAGGTTTCCCAGGAATCAACACACTGTCTGCACTGTGGAAATGTCAGCTATGCAATAAGCCTGCACAATGCAAATATGACCTGTGTGAAGGTGACAACAGGGCTGCAGCAGTAAGGGACTTGTCATAAGTCAGAAACACACATTGACAATGATGCTAAGTGCGCATATGTAACTGATCTGTACCCATTCCTATTCTGATCAAAGTAATGAGACATTCTAGACAGCATATTACACCAGAGCCTCATATTGGCCACATGACAGCATCTGCTGGGGTACAGTGAGTGGGTTCAGTGTCACAGTTGCATAGCCACAGAGACTCTGCTCCAGCCTAGACTGGACCCATACTGGGAAATACATGTGACAGGCCATGGTCTCTGCAGGCAGAGCAGACAGAACCAATATGGAACTACATTCCCATCATTTCAATGCATGACAGTACATCATATAGTCAAAAGCTAATTGGCATGATTTGTGTGTGGCAACCTGAAGGGCACAGTGATTTGTGATATGCCTTCCAAACATTAGTTTAGCAAGGGCAGATGTGTGAAGAAATCTCTGTGGCAACATACACATAGCTCACATTGCCCACAATTGACACATGCAACATGCATACTCAGCTCATGCTGCCATGCACATGCTTGTTGTCTCACATATACAACACTCATGAGGAAAGAGATGTCATTGGATGGTTGTAATGTCACCTCACCTAGTTATGTGCATCAAACACAAGGTGGATCTAGTGAAACAAAAAACATTGGCACCGGCAACCAATACCTGCACATTGACCCCCCCATTGAAGCCACACAAACTTCAACTACAAATGCATGAGTAGTCAATCTGGAACGCATGAGCAGAATCTAGCCTGTGAGGAGGGAAAGGATGGTGAAGTACAAAGAAAACTGTGCAATGAGGCACTTATCTGTTGCTCTGGTGCACCATAGTACTGCCCAAATAGGGGTAAGACTGCATTAACTAGCCTCTCCAGCTCTTCGGGAGAGAAGGCTGGGGCCCTATCACCTGCTGGATGTGACATAATTGCTCCCAGAGGTAGTACACAGCAATACTGCAGTGGAGGTCTTGCAGGCAGCAGTGTCAGGAGCCAAGTGAAGAAATCTGCAGATCATAGAGGTCACTGCCGTGTACACAGTTATCACCGCTGGCGGACACAGCCATTGGCCTATGGCAGTGTCTGCCACGGTTGCAACTGCCTACTGCCATGATGACTTCCAACAGCATTTGCAGGAGGTTCCTAATGTCCAGTGAAGGAGGTCAGACATCTGCAATTTTAGAGGCTTGAAATGTGGTATTGGACATCAAAAACTATGTCAGACCTTCCAAAATGTTGTTTTGAGCACACAAACATGCTTATCTTCTCATGTCATGTAGGTACTACAACTCAACATTGTAGTATGTTGCAGGGCACAGATGGCGATTTAAAATGGAGCACAGTCCACCCCCATCGAAGGTAATTTTTTGGGTTGGACATCCAGTCACATTCCAAGGGGAATTTGTGATGCACATTCTTGTTTTAGGTCCAGACACATGATGTCTACACAAGCGTGGCAAATCAAGGGGGTCGCATGTGACCCTTGTGTCATTAGCAGCTGTGATGTGTACTGTTTGCCATGTCCATCCTTTCTTAATTTTCTTGTCACATGTTCTCATTGACATGCATCATGTATGTAGCTGGGGACACAAAGACTAATGTCAGAGGTCATTTCTTGTCATATATATAGGTACCCAGAGAGAAGTAGGATGCAACAACCCGTCCACTGCTGCCAGACCTACAGACCATGGAAGAATGCCACATAATCAACCTTTACCACCTGAACGGCAAACGATAGTGGACTTATGTCGTCAGTTGGAGAAGATCTGATGCCAGCTATTATTAATCCAACCAGCATGCCACCCATTATACAAGTCATGTCAGTGTCGCAGTGGCCCTAGCTGCTGGTATGTCCCAACCTATGTTCAGTCTGATGTTGAAGGATGTCCTCTCAGCAATGCTGAAACACCTCGACAGCTACATCCAGTTTCCACAATTTGAGGATTTAGCCTATGTGAAGGCTGACTTTTATGGTTTTGGACGCATCTCTTCTGTGGTGGGGGCCATTGAAGGCACACATGATGGCTCCGTCCCACCGCATGCCAATGTTCAAGTATACCCCAACAAAATAAACGTACATTCTATCAATGTCCAAGTTGTATGTTTGGCAGCTCTATGCATACCACAATTCTGTGCCCTTTATCCAGGTTCAGCCCATGATTCCTTCATACTGCAGAACTGCACTATCCCCGAGCTGATGTCATGACTGTACTCAGAGAGGGCCTCGCTGGTTGGTAAGTCACATCTGTCCTGTTTATATGTGCACAATGTCTTGAGTCACAATTCTGATGAGAGGACTCATTGTTGCACATATGTCCCCTTTCTTAACAGAAGACACTGCGGCCCATATTTATACTTTTTTAGCGCCGCATTTGTGCCGCTTCTTAACGCAAAGGCGGCGCAAACTTTCAAAATGTAATTGTATTTTCTAAGTTGGCGCCGCTTTTGCGTTAAAAAGCGGTGCAAATGCGGTGCTAAAAATGTATAAATATGGGTCTGCATATCCAAACCATCCTTGGTTGTTGACACCACTAAGGCATCCAGCTACACCAGGGGAAGTCTGCTTCAATGATGCCCATGGAAGAACAAGGCAGGTAGTGGTGTGGGCGTTTGGGCTCCTGAAGGCCAGATTTAGTTGTCTGGACCGCACTGGTGGAGCCCTCCTCTGCTCACCTGGAAAAGTGTGTCAGATCATTGTGGCATGCTGCATGCTCCACAACATTGCCCTGCAGAGGAATATCCCAAACACCCTAGAGGAGGTGGAGATTGCAGTGCCACGAGGTGAGCCTCCTGAAATGCCAAGTGAGAATGACAGTGGTGAAGAGGACATAGCTGACTTTTGAGAAGATCTCATCAATAGCCACTTTTCTTGAGTGTAACTGTGTCATGTGATGTAATGTCTGTGACTGTGCAAAGATCTGTAGTTATCAGAATGTGTGGAGTAGAGTGTTTTGACAAAACACTGGTGAGCTAATGCTCTGCAATATTAAGTCAAAGGGTGCTTGAAGAGTTAGCCTTTGACATATCCCAAGCCTTGATGTAGCTACTTTGTTTATGTCAGTCTCTTTGCAATGTAATTTCCTTCCAGATGCTTGCCATGTGACTTGTTTAATAGATATGTTTTCAAGCCTATACTCCTTGTTTTGTCTTTGTCCAGGTACTTTCTCCATGACATCTGTTGGAAAATGGGTTATTGGTAAGGGCAGGTAAGTACCTACACTTATCAGTAGGCCACTAACCTCCACTTAGGTCCAATTAGGTCTCAGTAAATTAAACCTAACTCAACCCTTAGTAGCTTGGCAACGGGCGACCAAGCTTAACTTAGAAGACATGTGTAAAGCATTTAAAAATCAGAAAACAGTAAATAGGTAAAACACAAAAGACAATAAAAATCCAACACCAATTTATAAAAATAGATTACATTTTTATCTTTACATTGACACCAAAACTAATAAAATCGAGTAAGGTGAACCAGAGATGTGAATTTTTAAAGAATTAATGCTTTTTAGCGCTTAGAAACGAATAGCACCCATCTGGTCATCTGGTCGCACTTCGACCAGGGCAAAGTCACAGTTTGGCGCTGACCACAATGGAGCCCTGCTCGGCTCCAACTCACGGGAGGCCTCGGTCAAAAATTTACCTTCAGACTTAGTCGTTTTTCTGGAGATTTTCTTCAGCGATACCAAGTCGCCAGTCCAATCTGAGCTCCTGGAAGACTTCCTCGGATACGTGTCGCGGTAGCCCTCGGTGAAGATTTTTACCTTCGGACTTAGTCATTTTTTTTCAAAATTAAAATCTTTTGACTGAAGGAAACCTGAATCTTTATCCGACGTCCCCAGAGCCCTCTTCGGATACCATGCATGAGAGGTCCTGGTCAGCTTCCTACATTCTGACATAGTCACTTTTTTAGAGATTTTCTGCGCCGGGACGAACCTGCAAGTCAGGCCGGGTCGCGGTTGAGGCAAGCCGGCTAGAGTTGCCGTGATGGGTCAGTCCCTTTATGGAGCTATTTCCAAAAGATTTCCAAACTTCTGGATCTTCTTCCAGATGTTCCTTTAAGGTTATTTTGAGGTCCACAGCTCACCCCAAGGTTCCAGAAGCTCTGAGATGCTCATTGAGGGTGTGGACTACAACTTCGAGAACGCACCTTGCGCAAACTCCTTTTTGTCCACTGGACAGTGGTCAGCTGGTCAGTTTCTTCAGGAGTTGCTGCAGGGTACTCTGGTTAGCAATTTTTCACCTGTAGCAAACAGGGAGTGCCTCCTTGAACCAGTTGAAGCCAGGCAAAGTCCTTCTTCTGGTGAAGCCCAAGTGTGTAGCTGGTGTAGTCCTCCAGAGTGCAGTGTCCAGGTGCAGGTCAGGGGGTCCAGCAGGGCAGTCCTTCTTCTTCTGTAGTTCTTCCTGGTAGGGATCTGGTAGGGATCTGAGGTGGGGGTGCAGGTCTGCCAGTTTTATCCTTGCTCCTGGTTCTCCAATCAGGTGCAGGGTACTTCCCCCTGTGATGACCACTTCCTGGTAGGTGTGGCAAAAACCAATCCCAGTGTGCAACATTCCTCAAAAATCCATCATAGCTGAAAGTGGTTTTTGGAGGTTACATCTGGCTGAGCCCACCCACTGGTTTGGCTAAAAATCTTAAACACACCCTTCTCCTGCCCTCTCTTAATCTAATCAGGGGGGCACCTAATTGTCTGGGTTTGCAGGATGTGAGGGAGGCGTTGGGTTGCTCCAAATGTCCTTCCCTGCCTTTGAAGACCAGTTTGGAAGCCCTCCCCCCTTCCTGCCTCTGCATCTGCTGAGGAAAGATCTCCTCCCCCAGGCACATATCCTTGTGTTGAGCCAGGCCACTTCACACCTTATCAAGGCAGCCTTACGAGGCTGCCAGAGGCTGGCCAATTAGAGCAACGCAGCAAAATCACTGCAGGGCTGAAGTTGGCAACTTTTCAGGTGAAGTTTAAAACTCTTTACCTGAACAAGTTATATTAAATCCCACAACTGGAAGTTGTGAGATTTATTATAACAATGAATTTGATACCAAACCTGAGGTATCTTTGACTTAAGGGGACTTTTAAAATTAAAATAAAGTCCCCCCATTCTAGCCTATGGAAGCCATTCACTACAATGAAGAAAAAACTAATCTGGCTGTTTTCCCTCACCAGGGCTTATAAAACTATTTTATAAGGTCCCTGCTTATAGTTACGTGGCACCCAGCCCTAGTGGCAGATAGGGCACACCTTAGGGGTGATTTGTATGTAAAAATAAGGTAGTTTAAGACTTTGGAACTACTTTTAATTCCAAAGTTGAATGTACATGTAACTTTAATTTAAAAGCAGCCAGCAAGGCAGGCCAAACCTTAAAATGACACTGGGCACCTCAGCAGTGCACCTATGGGGGCACCACCTATGCTGGGATCCCTAAACCTACATGCCCTACCATATACTAGGGACATATAGGTAAGTTGAGTTAGCCAATTATAACTAGCCTAATTTGCATACTCATTTTATACAGAGCACAGGCCCTGGGACTGGTTAGCAGTACCAGGGCACCATCAGAGTCAGGAACACACCAGCAAAAAGTGAAAAATGGGGACATAAAGTCAGGGGGCCTCTGCAATCAGCCCTGTTTTCCCACAACATCCTCATGTGGGCATTTCAGGGTTGTGACATTGGTAGGTATCTGATGCTGTTCCGAAATATGAAGTAGACATGGATTGTTCCAGGTAATATAGGTCACTTATATGGGGTGTATGAGACCAGTGCCAAGGCAACTTGAACAGTGTTTGGGTGGAAGTGCATATAATACTTGTTTTTTGAGCTGTGTTGGACCAATTGCATCATGTGTGTGATCATGTGGGCTTGAGATATGTAGTCATAGATTGTGACCAAGTCATTCACTCTTTACATTTGCTAAACACTCTTTTTGAATGACCTGTATGCAGCTGTAGATGTGTTTCATCTTTTCAGGCCACAGTGCCTGTGCTACAACAATGACTTATGCTTGTATCATACCACCAGATGCATAGTCATTAGATGATGATGGGCCCGTGATCAGGGTCTGTTGTACTGCCCTCTGTCTGTACCTTGGACTATGTGAAGTTGGATTTCTTTGGTTTGGTATGTGATAAGGCTCAAGCTGGTGACACCATCCACTTTTCTGTTTGCCTATTCTACAGGACAATGTCTGACAAGGCCCTTCCTTCTGTGGTCATGGGGCTGTACCTATTGATATCTACCTTGACACATTATGAGTCAGCCATTCTTGTCTCAGACAGTCCAGTCATTTGGACAGCCTGTGTGCTGTACAGTAAAAGAAAATATTTGGTTTAACCAGACACTTGTAGCAATGTGGTGGTGTGCGTTGTTAGTAATCCTTAGCAGGACACAGTACCTGTTACATATCCCTCCTTGCATTAGTATCTTATGCCTTCCTCATTTATTTCACATGGTCTTATATCTCTACATAGCAAAAAGCGGACAATGACTTTGTGATAGGTGGATTTATTATACAATTGTGCAATAAAAGTGATTTGGGGCATTGTAGGAAAAAACAGTGAAGGGTTCAGTCATGGTGGATGAAATCATCATTGGAGTGGATGCCACACGATTGTCAGTCCAAACCTCGGTGTATTCCTCCCATAGGAAATGGAAGGTGGTTGAAGAACAGTCAACAGAGTGAACATGTGGTACACAAAGGAGTTCATTTAGGAAGAGGCCACCTGTTGGCATTGGTGGGTGTCTTACCATCTACACCTCCTGGATTCTTTGCTAGGTGTCCCCACTTGCATGGGGGTGATCTGCTGCTACAGAGGCAAGGGTGTCTGTGGCAGGTTCTTCCCCTGACAGGACCTCCCTCCCAGTGATTGGCCCAAAGAAGGGCCTGGTGTTGCTGTGCCAAAGGAAGGAATAGATTGACTCTGATCATCCCCAATACTTGACAAATGTTATCCCCGCAGATGAGTAAACTTCATTTGGGAATTGGCAAACAGTAATCTTTGGAGAAGGGAACACTGTGCTGGTGTTTGGAGTTACAGATACAGGGCCTGCTTGTATTTGCAATCAGGTTCCTCTCTCTAGTATAAACACTTGACCAATGGTGAGTACACTTCAATTGAGAGTTCACTGACAGATATATTCGGGCAAGTCTTTGGAAAAGGGGTCACTTCGCTGGATGAGTGGAGTAACAGTAACAGTTCCCCCTGGCTTTGACAGTCATGTCAGTCCCTGTACTACACACACCTGACAAATGTTATCCTCACAGGTGAGTACACTGCAATTTGGAGTTGACATTCAAGGGTATTTGAAGGAGTGACAACTGGTCTGGTGTTTGGAGCTATAGTACAATGCCTGCTGGAAGTTGCAGTCATGTAACTCTCTCTACTACACACTATACAATTGTCATACTCCCAGGTGAGTACACTTCAAGTGAGTGTTCACTGACAGATGTATTTGGGCAAGTGACCATTGTGCTGGTGGTCTGAGTTACAGTAACAGGGCTTGCCGGAAGTTGCAGTCATGTCACTCTCTCTAGTACACACACTATATAAATGTTTTCCTTGCAGGTGAGTACACTTCATGTGTGAGTGAAAAACAAAAACAATGGTATTTGGAGAAGGAAACACCATGGTGGCGGTTTGAGTAACAGGAAGAGTGCCTGCTGGGACTAATAGTCAGGTCACTTCCACTACTCCCCCATCCTTGACAAATATTATCCCCCCCTCCCGCCAGGTGAGTAAACTTCATTTGGGAATTGTCAAACAGTGGTCTTTGGAGAAGGTGGACTGGTGTGTGGAGTTACTGAAACAGGGCCTCCCGGCAGTTGCAGTCATGTAACTCCCTGTACTAAACACACTATACAAATGTTCTCCTCCCAGATGATTCCACTTCATGTTTTCAGTTCACAAACACTGTCCTTAGTAGTCAACTCACTTCCTCTACTTCACCCATTTGACAAATAGTATCCTCCCAGCTGAGTACACTTAAATTGTGATTTGGCAGACATTGGTATCAAGACAAGTGAACATTATTCTGGTGTTTGGAGTTGCCGAAACAGTGCCTGCTGGGAGTTGTAGTTGCGTCAGTCCCTGTAATACATACACTATGCAAATGTTATCCTCACAAGTGTGTACACTTCAATTGGGAGTTAACAAACAGGGGTATTTGGTGAAGGAAGCACTGGGCTGGTATTATGGGTAACAGTGCCTACTGGGAGGTGTAGTCATGTAACTCCCTGTACTACACACTCTACACAAATGTTATCCTCAGATGAGTTCACTTCAATTGTGAGTTACCAAACAGGGGTCTTTGGACTGGTGAACACTGGGCTGGTGTGTGGAGTGACAATGAAACTGGCAAAAGGTGAGCTATGGGCATACATGACATAGCATTATGGTGACATTTTTAGTGTTGTGACTTACCAAACTCCACTCTCCCAGATATTCCTGTCAAGCCCGCAGGACGTATGATGGCCAAGACCTTCTCCTTCAAGGGAAATTGTATTATTGGGGCACTGGAAATCTTCTTGGACTGCATATGGTGCTGGAGACCAGGGAACTTACCTTGCCCCTGAGGTCGTTCCACCTATCCTAATGTCCTCCCTCATGCACAGGGTGATTCCTACAGCATTGACTCTGTTGACCATCCTGTCCAACATTTCTATTTTCCTACTGAGAAGAGTGTGCTGGACTTGTGCTCCAACCAATTGTGGCTCTACTCTTATGATTTCATCCACCATGACTCTTAACTCGTCATCAGAAAAATGTGGACTTTTAGAACATGACATGGTGGAATTTGAGAGAAAAATAACAAAAGGTGACAGTGTCTTACTAAATAAGGGAAGTGCAAAAGGGTGTGACTGGACAAAAGTGTGTGCTGGGTGTAAAAAGAGGTAGTTGTCACGGTCTGCATGTCTCTTACCACCGTAGGCTGAAGAACTTGAAGGAACACCTGGTCTTATACTGGTACTGGACTGGCCAAGATAGGGGCAACCCTTTCTAGTAGCCACAGTGCTGCTGACTGGAAAAGATGGCAAGGCAGACCGTACCCTCCAAAAGGAGTACCAGAGGAAAAACTCAAAACTTGGGAAAAAACCTCTACCACAGAAACTCCTGAAAAAGAGGAAAAAAACTATGAAAAAAGGGGAAAACATTGAATATAATCTTGCTGGAAGAAGCAGGAGTACGGCCAAAATGGAAAGCAGGAGCGAGGATCACCCCCAAAACGGGAGTGTTTGAAACGCAAGGAAGAAAGGAACTGCAGTGCTTATATACCAGAAAACAGGAAGTGACACAACAGGAAGAACTTAAGACACCATCTTGGATTGGGAAAGACCATATAGAAATTAATAAGAAATAAGGCCAAGTAGAAAAGGAAAAGGAAAAAGGCATGCTGGGAAGAAGAACACCAAGGAAGAAGACAATATGGAGACCAAGAAGGAAGAAGAAACGAAGACAGAAGAAAAAGAAAAAGGAAAAGAAAAAGGAGGAAAGAAGGGGAAAGACCCAAGGGGGTGAGTAGAGGGAAAATTAGGAAGGCTGGCTGGGGCTGTGGCGCGACCCAGAGCATGAAATGAGCCTCCTGGGCTGCACCGCAGCAAAATGAACACCGATCTGATAGAGAGATGCCGCAGTAGTTCACGGCATCACAGTGGTGAGGAAACAGTAGTGCCTAGTATAGGTGCTGTATGGTGAAGAATTTGCTCTGGCTTCTGTGTTTGGTGTTCAAAATTCAAAGGTCTGTGGTGTGTGAAAGGGTGCGTTTTATAGTGTCCTTTACAGGTGTGTTCAGTGTGGTAATGTGTGTCAGTTATGTTGTTTTCAAATCCATCCAATGTGCTGTTGTGTATTACTTTGTTGACTGTGAAGTACCATGGTGCGAATCGCCATTGGCTGACTGTCATGGGTGTCCGCCACTGCAACTTTGGACTTGTAATACAGTCAGTGGTAGGTCACTGTGCTGTTGGTGTTGGAGTTCGAACTCGGCGCCGCTGCCAGTTTGCCTTTTTTGTTTGGCGTCGGGAGTCATGCCTGTATAACTCATAATAGGAAGGTCTTTGAGACTGCCAAAATGGTGGACTTTTTTTGGATCACCAACATGGCGGTCTGGGGTTCCGACCGCCAAACTCATAATGAGAACCTTAGTGTAGACTTTTGGATGTGTCATCATATACTTTGATTAAAGTGACAGTGACAGCGTAGTATGGCTGTGTGGAGGTATATTTTTTGAATTGTATCAATCATGGTTTGCTCAAAGTCTATGATTATTTTTAGGGGTAGTAGTCATTTGTTTGTTGTTATATCTAGTTTATGAGTTCATAGTAGGTGCTATTTTGTTTATTTGGAAATACAGCATGTATGAAAAGGATATCGGTCTATTGATATTCACAATGTATTTTTTATAAACGAGTGAATGGTTTGGACACATTTTGAAGGTCCTGTCTATCATCCAGGTTTGATACTGGGTAAGTTTTGTTAAGCAGAGAAGATTGTGATTCGTTTTGCATTATTTAGATTGTCATGAATAAGGAAGGGTTCCTCATTATGTGTAATTGTTAAATGGTCAGGTTTGTGTATATCTTAGGATCTTCTAGGGGTAGCTGAGGGATCACTGGTGGCTTTTTTAGGGCATGCAATTAGACACCTTAAAGTTGGGACAGGTGGTAGTTGGCTTGTTATGTGCTCGGGGACTTTGGGTAGTAGGGACCTCATTACGAGTTTAGCGGTCAGATGAGCCAACCACCTAACTCGTGGGGAGGATGCCACCACCGTGGCAGTGAATTCCCCCCCCCACACTTATTATTATGTTCCTGCAGGGCTGACTAGCGGGATCATTGTATTATACCATTCCCGTTGGGTTCACCAGTGTCAACATTGTATTATGCCGTTCCCGCCAGGCTGTCCGGAGGGAACAGTGCTATGGTATTGGTTTTGGCTCCATTATGGGAGCAAAAGGCCAATACCATAGCACATTAGCACCATCGGAATGCTCACTGTCTGCCATGCAGACTCTGTGCATTCTGATGGTGCTGGGCAGGGGGCCCCTTGCACTGCCTTTCCACGAGCCTTTCCATGCTGGAGTGACTGCCATGGAAAGGCTGGTGGAAAGCTGAGTTGAAATCGGCATAGCCATGTTGAGTTCAGCGCCACTGTGGCTGAGTACAACTCAGTCTGCCGTCACCCCATCCTGAACGCTATTCCTGATTTTGACGGTAGTCCCCTGGCGGGTCTGCCTGCCAGGGTTGTAATGTGGTGGTTGGACCACCTGGCAGTCTGACTGTCACTGCGAGTGTGGTGGTCCTTCGACCGCCTCACTTGTAATGAGGCCTTATGTCATTAAGGACTTTACTTGTGGGTTCCTGAGAGGTAGTGCTTGCCTCACCTATACCTTGTAAGATTTCTCTAACTTCTATTTCTGTCACTTTTTTGGGGGGGTGGTGTATAATGATAACATTATCATTGTAGCTGCCTTTCATAGCATGTATTGGAATAATGTTTAGTACATTTTGAATTTATAGTTTTTTGTTGTTTATAAATCTGTGAGCAATTGAGCTTTCATTTTTAAATAATGTTAAAATCTCCCCCTTGTTCCCTTAGCAAGGTTATATATTTCTTCTAAAGCAGTAATGTAATCTTTTATTATGCCATCATAACTTATAAAATTAACCAGCTGTTGCTATAGCAAAACTTGAACCCAAACCCATTTCGCTTATGTGTCCCTCATTACCTGAAGCACTTCACACTGCAACTCCTTACAGAAAAATATGGCCACCACTCTAATGGCTGTGTCAGCAGAGGCAAGAAACAGATGGTAAACCAAATTGGGAATATCTGGCTGAGGTGACATGGATTTAAGATGGGTCTCCAGCTAAAAGATCACACTCACATTAGATTATCTTAGCCAGGCCAATATTGATCCAGATTTGCACCTATTAGTAATCACAGTAGTGTTCCCGGAGGCCACCTTAATAAGGTTAGCATCCACAGCTATCTTCTCCTCTTACTCAAGGGCCCAGTAATAAACAATTGACAATGTTCTTTCTTTTAGATAGGCTGCGCCATTTTGCAAGTCTGCACGAGACGTAAAGTTTTGCTTGTGGTCTTTTGATAGCTAACTATCAGGGATACTCTAGCAAAACTTTTCTACTTATTTGTTCTCCCTTACTAAAGTACATCCAACTCCTGCAACCCAATAACCCTTCATCTCTACAGATCTTCCCTGGGCCCCAGTGGTGGCTTGTGACATTTGAAAGTGGTGGGGCATAAAAGTTGGGCATGATTTTTATGTAGCGAGTGAAGCAAGCAAGCTTATTGGGCAAACATGGGGTCCAAAGTCCTCCCAAAAACTTTTTTAAGAAAGATTGGCAAATGGTGCTTTGAAAGCAAATGTTGTTAGCTCTTTAAGATAAATGAGTAAAAACAATAATTAGTTATACATAATTAACATTGGAAATGCTTCAATTCTGAAATTGTGAGACTGTGAAATAAATATTATTGATGCCTATGGAAGGTGTTTCGCCTTCAGTTATGTGTGCTTTTCTTTAGATATCTATGCCTTTTTCTCTTCACATCTCATACATCTGCACATTTTCAACCTCCTCTCTTTCCTCTTCAGCACCCACCTTTCCCTCTCCTTTGAATGCAATCCCTCACATCTCCCTCATTTTGCCACCCCAAACATACACTGCACTCATTCACATTTAAGCACTTTATTTCATTTTGGTTTTGCCATCTAAATATTTTGACCTCTACACACCCCTTCACACACATTTACACTGAATTTCATTTGCAACTGGAATAGAAGACCATTGTTCTGCGTGCTCTGCAGAGAGACCAACCCACTGTCAGGCACTTTGCTTTGCATTCAGCCTCAGCACCAGCGTTCTCAATCAAAGCCCCTCTTAGGAACCTCGCACGAGTATGCACTATGCAAGAGTAATACAATGCACAGAGACACAGCATGATGAAACAAATAACTCTCTTGAGGAATGCATCACTAGGTAAAACGTGAAATAAGAGAAACTAAATGGCTGACACACATTACACACATTTTAACATTCATTGTTCGCATATCAATCCATGTTTGTGACATTAATGTTAAGGGCATGAAGATAGGACCAGTTTTAATGCCATACAGCAGATAACTGCCTTTACTGTAAGTAGGTATTTCTCCCCTTGCGCTTGACTTGGACATTTAGATTGATTTTCCAAGGGAACAAGAAACCTGCTCGTCTTTTGGAATAGCTTCATAAGGAAAAAATACAGCAGCTCCACTTATAAAAGTGACAGCGATCTGCAGCAAGGGTTGGAGGTGTCACATGAGGGAGGTTAGCATGACAAGGGGTCTCTGCACAATAAAAAAATACAAGATTTGCATTATAACACTTACTGTTACAGAAGACAAGGCACCAAATAACATGTGCTTGCTCCCACTCCTTCTTCGTGACGAATGGAGAAGGGGTGAGATTTATAATGGTTAATGACAGATAGCTGCCCTCAACCAGAGATGAAGACTCCGACGCCCAAAATCATGACGCTAAAAGCATCACTGACCTATAGCGGATACTGCCATAGACCTCAATGGAAATAAAGGGCTTTAGCAGTCAGACCTGCGTTGTGCTACACAGTATAGAAAGTTGGTTTACTGCCAGGCTTCAAAGCGAGGCAGGGCAGGCAGCCTGGGACAGACAGCTCAGACTTAAATGCATCAATTTGTTTAGAGATACAATCTTGTATCTCTAAACAAATCAATGTATTTTTTACATGAATGTGTAGGAATTTCAGAGGAGTGCAGCCCCTAAGTCCTTAAAGAGAAACCGCCCCTGCTGGGCCATACCAATCATGGCTCCCAAGGATTCCCTCCCTCACTACTCCCACATGCTCGCTCCCAAACGGTGCTCCCCTATCCCCCAACCTGTGTTGAGTGTTTTGGTATTGCACCTAAGATTGCTATCTCAAGAGGTGTTGGCGTCAGACCAAGCAATATCATATAATAAACTCATATAGTTAACCACATTTTCAACCAAAATATATGAATTACATTACAGTTCATCATCACCACACCTCTTCATAAAAAACAACTTAATTAGGCAAAAAATTGCCCCATAGATGCAGTGAATCAAGTTATCATTTATGGTATGCAATTACCCCTTAACTTTCATGTTAGCCTGGGTTTTGGCAGTCCTCAATTCACAAATTATCCCTAATATGTGATGTAGTATCATAGCTTTTGACTGAGAGCATGTCAAGAGATGAGCTCGTATGTGCACATTTCTGCACATCAACCAGGAATGCTGTTTGTGGCTGTCACGGCTGGTCTGATTTTAACCATGTATCAAGCAGTGTCTGTAGATTTAGAACCTTAAAAAGAAAGTCTTGTGTTCCTTTATTAGTAGCGTCCAAACTTAGAGTGTCCTGTAGGCTGCTACCCCCGTTGGGCATAATGCTCACAGATAGTGATGTCTTCTCATGCATCAAATGGTCAAGATCAACATCTCTGTTGGGCATATCATGGCAACTCTGTAGTTTGATCCAAATAAGATGGCTTTGGGGAATGCAGAGGTTGTGCAAAAATTGGATATGGTGTTATAATGGACACATGAATGCTACTTGGTCTGACCCTGACCCCTTCTGACTTATCTGTCGCACTGCGGCTATGGGTTGAGGCTATTCCACCATTGCTGCCACCAGGCTTTTCCCACACGTAGCCTTATCAGCAAAGCTACGGTCAATCGGTGACCCAAAACTGTACCTTTTACGAACTTCATCTCCATCCGTCAATTCGTCAATTGCAATGCTGGCTCCTGAATGAGGGGAGCAGGCAATGTAGAGTGTATTGTCTGTGTGAAAAGAGTTGGCAAAGTTATAAATCACAGCAGAGTCCCTATTGAATATTGCATGCTTTTGTCCCAAAGACATAGTTGGGCATTCTAAGATGGAATTCTCTTTGCCTGCTTTCACAGCTGCCATAAAAATGTTTTAAACGTATTTGTCTTTATAGGTAGTCTTTTTTAGCAGGTGTTTCACAAAATGAATATTGCTTCTTTTTCAGTCCTTTTCCTAGCTTTTACAGGTAGTTTAACCTATGTTTTGAAGAAATATATTTCACTGAATCTTCGCTGAGTATAAATACAGGCACTTTTACTGCATTCCCTGTAATACCGTTAGTGTCCCTGGTAAGATATCATTGGTGACCTGCTTAAAGTTCAGGTGTATTAACACAGTGCACTCCATTATATTTGAAGACACATACATTCCCACGTGATTGGTCAAAAGCAGCTTTTTTGGTATTGTATTTGGGCACAAATGCAGCTTCTCGGTGTATTGCCTTTGATAGCGCGTCAGAGCCTTGATAAGTAAACTTACAAGGAGACACACATAGGCCGACGAACCTTTTGACCATGTTCGGAGACTTCCCAGAACGAGATATCTTTTGGCATCACAATCAATATGACAATAACTCTATCAATGTTCGCAATACCTAATCAACAGGTTAATCAATAACATTTAATAAGGATCAATAAAGCGAACACACCTTAACCCTTCAGTCATGATAACCACACCAATTTAGTTGAGTTAGAATATTTATTTCCCTATTAGTTACAATCTAATATCATCTCCGTTAAACTCATTAGCAATCAATCTCATTAGTGACTCTTCAAACTTTGTAGTTAGAGCACACTTAACAAACACATAGAGAATAAACGTTCAGCATTAACATATCACTAGTAGAAACTACTTAGCAAAGTCTCAGTTTTGCAAGATTCAACAAAGCAAGAATTCAGTCATTTATCTATTTGCGCCAGATACTAGTGAACACCTTAACTAACCTCGAATTAGCATTAGCAAGTTGCGCTTCATGCAAAACAATTTAGCAAACACAAATTTGGAAAACATCTAACTATGGCCTCTATCAAAGAGCAGTTGGTACCTAGAAAGAAAAGGCAACCAGACAATTACAATTATCATCAGATAGTTACCCCTCCAAATGAATCAGCAAACAGCATCAGTCTTCGTCCTCAGGACATCAGTCGGCTCACCATCAGCAAGAACAGGACAGGGCAGGTCTAAGTACGGCATAGCTAAGAATAAGGCTCTTCCCTCATAAGGAGGAGAAGTAAGTATTAGGTAAGAACAAATAGAGGATGGTTTAAGTATCAGGAAGAATAGACGGCAAAGTCCCAAAGAATAATGGCAAAGTATGGCTCAGTGGAATGGCAAGGAATGATGAAGAATGGACGATTTCTCCTCGGGTCATGCGGTTATATCAAAACTGTCAAACTAGCCCTTAATTCCCTATTGGATCAATTTTGGTGCATCATTATCTCTGTCCAATAATTCTCCCCGCACCTTACTAGAATTTTCCACAAAACACAGTTCTCATGTAGTTGATTGGCTCCTGTAATTGACGTCTTTATCAGTAGGAATGTCAGGTAAGAAAAGTTACACTTTACGCTCCAGTCAATAGCCCCACTGTTTTCCCCTAGTCCAGGCAGCCTTGCACCTGTTACAAATTACACTGTTGCTTCAGCAAGAATGTCTCCTTGAGCAAGTCGGGTCCCATGAGAAAGAATTTACTACGACTACAAACACATCTCTAGCTTCTGGAAAAGTACAGCTTTGTGTCCTTCAGGAAAGCAGTACATTGCACGTTAGAAAAACACAGTTTAATATGAGACCAGGCGGCTAGGCCCAGACCCTTGCTAACTAAGGCCTAGTGATTAATTTATTAAAACCCTAATACATTACTTTAATCATAATATGCTAATACAAATCCATACATTAGTACATCATTCATTCGTCATTAATAAGTTCCATTAGCCTTTGTGTACCTTTGGTGGCATCTCCCCGTGGGCAAATTTCAAATGTGTGCATTCTTTTCTACGTTAACACATTTTCTATGCAGCTTCATTACAGAATATATTGTAAGCTTTCATGTTAATGTTGATTTTAAAAGTCACACTCCAACACCTTTAGTGAATTAAAACAGTCAGTTGTTTGCAAAATTGGATGGCTTGTTAAGTGAATTTCGTTGAGGATTTGATCACAGACAAATTCAGCAGTGTGTGGACAATGAACTGCTTTAATGGAAAAAGGGCAAAAAATACTATGGAACTGAGTCACAAAGGTATATACACATGTATATTTATTTACTCACATATATTTACTTCTGTACCTAGATGTAACTGTCCACTTTTTTGCTATTCACAATTTATGATTGAAGATTTTCGGAAATGAGGGGTGTCTCCAATTGTCTGAAATTACAGGGGTAAAGTTAATACTAGTAACTTTTCACCTATTGGTGCAAATTTCACTTTGGGAAAACATAGGAAACATTATTAAAGTGTATTATTTCTAAATAAAATAATTAATTATATTTTAGTGCATAAGTATAAAATAATTTTAAATATTTATTATTAAGCTGCAAACAATAAAATAAAATAAAATGTAACAAAACATTAACTCATCAACTTAACCCCTTTGCTGCCAGGCCTTTTCCCCCTCAGGTGCCAGGCCTGTTTTTTGGCTATTTGGGGAAGTTCGCACTTAGACCCTCTTAAAATTTTGTCCACATAAGCTACCCACACCAAATTTTCTTCCTTTTTTTCCAACATCCTAGGGATTCTAGAGGTACCCAGAGTTTTTGGGTTCCCCTGAAGGAGACCAAGAAACTAGCCAAAATACAGCGAAATGTTCATTTTTTTCAAAAAAGGAGAAAAAAGGGCTGCAGAAGAAGGCTTGTTATTTTTTCCCTGAAAATCACATCTACAAAGGGTTTGCGGTGTTGAAATCATCATCTTCCCAGCTTTCAGGATCAGGCAGGCTTGAATCAGAAAACCCAATTTTTCAACACAATTTTGGCATTTTAGTGGGACATACCCCATTTTTACTTTTTTTGGTGCTTTCAGCCTCTTTCCAGTTAGTGACAGAAATGGGTAAGAAACCAATGCTGGATCCCGGAAAGCTAAACATTTCTGAAAAGTAGACAAAATTCTGAATTCAGCAAGGGGTAATTTGTGTAGATCCTACAAGGGTTTTCTACAGAAAATAACAGCTGACATGAAAAAATATTGAAATTGAGGTAAAAAAAACAGCTGAAATGAAAAAATATTGAAATTGAGCTGAACAAAACAGCAATGTTTGTCCACGTTTTTCTCTGTATCTTTTTCCTGCAATGTCAGCTTTTTTAAAGCAATATACCGTTACATTTGCTGGACTCTTCTGGTTGCGAGGATATATAGAGCTTGTAGGTTCAAAAGGACACTAGGTACCCAGAGCCAATAATTGAGCTGCACCTTGCAAATGGTTTTCATTCTATATCGGGCATACAGCAATTCGTTTGCTGGAATATAAAGAGTGAAAAGTAGGTATCAAGAAAACATTTGTATTTCCAAAATGGGCACAAGATAAGGTGTTGAGAAGCAGTGGTTAGTTACACATCCCTGAATTCAGGGGTGCCCATACTAGCATGTGAATTACAGGGCATTTCTCAAATAGACGTCTTTTTTACACACTGTCTTACCTTTGGAAGGGAAACATGTAGAGACTGACAAGGGGCAATAACACTTGTTTTGCTATTCTGTGCTCCCGATAAAAATGGTACCTCACGTGCGTGGGTAGGTCTAGTGCTCATGACAGGAAACGCAACATGAACACATCACATTTTTACATTACAATCTGATGTGTTTTTTGCAAAGTGTCTAGATATAGATTTGGCCTCTAGCTCAGCCGACACCTAGGGATACCTACCAAACCTGCAAATTTTTGAAAACTAGACACCTAGGGGAATCCAAGATGGGATGTCTCGTGGGGCTCTCACCAGGTTCTATTACCCAGAATCCTTTGCAAACCTCAACAACGTGGCCAAAAAAACACTTTTTCCCCTCATTTCGGTGACAGAAAGTTCTGGAATCTGAGAGAAGACACAAATGTCCTTCCGTCAAGTGTTCCCCCAAAGCCTCCGGATACAAATGGTACCTCACTTGTGTAGGTAGGCCTAGCGCCTGTGACAAGAAATGCCCCACAACACAATGTGGATACATCACATTTTCCCAAAGAAAACAGAGATGTTTTTTGCAAAGTGTCTAGCTGTGGATTTTGGCCTGTAGCTCAGCTGGCACCTAGGGAAACCTAGGAAACCTGTGCATCTTTTAAAACTAGACACCTAGGGGAATCCAAGATGGGGTGACTTGTGGGGCTCTCATCATGTTCTGTTACCCAGAATCCTCTGCAAACCTCAAAATTTGGCAAAAAAATCACTTTTTCCTCCCATTTCGGTGACAGAAAGTTCTGGAATCTGAGAGGAGCCAGACGTTTCCTTTCACCCAGCGTCCCCCCAAGTCTCCCAATAAAAATGGTAACTCACTTGTGTGGGTAGGCCTAGAGCCGGCGACAGGAAATGCCCCAAAACACAACGTGGACACATCACATTTTCCCAAAGAAAACAGAGATGTTTTTTGCCAAGTGCCTAGCTGTGGATTTTGGCCTCTAGCTCAGCCGGCACCTAGGGAAACCCACCAAAACTGCACATTTTTAAAAACTAGACCGGGTGACTTCTGGGGCTCTCACCAGATTCTGTTACCCAGAATCCTTTGCAAACTTTACAATTTGACCAAAAACACACTTTTCCCTTTCATTTCAGTGACAGAAAGTTCTGGAATCTGAGAGGAGCCACAAATTTCCTTCCACCCAGTGTTCCTCCAAGCCTCCCAAGAAAAATGGTACCTCACTTGTGTGGGTAGGGCTAGCGCCCGTGACAGGAGATGCCCCAAAACAAAATGTGCAAAGTTACTGGCTGTGGATTTTGGCCTGTAGCTTAGCCGGCACCTAGGGAAATGTTGGAATTTGCTGTCAGAGTCACCAGATCCTCGGGGTCTGTGCACGTTCCCAACACTTCCACCAAAAGACAGCTCCAATACTGTGATTAGATTTGTCACAGAGTCTAAGAGAGTCCAAGTGGGGAAAAGGGTATTAGGAATGGAACAGCTGGGAAGGAGTCCTGTAGGAAGCAAAACTTAAAACGCACAGTATCAAAATGACATCACAAGAAATCAGTACTAGGTAATGACTCTAAGCATCGTCATTCTGAAAACATGAACAGCCTAAACATAGACTTAAAATGACTAGGCTTCAAGATGACTGGATACCTGTGAGGGAATCAAGAAATGGTTAAATGAAACTTTAAAATTCAAGTACTTTCCTTTGCATGAGAATCATGAAACAATCTGAATAATTTCTAAACCATCATATGAATCATTTTTGAGAAAACATATTAGGAACACACCACATTACATCTAGAACTCTGGGCTTTTTGTTTTCTCAAATTGTCGGAACATGAATTTGCGCACTTTGCAGATTTTCACATAGATAGTAAACACCATAGAAGGATTGTACACCATGAATAACACCACGTAGATTCAAGGAATAAATTACGCAACTTGTCAACTTGAAAACTTCCAAGTAAATGCCTTAGAATGGAAGCGCACAATGAATAACATGAATTAAGCACGATGAAAGAATTGCGCGTCTTTCCGATTCGAATGGCACCATGTAACTGCCAAGGAATGGTAGCGCACAATGAATATCAAGGGTTAAATCACAAGAACATGAATCGCGTGTCTTGCCGATTCGGATGCCACCATGAAACTGTCAAGGAATGGTAGCGCACAATAAACATCAAGGGTTAAATTACAAGAACATGAACCGCACATCTTGCCGATTCGAATGCCACCATGTAACTGTCAAGGAATCGTAGCGCACAATGAATATCAAGGGTTAAACCACAAGAACATGAATTGCGCGTCTTGCCGATTTGAATGCCACCATGTAACTGTCAAGAAATGGTAGCTCACAATGAATATCAAGGGTTAAATTACAAGAACATGAATCACGCGTCTTGCCGATTCATATGCCACCATGTAACTGTCAAGGAATGGTAGCGCACAATGAATATCAAGGATTAAATCACAAGAACAAGAATCGCGCGTCTTGCTGCTTCGAGTATCCGCATGCAAATGCCACGAAACGCCCAAGAGCACATTCACACGCACAAGAGTTCAAATGGTTTATCATGCAAGAATTAGGCCCAAGAACTCGAGCGTCCTCAATAACGGGGTCGATGGACAAAGGCAAAACTCTGTCTTACCGCCCTGATTAAGGATCACCAATGTAAATGAAGGGCAGAGTGCCATGGAAGATCAAAGTAGGCCACCGGAACAGGAGCTCAGGAAGTTGCTGCAGCTCTGCACCGGGACCTCTGAATAGTGAGCACGTGGAGCTGGGCTGGCTCCCTTATATAGAGTCCTGGCCCAGCCCACAAACCACACCCAGTCATACTGCAGGGAAAGCTTCTAGAAGGCCCTGGAAGGGGACCACACCCTGACACAGTCTGGAAACCTGCAGCAGTACATAGCATGTGAACAGTATTTATATGCATGCTGAACATAAGTCTTTAAGATTAAACTCTGCAATGCAAAAGGTTAAACAACGTCATATCATCACAATGCATAAATTATGTTAGCTTGAAACTGTTGGGTTTTTGCACTCTTGTCACCCGTAGAGGGCGCACTGCCCTGATGTTGACAGTACTCCCCTCTCCCAGATGCGCTCTAGGGCCTGGTTTGTCTGGATTGAGATGATGAAAACGCCTCACAAGTACTGGAGCATGGATATCAGATGCGGAAACCCATGAGTTACTTTCAGGGCCATAACCTTTCCATGAGATTAAGTACCATAGGTTACGCCCTCTCAGTTTAGAATCCAACACTTTCTTGAATCAATTTCTGGGTTTGATGCAAATGTTGAATGGTTTCTGACACAGCTGGAGTAAGAGAACATTCTTGAGGGATTGTTATGGGCAAGGTGTCAGGATGATAGCCAAACAAACCAAAAAAAGGTGTAACGCCAGTAGAAGTGTGGAATGAGTTATTGTAGGCTAACTCAGCTAACCAGAGCATTGATGTCCAAGAAAAAGTGCTTTTTCAGTGTAAGCACGTAGGTATTGCTTCAGAGTCTGATTTAATCTCTCCGTTTGACCATCTGTTTGAGGATGGTTGCTAGTAGATAGTGCAGATGTCACTTGGAGTGTTTTACACCATGTCTTCCAGAAATTGGAGGCAAATTGCGACTCCCAATCAGAGAGGATCATTTTTGGCAGTCCATGATAAGGAACCACTCTATTCAGTAAAATAGTTGCCAGTTCACTGGAGGTGGGCAATTTCTTACAGGCAATGAAATGTCCATATTTCGTGAGACTATCTACTACCACCAGAATTACTGAATGCTGTTGAACCACTGGCAGACCGGTAATAAAGTCTAAAGAAATGTGCTCCCACAGACGACTTGTGGGTGGGAGTGGATGCAACAACCCTTTCGGTTTTGAATGACTTGTTTTAGTACGAGCACAGACTTCGCAGTTGTTTACCATTGCTTTTACATCTTTTGTTAGGGTAGGCCACCAAAAATAGCGTTAGATTAATTCAAGAGTTTTAGGAGTACCTGGGTGACCTGCCGTAGGTATAACATGCAACCAATTAAACACTATCTTGCGAAGTTTGGTAGTGGGCACGAACAAACGAGCGTCATGAAAAAGTAGTCCTTGCTTGATTGACCTTTTGGGATCTGCTTGGGCCCATGTCTGCCATTTCTCGACAGTGAAAGAATTGCGGATGTCTTCAAAGAAATCTTCAGTCTTTATGATACATAGGACTTTGTCGGGAGCAATGATAGCTCTGGAGGTTTGAACTGCAGCCAACGTGGTAGACTCTTGGCGGGACAAGGCGTCAGCTTTGCGATTATCTTTACCAGGCCGGAAGGTTACCACAAAATCAAATTCGGCAAAAAACAGCATCCAGCGTAATTGCTGAGGAGTCAAAAGTCTGGCGGAACTCATGAATTGAAGATTACGATGATCAGTGTAGACCGTGACAGTGTATTTGGCACCCAACAAA
Organism: Pleurodeles waltl; assembly: GCF_031143425.1. NCBI lineage: Eukaryota > Metazoa > Chordata > Amphibia > Caudata > Salamandridae > Pleurodeles > Pleurodeles waltl. The sequence goes on along the minus strand of NC_090448.1, from coordinate 499,687,099 downwards.
TTATGGGGGTCATTCCAATGTTGGCGGGCGGCGGAGGCCGCCCGCCAGAATTCCCCCCTCCGAAATACCGCGCCGCGGTCAAAAGACCGCAGCGGGTATTACAAGTTTTCCCCTGGGCTGGCGGGCGGTTGCTGAAAAACCGCCCGCCAGCACAGGGGAAAACAACCTTCCCACGAGGATGCCGGCTCGTAATCGAGCCGGCGGAGTGGGAAGGTGCGACGGGTGCAGTGGCACCCGTCGCGTATTTCAGTGTCTGCAAGGCAGACACTGAAATACTTTGCGGGGCCCTCTTACGGGGGCCCCTGCCGATCCCATGCCATTGGCATGGGCACGGCAGGGGCCCGCGACCCCCCCTACCGCCATCCTGTTCATGGCGGCTTTCCCGCCATGAACAGGATGGCGGTAGGGGGGGTCGGAATCCTCATGGCTGCGGAGCGCGCTCCGCAGCCATGGAGGATTCACACGAGCAGCGGAAAGTCGGCGGGAGGCCGCTGACTTTCCGCTTCTGACCGCGGCTGAACCGCCGCGGTCAGAATGCTCGTTGGAGCACCGCCAGCCTGTTGGCGGTGCTCCCGTGGTCGGTGGCCCTGGCGGCCACCGGCCGCCAGGGTCAGAATGACCCTCTATGTCTCAATTCTTTAAAGGCATCACGAATTGCCAGAATCTCTTTTTCAGCAATGACATAGTTCTGTTCAGCTTCATTCAACTTCCGAGACATGTAGGCTACAGGATGAAGTTGACCAGTGTCCTTGTTTCGTTGCGACAAGACTTCTCCTATTGCCACATCTTAAGCATCAGCTTCCACTATGAAGGGTCGATCCGCTTCAGGATGAGTCAAGACTGGGGCAGTGGAGAAAGCTTCTTTCAAAGTTGAAAAGGCTTGGTCAGCTTCTGGGGACCATACAAATTTCTCCTTCTTTCTTAATAACTTAGTGATTGGAGCCACTGTCTGGGAGAATTGATTTTTTAATATCCGGTAAAAATTTGCAAACCCCAGAAAACATTGTGGCCCATATTTATACTTTTTGACGCAAAACTGCGCTAACGCAGTTTTGCGTCAAAAAAATTAGCGCCGGCTAACGCCATTCTGAAGCGCCATGCGGGCGCCGTATTTATTGAATGACGTTAGCCGGCATTAGCCGCCGGCGCCGTCTGGTGTGCGTTAAAAAAAACAACGTACACCAGGCAGCACCGGCGTAGGGGGATATGGGGCTTGGGCGTCAAGAAATGGGGCAAGTCAGGTTGAGGCAATTTTTTCGCCTCAACCCGATTTGCGCCATTTTTTTTCACTCCCAACCCCCATAGAAATGACTCCTGTCTTAGCAAAGACAGGAGTCATGCCCCCTTGCCCAATGGCCATGCCCAGGGGACTTATGTCCCCTGGGCATGGTCATTGGGCATAGTGGCATGTAGGGGGGCACAAATCAGGCCCCCCTATGCCACCAAAAAAATTAAAATAAAAACTTACCTGAACTTACCTTAATGTCCCTGGGATGGGTCCCTCCAGCCTTGGGTGTCCTCCTGGGGTGGGCAAGGGTGACAGGGGGTGTCCCTGGGGGCATGGGAGGGCACCTCTGGGCTCCTTCAGAGCCCACAGGTCCCTTAACGCCTGCCTTTTGCAGGCGCTAAAAAACGGCGCAAAAGCGGCCGTACGTCATTTTTTTTGACCCGCCCACTCCCGGGCGTGAATTTTGCCTGGGAGTATAAATCCGACGCACATGCCTCGGAGTCGATTTTTTAGACGGGAACGCCTACCTTGCATATAATTAACGCAAAGTAGGTGTCCACGCTAAAAAATGACGCTAACTCCATGGACTTTGGCGCTAGACGCGTCTAACGGCAAAGTATAAATATGGAGTTCGTTTTGCGTCGAAATTGCGTCAAAAAAAACGACGCAATTACGGCGCAAACGGAGTATAAATATGCCCCTGTATATCATGCCACCATGTAACTGTCAAGGAATGGTATTGCACAATGAATATCAAGGGTTAAATCACAAGAACATGTATTGCACGTCTTGCCGATTCGAATGCCACCATGAAACTGTCAAGGAATGGTAGCGCACAATAAACATCAAGGGTTAAATCACAAGAACATGAATTGCGCGTCTTGCCGATTCGAATGCCACCATGTAACTGTCAAGAAATGGTAGCGCACAATGAATATCAAGGGTTAAATCACAAGAACAGGAATCACGCGTCTTGCCGATTCGAATGCCACCATGTAACTGTCAAGAAATGGTAGTGCACAATGAATATCAAGGGTTAAATCACAAGAACATGAATCACACGTCTTGCTGATTCAAATGCCACCATGTAACTGTCAAGGAATGGTAGCGCACAATGAATATCAAGGGTTAAATCACAAGAACATCAATTGCGCGTCATGCCAATTCGAGTATCAGCATGCAAATGCCACGAAACGCCCAAGCGCACATTCACACACGCAAGAGTTAAAATGGTTTATCATGCAAGAATTAGGCCCAAGAACTCAAGCGTCCCGATAACGGGGTCGGGGGCCCAGCCCAACCTCCATCTTACCGCCCTGATTAAGGATCACCAATGTAAATGAAGGGCAGAGGACTGGAAGATCAAAGTAGGCCACTTGAACAGGAGCTCAGGAAGTTGCTGCTGCTCTGCACCGGGACATCTGAATAGTGAGCACGTGGAGCTGGGCTGGCTCCCTTATATAGAGTCTTGGCCCAGCCCACAAACTACACCCAGGCATGCTGCAGGGAAAGCTTCTAGAAGGCCCTTGAAGGGGAACACACCCTGACACAGTCTGGAAACCTGCAGCAGTACATATTATGTGAACAGTATTTATATTCATGCTGAACATAAGTCTTTAAGATTCTGCAATGCAAAAAGTTAAACAACGAGATATCATCACAATGCATAAATTATGTTAGCTTGAAACTGTTGGGTTTTTGCATTCTTGTCACCTGTAGAGCGGGCACTGCCCTGATGTTAAGATTTGCCGATTTGCAGGGTCATCCCCCATCTTTTTGCCTCCTGCCTCCTATTTTTTCTGATCTGTTGCTATTGGCTCTTGAACTCTGAGCACTTTACCACTACTAACCAGTGGTAAAGTGCATATGCTCTCTGTGTAAATTGTATTATTGATTGGTTTATCTATGATTGACATATTTGATTTACTAGTAAGTCCCTAGTAAAGTGCACTAGAGGTGCCAGGGCCTGGAAATCAAATGCTACTAGTAGCCCTGCAGCACTGGTTGTGCCACCCACATAAGTAGTTCTGAGATTATGTCTCAGACCTGCCACTGCAGTGTCTGTGTGTGCAGTTCATAACTGTAAATTCAACTTGGCAAGTGTACCCACTTGCCAGGCCTAAACCTTCCCTTTTCTTACACGTAATACACCCCTAAGGTAGGCCCTAGGTAGCCTCAAGGGCAGGGTGCAGTGTATGGTTAAGGTAGGAGATATAGTAATGTGTTTTATATGGCTTGACAGTGAAATATTGCTAAATTCGTTTTTCACTGTTGCAAGGCCTGTCCCTCTCATAGGTTAACATAGGGGCTACCTTTAAATCTGATTAAAGTGTAGATTCCCTTAGGGAGAGGATGGACATGTGGAGTTTGGGGTCTCTGAGCTCACAAATTAAAAATACATCTTTTAGTAAAGTTGATTTTAAGATTGTGGGGGTCATTCTGACCCCGGCGGTCTAAGACCGCTGGGGCCAGGGTCGGCGGAAGCACCGCCGACAGGCCGGCGGTGCCCCGCAGGGCATTCTGACCGCGGCGGTTCGGCCGCGGTCAGAAGAGGCAAACCGGCGGTCTCCCGCCGGTTTACCGCTGCCCTTAGAATCCCCCATGGCGGCGCAGCTTGCTGCGCCGCCATGGGGGATTCTGACACCCCCTACCGCCATCCTGTTCCTGGCGGTTCGCCCGCCAGGAACAGGATGGCGGTAGGGGGTGCCGCGGGGCCCCTGGGGGCCCCTGCCGTGCCCATGCCAATGGCATGGGCACGGCAGGGGCCCCCGTAAGAGGGCCCCGCAAAGTATTTCAGTGTCTGCTAAGCAGACACTGAAATACGCGACGGGTGCAACTGCACCCGTCGCACCCCTGCAACTCCGCCGGCTCAATTCTGAGCCGGCGTCCTCGTTGCAAGGGCATTTCCTCTGGGCCGGCGGGCGCTCTTTTGGAGAGCACCCGCCGGCCCAGAGGAAATGTCTAAATGGCCGCCGCGGTCTTTTGACCGCGGTGCGGTCATTCTGCGGCGGTACCTTGGCGGACGGCCTCCGCCGTCCGCCAGGGTCATAATCAGGCCCTGTGTGTTTGAAAATGGCACTTTTAGAAAGTTGGCATTTTCTTGCTTAAACCATTCTGTGACTCTGCCTGTTTGTGGATTCTCTGTCTGAATCAGTTTGACAGTTGGGCTGGGTGCACCTCACACTAGACAGTGATACAAAGGGAGCTGGGGTGTAGTCTGCATTTCCTGATGAGCCATCTGTGCTAGGAGGGAGGGGAGAAGTGGTCACTCACACCTGAAAGGGTTGTGCTTGCCCTCACACAATGCAGTCTCCAACCCACTGGTGAGTGTCTGGGGCCTGGCCTGGGCAAGGCAGGATTTCATATTCTAGAGAGACTTTGCTTTGAAGTAGGCCTACTTAAAAGGAGAAAATGGGCACCGAAAACCACAGACTTTAGAACACTTCTGGAAACCAAGAGGAACCTCTGCCCAGAGAAGAGCTGAGGATGCCTGTGAATGTGCTTTGTGGAGCTATCCTGCAGTTGCTGCTTCTGCCAGAGTAAGAGGGCAAAGCCTGGACTTTATGTTCCTTCCATCTTGTGGAGATCTCCGGGGGCTTGATTTAGAGCTTGCCACCTGTTGTTTGAAGTCTCAGGGACGGCAAAGAATTATCTCTGCCAGCACCTGGAGTCTCTGGAGAGACTCCCACTCTGCCAAGGGGTGCCCACCCAGTTCCTGGGGGCCCTAAAAGGAGAAGCTGGCAGCCTAAGAGGAAGAAATCCACGCACAGAACACCGTGCAGGAAAAGATCAACGCAACTCTGATCTGCGGCTGAAAAATCAACGCGCCGCCGGCTTTGCGGCCGAAAATCGATGCTCGGCTGCAACGCAACCCGAACATCGACACACGGAGCTGGAGGAATGTTGCGTAGCATCGCTGTCGGAGGCTGGTGAGATTGGAACTAGCGCTGCGTGGTTTTCGGATCATCGTGCAGCCGGATTTCCGGCGCAAACACCGCTGGGCTTTTAAAAATGATGCAAGGCCTGCCTGGACCCGAGAGTGCTGACCGGATCGACGCATTGCTCTCCTGCGGAGAGAAGAAACGATGCTCCCGACCTGACGAAAGGAGAAAAAACGGTGCGTGATACTGACGCATCGCAAGCTCTTTTTGACACACACTTGCTCGTGCAGGGGTTATTTTTGATGCGCCTAAGGTACATTTTCACGCTAACTGTGTTAGTGTGTGTTTAAAACTACATGAAGACTCTTTTTGCTTTCTAATTGATAACTTGACATGTGTATTGTGGGTTTTTGACAATTTGGTCTTGTTTTGTTTAGATACATATTCTCTATTTTTCTAAACCCTTGTTGTGTCATTTTGAAGTGTTTTTCTTAAGTTACTGTGTGTGTTGGTACAAATACTTTGCACCTAGCACTCTGAAGTTAAGCCTACTGCTCGTGCCAAGCTACCAAGGGGGTAAGCAGGGGTTAGCTGAGGGTGATTATCTTTTTCCCTGACTACAGTGAGGGTCCTTGCTTGGACAGGGGGTAACCTGGCTGCCAACCAAGGACCCCATTTCTAACAGGAAACCTAACAAACCTGCACATTTGTTAAAACTAGACACCTAGGGGAATCCAAGATGGGGTGCCTTGTGGGGCTCTCACCAGGTTCTGTTACATAGAATCCTTTGCAAACCTCAAAATTTGCCCCCAAAAAAATGTTTTGCTCACATTTCCGTGACAGAAAGTTTTGGAATCTGAGAGGAGCGACAAATTTCCTTCCACTCCGCGTTCCCCTAAGTCTCCCAATAAAAATGGTCCCTCACTTGTGTGGGTAGGCCTAGTGCTCACAACAGGAATTGCCCCAAAACACTATCCGGACACATCAAAATTATCAAATACAAAACTACCTGTTTTTGCGGGTGAGGGCACCTGCGTTTATGGTCCTGGGTTCAGAAGCCATCTAGGGAAACCTACTAAACCCAGACATTTCTGAAAACTAGACACCCGAGGGAGTCCAGGGAGGTGTGACTTGCATGGATCCCCCAATGTTTTCATACCCAGGACCCTCAGCAAACCTCAAATTTAGCTAAAAAAAAAACAAAATTTCCCACATTTCTGTATGGGATCACCGCACCGGGACACATTTCCTGCCACCCAATGTTCCCCTCCGTCTGTCAGTAAAAATTATACCTCACTTGTGTAGGTGGGCCAAGTGCCTGTGACAGGGAAGAGCCAAAAACATGTCGAAATTGAGGGACAAACAAAGCACGTCCAAAAGGGCAGTTTGAAAAAAAACATTTTTAGGCTTACAAGTGCAGCAGAATTTTTATAGATGAGAAAATGTTGGGTGGTAGGAAGTTTTTGGGTTGCTGCAGATTCTGGAAGGTTCCATCACAAACATGTGGGAAAAATGTGCGATTTCCAGCAAAGTTGGAGGTTTGCAGGGCATTGTGGGTAAGAAAATGGTGTGGGGTGCATGTGAAGCGCAGCACCCTGGAATCAACCAGATGCTTAGTTTTCAGATGTGTCTAGGTCTTGTGGATTTTTCTACATGGCAGTATCCTAAAGTCCAAAAAGTGCAGCCCTCACCGTTCCAAGTGAGACAATTTTGAGAGTTACCAAGCTCCCATGGCTCAAATGTAAAACCAAAACCCAACATAATCAAATGTCCTCTTGCTTGCCGTGGGATAAGATGTTTTAGTGTGCTGGAGAGAGCTGAAAGACTGTTACCCCCTTCAGTTGGTTGGTAGCCACCACTCCACTATTTTTTTTCTTTTAATTCCCTTGCATCTAGTAGACTTTCTGCCCCCCCGGGGTGTGGATCGGGTGTAATTGCCCACGCTGCCCACTGGGCAGAAGAACTTTGGCCCCATTTATTTGGGGTGGGGTATGGCCATACCCCCACTCTCTTATTTTGAAAAAAAAATCTTCCCTGGTCTCTGGTGAGCTTTCTGCCCCCCTTTGGGCAGGTGGGCCTTGCAAAAACAGGCCGATCTACCCCGAAGTGGGGCAGATATACCCAACAGTAATGTGTCCCCATGGGGAGCGACCCTTGCCCAAGGGGCTTCCCCCCAAACAAAACAAACACACACACCAATCCCTGGTGTCTAGTGGTTTCTGCCCCCCTTGGGGGCAGATTGGCCTAACAAAAATAGGCCGATATGCCCCCAATGGGGCAGAAATGACCTAAATACAATTTGTCCCGCAGGGGAGCGAACCTTGCCTAAGGGGTCGCTCCCCATACATAAAAACATAAAGTAATTAAAAATATATTTAGATCCCTGGTGTCTAGAGGTTTCTGCCCCCCCAGGGGCAGAAAAGGCCTACAAATATTTGTCTCCCCTGGGAGCGGCCCTTGCCCAAGGGGCTGCTCCCCTTATGCGTAAGTATGATAAAAAAAATCTAAAAAGTTTATAATTTGTTTTTATTTTCAAATTAATTTAATTATTTAATTTAAAAAAATAGATAATGTAGGTTATGTAATGTGGCGACTGAAGCAGGAAGAATGTGTATGGTGGTGTGCGACTTATAGTAAAATGAAGATGGTGCCTTAATTATAAATATAACTTCTAACGAGGGGTGTGGAAATTTTAAATTTAACTTAGAACTAAAACATTATCATTTCTCCCATTTAGAAAGTTTAAGTTTGGGTTGCATATGTAGAATAAATAAAGATTTCCTAACTACAACTTAGCTTTATCCTTTGTTTGTTCATTACATTTAAATTGCTTTTGTTTTGTTTTTTAATAAAAATGTGTTTCAAATCATAGTGCAATTTAATTGAGCATTGTGAAGTGTAGTGTGTACATTATAGTATATGACAGCTTTGTACAGTGCAGTGCCATAGAGTATAATGTTGGAGACTGTAATACAGTGGAGTGAAGTAGAGTGGATTGGCTTTTCATACAGGGGAGTAAAGTTTTATATAGTGGACTGGTGTGGTGTTTCATATAGTGGAGTGGAGTATGGTAGACTGTTGGAGCATGTTCTACAGTGGGGTGCCTTGCTATATAGTACAGTTGAGTCTCGTACAGTGGAGTATTGTCGCCTGTAGTGTTGTAGATTTCAGTGTCATGGAGTGGAATGCCATTGAGTGGTATACAGGTGAGTAGAGTGACATAGAATGGCTTAGAGAGGCATACAGTGTGGTACAGTGTCATACAGTGGCATTAAGTGTAGTAGTGTTTGTAGAGGGAAGTTTTATAGTGTACAGTAGAGTGTTGCAGAGTGCAGTGCTGTGCATTGGAGCATCATCCCGTGGCAGACAGTGGGCTAAACTGCTGTACAGTGTAGTCGAGTGGAGTTGCATAGTATAGAGTGGACTAAAGGGTCATATTGTGAAATAGCGTCTCATATAGCACAGTATTGTGAAGTCTAGTACACTGTAGTGGCGTACCTTACAGTAGAAAAAAGTGTTATGGAGAAGGTGCCATATTGCATAGCAGAGTGGCGTGTTGTGTTGTACAGTGTGTGAAACTGTTGTGGAGTGGAGTACATTGTGGTGGCACAGAGTGGAGGAAAATGTTGTACAGAAAAGTGAGACCGAGTTGACTAGAATGTGGTACAGTGTGCTACAGTGAAGTGGCACATAGTGTTGGAGAGTGTAGTGGCACAGAATGCCACTGAGTAAAGCAGCATAGAGTTGAGTGGCATAAAATGGAATAGTGTACAATGGAGTGTTATACAGTGAAGTGGCATCAAATGGAATAGAGGTCAGTGGAGTGATGTACACTGGAGTGGTGTAGAGTAGAGTAGAGGTCAATTAAGTTGCATATAGTAGAGTGTGATTGACTAGATTGGCATACAGTGGAGTGGAATAGAGTGGAATAGTTTACAGTGGAGAGGGGGCCATAAAGTGGAATAGCATTTCATGGAGTGGCGTAGAGTGGAGTGGCATACACTAGAATAGCATAGATTGGAGTGACATACAATGCACTGTTGTACAGTTGAATAGCATATAGTTGAAGTAGCATGCATCTGAGAAGCATAGACTGTGGTGGCATATACTGGGGTGGCGTACAGTACAATAGAGTAGAGTGAAATAGCATAGAGGGGAATGGCGTAGAGTGGGTTTGCATACAGTTAAGTAACGTTGAGTACACTGGCGTACAGTGGGGTGTCAAAGACTGGAGTGCCCTACAGTGGATTAGCATACAGTGGAGTGGCGTAAAATGGAGTGCCGTAGAGTGGTACAGCATAAAGTATAGTGGCAATGTTCAGTTAAACAATCACAAATGGTGTGGTGGAGTGGAACCAAGAGAGGGAGAATTTGTCTACTCTGATTAGCATGACTCATTGCTGAGTACCTGTGCCTATAGGGAATGCTAGGTTAACCTAGATGGAGTTTTCCTTAATGGAAAAGGTGGTCTCACACACTTTTCGTGCCTTGCTTCATCATTGACCATCTCTCCCCACTCTGGTAGGACAATGCCACCAGGGCGGAGTCAACCTCTTCGTAAGATCTACACCAGAGGGAGTTCTTATATAAATATTACTGGACAAGAAGAGGGATCCAGCTAGAGTACAAAATACTCCTCGGACTGCCGGTACAATGCACCTTCTTAGTGGTGTCCATGGGTATGATTTAAAAAACTGGGAAAGTAAGAAGAGCCTGATTACCCTAACTGTCTATGGAAGCCAACATGTTTCTGCCCTCACTGTGAGCATAGCTAGGTCTGGGGTGTTCAGCAGGGCTCAGGATCCCTAGTAACTTAGCAAGAGGTTTATTACTGAAACAAACTGAAAGCACACACTCAGGACCTACCTAAGTGAGGATCGAACTATGGGTACCTAGACAATGGGGAGCAAAGGGGAACATGGTAAGTCCTGCTCACCCATGAGGGCATAATGTAATCTCCATTCAAGCTGTTGGAGAGTGGCCAAGTACACACACATGAGCATGCAAAAATGACAATCACTGCAAACCACAGCAAACACTTGTGTGAAAAGGTGCTGGAAAAACCTAGCATTCTCAAAGAGACCATATCAACTACATATCTCGAAGTATCACAGTATTTCGGATCCATCTTTGATGGGGCCCGAAAAACCTAGTGACAGGTATCTTAAGTAAGCACACTGCGCAAAAGGAGGGCACAGGCAGCTGGAAACCACAGTAAGGATCTACAATGGATTAGACCAGCATACCAGGCGCTAGCCGCCAATGTCTAACCAATGATACAGGGTATCTTGTAAGGTACTTTTCTTCAGGTCACTGCTACGATTTGGAATTCCCATGATTCTTGTGCACCCTCTGTGATATCATCTATATATGTATATATCACTCCTTTCTTAGCTGTACTTCAATTTGTTTTTAACAAGTGTTCACAAACTCCCCCAAAAACATAAGAAAGAAAGGAAATGTCTTTAAAACATCTTTCTTAATTTTCCTTAAATATGTTTGTTACAACTGATCACTAATACCACAAAAAAGATAAGAGGGACACAAAATGTTAGTATGTGATTTAAGTCAAAAAGGGAAGCAGTTTATGCAGATATGGCATAGGTTTGACATAAAAGTTTCCTATGAAAATTCACAACACATTCATACATGTGAGATAACACCAAGAGTGTAAGTTCAATTACAAACACTGTATTAATGTTGCACAATAAATATAATGGTGCAAATGTGGACCTATGCTGGGCTAATAGGGCTTAGAGTTGGTGGAGCAGGATCCTGCAACTACAGGTTTTCTGATGTATACAGGCCTGGAATTATCAGGTACACATACTCCGGACCCGATAATTCTGGTTGCAAATTTCGGGCTTCCGTTTCAGAACTACAAGGGCTGTTGGCAGCTATTCCACCAGGCCCCTGACTGCCCTCATCCTTCAGCTGGGTCAGCAGAAGCAGATCCCTCCATCTGAAGTAAAAAGAAACCTGCCCTCCTACAGCTTCCTTTCCGCTCTCACGGGCAAAAGAAAAAGCCCCTTTAAGATTTACCACCTGATCCAAGCATGTGTTTCCTGATTCTGGCCCATGATTTTCCCTGGAAGGAGGAAAAACATAAGGAATTCTACCTGGTATTCCAGATTCCATACAATATTCCAGATTCTGGGGGAACTAACTTGAAGTCCCTGTTATGTCATAAGGAGATAATACCCAGTATTGTTAATTCTGGCCAAAGTATCTCCCTGTAATGGGGTCCTTATTCTTGAATTACCATTTAGATCAAGGTTGTTACTCCAACTATGACCCAGAAGTCAGCATTCATGATACTGACCAAAGCCACTGGAACCAAAGCCACTGGAATAAGACTACTGACATCTCTCTACATCACACTTTAGAGTTGAGCCGTCTAGTGAACAAATTCACATTGTATTGGCACGTTACAGATGTGAATATCTTAAACAAAAAGACTCCAAGAAAAGGTCTCAGATAAAGGCAAAATTACTTCAGATTATCATTCCACTGAAATCTAATGGAAACTCTTGCTCTAAGCATGACGTTATTGCATTGCATTTTACGACTGCAGGTATCTTTGACAATTTAAGCTTCCTAGCCCAATTATTTTTTTCAAAGTTTTATTATTCCTTCTTCTATAAACCTATGTTCCTTTCACCCTAAACCAAACAATTCAGTAAGAAAACAATGTTGAATGAAGCACTGAGTCATAAAATTTGATATCTTATTAAGTTATTTATTGAAGATATATTGCTACAGTCGCAGTTCGCGGGGTGTGGAATGGGCGGTGAGGCGTGAGGAGGGGTGGAGAGGGAATAAACTTTAATTTAATTAAAAAAAAACACTTACCTTCATTGGTGCAGTGCCACTCCGCTCCTCCGTCACAGGCAGTAGACACAGGCTCCTAGCCTGCCCTGCTGCCAATCCTGACGCTGCTCAGAGCAGCGTCAGGATTGGCTGGGAGCGCCCAGCCAGGGCACTCCCAGACAGACCGGGAGCCTATGCAAGCTCCCTTTAGCTGGAGAGAGCCTGCTGCGCATGTGTGTTTGGTCGGCCAAAGACAGCCGGACAAACAAACAGGCACTCTGAGGGGGAGTGCAAAGCTCGTCACCCCGTGGCCCCGCCCCTTTACAAGAAAACGATAATAAACACAGTTTATTATTGTTTTCTTGTAAAGGTTTTGCAGCTGCTGCTGCTGCTGGCGGGGACGAAACTCCTCCGCTCTAATGGAGGAGCCACCCCTGTATTGCTAATGGGAAATGCCCTCAGCCCAGTAGGTTAGACTCTTCCATTACTTTGTAACAGGCATCAGTGAGTCTCATCAGGGAAGGGTCAGTAAATCACCCTTCAGAACAGTAACTCAATTGCTATGCGATTCTTTCACAATAGGTGTCAGTGCTTTCGTAATTTTCTACTGTGCTAGTCATTGGAGCTGTGTAAAAAAACAGTAAGGACCTGATTATGACTGTAGGTGTTATTTAACACACCTGATAAATAATGATTTCACAGGGTATGTTATTTATCAAGTGCAAAAAACACCTATTACCAGTTTGTGGGAAATAACATGCAGATTTTGGTGTTTAACACACAAAAAAACTGCATCATACCATAAATACCGTATGCTTTTCCCCGTTTTAATTTTGGCAAGTTTGACCTGCCGTATTTAATGAAGGTTGAGTTATTTAACACATCTAATAATTAACAGATGTGATAAATACCTTCAAATCCATAATTCTGACCCATACTTAAACATGGATATACGCATGAGTCGGAATTACCTGACCCACTCATTATCAGGCCCTTAGTGTTTCATACAGCCAGGTGGTGGGTAACTAATCAGTGGGAAGCTGACAGAAGTTCTAGATCTGTCTGGGACTAAACAATGATGGTCTATGCACTTACACCTGCCCTGTTAGAATTGTACAGCAATATAGATTTGATGAAACAAACGCAAATTGTCACAACCACTGAGACACCACCCCATTGGACTGAATCTTTTGAATAACTAAAAAGAAGCCTCAGTAGACTACCATTTCCTTACACTCCAACACATTTGGATGCAGCCGGGACACTTTTGTGTTACAGTATGTGCTGGTGGCACATTTGTGTACATGCACTATGCTGTTAGCAGTAGACATGAACTGTTAGGCTCTCCGTCTATACTTGTGTCTAAATTGATAAATTTTGATACTTTCAATAAGCAAGTAAAACTGTGTGCCAGAGTATCAATTTTGATTTGATCTTTGTGTGTCTCACAATGAATTAACTACATCTTTATGTTAGTCCCAAGAGAAATGTTCGTTAAGTCAGTGCAATCTTTCAAAATCACCATCATTTCACGTTAATTATCAAAAATTCCCAAAAATATGCCACTTTTTCACATAACATAACTTCGTCTTTTCCAGTAAAAAGTCCTATTGCAGGAGCACAGAAACAATGAGAATGAACAGAACACGAGCAGCTGCTCCGAGCACTTGAGTTTTTGTGCTGTTTGTTCAGCACAAAATGTGTCCTTGTGTCCATAATAGATGCAAGGACGCATTTCACACTAAAATATAGTGCTAACTGAAAGATTTGCATTTCTCATAATTCCATGTAATTTTTCCAAAATGTCATGTAATTACACAAAAGGATATAACTCGAATTTCACACACCATTACTTCAGATACTTGATCCACTGAGGGGTGGAAGCCAATTTTTTCTTAAACTTAATTTGCAGTAACGTATGTGGCATATAAACATACACAAACAGTGACGACCCATGTTTCAATTTTTGTTATTTTTTTCTACTATATAAATGTGTTTTAGCGTTGTGAATTTCAAAGCAACCCACTATATTTTTGACTGACACATAGAAAATAGACGACTTCCCTGTGATGATGCTCAAGGTAAAAGCAACGTACTCTAAGGGGACACATACCATGTTTTCACAAGAGTGCAATCATTCTGGTCTTTAACATACAACAATGTAATTATGCTTTTAGTGTGAAGCCCTAGCATACATTCTAATAGACCAGTTAAAAATATTGTTGCTCCATCTACTGCTGAAGTTAAAGCACTAGAAATGTTTTAAAAGTTCTGCAAATGTAAAGAAATTTGTAATTGGAGGCTAAAAAGTAAGGTATAGTAGAATTCCATAAATATAAAAATTGCTAGTACCGTCAGATTGATTCCTGGGAACAGGGCAAGTGCATCAAACAGAATATAATAAGGACAGTGAGTTGCCTTAATTGAATCTAGAAAACTCAAATTTTCCCATTAAAATTAAAATTTTAATTTGTATCTAAATTTTCTTTTGAATTAAATAAAATATTTAATTTGTGCATATGTTGGATGAATGGTTTTTCTGTATTTTTTGTGTATTGTTTTGCAGCTCAAATCATTGGAAATGCTTGGGCCAGGGTCCCCAGCCTCCGGTGGGGAATTTGTGAATTCAAATATAGATTTAGTGTAGCTCCAGGGTTCTAATAATGACCACGCAAGGTTCACAGAAATCAAAATATTAGGAATCACTGATCTATCCCATATGAATTCAAATTCATCCTGCAGAAATCATTTCTAACTGGTCAAGTTGAATTTTCACCAGAGATCAAAGTTAGTCTAAGTTCCATAACCAAAGTACTACGACATGCAAGCCTGGAAAGTAATTATAGCATGTCTTTTGTAGCACCTCATGCAATGACCTTGCAAAGCTTTGACTGATTTTTTGTGTGCTAAATTATTTTCAACCTTCCAAACCAAAAGTGTGTGCCAGAGAAATATTTGTGTACCTCTTGGGCCATTCCACATAGTTCAGGAGGAGCAGATATCAGATAAGAGACAAGCCACACTAACAACTCTCTGTATTCACTTTATTTTCTAAATGATGACAGCAATCCAGGCCTGTCCCAGGCGAAGTGATTATTGTGCTCGAGGACGAATGTATTCATAGTATCTTCAAGGATCAAATATATGGAGGATATCAAACATGTTTTGATTATGGTAAGAGATTTTGCTACAGTTGGGCAACTAACGTAAATCAGAGTCATTACTAAGCGTTAGTGATGTGAAGTGATGATTGATAATAGCAATAACTACAGTCTATCCAGAAAGTACAATAAAAAGGGTTATATTGCTTGTGACTGTAAGATCTGCATTAAATATTGCAAAACGTAAAGAGGTACGAGGCCCGATATGGAATTAATTAGTAATACTTCATTTGGAGGGGAATCTAACAGTGTTTTTACCCACATCAAACTGTATCTAAGATGGGTTCCCTTTGGTATTTAACATATTCCTCAAGGAATCATAGGATTTTCCATTAGCACCCAACTCCAAATCATGCCCTGGGTTATTTACCAATGAAATCACAACAGCAGAGGAAGATACATTTGTTGGCGGTGCGCTGATGGGTGGAACATTACTGCTAATCAGTGTTTAGGATCTGCTTCTGGGTGTTGGCTGTTAAGCATAGCAACAGTGGCGATTATGATCTGCAACACAGAGTGTCCCATACTAAAATCGAGGCTTGCTTGACGTCGACACATATGATACACTGTGATGAGGATTTTCAAAGCCAGTTCTTAAGCCATAGGGTAATTTTGATCTGTCGTCGAAAGTATCTTTAAGCGATCCATGAGAACGGAGGAGTTTCTTGAGCTGCCCTACGATCTCGTGCTCCGGCACGGCCAGGGTGTTAATGTTGAATCCCATCATCCTAGTAATAGTGTCTTTAAAGTCAACAAGCTGTGGTTTGAAAGGAGAAAAAAATAACAATTACTCCTCTATCCAGAGTGTTTTTACACCTGAACAACCCCATAACATCGTGTCCTTTGTCATTAGACCAATCGCATTAGGAAAACCTTTCCACACCAAGCTGCCATTAGAAGAAATACGCATGAATGTGCTCGTGCCCAGTTTTCACAGCTATTGACAATAGCTTATAATTAAATACCAGGTTACTAATACAGGCTGTCTGCCTATTCTTCTCAAAGACAGTTCACAACTTCTGTGGGACAAAAAAAAAACTATTTTGGGGGGATTTGTTTAATAGTCTCTTAAAACTCTTCAAGGATCCGTCATGTTCACAAAATTACAGCTAATGGGCGCCTCAATCACCAAAACCATTCAATCGGCCTCGCAAAAGTTGCTAAAAGATCCTAATGACTCGCTTCAATAGAGAAGTTACTCACCTGCTTTTCTCTGCGCGCCACTTCTTCGAGAGCTCTCTTTGCGGTGTGTAGCTCATTAGTGACAGCTTCCAGCATGTGCTGAGCCCTCGCCTTTTCTCCTCTCGTCTCCAGTTCGCTGTAGTCCAACTCGGTTTTCAAGCTGACCACTTTTTTAGCAGCTTTCTCTTTAATTCTTTCAAGTTTCTCCAAAGAAGAATTTAGCTCGTCGATAATTTTGTTCTGTTCAGTAGTTTTGTTCTGAGGGGGAAAAATACATTTTCCAACGAAGTAAGGATGGGCAGCTGTAGTTTACATCTAGGCTAAAAAAACACGGTTTACATTCAAGCCAAAAAAACGAGACAATATCCTAAGGCCTGAGTAACAATCTACACGCTAAAACCCGTAGCTGTAAATGAAAAAGTTTATGGATGGGTTGGATTTTTTTGTTAATGGCCTTTTTTTTAATGGCTTTTGAAGCAATAAACACTGAAACAAACGAAATAGATTTCGCAAATATATTTTTCTGGAAGACAACCAGAGTTTTGTCTGCATACCTCCAGTCTTTATCTTTACCATAAAATAACCTTCATTTCTTAAAAAAGATCCTTATGTAAAAATGGAGGAGGTCTACGTCCACGTGGTCCATTTACTCTCTAAAATCAGAGAAACTTCACATCTGCGCTAGCGTAGTGCCTTGAAAAAGGTAAACATTGTGGACTTTTCTATGAGAAGGGAGCTAGAAGTTACCTTTAGTGATGGAATATTCCCAATATGTAAGTAGAAAAAAAATAGCTTGGCGCTAAATTCCATTGTGCATTAACATGAAGGGCCAAATTTATCAAATTCTCACTCAATGGAGCGTAGCACCCAAAAATGCTGCACTGTGTTGTGTGTGGAGAGAGCAGGAGAGCGCCATATCTACAGAGCTATGGCTCTCTCATCTCTCCCTGGTGCTGGCACAATTTGCTGCCGAGCACCAGGCAAACACCCTTGCGCCATAGTGCAAGGGTGTGTGAGTTTGTCTAGCATCGAATTTGTACTAGAAGGGTACTTTTCCAATACAAAATACTATGCCTGGACAAAATGTATTGCTTTTCTAACTTTGTATGTGTGCTGTATAATGCACCACACATGCAAAGTTGGAAGAGAAATGAGAAATAAAAACATTTATCCATTTAACGCCTGCTTTCACATGGCGTTAATTTTTGACGCAAAACCGTCTCCAATTTTTGGTAGATAGAGTTTTGCGTAAAAAAGAATGAGTGTTTCCATGGGAATGCCCATATAAAACCCCATTTATGCTAAGTAACGCAAAGCAGCGTTTTGCGCTACTTTGCATTACTTTTACACAATTTCCATTGCAAAACACAATTTGCGCTGGAAAGTAAATCACCCAAAAAATGTGTGCTGGTTTGCGTCACTTTTGTGACACAAGCACAGTGCAAAATGCTGGTAAATCTACCCAAAAGATAAAATTACTGGTGGTAGCAGATGCATTACTGCGTGAGTACAGTAATTGCATTATCTCCTCTAATCCCAAGTACAGAGCAAATCACTGCCCAAAATATTGATTAAGGTTGCTGAGGTACGGGAATGAAGACAGAAGTATATAAAATAACATTCTTAAGACAGAACCATGTAACACCCCCAATTCCTCCCCAGACCAGTCGCAACTGCAGAGTTATAGAAAATGATGACTCATCCGACTACGTCATTATGACACAGTGGCATTTTAACACTGATGAGTTTGTGGCCATGCAGTACATCCACAATGTTATAAATTCTTTCCAGTTCACTTTATTGTTCCACACAGATTGTATAACAACCATCACACCTTCGTTAACTTTTGAAAGTTCGCATTACTCTTATCTAATTAACCTGCCTGGGCTGGGAGGAGAATAGAGTCCCAAATTAGGTGAACCTGGGGGGGGGGACCTTTGACTAATGCAGGACTACATTGCTCCCCTCTCCCCGCTCCTTCATGGGTGTTAGTGTCCTAAAGTTAAGGACCCCTAAACAAAAAAGGAAAATTATCTTGATTGACGCAACCAGAGATTAGCATCTGGTATTGTATGCATGCATGTGCACTGAGTGAGTGTATGAGCATAGTAGATAGGGATATAAGAAGGGATGAACAGGATTCTGATCCTAAAAAAATCCCCGGACCCAATAGTGGACCTATTGAGGGCTGAAACATGTTGATCTTTGTGGAAATGAACAGCATAGTTAAGCCTCATATGTCCCAGTGTTTGTTTTAATCATCCCTTATCCACCATTTTAATAAAAATGCAGTTTTTCTACTTAGGCAGGTGATAGGGATTTTAGTTGGATCCCTCACTCCCCGGATCTTCCCTGAATAGCCCCTCAGCCTTTTGATGAGGGCATGGCAACCATTACAGTATGCTTTGTCAAGTGTGGGATGACCGAGGATGAAGCATGACACCCATGGGGTGTGTGGACCTGTTCTGTTTAGGCAAATGCCCTTCAGGTCCTAGCTGTGGTTTCTTGGGATAGAGACATCACCCAGAGTAGAAGAGTCTCTAGACATTGAGGTTATTTGCCACCAAGCTGGAGAACAATTAATAAGGGCAGATTTGTTTTTTGGTGTATGCTTAATCTGCCCCACCCAAATCTGGGTTGGACCCACCAAATGCAATGGCTGGATAATGCCCTTGAATTAAGGGAAGTTTTAATATTTAGTGAGATTATCTGATGCACACATCACGAACTAGTTCACAACTTTCTTTACTTGCAAAATAGATCCATAACTCTCCTCCTGGATTTACAAATCACAAGGTGACCTTCAATAATCAACTGTCTCTCTCTGTCTTTCTCTAAATATGAATGTACTTCAGGAGTCAGGCCGCATCTCCCTCTCCACTAATAATATATTTTTTGGCCCCGGGGCATCAAGGTTCCAGGGCCAATGTTGACTTTCAGAGGAGCGCTGTGTGCCACCCTCCACCTTTTTTAATTTAAAAAAAAGGCCTGGAATCCCCAAGGTCAGTAGTGGCTTAGGGAGGTCATGTACTGTGAGTGGCATGGGGTTGCTTGCCTGTGAGGGGTTGGCTGCATGCCCCCGCAATGCACAACCACACACCTCTGTACAGAGTGTTGTGACTTGCTAGCCACACTAAGCTAACTATAACTCGGCCCTTCACTATGCACTGCTTATACCCTAACATAGTACATCCTTTATTGCATGCTAAATCATAGCATTCACTACAAAAGTCAAGACATTTTAAATGACATAATTTATGAGAAGATTGTGCTTGCTAGAGGGCTGAGTTATAGTTAATTTAATCTGGCTAGCGAGTTGACGACATTTGTTATGAAGGTGTGCGAGTTATGGTAAGTTTTGGGCAGGCCATAAATTCGAACTTTAAGATACAGTTATAATATAACTATTCTAATGTTTCTAATGTTTGTCCAGTTTAGTGTAGTTTTGTAGAGAAATCATGAATTAAGTTTTCCTAAGTATAACTAATCTTAAACCTTTGTTAGAATCTAGTTTCTATAGGAAAAGTGTTTTTTTTTTTTTGCCAATAACCTTAGCGCCGTTTGAAGAATCTTCACAAATTTTTAAAAAATAGTACTCCACTCAATCCAGCTGCTGTCCTTAAAGTTTTGGGGTGATTTGTCAACTAGAGGTTGAGAAAAAGGAGGAGTCCCAAAATGCTTTTTCCTCCATTCAATTAACCATAGGGATTTTGAACATGGCTACAGCCCGAATAACTGGACGGAATTACACCAAATTTGGCTGAAAGGTAGCTCTTGGTCCAGAAAGAACCCTTTATGTTACTTGGTGCAATCTGTTCAGTAGTTTTTGAGACATTAAAGGAAAAAGAAATACAGATATCTAGACTCGGACTCAGCCAAGTCCCAAAAATAAACATAAAAATAAAGGAAAAGGGGAAAGGTAGGAATGCCCAGACCCTCTAGCCCTGGTGCTGGGTCAAAAAGCATATTTGTAAAACATTTTCTCACCAAACCAAGGAGTATCAGGAGAATTTATTTTTCTTAAAGTGTGTTTTTACACACTTGTTTTTCTTTCAGCCCCTGTGAGCCAGATTGGATTGTGACAAATGGGGACATGCAGGCCCCCTCCCCAAAGCTAGTTTTTACCCTCAGCAAGCGCCACCTCCTCAGGGACTTTATCTGATGATAAATAGCAGGGGGGGGGCACTCCCACTTAATGTGGCCATACTTCAGGGAGGTGGTGGTCCCCACAGTGGAATATGGCCAGGAAGAGGGGCCACATGGCCCCTTCCCGCTTTTTACTTATACTGTGCCCCAGGGAGGTGGTGGTCCCCGGGGTAATTTTGAAAGCTGGAGGGTGGTCTGCATGGCCCACCTCTTATTTACTAGGGAAACACAGGGGACTCGGTGGTCCCTGTGGCCTTTGAACGTAACTATAACTTGTGCCCTTGCCATGCGCAGTTTTCCCCATCAATAATTGTATCACAAATGTTGCAGCAAAAATATCAATGATGTCATAGACAATGTCATGAATTATGTAATACGTGGGGTAATTAGCTGAACATGGTGAGGGCGTGAGGTATAGTTATCTTAGGGCATGACTTATAGTTACTTGAAATAACCCTATCTAAATAGCTGAATTTCTATGGTTTGTGTGTGTAAATTCAGAACTTAACTATAACATCCCTGTAACCTTTGTTTTTTTCACTGAATTTCTACGGTTTTTCTAAGGTTTTTTAAATGATAATTCCTAACTATAACATCCCTGTAGCCTTTGTTTTTTCAGTGAATTTCTATGTTTTTTTAATGCAGTGGGGGTTTAAGTTTTGGTTTTCTGATTCACTGAAATAGTTTGACAAGTCTATCTAAAACTGTACAGCACTTGTTGGATAAATCATTGCAAATATTCTTCCCATTGAACATTTTGCTTGCTTCAATATAAAGACCATGTATAAAGCTATTTTTTGAGAGGTGTTCTCCACCATACACATCCCACTGTGTGCACTTGTGAGTTGAATGCTTTTTGTCTCAGGTCTTTTTTCTCATTAATTTACATCCAATTCCATATGAGCCCATTCTAATGGTTGTTCATGTTAACATTCACTGGAACAGCCAAACCTGGTTTTCCTAGCTTTCCCGCTATGATTTTTGTGGTAATAAACTAATGCAACATAAAACGTTATGAACTTTGTTCAGACCTAACACTGCCTGTTCTTTCAATTGTCTATTTCAGTTTTTGTTACCTTCAAACCCGCTCCTTGCCACAAAAGGATTTCCACATAGTCATTGTTGAGCTTGGCCTGTGTTACATAGAGAAAGACTAGACTTTTCAGGAATTTTTAGTCTATCTCCTGCTATTCATCCCTGATCAAGTGGCTGTGTGAACTTAGTGATGCAACACATAAACACATTTTGCCACTCTTTGCGATCCATGTGCATTTCTGAGGATACAATATAAAAGAATAGCTAATGCATATCTGTAAGATATGGTTCTAAAATGAAACACTGCGTTTCTGATTACCTTTTAAAACCTCTCAACCTTGGTTGCATGATTTGTCATATCATCAGATCCCATTAAATCCATTAAGGGACCACACAATATGTTGAGCTAGTTTGTATCTCAGGTACTAGAAGTGATTTCCCACTGTGAAAGGTAGCACAAATTGATGGCCACAAGGGAAAAAAACTAGTTTTTGTGACTGTTAAAATGCAGCACCTTTTCCATAGCGTGATACATACCTTAAGTTGGTTTACTTCTGCAAGCTGAGCCATCAGGTTCTTGTTGACCATTTTCAATTCATTTAACTGCCCTTGAAGTTTCTCCACTCTGTTTTTCAATTTCTGAACATCAAGGCTCTGAAATCCTTCCTTACTTTGCAAAATCAATTGCTCTTTTTCTTTTTCAAGCACTTTAACTTTCTTTTCTAATTGTTCTACTTGTGTGTTCTTAAAATCCAATTTTTCTTTTAGAGAATGTACCTAAAAGGAAGGGGACATATTTAAACAATAGTAAACATTTGGAGACATTCTAAACAGCAGTACAAACAAGTGAAGTGTAACAAATTTACTTTAAGCTACTTATGTTAAGGATGTGACTGTAACCTAATCTTTTTTGTGTTGGGATCTCAGGAGATATCATGACAACTTTGTTGTTGGAGGTCATAGGTAAAGCTATCTCTATGAAGTCTGTACTGAGTTCCCTGGAAATGAATCAAGTAACTGCCTAAACTTGCCAGTAGGATACTTTAGTTATTTTTCCAGGAAGAAACTCAGATGGACCATGTTATAGAATGCTAAAAACGTACAATAATGCAGAGAAAAATGCTGTAAGAACATAACCATCAGCTAATCAGATCTTATCCTAACTAAATCCAGAGCCTAATGAGTCTAGCATTATTGTGTGATCTTCTCTTTCCACCCCATGGTCTTGTTTCTATATAAGTAGCTTCAGGAGCCATAGGTTTTCTATTGGACATCTTCTTTAAAAATCCAAGAACTGTGAACTGTCATATTTGCAGTCAACACCTCTAGGGGCACATCCACAAAGCTCCTGAAGAAATTCACGTTATTCCACCCTTTTGATGGCTGCACAAAAGTGCTGGCATGTTCATAACATGTTTGCACTCCAACGAACCACATATACCTGGTTCTATCTCACATTATCGAAATATCGAACTGCATATAAGATAACCTTGTGTACATTTATTATTATTAACTCTGCAATGACACTGTTTTAGTACACTGTACACAAAGCTTATTGTGTCATCTATTGATATTCTGTTGCTCTGAATATGATGTGCCTCTTAAATACCGAGTAAGGAATATTGTGGGACCTTAGTATTAAGGACAGAATATCTAGAGATCATCTTTGAACCCAACATTATTTCATGTCTATTTACGACCTCTAGCTCACTTGATCAGATCGCTCAGGACCAAATTAATGAATTGAGCTATGACACCCTTCTTATTTTAAATATCAGTCAATCAACACCCTTTCCACTTGAGACTTTCCATATTTGTTGAAGTGAAATTCCAGCTTGCTTTGAGCTAACCTCACTAACATTTAATGGCAACAAGACCAAAATCTATGTTGTTCATTAGCCAGACCGTCTTGTCCCTTGTCACTTGGCTCCCGACTCTCAGAGGACAGCTTCACTCAGACACTTCGGTCTCTGTTCATAACCGTGAAGTTCACATAGAAAGTAATTTATCTCTCCCCAGTCATGTTAACAAGGTATCTTCTTTCTCTTTTTTCTTTGATGAGGATTCTCCCACTCCTTCCTAATCAGTCTCAACTTCTGGTGGTACAGTCTACTATCCTTATCGGATTGTTCCAATGCAATGCATTATTTTTGCTGCACCAGATTATCTCTGTAAGCATCTCTACTGCGTACAAAGGGTTAGCCCTCTATCTTTCACGCCATCTTCTGCGTCATCTGTATTTGACAGGGTGCATTGGCTTCACTTGCCAAAAAGAGTAATGTTTAAATCACTGTGTATAGTCAATAAAGCCATCCATCAGACTGGTCCTCTCTTCTTACAGCAAAAGTTCAAAGATTACCTGTCTCAGAGAACTCTCAATTCAACCAGGGCAAATCTTCTCGCCGTTCAAGTTTAAAAAGACACCCAACATGCTTTTTCTGTTCTGGCTGCCAGCCTGCATGCCCGGCTACTGCCCTCTCTTCTTTCCACAAAAGATCTACCTTTAGTGGGTGATATTGGTTTAACTTTATCTTCCTGCCCCTACTATGCCTTTTTGGTTATATTTTCGCTCTACAAATGAATAATAATAATAATACTTTTTATTATTATTATTATTATTATTATTATTATTATTAATATTATTATTGTTGTTGTTGTTGTTATTGTTATTATTATCATTATTATGCCTCAACATTCCTATGCTCAATATTTCGTGGTACAATCTAAAACTATTGCATGCCTGGCCTTGTCAGCAATGTCTCATTGGATGTAGAAATGAAATATGATTTACTTATATTCCTACATAATTTCATATCCTTTCCCGTTGTGTCACATAAATGAGGAAAACAGAAGGCAGCAGTCAAAGACAAATGCTTTGTAATGAAAATCTTGGATGGATATTGACCACCAATGAGACCTTTTGCCCTCTCCAATTAGCAAATAACATTCAGCATAGGACACTACAAGTGACTTGCCACGGTTAATAACTGACATATAACTACTGAAAAAAGAGTATTTTATTAAGTCAAGGGAAGTTTCGGATCACATGCTTTGGCGTAAGGCAGTATGTTTTTATAACAGTAGCTATTCTTTCATTTTCATTTCACTGCAATTTAGCACTCTGTTATAGTACCTCCGTAGCAAGTGTAAATGTACTTGTAAGTATGAGTATGGAATGTCACGGCCACAAGATCCTGCAATGCTGCTTCTTAAAATAAAACAACTGCCCTCTTTTTTCAGCTTTGCAGATGTAATTCTGTACTCATGTGATACTGTATCTTTTCCCCAGATAAAACATAACGGTCTCGCTTCCTGTCAGAAGACTGTGAGTTGCCACTTTTAACTCACCTTTTTCTGCAGGTTGTAGAGAAGAACTTTGTTTTCACCCAGATATTCGGGATCGAAATTGCTCACTTCCCCTGCTCTCTCCAAAAGCATTTCGTATTGAGATTGAAGACTTTCCGTCAGAATATCTTGATTTATTTTTAGCTTCTCTGCCAACTGCTGTAAAAACCTCATGAGCTGTGAAGAATATTCAGATATAAGCACATTTTATAAGGTCACTTTGATGTCAGTGTATTATTTATACCATTTAAGAATCATGCCAGGCAGCCACAAGCAAGTGAACATTCAAGGTGCTTAATCTAAACATTAAGTATCAATAAATATTGCTCTGTCTATTTGTCGTTGCCTTTTAGTATGTATATTCTGCTACAAAAGGAAGCTAACTATTGTATTGTGTTGGTATTAATTAAATGCTTTTTATACTCCTTGTAAGGCCTGAAGCGCTTTTTCGATTGATGAGCAAGAACCTACCCCATATTTATAATTTGTATAGCGCTTTCTGGCTGTGACAAGAACATGGCAGTGCTCCGTTAGGCCGCTGTGCATGATTAGGCTTGCACAATTCAGTTGTAGGGTGTTTCGTGTGGGAACAAATGGAATGCTGTGCTTGAAGGTTTCAAAGCAAGATATGGTGTGTGGAGCTTCAGGCGCATAAGCCTGAGTGCTGTGGAGAGTGTGAGCAATAGATGCAGCTATCAGACCTGCCATTAAAAAAAAATATATGCTTCACGTGCGAGGAGAGGGTGGAGCCTTGGAGCAGGCTGGCCTCCTATCGAGAATGACCTAAGAGGCACTTCTGCCATGTCCCCCATTAGCCTGCCTCCTCACATTAAAAAAGGGTCTTGCTGCACTATGTGCAAATGGTTTTTACCTCTTCATCACTGACACCCATTCACCACCAGGTGAGAGCGTGAAGGATGAAGATGTTGGGTGAAACCCGGTGGCACCATGTGATTTGGCAGGTGTTGGACTTTTTGCCTTACGCAGGGTCATCCCCAGTATTTTTGCCTCCTTCCTCCTGGTTTTTCTGACCTCTCGCTGTTGGCTCTAGGACTCTGAGCACTTTATCACTGCTGACCAGTGCTAAAGTGCAGGTGCTCTCCCATCTAAAGTTGGTATGATTGGCTTATACCTAATTGGCATATTTAATGTACCTATAAGTCCCTTGTACAGTGGTATCTCTATACCCAGGGCCTGTAAATTAAATACTACTAGTGGGCCTGCAGCGCTGCTTGCGCCACCCACTGAAGTAGACTTTCAAACCTGTCTCAGGCCTGCTAGCGCAGGGCCTGTGTGCGCAGTTTTCTGCCACAGGGCCCTGGCATCTAAATTTACTTGCCAGGCCCAGAACTTCCCTTTTTACTACATGTAAATCACCCCTAAGGTACGCCGTAGCTAGCCCTATGGGCAGGGTGCCATGTATGTAGAAAGGCAGGACATGTGCCATATTGCATGGCCTGTCCTAGTAGTGACAAACAGCCTAACTTGGTGTCTCACTGCTGTGAGTGCTGCTGTCTCATAGGATTGCATTAGAAATGCCCTGCCTTATGTGTAAGGGGTATTGTCTGATTTATGAGGGGTAGCGTAGGCGTGTTTGGTATGGTTGTGATGGTGATAATAAATGCTGCTTACTGGTGTGGGTGTATTTTTTATTACTATCACATAAATGCCACTTCTAGAAAGTGCACATTTATCTGTGCTTATGACCCTGGTGTTTTGCAGCTTGACTCCAATCCACGTCTGGGCAGAGTGACACTTTTTTTCATACTTTTCAGACAGCCTGTACACAGGGAGGGTGGAGGTGTCACAGAGGTGCATCTGCATACTGAATAGTCTTCCTGGGCTGAGAGAAGGGAGAGGCGGGGCACACCTGCATTTGTAAAGACTGTGCCCTGGCCTCACACAATAGGGTTGTTAACCCCCCACTGATGTTTGGAGCCTGTGCTGAAAGGAGAGAGGGGGCACTCCCAGAACCAGTTGTAACTGGCTGGAACCTCCTCTCCCTACCATTGTAAAACACTGTAAGAACTGACTATAAGTACAGGGGAATTTTCCCCACAATTTGGAGACTCTTGGAATCATCTTGGAACTGGACACCAAAGGCTGAAAGGACTCACCAGGAACCGCCATGGACTGCTGCTGCTGTGCTGACCTGTGACCTGCCTGTTCACTGTGAAGGACTTGCCACTTGCTGCCTTTCCCTTGTGCTGGCCTGTAGCTGGGCCCTCCACCTGAGGACCTTGTCTTAAGATTCTGCTCCCCAGGGGCAGGGTGCTGTGGCCCCTGACCTCTGCATCCATTTCTTCACGAGGGGTGCTTCTCTGTGGTTGCAGCTGCCATAGCGCTGATTGCAGCGTGCTTATGGAGCCTTGGGAGCTCACAGGCTCCTTGCTGCATTGTGCCCCTTTAAATAAGATCACCGCAGCGGCCCGGGAAGCTGGAAGAACACTCGCGCACCGCATCGGGTGCAGGTGAGTGTCTGCTCGGGCCCCAGGAGGGGTCCGATCTTCTTGTGGCTTCACGGCAGGACCAGGGGAAGGTGCGGGGAGTGCCCCCTTCCCCCTGGCCTCTGCTTTAGGAGCAGGACACTCCTTTTCTGCTGTTAGGTAAAACAGGCATTATTGTGCCCCCCCGCCCCTTGGTGGAAGGGCCAGTGGAGGCCCTGGGGGGCCCCCAGTAATCACAGTACCCGGAGGGGCCTGTCTATAAAAGAGAGGATGTGCATGTCACCCTCCTCTGACCCCAGAGTATAAGGGAGGCCCCCGTTTTGCGCATAGGAGCGCCAGGGGGCCCATTGTTCACCTTCTAGGCACTGGAGGTGCCTTCATCCAACCAGGTACTGTTTAAAGGACCAATATAGTTGCAACCCAAAGTTCTTTCTACAGACTTTTGTTTGATTCATATATTACCTACCTGCGTTTGATGTTTTTACATATGTGTATGCAAATGTTCCTTTTATGGACATGCTTGCTAATATGTTTTTCTAACTTGCTGTAAAGAAATGGCTCCCTGTTGCAGTTACCCCCCACTTTTTGCCTGATACTGATGCTGACTTGACTGAGAAGTGTGCTGGGACCCTGCTAACCAGGCCCCAGCACCAGTGTTCCTTCACCTAAAATGTACCATTGTATCCACAATTGGCACACCCTGGCATTCAGATAAGTCCCTTGTAACTGGTACTTCTAGTACCAAGGGCCCTGATGCCAAGAAAGGTCTCTAAGGGCTGCAGCATGTCTTATGCCACCCTAGAGACCCCTCACTCAGCACAGACACACTGCTTACAAGCCTGTGTGTGCTAGTGAGAACAAAATGAGTAAGTCGACATGGCACTCCCCTCAGGGTGCCATGCCAGCCTCTCACTGCCTATGCAGTATAGGTAAGACACCCCTCTAGCAGGCCTTACAGCCCTAAGGCAGGGTGCACTATACCATAGGTGAGGGTACCAGTGCATGAGCACTGTGCCCCTACCGTGTCTAAACAAAACCTTAGACATTGTAAGTGCAGGGTAGCCATAAGAGTATATGGTCTGGGAGTCTGTTTTACACGAACTCCACAGCACCATAATGGCTACACTGAAAACTGGGAAGTTTGGTATCAAACTTCTCAGCACAATAAATGCACACTGATGCCAGTGTACATTTTATTGTAAAATACACCACAGAGGGCACCTTAGAGGTGCCCCCTGAAACTTAACCAACTATCTGTGTAGGCTGACTGGTTCCAGCAGCCTGCCACACTAGAGACATGTTGCTGGCCCCATGGGGAGAGTGCCTTTGTCACTCTGAGGCCAGTAACAAAGCCTGCACTGGGTGGAGATGCTAACACCTCCCCCAGGCAGGAGCTGTGACACCTGGCGGTGAGCCTCAAAGGCTCACCCCTTTGTCACAGCCCAGCAGGGCACTCCAGCTTAGTGGAGTTGCCCGCCCCCTCCGGCCACGGCCCCCACTTTTGGCGGCAAGGCTGGAGGGAACAAAGAAAGCAACAAGGAGGAGTCACTGGCCAGTCAGGACAGCCCCTAAGGTGTCCTGAGCTGAAGTGACTCTAACTTTTAGAAATCCTCCATCTTGCAGATGGAGGATTCCCCCAATAGGGTTAGGATTGTGACCCCCTCCCCTTGGGAGGAGGCACAAAGAGGGTGTACCCACCCTCAGGGCTAGTAGCCATTGGCTACTAACCCCCCAGACCTAAACACGCCCTTAAATTTAGTATTTAAGGGCTACCCTGAACCCTAGAAAATTAGATTCCTGCAACTACAAGAAGAAGGACTGCCTAGCTGAAAACCCCTGCAGAGGAAGACCAGAAGACGACAACTGCCTTGGCTCCAGAAACTCACCGGCCTGTCTCCTGCCTTCCAAAGATCCTGCTCCAGCGACGCCTTCCAAAGGGACCAGCGACCTCGACATCCTCTGAGGACTGCCCCTGCTTCGAAAAGACAAGAAACTCCTGAGGACAGCAGACCTGCTCCAAGAAAGGCTGCAACTTTGTTTCCAGCAGCCTTGAAAGAACCCTGCAAGCTCCCCGCAAGAAGCGTGAGACTTGCAACACTGCACCCAGCGACCCCGACTCGGCTGGTGGAGATCCAACACCTCAGGAGGGACCCCAGGACTACTCTGATACTGTGAGTACCAAAACCTGTCCCCCCTGAGCCCCCACAGCGCCGCCTGCAGAGGGAATCCCGAGGCTTCCCCTGACTGCGACTCTTTGAATCCAAAGTCCCGACGCCTGGGAGAGACCCTGCACCCGCAGCCCCCAGGACCTGAAGGACCGGACTTTCACTGGAGAAGTGACCCCCAGGAGTCCCTCTCCCTTGCCCAAGTGGAGGTTTCCCCGAGGAATCCCCCCCTTGCCTGCCTGCAGCGCTGAAGAGATCCCGAGATCTCTCATAGACTAACATTGCGAACCCGACGCCTGTTTCTACACTGCACCCGGCCGCCCCCGCGCTGCTGAGGGTGAAATTTCTGTGTGGGCTTGTGTCCCCCCCGGTGCCCTACAAA
Organism: Pleurodeles waltl; assembly: GCF_031143425.1. Classification (NCBI taxonomy): domain Eukaryota; kingdom Metazoa; phylum Chordata; class Amphibia; order Caudata; family Salamandridae; genus Pleurodeles; species Pleurodeles waltl. The sequence goes on along the minus strand of NC_090448.1, from coordinate 499,657,317 downwards.
ACCCCCCTGGTCTGCCCTCCGAAGACGCGGGTACTTACCTGCAAGCAGACCGGAACCGGGGCACCCCCTTCTCTCCATTCTAGCCTATGCGTTTTGGGCACCACTTTGAACTCTGCACCTGACCGGCCCTGAGCTGCTGGTGTGGTGACTTTGGGGTTGCTCTGAACCCCCAACGGTGGGCTACCTTGGACCAAGAACTGAACCCTGTAAGTGTCTTACTTACCTGGTAAAACTAACAAAAACTTACCTCCCCCAGGAACTGTGAAAATTGCACTAAGTGTCCACTTTTAAAACAGCTATTTGTCAATAACTTGAAAAGTATACATGCAATTTTTATGATTTAAAGTTCCTAAAGTACTTACCTGCAATACCTTTCGAATGAGATATTACATGTAGAATTTGAACCTGTGGTTCTTAAAATAAACTAAGAAAAGATATTTTTCTATAACAAAACCTATTGGCTGGATTTGTCTCTGAGTGTGTGTACCTCATTTATTGTCTATGTGTATGTACAACAAATGCTTAACACTACTCCTTGGATAAGCCTACTGCTCGACCACACTACCACAAAATAGAGCATTAGTATTATCTCTTTTTGCCACTATCTTACCTCTAAGGGGAACCCTTGGACTCTGTGCATACTATTCCTTACTTTGAAATAGTGCATACAGAGCCAACTTCCTACATTGGTGGATCAGCGGTGGGGTACAAGACTTTGCATTTGCTGGACTACTCAGCCAATACCTGATCACACGACAAATTCCAAAATTGTCATTAGAAATTCATTTTTGCAATTTGAAAGTTTTCTAAATTCTTAAAAGTCCTGCTAGGGCCTTGTGTGTTAAGTCCCTGTTTAGCATTGTCTTTTTAGAGTTTAAAAGTTTGTTAAAAGTTTGAATTAGATTCTAGAAACAGTTTTAGATTCTTAAAAAAGTATTCCAACTCTTAGCAGAATAATGTCTGATACAGAGATGCAGGTGGTGGAACTCGACACCACACCTTACCTCCATCTTAAGATGAGGGAGCTAAGGTCTCTCTGTAATATAAAGAAAATAACCATTGGCTCCAGACCTACCAAAATTCAGCTCCAGGAGCTGTTGGCAGAGTTTGAAAAAGCTAACCCCTCTGAGGATGACTTCACAGAGGAAGAAATTAGTGACTTGGAGGGCAATTCCCCCCTTCCAGTCCTAAATAGGGAGACCAGGGCCTCTCAAGCCCTGTCTCCAAAAATGATAGTCAGAAATGTTGCTTCCCTCACAGGAGGGTCCAGCATTTCTGAAATCACTGAGGATGCTCTCAGTGAAGATGACCCCCTGTTAGCCAGGATGGTCAAAAGATTGGCTTTGGAAAAGCAGCTCCTAGCCATAGAAAGGGAAAGAAAAGAGATGGGCCTAGGTCCCATCAATGGTGGCAGCAACTTAAATAGGGTCAGAGATTCTCCTGACATCCTAAAAATCCCCAAAGGGATTGTAACAAAATATGAAGATGGTGATGACATCACCAAATGGTTCACAGCTTTTGAGAGGGCTTGTGTAACCAGAAAAGTGAACAGATCTCACTGGGGTGCTCTCCTTTGGGAAATGTTCACTGGAAAGTGTAGGGATAGACTCCTCACACTCTCTGGAAAAGATGCAGAATCTTATGACCTCATGAAGGGTACCCTGATTGAGGGCTTTGGATTCTCCACTGAGGAGTATAGAATTAGATTCAGGGGGGCTCAAAAATCCTCGAGCCAGACCTGGGTTGATTTTGTAGACTACTCAGTAAAAACACTAGATGGTTGGTTAACTGGAAATGAAGTGTGTGACTATGTTGGGCTTTATAATTTGTTTATGAAAGAACACATTTTAAGTAACTGCTTCAATGAAAAGTTGCATCAGTATCTGGTAGACCTAGGTCCAATTTCTCCCCAAGAATTGGGAAAGAAGGCAGACCACTGGGTCAAGACTAGGGTAACCAAAACTTCCACTGGGGGTGACCAAAAGAAAGGGGTTACAAAAACTCCCCAGGAGAAAGTGGGTAACACTAGAAACAAAGAAAAAGAGTCCTCTGTAGGCCCCCAAAAACCAGAACAGGTGGGTGGGCCCCAAGACACAACCCAAAACAAAGGTGGGTACCAGGGTAAGAACTGGGATGCCACTAAGGCATGGTGCCACAACTGTAAACAGTCTGGGCACCACACCAAGGACACTTCTTGTCCCAAAAACAAACCCCAGAACAAAATTCCAGGGGTAACCAGTGTAGCCATGGGAGATGACTCCTCAGATGAGGAGGTCTTCCTAGCCTTCAACTGGAAACAGGGCCCAACAGGTGAGTTGGAGATTCCAGAGGGAAGTAGACACTTCCACCACCTACTGGTGAATGGAATCCCAACCACTGCCCTGAGAGACACTTGTGCCAGTCACACTATTGTGCATGACAGGCTGGTGCTCTCAAACCAGTACATCCCAGGTGAGACTGCCAGGGTAAGAGTTAGCCTAGACAGGGTCACTAAGAGGCCTGTGGCTTTAGTGCCCATAGAAGTGGGTGGCACTCTTAGCTGGAGAAGGGTAGTAGTCAGTACAGACCTCCCCCTTGATTGTCTCCTTGGAAATGACTACCCAGAGGTTAGTCAGAGCCCAAGAGAGAAACTGGTCCAGTGCCAGTCCTCTCCCAAGGATTCTGGAAGTCCTGCCTCTGCAGTAAATGCAAGCAGGCCCCAGAAGAAGAAGAAAAGAAAACAGAGTAGGAAGGGTGGACAACCTTTAGCCAAGGTTACAGCAAGCCAAGGAGATTCTGCTCCAGTAGGGGAGAACTCCAAAAATGGCCCTGATAAAGTCCAACCTGACCCACAAGAAGTCCTGGCTAGTCAGGCAACTGTTAAACCTGAGTGGGCGGCTCCTCAGCTAACAGAAGAAAGAGTGGAAGAAGGGTGTTTACTACAAGATGTGGTAACCCCCCACTCCAATACAGCAGACAGGCAACCTGAACCCAAAGAAGCCTGTAACTTAGCCCCTTCCCTTTTAGGTGAAGAGCTAAAGGTGTGGTTCTGGGCACTGACAGCTGTCAGTGGCCTCTGCTGGGTGTTAGCATTTATGGCTGCACTATCCTTAGCATGGTGGTCTGACCCCATGCCAAATAGCAAGTTAGGCCCCCTGACCCTATTGGTCATGGTGGGGTTACTCCAGCTCTGGGTAACCTCTCTGGGTAAGCTAGGGGTGACCCTGGCCAAGATAAGGTTAGCAGAGGTGGACACCTCTAAGACCAAAATAGAAAGAATGGGTGGAGACATTGAAGAGGCAGACAAGAGGCAATTCAGACTAGGTCCTATCACTGTGGAAGTGGGTCAGTTCCCCAAAGGGAATGACCTGAACAGAAGGATGTAAGGCAGAGTAGGCCCTGCAACTAACCAGCCTATTTCTCCTACTCTTCCTCGCCTGACAGACTAGGAAGACTCTCCCAGCTTGGGCTGAGTCTCCTGGCCTGTAGGCTGGAGGGGGCTTGTGTAAAGAAATGGCTCCCTGTTGCAGTTACCCCCCACTTCTTGCCTGATACTGATGCTGACTTGACTGAGAAGTGTGCTGGGACCCTGCTAACCAGGCCCCAGCACCAGTGTTCCTTCACCTAAAATGTACCATTGTATCCACAATTGGCACACCCTGGCATTCAGATAAGTCCCTTGTAACTGGTACTTCTAGTACCAAGGGCCCTGATGCCAAGAAAGGTCTCTAAGGGCTGCAGCATGTCTTATGCCACCCTAGAGACCCCTCACTCAGCACAGACACACTGCTTACAAGCCTGTGTGTGCTAGTGAGAACAAAATGAGTAAGTCGACATGGCACTCCCCTCAGGGTGCCATGCCAGCCTCTCACTGCCTATGCAGTATAGGTAAGACACCCCTCTAGCAGGCCTTACAGCCCTAAGGCAGGGTGCACTATACCATAGGTGAGGGTACCAGTGCATGAGCACTGTGCCCCTACCGTGTCTAAACAAAACCTTAGACATTGTAAGTGCAGGGTAGCCATAAGAGTATATGGTCTGGGAGTCTGTTTTACACGAACTCCACAGCACCATAATGGCTACACTGAAAACTGGGAAGTTTGGTATCAAACTTCTCAGCACAATAAATGCACACTGATGCCAGTGTACATTTTATTGTAAAATACACCACAGAGGGCACCTTAGAGGTGCCCTCTGAAACTTAACCAACTATCTGTGTAGGCTGACTGGTTCCAGCAGCCTGCCACACTAGAGACATGTTGCTGGCCCCATGGGGAGAGTGCCTTTGTCACTCTGAGGCCAGTAACAAAGCCTGCACTGGGTGGAGATGCTAACACCTCCCCCAGGCAGGAGCTGTGACACCTGGCGGTGAGCCTCAAAGGCTCACCCCTTTGTCACAGCCCAGCAGGGCACTCCAGCTTAGTGGAGTGGCCCGCCCCCTCCGGCCACGGCCCCCACTTTTGGCGGCAAGGCTGGAGGGAACAAAGAAAGCAACAAGGAGGAGTCACTGGCCAGTCAGGACAGCCCCTAAGGTGTCCTGAGCTGAAGTGACTCTAACTTTTAGAAATCCTCCATCTTGCAGATGGAGGATTCCCCCAATAGGGTTAGGATTGTGACCCCCTCCCCTTGGGAGGAGGCACAAAGAGGGTGTACCCACCCTCAGGGCTAGTAGCCATTGGCTACTAACCCCCCAGACCTAAACACGCCCTTAAATTTAGTATTTAAGGGCTACCCTGAACCCTAGAAAATTAGATTCCTGCAACTACAAGAAGAAGGACTGCCTAGCTGAAAACCCCTGCAGAGGAAGACCAGAAGACGACAACTGCCTTGGCTCCAGAAACTCACCGGCCTGTCTCCTGCCTTCCAAAGATCCTGCTCCAGCGACGCCTTCCAAAGGGACCAGCGACCTCGACATCCTCTGAGGACTGCCCCTGCTTCGAAAAGACAAGAAACTCCCGAGGACAGCGGACCTGCTCCAAGAAAGGCTGCAACTTTGTTTCCAGCAGCCTTGAAAGAACCCTGCAAGCTCCCCGCAAGAAGCGTGAGACTTGCAACACTGCACCCAGCGACCCCGACTCGGCTGGTGGAGATCCAACACCTCAGGAGGGACCCCAGGACTACTCTGATACTGTGAGTACCAAAACCTGTCCCCCCTGAGCCCCCACAGCGCCGCCTGCAGAGGGAATCCCGAGGCTTCCCCTGACCGCGACTCTTTGAATCCAAAGTCCCGACGCCTGGGAGAGACCCTGCACCCGCAGCCCCCAGGACCTGAAGGACCGGACTTTCACTGGAGAAGTGACCCCCAGGAGTCCCTCTCCCTTGCCCAAGTGGAGGTTTCCCCGAGGAATCCCCCCCTTGCCTGCCTGCAGCGCTGAAGAGATCCCGAGATCTCTCATAGACTAACATTGCGAACCCGACGCCTGTTTCTACACTGCACCCGGCCGCCCCCGCGCTGCTGAGGGTGAAATTTCTGTGTGGGCTTGTGTCCCCCCCGGTGCCCTACAAAACCCCCCTGGTCTGCCCTCCGAAGACGCGGGTACTTACCTGCAAGCAGACCGGAACCGGGGCACCCCCTTCTCTCCATTCTAGCCTATGCGTTTTGGGCACCACTTTGAACTCTGCACCTGACCGGCCCTGAGCTGCTGGTGTGGTGACTTTGGGGTTGCTCTGAACCCCCAACGGTGGGCTACCTTGGACCAAGAACTGAACCCTGTAAGTGTCTTACTTACCTGGTAAAACTAACAAAAACTTACCTCCCCCAGGAACTGTGAAAATTGCACTGTGTCCACTTTTAAAACAGCTATTTGTCAATAACTTGAAAAGTATACATGCAATTTTTATGATTTAAAGTTCCTAAAGTACTTACCTGCAATACCTTTCGAATGAGATATTACATGTAGAATTTGAACCTGTGGTTCTTAAAATAAACTAAGAAAAGATATTTTTCTATAACAAAACCTATTGGCTGGATTTGTCTCTGAGTGTGTGTACCTCATTTATTGTCTATGTGTATGTACAACAAATGCTTAACACTACTCCTTGGATAAGCCTACTGCTCGACCACACTACCACAAAAGAGAGCATTAGTATTATCTCTTTTTGCCACTATCTTACCTCTAAGGGGAACCCTTGGCCCCTGTGCATACTATTCCTTACTTTGAAATAGTGCATACAGAGCCAACTTCCTACACTTGCCATATGTTTTCTAATGTTCCTACTATGGGCATTTTATGATATTCTTATGACAAGTGCTGTGATGTAATAACGTGTTTTCCTGACTACTGCTTATGTTGCAGAATACTGAGTAACCTGTGTGTTATGTGTGACTACTGCTAGGTTACAGAGTAACTAATGTGTAACGTTCTGACAACTGCTAAGGTAGCAGGATAGTACTGATATGTGATGTTTGGTCTGATAATTGCCTTGTGTACAATACAGTATATTTTCATATAATCTGGGGTTGTGTTTCCTTTGTGGTGGGGATATTGCGTCACATGTGTTGTGTGTGTTGTGCAAACGCTTTACACATTGCCTCCAGGTTAAGCCTGACTGCTCGTGCCAAGCTACCAAGGGGGTGAGCAGGGGTTATCTTGGACGTGTAACTCCCTTGCCCTGACTAGAGTGGGTAAGTTCTGCCTGGCTGAGGTGCATACCCAAGCCAACCAGAAACCCCATTTCTAACATTGGTCGTCAGCGGTGAGCATAGGACTTGCGCTTGCACAATACCATTGTGACTCATTATTTCACTACAAGGATTGCGTTTAGACCATCACGTGTTTGGCTTCTCTTAACTTTCTCTCTTTGGTCATTTTTCCTGTTTTCAGTTCTCACGCTTGGGTATTGTGGTTGTCACATTTGAGTTATTTGTACCTTTTCAAGATGGGGCTTACCTTTGATTTAGAGGACCTGCCATTTTACACGCAGGAGGAATTAGAGGGGTTCTGTAGAGAGAGAGGGCTGCCTGTAGAAGAGGACCTCAGGAGATCTCTGAATTTCTTTGAAAGGTTTGTGACATATACCCAGAGAGGGAGTGTGCTTAGGGGGTACCCAGAGGATCCGGAGTGTAGCGAGGGTTCCCAATTGGAGGGCTCCCAGACCTCATCCCTAGAGAGTGGTAGAGAGACTGATCAGGAGGGTGAGAATGACCAGTTGGGGACGCCAGTTGACAGGGAAGGCCCCAGTGATAGGGAGTCCCTTGCTGGGTCCAGTGTAAGAAGCAGGGCTACCTCTCATTCCTTGACGCCTGATGCACTAAGAGATAGGCGGGAAGAGAGGGACCTGAAGTTGCAGTTAGCGTGCCTAGCTGTTAAGGAGAGAAGGGCTGAGGTAGAGAAGGTCTTAGTACAGGAGAGAATGGCAGAGGCAGAGAGGGCCTTTGCCAGAGAAAGACTCGCTCTAGACCGCAGTCTGAAGGTTCTGGATTCACCAGCGCTGCAGGTGGAGTCCAGTGGTGGCAGCAATGTACAGTGCTGTAGCAAAGATGTTCCTCACATACCCATAGATCTGGTAGCTAGGTTCCAAGAGGGGGGTGACATACGTCAGTGGTTAAAGGAACATGAGAGGGCTCTGGTAGAGCGCAGGATCCCTGAGAAGGATTGGGGAACTGGCCTAGGGAGCTTTATTCCTGAGGAGGGGAGGGACACCCTATTGACTCTAGAAGAGAGTAACAGGGAGGGATACTCCACTGTAAAAAATGCACTGATTGTGAAGTATGGTTTTTCCCCTGAGGAATAAAGAAAAAGGTTTAGGGGTGGTAAGAAACTGTCCCACCAGTCTTGGGAGGGGTTTGTGGAGGATTGCTGCATTGCACTAGATGGATGGGTGAAGGGTAGCACAGTAAACAATTTTGAAGGGCTGTTTAATTTGATTGTCAGAGAGCACCTGCTTCGTTGTTGTTTTTCAGAGCTACGCCAACACTTGTCAGTGTGTGAGCTCTCTGACCCCAGGGAGCTTGCAAAGGAGGCAGACTTCTGGTTGCGTACCAGAGGGTTTGGTGTGGCATTAGGGGGTGTTCCTAATGAGAGTGGCCTAGGTGTTTCCCAACCAGGTGTGGTGGGAAAGGCTTGTATCCCAGGTAGGTCCCAGTGTATTGGGGTGGGTAAGGCACCCCATGTCCAGTCTCAGAGGAGAGGGAATGGGGTTGGACTGAGGCCCAGGGTACCCGAGCTCCATTCCCAGGTCCTGGAGGGTTCCATGAGTGAACGCCAGGAGGTGAGCCTAGCCTGTGCCGTAGGGCCAGCTGTTCAGAAGGATCCCATTTTGTCATTAGGACTTGGGCGGGTGGCTGGTGATAGCGTTCCGCCGGTCCTGGTGTCTGGTAGTCTCGCTCTACAGCAGAGGAGGTGGAACTCCAGGCATAGGGTTGAGAGGGGGCTGCGGGCCCCAGTGGTGAACCTGGAGTGTCAGGGGTCAGCTCTGGGAACAGAGCCCCCCAGGAATGACCTTGGTGAGACCATTTCTGGGCTGGGGGGATCCAGACTCTGTCAGATGGGCAGAGGTCAGGAGACCTGCGCCAGCCAGACTCTTGTGTGGCCCTTGGGGAAGGTGTTTCCCTGGTGGGGGGGTAGGTGTGCCCCCCAGGAAGTCCTGGTGCGCCAGGCAATGATTCAACCGCAGGGTGGTGACTCTGGGTTGGATGATCAGGTTCAGGGGGTATACTCTGACCTGATGGGGAAAAGATGTGCTCCCAAGGAAGTCCTGGTGCGCCAGGCAGTGGTTCAACCGCAGGGTAGTGACTCTGGGTTGGATTGCCAGATTCAGGGGGTAAGCTCTGATCTGGTAGGGGGTAGATGTGCTTCCAAGGAAGTCCTGGTTTGCTAGACAATGGTCCAGTCTAAGGGTGTCGTCCCTGGACTAGATAGACAGGTTCAGGGGGTAAACTCTGACCTGGTTGGGGGGGCGGTTAGTGTGCTCACCCCTGTGTGAAACTTCTGGTGGCTTCTCCCGAGGTGGGGAGATGCAGGACTCTGGAAGTGGGGTTCAGGGAGGGGGAAGCCCGCCCCGGACCTCGGTGCAACCCAAGGGTGTCGTCCCTAGGTTGGGTGGTCAGTCGCCAGGTAGTGATCCTGGGCTGGCGAGAGAGTTGTTCCGGGGTGCTGTACCCAGCACCCTGGCAAGTGTGGATTCTGGTGATACCCCTCCTAGGAGAGGAGGGCGGGATCCTAGACAGCGGGGTAGAGGGAGGAGAGCCTCGCCTCTAGCCCCTGTAGAACCTATCGGTGCGGACCCTAGGTTGGTGGATCAGTGGCAGGGTAAAGCCCCTGAACTGATTGGAAGTGGAGTGGAGACAGGTTGCTTTGCACCTGGGGCTACCGCCCCCACTCATTATGGTTTCAGAGACAAGAGGCTCCTAAATGGCCTGGGGCCTGGTTCTGGCCATTGGCAGCTAGAGAATCCCTGTGGGTTGGTCTAGGCTGCCTGGGAAGCATTGACAGAGAGATCCAAGTGGAGTCAGGAAGGCGTAGAACTGGAACATGCCCCTGCTGTTGTGGGCCTGGGTCCTTGTTCTATCGCCCCAATCAGGGAAGTACATCAAGGTATTGATTGTTCTCCCCTGGCTTTTGGCTGGTAGGGGATTGTGTTGGTCTTTTTGCCTTACACAGGGTCATCCCCAGTCTTTTTGCCCCCTTCACCTGGTTTTTCTGACCTCTCGCTGTTGGCTCTAGGACTCTGAGCACTTTATCACTGCTGACCAGTGCTAAAGTGCAGGTGCTCTCCCATCTAAAGTTGGTATGATTGGCTTATACCTAATTGGCATATTTAATGTACCTATAAGTCCCTTGTACAGTGGTATCTCTATACCCAAGGCCTGTAAATTAAATACTACTAGTGGGCCTGCAGCGCTGCTTGCGCCACCCACTGAAGTAGACTTTCAAACCTGTCTCAGGCCTGCTAGCGCAGGGCCTGTGTGTGCAGTTTTCTGCCACAGGGACCTGGCATCTAAATTTACTTGACAGGCCCAGAACTCCCCTTTTACTACATGTAAGTCACCCCTAAGGTACGCTGTAGCTAGCCCTATGGGCAGGGTGCCATGTATGTAGAAAGGCAGGACATGTGCCATATTGCATGGCCTGTCCTAGTAGTGACAAACAGCCTAACTTGGTGTCTCACTGCTGTGAGTGCTGCCTTCTCATAGGATTCCATTAGAAATGCCCTGCCTTATGTGTAAGGGGTATTGTCTGATTTATGAGGGGTAGCGTAGGCGTGTTTGGTATGGTTGTGATGGTGATAATAAATGCTGCTTACTGGTGTGGGTGTATTTTTTATTACTATCACAGAAATGCCACTTCTAGAAAGTGCGCATTTATCTGTGCTTATGACTCTGGTGTTTTGCAGCTTGACTCCAATCAACGTCTGGGCAGAGTGACACTTTTTTTCATACTTTTCAGACAGCCTGTACACAGGGAGGGTGGAGGTGTCACAGAGGTGCATCTGCATACTGAATAGGCTTCCTGGGCTGAGAGAAGGGAGAGGCGGGGCACACCTGCATTTGTAAAGACTGTGCCCTGGCCTCACACGATAGGGTCGTTAACCCCCCACTGATGTTTGGAGCCTGTGCTGAAAGGAGAGAGGGGGCACTCCCAGAACCAGTTGTAACTGGCTGGAACCTCCTCTCCCTACCATTGTAAAACACTGTAAGAACTGACTATAAGTACAGGGGAATTTTCCCCACAATTTGGAGACTCTTGGAATCATCTTGGAACTGGACACCAAAGGCTGAAAGGACTCACCAGGAACCGCCATGGACTGCTGCTGCTGTGCTGACCTGTGACCTGCCTGGTCACTGTGAAGGACTTGCCACTTGCTGCCTTTCCCTTGTGCTGGCCTGTAGCTGGGCCCTCCACCTGAGGATCTTGTCTTAAGATTCTGCTCCCCAGGGGCAGGGTGCTGTGGCCCCTGACCCCTGCATCCATTTCTTCACGAGGGGTGCTTCTCTGTGGTGTGGCTGCCCTAGCGCTGATTGCAGCGTGCTTATGGAGCCTTGGGAGCTCATAGGCTCCTTGCTGCATTGTGCCCCTTTAAATAAGATCACCGCAGTGGCCCGGGAAGCTGGAAGAACACTCGCGCACCGCATCGGGTGCAGGTGAGTGTCTGCTCGGGCCCCAGGAGGGGTCCGATCTTCTTGTGGCTTCACGGCAGGATCAGGGGAAGGCGCAGGGAGTGCCCCCGGCCTCTGCGTTAGGAGCAGGACGCTCCTTTTCTGCTGTTAGGTAAAACAGGCATTATTGTGCCCCCCCCCCCCTTGGTGGAAGGGCCAGTGAAGGCCCGGGGGGGGGGGGGGGACCCAGATATCGTGGGTCCCGGGAGGGGCCTGTCATTAAACCGGAGGGGGTGCGTGGTGCCCCCCCTCCTGCCCTGAGTTGTTTTTGCTGAATTTGGCCCCCCTTGTGAGGGCCGGTTGAGGCCCTGGGGGCCCCCCAGTAATCACGGTCCCGGGAGGGGCCTGTCTATAAAAGAGAGGAGGTGCATGTCGCCCTCCTCTGACCCCAGAGTATAAGGGAGGCCCCCGTTTTGCGCATAGGAGCGCCGGGGGCCCCATTGTTCGCCTTCTAGGCACTGGAGGTGCCTTCATCCAACCAGGTACTGTTTAAAGGACCAATATAGTTGCAATCCAAAGTTCTTTCTACAGACTTTTGTTTGATTCATATATTACCTACCTGCGTTTGATGTTTTTACATATGTGTATGCAAATGTTCCTTTTATGGACATGCTTGCTAATATGTTTTTCTAACTTGCCATATATTTTCTAATGTTCCTACTATGGGCATTTTATGATATTCTTATGACAAGTGCTGTGATGTAATAACGTGTTTTCCTGACTACTGCTTATGTTGCAGTATACTGAGTAACCTGTGTGTTATGTGTGACTACTGCTAGGTTGCAGAGTAACTAATGTGTAATGTTCTGACAACTACTAAGGTAGCAGGATAGTACTGATATGTGATGTTTGGTCTGATAATTGCCTTGTGTACAATACAGTATATTTTCATATAATCTGGTGTTATGTTTCCTTTGTGGTGGGGATATTGCGTCACATGTGTTGTGTGTGTTGTGCAAACACTTTACCCATTGCCTCCAGGTTAAGCCTGACTGTTCGTGCCAAGCTACCAAGGGGGTGACCAGGGGTTATCTTGGACGTGTAACTCCCTTGCCCTGACTAGAGTGGGTAAGTTCTGCCTCGCTGAGGTGCATACCCTAGCCAACCAGAAACCCCATTTCTAACAGCGGGTCTTAGGTGTTTACTATTATATGTTGCTATTGTTTGATGAGTAAGCCAAGTATGTAGATCGCTTAGCAGTGGATATACTACATGACTGAACCCCTCCATAGACATAGGCAGAAAACTAACCAATTGAACCTCAGAAAAGGAATCTCCTAACTAAGTTTGAGCTTGACTCGGCTGTTATTCAGTTTATGAATTATTTTCTGTAGAAAGGTTAATGGACAGATATCTACACTAGGTGTATTAAAGCACTAAGCTAAGATACTGGGATATGAACTCATGACCTTCTGGTTAGGAACACGTTACTGCAGTAAAAACACAAATATCTATCTTATTGGGAGTAGAAGATATGCCTTGCAGGGTACACATAGTAATCTGCTGATTTGTAAAATAGCCCACTAAGCTATTTTACAGGAAATGGAAGAAGTAATGTGCAGGTTGGACAGATATCTCTTCAGAAGATAGATTAACTCACTAAACTACCTTCTTGAGAAGGGAACATAAGGTCTGCTGATTAAGACCACATCTCTGCAAGAGCCATATCATCTAGACAACAATGTTACTGGCAGCAGACTCCGTGGCCTGCAGAATAGACAAAGATCAGTTTAGCAGTCACTACTACTCATGAGTAATCTTGTGTGACTGCACTGCCTACTTTGGAAAAAGGAGTGATTTCTTCACAGGCTGCTTCTGCGAATGGCTGTTATGGTTACACTAGTTATTTACACATCAAATGGAGTGGCTACTCTATAGTTTGTCCCGGCGCTACAGAATCATTGACCGCTGATCTCACTGGAGAGGAATATAAACTAAAACTAAAAGGCACCATTACAAAACCAGGTTTTCAGGCTGCATTCAAAAGAATCAACATCCTTACTAGCACGAAGGGCATTCCAGCCCACAGCAGCTAGTGCAGAGAAGGAGGTGCCTCCCCATCTCTTGCTCTTCATCTTAGGCACCACTGCCAGCAATGCATCAGCAGAGTGTAAAGTTCAGGATGGATGATAGTGAGGAAGTCTCTTAATTAAATATTTGGGCCTAGCCCATAGAAAGCTCTGTGGGCTAGCACCAGTCCCTTGAACTTCACTTTCACCTGGATGGGAAGCCAATGCAACTCCATGAGATGGACCTGAACATAGATATTCCTCAGAACATCAGGAGCCGGGCTGCAGCATCTGCACTAACTGGAGTCTCTGATGTTGGTATAAAAGTCAAGTGAAGTCCAGCCAGGATGTTATAAGGGCATGGACTACCATCTTCTGACAATTGGCCAATTGGCCAATTGGCCAAGAGCAAGAACAAGAACTTCTGCAAAAACCAAAGAAGGCCAAAACATGTCCTGACTACACTCTCCACATGTGGTTTGAAGGACAAGTTGTTATCGAACTTCACTCTGAGATTCCTAACCGCTGTAGTGGGGTTGCAGGAGTTAGAGTAGAACTAGGCCAAAACTCACCAACCCACAAAGCAGATAGGGAGGGGGAAATAAAAAAACAGTACCTCCGGCTTACTTGTGTTACACTGGAGATTACTACGGCACATCCACTGGAACACCACCAACAGAAATACTTCAAATCTATTTCGCACACTAGAAATGTTCCAGTTCCAAGTTAGGATGATCTGTGTGTTGTCAGCGTAAGAGATGACCTGCACGCCAAAGGATTTCACCAGGGTTGCCAAAGACGACAAATAGACATTCAACAATGTTGAACTCAGTGCAGAGCCCTGGGGAACCCTAAGGTCAATGGATTGGGAGCCAGACACAAAAGGCGACATACTCACAGACTGACATCTGCTTGATACAAAGGAGCCCAGCCAAACCAGCGCTGTCCCACCCATACCGATGTCCCAGTAGCGTTGCTTCAGGATAAGATGGGAAACCACGTCAAATGCCACTGAGTGGTCCAGTAGCAGCAAGACCACTTTTTCCCATTATCCACAGCCAGTTTGATAGCATCTGAGACCTCTACCAGAGCAGATTCAGTGTTGAATACCAGGTGAAAACCTGATTATGAAGGATGAAGTAACTGATTAGCATCAAGATAACTGGAAAGTTGGAATTAGTTTACGAGGATCTTTGAGAATGCTGATAACAAAGAAATAGGCCTTTAGTTGGCTAGGACGGTCTTGTCTGCCAAGGGTTTTTTTAGCAGTGGAATCAACCTAGCATTTTTCCAACAGCTGGGAACAGTAGCCTGGTGCAATAAGTTGTTTAGCAATGAATTCAGGAAGGGATTGGGGGTCATCAGGGGAACCATACTTACATGCTCTAAGGGCTTGCTCGGAGTCTTCCAACACAATGGTGGAGAACTCTGTCAAAGAGCAGGAGTGTAAGGAAGGAACTATTAAAGGCTGACCTCTAAACCAATTGAACCCATTGCTATTAATAACTGTAGATACATCTTGGCCACCTAACCCATGAGTCAACATTATTGTTTATTCCTGCTGCCTTAAAGGTCTCAACAATGCCCAACATTTTGTTCTCAAAAAAATCAGAACGTTGAGAACAGAGTTTCAAAGAGACTTCCAGGAATTAAGAGAGTGGAAAGACTGGCAAACTTCTTCGTGATTTTAAAAACCTCTCTAGGTTTGTTATTGGACCTACTAATTTCAGTAGCAAAATATTTCCCTTGACTTTTTTTTATTCCTCAATAGTAAGTGGACAGCTCCTTTTTATAGCACTCTCTGTCCTCGGGCAAGTAAAGCTTACATCAGGATCTATCAAGTTTTTTTACATTGCTGCTTCATTGATTTAATCTCCACATCGAACCTAACCTAACCAGACATTGTCTGCTAGTGTATCTACTTCAAATCTGCGATAAAGCACAGGAATCCTATTATTAACAATAGATGTAATTTCCTTTGTCTTAACCTTGGCCCAACTATGATATGGCAGTGAAAAATGAAGCCCTCCACATCTGGGGCTATGCTCCAATGTCCAGCAGAAGTACACTGTAGAGTGATCCGATCAGGTGTAACTCAAAACCTCTGTAACCTTGATACAGCTGTTATAAAAAATTGGGTCACGCAGGTGAACTGCAGAGTGGGTGGGTTTGTCCACAAATTGCTTCAAGTTCCAGGCAGACACTGGTGCTCATTATGACATTGGTGGTAAAAACCACCTACCGCGGCGGTGACAGCCGCCAAAATACCGCCACCACAGCTACCATCCGTCCACCAGATTATGAGCAATGCCTGACTTCCGCCACAATAAGGGCGGAAATCTGGCAGTGTTCATGGTGATGTAAAGTGGTAAGCTGCCACTGCTACCACCACTGCCACGCCAGTAGAACACCAACAGCCGTACTATAACAATTCATACGGCCTGGCGGTGTTCTGCTGGCTGAGTGCCCCTTCCCGTTCCCTGCCAGAAGACCTCCTCGCTAAAGGTAAGTCAGGCTTCTGACAGGGGGGGTGGGAGGATGGGGGGGGTGTTTTGTGTGTGTGTGTCTGAGTGTGTGAGTGAGTGTGTGAATGCGTCTGTGTGTGTTGTGTTGTTTGCGTGGTTGAATGCGTGTGAGTGTATGCGTGTAAGAATGGTGAAGTAAGTGCATGTCTGCATGTCAATGTGATTGTGTAAGAATGTGTGTGAGCATGTCTGGATGTATGCGTGTATGAATGTGTGTATGCCAGTGTGAGTGATTGGGTGTATGCGTGGTGCGTGTCTGTGGGTGTGTGCGTGTATGGGGGTGTGTGAGGATCAGAAGGGGTGGGGTGTGTGTGTGTGAAGATCTGAGGGTGTGGGGTGTTTGGATGAAGAGGGGGTGGGGGTGTCAGGTGAGTGTTGAGGTGGTGGGGGAGCCGCCTACCGGTGACAGGGAAGGAATTCCCTGTCACCGGTAGGGCTTACCGCCATGGTTTCCGTGGCGTTGCTAACGCCACAAAAACCATGGTGGTAGGCAGGCTCATAACGCTGCTGGCAGTACTATGCCGACCGTCAGGCTAGAGATGCACATCTCTGGCCCGGCAGCTCATACCGCCATGGCGGTATGAGTGGAGAAGTGGCGGGCTGCAGCCAACCCCCCAATCTCATAATGTGGCAGTATGTACTGCCAGCCTATTGGCGGTCATGCCACCACATTAACACTCACCACCAAAGTCATAATTACCCCCATTGTGTCTAGGAGAAGGGGGGAGTGTTGATCCTCTGTCTTGTCCAAATGAATGTCCAACTCTCCCAATACAGAGAAATTGGAGTACTTTAGCATATAGTTGTACAGACAGTCATCTAACAAGGAAAAAAATAGTGGCCTTGCCAGGAGGATGTTAAATTAACATTCCAGACGCAGATTTATTTTCTGAAGGAGGGAGGTAGAAACCAAAAGGTTCAGCACCATGGAGTTCGGGAATATCAAAAGAAGCAAATTTCAAGGAGTTTTTTTAAATTATAGCAACCCCACCACCTCTCTTACTCACTCTATCATGGTGTACGATCAAGTAGCTCACGGGAACAGCAAATATCCAGTTTTCAAACATTTTTGCCATCTTTGCAAAACCATACCTAGTTTTGCTCAGGGATATGAATGCATCAATGATGCCACAGAGCAATTACTAATTTTCATGACTGATGGTTTAGGTGGTTTTGTGATCCATTCCTTAATGATTAAAGTTCTGTCTATAGGAATAGAGCTTCTGGAAATGGAGAATGAGATGCACATGACTGCCAAGTAGCAGAAATTGCATTTCCCAACTGCCACTCAGGGCTGTGGGTGGCCATGAGTAGGAGAATGGAAACTCTTCCTGAGAATCCTCTGAGCTCCAAGCTTGGGGTACTGACTGCAGGCTCCCATTGCCAGGCTCAGAACCAGAACCCGGGGAAGTTCCAACTAGCTTGTTAGGCTAGACATCCAACTTTTAAAAAGGGAGGTGATAGACTGCTCAGGATTGGCATTAGAGGTGTCCTTGCACATAGAAGATGCTGCTCAGGAGAAGTGAAGACTGCGGGGAGTTCAGGCATGTTGAGTCAGCAACATTACTGTGAAATGGAACATGGCCCACACCAAAATACAGAGAGTGAGATTGTGGGCCTTGACATCTTTTTCTTGAAGGAGCCACTTTGTGATTGAGGGAGTCTAGTAACTCCAAACAAGGGTGAGTTCCACTTGGAGGAGGAGTGCCAAGGAGTACTGAAGTTCTATGACAAGCTGCAGCCACCAGCCATTGTCAGACTATTGATAATCTACAGGTGCCAAGGAAGAGTCAAGATCAATTTAAGGAAGGCCAACCCTGTGATCAGTGGTAGGTAGCTACTCGTTTAGGTGGGTTTTGTTTACAATTGAGCCCAAGGAAGACTTGAGTGGCAAGAATCCGGAGACCATGAACTCCACCGCCTCCACAATACCCTCAATCTAGAGTCCAGCAAGCCAAGGATCCAGCAGAGTAGCATTCCTTTAAGCAGCACAGCAGTCCTTCTTCTTGGCAGAGTCTTTGCCGGTCCAGAAGTGTACTGATTTGGTAGGGTCAGAGGTCCAGTACTTATACCCAGTTGTGCCTTTGAAGCTGGGTGACTTTAAAGAAGAGTCTTTGTAAGGGCACAGAGGTCTTCTCTTCCGGACCTGGCTCCAGACTCAATACAGGGGGTTAAGCATCATTTTGCGTGAGAGCAGGGCACTGCCAATTCAGGTGTAGGTATCAACTCCTCCATCCCATCCTACCCAGGATAGCCCACCAACACGCAGAAGGCCACTCAGTCACATTTACCTTTCTTATGTGTGAGACTGTCTAGAGGGAATGCAGAATATCAGTTTTCACCCCACCCCAGATGTGTTTTGGAGACAGCTGCAGGCACACAGGGCTAAAGCAGGAAAGGCTAACTTTATAAAAGTGGCATTTTCAAAATTGTAATAATAAATCTGACTTTACCATTAAAGAGGATTTGTCATTATAATTTCATAGGTACTAAACATGATATGCTTACTCCTTCTCAATTAGGAATTACAACTTATTAAATGTAATAAGGAATCCCCAATTTTAACCAACGAGTGGGGTAGGCATCACAGTAATGAAAAATGACTTTGGGAGTTTTTAACTACCAGGACATGGAAAATGTAAAAACACATAACCTGCCTTTTAGTTACATGCAACCTGCCCTATGGGCTACCTAGAGGTGACTATGTAATAAAAGGGAAGTTTAAGGCTTGGAAAGATGTTTTAAATGCCAAGTCGACATGGCAGTCACACTGCACACAGGCTCTGAAGTGGCATGTCTGGGACATGTTTAGAGGGCTATTTAAGTGGGTGGCACAATCACTGATGCAGTCCCAATAGTGGCATTCAATTTACAAGCCCTGGGTACATGTAGTGCACTGCACTAGGGACTTACAGGTAAATTTATATGACAATTGTGAATAAGCCAATATTACCACAACTTAAGGTGAGCGTAGAAGCACTTCAGTACTGGTTAGAAGTGATAAAGTGCACAGAGTCCTAAAGCCAACAAAACCAAGGTCAGAAAAAGAGAAGGAGGAAGGCAAAAAGTATGGGGTGACTCTCCAGAGTGAGCCATTTACCAACACCCAGTTTATGCATGCATTGCAGTTTTGAGTTGGTAGGTATTTAAGGCATTTGATACCTTAAATACCTCAACCTTCATTAAATTACAGCAGGTAACACCTGCTGAAATTTAACGGGTGAGAAGCATACTGTATTTACCATATCATCCAGCTTTGGCACATCAAACACCAAAATCTGCATATTATTCCCCACCATCACGTACTAGGTGTATACGTATAACTACGTATATGTATGACATTTATAACTTACCCCATTGTATCATGATTTATCATGTTAGAAAAATGGCACCTCAGCTTGCAATCTGAGCAATAGTGTTACTTTCCTTATTAGACGATTCTTTATTTGTATAAATTGGTTGTGTGATGTTTTATTGTGTTGTGTTTTGACTATTTCATTGTTTTGAGACTTCTAAATACTTTGCACATTTTCTTTAAACTAAGCCTGCCTGTTCTGTGCTACCAAGAGAAGAGCACAGGCTCATTTATTGAATTGTTTGTTGGACCTAACAAGATTTTGGACTTATTACTAAGGAATGACTCATATCTTCCCCAACTAATAGCTAATTTCCTTACGCAAGGACATGAGAAAATTATTTTCTGATCAGGAAAGGGAACACCTGTCACAATTTGTAAGGGTGTAGGGAAAGCGATTTCTCTAGTTACAAAAATGTTTTATTGATGGAGCAAAACGTTTTAAAGCAGTTGTACGTGCTGCAAACGTTTAGGTGTGCATATTTGCACAGTGAAAAAGGAATTCACAAAACTGTTTTTCAGGAATACCGCTGGAACACTGCAACTATCACATGTTTCAATAAACGACTTGAAAAAAGTCTTTAGAATTCCAAACAGCCATGAATCTGAACTGCTGTGCGGCATAAAACCTGTGGGTGCAGATTTACAACTGTATTCAAGAATCAAGCCCATGCTGATCCATGTCCCATATTTGTTCGTGTCAAGCTCACCTATATCTCTCTATTAGTAAAATCCTTATCAGCGCAGAACACATTCTGATATGATTATAATAGACTAGTTTGAATTAGTCTTAATACCACTTGTTTGTCATTTAGTAGCTTGGAATTGATTGCCTCATCCTCTAGCAACTGACTCACAAAGCTACTGGAAAAACTCTGTGACGCTTAGCTGCAGCCAACACATAGCTTACAAGTTCTAATTCAAGTTTGCGATTCACAAAAAAGTAAATTTTCACACAAACTTGTTTTCTCATACATAACATTAAAGCAAATCGGAGTGACTTTACATGTGAGAACATCTCTTCAAAGGGGCAAGTCCCAAGCATTTCAGGTCATAGACACCTATAAAAGTTGTCAAACTAAGGTTTAAAATATTTGCGGGTAACAAAGAAGAAGGTACATTGTCATAGCTGAGATGTATGAGAAGAGGTTTTCAATGGACTGAATACATCCTTGTGTCAGAAAAAAAGTAAGTATGTGTTAATACACTGATACATTACATTTATTTAGTCTGGCAGCTACACTTGCTCCATTACCAGTTTAGCAAGGGCCTGATTTAGAGTTTGCAGATGGGTACTCCATCACAACTGCAATGGAATTTCGTCTGCCTTATTACAAGTGCATCAGGATGTAATAAGGCGGACGGGATATCTGTCACATTTGTGCTTTAGACCTGGATCAGCTGCAGTTTGAAGCTCTGCAGTCCAACAAGTCAATTTCCAAGAAGACAACCCTGCTTTGTGCAACCCTTATGTAGAGGGTTATACGAAATTGGGAATTGCCTAAGCCTGTTTAACCTTCAGTCAGAGATAGACCTTACCCCATTGTTCAGGAGGCAAATTCAGTAAATATTGTAAATAGGCCTTTAGCTGTCCGCAGCTGTTCTGCCATTTGTGGCAATTGTGGTCAAACAATCATTTACACCTGCATCTTTATCAGGGACATTTTGCTATCTTAATAGGGATCCTAAAATATATATGTTTGGCCTGTTGCTAGCATATTGAATCATAAAATTGCCCAGGAATGTCTTGTCAATGTGCAACACCTCAAGAGATTTCTCCTGGATACTTTGTGCCAAAGTGTAAGATGGCAAACTTGGGGCTTTAATGGAACTGTTGCCTTATAAATGAGTGTCTATAGCTGTCCCTTCTACAATGTGGGCTTTGAAAATGTAATTTTGGGATACTATTCCTACATCCTTTGCCTCCTGCTCCCTTATGACAAACCGTAGGTGTATGTTATGTAAACTTAGCCCAGAAGATTGATGTAGTTTGAAGAGAAAAAGATGGAATCAAGGAAATCAATTTTGTCGATTTGAGTTATTTTGACAACACCGAGGGCCTGGTTTAAAGATTAGTGGTAATATCAAATCTTCTGATTTCTGGTGGAAATAGCACTTTGAGACATTCAAATACAATAGATGGTGAAATAATGTACAATCTGTGAATCTTGAATAGTTTTCAACTGTGAAATACTGTGTTTATCACAGACGAAGTGGGATGGATGGAATGCCACAGTTCGATTCTGTTCTGTCTTTAGTATTTTTACCCAGCTCTAAATAAGTCTCTCTGATTGTTCAGGCAATATAAAAAACATCTTTATGGCGCCTATCGGGGGTAGAACAATAATCCCTTTCCAGATACAAACTCAAATTTTGGGGAAATTGGGATTACAAGTGGTGGGTTTTACTAAGCCTGGGTTTACCAGTACAGTGAAAATCAGGTATTGTTCTATGAGGTAGAATAATACGTCCCTGGTGATTGGCCAGGTAATGGAGGAAAATGTGCAGGAAAAACTTGCAGGAATTTGAAATCCCTCATACTATTTATTACCCATTCTCCCGCAAAATCCTTGTAGTTGCACACTAATGGTGGGGTTCTGGAATCAATATTTGCAATGCTATATATTCCCCGCCACCATTACTGGCAATATTTGATCACCGCCAAATCTGACTCTAATGACATAGTCATACGTACCACTCTTTGCTTAAAACAAGAAGCATACTTACATTAGACTTATGCTTAGAAATCGATGTGTTAAATAAACAGCCAATAAAATATGTTAGTGTGCCTCCACTATTTTTTAGTCTGCTGGTGAATGTTCTAATGAAGCTGTAAGCGCCAAGTCTATGTCTCAATCCTGGCGCAATATTGTGTTGAGTGGTCCAGGCTTGAGGGACCTAAGCCCATATTTATACTTTTTCTTTTGCATCATTTTTTGACGCAAAACCTGCGCAAACTTACAAATTGAAATTGTATTTTGTAAGTTTGCGCCGCTTTTGTGTTAAAAAGCGGCACAAATGCGGCACTAAAAAAGTATAAATATGGGCCCTAATGTGAATTAAGCATGTGGTACTGCAGTACAAAGTAGGGTCAATGGCAGCACATTAGGTGACGAGGCAAGTAAGGGCACGTGCAAGAGGGTAATGGATGCAATCAAAATGTGGAGCAGTAGCTGTAATTGGAAAGAAAGATACCATTTGTTGACAATATTGATTCACCATTTATTTTGCAGGGCAGGAGGAGGCACCAGATTACAAAAGAATGTTATTTAGCAGTTGGTGAAGGCTTTAACATTGTTTGTATAAGATTAATAAAACAATTAATTTGGTGATGAAAAAAAAACATTGAGACAACACGATGTATGTGATGGGGCTCATTTGCACTTCTGGAAAGTTAAATAGATATACATCAAGAGTACTGGATATTGACAAATACTTAGGCTGTTTTGCCAACAGCTTCAGCAGTAGCAACTGTAAATTAGCTGCTCCTGAAAGTCCATATCCGAGCAGCAGGTGAGGGTACATTATAAATCGAGCCGTTATTGGCCCACAGAGAAGGTAAATAAGGCTATTAGCTCACGCTTGTTAGCCATGAATTCCAACCACCCTCCCCCCAAAAAATAGATTCAAGAAGCACCTCATCGTATCTGAACTGAAAGTCACGCGTTGGCAACTGATAACAGGCCTGCTATGCACCAACCCAAGGACACACACACACACAACCTAGCAGCCTCAGCTCAAAACACCAGGCTTCCAGTGCACGGACCCCAAGTTGTATAACTCTCCAGCTGCCACAAAAGTTGCTGAGCAGGAAAGTTGCAACCTCACCCACAGGAATTTATGCTCCAGCATAACCTGTCACTTGTATTCATTGAGAGTAGAGCTCCAAGGAATTCCCACCCACGGACCAGATCAAACTAAAACAAAAAAAAATAAAAAGTAGTAGAAAGCTTGCTGGAGCACGAAAAGAGGCACAGCACATAGACGCCCACATAAAAAGGGAACTGGTAAGCACATTCATTGTTGAGGAGCCTGATAATGATTATTATTACCCACTAAAAAAAACATGATGGATTGGCTGGACTGATCCAAAAGTCCATCTCAGGTTCTAAAGACAGATAAGGACTGTGCACAGCATCCAAGACGTTTACGATTACACTCCTCTCTTTCTGCAACACCAGTTTCTGGTTACGCTGTCAGAATCAAGGGACGTGCGGATCTGTGTCATCCTTTTCGTTCATAATACTCATTCTGCTTACAGTAGATTTAGCCTGCATTCTGTTTGATTCCTCGTAACTTAGGGACGGTCAAGCTAAATCCAGTAAGGGCAGTGATGACAATCAAAGTAATGAAAAAGACCTCACAAGAACACCTCTAAGAGAAGCAAGATTAGGAGGAAGATATTTGGAAAAACGTAAGCAGAGAGAGGAAAGAGGTGGTAGTGGAAAGGCCATGTGAAAGGTAATGTGTAGCTATGTTGAAGTAAGGAGGTGGATGTTTACTGACCTACTGATATGAAAGAATGGGGCTTGGGCTTAGGAAGCGCAAAGGCAAAAGGTTGATTTTGGACAGGATGGCCTCGTGAGTACAGGGCATCAGGCGAATGGAATGACAGGAAAGACAGTAGGATTAGCCAAGACAAGTCAAACTATGATTTCTGTAAAGGAAGGGCAAAAGTCTAATTTCGGCAGGAGGATCTTTTGGAACCTAGAGGGACCACAGAGCACATGGCATTAAGTGACAAAAAAGACAGATGAGGCAAGACAAGCTGAGGTATGGCTTCTGTTAAAGCAGGGCAAGACATAGTAAGCAACACAGGGCCAGGTAAAGTTGAACCTCAGCTAGAAGACCCTGATAATTGAGGAAAAATGTCATGGAACGGTAAGTCGGAGAGATAGAGAAGAGTATGCAACAAAACACTTTCTGTAGTTTCCCAGTTCACCCAGAAGAAGACAACAATGGCAAGATAATTGAGGAATGTGTTGTGGTCTCATGCGTACAAGAGTTCTATGGATGGTGAGGTAGGGAGTGGAATTCTCTCATTTGGAAATTCCACTGGGAGGCGGTTGAGCGAGATCAGGCAATGGAGAGGCAGGAATGACAGGTACTGGCCATCTGTTTGTGGACGTTGAGGATTTTACAATAAAGGAACTGAAGGAAACGCATCTTGTCAGAATGGGAAACGAGAATGCCAGATGAACAGTAAATAGATTTGTAAAGATGAGGCTCTAAGGCAGCCCACAGCAATTATTGAGGACAATAAAGGCAAAAAGCTACAGGTGCTGGACACTCAAGTGCGTGATTCTTAGCAGGGATATTGATGGGGTACTGCCAATGGCATTCAGATGTAAGTGGGTTACTGAAAACCATTCATTCATACAAGCAGTGGTGCTATGAGATTGTGGTGCAAAAACTATTTAGGATATACAGATTATCTGTAAGGAGGGGACAGCCTGTCTTATCACACATGCCAGTAGTAAATGCAGCTTGCAGTACAAATACAGAAAAGGATGCAAGACCAATTTCAGGGGAGAAAGAGCAACAAAGATGCATGTGGTACATACCCAGAGATGGCTATGAGAAAGGATACTGATTCAAGGGGCAGATGCATGGCCTTATCAAGGATATCCTGGGCAGCATTCGATAACTCCTCTGACTTTACCTCTCACATTCAACAGGGTGTGATAGGTCTGACCTTTTAAACTTGTTATTTAAAGCAGTGTAAATTTAATCTATGAGGGTTTTTTCTGAAGGTTTCACTAATTTCCACTCTGATTGATAAATCCTCCACCTGGCATCCAACCATGCCCATGATTTACCAGCAATCCATCCTGGTAAATTGGAGAATGGAAGTGGCTAGTCTGGTTTGAGAGACTGTTCCTGGAACACCTTCTACCTGACTGCATGTTCTTCTGGTTGGGCATGTTTTTCCAGAAGGAACCTGGCAAACCCTTCTCTCTCTCTCAGAGAGGTCCTCGGAGGATGACTTCCTCAGTTGTATACTCTTTATTAGGGTCCCTCCTCACAAATGTATACTTTCAGTGGGCCTTCAAACTCAATCTGTATGTAACAGAGATGCTGTTGGGTGACAAATAATATGGTTTCTTCTCTCTTAGTGCAGTGCCTATGACTATTTGTAGTTAATCGGAAATGGCAGTGGCAGTGCAGGGACAAAAGTGACTTGAGGGGACATTCACTCCTTAGATGACCTTCTTTGTAGGGTGATGTATATGAGTGTATAGGGCTGGTACAAGGCTGCTGACAGGTTACAAATTGCAATAGAAATGCAGATTGAATAAGCGCCAGCCAACCATACTATTTTATTTTAAGGTATTGTATGGGATATAATGAAGTGAGAATCTGTAATATTCTGGGTGAAAGTACTTCCTTTCACTACTGAATGAGATAATTCATACTAGGGTATAGCCAGTCTCTGACCAGACAGCTGAATTCTGTTACTTTGGTAATTTCATCTGATAATCTTTTCTGTTCAGGCTATCAGAGTCCAGCTTCTTTCTTAGTCAAAATATGTTTTTCTCCAGGTTGTCTAGAGAAGTTAGGGAAAGAGCTTTGGGTGTGTGATTGTTATACCTGACATGCTTTGTGTGATAGCCCCCAGACGTTTTGCCTTCAATCCATTGTTTTTGCTGAACTCATTTTTGGCGGCATTTGGACTGTGTGCACTTTAGCCCCGCTAACATGCGGTAAAGTGCTTGTGCTCGCTCCCTTAAATATGGTAAAAGTGGCATAAACACCATTAGCACAATTTAACTTACTAATAAGTCCCTAGTAAATGTTACTAGATATACCCAGGGACTGTAAATTAAACGCTACAATTAAGTTGTAGCACTCATTGTGCACCCACTAAAGCAGAACTGTAAAGCATGTCTCATGCCTACCACGGCAGCCTGTAGTGCATTTTGACCTGCCATTTCGACTTGGCAAACTGAACCTTTTGCCAGACCCAAACCTTCCTTTTTAATATTTAGAGATCATCCCACAGGTAGGTCAAAACATCTCCAATGGTTGGGTGCATGTGATTTTAAAAGTAGGACATTAGTACTTACCTTTTACATGTCCTGGCACTGAAAAGCTCAAAAGTCGTTTTTCAATGTAGCAAGGTTATCTCTCCTATAATCTACACAAAACCAACAATTGGTTACCTTAATACATTTAACATGTGATAACTTCATCTTGGGGACAGATTGAGAAATTCTTCTTACACTCATTTGGATTTGTAATTTAAAATACTATTTAATGGTAAAGTTGCATTCTAAATTAGTATTCTGAAAATGCCACTTTGAGAGATTTTGCATTTTCCTGCTTAAACCAAATTTGCCTTTCTGACATTGTCCATGACTGTGATTGGCTGTGTATGCCTCCTAGATATGGGACAAAAGGAAGTCTGGGTGTAGAGGGAGTGGGTCTTCTTGACAGGCTGGCTAATGAGGAGCTGTCCAATGCCCTGATTACGTCTCAAAGGACCCTGCCAGCAGTACACACCAGGGAACCTGACACCTGGCCTGCCCTTGCCTTTGGCACCCTAGAAAGTTTGAAGCCAAACTCAGGGGAAGGTAAAGGACTGACAGGAACCAGTTTTGTGGTTAAGCCAGGGATTCCCCCCACAGGGGCTGGCACTAGATGTGAATGTGGCACCTTCACAACCTCTTGTCAGAGCACTCCTGGACCTGTGGAAGGTTCAGAAGAAGGACTGTCCTGCTGTCTGAAAAAGAAAAACTGGACCTTCTTGCCTTGAACCCAGGATCCTCAAAAGTGACTTTGAGGGTCAGTTGGCTGACCTCCCGTTTGAGCTACAGGAACACAACAAGCTTCCAGAGCCTGACAATTGCCTTGCAGATCAGCACCAACTGGCCTGCTTCAGCCCTGCTGCTGGCCTCTGTTGGAGAGAGATCTTATCCCCAAGAGGTGTCACCCCATGTTCTAGACCCTTGGCTGGTACCAGGGTGTACTACTTGTACCTCAAATATCCAGAAAGCTGCACTCCAGCTAAAAATCCACAAGGTTGAGGCTCTGTGTGTCCACCAGTGGGCTCCTTGTGTTAGCAATGGTCAATTCACCTCCCGCCAATGTGAGGTACCCCCGGCAACCCGCTCTTCATGCCAAACAGTAAATGTCCGCATTAACCACCAAAACAAAGCTTCTGTGAAGACCACTCCTCATGCTGACATCGAACTCCTCACAGCCTCTTCCAATGCAGAGCTCCTACTGAGGCTCCTTGTGTGGAAGTGGAATCTGAGAAGGTACATTCTTTAGCAGGACAAACCTGGTCCCTCAGTCCAATCAGCGCTCCATCGCAGTTCATTTGAAATTGTGACTGTGACTGTGACCCAGTCTAGCGCGATCAGATAACCACAAGTGGATTTTTGCACTTTTTGGCGCTACTTTTACCTAACGTTTTAAATATTCATAACTCTGGTTCTACTGATTGGATTTTTTTCGTCTTGGTGTCATTTGTTTATTAAATGTTACTCTAATTCCTAACTTGGTTTGGCATTTTACTTGTGTTGTGTCTTCACTTTATCACTGTTTGAATACTTTACACATTGCTTCTAAGATAACCCTGACCTTTATGCCAGTCTATAAGAGAGCAAAACAAAAGTTTATGTAGTGGTTTGCAGGTTCACCCTGACAAGGATTGTGTTTATTACTTCAGTAAGGTTCTCATCCCTCTCAACTAATAACACCATTTCTTCCAGTGATGAGCTCTAGGGCTCCGAAGACTTCAAAGGTTTTCTGTTGACCCAGTTATGTAATTGGGTCAGGAAAAAAACCTGTGAGTGTGCCATGAGACTGTGGTCTTACTGTGACGAGGAGGGTGTTTTACATTGATTTAGGCTTTATTAATTTGTCCAACTCTTATATGACATCTTTTGTTGACTCCTATCACTTAGCCCTTACAAAGCAGCCTACTTTCGTACCCCAGGAAAAACCCCTCAGAGTTTTTGTTCCTTGGTTAGAGGTTGTTAGAGGGGCTTGCAAATGATGAAGCATCCAGGTAATGACAGGTTTAGATGCTTGCCTTGATGAATTAACAATATACTATAAGGGTACAATAAGAAGATGTTAAACCCACCCCATCAAGAGGGAGATAGATAAGCAAACTAGACATGGCTATGCCCACCATTCCCTTTACAACATTGGTGGCTGGGCAGGAAAGTACATGGCACAACTAACAATAGGGATCCTCAAGCAGTGGCCCACAGATTTATCAATTTTTACAGGGTCTGCATGTGAGTAGTTAGTGCCAATAAAAAATAAGAATCAACAAGGATAGTAAGATTTAGATTGGTGGGGTGCCAAAAAACAGAGGGCCCTGAAAATGAGAGAGTATATTGTTCAGCAGGATACTTTAGTGCAATGACATTTGAGGCAATGTTGTCACATCAGCCAACATCATCAGTGTACCTAGTGGTGCCTATTTAGAAGGATTATAGCCAAGATGAATGGAGCTTGAGCAGCCCAATCTTAGCCCTTGCTGCATATCTCAAGTCAAACGGCCACTAGCTATCAGCCAGAACAGGCAGTTTTGCACCACAAGCACCTCCTCTATTCACATTACATAATTAAATGGAGCTGTAATCCTAACCAATAGCACAATACACTGTAGCATCATCCTCTCTTCCATTGTCTTGACACATTATTCCCTGGCCACAAACCAATCAGTGTTTTTGGCACACAAACTGGTTTGTGACCTCAGCTTCATTTTATGGTGAGATTAAAATACTAATCATTCTCATTGCAAAAAATATGTGCAAATGCCTTAAAATGCAAGGCAGGAGGCATGTGAGAAGAGCAGATCTCCAGCCATCATGTACCTTCTCAGGATGTATACCTTAATGGAGAGGAGTTGCTTTTAAAAAAAGAATTCACATGCAAACAATGACATTCTGGAAACATGCAGTGATCCCCTGGACTTCTGTCTGCTCCTCCCAAGGCAGTCTACTACCATTTACAGCATGAAGCTGTCCCACATGGGGACTTGGATCTGATACCCCCCTAGTTGGGTGTTGGTATCTGTTCAATTGAGCGCAACTGCAATTACAGTCGCAAACTATTGATACACATCATTTCAAATGCATAGCGTAGCGACACTCCTCCTTCACACCCCTTCCTTTTTGAGATTCGGAATGGGCTGCAAATGGCACAATGTGACTCATATGCAGATTCATAAAGTACTTTTACTTTATTACAATTCTCAATTTTGTGGATCAAATTGTGTAATTTTATAAACTGTTAGATTTTCAACTGCAAAGCCAATTCTTTAATAGGTTCCATAGTTTTTGCTAAACGTTTTTTTTATTACGGGGTTCTTGATTTTTATCTATCCATGAATTTCTTAGGTCTAGAGAGGCATTCCCTCTGTCCCCACCTGCAACTAGTCAAGATGGTGTATGTTTCGATCTAATTACTTATAAGATTCATGAAAAATATCCTGTGCAGGGCCTGATTTATAACTCAACTAACAAGCAACAATAGAGAATGTTTCTTACCTTCTTTCTCTCAAAGTTGAAGCCATCTTTAAGCAAGTCTTCTGAAGCCATTTTTCCTTTCAAGTGCTTGAGGGATTCCTTTTGCTCCTGCAGAACTCCCTCAGTTTTGATCGATTTACTCAAAGTTTCATGGTACAACTCACGCTGCTGTTCCAGCTGCCTGCTTAAGTGAAGAACTTTCTGTTGAAGATCCTCATTTGTCTAGGAGTCAAACATTTCACTGTTAAGAGAATGTAAAGAAATCCAAAGACAAAAACAAATCGGTTTTGTAAAGGTTGCTCCAGATTTCAATAATGTAAAGTCAGTATGGGGGGGTGCCTTATACCATGCGACTAATTTGCATTTACATTTTCTAATTACTTTCTGAACAGTGGTTGACATTGATGCTTCCTAAATGCACCCGGTTGCAGAATCATTTATTTCCACAGGTATTTGAAATAGGGTTCCCCTTCTGTTTCAAACATACTTGTCTGAGAAAGAACTAGCATCACTGAGTGAAAGGCATTGTGTAGCTATTCTCAATCACATAGGAACACAAAAATTCTAAGCATCTATTTCCCTGTTGTCTGCTCAAATGGAGGGGAACCCAGCATGCTATACTACCACAAGAGAAAAAAGTGTATCCTGCATTCATCTACTGTATAGCAAACTGAAGTCCAATGTTGGCCCTCTGAGCTAGATTCATGGCATATATTGCGGATAAGCAGTGACTAATTGAATGTTTCTCATGTACATTCAATGCGCGTAAATTTATCTTAGGTGAGTATCATGGGGACCTGGTATGGCCCTGCTCGATTACATCAAATTTGGAACAAAGTAACTGAGTGGTAAAAGAAGGAAACGTTTTCCTCTATCAGTGTAAGTGGTATTTTCAGGTTCAGATCATTTATAGATAAACAGTGCATTATAGAGTATGCGTGTGTAAGGACATAAATCACGTGAAACATTATATTTGGATAACAAAATAATTTTAAATTACAAAAAACAATTGTGTTATTGTATCAATCACTTATCTACAATCCGTATAAAATTCAGTGTCAGAACAAAAATGAGAAAATACACAGAATGAAAGGATTCTGATTTGACAGACTATGTTCGTGCCATCCATTGAAAATTGACAGAGGAAAGAGTAATGCACACTTTGGCCCTACTAACGACTTATATAGGAAATCGGGTGCAGGCTGCTGGAGCCAGAAGATCGGTCAATGACGAGTTTTTTCTGGGTCCTAAAGAATCTTAACTAAAAGGTGCTATATTTCCATATCCGATATTATCAAAGAGGGTTTATATGCATGAGATTGTACCGAGCGAAAACATGGACTGAAAAACCGTGTATTTGTGAAATGCCGAATCAATAAGAAATGACAAAACACTACGAGATATGTCATTTACATGTGCCAAAACGACCACCGCTGCACAGGAGAGCGCACTGTCTTCTTGATCTTAATTTCAGAACAACCACAGAGATCAAAAAACAAGTTTTGGACCTTCAGCTGAAATTCAAAGATCTCCTGGCAGTCAATGTGTGCATTTTTGATTTACTTCAATGTAACTGAAGAGTGCCATCCATCTTATCAGACCTGTGTACTCAACCTCATGGCTCCTGAGCGTATGATAAAACAAAAATGTAAGGAATCTGAACTGCTGGTAGAGTAAGTGGGGAAAGAAGAGGATATACTTATGGGACATTTGGTGGCCAAAACTAGTGCCAACACCGGATCAAAACTCTGGCAACAAATAACCCAGAAGGGTAATGCCTTGCCTGCACACACCGAGACAGTTGATGAATGGAAAAAAGGTTCAAGGACCTGAAACGTCCTGTTTAAGAGCTTTTTTCTAAGCACAGAAGTGAGAGCCTTGTCACTTGTGGCTGATCAACATTAGAATCACAAAATTAACTCAGTGGGAGGTGGATATCTGGAGGATTATGGACCTTAACACCGTTGAGGGACTAGAAGGAGGAACCAAAGCTCGAGGTGCTGAGGAGTCAGGTAAGTGCCAAGTACCATAAAATAGCATTGTCCCCGTGCTAGAGTCATTACAGTAAATAGTATGAGGGGTGCGGTTATGTCGAAGAAATATTTATTGGTTAGATGTAATATATGACAGACAGGATAGTCCAAAACTATGAGTAATAGTACAGTTATGGTATAATTAAGGAAAAGCAAGGTGTCATTAAAGTTAATGTACTCAATTTTTTTATAAAATGTAAGCATCTTTTCCGATTTGCAATGAGTTTACTACATAGAACAAAATCCCCTTTTCTTCTCTCAAATCCTGTGATTTTGAAAATTGCAAGGTTTTCAATCAAAGAAGGGCTTTGTTTATGCGGCCCTTACACTTCAAGGATGGTGATATAATGCATACCTCTCAATTAATTCAGTTTCGAAGGAGGAGGTAAACCTATGATTGTGGCAGTCACAATAATTAATTAATTAAAGGAGTTTAACTTTTCTTTGAGGGTGAGGAATGCCTGGCCAGTGATTCTATTGAAGTTTAAGGGGGGCATTATTGGCAAAGTAAAAAGAATTCCAAGATGGCTAACACCCTTCAAATATTGGTGAACTGACACATATGTCAATATGTTCATCATGTGCAAATTCAACCACAGGCTAAAAACATCAAAGTGGTGTGTCAATGAATCCAAAATGTATTGTATTCACTCATGAGGGCTGTCATCCAGCATTCTGTAAGAACCTTCCTAGAACTAGGTCTATTAAAGGAAGCTTTTGGTGATTTCCATTTTTTATTTGGACTATCCCACCTTCAAGAATAGACTGGGTCTGTCAGATCCCACTCTGTAGCCAAAGGGCAGTCAGAAGCTATTCGGCCACAAATGTTGTGGTTGTAGTATTTTGCCTCTGGTGTACTGAAGGCTCTCCTATTGTGGCTCTGGCAAACTGCACCAAGTACATTCTTTCTGCTCTTGACTCACAGGGTGGCGAGGGTAAGCATCCAAAGGCTTTCCAGGGAGGTAGTTTGCAAGGCAATATATTAATATCCAGCCCAGTGCCTCTCTTAAAAAATGAGAGGTATGATAGTAGCACAGCTAAGCAACATAATACACACTAACTAGGGTTACCTGCTAGGAGTCCCACCATCTCCAGTTCCCTGTTCCTATCAGTGTGGTGGGATAACAGGTCATAGACAACAGGCACAGGTGCAAGTTCATTGAGCATCTTACAGTAATCCTTAGGTCAGTTCATGTGATCTTTAGAAACAAGAGTTCACACTGTCAAGTTTATATCTCTTAAGGCATGCTGGTTGTTGGACTTTTTTGCTTATGCAGGGTCATCCTCAATCTTTTTGCCTACTGCCTCCTATTTGTTCTGACCTGTTGCTGTTGGCTTTTGAACTCTGAGCACTTTACCACTGCTAACCAGTGCTAAAGTGCATATGCTCTCTTTGTAAATTGTATGTAATTGGTTTATCCATGATTGGCATATTTGATTTACTAGTAAGTCCCTAGTAAAGTGCACTAGAGGTGCCAAGGCCTGTAAATCAAATGCTACTAGTGGGCCTGCAGCACGGATTGTGCCACCCACACAAGGTAGGACATGTAGTAATGTGTTTTATATGTCCTGACAGTGAAATATTGCTAAATTCGTTTTTCACTGTTGGAAGGCCTGTCCCTCTCATAGGTTAACATGGGGGCTACCTTTAAATCTGATTAAAGTGTAGATTCCCTTTGAGAGCGGATGGACATGTGGAGTTTGGGGTCTCTGAGCTCACAATTTAAAAATACATCTTTTAGTAAAGTTGATTTTGAGATTGTGTGTTTGAAAATGGCACTTTTAGAAAGCAAGCATTTTCTTGCTTATACCATTTCTGTGACTCTGCCTGTTTGTGGATTCCCTGTCTGGGTCAGTTTGACAGTTGGACTGGTTGCACCTAACACTAGACAGTGACACAGAAGGAGCTGGGGTGTAGTCTGAATTTCCTGATGAGCCATCTGTGCTAGGAGGGAGGGGAGGAGTGGTCACTTACACCTGAAAGGGCTGTGCCTGTCTTCACACAATGCAGTCTCCGACCCCCTGGTGAGTGTCTGGGGCCTGGCCTGGGCAAGGCAGGATTTCACATTCAAAAGAGACTTTACTTTGAAGTAGGCCTACTTCAAAGGAGAAATTTGGGTATAAGAAGGGCATCCAAAACCACAGACTTTAGAAACACTTCTGGAACCAAGAGGAACCTCTGCCTGGAGAAGAGCTGAAGAAGAAGCGCTGCCCTGCCTGTGACTGTGCTTTGTGGAGCTATCCTACAGTTGCTGCTTCTGCCAGAGTAAGAGGGCAAAGACTGGACTTTGAGTGCCTTCCATCTTGAGAAGAAATCTCCAAGGGCTTGATCTAGAGCTTGCCTCCTGTTGTTTGAAGTCTCAGGGACAGCAAAGACTTCTCTCTGCCAGCACCTGGAGTCTCTGGAGAGACTCCTACTCTGCCCTGTGGTGCCCATCCAGTTCCTGGGACCCTGAAAGGAGAAGCTGGCAGCCTAAAGACAAGAAAATCCACGCACAGAGCGCCGTGCGGGGAAAAGATTGACGCTAATCCGATCTGCGGCTGAGAAAAATGACACGCCGCCAGCTTTGCAGCTGAGAAACAACACTCGCAGGAAACGCAATGAAGAATCGACGCACGGAGCAGGAGAAACGACGAGCAGCATCGCTGACGGAGGCTGGGAGATCACAACCTGCGCTGCAGGATTTTCGGATCATCGTGCGGCTGGATTTTCGATTCGCGTACCGCCGTGCGGAGTTATTTTTGACTCACACCCGCCCATGCAGGGTTATTTTTGACTTGCACCAGGTACATTTTCACTCTCGCAACGTTAGTGTGTATTTAAAACTACTTAACGACTCTTTTTGATTTTGAATTGAAAACTTGACTTGTGCATGGTGGATTTTTGTCGTTTTGGTCTTGTTTTGTTTAGATAAATATTTCCTATTTTTCTAAACCGGTGTTGTGTCATTTTGTTGTGTTTTCATTAAGTTACTGTGTGTGTTGGTACAAATACTTTACACCTAGCACTCTGAAGTTAAGCCTACTGCTCTGCCAAGCTACCATGGGGGTAAGCAGGGGTTGGCTGAGGGTGATTCTCTTTTACCCTGACTAGAGTGAGGGTCCTTGCTTGAACAGGGGGTAACCTGACTGTCAACCAAAGAGCCCATTTCTAACATTGGTGATCAGCGGTTGGGATTTGGACTTGTATTTGTACTTGACATACAGTGATTAAGTGTACACTACTGTTTTGAGTTCAGACCACTACTTGACCACTTACTACTTGTCTTGTGATTCTGCTTTTTGTTCTCTGATGTCCTCCTGGAAATATTGCTAATATTTTGGGACTTTGGTTTTTGGTTGTGAAGCCTTTGCAGAATGGAAGTCAATTTCTGGCACCTATTTATGTATAAAAAGTGGCAGCTTAAAGCATTCTGCATGGAAAGGGGACTGGCTGTGAACAAGAAATCCAGAAGGGAGGATCTTGAGTCAGCCCTGTTTCAGTATGAACTGAAACATTGTCAGGCAACACCACCAAATGGGTCTGAGGAGGAGAACTACTCTGAGGAGGAGGACTACTCTGAGGAGGAGGGCAGTGTCCCTGAGGAGGGAACAGAAAGAGATGATTGGCTCCTAGCTCGAATCCGGAGTCTGGAAGAGCTAGAAGCAGAGCTTGAGAGGGCTGAGGAGAAGAGAGTCTTAGCCCTGGGAAAAGAAAGGATTGCAGCTCAAGAGCTGAGCTGTGAAAAGCTGAAGATGGAAGTCATAAGGGCTGAGTCCAGCTGGAATGGTGGCAGCAACAATTTTATATCCAGTGCTGCTGAAGAAGTGCACATACCCAGAGATGTGGTGCCCTACTTGAAGGAGGGAGTTAACACACACCAGGAGGTTCAGGTGTATGAGGTAGCTCCAGTGATGCACAGGATCTCTGAGGTGGATTGGGAAACTGGCATGGGGAGTCATATTCCTACTAGTGGGAGGGACACTCTACTGACTCTAGGTGAGAGTGACAGGGAGAGGGGTTCCCCCCAGGCAGAAGTCCTGGTTATGGAATGTGAAGACATCCCAGAAGAGTGCGGGTTGAATGTCAGGGACAGTCAAGTACTGTCTCACCAGTCTCAGGAGGGTGATGTGGGGTACTTTTTCAAGGCTGAGTCACTGGATGGTTGGGTGAAGGGTACTTGAGTTAATTCATGTGAGGGGCTGTGTGATGTAATTGCTGGAGAGCATATGTCTAGTCCTTATTTTCTAGAACTACGCCAAAACCAGGTGGAGTGTGAGTTCTCCGACCCCAGGGAGCTTACAATGGAGGCAGACTTCTGGGTGAGTACCAGAGAGTCTGTAGAGGCATTTAGGAGTGCTCCTGAGAGGAGTGGTCTAGGTAGTTCCCAACCAGGTGAGGTAGGGAAGGATTGTAGTGTCCCAGGTAGGTCCCAGTGTAGTGGGATGGGTGAGGGAATCCATGTCCAGTCTCAGAGGAGAGGGAATGGGGATGGGCTGAGGCCCAAGGTGCCCAAGATCCGGTCCCAGGTCCTGGAGGGTTCCATGAGGGAACTCCAGGAGGGAATCCAAGCCTGTACTGTAGGACCATCTGTTGAGGGAGACCCCACAGTGTCAGGAGAACTTGGGGGGCGGCTGTAGCCAGCGTCCCACCAGTTCTGGTGTCTGGCAGTACCACTCCTAGTGAGGGGGTGCAGAAGTCCAGACAGAGGGTTGAGAGGGGGTTGCGGACCCCAGTGGAGAACCTGGAGGGTCAGGGGTCAGCTCTGAGAGCCGAGCCCCCCAGGAATTACCTTGGTGAGACCATTTCTGGGTTGGGGGAATCCAGACTCTGTCAGATGGGCAGAGGTCAGGGGACATGCGCCAGCCAGACTCTTGTGTGGCCCTTCGGGACAGTGTGTCCCTTGAGGGGGGTAAGTGTGCCCCCCTGGAAGTCCTGGTGTGCCAGGCAATAGTTCAACCGCAGGGTGGTGACTCTGGGTTGAATGATCAGGTTCAGGGGTAAACTCTGACCTGATGGGGGGTAAGTGTGCTCCCAAGGAAGTTCTGGTGCGCCAGGCAGTGGTTCAACTGCTGGGTGGTGGCTCTGGGTTGGATGACCAGGTTCAGAGGGTAAACTCTGACCTGGTGGGGGGTAGGTATGCCCCCCAGGTAGTCCTGGGCTGCCAGGCAGTGGTCCAGTCTGTGGGTACAGACCGTGGACTGGAGGATCAGGTGCAGGGGGTAAACCCCGACCTGAAGGGGTGGGCGGTTTGCCCAATCACCCCCCCTAGTGTGATTTCAAGGGGTACTCTCCCTGAGGGAGGGGTGCAGATCCCTGAGAGTAGGGGCAGTGGAGAGAGAGGCTCACCCTTAACCCCAGTGCAATCTAAGGGTACAGACCCTGGATTGGAAGGCCAGGTTCAGAGTGCCCCCCCTGACCTGGAGGAAGGGACGACTGCTAACAGTGCCCCTACCATGTTGTCTTCTGGGGGGGCACTCCTAGTTGGGGGGTGCAGGAGCCCAGAAGAGAGGGCAGGGGGAGGGAAGCCTCACCCCTGGTCCTGGTCCAACCTGAAGGTACAGACCCCAGGATGGAGGACCAGTTGCAGGTTAACAGCCCTGCACTGGTGGAAGAATAGTGCAGGACTGCTTCTACAAGCACCCTGAGAATTTTTGTCTCTGGGGGTGCTGCTCCTGGAGGTAGGGTTCCGAGCCCCAGAGGGGAGGACCAGGGTCAGGTTGTCAACCCTGACCTGGTGGAATGGAGAGTGGTCGAAGGGTGCCAGGCACCTGGGGCTACCGCCCCCCCATTCTCCACAGTCACAGTGGTTGGAGAGGCCTGAAGTCGGGCTCTCATCCCTGACAGTAGTCAGGGGTCACTGTGGCTTGCTGTCCTGGTAGACAGAATTGCCCCTGGGGGGTCGGTGAGAGTCACACCCTGGGGGTGGAGTGGGCAACACCACTGTGTTGGCCCTGGAGGTACTATCTGCCCATTGGGATACATCTGTGAGCAAAGTAAAG
Organism: Pleurodeles waltl; assembly: GCF_031143425.1. Lineage (NCBI taxonomy): Eukaryota > Metazoa > Chordata > Amphibia > Caudata > Salamandridae > Pleurodeles > Pleurodeles waltl. The sequence continues at coordinate 499,619,846 of NC_090448.1, read as the reverse complement.
TTAGGTGCTGCACAGATGGTGTCTGAAGATGTGGAGAAGGGTTACCCATGGGTTAGCTTAGTGGGCCCTGAGAGTATGGACAGAGGGATCCAACTGGAGTCAGGAAGGCGTAGAACTGTAACATGCCCCTGCTGTTGTGGGCCTGGGTCCTTGTTCTATCGCCCCAATCAGGGAAGTACATCATGGTATGGATTGTTCTCCCCTAGCTTTAGGCTGGTAGGGGGTCGTGTTAGACTTTTTTGCTTATGCAGGGTCATCCCCAATCTTTATGCCTCCTGCCTCCTATTTTTTCTGACCTGTTGCTGTTGGCATTTGAACTCTGAGCACTTTACCACTGCTAACCAGTGCTAAAGTGCATGTGCTCTCTGTGTAAATTGTATGTAATTGGTTTATCCATGATTGGCATATTTGATTTACTAGTAGGTCCCTAGTAAAGTGCACTAGAGGTGCCAGGGCCAGTAAATCAAATGCTACTAGTGGGCCTGCAGCACTGGTTGTGCCACCCACATAAGTAGCTTTGTAATCATGTCTCAGACCTGCCACTGCAGTGTCTGTGTGTGCAGTTTTAACTGTAAATTCGATTTGGCAAGTGTACCCACTTACCAGGCCCAAACCTTCCCTGTTCTTACATGTAAGGCATCCCTAAGGTAGGCCCTAGGTAGCCCCAAGGGCAGGGTGCAGTGTTTGGTTAAGGTAGGACATATAGGTGGTCATTCCAACCTCGGCGGTAAAAGGCGCTTACCGCCGTGCAGAAGACCGCCATAACACCGCCGCGGCCGCGGTAAACCCCCACGGTCATTCTGACCCACAACAGGCAAACCGCCAAAATACAGACATCCACAAAAGTCCGCCACACCAAAGGGCAGCGAGAAACTGGCGATGACCAAACCTCCACCGTCACGACAACAGAAATACGCCCACACTATCACGACACACGAATCCACGCGGCGGTCTTTCAACCGCGGTATTCCATTGGCGGTACACACCGCCGTGCTCAAAATACACACATATACAAAACACAGCCACATTGGACACTTCGAAATACACACACCTGATACACATACACACACCACTCCCACACACCCAATACAATATAAAACACACAACCACATCACCCACAAACCCCTACTCCTAGAGATTCGTGAACACGCACAGAGATAAGAGACCCGAGCACACAGACGCGCAATTCACTGTCACCCAGCTACACTACCACACACGTCAAAATACACACCAATACACATCACTACACTTAGCACCACACAATCCACCCCACACATCACCCAAACCACCCCATGGCACCGCAAAGACACCCCAGGTTTTCTGACGCTGAACTCATGGGTCATGGTGGAGGAAATTGTACGGGTAGAGCCACAGCTCTTCGGGACGCAGGTGCAGCACACCACCATTGCCAGGAAGATGGAGCTATGGAGCAGAATAGTGGACAGGGTCAACGCTGTGGGACAGCACCCAAGAAATCGGGACGACATCAGGAAGAGGTGGAACGACCTACGGGGGAAGGTGCGTTCCATGGTATCCAGGCACAACATCGCGGTGCAGCGGACTGGCGGCGGACCCCCACCTCCTCCCCCAGAATTTACAACATGGGAGGAGCAGGTCTTGGCGATCCTGCATCCTGAAGGCCTCGCAGGAGTAGGCGGAGGAATGGACTCTGGTAAGTCATATCTTAATTACTACATCCCCCCAACCCCACCAGCATGCCAACTCATACCCCCACCCTCACCCCCACCCCCATCACACCTACTCCTTGCAAATGTCTCACAACCCACCCATCCCAACACCAAGCCCTGCATGCGACCACTAAGCATGGACACCCATCACCTAAGCATGCCCACTGCACATACCCATCCCCCCCCCTAACCACCCTCACAAAAGCCCCCACACAGGAATGCAAGCACAGGGGTACACGGGCACCCACCCATTGCACTCTATGGCACACACAGAAGCAATAATCATACTATTATACCCCTGCAGGACCCGAACGCCACGTCACCGTGCAGGAGGGTCCACAAATATCCACTCCACCCCCAGAAGAGGCCCACAGTGATGACAGCACCTCTGTCTCCCTGGATCTAGATGACCAGCCCGGCCCATCGGGGACCTCTGGACAGTCGGTTCCCCTCAGACAGCCACAGGCCACAGCAGACCTTCCCCCCTCTGGGAACACCAGCACAGCACCCACCCAGTGGGCCCATACCTCTGTCCCCAGGACACGTCAATCAGCGGTGTGTCCACCACTACAGGGCACCCAGGTTAACCCACCACCCCAACAACAACAGGGACCTGGGGGCAGTGGTAGTGAGCACACGGTCCAGGGGACAGAGGCACAGGGAAACAGGGGAACTGAGAGGGCTGCTGTGCGACAGGGGGGGACAGGCCCAGGGAACCCACCCTCCACGAGGCCCTCTCCTCCATCATGGGAGCATACCACCACTCCCAGGAGACGATGGCGACGGTCCTGGCCAGGTTTCAGGAGATGCAGCTTCTGCAGGAGCAACAGTATATGGGGTTCAGGGAAGAACTGAGAAACATCAGTACCGCCATGGGCACCATCGTAGTGGCTCTGAATGAGCTAGTCACCACATTGCGGGACACTGTTGCACCACAAAGGGCCCCTGACACTAGCATGGACCAAGAACTGCCTACCACCTCCGCCGGCACTAGTGGACAGGAGGCCCGACACAAGACCAACAGGCCACCAGAACCCCACCCCCTGCAGAAGGTGAACCACCCCGCAAGCGGGCCCTGAAATCCAGGAAGAAGACAGAGTAAGATACCAAGACCCCCGCCAGCAAAGGATACCTCCCTGCTTGTCATCCAACTGTCCCACATTGACACCCTGTCCATTCTTACACTGCCCCTGCTCCACTTTCCACAGGCATCTGGACAATGCACCTGTGATACTGACAGTCTGGACTCTGCCATGGACAATCCTCCACCATCACACCTCAACCATTTGCAACCACCCACCAATTTAGAGCACTGTAATAAACACACTTATTGCATAAAACAATCTGGAGTCTGGTTGTGATTATGTACAAATGTATTAGACATTACCGTGCCAAATGGCATATTCACATTGTGATGCCAACATACCAATGTCACACAGCTGTAGTCCATGGGGAAATAAAGCAGATGTCACGCAGTGGGGCCCACATCTCTGAAACTGGAAGGGAAAGTCACAACTCAGTTACCATACACTGGGGGAAAAGGACAGACAGTAGAGAGGTAGTAGGGGTTAAGTATATGTAATATGCCGGTGTGGATTCTTACCTGTGTGTCATTGAAAATACTGCTGTATTACTGTGTTCCTGTTCTCAATGTCGTCCTCTTCGCCTTCCTCCTCTCCACTCTCCACAGGCTCCACAGCTGCTACAACACCACCATCTGGACCATCCTCCTGCAGAAAAGGCACCTGGCGTCGCAAAGCCAGGTTGTAAAGCATACAGCAGGCCACGATGATCTGGCACACCTTCTTTGGTGAGTACATTAGAAATCCACCTGTCATATGTAGGCAGCGGAACCTGGCCTTCAGGAGGCCGAAGGTCCGCTCGATCACCCTCCTAGTTCTCCCATGGGCCTCATTGTACCGTTCCTCTGCCCTTGTCCTGGGATTCCTCACTGGGGTCAGTAGCCATGACAGGTTGGGGTAACCAGAGTTTCCTAATAGCCACACACGGTGCCTCTGGAGTTGACCCATCACGTAAGGGATGCTGCTATTCCGCATGATGTACGCGTCATGCACTGACCCAGGGAACTTGGCATTAACATGGGAGATGTACTGGTCCGCCAAACACACCATCTGGACATTCATGGAATGATAACTCTTCCTGTTCCTGTACACCTGTTCACTCCTGCTGGGGGGGACCAAAGCAACATGTGTCCCATCAATGGCACCAATGATGTTGGGGATATGTCCAAGGGCATAGAAATCAGCCTTCACTGTAGCCAAATCCCCCACCTCAGGGAAGACGATGTAGCTCCGCATGTGTTTCAGCAGGGCAGACAACACTCTGGACAACACCTTGGAAAACATGGGCTGGGACATCCCTGATGATATGGCCACTGTTGTTTGAAATGACCCACTTGCAAGGAAATGGAGTACTGACAGCACCTGCACTAGAGGGGGGATCCCTGTGGGTTGGCGGATTGGTGACATCAGGTCTGGCTCCAACTGGGTACACAGTTCCTGTATAGTGGCTCGGTCAAGCCTGTATGTCAGTATGACATGTCTTTTCTCCATTGTCGACAGGTCCACCAGCGGTCTGTACACAGGAAGATTTCTCCATTTCCTCGCATGTCCCAGTGGACGGTGCCTATGAAGGACAACAGCGAGCACAGAGTCAATCAACCCACAGGTACGTTACCACAGCTTGCACATAACACAATTCCCAATGCATTGAATGGCTTGTATGAGTGCCGATGCAAGGCATAGGTATGTGTGACGCAGTAGAAAATAAGGCATGTGGGCCCTTGAAATGGCGGCTGCCTGACCTGTGAAGTGCGACAATGGGATGTGAGGTCAATGCGCTGGCGTGGGACACCGTGGCGGTAGGCGGTCGAAGACCGCGGCGCAAAGCTGCATTGGTTAACATTGAACCCTATGGATCTCAAGAGCCAATGACGGTGTGCGCCGGCGGTCGCGGTACGCACCGCCGCGGTACGCACCGCCGCGGTACGCACCGCTGCGGGCGTGACCGCCATTTTCTATCAGCTTAATCACTCGATACCTGATCTTCCACAGGAGAGGACCTACACTGCAAGTGCTGCTGTGACCACGGTCTGGAAGAGACAATGGCTCATGCGACTGGGGAAAGGGCCCCTGCCTTCACTGCTCAGGAGTTGGAGAAACTCGTAGATGGGGTCCTCCCTCAGTATGCGCAACTCTACGGTCCTCCAGACCCACAGGTAAGTACACTGGGACCATGCTTTGTGGGCAATGCCTGTGTTGAGTCGGGTGGATGAAAGATGGTTGGGAGGGGAGCGATTGAGGCATGCATCAAACGACAGATGAGAGCATGTGCCACATGGCAAGGGTGGGGATGGGGCGGCCACTCACATCGAGCATGCAGAAGGTGATGATTATTCTTCTCTCCCTGTACATGTCACATAGGTCAGCGCCCACCAGAAAATCGGTATTTGGCGTGCCATCGCCAAGGACGTCCGGACCCTGGGGGTCCACCAGAGATGGGGCACCCACTGCAGGAAGAGATGGGAGGACATCCGACGCTGGAGCAGGAAGACGGAGGAGGCTCAGCTGGGGATGGCCTCCCAAAGTGGGAGGGGTGCACGTCGTACTTTGACCCCCCTGATGTCCCGGATCCTGGCGGTGGCCTACCCCGAGTTGGATGGGCGCGTGAGGACATCACAGCAGACACAAGGGGGTGAGTACACTCAAATCCTGGTTACTTTGCGCGCAGTGGAGGTGTCTGGGTGGGGGAGGAGGGCTGTGGGTATCCCTAGGCCAGTGCGATATCTGTAGGCTAGTCCCCTCCGTAAGGCATGGCCCTGTGCCCCCGTCCCCCACCTCTGTAGGGTGCCAAGTACAGCTATTCATTGCCCTCTGTCATGTATGTGAGCAGAGGTCACCCATAGGCTTGTAGGCCATGTCCCACGGATTGCGTAGTCAACCCCAAGTGCGCGGCGTAGTGCAGGGGGCTTCTGTGTCTGTCCTGTCCGCCAACGGTGTCGCCAATGCATGCATTCAACATTTCTTTATTTCCGTGGCATCGGAGCACGAGGGAGCTGCATCTCACATGGCCATGGCGGGCCATGCAACTGACTCGGATTTCACCAGTGAGACGGAGGGCGAGGGGAGCTCCACAGCGGGGACTCGTGCGGATGTCAGTGACAGCGACTCGTCCTCTGAAGGGAGCTCTCTTGTGGTGGCGGCAACATCCGTGCCCCCCGCTACAACAGGTACAGCCGCCACCCAGCGCACCAGCACCGCCCTCCCAGCAGCCCCTCAGCGTTTGCCCCGTGCCCGCTCACCCAGGAAGGTGGGCATCTCCTTCGCCCCAGGCACCTCAGGCCCTGCCCCAGTCACCCCTGCTGCCCTCAGTGAGGAGGTCATTGACCTCCTGCGGACGCTCATTGTTGGGCAGTCTACCCTTTTGAATGCCATCCAGGGTGTAGAAAGGGAGGTGCACCAGAGTAATGCAAACCTGGAGGGCATTCATTCGGGTCAGGCTGCCCTTCAGCGATCGTTCAACACTCTGGCCTCAGCACTGATGGCAGCAATTGTCCCTGTCTCTAGACTCCCCCCTCCAACTTCCTCCACCCAGACCCAATCCCCTGTACCTCTGCCTATCGCAGACACACCATCAGACCAGCCTGCACACACCTCAACACCCAAGGGAAGCTCATCCAGACATAAGCACCACACATCACACAAGCATTCACACAAGCAACATCCACATGCAGACATACCAACACCCACTGCCTCCACTGTGTCCCCCTCCTCTTCGTCTCCCTCCTCCCTCCCTGTCACGTCTACACTCACACCTGCATGCACAACATCTTCAGCCACTACGTCCATCACCAGCACACCCACCAGAACCCCCCGCACATGTGCAGTCACCACCCCCACTACCATTCACACGTCCCCTGTGTCCTCTCCCAGTGTGTCTGTCACCCCCTCTTCCAAGCTACACAAACGCAGGCAGCCACCCACCCAACAGCCATCCACCTCACAACAGCCTCCAGCACAAGCAAATGCACCCAAAGACACCAGACTTCAAACTCCTACAACCACAACCTCCTCCTCAACTCCCATACCTACTACACCTACCCGTCCCTCTCTTCCTAAACTTATTTTCCTTTCCAAACTTGACCTCTTCCCAACAAATCCCCCAACCCCGTCCATCTAAAAAGACTCCAGTCAGCACCTCAGCCACCACAACAGCGGGCCCTCAGAAGACAGTCTGCCATGGACTGTGGAGTCCCCCACCCTCAAGGGCAGGCAGCTCAGGAGGGAGCCAAGGCACGGGCAGCCCACCGCCGCAAAAACATGCCAAAATTGTCAGTGCCCGGCGCGAGAGGCCTAAAACACCTGGGACAAAAATTCCTACCATGGCTCCGGCAGGGAGTGTGGTGCCATCTGGCACACCGCCAAAGGTGGGGAAGGGCCACAGGCGACCAGGGAAGGCTGGGAAGGGCAGCACGCCCGACAAGACCGCCAGCAGCCCAGCTGAGCAGGAGGGCCCCGCATGCCCCATCCCAGGTGGGCAGGAGGAGACCAACAGGCCCGGGACTGCAGCCCAGGAGGGCCCCACCAGGCCGATCCCAGGTGGGCAGGAAGGCGCAGCCAGCCACAGGTCAGGTGGCGAATGACCTCCTCGCCATGGGCTGATCCGCTGAACTGGGCACTCATCCGAAGCACCGCTCCGCTGGGCCCTTCATCTCAAGCACCGCTCCGCTGGGCACCGCCGTCTCAAGAACCGCTGAACTGGGCCCTTCATCTCAAGCACCGCTCCGCTGGGCACCGCCGTCTCAAGCACCGCTGAACTGGGCCCTTCATCTCAAGAACCGCTGAACTGGGCCCTTCATCTCAAGCACTGCTCCGCTGGGCACCGCCGTCTCAAGAACCGCTGAACTGGGCCCTTCATCTCAAGCACCGCTCCGCTGGGCCCTTCATCTCAAGCACCGCTCCGCTGGGCCCTTCATCTCAAGCACCGCTCCGCTGGGCACCGCCGTCTCAAGCACCGCTCCGCTGTGCACCGCCGTCTCAAGCACCGCTGAACTGGGCCCTTCATCTCAAGCACTGCTCCGCTGGGCACCGCCGTCTCAAGAACCGCTGAACTGGGCCCTTCATCTCAAGCACTGCTCCGCTGGGCACCGCCGTCTCAAGAACCGCTGAACTGGGCCCTTCATCTCAAGCACTGCTCCGCTGGGCACCGCCGTCTCAAGAACCGCTGAACTGGGCCCTTCATCTCAAGCACTGCTCCGCTGGGCACCGCCGTCTCAAGAACCGCTGAACTGGGCCCTTCATCTCAAGCACCGCTCCGCTGGGCACCGCCGTCTCAAGAACCGCTGAACTGGGCCCTTCATCTCAAGCACCGCTCCGCTGGGCACCGCTGTCTCAAGAACCGCTGAACTGGGCCCTTCATCTCAAGCACTGCTCCGCTGGGCACCGCCGTCTCAAGAACCGCTGAACTGGGCCCTTCATCTAAAGGACTGCTCCGCTGGGCACCGCCGTCTCAAGAACCGCTGAACTGGGCCCTTCATCTCAAGCACTGCTCCGCTGGGCACCGCCGTCTCAAGAACCGCTGAACTGGGCCCTTCATCTCAAGCACCGCTCCGCTGGGCACCGCCGTCTCAAGAACCGCTGAACTGGGCCCTTCATCTCAAGCACCGCTCCGCTGGGCACCGCCGTCTCAAGAACCGCTGAACTGGGCCCTTCATCTCAAGCACTGCTCCGCTGGGCACCGCCGTCTCAAGAACCGCTGAACTGGGCCCTTCATCTCAAGCACTGCTCCGCTGGGCACCGCCGTCTCAAGAACCGCTGAACTGGGCCCTTCATCTCAAGCACCGCTCCGCTGGGCACCGCCGTCTCAAGAACCGCTGAACTGGGCCCTTCATCTCAAGCACCGCTCCGCTGGGCACCGCCGTCTCAAGAACCGCTGAACTGGGCCCTTCATCTCAAGCACTGCTCCGCTGGGCACCGCCGTCTCAAGAACCGCTGAACTGGGCCCTTCATCTCAAGCACTGCTCCGCTGGGCACCGCCGTCTCAAGAACCGCTGAACTGGGCCCTTCATCTCAAGCACCGCTCCGCTGGGCACCGCCGTCTTAAGAACCGCTGAACTGGGCCCTTCATCTCAAGCACCGCTCCGCTGGGCACCGCCGTCTCAAGAACCGCTGAACTGGGCCCTTCATCTCAAGCACCGCTCCGCTGGGCCCTTCATCTCAAGCACCGCTCCGCTGGGCCCTTCATCTCAAGCACCGCTCCGCTGGGCACCGCCGTCTCAAGCACCGCTCCGCTGTGCACCGCCGTCTCAAGCACCGGTGAACTGGGCCCTTCATCTCAAGCACCGCTCCGCTGGGCCCTTCATCTCAAGAACCGCTGAACTGGGCCCTTCATCTCAAGCACCGCTCCGCTGGGCCCTTCATCTCAAGCACCGCTCCGCTGGGCACCGCCGTCTCAAGCACCGCTCCGCTGGGCACCGCCGTCTCAAGCACCACTGAACTGGGCCCTTCATCTCAAGAACCGCTGAACTGGGCCCTTCATCTCAAGCACCGCTCCGCTGGGCACCGCCGTCTCAAGAACCGTTGAACTGGGCCTTTCATCTCAAGCACCGCTCCGCTGGGCCCTTCATCTCAAGCACCGCTCCGCTGGGCACCGCCGTCTCAAGCACCGCTCCGCTGGGCACTGCCGTCTCAAGCACCGCGGAACTGGGCCCTTCATCTCAAGAACCGCTGAACTGGGCCCTTCATCTCAAGCACCGCTCCGCTGGGCCCTTCATCTCAAGCACCGCTCCGCTGGGCACCGCCGTCTCAAGCACCGCTCCGCTGGGCACCGCCGTCTCAAGCACCACTGAACTGGGCCCTTCATCTCAAGAACCGCTGAACTGGGCCCTTCATCTCAAGCACCGCTCCGCTGGGCACCGCCGTCTCAAGAACCGCTGAACTGGGCCTTTCATCTCAAGCACCGCTCCGCTGGGCCCTTCATCTCAAGCACCGCTCCGCTGGGCACCGCCGTCTCAAGCACCGCTCCGCTGGGCACCGCCGTCACAAGCACCGCTGAACTGGGCCCTTCATCTCAAGAACCGCTGAACTGGGCCCTTCATCTCAAGTACTGCTCCGCTGGGCACCGCCGTCTCAAGAACCGCTCCGCTGGGCACTGCCGTCTCAAGCACCGCGGAACTGGGCCCTTCATCTCAAGAACCGCTGAACTGGGCCCTTCATCTCAAGCACCGCTCCGCTGGGCCCTTCATCTCAAGCACCGCTCCGCTGGGCACCGCCGTCTCAAGCACCGCTCCGCTGGGCACTGCCGTCTCAAGCACCGCGGAACTGGGCCCTTCATCTCAAGAACCGCTGAACTGGGCCCTTCATCTCAAGCACCGCTCCGCTGGGCCCTTCATCTCAAGCACCGCTCCGCTGGGCACCGCCGTCTCAAGCACCGCTCCGCTGGGCACCGCCGTCTCAAGCACCACTGAACTGGGCCCTTCATCTCAAGAACCGCTGAACTGGGCCCTTCATCTCAAGTACCGCTCCGCTGGGCACCGCCGTCTCAAGAACCGCTGAACTGGGCCTTTCATCTCAAGCACCGCTCCGCTGGGCCCTTCATCTCAAGCACCGCTCCGCTGGGCACCGCCGTCTCAAGCACCGCTCCGCTGGGCACCGCCGTCACAAGCACCGCTGAACTGGGCCCTTCATCTCAAGAACCGCTGAACTGGGCCCTTCATCTCAAGTACTGCTCCGCTGGGCACCGCCGTCTCAAGAACCGCTCCGCTGGGCACCGCCGTCTCAAGCACCGCTGAACTGGGCCCTTCATCTCAAGAACCGCTGAACTGGGCCCTTCATCTCAAGTACTGCTCTGCTGGGCACCGCCGTCTCAAGAACCGCTGAACTGGGCCCTTCATCTCAAGCACTGCTCCGCTGGGCACCGCCGTCTCAAGAACCGCTGAACTGGGCCCTTCATCTGAAGCACTGCTCCGCTGGGCACCGCCGTCTCAAGCACTGCTCCGCTGGGCCCTTCATCTCAAGCACCGCTGGCCCATTGGCGGAAGGGGCAGGCCCGCATCTGTGTCGGGCAGGGCTGCACGAAGCACTCTGGGCACTAGTCCCCCTCCAGTACCAGTGGAGACTGATATTGACTTGAGAGACTGTGGCTTTGCACTCCCCAGGATTGAACTGTGGGCAAACCACCCACTGTAGAGACTTGAGAGACTGTGGCTTTGCACTCCCCAGGATGGCACAGTGGGCAAGCCACCCACTGTATAGATTTGAGAGACTGTGGCTTTGCACTCCCCAGGATGGAACAGTGGGCAAGCCACCCACTGTAGAGACTTGAGAGACTGTGGCTTTGCACTCCCCAGGATGGTCCAGTGGGCAAGCCACCCACTGTAGAGACTTGAGAGACTGTGGCTTTGCACTCCCCAGGATGGCACAGTGGCCATGGAGGCCCCTCGTGGATCTGGCATCGTGGACTCATCTGGCTGAGGTGCCCCCCCTTCCCTTCCCCCTGAGGTGCCTGTAGTTTTCCTATCTGATGCCCCTGCAGTGTTCTCTCCGTTGGAGTCAGGTATCCTGTGTGGGCTTTGCCCATGTGATTTTGGCCCAGTGGCCCACGAACAATGGCTGATACACATATCGGACTGGACAATTTATGTATATAAAGTTATAGATGTGTGATATATTTTATACTCAGTCATACAATATATTTCTAAGTTTATAATCATTTCCTTTTGTCTTTGCATTCTTCCGGGGGGCTTGGGGGGGTAACTGTGATGTGTTGCTATGCATTGATGTGTGTGTTGTAGTGGGTGAGGGTGAGGGTAGGTGTGTCGCATATGTGTGTCCCCGAAATATTTTGCCTCCCCCCACCCTTGTGTCGTAGGTGGAGTACTCACCGTTGTCTTCTGCGTCGGCGTTCGTGCTCCTGGTAGAGGAGCAGGAAGACAATAGCTGGGAGGATGTGGAGTTCGGGATCCATGCTGTCCAGATTCCTCGTGGGGTGTATGGAGGTGAGCGTTTTCCGTTTGAAATGTCTGTTTCCGCCGTGTTTTTATCGGCAGGGCTACCGCCCCGGAAAAGGTGGCGGATTGGTGGGTTGTGATAGGGTGGGCGGTACATTGTCTCCAGCCTGTCTATTGGCGGTGACCGCCGCACTGTTTGTTTGTCCCGCCATGGCGGGCGGTGTGTTAAAGTGGCGATCTCTGTTGGCGGTTTCCGCCAGGGTCGGAATTCTATTTTTTTTACTGCCAGCCTGTTGGCGGTTTTGCCGCCGCTTTAACACCGACCGCCAGGGTTGGAATGACCCCCATAGTAATGTGTTTTATATGTCCTGACAGTGAAATATTGCTAAATTCGTTTTTCACTGTTGCAAGGCCTGTCCCTCTTATAGGTTAACATGGGGGCTACCTTTAAATCTGATTAAAGTGTAGATTCCCTTTGGGAGCAGATGGACATGTGGAGTTTGGGCTCTCTGAGCTCACAATTTAAAAATACATCTTTTAGTAAAGTTGATTTTGAGATTGTGTGTTTGAAAATGCCACTTTTAGAAAGCAAGCATTTTCTTGCTTTTACTATTTCTGTGACTCTGCCTGTTTGTGAATTCCCTGTCTGGGTCAGTTTGACAGTTGGGCTGGTTGCACCTCCCACTAGACAGTGACACAAAGGGAGCGGGGTGTAGTCTGCATTTCCTGATGAGCCATCTGTGCTAGGAAGGAGGGGAGGAGTGGTCACTTACACCTGAAAGGGCTGTGCCTGTCCTCACACAATGCAGTCTCCGAACCCCTGGTGAGTGTCTGGGGCCTGGCCTGGGCAAGGCAGGATTTCACATTCAAAAGAGACTTTACTTTGAAGTAGGCCTACTTCAAAGGAGAAATTGGGTATAAGAAGGGCATCCAAAACCACAGACTTTAGAAACACTTCTGGAACCAAGAGGAACCTCTGCCTGGAGAAGAGCTGAATAGCTGAGGAAGAAGATCTGCCCTGCCTGTGACTGTGCTTTGTGGAGCTATCCTGCAGTTGCTGCTTCTGCCAGAGTAAGAGGGCAAAGACTAGACTTTGTGTGCCTTCCATCTTGAGAAGAAATCTCCAAGGGCTTGATCTAGAGCTTGCCTCCTGTTGTTTGAAGTCTCAGGGACAGCAAAGACTTCTCTCTGCCAGCACCTGGAATCTCTGGAAAGACACCTACTCTGCCCTGTGGTGCCCATCCAGTTCCTGGGACCCTGAAAGGAGAAGCTGGCAGCCTAAAGACAAGAAAATCCACGCACAGAGCGCCGTGCGGGGAAAAGTTTGACGAGAATCCGATCTGCGGCTGAGAAAAACGACGCGCCGCCAGCTCCGCAGCTGAGAAACGACGCTCGCAGGAAACGCGACCGAAGAATCGATGCACGGAGCAGGAGAAATGACGCACAGTATCGCTGACGGAGGCTGGGAGATCACAACCTGCGCTGCGGGATTTTCGGACCATCGTGCGGCTGGATTTTCGACTCACGTACCGCTGTGCGGAGTTATTCTTGACGCACACCCGCCCGTGAGGGGTTATTTTTGACGCGCACCAGGTACATTTTCACTCTGTATGTATTGTCTATGTGTCTATGTGTGTATTTAAAACTACTTAAAGACTCTTTTTGATTTTTAATTGATAACTTGACTTGTGTATGGTGGATTTTTGTCGTTTTGGTCTTGTTTTGTTTAGATAAATATTTCCTATTTTTCTAAACCGGTGTTGTGTCATTTTGTAGTGTTTTCATTAAGTTACTGTGTGTGTTGGTACAAATACTTTACACCTAGCACTCTGAAGTTAAGCCTACTGGTCTGCCAAGCTACCAAGGGGGTAAGCATGGGTTGGCTGAGGGTGATTCTTTTTTACCCTGACTAGAGTGAGGGCCCTTGCTTGAACAGCGAGGAAAATCCTACCGCACGGTATCAGCAAAACTGCACTGTGTGGGTTGCGATGTTACCAGCCTCCGTTAGTGGTGTGGCGCGTCGGTTCTCCAGCCGCGTGCATCGATCTTCCAGCCGCTAAGCCGGCGGCGCATCGTTTCTTCAGCCGCGTCTCAGTGGTTGCATCAGAAATTTCCCACCATGGCGGTCTGCGCGTGGATTTTCAGTCTTGTTCTGCCAGCATCAGCTGTCAAGGCCCCAGGAACTGGATTGGGCACCACTTAGCAGGGCAGGAGTCTCAGCAGAGAGTCCAGGTGCTGGCAGGGGAAGTCCTTGATGGTACTGAGACTTCAACAACAGGAGGCAAGCTCAGGACAATCCCTTGGAGATTTCTTTACAAGCAGGAATGTACAACAAAGTCCCATCTTTGTCCCCTTTCACCAGGTAGAAGCAGCAACTGCAGGGTAGCTCCACAAAGCACAGTCACAGGCAGGGCAGCACTTCTCCTCAGCTCTTCAGCTCTTCTCCAGGCAGAGGTTCCTCTTCATGCCCAGAAGTGATCTAAAGTCTTTGGTTTTGGGTGCTCTTCTTATACCCATTTTGGCCTTTGAAGTAGGCCTACTTCAAAGGAAAGTCTCTCTTGTTTGTGAAATCCTGCCTTGCCCAGGCCGGGCCCCAGACACACACCAGGGGGTTGAAGACTGCATTGTGTGAGGGCAGGCACAGCCCTTTCAGGTGTGATTGACCACTCCTCCCCTCCCTCCCAGCACAGATAGCTCATCAGGATATGCAGGTGTTGGAGTGTGACCTTTAAAATTAATATTAACATGAAAAGCTTGCAATATATTTGTTAATGAAGCTGCATAGAGAATGTGTTAACGTAGAAAATAATACACACATATGAAATGAGCCCACGGGGAGTGGCCACCAAATGTACACGAAGACTAATGAAACTTATTAATGATGAATTAATAATGTACTAATGTATGGATTTGTATTAGCACATTATAATTAGAGTCATGAATTGGGGTTTTGCTAAATTATTCACTAGGCCTTGGTTAGCGAGGGTCTGGGCCTAGTTGCCTGCTCTCATATTAAACTGTGTTTTCTAACGTGCAATGTGCAGCTTTCCTGAAGCACAAAGCTGTACGTTTCTAGAAGCTAGATATGTGTGTGTAGCCGTAGTAAATTCTTTCTCATGGGACCCGACTTGCTCAAGGAGACATTCTTGCTGAATGCAACAGTGTAATTCGTAACAGGTGCAAGGCTGCCTGGACTAGAAGAAAACAATGGGACTACTGACTGGAGCGTAAAGTGTATCTTTTGTTACCTGACATTCCACCCGATGAAGACGTCAATTACATGGGCCAATCAACTGCATGTTTTGTGGAAAAATCTAGTAAGGTGCGTGGAGAATTACTGGACAGAGATAATGATGCACCAAAAATGATCCAATAGGGAATTAAAGGCTAGTTTGACAGTTTTGATATAACCGCATGACCCGAGGGCAAATCAGCCACTATTAGCCATTATTCGGACATTCTACCCCAAGCTATACTTTGTCATTTTGAGACTTAGCTGTCTATATTCCTGATACTTAAACCATCCTCTATTCGTTCTTACCTAATACTTACTTCTCCTCCATATGATGGAAGAGCTTATTCTTTAGCTATTCCATACTGAGACATGCCTTGTCCTATCTTTGCTGGTGGTGAATCGACTGATGTCCTAAGGACGAAGACTGACGCTGTTTGCTGATTCGTTGGAGGGGTAACTATCTGATGATAATTGTAATTGTCTGTTTGCCTTTTCTTTCTAGGTACCAACTGCTTTTTGATAGAGGCCATAGTTAGATGTTTTCCAAATTTGCGTTTGCTAAATTGTTTTGCATGAAGCCCAACATGCCGATGCTAATTTGAGGTTAGTTAAGGTGTTCACTAATATCTGACGCAAATAGACAAATTACTGAATTCTTGCTTTGTTGAACCTTGTACTCTGAGACTCTACTAAACAGCTTCTTATTAGTGATGTGTTAATGCTTAATGAATATTCTCTATGTGTTGATTAACTGTGTTCAAATTATAAATCTGAAGAGTTACTAATGAAATTGATTGCTAATTAAATTAAAAGAAATGACTTTAGATTGTAAATAATAGGGAATAAATATCCTAACACTTAATTAGATTTGTGTGGTTATTCATGGCTGAAAGTTCATGGTGTGTTCGTTTTATTGATCTTTATTGAATGTTATAGACTAACCTGTTGATTAGGGATTGCATATATTGATTGGGTTATTGAAATATTGATTTTGTGATGCCAGAAAGATATCTCGTTATGGGAAGTCTCCGAACGTGGTCAAAAGGTTTGTCCGCTTAGGCGTGTCTCCTTGTAAGTTTACTTAGCAAGGTTCTGACGCGCTATCACAGGCTACACCCCAACTCCCTTTGTGTCACTGTCTAGAGCGAGGTGCAAACAGCCCAACTGTCAAACTGACCCAGACAGGGAATCCACAAACAGGCAGAGTCACAGAACGGTTTAAGCAAGAAAATGCTCACTTTCTAAAAGTGGCATTTTCAAACACACAATCTTAAAATCAACTTTACTAAAATATGTATTTTTAAATTGTGAGCTCAGAGACCGCGAACTCCACATGGCTATCCGCTCCCAAAAGGGAATCTATGCTTTAATCATATTTAAAGGCAGCCCCCCTGTTAACCCGTGAAAGGGATAGGCTTGCAACAGTGAAAAACGAGTATAGCAGTATTTCATTGTTGGGACATTTAAAACACATTAGTATATGCCTTACTTTAACCATACACTGCACCATGCCCATGGGGCTACCTAGGGCCTACCTTGGGGGTGTCTTACATGTGAGAAAAGGGAAAGTTTAGGCCTGGCAAGTGGGTATACTTGCCAAGTCGAATTGGCAGTTTAAAACTGCATACACAGACACTGCAGTGGCAGGTCTGAGACATGATTACAGAGCTACTAATGTGGCTGGTACAACCAGTGCTGCAGGCCCACTAGTAGCAGTTGATTTACAGGCCAGGGGCACCTCTAGTTCACTGTACTAGGGACTTACCAGTAAATCAAATATGCCAATCATGGATAAACCAATCAACAATACAATTTACACAGTAAGCAAATGCACTTTATCACTGGTTAGCAGTGGGAAAGTGCTCAGAGGTCTAAAGCTAACAAAAACAGGTCAGAAAAAATAGGAGGCAGGAGGCACAAATATTGGGACTAGGGACTAGGGACTTACCAGTAAATCAAATATGCCAATCATGGATAAACCAATCAACAATACAATTTACACAGTAAGCAAATGCACTTTATCACTTGTTAGCAGTGGTAAAGTGCTCAGAGGTCTAAAGCTAACAAAAACAGGTCAGAATAAATAGGAGGCAGGAGGCACAAAGATTGGGACTGACCTTGCAAAAAGGGCCAGGTCCAACACCCCCACCAGCCTAAAGCCGGGGGAGACCAATCAATACCTTCATGTCCTTCCCTGAGTGGGGCGATAGAACAGAGACCCAGGCCCACAGCAGCAGGGGCATGTTCCAGTTCTACGCCGTCTTGGCTCCAGTTGGATCCCTCTGTCTATACTGTCAGGGCCCACTAAGCTAACCCATGGGGAACCCTTCTTCTCATCTGCAGATACCATCTGTGCAGCACCTAATTTTAAGGACAAGCCTGTGGAGATTTCTTCAAAAGCAGGAATGCACAACAAAGTCAAGTCTTTGTCCTCGTTCACCAGGCAGAAGCAGCAACTTCAGGATAGCTTCACAAAGCACAGTCACAGGCAAGGCAGCACTTCTCCTCAGCTCTTCAGCTCTTCTCCAGGCAGAGGTTCCTCTTCATGTCCAGAAGTGATCTAAAGTCTGTGGTTTTGGTTGCTCTTCTTATACCCATTGTGGCCTTTGAAGTAGGCCTACTTCAAAGTAAATTATTTCTTGTTTGTGAAATCCTGCCTTGCCCAGGCCAGGCCCCAGACACACACCAGGGGGTTGGAGACTGCATTGTGTGAGGGCAGGCACAGCTCTTTCAGGTGTGAGTGACCACTCCTCCCCTCCCTCCTAGCACAGATGGCTCATCAGGATATGCAGGCTACACCCCAGCTCCCTTTGTGTCACTGTCTAGAGCGAGGTGCAAATATCCCAACTGTCAAACTGACCCAGACAGGGAATCCACAAACAGGCAGAGTCACAGAATGGTTTAAGCAAGAAAATGCTCACTTTCTAAAAGTGGCATTTTCAAACACACAATCTTACAATCGACGTTACTAAAAGATGTATTTAAATTGTGAGCTCAGAGACCCCAAACTCCACATGTTTATTCGCTCCCAAAGGGAATCTATGCTTTAATCATATTTAAAGGCAGCCCCCATGTTAACCTATGAGAGGGATAGGCCTTCCAACAGTGAAAAACAAATTTAGCAGTATTTCACTGTTAGGACATTCAAAAAACACATTAGTATCTGTCCTACCTTAACCATACACTGCACCCTGCCCATGGTGCTTCCTAGGGCCTACCTTAGGGGTGTCTTACATGTAAGAAAGGGAAGATTTAGGCCTGGCAAGGGGGTACACTTGCCAAGTTGAATTTACAGTTAAAACTGCACACACAGACACTGCAGTGGCAGGTCTGAGACATGATTACAGAGCTACTACTGTGGCTGGCATAACCAGTGCTGCAGGCCCACTGGTTGCAGTTGATTTACAGGCCCTGGGCACCTCTAGTGCATTGTACTAGGGACTTACCAGTAAATCAACTATGCCAATCATGGATAAACCACTCAACAATACAACTTACACAGAGAGCATACGCACTTTAGCACTGGTTAGCAGTGGTAAAGTGCTTAGAGTTCTAAAGCCAACAAAAACAGGTCATACAAAATAGAAGGCATGAGGCAATAAGATTGGGGCTGACCCTGCAAAAAGGGCCAGGTCCAACACTATTACCCACCTCAATGGTACACACTTAACACACACAGAAGTATAAATGGCTGAACTGGCCAAGCAGGATTCAGGAGCACAACCTACCCTTTTACAAACAGATCACAGCAGTGGACAAACTAACATACTGAATTATGTTATCTTCCTATTTTAAGAATCTTCTTCGAAATACAGCATCTCCTAATTAACCATTCAAAGACAGATTTGGCAAAGAAACCTCCAAGATGCGTCACTCATGGAAAACCTCCCACAGCCTTGGAACAGGGCAAGGACCTTGGTGGTTATCCTAATCGGCCCATAAATATCAATTTACACACAGTGTATTCACTGGTATGCAGTTAATTCACTTCAGCTGGCAAGGACTATAAAGGACTGGTTCAAAGCCAGATGTTTACAAGGGCTGTTCAAGTGAGTCCCTGGCAGTGAGACTAGCCTGTAAATTCAATGTCAGCTATCCATTTTGCCCGGCCCATCTGGAACACTTCATATGACCTTTCTATTTTAAGGTCATTGGGTTATTGTAGGCGGCGTCTTGTGAGATGGTTTACATTTCCTTGTGCATGGAGTTTATAGAGCCCTTTATTTAGCTCTTACAGTTAGGAATAATGTCCTCTGTAAGTAAAACTTCAGTTAAATTTAGACACAGGTTTGAAAACATGAAATGATTATACTGATTTTTATTGTCTTATTTTGACCTACGAAAAGGTATGTTTTTATATCGCACCGCCTGTGCTATCAAAATTTGAAAATTCTTGAGAGTGAGAAGTAATTTGTATTTTTGGGAGCATCAGAGAAAAGTATGTCATACAAATTTGGCAATAATGAAAACACATGCAATTAAATTCCTGGACCGATAAAACAAACAAAATCAATGCAAATTAAATACAGTAACATCTAAACCTTACTACAGCATTCTCATTACTTACAAATGTAGTGGAGCAGCACTCTGCCGTGTTCAATGAAGCTTTTCCCATCATCTGCCTGTAGGAAGGCTCTCCCTCCGACTGAACAGCTTTCTGAACCTCAACCCTCCCATTAAGATGCTCTGCACACAGTACAGTAATGAATGGAGGCGCAGTTAATGTCCCAGTTGTAGCCCTTCTCAAAAGATGTGATGTTTAACCTTCCATGAGTAAGAGCTGAACCTGACCTCCAGCTGTGTGAGACTCACTCACAATGAGTGAGAGTTTAGAGCCCGGAGTCAGGTGAATTTATTCTAATATGTGTTTGCTAGTGATTTAATTGTCTGCTCTATTGACGTCAATTGGGGCGGCTGATCGTACTACCTGCCTTGCACTGCCCTTGCACCTCTTGTCTGAACGCGGCCCTTTGACAACCAGGTGACATCACTGGGATTCAAAGGGAGTGCGATGACACTTGCACAATCCATGGCATTCTGATAAACGGGCATCATTTGTAAAACATTCATGTTAATTAAGCACTCCTATTTGCACGGTGTCAATAATAAACGTAGATTGTGTAGCAAGAGCAGATGCTTCTAAATTACACCAGTTGTTATTTAAACAGATTAAAAAAATCCAGAGTTTAAAATGTAATATCTTGCCGTCTGACAGTATAGCACAATGATTAATTGGAAACTCTACAGTTATTCGGCAACAACATAAGACATGGGCATAAAGTTAGGCCTGAGCAAGGTAACATCCTCCTGACCAGTGAGATAGAAAATCTACATTTTGTTCCCTTTTTTTGTTAGAAAAGAGCATTTGTTTCAGAATTTATATGATGGACTTCCGTTGCACATAAGCAGCAGCAACTAAAAATTTTTTATATGCAATCAATCAATCAATCAGTGTTCTTGTATAGTGTTGCTAATCATCCGTTAGGGTCTCAAGGTGCTAGGGGAGAGCAGTTGCAGTTCAGTCGAAGAGCCAGGTCTTGTGCTCCATCTTGAATTGAGGCAGTGTGGGTGATTGCCTGAGATGTAGCGAAAGAGCATTCCAGGTCTGCACATTGAGGTAAGAGAAGGATCTTCCTCCAGCTGAGTTCAGCCGAGAGAAGGAGGCTGGTGGGCATGTAGAAGGACAGGCGGTGGTTGAGGTAAGGTCTAATGCTGTTGAGGGCCTTGTAAACGTGTATGAGGAGCTTGAAGGTGATTCTTCTGTTGATTAAAACCCAGTGAAGGTCTCTCAGGTGAGCAGTGATGTGGCTGTGGCGGGGGATGTCCAGGATGAGTCTGGCCGAGGTGTTTTGGATTCTCTGTAGTTTCTCTCAAAGTTTTTGGGTGGTGCCAGTATAGAATGCATCGCAGTTGTCTAACTTGCTGCTGGCGAGCGCCTGGGTGACTGTTCTCTCGGACTTGATGGGGATCCATTTGAAAACCTTTCAGAGCATGTGGAAACAGGTGGATGAGATAGCCTTGATTTGGAAGTTTATTGAGAGCAAGGAGTTGAGGATGATTCAGAGATTGCATGTGTGGTCAGTGGGTATCTGAGGGGTTCCGAGCACTGAGTGCCACCAGGAGTCATCAAGGTCAGGAAGGGGAGAGAAACAAAATAAAAACAGCAGAATAAGAATGGAAATATTGAAAGAAAAATGCCAAAAAGGCTAGAAAACAGAACAAGAGATACAGAGATACAGAGATGCAGAGCAAAGAGTAAGAGCAGAGACAGAGAGAGACTCACCACTGGACCATCAGGGATGAGACGCAGGTGGGAACTTGCAGGTGGAGGAGGGCCTCAAGCACAAGACCTGGAGCGTGGAGCAGTGCAGAGGGGCAGCAGCTATCAGGTGGAGCTGTGCATTGGGGAGCTGACCAAGGGTCAGTGAGGTCGTTCTTTCACCACGCAGCAGCCGCCTTTAAGAAGGGTAGGGAGGTGGGAGAGGCTGGTCAGCAAGTAATTCGCTCCCAAGTAGATCTGTTAGCGAATCAGATGAAAATATGTCAGTCTACCAGCAAGAAGTATGCAGTGCTCTTGCAGAGATGAGTCCAATGCATAGCTTTTCCAGTGCTCTGTCTTGAGGCCTAATGCCAAAGTTTGTGAAGATTTGGGCAAGTTTAGTTCTTGTAAAACACAGAAGTTCACCTGGGAGGGTATCTTGGCACTAGAGAATACCAAACCGTAGAGTTCATAAAACAAAACCTGAAGAACAAACTGGTTAAAGTTAAAAGGAACGTAGAAACAGCCAAGTTTTCAAAGCCTTCCTGAACTTAAAGAGATTGTGCTATAGGCAGGGCAACTGGAAGTGAATTCCATTTTATGGCAGCAACCACAGAGAAAGGCAGATCATCTAAAGTTTTAACACCTGTCTCAAAAACTGAGGTGGCTAATAAGGAAAATAACAACACAATGTGCAGAAAATATCCTTTGGTTCAACACAAGGCACAGAGATTTCCTGGATAAATTTACAGTGGGTGATAAAGAAATGAGAATGTCTATTGCACATAAAGAAACTGCAAGAAAATTATATGGGGAAATTGAAGAAAACATATTTCCTGAAAATAAGCCCCAAATGATAGAGCAACAATACATCCAGAACTCTTGTGGTCCAGAGGATGGCCACATCCAAAACAGGAACAAAAAAATTAGTCTTGTAATCAGGCTCATAGATACCAAATGCAAAACAAGTTTAAAGGCTAGTCCAGATGGAATTGTAGAGATTGATGAAATAAGTAGAATGTTAAGCCCAGTGCAGTGAGGCTTGAGAATGACCTTTCCACTTTGGGCTGTATGGGCCAGATTTACAAGGCCCTATCGCCACAGAGGGGCGCGCAGCAGGTGTTGAAGTGGGTGTTCCATTGCAACACCCATAGCTTTTGATGCTGCCCAAGATTTACGAGAAATCATAAATCGGTGAACGTGCCAAAAATTAACGCCACCACAGAGGTGGTGTTAGCATGGTAAAACGAGGAGGAATGCTTTTAGTTCTCCTCGTTTTTGGCTTTTTCTATGTGTCCTGCATTCTGCAACACACATAGAAGAAGCAAAATGCCATGGATGACTGTTTATGTGCAGGAAGGTGTCCCTTTCTGCACGTAAACAAACATTCAAAATTGACACTTTGGTCCTTCTATGTGTACTCCATTCTGCAGCACACATAGAAGTGCCAAATCACCACTGTAGACTGTTTATGTGCAGGAAGGATTACCTTCCTGCACATAAACAATTACTTCCCTCATCGCAGACACCCTTGAACTATGGTGAAAGAATGCCTGCATTGGTGCAAGCAGCTTACATTAGCGCTGGCACAGGGGGAAATGCAGGCCTGTGCCGTATTCTTGTAAATATGGTGCAGCCCTGCATTTAAAAACTGGTGCGGTGCTGATGAGTTTGGTGCAGAACAGTGCTAAGCCAGTTTCTTGTAAATCTGACCGTTTATTTCCTTTCAACCATATAACAGAAAAATAAAGCAGCAGCAAAGCAGCAGCTGTAATACTAATTTGTTTCCATTGTGTCCCAAATACCCTGATTGCTGGCAGTTGACCATAATTTTATTATAACTGAATCTTCAGATATTTTATCACTGTTATCACAATCATGCCTCCAAGAACTTCCAGTGAGCCAAATCCATATATTTTTATTTTTTCTGGATGCCTTGTCTCCCTAAAAAAGTCCTGAAAAAATGTTCAACCAAACCTTTCCGTGCTCCTTCAGGCAAGTGCAAAGGCCATGTCCTTGTTGTGACCTATCCTCATGGTCTCAATTCCAAAATGCCACTCCGTGGCCTACAGCCAAAGGGCACATCAGCACCTTTCAATGAACCCTTCTGTATATCAGATAGCTTGCCTCATGCACCAATCCTCCCAGTCTTTCCCTGTATATGCAAGCATCTATTTAATCTGTACCAGGCTATTTCAGAACCCCTCTTCTGTGTCACTAGAGCATAACAGAATAACCAGCAGCAGGGGGAAACATGCTACTGATATGGGATTGGTATAATGTAGTTGAAGTGGTGCAGTCATCTCCACCTACTAACAAGGTGCCATCTGGAACAGACCCCTTAACATGTGTATTTATGGAGAAAACACCAATATGGTAAAAACAATACAAATGCAGCACTAACAATTTGTAAACAAGCGGGCTGCTGTCTTGCTCTATTCCCATACACACCGATGTCCTGATTTATCAACATTTGGCACAATGCAGCTAGACAACTTGCTGCACTACGTCAAATGGAGAGAGAAAGGATGTAATATGATTACTGGTATATGGTTTATTCTTGCGCTCCATCTGCATTGGCCACTTGTGGCTGCAAAGCTCCAATGCAGACACCCTTGTGCCATGGAGCAGGAGTGCTTGTGTTACAGTCAGGATTGTTTTTGTGCAGGAAGTGGCACCTCCTGTGCACAAAAACATTCCCCTGAGGCATTTTCCTCTTTCTACGTGTGCTGCAAAATGCAGCACATGCAGAAAGAGGAAATAACAAGTAGAAATAAACATATTTCTCCTTGTTATGCTTGACGTGTGAAGGCGTAGCATTTTGGTGCATTCCCAGGTCTTAATAGTCTTGGTAAATCTGGGAATGCGCCAAAACTATGGATTGGTGCTTGGGAACACAGATACTCCACGCATAGAACACCTTCCCTACGCAGAGTAGCACAAGGCAGCAACTTGCATTGTGATGCATTACTCCTAGTTTACTATGCCACACATAGTCATGCAAGGTGGAGCTGCGTGGCATAGTAAATGGGTTGCCTTGTGTGGCCGATGGCAACGTAAGCCCTTGAGAAGTCCGGCCTGTGAGAAACGGGATTGTTAGTTGAATAGGGGGGGTGACCCCTGTTCAAGCAACAGCCACAATCCCTGCCAGGGTGAACCACAAAAGTCACGAAATTAACCTATGCTTAACCCTTGGTACCTTGCAACAAAAAAACAGTCAGGCTTAACTTAGAGGCAATGTGTAAAATATTTATGCAGCACACAAACAGTAGAAAAATTCCACACCAATTTACAGAAATGGTGTACATTTTAACAAATTATTTGATACCAAAATGACAAAAATCCAATCAGTAGACTGGAGTTATGTTTTTTTTAAAGTTTAAGGTAAAAACTAGCACCTAAAAGTTCACAGAACCAATCAGTGATATCTAGTCATGCAAGACCGGGTGAAAGTCAAAAAACATGGCTGGCCACAATGGAGCACAGTTCAGATACAACAGTGGATTGGGCCTGGTCAGTTTTTACGTTCAGACTTAGAATACATTTTCAAGAAAACATTCTGAGGGGCCAAATTTCAGAGGAGCAAGACTGCTGGTGATGTCCAAGTAGGAGGGGTAGTTGTCAGGGACCCACTGGATTGAGTTGCGGAAAAGATATAAAAAAAATTTATTCAAAAATCTTCAGCGGGATGAAGCTGAAGGCTGTAGTTGACAAAAGTTCGAGGAGGCTGGATATCCCATTGTAGGGGGATCGCTGAACCGAATTTAGTGGGAGCTACCACAAAGTCAGGCCGTCTGGCGTTGCACCATCAGCAGATTGACAAGCAAGTTGGTCCGGTCTTCCCCTTTTTCTCAGAGCAGTTTTTAGAAAAAATATTCTTAGTCCTAAATCTTGAATTTTGGGCACCTTAATAACATCACAATCAAGGGTCCTTGACTGGAGGGACAACACTAGGGGGTTAGGATTAACTCAGATGGGACTAGATGCAAGTTCCAGGTGCTGGGAGCTTTTGAAGTCCCTGTGGCTCTGATCAGAAGGCCAGCAAACATCACTCTGGTAGTCCTTGGTTCAAGTGATGATGCAGGGCTCAAGCAGCAAGTCTTTTAAGGTGCAGCAAAGCAGTCTTGTGGAGTACACACCGGGCCTCAGCAGCAGGCAGTTCTCTCAGAATCCTTCAGCAGGCCCAGAAAGTGAAGTGGAGGGTGGGCCTGGGTCTGAGGATCCCTTTTTTGAAGTAGGAGATATTTCTAGAGGTTTTCCTTTGAAATGCTTGGGGTTCCTGGATTTCCCTGCCCTGGCTCCAAGTTGACTGCATGGACAGTGCAGTGGTGACAAGTCCATTGTGTGAAGGCAGAGCACAGCCTGTTCAGTTTCAAGGTGCCCAGCATCCTGCCAGCAGATGGCCCATTCAGGCACACTTAATCCCTCTATTGTGTGACTGTCTGGGAGGAGTTAACCAAGTCCAACTGCCAACTACACCCAGTCATGTGAAGTAGGACAGACTGTAGGCACCAAATAGCGAGGGCTGGAAAATGACAACTCATTAAACATGGCAGTCTCAAAATTGTAACTTAAAATCTGATTTTACATTTAGAGAGGATTTTTAACTACAGGTTCATAGACACTAAACATGAAATGCTTACCTGTTGCCAACCAAATCTGACCACTTATTAAAGGTAATGAGGCAACCCAAAGTTATCCTATGAGACAGGTAGGCCTCACAGTCGTGAAAAACTTAACTTAGGAGTTTTTTATTACCAGTGCATGTAAAACTTAAAAGTTTAGGACAGATTTAAATGCCCAAGAGCCCTCTTGGGACACATTAGCATCATTTGTTTTACACTAATGTGGCCCAACGAGGCCAAAATCGTTGCACCAAACTTACAAAGTAGCACAATGCATGCATTGCATCACTTTGAACCCTTCTCACTACATTATGCCTGCGCCAGGCATACTGTATGCAAACAGGGCTTCTAAGAGATGTCTTTGTGTCATTGTTTTTAGCACTTTTAATGCCTGCTCAGACCAGGCACTAAAAGGAGGCATACCATTGTTTACAATGGGCCTCAATGGGCTTTGCAGGATTGGCGTCAACATTATGCTAATCCTGCAAAGCTCTGAACTAGCATCAGAAATTCTGACATTAGTTCCCTAACTACCCCCATGGTGCGCCAAATCTTAGGTACAGCAAACACATGGTGGCATAGGGTGGTGCTAGGGGGTGCAAGAAAAGTGGTGCTGCACTAGATGCAGCGCCACTTTTCTTAAATCTGGCGCCTATATGTCCAACCTTTCAATTATAATGCACTCTGCCCTCTGGGCTACCTAGGGCCTAACTCAGGGGTGACATATGCAATAAAAGGGTGGTTTAGGGCTTAGCAAGGGGATTGATTTACCTAGTCGAATTGGCAGTATAAAACTATTGTAATGGCAGGCCTGGACATGTTTAAGGGGGTACTTGAGTGGGTGGCACTATATGTGCTGCAGGCCCACCAGTAGCATTTAATTTACAGGCCCTGGGTATATGGTATACCACTCTACAAGGGACTTATACGTAAATTAAATATGCCAATCAGGTGTAAGCCAAATTTGACATGTTTAGGGGAGTGAGTACAAGCACTTTAGCAGTGATTTCCAGAATCCTAAAGCCAACAAAAATGAATTTCACCAAAAGTGGAGGGAAAAAGGCAAAATGTTTGGGGGAAGACACCCCTAAGGCTGACAGGTCTAACATGGCCGCAGGTATAATGAAGATCTAGAGTCAAGCATATATAGTCCTTGCCTTTTACCCTCTGTCCCTAGTTTGGCCTCCACAGATAGTAGGGGGGCTTATAATATTTGGGCAGGAAGTCAACCCCTTTCTGCCCTAATCCATACTGGGGGAATAGTTATTCCTGCTAACGACACTCTAATGTAACACCTGTTAACTGAGCACTCCATCACCTCTTTCAGGATGATATGTAGATGGTGTGCCTTGTATTGGTTTGGCTCGTAAGGATAGGTGGGCAGCAAGTGCCAGGTGGGCCAATGTCCGATTCTTTGTCCTGATGGACATGAAGAGATGCATGGTGAGGCTGCAGCAGGAAGGAAATGCTAACAGCTATGCACTACAAAATGTCAAGATGAAGTGCAGACAGGGCAGGAATAAGGTCTATTCAACCATATCAAATCAGAGTGAACAGGGGTGGGCTTTCACTCACAGTCAAATAATAATAACCACAATCCTTGTGAGGGTAAGACACACACAAACCCCAAATTCACCTGTGCTCACTCCCTGACATTTTGGCGCAGTTCAGTCAGGCTTAACAATGTGTAAAGTATTTGTGCAACATTTCAAAAAGTAAAACTGTGAAAACACTACAAAAATCCAATCAGTATAACTGCAGTTATGAATTTTTAAAGAATAACCTGTAAAACAGCACTTAAAAGTGTAATGTGCCAACCGCAGCTATTTGGTCATGCTGGACTGGATCAAAGTGAAAAAAGTTGAGGCTGACCATGATAGACTACGGATCTGACACAGTCCCACATTAGTGATCATGAAGACTTGCCTCCTCACATTTTGTGCGAAGACTTCTGTTCGAGTTAAAGAGGGTCGCAAGTAGGAAGATGAGCATCGCTGGCGACAGTTGCTGTGGTGCAATAAGCAGACAGGGCATTGCGGACGGGTGGGATGGTGCTCATGTTTTCAGTTCCCTGCGAGCTGTCAATGCTGCTGTGTGAAGTGACTGGATGGTGGCAGCTCAAGCTGCTTCTCTGTGTGAGTGGTGCAGTATCAGTGCGAACAAGCCCGTTCGCAGTCACAGAGAGCCCAAAAGCTTGATTTCAAGAGCCCATAAGCCACACCAAGGGTCCAGGAGCTGAGAGGCACCACTTGAGAATCAGGAACTCACTGAGGATGGGCCCAGGAGTTGTTGGGGAGCGTTTTATGTCCCTGAGGCTCAGATCAGGAGGCCAGCTGACTAGCCCTTGATGACGCTCTGAGGTCCTGGGTTCAAGATGGGTTGCAGGTCCAGTTCTTCCTCCCTAGGCAGGAGGGCAGCTGGCAACATGTCAGCACAGAAGGGCAGTAGCTCCCTCAGAGTTGCAGTCCAACAGACTGACAGTCCATGTAGCAGCACAGCAGTCCATCCTAGTAGAGTATCCAAAGGTCCAGAAGTGTACTGAAGAGTTGGTGTCTGAGGTCCAGTATTTATGAACAGTTGTGCCTTTGTAGTGGAGAGACTCTTCTAGAAGCATGCCTTTAAAGTGCACAGATGACCTGCCTTTAGTGCCCTGGCTCCAGACTAACTACAGGGGATATGCAGCCCTTTGTGTAGAAACAGAACACTGCCTATTCAGTTGTAAGTGAGGCTAGACCCAGCTCCTCCCTCCCACACTGCCAGTGATGGCCCATACAGTCACACCCAAAGTCTCCATTGTCTGCGGCTGTCTAGGAGGAGTACGCAAAGCCCAAATGCCAAGTACACATAGTCATGTGACCAAACACAGACTGCAGGCACCAAATGGTTAAGGCAAGAAAAATTCAACTTTCTAAAAGTGGCATTTTCAGAATCACAATTTAAAATCTGACGTTACCATAAGTTAGGATTTTAAATTGTGATTCCAGAGACATCAAACATGAACTGGTCATCTATTCTCATTTGGGAATTACACTTATAAAATGTAATTAGACAACTTCAAAGTTATAATATTGGAGAGATAGGACTACTAGGACACGTAAAACTCAAAAGTACATGTCTAGCTTTTTAAATACACTGTCCCCTGCCCTTGGGGCTGTCCAGAGCCTACCTTTGATGTGACGTATAAGTATTAAAAAGGACGTTTTGGGCCTAGTAAAAGGTTTATTTTGCCAGGTCAACATCGCAGTTTAAAATTGCACACAACGTCTCTGCAATGGCAGGCCTAAGACATGTTTAAAAGGCTACTTAAGTGGGTGGCACAATCAGTGCTGCAGACCCAGTAGAAGCATTTGATTTGCATGCTCTGAGCACTTATAGGACATGTTACTAGGGACTTATAAGCAAATTAAATATGCCAATCAGGTATAAACCAATGTTACCATGTTTTAAGCAGGGTGTGCAAGCAATGGTAAAGTGTGCAGGGTCCTAAGACCAGCAAATACGAAGTCAGCAAAAACAAGAGGTCTGAAGGCAAAAGTCAGAGGGAAACCACGGGATGCCAGGTCTAACAATAAGCACACAAGAAAACAACCTGGAAATCAAGGGTACGAAATAGACCTATGATAATTTACTCTTTTCTCCCCCCCTACTTCATAATTCGAAAGGAGAGCCAAGGACACAGATAAGACTTCATGCTATGACTTATTTAAACCCATGATAGAGGAGAAGACAATTGGTATTTTATAGGGTTTCTGAATTTTCTTGGATCTGGAGCTGTATGATGTTATACATGCCCATGTTTTGACAGTATTCTTCACTAATTATTTTTTCCTTTGCACTCTGAATCGATTCGGAGTTAGCTTGAAATTCACCACCAATAAAATAATATACAAATTCACCTTCATTCAACAGCTGAGGATCAGAGTCTACCGAACAAAATGATTACAAAACAAATGCATGTAAGTCTCAGGATCAATTAATACATATAAAAAAATACAACAACTGGATCAAAACAAACAAACGTGCACTATTAGGTTTATTTTCGACACCCCCTTAGTTCAGATTGCTGGGCTTAGAAGAGGGAATTTTTCAATACGAATTTATTAACTACATGCAACTATACTTCATTTCTAGTTCAGAATTCACAATTCCATCTTCTAAGTATGTGAATATTGTAAAATTCACCAACATGCTATCTGTCTGTACATGGAAAAACATACTCCCAATATATGAACTGCTTACTGCTTAAGAGGCTGTCTCAGTAGTAAATTGAACGAGCTCAGTAGGCAGAAAACACTATAACGATTTTAATATTCAAAAAGAACTTGAAAGTTAAGTGAATGCCCTCCGTTTAAAACCTTAAATGAATTTAAAAATAAAAGTTCTGTACACTTACATACTTGAGAAACAACACTACTGCAGACCGCAGACTGGTGAACTTTGTTTAATGCATTTCAGGTGATAAAATGATCCTCGGGGTGCATGTTTATGTATTTGACATTTTGCTTGATAAAAGTGCATGGTTCTTTAATGGACAAGTATGTAGTTCAGCAAAGTTGGCTACTAGTCGTGATTTTTTGTTGTTCACTTTCTGACCTTTAAATGCGCTATTTTGCACATTTTCAGTTGAAAACATTACCTATTCTGTCCTCACCCCAGGCCAAAGGTTACCCATGGCCAACAGAAACATAATTGTATTTGTTAGAGCATCATATATGATCTTCTATTTTACTCAATAAATAGTTGGTATAAAAACCATTTCCCATACAGATATTTACATATCTGGATTAAAATATTGTGTTCAATACAAATTTCATATATATCTTTCCCACCAGCTCCCATTATCTTCAAAAACAGCTGCATCATCTACGAAACCAAAAAGAACAGATGACGGATGGAATGCTGAACAAGGCAAACAATCACCCCCAGTCACAAAGATCTATGTTTGATCCATAATGTTTTTTGCCCAGTACGCCACCCCACTTTGGACATAGCTGCATGCAAATCAGTCCTGACCCTGCTCCCCTTGGGAACAGTCCAGCCGAACTGCCAGGCAAGGTCCTCTCTGGACCGGAAACAAGCATCCTGGGACCAGTTTCAGGATATCACCCCTCATCACTCTGCCACTGGATTCAAGCTAGCCTGGCTGATGAGGGGGTGATACCCCAAAACCAGTCCCAGGATGCTTGTTTGACATTGTTCAGCATTACGTCCATCACTTGTTCTTTTTGCATTCATTGACAAAACCATCACAGACAGCAACTCCTCCTTTCTGTCTGACAAACTCACCATCTCAAGTAGCTCTTGAAGCACTCCAGCTAGGGCACTATAAGACTGGAGACGAAGTACAACAGGCACTTTCCAACTATGCACTCAGGATCTAGAACTGTATCCATCAGAAACACCTCAACTCTTCTACAATTTAGGGAACAGCTGAAAAAGCTTCTTTAAAGTCACCACACCACAATGCAGTAACTTTCCAGTCTCAGAAAACAACTACTCCTCCAATCACCTAATGGATGTATCTTTCCCTTTGACCTGTACATCTCACCTTTACCTTTAGGCTAGGTTTGTACTACAGAAATACCACATACATACTTTTCTCTGTCATTTTTTCTCCTGAGCCTTTAGCCCCCTAAACTCAAGGATGCTAAAAAACCTTCCTATCAGTCACCCTGATGTCTAATGAAATCCATTAAGCAAGCAATATTATCCAGGGGCAGTGACAGCTTAAGAATTTTGGGGGCCCTGGGCAAGATGTAATTTGTGGGATCCTGTTGGGAACACATTCTAATTTATTACACATTTTGCTATTTAAAGCCCTAATTATACCAAACATTATTGAATCAAACATTCAGAAATAACCACCCAAAGCTCAAATTCCTTATCTGCCAATCAGTATCGTAAGAAAGCATGAATGAGAATAGATTAAACCATTTCTTTCTGTAATTGAATTTAGCATTTTGGTAGGTCTGCTGCTGTTTCAGTTTTCTAAAAATGCAATTCTTTTGCATAACACTTGTGGTACTAGTGCAAAAATAAATGAAGTATTTGAGCTCTCCACTGTGTACAGGGCAACGCAGTGATGGAGTGGACTGTATGAGGAAAAACGTTTGACTTTCCACTCTGTTTACCAAGGGAGCCCCTTGGAATGTGGGTTCCTGGACAGCTGTCCACTTTGTCCATGCCTTAAAGCCTATCTGCACCCGGGCAATTAATGATAGGGTTGATGGAGTCAAAGGATGCCAAGAGCCTCACTCTACCCCGCTTATTATTGCTGTTGTATATCAGACCCTTTTGAGGTGAAATTCCCATAATTGTTTGTTGGATTTGTTTTTTGGGTTACTAGGGTGGAATGCTCCAAGAAGCATACATGTTATTTTTTTTTTTGGTGATCACTTAAGGAGCTGACATTTTTATATCATTGAAATGCATTGTAGTGAATACCTGGTTTTGGGGGGGGGTCACAAAATGGAACAAATATAAAGGATGAAAACATATTGTAGTTGCAATAGAAAGCAGTTGTTGCTAGTATCACACTAACTTTAGGAAATGTGGTTAGTTTTAAGGTGATTCCATCATGTGAAACATTTTTAAACTATGATGCTTTCAAGTTTACATTACTGCCCTTCTCTCTGTGTTGGACTACCTAGACATAATGTGCTCTGCTTCAAGTCATTCAAAATTCATGTTTTAGACTATTATTTGCTTATCCCTTTTCTTCACACACATATCATTTTCTTCGATTATCTCACTTACATTTTTTTTTGTATCATTCATACTTTCTATGTTTTGTGACTCACCGTGACCACTCTTTTGGATTTCCTTGTGCTTTCATTCCTTGTACCCTCTTATTCCCTAGACTACAACATTACCTACTCCACTACATACAGTTTTCTACCTTTTTAGTAATGTTAAAATGCCTGATTGACCACCTTCTCAACAGAGACTTCCAATCTAAACATTACCAAATGTTTTTACCATTGTTACTTTTCATTAATTATTTTGTAGAGTTAATATTTTACAACCTTTTGGACAAATTGACTCTAAAGTATTATAAAACAAAAAATGATATATAAATACAGAAATAAATACAATAGTTTACAAGATGTGCCCCAAAGAGTACTTACAGCTTTCCAAGATTGTTCACTGGCACATACTTCTTGTATTCTCTCCTTAATTGCTTCTTCTGTGGAAGGGACTGTGATAAAGCCATTGCCCAACAGAGTAGACAGCTGACTGAGGAAAGCTTGGTGAAGGTTTTGTGCTGCTTTGGCCTCATAGTATGACGTCCGCAGAGTTTTATCTAACTGAGCCATTTGCCTCTCTTTGTCCTGAAGGTTTTGCTGGGAGTCATCCCAGATCATATGGATATCCTTTAGCTTTTCTAATAAAATATTATTATCCTTCCCCATGCTTTTCTTAGCTCGTACAGCTTCATCCAGTTCCTATTTTCAAAGACAATGAGAAGTGTTAACAACGCAATACTCCAAGTTGGCTTTCCTTTGCATATTTCTCTCTGCTGTTTTATATAAAAGAGGAACATAACCAAAAAAGTGAAAAATCCTAACTTATTCAAAAACAGGTTGTATACACACACATATGTTCAGTGAAAAACAGGTTAAAGTGCCATTATAGTTAGGTCAATATCTTGCTTTGCAAAAAAACCCTTAGAAATTCACAGAAAAACCCAAAGGTTAAAGGGACGTTATAGTTAGGTGAAAATGTCAGTTAAAACATAATGCTTTAAACTAACAAAATCACTGAAATTCACCAGATGTAGTTATCTCAAGTAACTATAACTCATGTCGTAAAGTAGCTGTTACTCGCTCCCCTCGGCATGGACACTTTTATCATCTATTATGTAATTCTGGATGTTGTTATCAATGAAAGCATGGAGCATACCATGACAGTTGTAATATGTGGGTAATTAGCAGTCCATGGCAAGGTTACAGTGTAGTGGAGCGAGAAAGTGTACCCCTAGAGGTCAGCCAACCTCATGTCATGCAAGGTATTGGGCCGTGTATGGCGTGGATCTACATCTAACTCCCCGCAGGCAGCCAACTCCACACCACCCACAGCCTCTAGCCATTCACAACATGGGGTTTGGTGCTGTCCAGGTCATGCACCCAAGCACCACTCTGCATGGCTTGTGATCAGCGGGGTGTTAGGCACAGGGTTTGGTGCCCAAAACCTGCCGGGCACACATGGCCAAAAATAAGAGGTGTCATTTTAAGTAAGGTAGAACACCAAAATATCATCATTCAATGTGCATTTTGGGGTATTTTCCTATAAAACTGCAATAATTAAATAGTTAAATGCATCATCATTAAAGTTCAGATACAAAAGGCATATAAAATATATGCATAGGCACCTAAAAATATTTGTATATATACAAATAATGTATTATATCATAATAACAGTTTGCTTCATAGATACCAAGTTGTTTGTAAAAAGTGAACCAAACTAAAACCTATTTCACTTCTTCTGTGAGATGTCATTGTCCACCAGGCCTCTTTATACTGCACAGCCCTTAAAAAATAGCATATTGGTAGCATCCCCCCAAAAAAGATAATGTGCCTCAGTTTTCTTCTGTGAGCGACACGGAAGAAAGCAACCTTGGAGCAATGGAGAGCTGATAGTTATCCAATTACTTGTGAAAACTTTTGCAATAGGATTCTGTATCTATATTTAATATGTAGATGTTTGGCTGAGTGTAGAGTAATTTAATCTAGGGAACATTGGAGCATATTTGATGCCCAGAAAGTGGTCAGTAATACTTCCATCTCTTACAGACTGATACTAGGACTCCTTTACATGCAACCAACATCAAGTCTTTAGAAGATTGCATGCACCCCTAGTGAACATGATGGGTACAGCCCACAGCTCTTGAAGTTCTCAGTTCAACAACCAATTTTTCACCTACTTGAGCCAGGGTATCGTACAATCCTGATCAACAGCTATACACATTTGTTAGCAAGCTTATTACAGGGCTAGTTCCCCTATGTACCAAATTGTACCCTAGTAGAAAAGAGGTGTGAGCTTGATTACTGCTGTAATACCTTTAATACCAATATCTAAATGAAGCAGTAATGTAGGGGTACTCTGAGGTAGATTTAACAGTGATTTTAAAAACAACAATATTGCTAAACATAAGTTGCTGCCCCTCAAGCCTTGGCTCTGTCACCCTCCAGTGCTGGTGATTTGAATGTGGTAATTGTAGATGTAAAGCGCTTTAATAGAGTTGACAAAGAATATTACAGTGCTAACTGACTCTTAGAGATGTGTAAGGACCAGGATATAGACTTTTAGTTTAGTTTGAGACCTCAAGAATCACAAAAACACACCAATTAGTCTAGAAGGTATTGAAGACCCATTGTGGGCTTCCATATGAGCAAAGTATCATCAGCAAACAAAAGAGCAGGGAACCTTACTCCAGTCATTTTAGGGGAATCATTATTACAGGCTGTGAGATAGTCAATTGCACCATTAATATAAAGTGAGAAAAGAGTTGGTGCCAAGACGCTCTCATTCCTGACCGCTTTATCAGCTGGGATCCAAGCAGTTAAATCTCCATCCATTACCCAATCTGACCAGGGCATAAGTGTTGTTATGGAGTCTAAGAAGAGTATCCAAGATGTTACCTAGGGCATCCATTTCCTTTAGTACTGTCCATAATTTTGCCCTGGGAATTGCATTAAATGCTGCCCGTGGATCGATAAAGGCAACATACAGATGCCACACTCTATATTAACCATTTTTCAGTAACTAAAAAGTGGATGATCTGGTCTATAGTACTCACTATGGGCCAGATGTATCACGAGTTTTACCAGTCGCAAACAGCCCAATTCGCAAACTCTGGCTTTTTGCAACTAGTAAAATGCATTTCGGTATGCATAAATTCAGTAAAATGTTACCGAATTGCAATTTGGAATTATGAATACATAACGAATTTTGTGATAACAGGACTCTTCCTATAGAGAGGACAACAAGACTACAAAGACGTAAATCTCCACCAAACCAATGATTTTCTTCTTAGCTATATGAAGAAAGTGCTTCTTTGTTTGGTGGGGATGTCCTCATATTCCTGGGCATCAAGAACGCGCCACCAAAACCAGCGTGAAAGCACTGGGGGCCCTTTGGTAAGCTGTCCATCATCCTGACAAAAGGCAGAAAGCTCCTTAAATACTACTAAGGTGGGTGGACAGTCCGGGGAATATTCAATGGGTGATTTCCGCCCTGTGGACCCCATCCCCTGGGGCCCGGCTTCTTATTATTAATAATGTTTATTTTGTGGGTGGGGGGGCACGGCCTACCTCACCCGGCAAATTCCAGCCCCAGGAAACCCATCTCCTAGGGACTGGCCTCACCATATACTTTTCTTTAGGGGGATGGGGGCCATTGAATATAAATCCCATTATGTCTTATGGGATTTAGATTTCGGCCACGGGATATCCGTCACCGTTGTGACAGAGTAACCCATCTGCCAAGTTCTAAATCAGGCTCTTAGTTTTTTAAGTACCAATCAACCACAGAAGGACATTTCTAAAGCAGCCCAAGGTCTTAGAGGAGGAATTTTGAGACTCACATAGGGTCAGAAAAGGGCCAACAGAAGGTCCGGTCCAGATCCTATTGACACTAGTCAGCTGAGTACTTCCAGAAAAAGGCTATTGTATCCTCCCTGTACCTACTAAGGATGTAAGCCAGCTGACCTTTGGCATCCACTTCTTTGTCCTGGGTACAAGAGGGAGCAGTTCCAGTCCTTCAGGCTTCCTGTCATGTCACAGACAGCTTCTGATATTGCGCAGCTCCAGAAAGTGGTCTGAAGTGGGTACATGGAGCAGATTCCTGGGCACACCCTAACCAGTGGGGTAAAAGATTATTTTCCTTAATATATATTAATATTGTTTTTCACATTTGATTTGTATGTTAATAGTTTTTCAAACAATTGTGCTTTAATTTTTTTCCTAGCTGGTCCTATTCCAGAGATATAGTATTAGTAGTTTAATCTGTACTCTGGTTTTCTACATAGGACAACTTGGTCTGACACAGTGAACATAGCCTTTAGGGCACTGTCATTGTCAGATCATGGAAACATTCATTCTCTACATGTCCAACCTTTAATTATCATGCACCCTATCATGTGGGCTACAAGGTTTAAATAGTGGTGACTTACTAGTATGTTAAAGGGTTATTTTAACAAGTTGCACTGCAGGTTTTACCCAATGAATGTACTGCCACTACAATGGAAGGCACAACAGGTGTGGCAGTTCATAACTGGCGTTTAACTTCAGGCATTATATGTGCTTTCTACACCATATGCTAGGGACTTCCAGGCAAGTTGAATGTGTCAATCAGGAATAAGCCAGTTTAACCATGTTTAAAGGGGGAGCACCAGCGCTCTACTCCTGGTTAGCAGGGGTAAAGTGCAGAGTTCGGTATGAAGCCCTACATAAACAAACACGTTTTTATTATGATTATTGTTAGAGTTGAGGTACACGTAGGGACAATATAGTGGTGTCAAACTAGTGATACAGTAAAACTGTCAATGCTGCAGTAGATAAGGTAGCACCTCTAATGAAGTGGGAAGTTAAGGCTGTGGACCCACAGTGAGAAACACACAGCAGTGCCACAATACTCCTTCTTTCACTTTATTGTCACCAATGCAGTGATGATTAAATGGATGTTTTCCTTACCCTCCCTTACCACACATCCTCATCGGCAGTTCACAAATTTCTTCCCTGCCTTTTGGCAGTAAGTGCCAGTTCACTGCTGATGTGAACTCTCCTAAAAGAGCATCCACATATTTTTCTTCTTCCATAAGTCATGATCACCTCGTCTCCCCAATTCAACTTCCCTCCCAACCAATGTTACTTCTACCCAGCCACAGGCATCCCCCCTCTTCAGGCCTCCCAAACCACATCTGCTTGACTACAGTAACTACTGAACTCTAGAGGGATGGATTATAGTAAATGTAGTCTCAAATAATACCCTAATTATTATTGGAACTATAACAATTATTCCAAAATATCTTATTCTGAGTTCATACTACAGTCTTACTGTTTCCAAAAACAAAATAAACACATTATGGCGGTCATTCTGAGACCACGGCGGCCATTCTGGCTTTCCCGCTGGGCCGGCGGGTGACCGCCAAAAGGCCGCCCGCCGGCCCAGCGGGAAAGCCCCTGCAACGAGGAAGCCGGCTCCGAATGGAGCCGGCGGAGTTGCAGGGGTGCGACGGGTGCAGTGGCACCCGTCACGATTTTCACTGTCTGCAAAGCAGACAGTGAAAATCTGTATGGGGCCCTGTTAGGGTGTCCCTGCACTGCCCATGCCAGTGACATGGGCAGTGCAGGGGCCCAGAGGGGCCCCACGACACCCGTTCCCGCCATCCTGGTTCTGTCGGTGAGAACCACCAGAAACAGGCTGGCGGGAAGGGGGTCGGAATCCCCATGGCGGCGCTGCAAGCAGCGCCGCCATGGAGGATTCCCTGGGCCAGGGGAAAACCGGCGGGAAACCGCCGGTTCCCCTTTTCTGACCGCGGCTTTACCGCCGCGGTCAGAATAGCCCAGGAAGCACCGCCAGCCTGTTGGCGGTGCTTCCGCTGCCCTCCAGGGTTGGAATGAGTGCCTCAGTCTTATTGGGTCCATTCCTTCAGGTAGACCTCCTTGTTAAAGAGCAAAAAGCCAACTGTCCCACTTCTCTCACAGTGTGTGTGGATTAGGGCTAACAGTCTTCCTCTTATTTGTGTATTTTAATAAGAACTAATCAACAGCTGCATGAACCACCTTAACTTTAGATTTCTCTTTGTCAATTCTTTGGCCAACACACAGGTTGACACTTTTATTTATTTCCTCTAGGAAAAACATTAAGCTTTGCCGCCTGGACACTGCTCAGCTTCCATAGATTGTTCTTCCCCAGTCAGACAGCAGTGTAGGTGGTTCTCAGTGTACAAAGAGGCCTTGTCCAAATTCTGCACTTCTGTTTTTAATTCTATTCAAGGTCTATCACACCCACCAAGACATAAACATCTCTTTTAAGACTCAACCTCCAACCCACTCTCAGAAACGTACACCATCTTGCCACACCACCATGCGCATTCGGAGCCAGAGGTATGAAGGCTTTTTGCAACTGCAAAGGGTCAGATTAGCTAAATCGATCCATTTGTGACTGCAAAATGGTCTTTCAATATGTACCAAACACATATTTGGTAAAATATTATACAATTTGGGTTTGTGAGTACAAACAGAAACTGTATTCAGAAGGGGTGTGTTGAAGGTGTCCCTTCATAATAGTGATTCGAAATGAGATGTATTAGTTTTTTGTGACTGAAATCTATTCACAAAACAATACTATTTTGCTGACTACAGAAAAGTAGTGGTAAACCATTCACAAATAGGAAGGGGTCCACAAGGGACATCTTCTCCTTTGTGAATGTTGGCAAAACTTTTTTTTAAGAGTAGGCAGGGCTTAAAAAATCTTTGTAAAACTTTTAATTTTTAAGGCGAGCGTTAGCGTTCAGCCTGCTGTATACTTTTAAGTATAGAGTGAGTTCCAGCATTCTCATTTGTTAGTTGCAGTGTCCTTCAAAAATCCTTACTTGCTAGTGGTCAGTTCTGCCTCTTTGTCCTGCATTTTTTCACTTTGGGAGCAGCACAAAGTACTGTGTAAGTACGTTACATCCTGTTTATCTCTTCTGTGAGGGACTTTTTTTGGGCATTTGCCTGTTCCACCTCAACAGTGTGGGTGCTTGTTCAGTTGCTCCTCCCCACCAGCTCCCTCTGTAAAGATAAACCAACAGCAGAGGGGGGCTTTCACAGGGTCAGCTCACCCTTGCTCTCTTCCTTTTGTTATTTTCAGTCTGTGTGGCAATAAATTTCCAGTCAGTAATTTACAACGCTATGAAACCAAGCATAAATTCAGTAAAATGTTACCGAATTGCAATTTGGAATTATGAATACATAACGAATTTTGTGATAACAGGACTCTTCCTATAGAGAGGACAACAATACTACAAAGACGTAAATCTCCACCAAACCAATGATTTTCTTCTTAGCTATATGAAGAAAGTGCTTCTTTGTTTGGTGGGGATGTCCTCATATTCCTGGGCATCAAGAACGCGCCACCAAAACCAGCGTGAAAGCACTGGGGGCCCTTTGGTAAGCTGTCCATCATCCTGACAAAAGGCAGAAAGCTCCTTAAATACTACTAAGGTGGGTGGACAGTCCGGGGAATATTCAATGGGTGATTTCCGCCCTGTGGACCCCATCCCCTGGGGCCCGGCTTCTTATTATTAATAATGTTTATTTTGTGGGTGGGGTGGCACGGCCTACCTCACCCGGCAAATTCCAGCCCCAGGAAACCCATCTCCTAGGGACTGGCCTCACCATATACTTTTCTTTAGGGGGATGGGGGCCATTGAATATAAATCCCATTATGTCTTATGGGATTTAGATTTCGGCCACGGGATATCCATCACCGTTGTGACAGAGTAACCCATCTGCCAAGTTCTAAATCAGGCTCTTAGTTTTTTAAGTACCAATCAACCACAGAAGGACATTTCTAAAGCAGCCCAAGGTCTTAGAGGAGGAATTTTGAGACTCACATAGGGTCAGAAAAGGGCCAACAGAAGGTCCGGTCCAGATCCTATTGACACTAGTCAGCTGAGTACTTCCAGAAAAAGGCTATTGTATCCTCCCTGTACCTACTAAGGATGTAAGCCAGCTGACCTTTGGCATCCACTTCTTTGTCCTGGGTACAAGAGGGAGCAGTTCCAGTCCTTCAGGCTTCCTGTCATGTCACAGACAGCTTCTGATATTGCGCAGCTCCAGAAAGTGGTCTGAAGTGGGTACATGGAGCAGATTCCTGGGCACACCCTAACCAGTGGGGTAAAAGATTATTTTCCTTAATATATATTAATATTGTTTTTCACATTTGATTTGTATGTTAATAGTTTTTCAAACAATTGTGCTTTAATTTTTTTCCTAGCTGGTCCTATTCCAGAGATATAGTATTAGTAGTTTAATCTGTACTCTGGTTTTCTACATAGGACAACTTGGTCTGACACAGTGAACATAGCCTTTAGGGCACTGTCATTGTCAGATCATGGAAACATTCATTCTCTACATGTCCAACCTTTAATTATCATGCACCCTATCATGTGGGCTACAAGGTTTAAATAGTGGTGACTTACTAGTATGTTAAAGGGTTATTTTAACAAGTTGCACTGCAGGTTTTACCCAATGAATGTACTGCCACTACAATGGAAGGCACAACAGGTGTGGCAGTTCATAACTGGCGTTTAACTTCAGGCATTATATGTGCTTTCTACACCATATGCTAGGGACTTCCAGGCAAGTTGAATGTGTCAATCAGGAATAAGCCAGTTTAACCATGTTTAAAGGGGAGCACCAGCGCTCTACTCCTGGTTAGCAGGGGTAAAGTGCAGAGTTCGGTATGAAGCCCTACATAAACAAACACGTTTTTATTATGATTATTGTTAGAGTTGAGGTACACGTAGGGACAATATAGTGGTGTCAAACTAGTGATACAGTAAAACTGTCAATGCTGCAGTAGATAAGGTAGCACCTCTAATGAAGTGGGAAGTTAAGGCTGTGGACCCACAGTGAGAAACACACAGCAGTGCCACAATACTCCTTCTTTCACTTTATTGTCACCAATGCAGTGATGATTAAATGAATGTTTTCCTTTCCCTCCCTTACCACACATCCTCATCGGCAGTTCACAAATTTCTTCCCTGCCTTTTGGCAGTAAGTGCCAGTTCACTGCTGATGTGAACTCTCCTAAAAGAGCATCCACATATTTTTCTTCTTCCATAAGTCATGATCACCTCCTCTCCCCAATTCAACTTCCCTCCCAACCAATGTTACTTCTACCCAGCCACAGGCATCCCCCCTCTTCAGGCCTCCCAAACCACATCTGCTTGACTACAGTAACTACTGAACTCTAGAGGGATGGATTATAGTAAATGTAGTCTCAAATAATACCCTTATTATTATTGGAACTATAACAATTATTCCAAAATATCTTATTCTGAGTTCATACTACAGTCTTACTGTTTCCAAAAACAAAATAAACACATTATGGCGGTCATTCTGAGACCACGGCGGCCATTCTGGCTTTCCCGCTGGGCCGGCGGGTGACCGCCAAAAGGCCACCCGCCGGCCCAGCGGGAAAGCCCCTGGAACGAGGAAGCCGGCTCCGAATGGAGCCGGCGGAGTTGCAGGGGTGCGACGGGTGCAGTGGCACCCGTCGGTCCCTGCACTGCCCATGCCAGTGACATGGGCAGTGCAGGGGCCCAGAGGGGCCCCACGACACCCGTTCCCGCCATCCTGGTTCTGTCGGTGAGAACCACCAGAAACAGGCTGGCGGGAAGGGGGTCGGAATCCCCATGGCGGCGCTGCAAGCAGCGCCGCCATGGAGGATTCCCTGGGCCAGGGGAAAACCGGCGGGAAACCGCCGGTTCCCCTTTTCTGACCGCGGCTTTACCGCCGCGGTCAGAATAGCCCAGGAAGCACCGCCAGCCTGTTGGCGGTGCTTCCGCTGCCCTCCAGGGTTGGAATGAGTGCCTCAGTCTTATTGGGTCCATTCCTTCAGGTAGACCTCCTTGTTAAAGAGCAAAAAGCCAACTGTCCCACTTCTCTCACAGTGTGTGTGGATTAGGGCTAACAGTCTTCCTCTTATTTGTGTATTTTAATAAGAACTAATCAACAGCTGCATGAACCA
Source organism: Pleurodeles waltl (assembly GCF_031143425.1). Lineage (NCBI taxonomy): Eukaryota > Metazoa > Chordata > Amphibia > Caudata > Salamandridae > Pleurodeles > Pleurodeles waltl. The sequence continues at coordinate 499,577,329 of NC_090448.1, read as the reverse complement.
CCTTAACTTTAGATTTCTCTTTGTCAATTCTTTGGCCAACACACAGGTTGACACTTTTATTTATTTCCTCTAGGAAAAACATTAAGCTTTGCCGCCTGGACACTGCTCAGCTTCCATAGATTGTTCTTCCCCAGTCAGACAGCAGTGTAGGTGGTTCTCAGTGTACAAAGAGGCCTTGTCCAAATTCTGCACTTCTGTTTTTAATTCTATTCAAGGTCTATCACACCCACCAAGACATAAACATCTCTTTTAAGACTCAACCTCCAACCCACTCTCAGAAACGTACACCATCTTGCCACACCACCATGCGCATTCGGAGCCAGAGGTATGAAGGCTTTTTGCAACTGCAAAGGGTCAGATTAGCTAAATCGATCCATTTGTGACTGCAAAATGGTCTTTCAATATGTACCAAACACATATTTGGTAAAATATTATACAATTTGGGTTTGTGAGTACAAACAGAAACTGTATTCAGAAGGGGTGTGTTGAAGGTGTCCCTTCATAATAGTGATTCGAAATGAGATGTATTAGTTTTTTGTGACTGAAATCTATTCACAAAACAATACTATTTTGCTGACTACAGAACAGTAGTGGTAAACCATTCACAAATAGGAAGGGGTCCACAAGGGACATCTTCTCCTTTGTGAATGTTGGCAAAACTTTTTTTTAAGAGTAGGCAGGGCTTAAAAAATCTTTGTAAAACTTTTAATTTTTAAGGCGAGCGTTAGCGTTCAGCCTGCTGTATACTTTTAAGTATAGAGTGAGTTCCAGCATTCTCATTTGTTAGTTGCAGTGTCCTTCAAAAATCCTTACTTGCTAGTGGTCAGTTCTGCCTCTTTGTCCTGCATTTTTTCACTTTGGGAGCAGCACAAAGTACTGTGTAAGTACGTTACATCCTGTTTATCTCTTCTGTGAGGGACTTTTTTTGGGCATTTGCCTGTTCCACCTCAACAGTGTGGGTGCTTGTTCAGTTGCTCCTCCCCACCAGCTCCCTCTGTAAAGATAAACCAACAGCAGAGGGGGGCTTTCACAGGGTCAGCTCACCCTTGCTCTCTTCCTTTTGTTATTTTCAGTCTGTGTGGCAATAAATTTCCAGTCAGTAATTTACAACGCTATGAGCTCTGACTCGAGCAAACACAAGACTATTGCGTTCCAAATGCTTGCTATTTTTGTGTGCCCTGGTTTTGTCACCATTCCACAGTATCTCGTTAAACCGAGCTGAGAGAAAGGAAAAACAAGATCTGCAATGGGGGAGAATTTGGCAGCCGACTGCAAAAATGACGTGGTCCTGGGGGAGATTTCACAAGCTGTCTGCTCACAGTAAAACAGGTCTGCTATTGACACCAATGTATGTAAAGACTTTTCACAAAAATCTGAAGCACTGTGCAGGTCATGGGAAAGGGAAACGAGGGGGGGCGGCAGACATCGAGCGGGAGGAGTGCTGGTCCTAACATGGAAATGAAGCCACCCCAGCAGGAGCTCCTATTACCTCTGTAACTTGATAAATATAAACGGGCTGATCACTGCTGCTAACAAATGCACGTCTCGCACAAGGGTGTATCTTGTATATTTCTGCACTGTGTGTTTTATATAATGTGCAGGCCATGTTCAGTCACCTGAGCATCCATCTGCATTGCTACATGCTGCAATTAGTTGAAGGCATGGCCGCAGAATCCATTCTATCTGTTAAGAATGAGCTTACTCCCGACTTAATCATCCTCTGAGCCATGAGATAGTACGGGGGTTGAGAGCCCTCTGCAGCAACCTGCGTACCCTGTTGATCAGGTGCCGATGAGGACAGGTCACACTGAGATTTTCATGCTTTAAAGATTGATAAAGTAAACACCACCGAAAATTGTGTTAATTATTAAATATAGGGGGCGGTTTGGTGCCTGGCCTGTGTTATGTATAAAAAGTTTGCGATTTTTCACATTTCAGCTAGTGACGAGCAGCATGGAGAGGTAGCTGTGTAATTCTCTCTACTCCGCTAATTTCTGGGGCACTAAACTCTCATTCTTCCCGAAGGCCTCCAACAAATGCATTCTTTAAATATATAAGACGACTGGAAAGGCTCTTGGTATTTATGGGAAGGTGGAGTTTAAATTACCCAAATATTTGCCCTTGAGTGAAATGTCTCTGGAAGTGAGTGCTGCCTTTCTCATAGGAAAGGGGTATCTCGACCACCTAGACATGTTAACCTATAGACATAGCATACAAATAGCTCTCACAATAAGCCCCCCCACCTTTTTTTGTGTATATAAACTGCAAAAAATCTCCAAAAGCTATGCATGTATTTTTAGGGTCGAGCCTGAGTCGCATGCGCTTGCGCAAGACGCTTTAGGAGTTAGAAAAGTGCTCGGAGCCCCGTCCATGTCACGTCAGTGCCTTTCATTAGTTTGTGGGCTTGCCTTTTAAAATCAGCTTGCTTTCATTAGTGGAAGGCATGCATACGTCATGCCTTTTCTGGTGGTTAGCCCTCCTCGAGCGCAGCAACCAAGTACTGAAAACATGTGAGGCTCGCTGTTTTCCGCCTGGCTTTTGGACTACACTTTATCTTTGTTCGCAGCGCGATCTAGCTGGGCAGAAGTCGAGTGATTTCCATAACATCGACCCTGTTACATAGTTAATTGTACTTTTGCCGGTTAAGTGGATAATTACACTTTTACCGATAGGTTTCACTACGAGTGAACTGTAGCAGCGCGATCGCGTTCTTTTTTTCCATTTTATATGGCAAGAAAGTTCCGGTTGGGCTTTTACAACTGCTAATAGCTCTAACTCTGAGAAATGCGAGACCCATTGCATTGCAAATGCTTGTTTTTAAATGCATCCCATTTTTCTTTAAGGATAACTCATTTAATAAAACAGATTGCTTTATTTAAAAGCAGTGACAGACATGGTGTTCTTAAGACCCCAGAATGCAACTATCCTTGTGATAGCAGCTAATCACAGTGGGTCGCAATATGTGACCTACCTCATTATTATTCATGCGGTAAGTCAACCTGCGATCGGCAATAATTTGGTATTTTGCGACCAGATCTTTCCTTACATAGGTACATTTCCAAATACTACTTTGATCGCAAAAAAAGGTTACATATTATGACAAGTATTTTGTGACCAACGTTTAGTACATCCAAGCCTAGATTTAGTGGCTTTTGACGCATGGTAGGGCAGCAAGTCACCTTGCTGAACTGCCCTGCATCAAAGTAAAAGGGCAAGGATGTGCCATATCTATGCAGTACGTCACATTCCTGTCCTGTCCCACTGTGCTGGCGCTCTTTTAGCTGCCTAGCACTAATGCCGGCACCCTTGTATAATGGTACATGGTACATTTGTTGTAGGCAGGATTGTTTTTGTGCGGAAGGGACAGCTGTGAGGCATTTCCTCTTCTTTGTGTGCTGAAGAATGCAGCACACATAGAAAGAGGAAAAAACGAGGAGAAATAAAGATATTTCCCCTTTTTGTGCCTCCCCTGTGGAGGGGTAAAGTTTTGACGCATCCCTAGGATAACATGGCTTTGTAAATCTGGGAATGCGTCAAAATCCATGGGTGTTGAATGAGATTACCCACCGCAATGCCCATGGAATGCCTCCATAACGCAGAGTAAGGCCACAAAGCAATTTGCACTACCTTGCCTTACTTCATATCTATGAGATCATACAAAGCCACGCAAAGTGGCTTTGTGTTGCCTCATAGAGTTGGTAGAAAGGTCTGTGCCGCTTTTAAGTCACTAAAAGTGATGCAACTGAGGCACAAGCCTCATAAATATTCACCCTAGTCCTCAGTCTTTTCACCTATCTGCACCATAAAAGCGATATATTTTACACCCTCACCTGAGATGCCACCTATCTCTCTGCCAGCCTTCAAAATAGCTCTCAAAGCCACCTAATACAATGATTTCCTGTTGACGCTTTAAGCAACCAACCAGCAATGACACAGGTGGTGCTTCTAACCTACAAGGGACTTATTTGTTGTATTTATTTGTTGCATTTTTAAATACTGTGAGCTTTGCCCAAGAACAATAGAGAGCTTCACAAGAGTACCAGATTTCATCACACAATGTCCGATTTTTTTTTAAATTTAGGCACTGGGACATTAAATGATTTAATCCAGAATGACAGTGTGTGGAGCGGACGCCAGGATTCGAACATGGTTTCACAGTTATACACTTGACAGCTCTGACCATTAGACCACCTCCACTACCCTGTAGCCTCTTTGCTCTGTCTTGTTTTACTCGTATCTTTGGTGCAGTCCCTCATTTATATTTTTTTATCACAACCATCTGTTCAAGTTCTTAAGAATCTCTTTCTGTGTGTGAGCATCTTTACTGATTAGAACGTTCAGAAAGGCAACAGATATTTTACCCACTCCAAGCAACGCCTTGTCCATTCTGCTCCTAGTGCACTCCTTTATGCTTCAGTTCCACCTCAAGAAACCAATGCTTTAATCATCTTAAGTTTCCCTGTGGTACAACTTGAATACAGTAAGGGCCAGATGTAGGTAGAAAACATTTTGCGAGGTGCAAATTGCGAGTCCCAGCGACTCGCAATTTGCACCTCGCAAAATGTTATGCAGAAAGGTGTCTCAGACACCTTCTGCGACTCGATATAGCGAGTCTAGGCACTCATGGTGATGGTGGCCTGCTGGAAACAGCAGACCACCATGTCCGTGACTGCTTTTCAATAAAGCAGTTTTTCTTTTTCTCTTTGCAGCCCGTTTTCCTTAAAGGAAAACGAGCTGCAAATAGAAAAAATACCGAAACCTTTTAGTTTCGGTTTTTTTCAGAGAAGGCAGTGGTCCAATGTTTTTGTGAGCATTCACAAAGGGGAAGGGGTCCCATGGGGACCCCTTCCCGTTTGCGAATGAGTTACCATCCACTTCAAGTGGATGGTAACTGCAAGTTGATTTGCGACCGCTTTTGTGCGACTCGCAGATAGGAAGGAAACACCCCTTCCTATTTGCGAGTCTGAAACACATTTTGCGAGTCGGTACCAACTCGCAAAATGTGTTTCTGCATTGCGTAAGGGCTTTTGCGCCTCGCAAATTGCGTTTTTCGCCGTTTGCCAGGCGCAAAAGCCTCCCTACATCTGGCCCTAAGTTACTAAAAGCTTTTCTACAGGGAAATGTGGAAGCGCCAAGAACTATATTATTATACTGTTATGGGAAAGCAGGGCCATTTCACAACCTCAAAGAATAGTACAAATATTTCCCATCCCACAAAGTTATTCCATTCTGTATTTGCAACTAAAAGCTGTAACCTTTGTGGTATAAAATGATAGAGCCATTACACTCCCATACCTTTCATTCCCGCCCTAAAAACTTGTTTCCGCAGTGGGTACTATACGCTTTATACTCTATGTTAGTTGTCTTTGAAAAATGTGCAATTCTTTTTTTGTTGGTACTTGAAAGAAGCCATTAGTTGTGCCAAAACATAGAAAATTATTACCTAAATATTTTGTATTTATATTAGTTTATCGATAAATAATCTTAACAAGAGTAGTTCTAGGCAGAATAAACGTAGCATATAGGTGTACACTGATAAAGGTGGCATCGAAAATGATAAACGATAATACAAGTCACCACAGTCCTCTACAGAGCTGCACTGTTGGAAATGTCCTCTATGAAGCGTCACCACCGCCCCAAAGTTTTTGCCTTCCTCCTTCTCTTTTTCTGACCTCATTTTTGCTGGCTTTGGGACTCTGGTCACTTTGCCACTGCTAACCAATGCTAAAGTACATGTGCTATCTCCCTAAAAGCATGGTAAGATTGGCTCATATTAAATTGGCATATTTACTTTAATTACAAGTCCCTGGTAAAGTGCACTACATGTGCCCATGGCCTGTAAATTAAATGCTACTAGTGGGCCTGCAGCACTGATTGTGCCACCCACATAAGTAGCCCCTTAACCATGTCTCAGGCCTGCCATTGCAAACCCTGTGTGTGCAGTTTCACTGCCACTTCGACTTGGCATTTAAAAGTACTTGCCAAGTCTTAACCTCCCCTTTTCTACTTATAAGTCACCCTTAATGTAGATCGCAGGTAACCCCTAGGGCTGGGTGCTATGTAGGTAAAAGGCAGGACATGTACATGTGTGTTTCAGATGTCCTGGTAGAGAAAAACTTGTAAATTCGTTTAACACTACTTTGAAGCCTGCTTCTTTCATAAGATATTATTAGGGCTACCCTCATATACCGTTTTAGTGGTAGATTCAATTCAGAAAGAGGTAAAAAGGTCATATTTAGTATGGCTAGAATGGTAATAGAAAATCCTACTTATTGGTGAGGTTGAATTTAATATTACTATTTCAGAAATGCCACTTTTAGAAAGTGAGCATTTCCCTGCACCTAAAATCCATCTGTGCTTACAGCCTGTCTCCAGTCCACCTCTGGGCTGGGCTGGTTGAAAGCTTCCTTGTGTATTTCACCCAGACAACCACAAACACAGGATACTCAGTTAAACCTGCACTCCTCTGAATACTGAATGGGTCTTCCCGGGCTAGGAGGGTGGAGGACCTGACACTTATATTTCAAAGGCTAGTGGCCTGCCTTTGGTCAATGGACTGCCAAACTCCCTACTGGGCCCCTGGCAGACACACCTGAACTGAATGTGGACCTTGTGCACTTCAAAACCACTCTTTGAAGTCTCCCCCCCTTCAAAGGCATTTTTGGGTACATAAACTGGATCCCTGACCCCATCAAATCAGCCACTTCTGGACCTGAACCTGTAACCTGTCAAGAGGAACTGCCTGGCTGCCCAAAGGACTCACCTGGACTGCTTTGCTGTGAAGGACTGCTGCCATACTGTTACCCTGCTACCTTGCTGGTCTCTGACTTTGCTAGAAGTGCTCTCCAAGGGCTTGGATTGAGCTTGCCTCCTGTTTTCTGAAGTCTCGTGCCAAAATGACTTCATCTCTTCAAGGAAACTCCTTGGGTGCCAAAAATCGACGCACACCCTGCTAGAAGCGAAGCACAGCTTGCCCTGCGACGAGAAAATTGCCACACAGCCTAACCGTAATGATGCAGCTCGACCTCCCGAGTGAAGCAGCACCTGCCTTGTTATCGGAAATTCGATGCACAGCCCTACCAGATCGACGCACAGCCGAGCCAGAACGATGCAGCCCAACTTACTGAGAGACGAAACATCACAGTGCCTGTCGTGCAACAGACAATTTGATGCATCGCCATACCAGATCGTCGCAATGTCTGTGACTTCGTCCAACACACCTGAGATTTCCACACATCGTCTCTGGGCATCAAAGAGAAACCTGCATTGCAGTGAGGAGCCAAGACTGCGTGCTGAAAATTGACACAAAGCCCTTTGCAGCATGGAAAGAAACGGCGCATCGTCTGTGCTGCGCCGGAAATTTCCGACACACACCCTATTTTTCCACGCATCTCTTCCTCTGCGGTCTCCGTGCATATAATTTTTTACGCAAACCAGGTACTTTATGAAACCAAGAGACAACTGTTGATTCCTAAGGCTTAAAACTCTTTAAACTTGCAAAAGTGATATCTCAACTTGTGCCTATTAAATATTTATTGTTTTGACCTTCATTTAACCAGATAAATATCTTATATTTTTTTCTAAACCTGTGTGGTGTATTTTTGTGGTGTTTTCACTGTGTTACTGTATGCTTTATTGCACAAATACTTTAAACATTGTCTTCCAAGCCTGACTGCTCAGTGCTAAGCTACCAGAGGGTGGGCACGGGATAATTTGGCTTGTGTGTGGCTTACCCTGACTAGGATTGTGATCCCTACTTGGACAAGGGCGTATACCTCTGCCAACTAGAGACCCATTTCTAACACGCACTATTCACACTTGACCTTACCCAGTCGATTGCAGATTGAGGCACAATGTCTTAGACATGAAGCTTCAAATATTCAGAGCAATTTGGAAAATTTGGAACACTGGTGGCACATTAGTTATAGGGCACAGTGTTGCACTCTGCGCCATGGTGGCAGCCTTAACTAAGAGTACCAAATGCAGACTGGGCTAGTGCGTTCTATTAAGTTGAATGGGTTGTTCAGTGTGAAGGCAGAAACTTACGACTGCACACCGAAGAGTGTATTAGTAAAGGCTGCAGGAGGGCAAGGATCTCCCCGCAGGCAGGAGTTGTGAATTACTCACCCATCTGCAGGGGAATGCCTGAGGGTGGTCCCTTTGACCACTGTGCCCCCTTAGTAGAGGAGTTCTTGAAGGGGGGCACTGAATGCACCACCTCAGTGCACTTTCCCACAGATCCTTAGAGTCTACTTCCATGTCGTAAAATAGAGAGGACGGAAAGGCAAAGTGTTCCATCATTTGCTAGGGCCAACCCCATGTAAATCAGGGAATGCCCTCATGTATTCATGCCAGCATGATATTGTATTATAGACTAGGCCCCAGGAGTCCTGTTTCCCATTCTATGATACCAAACTGTACCAGGGTTCTATAAGCAGGTGCAGATTGCACCTTGGGAACTTTTCTAATTTATTTTCCAGGGAGGTACAAGACATGTTTTGCTCACAAGAACAAGATCTTTACTCTGTCAGGGAATACTAAAATAGCATGCCCAGAGAGTGATTTGTAGTTTAGAGAGAGATGAACACAGGAAATTAAGTATGGGGGCTAAAATGTTTTGGCAAGCTTTTGAGTAAGAATCGAGATTTCCTGGTGGTGTTAGAGGTAGATGGTTTTGGTTCATGGGCTGTAGATCAATGTGAGCACCACAAAGCTGAACATTTTCTCAGAAAGAAGGAGAGCTTCATTAGTAAGATTGTTGAAAAGTTCACACTTGTGCACCACCAGAGTGGTGATTAGGGACTTAGCTGAGAAATGGAGAATGGCTCTTTGGGATGTCTTGGGCGGAGAATGCAATTACATGTTAGAACATACACAGGTGCCTGGTGAAGGGAATGAAAATGTTCCTAGCTCAGGACAAACAAACAATGTTTTCAGAAGAGGAGATGGGAAATCGGAGGAATGACAGGGAAGTGGAAAAATAAAGAATAGTTTCCATTTTGGTCAAGTTGACCGCAAGGCAGTCTAAGATCCCTCAGTGCAGGTTTGTAGTAAGCAGTCAGTTATCTTGGTGTGGATGATAGAGGTAAAATGTAGGAGGAAAGCAAAATTGTGGGATTTCCAGTAGTAGAGTAACATGGGGCAATGAAGGATATTTCCTATAGCAGTGGTACACAATGAGAAGAAAAATGGATGCCGGACAGGGCTCTGAGGGACATCTGTCAGACAGTAAGTAGAAGTGGATTTGTAGAAGGGCTCTACCAAATATGCCAAGAAAACATAACTTATACCAGAATGGAAGTCGATCTTAGCAGCTGCAGAGAAGACAAGGAGAATGAGAGTGGAGGAAGGATGATCATGAAGAGCTGTCTTGAGTATATTGTGATGAGGGGCAGCATTTGTGTATACAGCAGGTAACTGAAGCCTACTTACAGAGGGTTGAAGAGGGAGACAGTTACTCATGACTTTGATATGGGAGATATGAGCAGCAGTTGGTGAGAAGATTGCAGTTCATATTAACTTTTTAAGGAGGTTTATTTTGCTGACTTAAAGTGTGGGAGAGGTAGGTGAGAGTAAATAGCAAACGTCTGGATAGGCCTTGCTAATAATTAACTGTAGAAGAGGGGAGGGACTTGATGACAAGAAGAACAACGGTGTCAGCACATGAGGTCTGAAAAGCACTAGCGGAAATGAAGAGGGAGCATGCTCAGAAGTAGAGGCTGAGAGGTATTTGTCAGATCACTTATCAGAAAAAATGTTTACAGCACAAATTTGAGTATTCTGTCTCAACAGATCGATACCAACCTCCACTTGTGTCACACCTGGGAGATATGAATTTATATTCCAGAGTATGCACAAAAGGAGAGGGGGTTGGGGATAAAGAAGACAACTCTTGGGCTTTCTTTGGCAACCTGAAAGAGAATATACAACTCAATTGCTGGTTTACATTTGTCTACTACTGTTAATTTAGCACGTTGTACAAGAATCTCAGTATACCTATCAGTTCTGGCCTTTCACATGACTACTTCTGTTATTGATTTGAGAAGAGCCAGAGCTAAGCCTCAGTGCTTGTTTCAATGCCAGTTCACAGATGCCACTTATTGCTGTATTTTCTCTACACTCTTTCCCTTTAGGACCAGTCTAACAAGAATCTTTTAATTCTCTTTAACATCTCTAAATTCTAGATCCCCATTATAGCGATTCAATATTTTCTTATAAATTTACAGAGGGCTCATATTTGCTATCTTTGCATGCATGCCTATTGTACAGTGTGCCTTACTTGATTATTATCAATATTCTCTTCTTACACTATCACTTGTTGGTCCACGTGTCAGCAGCTTTAGGGTATTTATAGGATTGTGCCCCTGGACTGGGTTGGAGCTCGAAATCTTCAGATGATTCACTCTTCAAATCATTGAGAGTTATTTATACCTTTCAGTTCAAGATGGCTGTTGAGTTTTTTAAATGTAGTGCAATCATCTTTGATTACGTTTCAGAACATTCTTGTGAACAATACATTACCTCTAATACTGCAAATTATTATGAACCACTGCCTACAGTGGACTAATACTGGCAGCTAGGGAACCTTTTACTGCACAACCTGTAGTAGCCACTCAGTACACAATATCAATTGCCCACCTCTACAGGCCAGCCACCAGATGGCCCAACATTGATAGTATTTATTTACATTAGAGAGGCAACTTTAAAAAGGAATGTACAAATCATAGTCAAAGCAAAACAAAATAGGCAGCTCCTCTGGCCTTTATGTCCTTTATTCTTCTTTTCAATATATAAAAAAGTGCAGCCAACATATGCATGTACTATCATTCACAATCCATAAATCATGAAAAATAGAATTTGTCACCCCAAGTATGTTTGCTAGGGAAAACTCAAATTAAATTATATATATATATATATATATATATATATATATATATATATACACACATACATATATATCTTGTTCACCAAAAAAACGAAAGGCTACGTTTTAGTTAGGAAAATTGATTTTTAAAAACAAAGAAATTTACAAAACCAAAGGTTACAGGGACGTTATAGTTAGGCTCACATTTGAAATGTACGAAACCATAGAAATTCACCAGTTATGTTAGAGTTACCTGAAGAAACTATAACTAAATCCTGAGGTAAAAAAACTCACGTCCCGCCAAGGTCAGTTTTATCATCAAAATTTTAATGCAAATATTACATTGATATTATCAATGGTGTTGTCAAAGTTGTCATGAGTGCCTTAATTTGTGAGGTAATTAACCTGCATGGCAAGGGTGCGAGTTATAGTTACCTTAGGGCACAAGTTATAGTTACTTGAGGTAACTCTAACGATAACTGGTGAATTTATATGGTTTTGTATGTATGAAAAATACACTGTAAATTGCCCCATATCACATATTATGGCCCCATCCAATAGACAAACCAAGAATAATGTGTTGAAACAGAAAGAGACAAACTCACAAGGCAAGTTCATCGTCTTACCATGTTCCAATGAAAACGTCATCAAGACCCGAGTAAAATCATGAATTCCCATAAGACCAACCAATATCCCAGGTATACTAGGATATTAAGCTGATGACCACAATTAGTTCTCACGGGAGAAGAGGAGCAAAAAAGTTATTTTATTCAAATCGGAAAAGGGAAAGGAAATAACAAAGAAAAAAATGAAATAGAGAAAATACGAAAGTACCAGACAACTCCATAAATCATCACCAAATAAACCAGTGTGCAATTAGGAAACTTGAAAAGTTCAAACTTTGTACTGGATTGGTTACACCATTACACCCAGTGTGACCAACAACCCTTATGTTAAATACAACCAAAGTAGTGCAACACCACTTATCACCCATACTGCGCCTTAAGTACAGAAATAGCATTCAAGGTAACAGAACTCATATCTCGAGAAGCAAGACCTGCGAGGTTCACACGAATTATATAACGTAAGTCAAACTCAGTACTCTAGTAGTCCAAGGTAGAAAAAGCAAAAATACACGTAATGATATTAATGGCTACTAAAACCCTATTTTTTAATACAAATTCGAACGAATAACATTGCTTCACAAAGCACTCCTGTGATATTTTGCTGAACGTGTGCCTCATTCAGAAGCATTAGGGCAACATACGACACATGATGGTTTTAAAAGGTTACAGTACGTGAAAATGCCTGTCGTGGGCAAGAGTGACCGCATCCGCCGTCAAAAAGTATAGTAGTAGTCAAGCCAATTAAGATGTTGTAATGTATTCGAAAGCATTCGTGCAACCAGTAACCCGTGCTGTATCAACAGGTTACACTCCATTAAGATATTAAGATGCGCTAACACATATCCATACCAATATGCGGTGAATGTCAAAAACATGTAACCATAGTCAAGCCGAGTAACAGCCCTGCTATGGCGTAAATGCTGTGACGCCATGACCACTCAAACAACTACACAGTTAAATTTGAAGGCAAAATGCATGCAAATGCCACACTGAGTCCAGCAGCCACACCACTCAATTCTATGTCAGGGTAGGAGCATGTTGTAGTGTAGCACAATAGTAGCCTTAGCGCACAGTCAACACAGAAGACAACTGTTAGATTTGAGGGTGACGTGCATGCAAGCGCCATACCCACTCCAGCCACTATACCATTCAATTTTACACCGGAGTGCTGGTGTGTCATAGTTTGGCCCAATAATAGCCTCGCGTTCGTCAACCACAGTCAAAACAGAAAACAGTTCAATATAGAACAAGCATCGGAGACATCCCTTTCATTGTGGCCAGCAGCTGCCATTTGCAATTACTGAAACAAGTTCAGACTTGTCCTTTGCATTCAAGTACACACCATAACATAAATGGCCATGAAGCAATAACCTCCGATAGTACGCAACAATTCAAAAACAGCAGACGTCAAAATAATCTACATATGTTCTTTATTTATTGAATAGCATGCTGCTATATTGGCAAATTAACATTGAAGACCGTATATTCACAAACATATCCCACACTGTGGGTCTGTCATTTGGATCACTACATATATTTAGCTTGTCTACCTCCTCCAAACACATTCCATGATGTGTATTAACAAGCCATTCTAATTGTACTTCTTAAAAGTGGATTTTCCTAGATTTCGCTACCTTTATCTGCTGCCCAAGTAAAAAAAAAAAAAAGTACGGTTTCCTCCTGGATGTCCAATAATGTCTGAGATGTCTTTGTCATATAAATTCCTTACAAGGTTTGTGTTATCCTTGGTCACCTGTCTTAACCTACATACCCATGAGGGATATTTTTAAATGTGATTAATCTTTGCTTCTATTGTGAAGATGTATAAGTGCATTTATTTGTTGTATTATGTATATACTTAGTGTGTTTTTATATGCTGTTATTACGCACATTGGTGTGTGCATATATTCATGTAATTTGAGTTTCCCCAGCCAATATACCTTGGATGATGAATTTTATGCTTCATGATTTACGGATTGTGAAAGATACTGTAAGTTTGTCGAACTCTTGTATTTGCTTGCTGTGTTAGACTGGCTCTTATATGTTGCAATAGAGATTTTAAGTCATTTGTCATGTATGTGATGGTGTAATTTGAGTAGTGTTCAATATGGTTTATATCTGTAATTTTTGCATATCGCAGCCCTGACGAAGCCTTTGACTGGGCGAAATGTCTTGGCTGTGCTTTTGTACATATTGACAAAAGAACAACTATAAAGTCCATAAAGGTAAGAGGAGCTGCCTATTTTGTTTTGCTTTAAATTTGACTGACCTTCTCTTTTTATATTTCTTATTTAAGTTGCCTCTCTGATGTAAATAAACACTGTCTGTAGTGGGCCAAGGTGATCAATCTGTTTATATTTTAACAATTCTGCACTTTGGGTAGCATGTATACTCTACAATGCTAAACATGATTCTTTTGTCTTGCGCCTAAGATGAAATGCAATGGGGGTGTGCCATAATTCATCCAGCTCTAGAGGGGCTGCACAAGTCCTTGAGTACAGCACCTTATCTGACATGCAAAGGTTTTATCCTAGAACTTGTTGCAAGCCGCATCCCCACATCTTCACACACTGAGTCCACATAAAGATCAGCTGTGATTGGTGAGTAGCAGCTGAGACCATAAATGTATGAGGTAAGGTTTGAGTAAGGCAGGCAACTCCTGGAGGAAAGAATGCCAGAGAGAAAGGAGACAAGACTGGTGGTAATGAAGTACATATATTGTTTTTTGGGCAGAAGACTACAACAAAGTTGCCATCCCAGAGAGAGAGAGCATAGTAAAGGAAGAAATGGGAATAGGGAAGAGGACATGATGAATTTGTCCACCTGTATTGGGAGAATTCACAGAACAAAGATGAGTGTGCATGAGTAAGTAGACCTGGCCTTATAGTTATTGTCTTTGTTTGCTGTCCATATTTTCTTCCAGTTAGGAAAGTGAGAAGACTTGGACATTTTCACTTAGTAGATAAATAGGATAAATACTGGTATGAGCTTTTAAAGTAGAAGTTGAAATACTTCAGCAGGGCCAGCCTGAAGGATGTATCTAGTGAAGTCCTCTCAAAGTCAGATATCCATTGGATATAGGACTGCTGAAGCAATTGGCTTTGGTTCGAAGAGCTCCAAAGAGGAAATATCACAACTGCCGAAGTCCTCTGGTGGAGCATATACTTTTTGCATGTTTACCCAGTTAGGATTTCTGCTTTGGGCTTAGGGCCTGATTTAGAGTTTGGCAGATTGGGTGACTCCATCACGATATTCCATCAGCCGTATTACGATGCCATTATATCCATTGCACATCATAATATGGCAGACAGGATAGCTGCACGTTTGTGATGAGTAACCCCTCTGCCAAACTCTAAATCGGGCTCCTAGTCCCTTTTTGGACCTTAAATTCCCCCAGTGTGGCAAACCTGAAGGTATATCTGATAAAGTCCCCATGAAATCAGACGCCTTTGCCACAATTTTGCACTGAAGCTCTGGATGTCTTGGAAACACAACATTTCAAGTCCCAACTTTTCAGATTGTTTGGAGCACTTCATCTTGGTCAGTTCTCAGGCACCCAGGACCTCAGAGACAGCAGTTGGGGCTTAGGACTAATTCCAGCAGAGACCACCGGCAGGTTCCAGTCCAGGGCCATATGCTAATGGTCAGCTGGTCACTCCAGGAAAAAGACATCTTGCAGCTTGTTGTGTCCCAGTAGCCACAAAGGAGATCAGGCAATTGACTTTTGGAGTGCACTTCTCAGTCTGGGGTACAGGTGGGAGCAGTTCAAGCCCTTTATTGCTCCACATGGAGGCTCAGGACTAATTCCAGCAGAGGCCACCAGCAGGTTCCAGTCCAGGGCCAGATGCTAATGGTCAGCTGGTCACTCCAGGAAAAAGACATCTTGCAGCTTGTTGTGTCCCAGTAGCCACACAGGAGGTCAGGCAATTGACCCTTCGAGTACACTTCTCAGTCCAGGGTACAAGTGGGAGAAGGTCCAGCCCTTTATGTCTCCACATGGATCAGAGACATCAGATCAAGTCCTCTTCTGTTCTTCCTCAGGTCCAGATGTATTCTCATGCACTGGTAGTCAAATAAAACCTTTGAAGATGGTGACTTCTGAACACTCCCTAACCAAGCAGAAAAAGTTCCCCTAGGCAAACATTTCCTCTTTTGCAGTACATCATGTTTGCCTTCCTACAAACTATCCCAAAGTGCTCTATCATAAATACAACATAACCTCCTGCTCTTGGTTGTTTTGGTGTCTCAGCCACAGGTGTGTCTAGGGAAATGAAGGGTCCTCTGCTCCTTGCTTCACAACCACACCAAGCTTTTCCTGGAACCAGCACCCTTTTCCACTGGACTGGTGCCAAGTTGGCTACCCTGTACCTGGGGTCAATGGGTTTCCCTTCCCCATGTCTCCCTTTAAACTTAACTATGAATGGATAGGCCTCACCCTGGTACCTCTCAAGATAATTAAGTTCCTGAACCCTCCCAAACTGCCCTTCCTAAACTTATATAAGCCACATAACTCATAACCGGTAATCCTGACAAAAGGAAAAGACTTAAGCTATTGTTCCTGCTCTGGGAGCAGATTTCAAACCTCATTAAGGAGAACCCACTTACACAGGTATATATTGTCAGGTTAATGCTAATTAGCCATCTGCATCTTCAAGCAGACGTAATCTAACTTTTTAAACATTACATGTGCTGTATAGCTATCAAAACTCCAACTTCACAATTGGACTGAATTTGCAATAAATATGACAAAATAGGGGATGAAGAATTTCAGTAGCTTACACTATACCACAGTTAGCAAAATAGCATTTTATATGAACTTTAGTTTCTCATAGTGTTATATACAGCCCTTTAAAGTGAAAATAACTTTTGGGGTCCTTTGGAAATTTGGTCTCTAGTTGGCAGAAGTATGCACCATGTCCAAGTAGGGGCCACAAGCCTAGTCTGGGTAAGTCAGATATACACCCTATATTAACCTGTGCTCACCCTCTGGTAGCTTGGCACAGTCAGGCTTAACTTAAAAGGCAATGTGTAAAGTATTTGTGCAACACTTAAAATAGTAAAACAGTAAAAACACCATTATTCCACAACAAGTTAGAAGTATAGATATTAATTTAATGAACGAAACAAAAACAAGACAACAAACCTCCAATAAGTAGAAGTTGAGATATGAATATTTCTGCAAGTGTAGTACTTAGAAACGTAAAGCGATGAGAACGCATAATTTTGGCTGTCCCATTACACGCTGCAGGAGTGACATAAAATGTAACCAACAACATATGCAATGTGTGCCTTAATGTACTGCTATTAAGTAGTGCATCAAATCTTATTATTAAAGGTGCATTCACAAGTAGAAATGTAGAAATGTCTATCCATGTTTTGATAATGACATTAATCAACTGAAATATAGTACATGTGTGCATTTATGTATTTGTATTCATGCATTTGGATTATGGTATCATAGTTAAAAGTCAATTACAGTTACTCCCCATTTAGTATGCATTTGAGGCGAAATGCACGCCTAACTTTGTATTTCGATTGTGCATTGAATCATTCATTAAGTTGACTCAAGAGAAGGCCTTGAATTTTTTTTTATTAGATTAATCTTTAATGTGGAGTTTTGCTCACATTTTGTCATTCTATGTTTGCAGGTGTGTCAGTACGAGTCTACAGTTAATGAAAGACATGTTGTGTATTTGAGATAAAGTTTTACGGGAGGATATGTCAGCAAGGCCAAGGACCACTAGCTAACGGAAGAATAACTTCTTTCTGTGCCCTGGGATTTGGGAGATACCCAAGGTCATCCTCATGTTGGTTCATGAGATGATAGTCTAATGGGATTTGTAAATACCAACTGAGCACGGAAGATGGACAGCCACAGGTGATGATGACATGGATTCTCAAAGGTTCTACAATGTCTAAAGTAGTGTTCAGATATTTAGGTGAGGCAGACCCTTTTCACCCTTTGACTAGAGAGGATTCCCTTAAGACTTAGGGCCTGTTTACGAGTTTGGTGGGCCAACCGTCGGCACTCCAGGCCCATGAGGAGGAAACCGTCGCAGAGCTGGCGGTCTCCACCCCACCCCAATTATGATGTTTCCACTAGGCTGTCTGGCAAAAACCTCCATATTTGAAATAGTGCAGTGGCATTGCCTCTGGTCCTTAAGGAGATGAGGCCAATGCCGTCGCACAAAGGGTGCCCCACATCACCCTCGGAATGCGCACTGTCTGCCGTAGCTGACAGTGCGCATTCAGAGGGTGCTGGGCAGGAGGGCCTCTCCACTGCCTGCAACCTATTTATGGCAGGGACCCTGCCATGAAAAGGCTGGCCGAAAGGGAAGTTGTGATTAGCATGGTGGCGCTGAACTCAGTGCCACCTTGGCTGACCACAACTTTGACCACCGTCAACCCATCGGTATCCAGGATCCTGGCTGTGGCAGCGGTCCCCTGGTGGTCCGACCACCTGGGTCGTAATCTGCCGGTAGAACTGTCAGAACTGCAGCGGTCCGACCGCCACCGTGGGTTTGGTGGTCTTTAGACCACCAAACTCGTAATTAGGCTCTTAGAGAGGTAAAGATCTCTCTCTACTCCTAATTTGGCTGAGTGGCTTCATGCTGCACACATCTCTCCTGCAGATCTTCTACTGAGGTTTCTGTTATGCTGACACTTTTTGACTATTATCATTTTCCTGTATGTCCAGAGAATTACTTAGGGTTTCCCTATTGCTTAAATGGGATATTCAGATTAGATTTGTTTTCAAATGATTAGACAGGAGGATCGCAATTTGTATTCTGACCACCAAGTGTTATTTCTCATCTTTTGTAGTGCTGCAACTGAGATCCTCGTATGCCTTATGCTTGTACGATTTAATCTGATTTGATGCTTTACTTCATGCTTGGTGATTCTGTCTTTGTATAGTATGTTTCTGAGACTCATTTATAAAAGTCTGGCCTTAAAGTTGTAATAAACCTTTGAACTTGAACTTCTGGCTCCCAGATTTATTGTGTGACCAAATGGGATACACTGTCAATTGTTTTGAAAGAGTTTAATTTAACTCTCCTTAACCCTCAGAACTCTTAAAAAGATCCATCAGAACAGAAGAAACAAGAAAATGGTCAACAAGTATTCTCAGTGCCAAGTGGGGCTATCTAGTAATGCTAGACTGGGGTAAATTCAAAGTTCAGGCCAACCAAGTTGGAAGGCATGCCAGCTACAAGGACCAACCTTGTCCCACAAAAACAATACCTTGGATGGAGGGTTGTGTCAAGGGTGAGGATCCGATGAGCAGTGGAGGCGATGTGAAGGAGATGCGTGGGTTTTGATCCACCCAGTAGGACACGTCATTGTCGAACTGCACAGTCCTTGAGGCAATGTCCTTAGGGTGCAACATCAAACCCTTTGAGAAGAAGGTGATGCGTTGCTGTCGAGCCAGGCAGCAAATGATGTGCAGGCAATCTCGGTGGAGATGCTTTGAACCTAAGACAAGCAGTCAGTGATGCAAAGTCCTCGTCTTTAGCAGCAGCTGCGATGCGTCGGCATAGAGGGAGGATGCAGCGGTTCCGATCAGCGCAGCGGTGTTGATTTTTGTAGGAGAACAGCTGCAAAGCTGACTTTCAAGGCCCAGGACTCGATTGGCACCTCTTGGTAGGGCAGGGCTCACAGTGGGCAGAGTCCAGCATCTGAAGCAGGATTGAAGGACGTTTTTGATGGCCCTGAGACTTCAGAACAGGAGGCAAGCCAGAGATACTGGTCTAGTCCTTCTCACTCCAGGAAAGGAGTGCCTCAAGGCAGGCACAGCAAAGCAGGAGTTCCAGCAGAGTGGCAGCCCTTTCAGCCACATAGCAGTCCTTGCTGGGAGAGTATCCTCAGGTCCCGAAGTGTACTGATTTGGTAGGGTCAGAACTCCAGTTCTTATACCCTGTGTTGCCTTTGAAGTGGGCGTGGCTTCAAAGAGGTCTTTTAGTGCACATAGTTTCTCCCTTCCCTGCCTTGACCCCAGACACACCAAAGAGGGGTCGGCATCTCTTTGCATGAGGATAGGCACAACCTTATTAAAGTGCAGGGCGCCTTCCTCCCAACTAGCTCAGGAAGGCCCATCAGCCTGGTGATGCGCCATCAGAATGTACATGGCCCAACTCAGCTCCCCTTGTGTGTGGCTGTCTAGAGGGAATGCACAAAGCCCAGCTGTCACCTGACCCAGATGTGTATTGGAGGCAGGCAGCAGGCATACAGGGCTTAAGAGCAGAAAAATGCCAACTTTCTAAATGCACCATTTATAAAGTTATATTCATAAATCCAACTTTACCATTAAAGAGGATTTCTCATTACAAGTCCATAGGTACCAAACACAACAGTCCTGCCCCTTCTTAACCAGGAATTACACTTAAAAAGGTATTAAGCAATCCCAAATGTTATCCTATGGCAGGGGCAGGCCTTACCGTAGTGAAAAATGAATTTGGGACATGTAAAACTAAAAAGTCCTGCCATTTAACTTAAACTGCACCCTGCCCTATGGGCTATCTAGGGCCTCCCTTTCGGGGGTCTTATCTGTAATGAAAGGGGAGTTTAAGGCTTGGCAACAGGTTTAAATTTCAAGTCGGCATGGCAGTAAAGCTGCACAGACAGGCTCTGCAGTTGCAGGCTAGATACATGTTTAAAGGGCTACTAAAGTGGGTGGAACAATCAGTGCTGCAGGCCCACTAGTAGTATTTAATTTAAAGGCCCTAGGCACACATAGTGCACTTTACTAGTTACAATTGTGGATACACCAATGTTACCTTGATTTTGGGGAGTGAGCAATTGCACTTTAGCACTAGTTAGCAGTGGTGAAGTGCCCAAAGCCCCAATGCCAACAAACACAGATCAGCAAAAGTGAGGCACAAAGTTTAGGGGAAGACCATCCTAAGGCTGTCAGGTCCAAAAGGGCCTAGTCACTGTAGAAACATGCCAACTTACGTTTGTTACATATTCCACTTTTAAATACTAAGCACCCTACCCTATGGGCTACAAAGCATACTTAGAGCTGACTTATTTAATATATAGAGAGAATTCCCTCCTGCCAAAATTATTATGACAGGTTCAAAAGCTTCAGTAGTCAAACAACACATGGAGGCTTGAAGTCAAGTTTTTTTGCCAATGTAGTGGATGGTAAAGCATGTGGTCCTGTCCACAGGTGACATTTAACATTCTATGCCAGTGGTGATTTTTGCTGCACTATATCATATGGCCTTACTGGAAAGTTAACAATCCCCATTAGGAGTTAGCAGATTCTGTAATGATTTAGGGGTCTAAACACATATGTGGGGCATGGACAGAAGTGCAATACCCAGCATGCACAGTTCAAAGACTAGCAGCATCACTCCACCAAGAAATGATTGACCATACAAAAAGGAATACTTCTTCACAACTAGGTGCTTTTTGTTTGAATATTTGGGAAGACAGTAGAAGAGTAATGCAGATTGTGGTGGGAGAGTTGCAGGATGTAAGTTTTTTTTCACTTGTGTGTGGGAGGCAAATATATCCAAAGGGTGGTGAGGTGGGTGGCACAATATCAAATGTTGGCAATATTGCATGTACCTACAGCTCCAGTAGAGGGTGGAGGCTGAGGCATGTGAAGCCTTGTTCTATATTGCTCCTTCATGAGTACTCTCCCTTTGTGCAGCTGAACTGAGCCGCAGGGGAAGGGGCTTTGAGGGCATCAATAGCATAAAATTACAGAAGTGCACTTGTGCATAAAGGGGATATTTTTCACCTCTGAGTTCTCAGTGACATCATAGCCAGCTCATGCTTGCATTCATTATGTATTTGATGTCATTCAAAATCACTTTGTGGAAAATATTCAAGTTATTCATGCTCACCCATCTATAAATGCATCTATTTTTTCTTCAGTTCAATTTATGAGGAGAATTTCCAGTTTTAAAAGGCCTCTATCTTTCATAAGATTGTGTAATTTATCATTGACATATCGGATGTCAAAACTGCTGACTTTTATTAACATCTTTTTCCCATTTTCCACTTTGTAATGAGGAACTTTACCTCCTATTCCGAATAGGAGAAACACCTGTCTTCAGCACACAATGACAAAGGGTGTATATTGGGATTCTGCCTCTATAAATAATCTTATAGGAAGTATATCAATTTTAAGAATTTGTGGTCTCTTCTTTTTTCGAAATGAACCTCTGGATAGAGATGTAATAAATAAAGCTTATGAATGCCACATCTTTTCTATTCTATGGTTCAACAATTAACAGGCTTTGTTTTTCATTTGAGGCATAAGCTTGGAGAGCGCATTCATCTTTCTCCAGTTCAAAAATGCACTTAACACTAGGACTATCGTTAATGCAAGATTTCCCAAATGGAAACCTTCAAAAAAATTGTGACAAATAGAAAGATGTTCCAAGTTTAATCTCTTAATATAAAACAGTAGGGGGTTCTATTCCCACTAATCGAAGTTAAGTAGATTAAACTTGCATTTCAGAAAACATTATACTCCTCATCCTCCAGCGTTCTGTATTGTAAAGCGTAGCTCTTCTTTACAGTTGAATGGGCTACAGTTGCACAAACATACCACATGCAATGCTTCCCTTTGTATTTTATGGATTGTTGATTTCCATTGGCCACAAAGTGAAGCCTGCTGAAAAAATTCAGAGGCATGATTAAGTTCTTCTTTCTTGGTCACTGTAACCATGGTCAGTCACTTGGAACTATTCAGTTCCCGGTCTGCTCTAAAGTGAAGCTCCTTGTCCACTAATCATCCCATCCACTAACTTTGACAGGTGTTTTGTGGCTGGGTCAGACCAAGGAGCTGATTACGAGTTTGGCGGTCCTGTGGCCACCATGTTGTCATACCCATAGAAGACCCCCAGTGGTGCACCGCCACCGCCAGACAGCACAGACCACCACTGTGACAAGCAAGAACAAACAGGTTGGTGAAGCCTGTGTTTCCAATGGACCCATTACTAGGTTGCACACCGCCATGAGTGTCTGTAGCGGTCCAACCACCAGGGACAAGCTGGTGGAAACGGACGATATGAAGGGAGACACTAACCTGCAGGCAGCCTCACACGTCAGGAGCTGCCATGGAGCTGCCATGGAGCCCTTCGCAAACGTCATGCCACTGCTCCTGCTCATCCAGAGACAATGGAATCAACGTCAATGTGGGTGACACCAACCGCAATTACACACACCTATCTGTATCATTAAGCATGAAAAACTGCACATACCACCAGCAAACATGGGGGACGACACGGGCAGCAGGCACATGTTTTATACGAGACACACTCACTGACACACATCAACACAGACATATCCACAATCACAATAGGCACACTTTTGCCAGCACACACACACTGTACGGCAACACCATACAAATACACACGGCCACACAGCTCAAGCACAGGGACACTGAAGGCTACACAACATTGTCACACACAGCAACAACACACCTACAGAACATATACAACTCACACACTCACATCCAGCACTGGCCAGGGATTGTCCACATATATAAAACACATCTCAACCTCTGTGGCATGGAACACAAACAACACCACCAGTAAACAGCCCTGTAATGGACACACACAGAACACACATCACAGCACAATGGAAGCACAATGCCATGCACAAAACGCAGAGAGACAAATACACCAGGAACAACTTCACACTATACCTACATATTTGGGATGTGGCCAACTGAGACACCCAGGGAATGAGACTGCACTGGGACACATCACTCTCCCAACAAAACCCTCAATCAACATGTGCACAGGAAATAGCCCTACATGGGCCACAGGGACAAACAATACTAAAAACAATCCCCATGCATATTTAAACAATGGGGAAGGGCAAGTCAACAAAGCACATACATCTCCTACTGAATGGGACAGACCTATACAGGAATCATCTGCAAGGGTCACACACATAAATGGGCACATGCACAGGCAAATGCAAACATAGCTAGCACAACTGAACATACTCCATGTCTGCACATACAAAACTCAAGATGATACACATCAGTGCATAGGCCAAGTCCAACACCATACATGCCCACATTGCTCAACACAATGAAGAGTACATACAACAACAAACACTACACAATGTCACAATACTAATATTGAAATTACATACACATACTTACACACACAACACATAACCTCCTCTTGGGGGGCCCCAGCACTGAATACAAACTCATATACTGCAAACAGCACCACATGGAGCAGCAAGCGGGTTCAAACTCACACAACTGCAGACACACTACTAAACTCACACAAGACCTACATAAAGCTAGAAAAGGGAGTGCAAGACAAAGGTGTACCCCAAAATAAACAACTGTGTGGATTTACTTAGTGCAAAAACTCAGAAAGTCCAAGGCCATAGGCCAGTCCATCCATTCTGCCTAAATAGCAGTGCTGTGCCCCGACTTGACTTCTGACTGCCATGTAACCTCCACAGGAAAGGGCATCAAGGGGGCAGGCAGGCACCTCAGGGATTATCCAGGGGTGGAGGGGGTTCAAACTTGGGAGGTGGAGTTTGGGCTTGAGCTTAAGGGGGCCTTCTTCTTGGGAGGGGTGGGTTTCTTCTTGGCGGGGGAAGGGGTACAGGTGCTTGCAAGGGGGGCAGGTGGAAGGGACAGCCTTGGATAACACAGAGGACCTTTTGGATGTGGTACAGGGGGAGGACAGGGCTAAGGCCAAGGTCACACAGGAAAAACGTCTTAGACACACAGGGTTGGTCATCAGAAGGGGGATGGGATTTTGATGTTAATGGAGTGGTCGTATGACATGTAGGTGTGGATGTTGTGAGTGCATGCTGGTGGGAAATGGTTGTGTGTGGGGTTGTCTGTTGGGTGGGTGAGTAAGGGCTTTTATGTGTCTTAGGCTTAGTGGGTAGAGGAGCTAGGGGATGCTATGGTGGGTGAGTGGCTGTCTGATGGGGTGGTGACTGCAGGTACTGTGGATGTGATGGATAGAGGTGTGTCTGCTGTGGTGGTGTCTGCTGGTAGGATGCGTGTGGTGGATGTATCAGCAACTGTTGATGTGGTGCCTGTAGGTATGCTTGATGTTGTGTGTGTGATATTCGGGGTTGTGGGGGTATCAGTAGAAGTTGTGACTGTTGCTGTGTCTGTGGGTTGAAGTTGTCTGTGTGCATGCCGGTGCGTCTTGTGGTGCTTGTGGTGCTTGTGCTTGTGTGTACTACCTTTGTCTGTTCAGGTGGATGCTTGAGGGTCTGTTTGTGTTATTTTGGTAGGTCTGGGAAGGGGGTTTGGACTGGGAATAGGGAGGTGGAGGGGGAAGGAAGGTGGGAGGTGACCAGTGTGGAGGCCAGAGCATGAAAGGATCTCTGTAGGCCAGCCATTGCACTGTGAATGCCCTCCAGGAACGTATTTGTATGTTGGAGTTGTGTCGCCAGTCTCTGGATGGAATTCACAGTGGCTGACTGACCCACAGAGGACATCTTCAGGCGGTCAATAGCCTCTTCACTGAGGGCAGCAGAGGTAATAGGGGCTGAGGCAGAGGTGCCTGTGGCAAAGGAGACACCCGCCCTCTAGGGTGACTGAGCACAGCCAACTGGGTGGGGAGCAACAGGGAGGGGGTGTTAGAATTGGGGTGTCATACAAGGATAGTACAGATCCCCGATAGGTCTGCCACCACTAGGGAGTGGCCACTGGAGGAGGAATCCAAAGACAATGACGTGGACCCAGTCTCCCCTGATGCACTTTCCTTGCCCTCTAGGCCACCGGGTCCCCCTGTATTGGTTGTATCTTGACCAAAGGTCCCGTGGCTAGATGCTGCCCCACTCGGCTCAGCCCCGTCACTTTCAAAAGCCTGTGCTGATGCTGCAAATACAAAGACAAACACGGTCATAACAAGTACATGACTACCCTTCAACCACAACTCTGAATGACAGACAATACCATCATGTCAACTAGTCCCCAGCAGAACCTAAAACTAAGTGGCACATTTAGGTGCCATCACATATGCATGCATTTCTAACAGGACTTACCAAAGTCACCCACCTGAAAATCAGGACCTCAGGCAATTAAACTGAATGGATGAATTCTAGCAACCACAAAAACATACCTACAACTACGTGACCTCTCCATCCTCAAAGATGTGCCACATGCAGCAGACCCCAGTCAACCTGTAGCCAACAAGGGTATCCCACTGTAAACTACTATGCCATATTTCACACACAAGCAAATGCGCACACCTAACTTGCAGTTACATGATGTACCAGCAATTAGAGATGATGCCAATGAAAACCAGCTAACTCAGATTCCTATCTGCAATATCCTGGAGTAGGTGACATGGAAATACCCATGTCACAATGGACACCTACCAACAATGTCTACTCAATAAGTTACACCTATCCCAACTGAGTCAAGGACGTAGTAGCAAGGTCACCCGGATAGGCCTCACATGTGGCATGAAAAGGACCAACATTGATAATAGCTCTAATATGTCAGGGAGAGATGTATCGAGAAAACACACAACAATGAATCAGTAAGCCACAGTATACCCACCACTAATGTCTGACATCAATCACAATGGCATCATCTGAGTGTGTCTGTACTAAACATCTGTTCCTTGCATGTTGGAGAGTCACAGAACCTGCAATGACCAATATAAGGATCCCAACCCATTGTCCAATGTGAAGCCACATCACTACCCACACGTCAGAAATGGCAAGTCTGCCATCTGTCTGTAGATGAATGCCTGAACCCAAACATGTGATGTCAACATCACTGCAAATCACTCCATTAAGCATTCCTACAGTTAGGGCACAGTCCCTAATCACTACACAGGTGCATTGCACTAATCAACGTGCCACATCAAGGGCATGGGAAATACAGGGTTGTTCAACAATCTTGCTATACCTGCCGTGTTCCTCAATGTATCTGCAGTCTTACATGCCAAATGAAATACTGTGATGCAATAAGGTATCAGTCAGACGATAACCAAAGGTGGCACACTCCTGTCTGTGGCACAACATGAAATGGACCACCTTTGTAACAGTACCAATACATCAACTGTATTCGATGCACCTACATATGTGTGACTACATACATCATCCCATCAACACATGTAGAAAATGCATGACATTGCAGAAAGGAATGCATTAATATGAGAAAAGGACACATGCTGACATGTATGTACAATGGTACGTTGGCTACAGCTATGGAACGTAATTCTTATCAATGAAAATTCCCCACTTATCACTGCATGTAAACCATGTTACATCTGTGCTGGGCACTAACTTATAACAGACTGCAGTGAGGCACCAGCATCAAGCATACACTGAAGATCACTTGCTTCTTGGTGGCAGATGTCTCCATGAACATACACCAATATACATAACAAAGGACAGTGATCCCTCACCCACTTACCTATTGTCTGTGACATTCAGGGGAAGTGATGAATGGGGCAGAAATCACACCCATCCTAACTACAAATAGTACATGCTTGTTCACTGCAAACAGCCATTTGTTGATCCTGCAGAGGAATTGGCTAGGAGAATCGCAACAGGGTTGTACTAGGTTCCAGGTTCAGAAGGCAAGGTACACCAGTTGTGTTACACATCACATGTCAACACAATCTCCCATCAATTGTGTGACACATGGCTCAGCACTCATTGTCAGGGGGAGCAGTCTGTACTCCACTCATTCACCGCGCAATGGAACAGACAGGAATTTGCTGTGTATTCACCCACTTGTGGCTACTGTGCTGCCCTCAAACACCCATCCAGCTCCGAGTAGGTCACCGCCAGAATGTGGGCCTTTAGGTGGGTCATGGTCCAATGGGCACCCCGCCCATGTTGGGAGGACAGCCTCATCTGGGCCTCTGTGATCTTCTAGGTCCAGCGTCTCAGGTCCTTCCATCTCTTGTGACAGTGGGTGCTCTGCCAGCTGTGTACCCCCAGGGTCAGCACCTTCTTGGCAATGGCTCTCCAAATCCCCTTCTTCTGATGGTCATTGGCCTGCATGGATGCAAATGGCAAGACTGAAAATCATGCCAAAAAGTGTCCCATTCAAAATGGCGGAGTCACTTACATGTCTGTACACTAAGCTAAGCACATCATGTACTGCCCAGACTGGCCCTGTATGGAACATACCAGTCACTGAGTACAGGGACATGACAACAAGCACTTCCTACTCAGCAGACCAAGCCACCACCCTGCTTAGGCCCTCAAGTGACCAGGTAGGCTAACTGACATCTTGTGGGACATGCCCAAGCAATCAAAGTGAGCTCAGAAGCTCAATGGGACACATGACAACTCTGGCTTCTGAGAGGTGGATTCCATAGCCACAAAGGTTTCAACTCACTCACAATCTGTGAGGATGGTTATCCATCAACATTTACTCCAGCCTAGTGCCAGGACACAATACCCAACCCCACATATGGGTAACAATAAAGGGACTTGCATGGTGGGTACATGAGGTTCCTAGCCTGTCCAGGTGAGGACATGTGGACTCAGAGATGCATACTCATTCCACCTCATGGGTTGGGCTAATGTATCATCTACCTGTGACACAGATCATGCTTCTGGAAATATGTTGCCATCCTATAACCATGGCATCCAACAAACAAAGGCATGCTTTGTCCATTTCCGGAAAATTAACACAACAACCGGGCCAGATATCATGGCATCACAGGATCATCACTTGCACTGCACTGTGAGGCCGACATTTATGCTATAAGCCTGCACAGGACAACTTTGACCTGTGTAATGATGACGATAGGGCTGTGGGAGTAAGTGACCTATCAGAGGTCAGAGACACAAATTGACAGTGATGCCTAGTGCACATGGAACACAGAGCTTTGACTCTCCATCCAATACATCTACATACTCCTCATTGAAAGAACCTCTGAAAGCTCCATCTTAGCACAGAGACCAGAGTAGTCCACAGAACAGGATGTCCTGTGAGACAGGTAGTGGACACAGTGTCACAGTTGCATAGTCAAAATGATTCAACTCAATCCTAGACTTGGAGCCATACAGTGAGATACAGTTGACAGAGACTGGTCTCTGCAGGTTGAGAAGACAGAACCTGGATGAAGATTGATTTTATCACTTCCGTCCATGACAGAACATCAGGTAGCCAACAGCCATTTACCATGTGATGTGTATGTGGCAACCGGAAGGGCAGAGTGAATCTGCATATGCCTCCAAAATAACAGATTAGCATGGCCAGAAGTGGTCTGAAGCTCAGTGGCAACATTCACATGGCTCAGTTTACACAAACCTCAAATATACAACATGCCCACCCTGCCATGCTGTCACAGATGTACATGTGCTATCACATTGTCGACAGCCATGTGTCAAGTGTTGTATGGGCATGGCTGAGGAGTCCCCTTACCTACTTTAGTGCATCGCACATAAAGAACAACATGGTACACTCAAAACACACACACACATCAGTTGCCTCAACACCTGGCACTGATCCAAGTTACAAGCACAATAAGTCACCCATTGATGCCACACCAACAGCACTCCCATGGCCCTGACTTTACATAGTGTTCACCATGGCCTCAATCTAGCCTGTGAGGAGTAGAAATATGGTGAAGCACAGGGTAAAATCGTGTACATGAGTCACTTACCTGCTCCTCTGGTGCACCATAAAGCTGTTCATACAGGGGTAGGATCTGCTCTACATGCTTCTCTGGGAAGAAGGTTGGGGCCCTATAAGCTGCTGGACTTGGCATGATTGCTCCCAGCGGCAGCACACAACAGCTCAGTTAGTGGATGTCTTGCTGGCAGCAGTGTCAGGAGTCAAGTGTGGGATGTTGCAGAACATGGAGGTCATGTCCGCCACATACGCAGCCGTCACTGCTGGCAGACACAGCCATTGGCCCCCAATAGCAGCAATGTTAGCTGATGGTAGCGTTCACCGCGGTAGCATCTGACTATCACCATGACGACTTCCACCAGCGGTCGAGGGAGGTTCACAATGTCCAGTGAAGTGGATCAGGCAGCAGCCATTTTAGGGCATAAAATGTGGTTTAAGGCCAAAACAAACATGTCACAAGTACAAAATTGTTGATGCTAATAGTGAGTGCTGGTCTTGTCCTGGCATGTAGGTCCTTCGACTTTTACATATTTTGGGGCATAATGTTAGGATAAATGGAACACTATTACCTGAGAAGAGGAGCCATTCCTTTTGGGTTACGATAGGGATTCATCTCTTATCTCCTTGTTCTTTAGTTGGCCCTGTATCTAGCTGAAGATTTTCTTGTATGGGGCATGATGGAAACTTTCTGCGTATTGTGGGAGTGATAGGAAAGTTGTGCTAGTAGTCATGAGGATGAGTTGTTTCTAGGGACAGATACAGAATTCTTTTTTGGTACAAGAACGTATTATTCAAAGCATGTCTCAGTAAACCGACTATGCATGCAAGAACATTTTCCCACTACTAACTCTAACTCACTGGTACACTATGAAAAGAATCTGAAAAGAATCTTACCTTTTGGCTTGAAATACCTCCTGAATCAACATGTATAAGTAAATTGTGGCTGAGTCCATCTAGTCGTGGGGTATTGTCAGTGAAATAGTTGTCTTTTTCAAATTGGTTCCTTTCTAGAAAGCTCAGTGCACCTGATGCCGCCCTGATACTAATGTAATCCAACAGGGGGTGTGTGCTTGTGGAGATTTCTGTTTCTTATCATTGCATGCCGTGCAGCGCTGTGGTTAATGTTTACCTTTTAATCTTGTCTTTTCTGGTTTCCTACAGGTGTCGAGCTGTCCGGGAGTCGAAGAAGAAGGTTCAGGTTTTTGGAAGAAACTACTCACAGTAAGTAGATTCTCTGAACTTAGGTTCTTTGAGGGTCTGCTGATTGTTTTTATCACCTTACTGATGAGTCATTCAGGATGTGGTGACAAATGGTTTGTGTTTACTTCATTATGATAAGTCATTTTGGAACGTTTGTGGGGGAGCTAATTGTGCAGGCTTGATTAGTTCTGCACGTGTTTCTTTCATGAGTCATCAGCATGCAGTGAAACTGATCTAGCAGGTGCACTAGGAACAAACAATTCAAGGCATAATTATGTTCAGGAAAACAAACTCCAAGTGTCAAACAGAGTTCAAACAGGGATGTCGTGTGAGACTGTATTCTGTTTATTAATACACACCATTAGCTTTCAGGAAAATGTTCAAGCATGATTCCTGACACATACCCTATGCACATATGGCTACTTGCTCTGGAACACAGCCCCTGCAAAAATTATGTTATGTGACATAAACTCACAGTGCAAGTGGCAAGTCTCTTTCACAAATAGTTGCTGTCCAGGTAGATGATTTGTACACAGTTGTGGGAAGGCAAGGGGGAAACATGTTACTTCTGTGTGATTGACAGTGGTGATGTGTACTGTGTATCTTGTCCTTAACCTCTGTCATGCCTTGTCACAATTTGTGAATGACATGCATATATGTATGCTGCAAGGGACACATTGAATGATGCTTATACTATGTTTTGTCCCACATAGGTACCCAGGGAGGGGAAGGATCAGACATCCTGCTGTGTACCGTCCACTGGCAGGCCTTCACACTATGGAAGGCAGACACATCATCCACATGAATCGATTGAATAGGCAAACAGCCTTGGATCCCTGTCTTCAGTAGGAGACAGATCTGCTGCCTGCCATTAGTCATCCAAATACCATACCACCTATCACACAAGTCATCGCAGTGTTGCACTTCCTGGCCACAGGGTCCTTCCAGAATACAGTGGCACTATCTGCTGGGGTGTCCCAGCCTATGTACAGTATACTATTGAAGGAAGTACTCTCAGCAATGTTGAAACACATGGACAGCTACATCTGATTTCCCCAAAGTACGGATTTTGCCCATGTGATTGCTGACTTCTTTCATTTTGCACACATCCAACATGTGGTGGGGGCTATTGATGGTACACATGTAGGCTTGGTTCCATTGCATGGCAATGAACAAGTTTATTGGGACAGGAAGAATTTCCATTCCATCAATGTCCAGGTTGTATTTTTGGCGGATCTCTACATTTCACAGGTTTGAGCCCATTTTCCAGGTTCAGACCATGATGCCTTCATCATGCCGAACAGCGCAATTCCACAGCTGATGACATAACTGTACCCAGAGATGGCCTGGCTGGTTGGTAAGTCACATATGCCATGTAAATTTTCTCAGGCAATGGCTGTTGCTATAACAATGATGAGAGTGACTCATACAGAGGACTCTGCATACCCAAACCATCCATGGTTGTTGACACCGGTGAGGAACCCAATTACGCCAGGGGAAATCCACTTTAAAGATGCCCATGGAAGAACACAGTGTGTTGTGGAGCGGGCTTTTGGGCTCCTAAAAAGCCAGATTTCGCTCACCCAAAAAGTTTGTAAGGTCATTGTGGCCTACTGCATGCTACACAACATTGCCCTGAGGAGGAGCATCCTATTTAAACCAGATGAGAGGGAGCCAGCAGTGCCACTCAGTGAGCCCCCTGAAATGCCAAGTGAGGATGACAGTGATGAAGAGAAAGCTGAAAACTTACAGGCAGATCTCATCAATCACTACTTCACTTGAGTGTAATTATGTCAGATGATGTGATTTCTGTGACTGTCTGGGGAAGTATAGGGGTGAGGATATGTTGAGTGGGCTTATTTCCCACTAAAGACAAGGCATCCCATGCTATGCAGTATACAGCCAAGCTTTGCTGCGTAAGTCAGACTAGGACATGTAACTACCTTTATCTGCCTTGTTTGTGTCAGTCTCATTGCAATGTGAGTGGATCTACATTACTTTGTGATGTGGGTCACAAGTATGAATTTTCATGCCTTAACGCCCCGTATTCCAATTTTTCATCGAGGTCTCTTCATCATGCCATCCTCATGTGGGCATTTCTGACATATGAAATTGACAGGTAGCTGTAGCTGTTCTCACATGTGAAGTGGGCATGGACTGATCCAGGTAATGTATGTCACAGATTTGGGGTGTATGGGCCCTGCGTCAAAGTAGCCGGGACAGTGGGTAGGGGGGATCTGAAGTGCACAATACACTTGTGATTTGTGGTGTGATGGGCCAATTGTTTCATGTGTATGGGCATGTGGCCCTTCTACATGTCATCCAGTGCAATCCATGCATTCTCCCTTCACATTGTATGTATAGTGATCCTGTATGACATAGCAGGCCAGAGTGCTTGTACCACAACACTGATACAGGTTAGCATCATACCACCAGATTCTTGCTCATTTTATTAGGATGGACCTAGGATGGACCTAGGATTAGGAAATGATGTACGGCCCTCTGGCTGTACCCTGATACATGTAGAGTTGGCAGACCAGGTTTGGTATGTAATAAGGCTCAAGCTGGTGACAACATCCACTCATCTG
Source organism: Pleurodeles waltl (assembly GCF_031143425.1). Taxonomy (NCBI): domain Eukaryota; kingdom Metazoa; phylum Chordata; class Amphibia; order Caudata; family Salamandridae; genus Pleurodeles; species Pleurodeles waltl. The sequence continues at coordinate 499,544,488 of NC_090448.1, read as the reverse complement.
TTGGCCTATTCTACTGGACAAGTTCTGACAAAGCACATTCTACTGTGGTCTGGGGGGCGGTCCCTTTGTGATATTTGGCCTGACTGAATGTGAGTCAGATGATCTTGGCTGTGGCAGTCCAGACCTTTCAACAGCCTATGTGTGTTGCTAGTCATCCTCAGCATGACACTACCTGAGATCTCTCTCTCCTTCCACTACCATTGTATGTCTTCCTCATGTGCATTACATGAGTTTAACATTAGACATTTCAGAATTCTTACAAAATAGAGGTAGTCTGTAGTGTTTTTTGTGATAGGGGTGTTTACTAACATATGTACATGGAATAATTGGGAAACTGAAAAAAAGGAAGGTGAGGTGATCAGTCATGGTGGATATAATCAATAGAGTAGATGCCACAACATTTGAAGTCCAAATGTCAATTATCATACTCCCATGGCAAATGGAAATTGGTAAGAGGCCAGCCAACATAGTGAATCTGTGACACACAAAGAAGTTCCATCAGGAAGAGGTTACTTCCTGACAGTGGTTGGAGTCTTGCCATCTGTACCTCCAGGAGTCTTGGATGGATGTCACCGCTTGTGAGGTGGGTTGTCTGAGGCGGGTGCTTCCCCTGACAGGGCCTCCCTTCCAGTGGCTGCCACAGATGTTGAAGGGGCTGGTGTTGCTCGGCAACAGGAAGGGGTTGTTGTTCGTGGTCCCTAAACAGGGTACTGCTGATCTCCTTGAACACCCCTGCTAGGGAGGCCAAGATGGTGTCGGAGGCCACCCACTTTTCCATGGATTCCTGATGGAAGTCCCTCTGCAGCTGCTTCATCTCCCTGAGTTTGGTAAATACCTGGTCCCTCACACCTTGAGATTGTTGGTGGACTTCCAGGACTTGACTGATGGTGTCCTGGCCAGGAGCAGCAACAGCAGCTTCTTGCTGCTGGGCCACACCATCTCTCCCATGCACCCTACCCCAACGTGCCTGCACCCTTGGAGCAGCCTGCCCCCTTCCTCTGGTTCCAGGTTCTTCATTGTCGAATTTGGTTTGCTGTGACTCCGGAATCTGGACTGGGGGCATAAGATATTAATGACTGTCCTCGGGTCACAGGTTTGGGGGCGACTGGCTGCCTAAGATGTTGAGGCACCCTTGGAGCAGCCTGCCCCCTTCCTCTGGTTCCAGGTTCTTCATTGTCGAATTTGGTTTGCTGTGACTCCGGAACCTGGACTGAGGAGCATAAGATATTAATGACTGTCCTCGGGTCACAGGTTTGGGGCGACTGGCTGCCTAAGATGTTGAGGCCACTGAGCTGGGAGGAGTCAATGTGGTCAGGGTGTGGCTCACTGGTGTCATCTGACCAGGTTGCCTTGATGGGCCAGATCCGTCTTCAACATCCACACGTTCAGGTGTCCTCACCACGGGGTTGTGGTAGTCTCTTCAGTGGTGTCAGTGGTCACAGTCGCTGCTCGACCTGTTGATGTGAAAGATTCAATGTTACAGTTTGAATTGTGACATCTACCTCCAATAGGTGACAGTGACATTTGGCCAGGGCCATGTACATATTGTGGTTAGCAGCTTTCCCCTATGAGATAGGTTCACATGCTATCCTGTGTAATGACCTAAGTGTAGAGTAACATACCTAGTCCATTTGAATCAATTGGCTTCAGAATGTCTTAGCCTTAGCAGATGGAGGGATTAGCACATGGAAGGATGGTCATACACCATCTTGCCTATCACCAGCCTGGTGATAGGAGTTAAACAGACTTGCCCTCATAGGATTTACAGTGTTGTTTTTCCAAGTACTACACACAGTATACTTAAGTCATCCTCAGAGGTGAGTACTCATCCGTTGCAAGTGAACCTACAAGGATATTTGAGCATATCCAGAGAGGGCTAGTGCCTTGAATTGGGTAGGCCTGCCTCCTGACTTAGCAATGATGTGGCTCCTTGTTCCTCATGTACTTGTTATGTGTCATCCTCCCAGATCATTGCACTTCATGTGTGAATTTCCAGGAAAATTGTATTTTGGCAGGTGTTCACTGGACTGCCACTTGGAGTTTCAGTTAGGGATCCTCCTGTGTAATGTAGCCATTTGACTCCATGTATCACACACACAATACAGGCTTGATCCTGTCTAGGTGAGTACAGTTCAATGTCTGAGTAGAGGTGGAAGGTTAATTGTAGCAGAGGACGCTCTGTTGGCTGAGTGGCGTCACACTACTAGTGCCTCCTGGCATTGGCAGTTCTGTCAGTGTTTGTGCTACACACTCACACTGGTCAGTTGAGCTCCTTTCTAGGTGAGTAAACTATTTTGGGGCTTTGTAATACACAGTAATTTTGTATGTGATACACAATTCTGGTTTTGCGAATTGTAGGTCAGAGGTTGCTGGGCATTGTAGTGCTGTCAGCACCTGTCCTACACCCAGTATACATAGATGAGATTCCCTCAGGTGAGTGTACTTTATATGTGAGATGGCAGACAATCTTCTTCGGACAGGTGGAGACTGGGCGGGTGATTGGGGTGTGGTAGAAATGGGGTATTCTAGTTGGCAGAGGTATACACCCTTGTAAAAGTAGGGACCACAATCCTAATCAGGGTAAATCACACACAATCCAAATTATCCTGTGCCCATCCTCTTGTACCTTGGCACTGAGCAGTCAGGCTTAAATTACAAGGCAATGTGTAAAGTATTTGTGCAATAACTCATACAGTAACACAGTGAAAACACCACAAAAATACACCACACAGGTTTAGAAAAATATAGGATTTTGTCTGGTTAAGGTCAAAACGATAAAGATTCAATAAGCACAAGTTGGGATATCACTTTTGCAAGATTAAAGAGAGTCTTAATTCTTAGAAATCAACAGTTGTCTCATGGTTTCACAAAGTACCTGGTTTGCATCAAAAATATCTCACACGGAGACCGCAGCAGAGGAGATGCGTAGAAAAATAGGGTGTGCATCGGAATTTGTGGCGCAGCACAGACAATGCTTTGTTTCTTTCCACGCTGCAAGGGGCTTTGCGTTGATTTACGGTGTGCCGTCTTGGTTCCTCACTGCGATACGGAGGTCTTTCTGACGCCCAGGGATGATGTGTGGAAATTCTTGGTGTGCGGTATGAAGTCACAGCCATTGTGTCAATCCAGTGTGGCGATGTGTCAAATTTTCTGTCACATGGCAGGCGTTGCATCGACTTTTCACTCGGGAAGTCGGGCTGCGTCGTTCCAGTTCAACTGTGCATCAATCAGGTAGGGCTGTGCGTCTAATTTCCGGTCGCAGGGCAGGCTCTGCATCGTATCTTCACTCGGGAAGTCGGGCTGCATCGTTCGAGTTCGGCTGTGCAGCGATTTTCTCATTGCAAGACAGACTGTACATCATTTCTGGCAAGCTGTGCATCAATTTTTGGCCCACAAGGAGTTCCTTGAAGAGATGAAGTCTTTATAGCCCTGAGACTTCAGAAAACAAGAGGCAAGCTCAATCCAAGCCCTTGAAGAGCACTTCTCAGCAAAGTCAGAGGGCAGCAGGGCAACAGCGGGGTAGCAGCCCTTCTCAGCAAAACAGTCTTTATGAGTCCTTTGGGCAGCCAGGCATTTCCTCTTGACAGGTTGTAGGTTCGGGTCCAGAACTGTCTGATTTGGTGGGGTCAGGGACCCAGTTTATATACCCAAAAATGCCATTGAAGTGGGGGAGACTTCAAAGAGTGGTTTTGAAATGCACAAGGTCCCCTTTCAGTACAGGTCTGTCTGCCAGGGTCCCAGTAGGGGGTTTGGCGGTCCACTGTGTGAGGGCAGGCCACTAGCCTTTTAAAAAATGTCAGTGGCAGGCCCTCCACCCTTCCAGTCCAGGAAGACCCATTCAGTATGCAGATCAATGCAGATGTGTCTGAGTGTCCTGTGTTTGTGGTTGTCTTGTTTGAATGCATAAGGGAGCTGTCAACCAGTCCAGTCCATTAAAAAAATGCAAGTGTCAGGCCCTCCACCCTTCCAGTCCAGGAAGACCCATTCAGTATGCAGATCAATGCAGATGTGTCTGAGTGTCCTGTGTTTGTGGTTGTTTTGTTTGAATGCATAAGGGAGCTGTCAACCAGTCCAGCCCAGATATGGATTGGAGAAAGGCTGTAAGCCACAGATAGATTTCAAGTGCAGAGAAATGCTCAATTTCTAAAAGTGTCATTTCTAAAATAGTAATATAAAATCCAACTTCACCAGTAAGTAGGATTTTCTAGTACCATTCTGGCCATACTAAATATGACATGGTTACCCCTTTCTGATCAGAATCTACCGCTCACACAGTATATGAGGGTAGCCCTAATTCTATCCTATGAAAGGAGCAGGCCTCACAGTAGTGGAAATAGAATTTAGGAGTTTTCCACTACCAGGACAGATAAAACACACATGTACCAGTCCTGCCTTTTACCTACATTTCACCCTGCCCTGTGGGTTACCCAGGGCCTACCTTAGGGGTGACTTATATGTAGAAAAGGGGGGTTTAAGGCCTGGCAAGTACTTTTAAATGCCAAGTCGAAGTGGCAGTAAAACTGCACACACAAGCCTTGCAATGGCAGGCCTCAGACATGGTTAAGGGGCTACTTATGTGGGTGGCACAACCAGTGCTGCAGACCCACTAGTAGCATTCAATTTACAGGCCCTGGGTACATGTACTGCACTTTACTAGGGACTTACAAGTAAACCAAATATGCCAATTGGGACTGAACCAAGGTTAACATGTTTAAGGGAGAGAGCATATGCACTTTAGCACTGGTTAGCAGTGGTAAAGGGTGCAGAGTCCTAAAACCAGCAAAAACAGTGTCATAAAGGTTGAGGGAGGCAGGCAAAAAGTTAGGGGAATTACCCCAGGCTGTCAGGTCTTACAGGGTGCCAGTGAAGGTGTCCAAAGGTGAGCTGTGAGCATGCATTCCAATTCAGTGAAGTGCAATATTTTGTTGCTGTCACTTACCCGACTCCACTCTTCCAGGTATTACTGTCAAGCCCTCAGGATGCAGGATGGCCAAGACCTTCTCCTCCCAGGATGTGAGTTCTAAAGGAGGAGGTGGGGGACCACCAACAATCTTCTGGAGTTGCAGCTGGTACCTAGATGCCATAGAACATACCTTACCCCTGAGGTCATTCCACCTCTTCCTAATGTCATCCCTTGTGTGCGGGGTGGAGCCTACAGCATTCCCTCTGTCGATGATCCTTTGCCACATTTCCATTTTCTGTGCGATAGTAGTTTGCTGGACTTGGGCTCCAAATAAATGTGCCTCTACTCTAACGATTTCATCCACCAGGACTCTTAAATCATCTTCAGTGAAACAGGGATTGTTCTTCTGTGACATGGTGGTGTTAAATATAGATGAGTGGGTGCTGGGAAATGAACAGGTGACAGAAAGTAAATGGAGTAGTAAGGTGCAGATGGTTGTGATAGGAGTGTGTTGAGGGGGTGGGGTGTATAGTTGATGTAAACTGAAGGTGTGCCTATACTAGTGGATTAGGAGTTTCGAAAATGTCACGCTGACTTGCAGGGTCTTGTTGTGATAATGCAAAGGACTGTGATGCGTGAAGGGGTGTGTTTTATGGTGTGCTTTGCAGCTGTGTCGGTGTGGGAAGGTGCGTAGACCACCATGGCTGAATCACCATTGCAACTTTTGACTTTCAATAAGTTTGGTGGATGATTGGCTGGCGGTGCTGCTGGTCGGCCCGCCTATTTCCCACTCTCATGAGTCCTGATGTGTCGTTTTTTGGGCTGGCTTTTAGCAGCCCTTGATGTATGACCCATAATACGGCGGTCTGCGTGACTGTCAACATGGCAGTCTTTTGGCGGCTGCCACTATGGAGGTCTGGCGGTCCGACCGCCAAACTAGTAATGAGGCACCAAGATAGGTTTCTAGATATGAAAACGGCTATGTATCTGTGATACTGCTGTGAGGTAGAGAAGTACACTGCCTCAGTAATACCACCTATCTGCTACTCAAGGGAGAAACCCCCAATTGTACATTAACACACTGGGACGGTCCTCCTGACCTATAGTTTTACATCAATTTCTTAACACTTCTTCCTTTGTTCTCACGTGACAATTTTAGATTGTATCCATTTCGAAGTGTCTCTTTCAGCTTGGGGATTCTGGTGACATTACTCCAACAGCCTTGTGATATATGATGTCATCAGAACCCCTCAATGCTAATATAATACCATATTATCTACCAGTTTTGCTAGCTCTAGGACACTTGCATAGGTATTTGCACATTCTACAAAATCTGTAACATAACACTGTTAGCCCACAATCCAAGTTAATTCATCAGTAATAGGAAGTTAAGCAGCCAAATCTCCCCCATCGTATTGCCCGTGATCCCACATATGACATCACAGATGATATCATCATTTACATCGCTCCTGACATCACATATGCCAGATAAGAATGCATTTTTTTCAAGCAACACACAGTCTATGACAATAACATGCCACTTAACCAGCATCAGCCACACAAATCACAGAATAAACCCTGGTTATTATAGGCCATAGCTTTAGAATATACAGGCCTAGAATCAGAGTTGTTCCTGTTTCTGGTAAATGACAGCAGTCTTTCTTTAGTCGTTTCACTATACTGCTGGTGGGTCAGTGATGACTGATTACTCTTGCTGTATAAAACTCACTTTGAAGCTTGGGAGCGTGTTTTCACAGCAAATTCATAAAGATGTTTAGCTGACAAAAACTGTTAAATTTAAAGCAATGTGTATAGCTCATCTTGATTTTCTTAAAAAGGGTCACATTGTTTCAAAGCAGATATTTTAGAACCTCAAATGACTTAGATAGCTTCAGATGTTACCTCATTACAAAATACATTAGGCTGGAAGGGGGAAACAGCATGGACACCATTTCGGGGTCGCCAAGGGTAGCATCTGCGCACCCCGACTTACCCCTTGGTGACCCTGCCAGTGATTTTGCGACAAAAGAATAAAAAAACTAAAACGCGTAAACAATATAAAAATTATTTCTGCAACCCCGTACTATTTTTGTGTAAATAATCAATTTTGGCTCAGAGACTGCACAGTTGTTTCCTGTCTGTGGGTTGTACAATGAAATCTATTCTTTAGAGTACAAGATTCCGAGTAGTAAATGGCACTTGACATCCATATTTTCTTTAGTGCAAGATATAAATATCTGTTGTTGTGTCAAGTGAAAAACATTACGACCGTCTTCCCTTCAAATAAGTAGACAGGTCTCCCCATGGATAGAAATTACTATGCATGTATTCCTTTTTCCCTTATTTGAAGGGATCCGACTTAAAACCATCGCTTTAAAATGGAACATTAGACCTGTATTGCGTCAATGACACTTCTCTTCGTCAGATGTATTTCTTTCTCCCTTTGCTGTTTTATGAAGCATATAAAAGAGAAAAAAATGAAGAAAAAAAACAAACAATAACCGAATAATTGTGTCTTGCCTTAAAGGCATATTCTGAATGGTTAACTTGGCAAGTGAATTGCTTTTTTGTCATTGTTGTAATAAGAATGTTCCTTACGAGCAAGTTTTAAATGTTGTGTAGAGATGGGGGGCTTAAAAGTCTTTTAAGTGATTGCTGTAAAAACTGTTTGACTATACAAGTAAGGGATTTGACCTTGACATCATAACATTAAAGTGTAGCACCACCCACTGCAGAAATGGAAACAGGAACCAAATGATTACTTAAGTAAATACTACAGTTCCTCATGTCTACATTACACCATTAGAGGTCTTTAGCAAAACCTCCAACAGGGTCATCTAGACCCATGTAATGTTATCAGGTGTGATAAAGTCCTGGGGGAATATAATTGGCGCCAAGACACCTCTCTACTAATAAATGGGAAATAACTTGAGCAAACTGTAATTGCACACGTTTGCACACATTATCATGTGTGCACAATGTTCCTGTTAAAATCTGATTTCAAACACAAAACAATCGCATTTTGCGCCCAACTCCTAATTTTCGTTAGTTCTAAAACAGGAACAGATGTGTTTTGTGGGTATTTTAGCACTAACACATGCTTCCTGTGAATATTGTGAAGGCAGCAAAATATGAGAGGATGAAAAGAGCCACATGCAACAAATATAGCCTTTGCGATTTAAATAACTGTGTAGTCCTGAGCAATTTCAACAGTTTACACAGCTTCTCACATTTCAAAGGGGGCCCGTGCTTAGCATGTGGATTTAGTGGTAGCGCACTCTAAAGAGTATGCAGGGGCCAGGCATGTGTCTCCTGCATATTAATCTATTGTGCTCCGCTCATTATGGTGGTACAGGGCTAGACTTATGCAACCCTCTATCTTCACTGCACAAAGACATAACCCAGAGAGAATCCTTGATGATCTCAACCTCGGATTTTGCAAATCCTACAATTGGTACCCTTAGCCATCAGGGGGTAGACAAAAATGTTTACCATTGCTCATGGATGGGCCCGTGCGCTGCTCTAGAGTTGCTGTACAAATCAGATCTGGTTAAGGGTTGGTTCTCTGTTTTCTGTGAACGTTCACTTCCACCAATCCAGCTGGACACAAGTAAAGGTCAGCCATGGGATGTGCAATGACAACTCATTCTTTATAAGAGATTTTGGGCCAGATGTAGGAAGCAGTTTGCACATCGCAAACAGCAAATTTCGCTGATTGCGACGTGCAAACTGCACTTTGCAATGCACACAACCCGTTTTGCGATTCAGTAACCTGGTAAACGAATCGCAAAACGGGTTTGCAAGTCGCAATTAGGAAGGGGTGTCCCCTTCCTAATTGCGAGTCGCAGTGCAATGCAGGATTGCTTTGTGATCGCGAATGCGGTCACAAACCAATCGCAGTTAGCCCCCATTTCAAATGGGTACGAACCCATTCGCAAAAGGGAAGAGGTCCCCGTGGGACCCCTTCCCCGTTGTGAATGGCATTAAAAACATTTTTCCAGAGCAGGCAGTGGTCCTATGTACCACTGCCTGCTCTGAAAAAATGAAACAAAAACTTTTCATTTTTTAGTTTTGTAATGCATCTCGTTCTCCTTTAAGGAAAACGGGCTGCCTTACAAAAAAAAAACGGCATTATTTAAAAGCAGTCACAGTCTCCAGCAGGCCACCATCGCTGTGAGTGCTGCGAGTCTCAAGGGGGTCACAAATTGCGACCCACCTCATGAATATTCATGAGGTGGGCATTTGCGACCCCCTTGTGAATCGCAAACAGTGTCAGGGACACTGTTTTGCATACGGTTTTGCGCAAAACCCAACGTACCTACATCTGGCCCTTTGTGACTTTCAGGCAGACAGACCTCCCAAACTTCAAACATGCTTCTTTACAGTTGGAAGACTTACATGTATGAATGATGTTTCTATACTTCCATAAATGTTTGAAGACCAGGACTGTTCCCAATCTTGGTTTCACATCTAGAAGCAGGTTTGTTACGATATGTTTAATATTTTTTAGGAATTATGCGTTTAAGAAGTTGCACAACGGTTTTTATAATTCAGCATTGACAACGGTGACTATAACTACCTGATATGTAAATACATTTTTAGACTGACTGTTTTTTTCATTTATTCTGCCATTGCCATAGCTTAGTTTTCATACACGTTTATTGCTCCAGGTGAAGGGTTGACTAAGCTGTACCCAAGTGGTCATTTGTTACCTTTGCTTTTCAATAAATAAATGTGCCCATTGGAAAAAATAACAAGGAACGGCAGACAAACCACATCCACATTAGATCATGGCGGGCAGCACTCATTGTGTCACCTGCTACAACGCTAAAACACATCTCAGGTCTGCCACTGCAGCCTGTAGTGCAAGTGCACTTCTAAACTTCGATTTCAAGCTGACAACATAAACCTTTTGCCAGGTCAAAATCTTCCTTTTTCATACTTTCATACTTATACGTCACTTCTAAGGTATGCACTGAAGGCTCACAGTGCATGGTGATTGGTATTTAAAAAGTAGGAAATGTATACTTAGGTTTTACATCTCCTGACACTAACAGCCTCCCGAAGGTTTTTTCACTGCAGTAAGGCTACCTCTCCCATATACTAACATTGCTTTACCTTATTACATTTAATATGTGATAAATTCAGTTTGGGTGCACATAGAAAAAGGGTTCTTCCACTCATTTGAATTGTTTGAAATGCTTTTTAATAGTTAAGTTGGATTTTAAATACCTATTCTGAAAAAGCTACATTTAGAACGTTCTTCTTCCTAAACCAAATTCCCCTTTCTGCCAATGTGTAGAGTGTGTCACTGTTAATGGCCCTCCTATCGTCTGATGTGTATTCCTTCCAGACTGGGGACAAAACGATCTTGGGAGTGGGTAAGAGTGTTCCTCTCCTGATCAGAATGGTGTAGGGAGTTGCATTCAGACCTTCCTCAGCTTCAAAGAGTAGCCTGGAGGATGTGCTCTTCACCTTCCCAACATCCTTAGCTGTCTGCCCTGTCACTGGCAAGTGCAGTCCACACCTAGGCCTGCTTGCCCTTGGTTAACCTGGACAGATTGGAGCCTGGCTCAGGGGCATGGGAAGAACTAACCATAACAGATTAGAGTTATACAAAGGGTCCTCCCCACACACAGGCTAGCAGTGGGTATAAAAGTGGCACCCCCAGTAACTCTAATCAGACTACTCCTGGACCTGAGAAGAGTCAGAAGAAGGGCTGCCCCAGTGTCATAAGGAGGAAGACTAGAACTGCTTGCCATGAACCCAGGATTTTACAAGTGACTACAAGGGACAGTTAGCTGACCTCCTGTTTGAGCTACAGGTACACAATAAGCTTGCAGAGGTCTTCCCTTTAAATGCCCAGCTGACCTACAACAACCAGACCTGCCTCGAGCCTGCTGCTGGCCTCTGCTTGAGTGAGTGCTGACCAACACCAAGACCAAGAGGTGCCTCCCCAGACCCTGGTCCCTTGGTTTGTGTAAGAGTGTACTCCACCTACCTCACAACTGCAAGAACTGGACTCCAGGTGAACATGGAGTTTTGTGCTCTTGGTGGCAAAAAGAACCATGCCCGCTCTCCTCACAACTGTGACTGGACTTCACCAAAGCCAATGTGGGACTTGCATCCGACTGCTGACACTTCAGCAACCAACTCTGGACTTCACCCACATGATGCTCTTTGCATAAGGTATCACCACCCGGTGTTCCCTCCAGTTCGAAATTCCAACGGGTGACCAGCTCTTTGGATGATCAATGATCCTCAAGGAGGTCAAATCTTGACTGGTGACCAGCTTTTTGCACCAACAACAACCTCTTTGTGGTCCCTCGTCAACATGAATCTCCGACTGAGGCTCCTAATATGGAACTGGACTAAGTAGATGGTAAACTTCACACCAGGACAAACCTGGCCTCTGTAGCTGGCCCACACTTCATCGCTATTGTCCTAAACCTCTGACTCTGGCCCGGTCATGCACGACCAGCTAACCGTGATTGGAACTTTGAAACTCTAAATCTTTGAAAATTCATAACTCTGTTTTTCCTTTTTGGCTTTTAGATGTTTTAGTGTCATTTTATTTATTCAAATTTACTCTATTTTTATAAATTGGTTTGTTATTTTTCTTGTGTTGTGTTTTCACTATATTACTGTTTGAGTGCTGCATGACTACTTTACACATTACCTCCACGTTAAGCCTGGCTGCTTTAGTGACAAGCTACCAGAGGGTTAATCACAGGATTATTTAGTGACTTTTGTGGTTCACCCTGGCACGGACTGTGTTTATTACCTGAGTGGGACTTCCACCCCTCTCAACTAATAACCCCATTTCTTACACAAGTCAATAGAGCTTGATCATGTGACAAAAATGTGTTACTCACAGAGAAAAATTATCTAATGAACAGATGTTGGGATCTTCTCCCTGAGGAAGAGATGAACATCCTAAGGAGAAGATGTCATACATACTTACAATACTAGTCTCATTTTTTTCCTAATTCCCTCTTTCACTTGCCAAGTTTGATGGTGAGGTTATGCCTTTAGGAAATATGCAAAAGTACAATTCTGGGCCTTTGGCTTTCAGGCCTACATGTGTGGTGAAAATGCCACAGGAAGCTTCAAACGTCTACAAAATAACATCCATATTTGACTATTTATCAAATATTATTAGTTATATATGTGGTGGGTAACACTGTGCTATGCAGAAATATATGTACCTTATACAACAGTAGCAAGGAGCAAAGAATGTAACAAACAATAAGGGAACCAATGTATTGTGACATACCTATCACTTTTAAATGCTTCCTTATACAGTATATGATTCAAACAGAAACTGACAACCCAGGAAAAGAGTATTCTTCATATGGCATTGAGAACCTCTGATTGAATTCTCTGGACAGACCACCATTTCGAAAAGGACACCCCCTTTCATCAAATGCATTGCATCAGTTTGGCACACAAAGATGCCTTAATTTGACATATTTTGTCCAGCTCTGAACTCCACTGTCCCGCCACTGCTTTTCTCACCTGATATTCTCTGTAGGTCGCAGCACATCAATCTAGGAGCCCGCTGGTGCAGAAACAACAGCATGATCTAGCACAGTGTAGTCTGCAGTAGGCTCTCGGTACAGATCCAAAACAGTCAAGTCAGCAGCGGACTATCTGCCATATTGTGAGCTCTCAGCCTACCTAGGTCATGCCTTAGAATATGAGCAATGTAGATGCTAGGCAGCCAAATATTGCAGTAAAGATCAGGTATCTGGGGCTGATATACAAAGAAGGGTAGATGAATTGTTTAGGGCTCCTTTCATTGAGACATGGGATTGGGCTAAAAAAATCCTGGATAAGATTAAACATTTACGTCTATCTCTAAGTGGTCCAGACAACAATGTTAAAATGTATGTACTGCCAAAACATTTTCTCCTATGTTCAACAGTAGTCTCTGTATATTCAAATTGCCCTTTCAAAACAAATGAGGCACAGATTGGCAGATTTATCTGAGTGAATCAAATGAAAATGTCATGTGTGTTTTATCATGGTAGAGAGTCCGGGCCTAAGTGGAGGGCTACCAGCTTGGTAGCGATTAGGTATTTGTTTGCCTCTCATTGATGCTATTCTGATGCTGCTAACATACAATATCTCTCGGATCTCTGCTACCTTCTTTGGCCCACTGGTTTCTTCATACATTTAAGTCATTCAAATATTTAAAAACAACCCTGAATCAATGATGCCTGATGTGGATGCAGATTAAAAAGATTTTTGGTTTTAAAGAAATTACCCCTGGGCAGGGGATGCTGACATTATGCTCAGACAAGAAATGCTAAATTTTTTGATGATTTATTTGATATTGGTGTTCTTTTTTAATTAGGACATTGGCTGATGTGCTGAATTATAAGCTATTAGATACTATCAGTTCCCTTTTATGATCAATGCCAACTGACTACATTCTTCATGACGCATCTAGGAAAATGGCATTAAAACAACTACAATATACTTTAGTTACTATTGTACTTATTAGATATATGAGGGGCTGAGCAAATTGTAAGTTGGAAAGCATAATCACATCACTAAGAAATTGGCTGCTGAATGAATAACACTTGACAATGAAAAATCATTTGGGGTCTTTTGAACTGGCAGCCACAGCCTTTAAATGTGCCATGTTGCAAAATTGTATTGCAGTGTAAAACTCACTGATAGTACAGATAAAATACTCTTGCTTTGAAGCTGTCCTCCTGTCATCTATGAATGGTCAGCAGGAATCACTCTGTATTTATGAAGAGTCAGCTTTGTGAACCCCTTGAGTTATGTAGTTATGCTGAAGGAAAGAGTGGAAAAGCCAACATCTTATTTTGCCACAGTTGTGTCTGATTCTCATCCTTGACGTGATGTTGATCCCTAACTATGGGGCTGATTACAAGTTTGGTGGTCAGAAAAACCCGACCTCTAAACTCCAGCTAAGAAGACCACCACAGTGCTGGCATGCTCCCCAGAGGCCCCATTACAAGTTTTCCACTGGCTGACCGGCGGAAATCAGGGTTTCTGCTGGTCACCCCAGTGTAAAGCGTGCAGCGGCATTGGACTCTGCTCCACATGGAGCCAACTCCAATGCCTTCACACAAGGGGCCTCCCTAGAACCCTCAGAATGCGCACTGTCTGCACTGCATACAGTGCGCATTCTGGCGGTGCTGGGGGGCCCCTGCACTGCCCATACAATATGGCTCCTGCACTTGTTGTGAATGGTTGTAATTTGCATGGCTGCGCTGACTTCAGCACTGCCGTGGCTGATGACAACCACAACTGCCATCATCCCATCGGTATTAAAGATCCTGGCAGAGACAACGGTCTTTTGATGGTCCGACCGCCAGAGTCATAATGTGGCGGTTGGACCTCCACAGCTGCGGCGGTCTGACCGCCATAGCAAGTCTAGCGTTCTTGTGACCACCAGACTTGTAATAGGGCCCAATATGTGGGACCAAAGTGTGTACATTGAGACCAAAGAAGGTCTTTCACGCGCATAGGAGAAGGCAAAGCTTTGGGTCTGCTTGGGTAATTGACATCCTGGTCTGAGTTTGACACCCCTCACTGTCTACTACTGGATGAATGAGAGTCAGGAAAGTCTTCTCAAAACCCTAATAGAATAACATTCTATTTACCTCCTATCGTCCTTGTGCAGGGATTTAAGGACCCGTAAGTAGGATAGTTATGTATTTTTTTATTTAACTGTTTCACAGGACGCCATCTTGTAACAAAAGCCACTTTGTAGAGCTGGTGCGCTAGTCGGCTCCATGTACTCAAGATAGTGAATCCCATTTTGCATTCTATACACGTTGTGATAGCTTAAAGCTTTTCAATGAGTGTACAGATCCGGGAGTCAACAAAGGAACAAGTAGAACTCAGAGGGACCCTATCCCTTTTTTGACCGGCATGGGGCCCTGTCCCTTTTTGGATTGGAGCTAGTCATGCCGATGATATGAGGGGAAGGAAAAGCCTCTTTAAGGAGGATTGTTTTCAGATTTGTCCTGTAGACTAGCAGGTTAGGTTTGGTTTGGGACTTAACATCCGGGTTCAGTCCATTCCATGGCTCTGCTCCTAACAGCAGGATCGGTCTGCCTTCATGTGTCTTTTGCTTCAATCTGACATTAGTTCTCAGATTTGCATGCTGGGCCTCTATGGTCACATTGCTTTGTAGGTGTTCTGGGCTGTTGCAGTACTGTTCTTTGAAAATGATGCGGAAGTTTTGAACTTTATTCCCTGACCCTCTGGTAGCCAATGAAATGCTTTGACGCCTTGTGTTGTGTGCTCTGATTTTTTTAGATTGATGCAGAGTCTGACTGCTTGGTTTTGCAGCTAGTTTTGTCATCTCTTTTCCTAGGTGCTTCTGCATGGAGGATGTTATAGTAACCCAATCTTGACACCATCAAGGCCCTTGTCATTCAATGCGAAGTGGCTAATTGAAGAAGGTATAGCACAGACATAAACTGTTGTTTTTCTTCACATTTGAGATTTGATGACCAAAGGATAGTGTTGTTCTGAACCACAAAACCACATTTTAACAACTTTAGATAGGATGGAGGAAGGTTCTTAAATCTTCTGCCCAGTAAAAAAGAAGGATGTTATCTGAGGATTCACCCACTTTGAGCAACTGAGTCTTAAAAACATTTAGAGAGAGGAACCTCTCCTTCATCCAAAGACCAGTCAGCTGGTGAAGCTTTTGTGATGATCTTGTAATTGTCCAACCAGGATCAATGGATAATCCCTGCAGAACCCCACAAGACAGATTTCAGTTTGGAGGAGATGGAACATATTCAAATGTACTTGTTGTGATCTAATAAGAAACACAACACTACTGAATGACAATCCTTTAATTCCAACCACTTTTTTGCAATTGTTCTGGCAATATATAATCTAAAGTATCATAGGCCACCAACAGTTTGGATAAGATTAAAATTTTGAAGCATCCATCATTGAAATAGAAAAACAGGTATTCTCTAATGTTAGCGATAGCCTTTTAAGTATCACTCCTGGGCTTAAGACATTGTCTACCATGAATGATGTTGTTAGTTTGAATAAAATCGTGCAGAAAGTAGAGTACTTCACTTTCTAGGAATTATCATTATGGGAAATGTTAGCAAACCCTGGAATCCAAAACGTTTCATCCCCCCAGAACTACACAGAGAGAACTATGAATCAAAATAGATACAGAGGGAACATTGCCTTATAAAATACCAATTAGGAATGGTCTGAGGCAGGGAAGTGAGTTGGCCCCCCTGATATTTTCAACCTCCACACAGATTTGCTCTCTGTATTAACAGTAACAAAGAGTTTTAGTCCCAAAATGAGTGGCGTACAAGTCCCATGTGTTTGATCACCTTGTTATGGTTGTAACAGACATGGGTCTTCAAAGGAAATTAGTAGCATTTGTTTGAAGTTGAAAAGTTTGTTGAAGAGTACTATACTAAGAAAAAATGATAAATATGGATAAAACAAAATTCATGAATTTGAGAAAGGGGATTCAAATTAAGCGTGGTAGTTTGGTAAAACAAAAATAGAAGTACTAAATAAATATAAGTTCCTAGTGACATTGTCGGTATGAAATTGCAGTGGCACAATCACACTGAACTTTTAAAAGCAAACGCATTTTCCACAGTGTGTGGAGGCCAAAGTATTTAGTAAAATATAGTGGCCCAGGTCTCAGGGCCTTATTATGAGTTTGGTGGTCTGACAAGCCAACTGCCAAACTCGCGGGGAGGACGTCACCGCCATGACGGTGGTGTCCTCCCAACCGTATTACAATGTTCCCACCCGGCAGACCGGCAGGAACATTGTATTACGAGATTCCCGCTGGGGTGCCTCGCGGGAACAGTGGTACAATATTGGCCTCAGCTCCCTTAATACCATAGCACCACAGAAGAGCAGACAGTGAGCATTCTGATGGTGCTGACTGCCCATGATCGGAGCATGGGCAGTGCAGGGGCCTCCTCTGTGGCCCCCAGCACTGGCTTTCAACTAGCCTTTCCATGATGGGTGACCTCCATGGAAAGGCTGGTGGAAAGCTGAATAATAATCAGCACATCAGGGCTGAGTTCAGCCCCACAATGGCTGAGTACAACTCCAACCTCCATCTACCCATCGGGAACCATGTTCCCAGTGGATCCCTGACGGGTGAGCCCACCAGGGTTGTAATGTGGCGGTCGGATAGCCACAGTTGCAGCAGTCCGACGGTCACCACTATGAGGCCCTAAGACTGGTTTTATCAGCTTACCTAGCCAATGATACCCTCACAGTTCTGGTATGGTGCAGAACTAATATCCTTAGGCCGTAAATGTGAATGGGATTATGTAGAAGGTAAATGTCTAAATAATTTCTTTGCCTTACCAAAATCAGCAATGATCCACACAATTGGAACCGAAAATGACTTGACAGCTTGGAACCATTTTACCTGTGTCATTGTATTAAGGTTTTGGACAAGAATGAGAAACTGCATGAACCAAAAAATTACCACCGTTTGTCAAAAATAGATTGTAAACAGTAAACTAAAATGAGCACAAGAAGTAAGAAAAATTAAACTATACAAGTAGTAGGCTGGCAAAAAATCAGTGGTAAATGCAAACCCACAGCTGATAATATCTAAATCTGAGCTTCACTCAGTAACTAAAACTTGTGCAAAGGAAAACAACTTGAGGTATTTGAGCTGTAAATTATCAAGCCAATTTGTGAGGGAATCTTGACATAACCGAGAAGTACCACCATACATTAATGGTCTATCTTAAGCTGCCTTGAGAAGAAGAGTGTTAAAATATTGAGGTGGGTTAAATCCCTTGTTATTGTTCTTATCAGTAAAGAATGTAATTCTAGGTAACAATAGTAACTGTAAGACAAGGCACAGAGCTTTTAATAGATAGGAAGCCTGTAGCAGTGAATTATTTTTTACAGATATTTTAACTGGATTTATTAATTTTCTGAGTATGTATGATATTTATGGTGTATGAATTTGGTTGTTTTAAAGATCAAGGCCTAAATAAACATACTTTTCGACTGACTGACACTCTCTGTGATTTTGGTGATTGAAGTGAGATTGGAAATGGGTTCCTTGAAGAAAAATCAAATTGATATATTGTTGGTTTCTTTAGCAGAAGAGATTATTGCTTTTTAAGGGAGTTGCTATGTGATCAATCTCTACAGGCCTGCCCTGCCTTTTCACTCACTATTGCAAAAGCCTGCTGTAAGGATAATCTGTTCTGCTCAGCATCAAGAAGCACTAAAAAGCTTAGGGTAGACTATCACTGCAGGTTGGTAAAGGACATTCACCATCATTGCCACTGATCCCCACCAAGGAGTGCTTAAGTTGAGCCGGTGATTGCTGTTGGGCCCACCGGCACTCATCTTTGGGGACTAGCACTTGTTTTTCTTCATTAGATGTTTACTGAGAGTAAGTAAAAGAAAAATACACAAAGGGTGAAAGAAGGAGGAAAACAAATACTCACTGATTGTTACAAAGGAAAAAGTAAGAACCTGTAACAGTGAGATAAAGGGGCAGGGAGTTTCTGTCAGGAACCAAAAACACAACCCTCGTATTTGTGTGCAGACATTTAATAGCACCAGCTGCATGTTTCTAAGGAGAGATTGGGCACCAACACTCATTTGGGCACAAACACTCATTTTTCACAGCGGAGCACTCAACCCCAATAAAAAAGGATCACATGGAAAATGGAAATCTCTCTGGAGATTCTAGATCAATGTGTTCAGTATTTAAATCTTTTTAAAATGGTTAATTACTACCAAAGTGGTTCTAGAACGTTTTTCCATTTTATGGAGGTTGTGACATTTATTAATGGACTATACTGAAATGGCTATCTTGTATGTCATTATGCATGAGTACAAGAGTTTGTGACAAAGACATATTTTGTGATCACAAGTCATGCAGTAGCCTTAGTAACCAGGTACTCTTATCTGAGCACATTTAGCCTGCTTGCATATATTTTAGAATTTAGTAGTAAGATCACCGTGGATGCAAATTAACCACATCAATGACAATAAAACACTACATTATTACACAGAAAATGTTTGTCGTATGGATATAACCTCATCAAAGCAGAAAATGTTTACTTATGTTATTCTACTCACCCCAGAAGTACATATTTTCACTCCATCAGGCCATCAGCACAGTAAAAGTCTGAGGTCCGATTTAAGAGTTTGATGGTCAGGGTACTCCATCACAAGCATGATGAAGCACCCTGTCCGCCTAATTATCAGTCTACCTACCATATTTAGAGTCAGACAGACAGTCAACTTTCCATCTGTGGTGTTCCCATTGGCTGTCAGTGGAAAAACGTATTCTGAAAGCCTGACAGAAGGTTGGGCATCAGGTTAAGGGCATCAGACCATCTGTTCTATTTACAGCTGATGTTCCATTGTCCTTTTTTCTGACTGTCACCACAAGAAAAACCTGTTGGGCCATTAGACATTTCTTTTTTCAAAAACAAACTCCGACTGTCGGAGTTTGTTTTTGAAAAAAAAAACTTGCACAATCGGCCAACTTAACAGACAGCAGCGGTCCACAGCTGAGCCTGCGGTGTTCTCTAAATTTGCCAGGCTGTAGCTTGTCAGGCTGGCAAATGTAATGTTCTCCACTACCCTGACTAAAGGACTACCGTCCACCAAACTCTAAGTCATGATCGTAGTAAAACATTCAGCATGAGTGGCACACTGGTAATTATGGTGGGAAAAATCTTTAAAAAATATGGGAACACAGCCACAACATATTATCCCTCTTTTTTTAGTTGACAATTTGTAAATCAGGAGCTATGTTCCAGTAGTAAAGTAATTACCAATTCCTGTAATGACCTCTGGATTTAGCTAAGCATTGTAAACAAGCTTGGCTGTTTTCTGTATGATCAACCAGTTAAATGTATAACAACCTGCAAAATACAGACCACTGTCTGCTATATTCCTGACCTTTAATTTTTGACTAAGCTTCCTGACTAGAACTACAGATCACTGCGCACAGATTTTTATGTTCCTATTAATCTGATATCTGTCCTTGATGCAGCAGTGAGACAGCTTTCCTACGGACAAAGGGCAATGCCATTTGTGGATGGTGGGGCTATCCTTTTGCTAGTCTTCCCTAACCTTGCCTCAGCCTTTGGTATAGTCGACCTTGGGGTACTTCTTTATATTCTTTTGGCCTACATAGGTGTGAGTCCCTGCTTCCTTGAGTAGTTTTAAATATACCTCTGTGGGTCAAACCAGTTCATCCCGATGGGTACCTGAAAGTTCACCATCTGTTGTGGAGATGCATGGTTCAGTTCTTGCTCCTGTCTTATTTAACACCTGAAGAGTGTATCTCGGAGAGGCAGTAGGTGGCTCCTGTCTTTATATCCACCAGTATGCTAATGGCCTTTACATCTATGTTTTTTGTGTCATCTGAAGGAAATTTCTAAAATCTGCAGGACTGCCTTAGAGAAAGGAGGACTTATTGTCTTCACTTTTTGAAGTTCAAGCCTTCATATCTGAATTAATTCTATTAACAGCTGCTACCACTCCTACCTGTTTAAATTTGGTTTACTGCACATTCTCTACTCCGAAGAATTTCCCAACACTTACTTCTTCAGTTCAGCCTCTGAATTTTTCCCTTGATTTAAAACTATCTTCTAAGCCACACATTGATAGATCTAGAAAACGTACAACTACCAACTCCCCTTGCTGAGAAAAACCAACCCTTCTGAATCCCTTCTTTCACACCTGTGTGGTAGGTATGCAGTTTTGGTTGGTCTTTCTGTTGTTGCACTTTTTCCCTTGAATTTTATTTTCACATTGCTGGTAGTTTGATTTCCAACAGTAGCTAAATTGAACACACTACTCAGTTTCTGTTTAATTTACACTGGTTGACGTTACATATTAGGATTGATTTCAAACTTGTACACCCTTGAAGTCCCCTTATGTTTTATTGGACTGTCTAGCTTGCTGAAATATTAAGATATTAGGAGGGCACTTTCAATGTGAAGTAAATCAGTACACAGTCTAGAAGGTGTCATGTTTTTTCATGCAACTTTCTCAACACATGCATTCTTCAAAGGTACTCCAAGTTGTGGAATTTCTTTCACCAGATATGCACCTTGTCCTACCCTTTCTGACTTTCATCTGGCTTTAAAGATTTACAGGGTATTTTAGATCCTCAAGGGGAGCTTAACAGTCCACCATTATCAGAGATGCCTGTATGTCTTGTAGTGGTTCCTTCACAGAAATGACATCAGCTGATGCATTAGATGCTGTTTTACCAGTGATGCAGGCCGAGTTGGGCATCATGGTGTTTTTTTAGAATGCTCTGCATCTTCTTTTTTCAGTGACAAACCCCAAAAATTTACATTTGCTTCTGAAAAATAAAAAGAAAAATGACCAGGGCTTGGAACGCATTTTCCCCCTGTGTATGGTGATCATTTGCTCTACCTGCCTGAATCCACAATGTGGAATGGTCCATTAGATCCAAAGAAAATGTGTATCTAATGGCCCATTCTAACTACAGCAGACATCTGTATGGATAAAAATCATGATCCAATGGTGGATGAACCAAAACCTTTGACTGACTACCTACAGAAAAAATTATGGCTCCACCAGTAGCGATTCCTCTATCTCTAAACGTGTCAAGGAGACCTTGCCTTTGGTAGAGCAGAAGAATCATCAATTTAAATAAATCTCTTACTTTTTTAAACTGACCTTCTCATGCTCAATTGTCTACTAATGAATTGCTCTGATTTTTCTCCTTGGTTTTGAGTATAGTTGAGTTTTTTTCCCCTTCATTCTGTTACCTATGCATATTTATTTACATACTCATGTTTTTTTACATTTTGTAGACCTCCATATTACTCATGAACTAAAGTACACTGAATAAATGTCCTAATAAATAATAAAACAAATGTTATCAACATTTTGCTCACTGAAACAGGTTACTTACTAATTTGATTGCCACTAAAACAACAAACTAGCTATTGTTATTTCATAAACTTGCGTATTACAAAACTGACGAAAGCATGGCAGCTTCCTGGCTTGATGATAAAGCTGCATACTGCAACGCTACAGAACCAAGTCCCAAATTATGCCAGAAAAAATCTTTATGTAATGTTGTTCATGGGAGACCCTGAAAACTCTATCACAAATTCACAGGTTTTACTGGTTAACACATGGAAGCTCTTTCTGAGATTTAGTAAGATTTAAATAACTATATACGTATACCAGTCTGAGTCACAGCAGCTCCAGAATATCGAAACCCGAGGAGGGAATATCACTATACAGCGGTGAAGACACATCACAGGAGCAACCAAGGAGGTTCACAGATAGGCAAGTTACTGCCTCCTGGGCTTTTCATCACTTAAGGCCCTACTTAATAGCTTATATGAGGTGTGTGGGGGGTAGAGGGTGCCCTAACCACCCATATTAATAAAATGACTTTGTGATGTAGTGTGGCGTATCAGTCTTAAAAGGTACAAAATGCTTTTTTTAGCTACAAATGTGCCTAGGATACACAAGATTGCCTTTATGTGTTGTGTTGCCTAGCATCTCTTAAAAGCATAAGGCATTTGCACACACACGTTAGTGAAGTTATATCAACATGTTTTGCTGCCGTTATAATTTCAGCAGATTCCTCAGGATCCGAGAACCATAGTATGGACAGTGGTTGCCTCGCGGTGGTGGTCGGACAG
Organism: Pleurodeles waltl; assembly: GCF_031143425.1. Lineage (NCBI taxonomy): Eukaryota > Metazoa > Chordata > Amphibia > Caudata > Salamandridae > Pleurodeles > Pleurodeles waltl. The sequence continues at coordinate 499,521,898 of NC_090448.1, read as the reverse complement.
CCATGGCTATGACCGCCATATTATAACTTTGGCGGGCGGACCCACCTGAAGATCATAGATTCCAATAGGGTGACAGCTGTCGGGCTTGCAACCAGCCATGGCAGCACTGAACTCAGTGCCGCCTGGCTGATTTCAACCCCACTTTCCGCAAGCTTTTTCATGGCAGGGACTCTGCCATGAAAAAGGCTGGTGGAAAGCCAATGGGTCCACAGGTGGGCCAGGGGCACCTGGGGGGCCAGGGACCACAGGGGGACCCCTGCATGCCCATGGTATGCGCAGTGCAGTGTACTCCCTGCCTAGCACCTTTGGAATGCGACTGTCTGCTTTGCAGACAGTGCACATTCCGAGGGTGCTGTAGGGCCCTCTCTGTGCTACAATAAAGAATTCAGCTCCCTTAAGGGAGCCGAGTCCTGAATCATATCACGGTTCCCACCGGATTGACCCCCGGGAACATGTATTACAATGTTACCACCATTCAGCCCAGCGGAAACACTGTAATACGCACGGCAGAGATGTCACTGCCAAGGTGGTGGCGTCCTCCCCATTAGTTTGGTGCCAGTGGGGCCACAAAACTTGAAATGAGGCCCAAATTCTTCACTCTGGCATTATCTCCCAGAGTTTCAGATCCGACACACACATTTGGATAGGGATGTTTTATGTATATATTCAGTTGAAAAGAGGGTTCCCTCGTCACTATCCCTCTCACTCCTTTTTTGGTTACTGAAGAAGGTATTACTTCCCAAGATCCAACCGTCAGAGAGGTTCAGTAACTCATTACTGAGATTCTTGAACATAAGATCAAAACATAAGTTCAAAAGGCACAGCCAGGGTGAAAGAGGGAAGGATGGACGTAGAAACACATAGGAGTGGGTTTGAGAAAAAGACCGAGGGACAGATAAAACCTCAGAGCGTGTTTACTGTTAAGTAAAAAAGCAAGGTTGCTTGTTTCACTAATGCCCCTGCTGCAAGCACAGATTCCAAGACATTTAAGGCTTGCTCAGTATACAACAGTTCTCAAGTTGATAAAATGATTACCGTGGAGTTGGGTAAACATAAAACAAGGGATTCATTATATACCAATACCCAAAAAAACTGCAATGACTGGGTCATTCACATTTAAGGGATGCAAGACACAGCCTTCAGACTGCAAAGAGTGGTAAAATGTACACCTTGTAGTAGGCAACATTTGGACATTTAATAAAAGGTCGAGCCTTTTACTGGTGCCTGGGACTGGGGCAGAGTCTGTCACACAAGGTGTAGCTCCTTCACTTTTTTATCTTTCTGAAAGAGATGAAATAAGAATGACAGGGTACATTTTAGAAAGGAAGAATTAACCATGTTTTAGATGCTCACAAGACATTTGAATTCCTTTGTACGAGCCATAATTTCCTTTCGAGGCATCAGGCTGTCAGAAAATATGTCCTTTTCCAGGCAAGCCAGTTGCCTTGGAAAGGTAAAGTCGTTATCACTCGTCGATTTGCTGGTAAAATAGTTCAGTGAAGTTCTGTTACGGTGAATGAGCTGTTCAGAGCGCAGGTGCCAACTCACACCTGCTCTCTGAATAGTTCATTAGCAAAAGGCAGATCAGATGTTTGAAACTGTTGATCAGCCTTTTCACTGCAGGTGGTAACCTGGCCTGCATTTTATAAAGGGCATAAAATCTCCTCCAGCTGCGTGCAGTGACTACACGCACCTCTGTGACCTCAGTGTCCCCACCTCCCAAACGTTGCCCTAGAAGAGTATACTGACTGTGTGCAAACTTTACGTGGCACACAGTTAGTGTGTCAGCTTATGGGCTCTTGGCCTTTGCATACACATCTTTAATATGGCACTGGGGCACAGGATTCCCTAATTTTCACAAGGCCACTTCCCCATACAAATGAAGGGACATACTCTTGAGATCGTGCCGGTGCAAAATGTGTGACAGCACAATCCACCTTACAGAAGAGGCCACACAAACATTTGAGATCCCTTCAGTTATTAAAAAAAACGACTGTACGGCTACAGAAAGCAGACACACAAGCTGGTTTGGCACCAGGTGAAGAGACTGAGGGGCAGATTTAAGAGCCCCTAGTGCCTCCTTGTGCTACATTAGCATCATTTGTTTTTACTCTAAGGTGGCCCAGCGAGGTCAAAATCACTGCACAAAATTTACAAAGTGGTGCAATGCATGCATTGCACCACTTTGTAACCCTTTGCACTACATTATGCCTGTGCCAGGCATAATCTATGCAAAGGGGCCGTTCCACCGTTAGGGGAGCCGAAAAAATAGTGTAAAGAAATCTAAGAGATTTCTTTGAGTCATTTTTTTTGGCACTTTTACCGCTTGCTCAGAGCAGGAGTTAAAAGGAGGCACACCATTGTTTACAATGGGCCTCATTGTGCTTTGCAGAATTACCATCAAAATGTTTTACGCTAATCCTGCAAAGCTTCGAACTACCATCAATAATTCTGACGCTAGTTCCCTAACTATCACCATGGTGTGCTATAACTTAGTTACGGGGCACATATGGTGCCGTTAGCGGGCGCTAAGTGCCACTTTATAAAATCAGGCTCTTACTTGTAACCTGCAGGTTACAAGTTCCAGCCCTGTAACATAGTTCAGAAGGTAACATGTATACCTGTGTGTATACCCTAAATCACATTCCCTGATGGCAATGTGATTAGTGGGTTAATCTGATTTGCTTTGCAGAAAGTATCTTGATTATTCAATGAGCTAATGTCTGGTTTTGTTACAGCAAATTCAAAAAAAGAAAACGGCTGGGCCCTTGTTCTTCAATTGCTCCTTTATAATGGGACATCCAATATATTTTTAAGTTACATAAATTCAATTTATAGTTAATGTTCTTGAGGAAAAGTGGGTTAATGTACCTTTTGCTGCATGTGTTATGTAGAAATCATGGACTTGAATTCAAATTATTTCTTACTAAGTATTTTCATTTTCTGTGTTCATTCGTGGTGTATACCACTTAAATGGCCAATATGTGTGACCTCTTCTTCCTGTGAGTTTTTTTAAATAATATAGATCAGTGAGTTTTTGGCCCTCCTACCAAAACCTCTTGCTAACCAGCAGGATGCAGGCAGGAAACCAGACAGGGATACTTTAATCTCAGAGGCTTTCATAAAATAAGTAACATTTGCTGGACAATATCATCAGCTGTTATTCAGAGTACCAAGAGGTGATTTAGGTCCAACTAAAAGTGAAACATCTGACCTACAGGCTACCTATAGAACTCAGATACAAAATTGGACCCAATGTGCAAAGCCATTGTTCAGTCGCAACTTCTGCGATAAACAAATTCACAGGCTTTTCAACTGTGAAAAGGCAAGTTGCAATGAATGTACAAATGACAGGCTGTTAATCAGAAATTACTTTTTAACTAATAAATGCCCGGTGCAACTGATAGGAAATTGGTAAGAGGAGGGTCATTCCCTTTTCTACCAAATATATCAAAAGATAGCCGTTGCGACCTTAAACTCTTGATCTGATTCCAACTCTCTAAAGTGGGCTGTATCCCAGTCACAAAGTGGAAGCTGTCCCTGTATGACAGCTTCCTCCTTGTGAATGTTTGTATTTGTCAGTGAACAGAGCAGACAGTGGTAAAAGGGAAAACTAAACGCTCTTCCCACAATGTCATTATATGATTCCAGGGACAGGTGCTACTTAAAAAAAATCATCATGCATTGAATGTGAAGGAGGAAGGTGTAGCATCTTGAAGGTATGTGTATTTGAGCATTGGTGGTTCTAGACGGACTCTGAACAGGAAGTGAGCAATCGATGGGAGGTGTTAAGGTGTGGTTAACAGAATGTATGATGTAATGCACAGTATGTCAGTGTATGCTGAGGAACAAAGCAACGTTTGAACGCAGTTCCTGTGTGGCATCGTTCATTTGCGGGCTTGAGAGCTGGAGAAGAGGCTTCAATAGGGAGGTCTGCTATTCCTAACAGGTCCCCATATCTACATTAGCAGTAGTTCATATGGAGTTGCACAAAAACCTCTGCCTCATATATATTAATGAAGCATGCATTTTCTTAACTCCCTGAACTTGTGTATTTTGCAGTTTTTTTTATTACTTCATCAGCAGCAGTGTAATATGAATATGGGACTGCAGAGCAACCAATGAGCTGAAAACATGCCCTGCTTTGCACTTCCACCTGAGTGCATGAGCATTTCACTTCTTCACTTCTTAATAAGCTGAAAATCCAATAATTAATTACTTGCATCTACTCAGAGTCTTTGACAGCCCAGGAGCAGTTACAAGTTTGTGTAAACTGACATCCCCAAGTTTGCTTTTCATCTCTTGCACAATAGAGCTGGTAGTAGAGTGAAAATATTGACTTGCTGCAGCTAGTGATTTCTGCTCTACTCATGATGAGTGCAGTCAAAAGAAATTGCTAACAAGTATAGCATACCATAGCATAGCATAGCATATGAAATTATTGTACAACTTGTCCTCTTTTAACATAGCACAATTCATCCAGTATGGTTTTTGGGGTCCTATAGTCAAAAGTGTCTACGCTCAGGAGAACTCAGGAGAACATGTATGGTATTTAGTACAAAAAAACAACATATTTTTAAATGGAGAAAAGAGTCAGGTCTATTTTTGAAGCAATTTTAGATGTTGCATAATATACTATGATCATATATATATATATATATATATATATATATATATATATATATAATGGCTCTTCTGATACACATCGTACTGTTCTAATGCGATATGTATTATAGTGGCTGTCCTATTACAAATTAATGATCTTGTGGGACCAAAAAAAACGAGGGGTAACTCAATTGCAACATTAAAACATTGAGCAAAAACAACCAGGAAGAATAGAGGTAAATAATGTGGGCCTTATTGACAAAGGTAAACAACCAGATGCAGATTTACTCATGTGCAAATTTAGTCTTGCAACTCTGCGCAAATCTACACTTTTTTGTTGTGCACCATTTCTGAGTGTGGATTTATATTCAAGTGTAGACTTACATAATTCCACCCTCAAAAAGCAGAGGTGGAAGAAACATCTAAGCCTGAATTTATGAGTGTAAAGTTATTACATGTAACTTTTCAGTACCAAGTGGAGATCTCCACAAGGACGTGGACCTCCCTGTGGTACAGTTTAAGGAAAAATAATATATTGAATGAATTCTTAAACAAAAATAAAACACATATTTTAATGTAAAATAAAAATGTAAATTTAATTAAGATATTAGGTTAGAACCAATGAAACACAATACTACAGCACATTCATTCTTCTAAGTAAATACTTCAATAATTAAAATATATTATTGTAATTTTTTTCTTTCAGTTAAATAATCTGACCATCTCTAGCATTTTAATATTTTATTAATACCTATTACATTTAAGTAACTATCATGTTTTAATCTGTTTCAAATACATTTGATTTTTATTAAAACATTTTAAGTTTTATTCTCTTTGACAAAATAATTCATTATTTTTCACATCATAAAATAAAATGTAAATATATAAAGTTTTAACACTAAAAACATGTATACATTAATATTACATATATATATATATATATATATATATGCATATATATATATATATATATATATATATATATATATATAGATATAGATATATGTATTACAAATATATATATATATATATGAGAAAACAAACTGGTCCTGCTTCTGGCGCGCTCTTTCATGCTGGTGCAGGTGTGAGGAATGGACCATTTCATCTCATAAATCCAAGAACAAACAGTTGCAAGCAACTTCACCACCGCACTCCAGGAGGAAGTTATTTCTTTTTATTGCAGTCAAAATTAAATCACCATCCTTCACCACCGACGCGTTTCGACCCACTGGTCTTGATCACAGTAAATTAGTCCTATCTCCCACCCCCCTATTTATAGTGTCTCTCCTATGACCCCTATTAGTGCATTATCGAACATGTAGTCTATTAAAAAAAAAAAAAAAATGTTCTACATTAAAAACCAAGCACCCCACCACCACAAAACCTGCCCAACGCTACACAGATTGTCTAAATTAATATGTGCAGAGAATATCACTATTCACAACAATCATTATGTCCATTTCTATTCTGTTGGGACTATTACCTTACTTAATGCAATTACCTCTGTGATTCCTATATATATACCTGATAATAGATTGGTGCATTTATCTATTACTGTTTTCATACTTTCTCATATACATCCTAAATTTACCTCATTTTCTCCTTGATATTTATCTATAAATGTCCTCTATCTACACATCCACAGGTAATCTTATCTAATAATTGTTAGCAAGAGCGTCATATATCCTCAACCTACAGATGATAATGCAGTTCTTCATTCCCATTCAGACCCCTCGGGCTTTTCGTTTTGAGCTGTATTATGAACTGTGACTCCAAATATCTCAGTTGTAACTCTCTATCTCCTCCCCTTTCATTGCTATCTACACTCGCAATACCAAAAAATCTCATGTCTGTCCATTTAGCTCCATCATGAGTCATAAGGTGTTTTGCAATAGCATAGGTTGTATCCTTATTTTGCACAGCTCTAATATGTTCCAAAATGCGTTTTTTTAAAGGACAAATTGTACTGCCCACATAACGCAGACCACATGTGCATTGAATCACATATACCACATAGTTGGAATTACATGTAATCTTTTTGTTGATAATCATCTTGTTACCACCAGAGTCCTCACATTCCTTCACGTTGATCCCAATGCGGCATGCTTTGCACTTCTAACAGCAAACAAAACCAATTGTTTGGCTCGAGAGCCAGTTAGACTGTTCTTTGATCTAAAAATGACTGTTGACCAAAAGGTCCTGTAGAGATGGTACTTTTTTATAGGTAACCATAGGTTTTTCCCCAACCAACTTTCCCACCTCAGGGTCCTTCCTTATAATGTCCCAATATTTTCTCAAAATTTTCGAGATCAAATGGCTCTCCTTGGTGTATGTCATTACAAATCTGATAGTTGTATCTTCTTGAGGTTTTTTCATCATTGTTTTGTTCAATATATTAACTCTAGTTCGAGATCTTGCTTTTAGTTCCCCAGCTCTAATATCTTTGTATTTGTATTTTCTTTGAAAAAATCTCTGTCTCATCTCAGTGAATTTTTGTTCCATTTCACTCTATGTGGAGCAGTTATGTTTTATCCTGGCAAATTCTCCATAAGATACACTCTTTTTCATTGGGATGAATGTGAAGGAATATGAGGACTCTTGTGCACTTTGGAACATATTAGAGCTGCGCAAAATAAGGATACAACCTATGCTATTGCAAAACACCTTATGACTCATGATGGAGCTAAATGGACAGACATCAGATTTTTTGGTATTGCAAGTGTAGATAGCAATGAAAGGGGAGGAGATAGAGAGTTAAAACTGAGACATTTGGAGTCACAGTTCATGATACAGATCAAAACTAAAAGCCCGAGGGGTCTGAATGGGGATGAAGAACTGCATTATCATCTGTTGGTTGAGGATATATGACGCTCTTGCTAACAATTATTAGATAAGATTACCTGTGGATGTGTAGATAGAGGACATTTATAGATAAATATCAAGGAGAAAATGAGGTAAATTTAGGATGTATATGAGAAAGTATGAAAACAATAATAGATAAATGCACCAATCTATTATCAGGTATATATAGGAATCACAGAGGTAATTGCATTAAGTAAGGTTAATAGTCCCAACAGAATAGAAATGGACATAATGATTGTTGTGAATAGTGATATTCTCTGCACATATTAATTTAGACAATCTGTGTAGAGTTGGGCAGGTTTTGTGGTGGTGGGGTGCTTGGTTTTTAATGTACAACAATTAATTTATTTTTAATAGACTACATGTCCCATAATGCACTAATAGGGGTCATAGGAGAGACACTATAAATAGGGGACATGGAGATAGGACTAATTTACTGTGATGAAGAAAAGTAGGTCGTTATGCGTTGGTGATGAAGGATGGTGATTTAATTTTGACTGCAATAAAAATAAATAACTTCCTCCTGGAGTGCGGTGGTGAAGATGCTTGCAACTGTTTGTTCTTGGATATATATATATATATATATATATATACATATATATATATATATATATATAGTCAATGAAAAAAACAAAGGTAGAGGGATGTTATAGTTAGGCTCACATTCCAAGCGTAGAAAACCATGAGAGGTTCAGCAGTTAAAGTTAGAGATACCTCAAATAACTATAACTAGTGCCCTAAGCTAACTATACCTTAAGTTTTCTTATTTAAATTTTTTTTTAAAAAAAGGGAAATTACTCCAGCTGGCCTCAAACCCCAAAAGCTCAGCGTGAAGGTCTGCAAGCTAAAGGGATTGGGTGCTTTTTAAATTTTTAAGCCCTTTATGGGATTTCTGGGACTGCGAGGTAGGGGGCCCACGCAGAGCATTAGCAATGTATCCGCGAATATCGCATGGCATCAAAAACGTTTTTTTTACATATTACCTTTACCTACAAACACTTCTATATTCAGGCCCAGGTTTCAGACTGACAACACTCTCACCCATTATTTCAATTTCTAAAACCCCTTTTCAGCCCCAGGGACCGTGTCCTGGTATATAAAATGACAGCTGCAACTTTCTGGTCAGGTTGCAGCCAGCCAATCAGAGAACTCCCCTTGTCTCGTGTATTCGCGAATACTTCATGATCTCCAAGAAATAATTGTAAAGTTGCCGTAGCCAGAAATATACAAATTTGAATTTCCCTAAATTTCTCCAAAACTACTGAACAGATTCACACCAAATAACTAAAAACGTGATCTGTCTGCCAACAGCTAGCTTTCTGATAAATTTGGTGTAGTTCTGTCCAGTGGTTTGGCCTGTAGTAGTTATAGTTAGAGTTCTTTCAAGTATCTAAAACTTGTGCCCTAAGGTAACTATAACTCGCACCCTCGCCATGAGAAAGTCAGTGAATTTCCAGGGTTTCTGTAACGTACCATAATTTTAATTGCTATACGGAAGCCAAGGGCTGGCCCAAGAGCCAGTCTCTGCGGTCAAACCCCCTAACCACCTAATCCGATGCGGTGCACAGCCCTTTGCGCATGCACAGAGGAAGTTAGCTGCATCCTCTGTGGGTGTGAAAATAGGTGTGAGAGGGTGAATCTGGGGGTAAGAGTGGCTGTCATAGTGTCTGTCTGGGAGTGAGAGTGTGGAAATCAGTGTTTTAGTGGGTGCATCAGTATGTGGGTCTGTGAGTGGCTACGTGAGAGTCTGAGTGGGTCTGTGAGTGGGAGTGGGAGAACTGATTAAAAGAGAGAGAGAAAGTGTGAGAGAGAGATAGAGTTTTTTAGGCTCTGATGTCTGATATACTTAGAATTTGTTATCTTTCTCTCTAATTTATCATAAAAAACATGTTTTTGTTTTTTTAAATATAATATATATTTTTTTATTTAAAACAAATAATGGAAACTAGTCCAGTTGGACTCAAATCCCCATAGCTCAGTATGATAGTCTGCAACCTTCACACTGAGCTATAGGGGATTTTTTTTCTTTTCTTTTTTTTTCTAGCCCTTTATGGGCTTTCATATTATTTATTTACAATAAAAACATTAATCAAAAGCCCCTTAAGGGCTATCTGGCACCTCGGGGGAAGCCTTAAGTGCTCCCCTGCGGTCCCTATATATATTTTTATTTGAATTAATTGTTTAAAAAATGCCCTTCACATGCTACCTGGCACTGCAGGGGAAGCCTTAAGGCTTCCCTTGCAGTGCCATTGTTTCAGGGACCATGAACCTGCTTTGGCAGTAGCTCCGTGCTTTCTGAAGCAATTCATCTCTGTCCCCTGCACGCGTAAAACTTTGGATTTTGTAGTCAAGACACAGCAACAGCTATGCCCTGGGGCTAGGCCCCCGGGACATAGCCGAAGCCGGCCCTAGGAGGTGGCAGTCCCCAGGGCCATTAGTGGCCCCTCTCCAACAGGACAAAGCCTTTTTTTACACTTTTCCCCGGGGCGTTGGGAGGCCACAAGACCCTCCTCCCATGTATTTAATTAGAAGCCTCAGGGCCCCCAGCATATACTTTCATCAATGCCCCCGGATGTGGTGGTCCTCTGGGCTCAGGGGGCTGTGGGCCCCCAGCATATTATAAATAAGGCAGCCCTGGGGAGGTGGCAGTCTCCAGGACCGTGGGGGACCTTTGGCCACTGGCATATGATACAATAGAAGCCCAAGGGGTGGTGGTCCCCAGGACGCGGGGTTGCAGTCCCCGAAACATAATTTGTAATGCACCCAGGATCTGACCCAACCAGGGGCCTATAAAAAAAAAAAAAAAACAGTGAGCCCACGCTTGTTATTTTTGGGGGTGGGGGGTTTGCAGCAAATTTGTGAACTAGCTGCAAAAAAATAATTACAAAATGCTTTTTTGCTCTGAGAGGTACCTCTGGGACATCAGTGCTAAGGGGTAAGACTGTCCCTACGCGTGCCCCTTTTATTTCATTTTGAATTTATTTCTGGGACATGGCCAGAGATATAAAAACTTGAATTTCCATAAACTTCTCAAAAACTACTGAACGGATTTACCCAAATAAGCGAAAGCATGATCTGCGTACTAACAGCTGGTTTTCTGCCAAATATGGTGGAATTCTGTCCCTTGGTCTGGCCTGTAGTCGTGTCTAAAGAATCATACAGAAATTAACATGAGAAAGGCAAAGTTTTTTGAGCCCCCTTTTTCTCAGCCCCTGCTTGACAGATCACACCATGCGCAACAAGAATCACCTCAACACTTTTTGGGGAAATTTTCGGGAAGATTGATCAAACGGTGCCAAAGATATAGGCAAGTCAAAAAATGATTTTCCTATGGAAAAAGGGTCCTAACTATAACTATCTACTGGCGACCGCCAGTAGGTAAAATAAATATATATATATATATATATATATATATATATATATATATATATATATATATACATATATATATATATGTCTCACCACCCGTCTTCTTCCAGGGACCAGTGGCACCACGTGAACTTGTGAAATCATTCAGTGGTACCAGATTGATTGTCAGCAGCACATTTTTAATAGCACAACAAACATAAACCCTTAATGGCCATTTATGTACATACTTACCTATATATACTTTAGTTACATTAGGACACATGCTATAGATACTTCAGATACCTAACTATAACTGGCAAATTTCTATGTTTTTTTTAGTTTAAAACATGACATTGTTAGTGAACATTTCACCAAACTATAACGTTACTTTAACCTTCGTTTTCTTTTGTTTTTTGTTTTAGTGAATACACACACAGACACACAGACACACAGACACACACACACATATATACTTAAAAAGCAAAGGTTATAGGTCTGTTATAGTTAGGTTCAGATTTGTCATGCACAAAACCATAGAAATTCAGCTGCTATAGCTAGAGCTATTTTAAGTAAGTATAACTTGTGCACTAAGGTAACTATAACTCGTGACCCCGCCATGCACAGCTTTCTCATCAATAATTTTACTGCACATGTAGCAGTGATATTATCAATAAAGTAATAAAAGATTACATGAATGATGTAATATCATAGGTAATTAGCACTGCATGGCAATAGCTCAAGTTATAGTTACCTTAGGGCACAAGTCATAGTTACTTGAATTAACTATAACAACTGAATTTCTATGGTTTTGTGCATATAAATTCTGAACCTAACTATAAGGCCCTTCTAACCGTAGTTTTTTTTAGTGAATTTGTAAGGTTTTTTAATTCCATTTCCTAACTATAACGTCCCTGTTACCTTTGTTTTTTCATTGAATTTCTACGGTTTTATTAACGTTAAGTAAGATGCCCATCACAATGCATGGTGGGAAAGGGAATTGGAGGCAGGGCCTGGCATTGTGCTGCCCCTCCAAAGCTTGCTGCTCCTGCCCCACTCCTCCTTGACATCCATTGTCCAAGTTCATGCCCCTGCTCCCTCATTACAGCCCTGTTTGACCGCTGTTCGGCCACTGCCCTTCCTGCCTGTCCTGAACAGTTAGCTTGCTGCCTGATCTACCTCCTTCCTACCTGAGTCAATGCACCAGGCCCCTCCCACCTGCTCTGCCTGGTCTGATGTGCTGCTATTGCCCTCCATTTAGCTTGATGTACCTGCCTATTCCTCTTGCTCTTTGTTTCCAAATTCTATGTCCCATAATTTCCCTCCTGCTTAGCTTATGTGCTTAGCTTGATGCCCTACCCTCCTTCCTATGCCCTCCAATGTCTGTGTGCATGCTCCTGCTCCTTCCTTTCTGTCCACCATGTTCCACATACCTGCCACTGCTCATCCTATCTACTCTGAGTGTTCTGTTGAGCTGCCACTGCCCCTCCCACCTGCCTAGCATGGTCAGATGGTTGTCACCTCTCCCACCCACATCTACTTTACCTGTCCGAGTTCCATGGCCCTAGCCCCTCCCTCCTGTACCCCATGGTCCATTTTGCTGCCACTCCCTTCACTGTTGTGCTACAACTGCTCCTCCTGCCTGCCCTGCGTGGTCTGTTTGAAGCCCCTGCACCTGCCCTCTCTTGTCTGGGTCCAGCCCCTACCCCTACCTTCTGTCCTCCATGGTCCTTTGTGCAAGCCCCTGCCCATTGCCTCTTGCCCACCATGGCCATTGCGCTGCCACTACTCCTCCCGCTTGCCATGCATGGTCCTCTGTGCTGCCACAGCCCCTCCTACCTGGCATGTGTGGTCAGCTCCCCTTCCACCGTCCCTTGGATGTTTGCTTGTATGTCATTATAGTCTAACTGTTGCCCTCAAAGGAGTGTTGTGTTTCCAGTGCCCATCCCGCCTGCCATCCATGGTCAGCTAGCTGCTCCTCCCCCTTACCCCTGCCCTCCATTTACCATGTGTAGGCCTCTATCCCCACCCTCCTGACTTGTCTTGTCCGTTGCCATATCCCTATCCCCTCCCTCCTGCTATTCATGGTGTGTTATGCTGCAACGGTCCCTCCTGTCTGTCCGGTATGGTCAGCTTGCTGTACTTGCCTCGTCCCCTCAGCTCTCTGATGTCCATGTGCATGGCCCTGTCACCTCACTATTGCTTTCCATGGTCTGTTGTGCTGTATCGCTGCCCCGCTAGCCCTGTGTAGTGTTTTGTGCTGTTGCAATCCAAACACCTGCCCTTTAAGGCCAGTTTGGTGCCCCTGCCCATCTCCCTCCTGTCCTCTGTTGTCCAAGTCCCTACCCCATTCCCCTTGCCCTCCGTGAGCCAATGTACCATACTTGCAAACATTTTGAAGTTGGTAAGAAGGAGTTTGAAAAAGAAACCTGGGAAATTGATTTTCCCCACTTATGTACATTGAAAAAGAAGACCTTTTAGGCAAGAGACAGATAAAATAAAGCTCTTTTGGCTTAAAGACATTGAGAGTCTCCTGCCTGAATCGGGTCTCTTGGCATAAATGGTTGAACTGACACTGCCTCTTCCTCCTGCTGTCAATGGCCTAGTATATTGCCACAGCCTGTCTTGCTTATCCTGCATGACTGGTTTGTTGCTCCTGCTCCTCTTTCTCCTGCCCTCCATGGTCTGTTATGGCACCACTGTCCCTCGCACCTGTCCATCGTGGTCAACCTGTTGCCTCTGCAACCTGCCCTCAATTACCTGAGTTGTGGCCCTGATTTCTGCCACAGCACAGTATCCTAATGAACAACTAGATTGCTAAAATTCTATATTTATTATAAAACTACAGCATGCCTGACATCATCTTGATGTAATCAAAACTGTAATATCTAAAGCATTTCCTTTGAAAATGATAAAAATGAGAGGGTCTTATTTCCAATTAAATTATGGTTAGTGCGCTAAAAACCTAAAATGAAGACATATTGTCTGAGTATTCATGTTTTTTTATCCTGTTGATCCCTTGACAATATCTTTTACTTAGGGGAGAAGATGGGGTGTTACGGCCAGAGTTCCAGACTTTCCAACTGGAAAACCAGGTTCAAGTTTCAACGTCAGCTCGACATCCTGTGGTTTTGGCCAAATTACTTAGGGGGTAATTCTGACCTCGGCGGTAAAAGTCGCTTACCGCCGGCCAGAAGGCCGCCATAACACCGCCGCGGTCATTCTGACCCGCAACTGGCAAACCGCCAAAAACCCGACATCCACAAAAATCCGCCACACCAAAGGTCAGCGGGAAACTGGCGATGACCAAACCTCCACCGTCACGCCAACAGAAATACGCCCATACCATTCCGACCCACAAATCCCCGCAGCGGTCTTTCAACCGCGGTATTCCATTGGCGGTGCACACCGCCGCGGTCAAAATACACACACCTTTACAAAACACTACCACATTGGATAATTCAAAATACACACACCTGAGACACATACACACACCACTCCCACACACCCAATTAAATATAAAACACACACCCACATCACCCACAAACCCCTACGACCACAATTGCGAGTGAAGGACAGAGAGAGAGAGCACAGCATAGAGTACACCATCACACAGAGGCAAATCACAACATCACCCACACAATTTCCACGCACAAAACACCATACACCACCACACTCACCACACTCTACAACACATACACCACCCCTCACCTCATCCACACCACCCCATGGCACCCCAAAGACACCCCAGGTTCTCTGACGCAGAACTCAGGGTCATGGTGGAGGAAATAGTTCGTGTAGAGCCCCAGCTCTTCGGGGCACAGGTGCAGCACACCACCATTGCCAGGAAGATGGAGCTATGGCAAAGAATAGTGGACAGGGTCAACGCTGTGGGACAGCATCCACGCAATCGGGACGACATCAGGAAGCTGTGGAACGACCTACGGGGGAAGGTGCGTTCCATGGTATCAAGGCACAACATTGCGGTGCAGAAGACTGGCGGCGGACCCCCACCTACTCCCCCAGAATTCACAGCATGGGAGGAGGAAGTCTTGCACATACTGCATCCTGAGGGCCTCGCAGGAGTAGGCGGAGGAATGGACTCTGGTAAGTCAGATCTTCACTACTCCATTCCCCCCACCCCACCTGCATGCCAAATCATACCCCCACCCCCATCACACCAACTCCTTGCAAATGGCTCACCATCACATCCCACCCATCCCAAAACTTAGCCCTGCGTGCGTCCCCAAAGCATGGACACCCATCCCCTAAGCATGCCCACTGCACACACCCATCACCCCCACAAGCCACCGTCACAAAAGCCCCCACAAGGGAATGCCAGCACTGGGGGACACGGCCACCCACCCATTACACGAAATGCCACACACAGAAGCAATAACCGTACTCTTATACCCCTGCAGGACCCGAACGCCACCACACCGCCACGGAGGGTCCAGAGATGTCCATCCCACCCCCAGAAGAGGCCCCCAGTGATGACAGCAGCTCTGTCTCCCTGGACCCTGATGACCAGCCCGGCCCATCGGGGACCTCGGGACAGTCGGTTCCCCACAGACAGCCACAGGCTACACCAGACCTAACCCCCCTCTGGGAACACCAGCACAGCTCCCACCCAGCGGGCCCATGCCTCTGTCTCCAGGACACGTCAATCAGCGGTGTGTCCACCACTACAGGGCACCCAGGTTGACCCACCACCCCAACAACAACAGGGACCTGGGGGCAGTGGTAGTGGGCACACCGTCCAGTGGACAGAGGCCCAGGGAAACAGGGGAACTGGGAGGGCTGCTGTGTGACAGGGGGGGGACAGGCCCAGGGAACCGACTCTCCAAGAGGCCCTCTCCTCCATCATGGGAGCATACCACCACTCCCAGGAGACGATGGCTACGGTACTGGCCAGGTTCCAGGAGATCCAGGTCATGCAGGAGCAGCAGTACATGGGGTTCAGAGAGGAACTGAGGAACATTAGTTCCGCAATGGGGACCATCGTCGCGGCCCTAACCCAGATAGTCACCACATTGCGGGACCATGTGGCACCACAAAGGGCCCCTGTCACTAGCCTGGACCAGGAACAGCCTACCACCTCCGCCGGCGCTAGTGGACAGGAGGCCCCCACACAACGACAGGCCACCAGAACCCCACCTCCTGCAGAAGAAGAACCACCCCGCAAGCAGAACCTGAGATCTCACAAGAAGACAGAGTAGGATTGCAAGACCCCCGCCAGCAAACGATACCCCCTGATGTCATCCCACTGTCCCACATTGTCACCCTGTCCAACCTTGAACTGCCCCTGCTCCATCCTTCCACAGGCATATGGACAATGCACCTGTGCGACTGAGAACTGGACTCTGCCATGGACATTACTCCACCATCACCCATCCCCGTTTTACAATCATGTTCCTTAAATTTAGCACTTTAATTAAATCACTTCTTGCACTCAAAAAATCTGGAGTCTGCTTGTATTTTGAACAAATGTATTAGACATAACTGTGCCAGTTACATTGTGATGACAACATACCACTGTCACACAGCTGTAGTCCATGGGCAAACAAAGCAGAGGTCACGCAGTGGGGCCCACAGCTCTGAAAACGGAAGGGAAAGTCACAACTCAGTTAACAGGAACTGGGGGGGAACTCAGACAGTAGAGAGGCAGGAGACTTGAAATAAATGTAAAATGGCGTGGTTGATTCGTACCTGTGTGCTACTGAAAATACTGTTGTATCACTGTGTCCCTGTTGTCTGTGTCGTCCCCGTCGTCCTCCTCCTCTTCACTCTCCACAGGCTCCACAGCTGCTACAACACCACCATCTGGACCATCCTCCTGCAGGAAAGGCACCTGGCGTCGCAAAGCCAGGTTGTGAAGCATACAGCAGGCCACGATGATATGGCACACCTTCTTTGGTGAGTACATTAGGGATCCACCTGTCATATGCAGGCACCTAAACCTGGCCTTCAGGAGGCCGAAGGTTCTTTCTATAATCCTCCTAGTTCGCCCATGGGCCTCATTGTAGCGTTCCTCTGCCCTTGTCCTGGGATTCCTCACTGGGGTCAGTAGCCACGACAGGTTGGGGTAACCAGAGTCACCTATTAGCCATACACGGTGTCTCTGTAGCTGTTCCATCACATAAGGGATGCTGCTATTTCGCATGATGTACGCATCATGCACTGACCCAGGGAAATTGGCATTTACATGGGAGATGTACTGGTCAGCCAAACAGACCACCTGGACATTCATAGAATGATAACTTTTTCTGTTCCTGTACACCTGCTCACTTCCACTGGGGGGAACCAAAGCCACATGGGTCCCATCAATGGCACCAATGATGTTGGGGATATGTCCAAGGGCATAGAAATCACCCTTCACTGTAGCCAAATCGCCCACCTCAGGGAAAACAATGTAGCTCCGCATGCATTTCATCAGGGCAGACAACACTCTGGACAAAACCTTAGAAAACATAGGCTGAGACATCCCTGATGATATGGCCACTGTTGTTTGGAATGATCCACTTGCCAAAAAATGGAGTACTGACAGAACCTGCACCAGAGGGGGAATCCCTGTGGGTTGGCGAATGGGGGACATCAGGTCTGGCTCCAGCTGGGCACACAGTTCCTGTATAGTGGCTCGGTCAAGTCTGTATGTAAGTATGACATGTCTTTCTTCCATTGTCGACGAACCACCAGCGGTCTGTACACGGGAGGATTCCTCCATCTCCTCGCAAGTCCCAGCGGACGGTGCCTAGGAAGGACAACATGGAGCACAGAGTCAAGCAACCCACAGGTACGTAACCACAGCTTGCACATTACACGATTCGCTATGCATTGAATGGCTTGTATGAGTGGCAATGCAAGGCCTAGGCCTGTGTGAAGCCGTAGAAATTCAGCCATGTGGGCCCTTGAAATGGCGGCTGCCTGACCTGTGAAGTGTGACAATGGGATGTGAGGTCAATGCGCTGGCGTGGTACACCGTGGCGGTAGGCGGTCGAAGACCGCGGCGCAAAGCAGCATTGGTTAACATTGAACCCTATGGGTCTCAGGAGCCAATGACGATGTGCGCCGGCGGTCGCGGTACGCACCGCCGCGGGCGTGACCGCCATTTTCTACTTGCTTAATCACTCGAGACCTGATCATCCACAGGAGAGGACCTATACTGCAAGTGCTGCTGTGAACTCGGTCTGGAAGAGACAATGGCTGCTGCGACTGGGGAAAGGGCCCCTGCCTTCACATCTGAGGAATTGGAGAAACTTGTTGATGGGGTCCTCCCCCAGTATGCGGTACTCTACGGTCCTCCAGACCAACAGGTAAGTACACTGGGAGCACGTAGTATGGGCTATGCCTGTGTTGAGTGGGGTGGATGTAAGATGGTGGGGAGGGGAGCGAATGAGGAGTGCAACGCACGACAGATGAGAGCATGTGCCACATGGCAAGGTTGGGGAGGGGGTGCCGCGCACATCGACCATGCAGAAAAGTGATGATATTTATTTTTCAACCCTGTACATGTCACATAGGTCAGCGCCCATCAGAAGATCGACATTTGGCATACCATCGCCAAGGACGTCCGGGCCCTGGGGGTCCACAACAGATGGGGCACCCACTGCCGCAAGAGGTGGGAGGACATCCGCCGCGGGAGCAGAAAGACCGCCGAGGCTCTGCTGGGGATGGCCTCCCAACGTAGGAGGGGTGCCAGTCGTCAATTGACCCCCCTGATGTCCCGGATCCTGGCGGTGGCCTACCCCGATTTGGATGGGCGCGTGAGGACATCACAGCAGACACAAGGGGGTGAGTATCAGCACATTCCGCTATATTAGCGCACAGTGGGGGCGTCTGGGTGGGGGAGGAGGGCTGTGGCTATCTCTAGGCCAGGGCGGTTTCTGTAGGCTAGG
Organism: Pleurodeles waltl; assembly: GCF_031143425.1. NCBI lineage: Eukaryota > Metazoa > Chordata > Amphibia > Caudata > Salamandridae > Pleurodeles > Pleurodeles waltl. The sequence goes on along the minus strand of NC_090448.1, from coordinate 499,503,191 downwards.
CCCCTCCGTTAGACATGGCCCTGTGCCCCCGCCCCCCACCTCTGTAGGGTGCTAAGTACAGCTATCCATGGCCCGGGCTCACCTATGTGTGCATTTGTCGTCCAAAGACTTGTAGGCCAAGTCACTATAATTGAGTAGTGTACGCCGAGTGCGCGGCGTAGTGCAGGGGGCTTCTGTGTCTGTCCTCTCCGCCAACGGTGCCGCCAATGCATGCACTCAACATGTCTTTCTTTCTTCTCCCCCCCCCCTTTTTTTTGGTTTTCCTGTTCATGTGTGCATTAGCATCATCAGGCGGAGGAGAAGTGGCATCGGCGCACGAGGGAGCTGCATCTCACATGGCCCCGGAGGGCCCTGCAACCGACTCAGAGTTAACCAGTGAGACGGAGGGCGAGGGGGGCTCCACAACGGGGACCCGTGGAGACGTCAGCGACACCGACACGTCCTCGGAAGGGAGCTCCCTTGTGGTGGCGGCAACATCCGTGCCCACCGCAACAACAGGTACAGCCGCCACCCAGCGCACCATCTCCGCCCTCCCAGCAGACCCTCAGCTTTCACCCCGTGCCCGCTCGGGCAGGAAGCCGGCCATCTCCTTCGCCCCTGGCACCTCAGGTCCTGCCCCAGTTACCCCTGCTGCCCTCAGTGCGGAGATCATTGACCTCCTCCAGACGCTCATTGTTGGGCAGTCTACCCTTTTGAATGCCATCCAGGGGGTAGAAAGGGAGGTGCATCGGAGCAATGCATACCTGGAGGGCATTCATTCGGGTCAGGCTGCCCATCAGCGATCGTTCAACGCTCTGGCCTCAGCAATGACGGCAGCAATTGTCCCTGTGTCTAGCCTCCCCCCTCCAGCTTCCTCAACCCAGTCCCACTCCCCTGTTCCTCTGCCTATCCCAGACACACCTACAGACCAGCCTGCACACACATCAACACCCAAGGGCAGCTCATCCAGACATAAGCACCACAGATCACATAAGCATTCACCCAAGCAACATCCACATGCAGACACAGCAACACCCACTGCCTCCACTGTGACCCCTCCTCCTCGTCTCCCTCCTCCCTCCCTGTGACGTCTCCACTCACACCTGCATGCACACCACCATCAGCCAGTACGTCCATCACCACCACACCCACCAGAACAGTCCGCACACGTGCAGTCACCACCCCCACTACCATTTACACGTCCCCTGTGTCCTCTCCCAGTGTGTCTGTCACCCCCTCTTCCAAACCACACAAACGCAGGCAGCCACCCACCCAACAGCCATCCACCTCACGACAGCCTCCGTCACAAGCACCTGCACCCAAAGACAGCACACTTGACACTCCTACAACCACATCCTCTTCCTCCACTCCCATACCCACTACAACTACCCGTCCCTGTCTTTCTAAATTGATTTTCCTTTCCAACCTTGACCTCTTTCCAACAACTGACCCACCCCCTCCATCTCGTAAGACTCCAACCAGCACCTCAGCCACCACAAGCCCTCACCTACTAGGACCATCGTACAGGGCTATTGGAGTCCACCAACTCCTAGGGCAGGAACATCGGCCAGCAGCAAGGGGACAGCCAGCCCACCCCCTGGGAAAAGAAGCAAAAAAGGGAAAGGCCGGCGCCACAGGCCTGAGACGGCTGCCCCCAAGGACACCACCCTTGCACCGTCACCTGGCCCATCCACCAAGGGAGGCAAGGGCCCCAGAGATTCTTCCAAGGAGGGCAAGGGCCCCAGAGATTCTTCCAAGGGAGGCAAGGGCCCCAGAGATTCTTCCAAGGAGGGCAAGGGCAGCAGGGCGAAGAAGTCCGGCAGCAGGCGAGCTGCTCAGGAGGGCCACACCAGCCCCATTTGGGGTGTGACGGAGGAAACCCACGGGCCCAGGAGTCCAGCACAGGAGGGCCCCGCAAGCGATAGGTCGGATGGTGACTGAGCGGGAATGATTGCCCAGATCTGGTTCCCTAGGAACACAAGACAAGCACCGCTGAACAGGGCCCCGCCATGAGAAGCACCACTGAACTGGGCCCCGCCGTGAGAAGCACCGCTGAACAGGGCCCCGCCGTGAGAAGCACCGCTGAACAGGGCCCCGCCGTGAGAAGCACCGCTGAACAGGGCCCTGCCGTGAGATTCACCGCTGAACAGGGCCCCGCCGTGAGAAGCACCGCTGAACAGGGCCCCGCCGTGAGAAGCACCGCTGAACAGGGCCCCGCCGTGAGAAGCACCGCTGAACAGGGCCCCGCCGTCTCTGCACCGCTCCGCTGGGCCCCTCCTGTCAAGCACCGCTCCGCTGGGCCCTTCATCTCAAGCACCGCTCCGCTGGGCCCTTCATCTCAAGCACCGCTCCGCTGGGCCCTTCATCTCAAGCACCGCTCTGCTGGGCCCTTCATCTCAAGCACCGCTCCGCTGGGCCCCGCCGTCTCTGCACCGCTCCGCTGGGCCCCTCCTGTCAAGCACCGCTCCGCTGGGCCCTTCATCTCAAGCACCGCTCCGCTGGGCCCTTCATCTCAAGCACCGCTCCGCTGGGCCCTTCATCTCAAGCACCGCTCCGCTGGGCCCTTCATCTCAAGCACCGCTCCGCTGGGCCTCGCCGTCTCTGCACCGCTCCGCTGGGCCCCTCCTGTCAAGCACCGCTCCGCTGGGCCCTTCATCTCAAGCTCTCAAGCACCGCTCCGCTGAGCCCTTCATCTCAAGCACCGCTCCGCTGGGCCCCGCCGTCTCTGCACCGCTCCGCTGGGCCCTTCCTGTCAGGCACCGCTCCGCTGGGCCCTTCATCTCAAGCACCGCTCCGCTGGGCCCTTCATCTCAAGCACCGCTCCGCTGGGCCCTTCATCTCAAGCACCGCTCCGCTGGGCCCTTCATCTCAAGCACCGCTCCGCTGGGCCCCGCCGTCTCTGCACCGCTCCGCTGGGCCCTTCCTGTCAGGCACCGCTCCGCTGGGCCCTTCATCTCAAGCACCGCTCCGCTGGGCCCTTCATCTCAAGCACCGCTCCGCTGGGCCCCTGCCGTCTCTGCACCGCTCCGCTGGGCCCTTCCTGTTAGGCACCGCTCCGCTGGGCCCTTCATCTCAAGCACCGCTCCGCTGGGCCCTTCATCTCAAGCACCGCTCCGCTGGGCCCCGCCGTCTCTGCACCGCTCCGCTGGGCCCTTCCTGTCAGGCACCGCTCCGCTGGGCCCTTCATCTCAAGCACCGCTCCGCTGGGCCCTTCATCTCAAGCACCGCTCCGCTGGGCCCTTCATCTCAAGCACCGCTCCGCTGGGCCCCGCCGTCTCTGCACCGCTCCGCTGGGCCCTTCATCTCAAGCACCGCTCCGCTGGGCCCTTCATCTCAAGCACCGCTGGCCCATTGGCAGGGCCGGATCTGTGTCGGACAGGGCTTCACGAAGCACTCTGGGCACCATGCCTCCTCCATAACCAGTAGAGTCTGTAATCCCCCAGATGGACTGTGGCTTTGCACTCCCCAGGATGGTACAGTGGGCAATCCACCCACTGTAGAGACTTGAGAGACTGTGGCTTTGCACTCCCCAGGATGGTACAGTGGGCAATCCACCCACTGAAAAGACTTGTGAGACTGTGGCTTTGCACTCCCCAGGATGGTACAGTGGGCAATCCACCCACTGTAGAGAGTTGAGAGACTGTGGCTTTGCACTCCCCAGGATGGTACAGTGGGCAATCCACCCACTGAAAAGACTTGTGAGACTGTGGCTTTGCACTCCCCAGGATGGTACAGTGGGCATGGAGGCCCCTCGTGGATCTGGCGTCGTGGACTCATGTGGCTGAGGTGCCCCCCTTCCATTCCCCCTGAGGTGCCTGTGGTTTTATTATCTGATGCCCCAGCAGTGTTCTCTCCAATGGAATCGGGTCTCGTGTGTGGGCTTTGCCCATGTGTTTATGCACATTGGCCCACGTACAATGGCATGTAGCCAATATGTGCCGGACTTTTGGACTATGTATACATTGTTCATGTTGTGATTTATTTGTTTTAAAAATCTCATATTTCACTTAAGTTCAAATATGCTTTAATATACTTCTATTTTAATGATCATTTTATTTTGTCTTTGAATTATTCCGGGGGGTTTTGGGGGTGTAAATCTGACTTGTTGCTCTGCATTGGTGTGTGGGGATTTGGGGGGGGGTCGCGTATGTGTGTGCCCGTAACCTTTTCTCCTCCCCCCTCCCCTGTGTCGTAGGTGCAGTACTCACCGTTGTCTCCTGCAGCGGCGTTCGTGCTCCTGGTAGAGAAGCAGGTAGACAATCGCTGGTAGGATGTTTAATTCGGGTTCCATGCTGTCCAGATTCCTCGTGGAGTGTATAGAGGTGAGCGTTTTCCCGTTCGTGGTCTGTTTCTGCCGTGTTTTTATCGGCGGGGCTCCCGCCCCGGAAAAGGTGGCGGATTGGTGGGTCGTGATAGGGTGGGCGGTACATTGTCTGCCGCCTGTCTGTTGGCGGTGACCGCCGCGCTGTTTGTTTGCCCCGCCGTGGCGGTCGGAGTGTTAAAGTGGCGGGCTGTGTTGGCGGGTCCCGCCAGGGTCAGAATTCCATTTTTTTTACCGCCTGCCTGTTGGCGGGTTGGCTACCGCTTTAACACCGACCGCCAGGGTTGGAATGACCCCCATAATCTCCCCATGACTAAAACCAAATTGAATGCGTCATGGTGTAATGTAACTGATGCTCATGTAAAGCACTCCAGTAAATTCGGGTCAGGTCTGTGCTATATAAAACTGTAAAAAAAATAAAAATTAAGAGGCTTATTTACAAGGAACTAGTGCATCAGCTCCGATGCACCAGTTTCGTTGTGTTAGATTGTGCCTCCCTAACGTCACCATGGTAGCGTAGTATTTAAAATACAGTGCACCATGGCACATGGTAGGTCAATAGTGTCAACTTTTTTTATGCTATTGTGGTGCTTTTCTGAACTAGCAGCAAAAATGTCAGAGCTAGTCTAGCAAAGGAAAGAGAGGCCCATAGGCTAATGCACTAGCATCACTTTAAAATGACGCTAGAATGGTGCAGTGAAATCTTGCAGATTTCACTGTACCATTTGTTTGGACCTCCCTGCGGGGCAACACCCCCTTTCATACATTATACCTAGCGCAGGTATAATGTGGCACACTGGGTTACAAAGTGGCACAATGGTACCATTGCACCAATTTGTAAATATGGCACATGGTGAATGCCTGTTTAGCGCCACCTTAGCATTAAAAGAAATGGCACTAAGACAGCGCGAAGGGGCACAAGGGCCTTGTAAATATGCACCTAAGTGAATTGCACACTTCTGTCATTAGGCAATACTTAAGTTATATTTGGATCATATTTGTGCTACATTTCAGTTCTTTTTTCTCTGGTGGCCATCATGGGAAACGTATTTGTTATGAAGCTCCCTAACCTCCTCATTTACTGAGGTATCCTCAGTAGAAAATGCTTTCAGTTTTCAGCTTCGATTCCATCAAAATGGCATTCAGATGTGTCACACTTTCGGCATAAATTAAGATTGTCAGCACTCTAGTTGCACATTAGAACACTGCAAGCTGCTGATCACCAGCGAGTTAACTAGCAATTTGCTGATGGTGTTGAAAGTGTATGTTTCAGTCTGCATGTAAGAATGTTTTAATGATATGCATGAGGAAGATTTTTGAGAACTTGCTTAAAACGTGTCCTAATGTTTCTTTCAACAGCACTAACCATACTTTCTATGACAAAATGAACCCCCTCATTTTGATCCTTTCTAAATTAAATGTTTTAAGTTTTACCAGTTTGATTCAATCAAGATGGCTTCAGGTGTGTCACAATTTTGTCATGAGTAAGACTGTTAACACTCTGGGAGGCTGTAGTAGAACACAAGGGAATCAAATGACAGACTGCTCTTGTTGGAAGTTCATGTTTTACTGAGAATGTCAGACTTCATTCCCATATGGCTGAGAATGATAGTGAGAATTTACTGAAAATATGCCCTCATGTTAGCCTCCGGGGCACCTTCCATAACCTCTATTGGAAAATCAGGAGAAAACTGTTTTCTCTCAAACACGATTCATGAAATCCTAGCAGGGTAAAATCACCTTAGAACACACCACAATTCCTGAAATTAGTAAGGTACCATCAACAAATGATTTTTATTGTAACTAAAATTTATTATCACCCTTTATACGTTCTCCTTTTTCTGACCCTCAAAACCTGTCATTCACTACAATGCATGTACTGTATATTGGTCTCAAGATGGCTGCCATCACTTTCTTGTTGAAGTGCTGACAGCCAATCAGATCTCACCCTGAGATCTGTGCTTAGGTTCCGCCCAGAAAAGCAAATTTTAATTTCTTTAATATCTCAAAAACTACAAAATGGATTTACACCACATATGAAAAAGGGTGCTTTCTGTACCAAGTGCTATCTTTCTGCCAAATGTGGTGTAATTGCCTCCAGCGGTCTGGGCTGCAGGCATGTCTAAAGACTCTACGGAATTGACATGGGAAATGCACTTTTTTGGACCCCCACTTTTGTCTCGGCCCCTGTGTTACGGATCATCCCAAAACTTTTCATGCACAACAAGACCCTAAAGGGCACTTTTTTGGGGGAAATGACGTGAAGATCTGTCAAACGGTACCAAAGATATAGGAAAGTCAATAAACACTTTTTCTATGGCAATTAGTTTCTAACTATAACTACCTACTGGCGACTATATGTTTTTATAAATATATATATATATATATATATATATATATATATATATATATATATATATACACAGACACACACTTAAAAAAGTCAAAATAATGTAACTATTTTCTCTAGGGTGTTTTTTCAATGGGAGTGTGTTGCAGTAAAAGTGAGTGGCTGTATGTCGTACTAGACTTACTCAAAAGTAAGGTGTACATTTACTACTGTTATGTGGCCTTTTAGACAGTAGTATCCTTCAAAGTGTAGTCTGTGAATAGCAGTGGCAATGATCCTCCCACTGAATAGCAATGGTCCTACTCTTTTCTGGGTGTGTGTTTGGATTAGCATGTTCTTCCCTAAATGCCTCCTTGTCACTCTCAAAACCCCTCCTATTCTGTAGTAAGTATTTCCCATTTTCCAGCCTACATTTACTAATAAGCAGTATACGTACATATGAGGAGATCTCTCTTTAGATATTATACAAGGTAGAGACGGAGATGCCACCTTTAGGGTTTGTGAACTACATTTTGTAGTCCTCCAGGATGGTCTCTGCTAATCTCTGAGGGGTGCCAGGCTGTGGCCAGTACTTATTATGCCCCAAGGGAGCAGAAACAAACATCATGCTTAAAACAGTGCTGTGTTTTAATGAAAGAAAATAGAGGGGGAGTGAACAACTGTGCAATGGGCCATCTATAATTGTTTTATTGACTGGTCCTAGCTGGAAGTAGGTGTCAAAGTGAGTTCAGGTGTCGTCCGAATAACCCTTGAAGTCCATCCCACCTCTCGGAAAAAGGATCACACTGCCGATACATGTACCCTTTGAAGGAGTGCATGCTGTCACTGGCTAATTGTGTAGCATGCTTATGATTGCATTTTTAAAAAGGATAATTGAACAAAACTGAAATGTCTGGGCTGCTAAATAGGTTTAGACTTTTCAGTTTTATATAACAATTATGAGAACAATTCTTGATCATTTGCAAAGGGGGTGATTTTCAGGGGTGGCTCCTCCGCAATGGAGGAGGAGCATCGCCCCCCCTGGCTAAAAGCCTGCAGCAGAAAAATAAAACAATACTTCAATATAATTTAATTTTTCTGCTGCTGGCTCAACCAGCATGTGCTAGGCAATGGGAGGTGGGCGGGGGGATGAGGAGTGGAGTGCACTAAGGGCCAGATGTAGCAATCTACAATTTTGCGACTTGCAAATTGCGAGTCATACCGACTTGCAATTTGCAACTCGCAAAATTGTATGCAGAAAGGTGTCTCAGACACCTTCTGCGACTCGCTATGGGGTCGCAAAGACCCACATCATGAATATTAATGAGGTGGGTTGCATTTTGCGACCCCATAGCGAGTCCATGCATTCACAGGGATGGTGGCCTGCTGAAGACAGCAGACCTCCATGTCTGTGACTGCTTTTTAATAAAGCAGTTTATTTATTTTTTTGAATTGCAGCCGGTTTTCCTTAAAGGAAAACGAGTTGCAATTCCAAAAAATAATGAAACCATTTGGTTTCATTTTTTCAGAGTAGGCAGTGGTCCATTGGACCACTGCCTGCTCTGAAAAAATATTTTCAGCGACATTCACAAAGGGGACGGGGTCCCATCGGGACCCCTTCCCTTTTGCAAATGAGTTACCACCCACTTCAAGTGGGTGTTAACTGCGAGTTGGTTTGCGACCGGATTCGCGGTCACAAAGCAACTCAGCATGGCGATGCGGTCGCAAATAGGAAGGGAACACCACTTCCGATTTGCGAGTCGCATCCTCAAATTGCGAGTCGGTACCGACTCGCAATTTGAGGATGTGCATCGCGTTCAGCCTTTTGCATGCCGCAAACTGCGTTTTTCGCAGTTTGCGACATGCAAAAGGCTTCCTACATCTGGCCCTTAGTGCCCAGTGTGTGTTTGGCCGACCCCAGAGTTGTGTCTGATCGGCAGTCCGAGCCTCTCAGACCAATACTGACGCTGCTTTCATGCTTGGTTTAGCATGAAACCTGCACCAGGATTGCTGGTAAGCCTGTTCCGGTGTCCCAGTGAAAGCTGGGACACCAGAACAGGAAAGGGGCGATCAGCGAGGCAGCTTTTACTTTATTATTTGTTCAGCCCCCTACACCATTGTCCCCCCTGCCCCTCCCCTTCATATTTGCAGTGGCCGCCACTAGTGATTTTTGTTATACTGTGGGAGAATGGGGACGGGGAGAGCACTAGAAAGTTTGAAGGCCATTGGTTTATCAAAAGGATATTGGTTAGTCAAAAGGAAGGGTTAGGTTAAAAGGAAAGATTCAAGTGTTAGGTTACAGGAAAGGGAGCACAGAGGAATACTCACATAAATGAAAATGGAAATGACTTTTGGTTAATTCACTCAATTCATAAAAAGATATTAAAATAAATGCCTTCAACTATCAATATCCATCCACATTTCCCACCATGTGCACAGGAAGATTTCCCTGGACTAATGTCTGTTGTTTTCAGTTTTCCGCTGATGTATGCGAATGAAAGAAGCATATGTTTTCTTACCTGCTTGAGTGCTTTAATTTCTGCTGTGTAGCCAGCTGCTGCTTTCTGTTCCTTTCCCATTTCTGAAACAAGTTGGACTATTGTTTCTCTACTGGCTTTAAACTCCATCTGCTGGCTGGCTAATGCTTCCTCCAGGCTTGCAATTCTTGACGTTTCCTGAAAATGGTCTTTGAGTAGCTCTGAAACCTGTATGAAGGATTGGAAAAACATTGTGCATTTTAAAATAAATTGGGCATAAAACAGCACATTCACTATCTGCATATTAATACCTTAGATGCCAATATCATGGAAGCAGGCCTTGGCAAGGAGAAAAAAACATTACTTAAACGCAAGACGGTTTTGAATTATTAGAGAGGTGGGCTTGTATTATTAGGAGCACTCTTTTGTGAAGGGGCAGTTTCTTGATTAGGGCTCTAGGACTCCGCCCCTCTGAACTTCCTACACATTTACCTAAAAAAATATTAAATAAATCCATCTATTTAGAGATACAATCCTATCTCTGAACAAATCAATGTATTTAATTCTGGGTTGTCTGTCCCAGGCTCATAAGATGGAGAAGGAAGCCAGGCACTCAACTTTCTGCCCTGTTATGCACAACACAGGGCTTACCTTTCTAAAGCCCTAAATTGTCATTTTAATCTATGGTGGTATCCACTGTTGGCCAGTGACGCTGTCCGTGTCAAGGTATCGGGCTTCAGAGTCTGCATCACTGCGTGAGGCCAGATGTCTGTTACTCACACGCATAGATGCCACCCGTTCCCATTTGTCACATAGTACAGGAGGACTAACTACAAGCACATGTGATATGGCACCTTGTCCTTGGTAATGGTAAGTGTTATAATGGTTATCTCGAGTTATGTATATTGTGCTGAGATTCCTGGTCATGCTAACCTTCCCCACTGAGACACCACAGGCCCTGGTTGCAGGTCGCTGACTCATTTAGGATTGAAACTGGTGGATTTGTTCCTCCGCTATATTGATCCAAAAGATGAGCAGGGTTCTTGAACCCTAGCAAAGCTAGTCCAAATATCCAAGTCAAGCACAAAGGGAGAAATATGTGCTTATAATAAAGACAGTGATCTGCTGTATGGCAATAGAACTGGCCCTATCTTCATGCCCTAAACATTAATACCAAAAACATGGATTGATTTACAAACAATGAATGTTAAAAACATTAAGGTATGCATCTCAGCGATTTAGTTCCTCTCTTGTTTCATGTATTGTACTTAGTCTTGCATTCACCAAGAGTGTTGGCTATTTCATCATGTTGTGCTTCTGTATTTTGTTTGTGCATCTTATTACCCTTGCTTAGTGCATGCTGGGAGTTGTGCCAGGTGTTTATGAGGGGATTTGATTGAGAGATCTGGCACTGAGGCCAAAAGCAAAGCAAAGTGTCTGTCAGTGGTCTGGCCTCTCTCAGAGTACACAGAACTATGGTCATGCATTTCAGCTGCTATTATAATTCTGTGTAAATGTTTGTGAAGAGGGTACACATTTGTAAAAATATTTGCAAGGCAAAAGTCAAAGGAAGTAAAGTGCTTAAATGTAAGTGAGTGCATTGCATATTTGGGGGCAGTGAAGTGAGGGAGATGTGAGGAACTGCATTTGGGGGAGAGAGAAAAAAGGGTGCTGAAGAGGAAAAAGAGGAGATTGAAGATGTGCAGATAGACGAGATGTAGAGGAAAAGGGCATACATAACTAACATGAAGTTCACGTAACTGAAGGCCAGTACTCCTTCCGCAAGCCTCAAAAATATTTGATACACAATTTCACAATTTCAGAACAGAAACATTTCCAATGCTAATTATTTATAACAAATCATTGTTGTTACTCCTTTATCCTAAACAGCTAGCAGCCGTGGACTAAGCCAATGGTACTGACAAAAGGGCCTGAAGTTGTTGTGCTGTACAATTTGCACATTACAGTAACTGTTGAACATTTTAAAGCAGCAAGATATGGGGCAGTTTTTAATGTGTTTAATATTTCAAGACTATACATTCCCACTGCTTTATAAACCTTGCTTTCACACTAAATTAATTTGCTTTAAAATGCAGTGTTTGCCAATCTTTTTTCAATTTGTTCTCTGGAGGAGAACCCAGCCTGGACCCCAAATTTGTCCATTAAGCTCTCTCAATTCACTCACTACAGAAAAGTCATACCCAATTTTTATGCCCACCACTTTTAAAATGGTACCAGCCACCACTGCTTTTCTGAGCAGTAATGCTAAAGCTAGCATTGTGTTAACTGTTACTTTCCCATTATCAACTTTTGAGTTTTTTGTCACTTAGCAGCAAGACTCAAAACAGTTTATAGGGCTGGTTGATAAGTAACTTTATTGTACTGATACCGCATAAGAATCCATACATCTTAACATAGTACACCACCTTCGTACATTTGTCCTCGCCAGGTTCCCTTCTATGTAAAACAGGAGGCAATCAGTATGAGCGTTCTGACTGTTTATAGAGGTGTCAACAAGATAGCATTATAAATAAGCATATTTATAATTCCCTAGCGCCACCTTGCGCCACATTAACGTCAATATTTTTCATGTTAATGTGGCCCAATGAGGTTGAAATCTCCGCGCTGTATTTACACTCTGTAACCCTTTGGGCTACATTTTGCCTGCGGCAGGCATAATGTATGCAAAGGGGCATTTCCCCGTTAGGGAGGCTGAAAAAATGGCACAAGGAATCTATGAGATTTACTTGCATCGTTTTTTATGGCACTTTTAACGCCTTCTAAGAGCAGGCGTTAAAAGGGGGCTTCCATTACTCTGAATAGGCCCCTATGTGCGCTGCAGGAGTAGCAGCAACATTTTGACGCTACTCCTGCAGGGTCCATCAATAGCGTCACATTGAATGACACTATTGCCCCCTACCCTGCGCCATGGTGCGCTGTATTTAAATACAGTGCACACGTGGTGGTAGAGGGCGCTAAGGGGCAACGCCACTTCCCATCAATCTGCCCCTAAGTCCCTCATTCTAAGTCATGCAAAATGGAATCTCCACAAGAGATACCACCCTTGGATGATTCGAAGTTTTAGTGGGTGCGGAAACGCATCTGATCAAACATCATTACGACTTTGGAAGAAGGAAAAGCCTTTCCACTGAAGTCCTGAAGGGTAGGCTGCCGCCAGTGCAGCTGCCTCCCCTCCAGCCCCATTATGAGTTTCCCACCCTGGGGCCCCCAGCACCCCGTCTCTGTCAGCAGTTTCATGGCAGTGCTACTGCCATGAAACCGCTGGCAGAGAAGGGAGTTGTGATCCCCAGGGCAGCGCTGAATGAAGCGTTGCCCTGGCAGGTTAGGACTGCCAGCACCAGCAGACCGACATTTAGTTGTAATCTGGTGGTGCTGGTGGTCCGACCGCAGTGCTATTGCCACGGTCATAATCTGCCGGTCAGACCACCAGATTGGCAGTGGTTGAACCTCCACTGCGACTCTGGCGGTCATTGGACCGCCAGGGTCGTAATGAAGGCCAATGTGTCTCCATGCCTGTTCCGCCCGCTGAACGCATGTGAAAATGTGCTTGAAAAAGGGACAGAATCAGTAATTCAATATCTAGAAGGTTATCCTCCATTCCAGGAGCAATAAATCAAAACAGCCGATAACTGGAGTGAACATAGTGGCTTCTTCCCATTCATAGCAGGATGTGCGGGCTCCTTAGCCTTCCAGGCAGGAGTCGAGGGCTTCTTCCCCTTCATGGCAGGAGGTGTGGGCTCCTTCCCCTTCATGGAAGGAGGTGTGGAATCCTTAACCTTCCTGGCCGGTGGAGTGGGATCCTTCACTAACTTCCCACCATGACTAGGTGGTGCCACCACTGTCCACTGTTTGGCTGAGGTGCTGGCCTGGGTCGCTGGGACCCTGCTCTTACGGGCAGGACAGGAGGAGGGGAGGGAAGAGGTCAAGTTGGGCAAGGAAAAGCTTCTTAGGGACGGTGGGCGGAGGGGCGGGATGAGGGAGGAGGGATGGGAGTGGGGGTTGAGGGAGTGGTTGTTGGAGGTGTATTTCTGCTGGACTTCAGTGTAGGTGCATGGGCAGTGTGCTGATGTGAGGTGGATGGCTGTTGGGTGTGTAAGAACCTGCGTTTGTGTCCTTTGGGGGGATAGACATGGGGGGAGAGGACACAGGGGACAAGTGGATGGGTGTAGTGGAGGTGTCTGCTACTGAGGTGTGTGTGCTGCTTGGTGTGGTGATGCTGGTGGTGGATGTTGATGCAGTGCATGCAGGTGTGAGTGTGGATGTGACTGTGAGGGAGGGAGGGGGAGACAGTGGAGGCAGTGGATGTGGTTGTGTCTGCAACTGTCTGGTGTTTGCGTGAGTGCTTGTGGGATGAAGTGTGGTGCCTGTGTTTGACAGTACTACTCTTGTGTGTTGTCATGTGTGCATGCTCGTCTGTATGTGTGTGTCAGTAATAAGGCTAGGCGCGGTCCAGGTCTTGCCCGAAACTCCGCTGCGCGCCTCTGCAGCGCTTTATGCGCACCACTTGTCATCCCCTCTTGTTCCAAAGGTAACCATCAGCGTTGTCTGCCCTGGGGCAAAGCTCATAGAGCTGCAGGTTCAGGACATTGGTGGACAAGATGCACTTATCAGTGCTATTCTATGAAGGGACTACAATTCCCATGTTTTTAGAGGCAGCAGCCATCTTGGGGTGTGGCAGGCCTTTAAAGCCCAGCCACACCCAAGCACGTTGCTCACTATTTTGAAGACTTCGATGCAGCCAGACCTCGTGGGGGTTCTCTAGAGAAGAGCAGAGTTCCTGGATGGCAGAGTGTCGTCCAACCAAAGTATCCTTGTTTCCATGGTGCATTAAAAAACGAGTAGGTTGTACTCATAGCGGTAAGGCCTTGCTGAATCCAAGTTTGGAGGAAGTCGTTACTTCCAAAAGGTAAAGCGCCCCTTAGCATAACAAGCAAAGCATTTTCAGTTTCTAGAGTAGAGCAGCCTTGGCGCAACGATCAAAGGCATTTCAGAGCACAGATGTAAAGCGCTCTTTTGGCACATAAATTAAAGCGATTCAGTTCACAGAGGTAAAGCGCTCTTGGCATGACAATTCAGGCGCTTCAGTTCATAGATGTAAAACGCACTTGGCACAGCAATTAAAGCGCTTCAGTTCACAGAGGTAAAGCGCTCTTGGCACGACAATTCAGGCACTTCAGTTCATAGATGTAAAACGCTCTTGGCACAGCAATTAAAGCGCTTCAGTTCACAGAGGTAAAGCGCTCTTGGCACGACAATTCAGGCGCTTCAGTTCACAGATGTAAAGCGCTCTTGGCACGGCAATTCGAGCACTTCAGTTCACAGATGTAAAGCGCTCTAGGCACGACAATTCAGGCGCTTCAGTTCATAGATGTAAAATGCTCTTGGCACAGTAATTAAAGCGCTTCTGTTCACAGAGGTAAAGCGCTCTTGGCACGACAATTCAGGCGCTTCAGTTCACAGATGTAAAGCACTCTTGGCACAACAAGTCAAGCGCTTCAGTTCACAGATGTAAAGCGCCTTTGGCCCAGCAATGCAAGCACTCAGGTTTAAAGCACTCTTGGCACGACAATCGAAGCAGAGGAGGAAAAGGTTCTTGGCACAACAATCTAAGTGATTTAGGCTACTTGAGTAAAAGCGCTTCCTGGTATTATTAAGTAAAGCGCTTCAAGTTCAATGAATAAAACCTTTTGGCATTTATTGTTGTGAATGTGAAAGTATTTCTGGAGATAAGCAAATCATAGTTTTCATTGTTCTTTGAAAAGCTTAAGATGTGAAAAGCATATTTAATTCTTTGAGGTTTTCTAAGTCATGATCAAAGGTTTATGGTGTGAAGGCATAGACGTTACAGGATTGATATTCTGGATATAATCATAGTCCAAAGTTCTTGCCATCTCTGGATTCTGAGGTTTTAGTTTGCCCTTGTTCCATGTTTCAAAGACGAGGCTTTGCCCTCATTTCAAAAGGGGTCTCCATCTGATATCTCGGAGACGCATTTAGTCAAGAGTCTATTGATGAGTTACATTTCTATGAATGAGAAAATGCATATTTGTTCTAACCTTTACTTTTCAGATCGCTCTCCGTGCTGTTCCCTCCCCTAATTCCCTTCCCCCCGACTGGCTTCATCATAACTCTGTGCTATAATAGCTTTCTGAGTTAGTGACGCCGGAAGGTGGGCCTTTTGTTCCACGACGTGCAGATCCCGAGGAAAGGACACTGTGACAGTGTGCATGAAATGGGTTGGGGTTGAGGAGACTAGGACTGGGAAGTGGTAGTTGGAGGGGGGACGGTAGGAACAGGGACAATGGCTGCCATCAGAGAGGAGGCCAGAGCCTGAATCGATCTCTGTTGGGCCGCCAGTCCACCATGGATGCCCTTCAGGAATGCATTGCATTGCTGCATCAGGGATGCCAGCCCCCGGGATGGCATTAACAATGGTTGACTGCCTTACAGAGATGGATCTCAGGAGGTCAATAGCCTCCTCATTTAGGGCAGCAGGGCTCACTGGGGCAGGGCCTGAAGTGCATGGGGTAAAGCAGATGCCCACCCTATTTGATGAGCGTGCACAGGCAACTCACTGAGGGGCTACTGGGAGGGCAGTGCTGGTAAGGGGGTGGCGGCTGTACCTGCTGCTGGGGTGGTCACAGAGGTGTCCGCCACCACTAGGGAGCTTTCATCGGAGGAGGTATCTGAGTCTGTGTTGTCACCTCCTGTCTCCACCTTGGTGCTCCCCTCGCCCTCCGTCCCACTGGTTCCCTCGGCGTCGGTGGACTCTGCATCCAGGGTCCTGTGGGGTGCAGCTCCCTTTGTCGCCAGTGCCCCTGCTTTTCCACCAGATGATGCTAATGCACACATGGACAGGATGACAGAAGAAAAAAGGGGAGAGAGAGAAAGGAAACACTGGGTCAATTACTGCACCAACCCCACAGTTGGCATACACAGCACCGTCACACACAGGGATCAGGATTGAGCACTATGCATTGCTCCAGTGATTTGGCTAGATGCCATGGCAAGATGAGGGCCACACACCGCCAACTGCACCCCTCCTGGTACCCACAAAGCCTGACTGACATGGACAAGCTAGGTTACCTGCATTTGTCATACCCCAATACCCTTGAGCTGGATCACGCTTGAATGTCTGACCTGGCATTAAGGGGCACCCACTAACCCACACCCACCACCTGGATCCCATGCCTCCTACCAATTATTGTAGTAATGCCCTCTGTACTGTGATGCCCTCAAGCGCCTATCCAGCTCTGGGTAGGCCACCGCCAGTATGCGGGCCATCAGGGGGGTAAGGTTCTGATGGGCACCCCTTCCTTGTTGGGAGGCCATCCCCAGCTAGGCCTCTGTGATCTTCCATGCCCAGCGTCTCAGGTCCTCCCACCGTTTCTGACAGTGGGTGCTCCACCTGACATAGACCCCCGGGGTACGTACATCCTTGGCGATGGCACGCCATAATCCCTTCTTTTGATGGGAACTGACTTGCAGAGGTAATGCAGACAGGAGAACACCATTATACATACAATCCAGCCTGTCACACATATTGCCCACCAGTCCCGTTTCCAACTCTATTGGCACACACATCGCCCCGCGCACACCATGTACACCACCACAGGACATCCCCCCCAATGACATGATGCTTGCACACACATCTCTATGTATCCTCCACTCATGCATCGTGTCCAAAGTGTACTCACCTGTTGGTCTGGAGTCCCATACAGCAGTCCGTACTGGGGTAGGACCCCATCCACCAACCGCTCCCACTCCTTCGCCGTGAAGGCAGGGGCCCTTTCCCCAGTCACAAGGGCCATGGTGGGTTCCAGATGCAGGTCACAGCAGCACATGCACTGTAGGTGTTCTCCTGTTGAAGGTCAGGAAACAAGTGAGGAATCTGATGGAAAATGGCGGTCACGTTCGCGGCGGTGTACACCGTCACCGCAGGCGCTGATCCCCATTGGCCACTGTACTCCATAGAGCCCCATATTATCCAATGAGGAATTTCACGGTGGTGTAAGACCGCCTTCCACCACGACACCCAACATCGGCGGAGTTATCTCACTTCCACCTGTCCCTACATACAGGACAGGCGGTCGCCATTTCATGGTGGCGGACAATCATCATATCAACCTTAACTGCGTCACAGCCTAGATTAACACATACCTCGCCATTCCCACTGTCCCATCACATAAATGCACTATGTACACTGAGGTTGTGGGTCCATTGTTCAAATTGTGACAGCCTACTTACTCTTGTGTCCCTTAGATACCTACTGCTGCAGATGAATAGGAGAGGGAGACAAACCCCCGTGTACAGACCCCTTGTGGACTGGGCTATACTGGAGGACAGGCACATTCTACTCACCTATAGATTGGACAGGGCAACAATCAGAGAGCTGTGTGCCCAATTGGAGCCTGACCTGATATCTGCTATCCGTCATCCGACTGGGATCCCCCTACCCTTGTGCAAGTGCTATCAGTGCTCCATTTCCTGGCAACTTGTTCTTTCCAAGTGGCAGTGGGCTTGGCAGCAGGAATGTCACAGCCAATGTTCTCAATCATGCTGGCAAGAGTTTTGTCTGCCCTGGTGGAACACATGTGCAGCTACATAGCTTTCCCCCAGGTAGAAGATCTGGCCACTGTGAAGGCCGGATTCTATGCAATGGGACACATCCCCAATATGGTTGGGGTGATTGACAGGACACATATTGCGTTAGTCCCCCCGCCAGAATGAACAGGTGTTCAGGAATCAGAAGAGTTTCCACTCACTGAATGTGCAAATGGTGTGCCTGGCGGACTAGTACATCTCCCACATCACTGCTAAGTATCCTGGGTCGGTGCATAATGCCTATGTCCTGAGGAATAGCAGCATTCCAAATGTGATGGCCCATCTACAGAGCACAGGGTGTGGCTAATAGGTGAGCCATGGTCCCCACCCATTGTATGTTGGTGTATGTCTTCTGATGTCACCCCATAGCATTGTGTGAGGTTAAATGTTGTCCCTCAATACCTGCAGGTGTCTCTGGCTACCCAAACCTATTGTGGCTGCTGACCCCTGTGAGGAATGCCAGGACAGGTGCTGAGGAACGTTATAATGAGGCACATGGGCGAACCAGAAGGATCCTTGAGAGGACCTTTGGGCTCCTGAAGACCAGGTTCAGATGCCTCCATCTGACAGGTGGATCCCTGTGCTACTCACCTGGGAAGGTCTGCCAATAGTAGTGTCATGGTGCATGTTGCACAACCTGGCACTCAAATGGCATGTACCTTTTCTGCAGGATGAGGAGACTGGAGATGCACCTGTGGCAGCAGTGGACCCTGAGGACAGTGAGAATGAGGAGGCAGAGGATGAGTATGAGGACAACCCATCATCAGTTATACGTCAATACTTCCAATGACACACAGGTGAGACAGTGCATCTGACCATTCCTCTGACTATTGATGTTTTCTGTGTGGCTGTAGCATGATGGCATTAACTTCCGCTGCATCTCAACTTACTATCACCTATGGCTTGTCATTTTACAGATGTTGGTGAGATAACAACTGTGTACTAATGTGATGACTATGGACAGCTACAGGTCCTTATTTCTATGCCTTCACAGTGTTCAGATCATTTGCACTAGATGTGACTGTTTCCATAAATGCACATTTTAACACATAAAATACTAGTAGTAAAGTTGTGTTCAAGGGTGTTTATTGTAGTGCTATGAAATTGAGGGAAAAGTGCAATGGAATGGGGTGATGATGGAGGAAAGTCCAGGGTATTGTTCCAGTCTGTTTGTAGCAGAGCTCCAGTGTCCAAGCGGCCATAGGAAGGGGCGCAAAGGAAGTTCAAAGTGGACAAGGTGACAGAGTGGGACACAAGGGGGACAATCAGGAGAGTCTCATTTCCTGGCGGTGGTCTTGGCAAGTATCTCTGGCTTCTATCTGGGTTGCAGGGAACGTTTGCGGAGTGGTTCACCTTCTGCAGGGAGAGGGTTGCTGGTGGCCTGTGGGTCCTGTGGTGGGGCCTCCTGCCCACTAGCTGCAGCGTAAGTGGAGGGCTGGTCAATGGACTGGCTAGTGGTAGGGGCCCGCTGGTGTGCTGTTGCTTCCCTCATGATGTTGGCCATGTCTACCAGCACCCCTGCTATGGAGATCAAGGTGGTGTTGATGGCCTGCAAGTCCTCCCTGATCCCCTGATACTGTTCCTCCTGCAGCCGCCTGTTCTCCTGCACGTTGTCAAGGACTTTGCCCATCGTGTCCTGGGAATGTTGGTAGGATCTCAGTGAGTGCCTCCTGGAGAGTCGGTTCCCTGGGCTTGTCCTCTCCCTGGCACACAGCGGTCCTCTCAGTGTCCCTGTTGCCCTGTGCCTCTGTCCCCTGAATGGTGTCCCTGATTGTCTTGATGACAAGGTGTGGACTGGGGTCCCTGTGCAGGTGGGCATACTGCTGATTGACGTATCCTGGGGACAGAGGTGTGGTTACGCTGGGTGGATGCTGTACTGTTGGATACTGATGGGGGAGGCTCTGTGGTGGACTGTGAGTGGGCTGATGGGCAAGGTTGTTGGTTCAGATCCTGAAGTCCGGAGTTACTGTCATCACTGGGGGCATCTTCTGTTGGGGGACTGGATAGTCGTGGCACCTCCTCTCCGCTGGCATTGGCAGGGGCACCTGTGGGGATGTAAGTGATGTTTTATGCTTCATGTCTGTGACATATTGTACATCCCTTGCTTCCCCTCTATCATTGCTGTAGCCCTGCCACCTTTGTTTGTGTATGGTGATGTTTTGTGGGATTTTCAGTTTCCCTATGCTGTGCATGCTTTAGTGATTGGTGTCCATGCAGGGCTGAGAGGGCTGTCCATGCATTGATATGGCATGCAGGATTTGGCATTGGGGTTAGTCATATGTGTAGGTGCACTGTCTGCGATGGAGTGGAGTGATGGGAGTCAGTGTGAGGGCGTGAGATGTCATGCAGGTATTGGGGGTGATAAGTAGTAAATATTGACTCACCAGTGTCCAGTCCTCCGGCTACTCCAGCGAGTCCCTCAGGATGTAGAAATGCCAAGACTTGCTCCTCCCATGCTGTGGGGGAGGGGGAGGGGGAAGGGGTCCACCGCCAGTCCTCTGTATGGCAAGCTGGTGCCTTGCTGCCACGGAACGTACCTTCCCCTATAGGTCGTTCCACCTCTTCCTGATATTGTCCCTTGTTCTTGGATGCTGTCCCACAGTGTTCACCCTGTCCACGATTCTCAGCCATAGCTCCATCTTCCAGGCAATGGATAGTTGCAGTACCTGTGCTCCAAACAGCTCTGATCCTACCCTGACTATTTCCACCACCATGACCCTTAGCTCCTTATCAGTGAAACAGAGGTGGTTTAGTGGGGACATGGGTGACGTGTGGTGTGTGTTGGTGAGAACGTGTTGAGTAATGTGGTGGGGTGTGTGATGTGGGGTGCGTGAGGGATGTATGGGTGTATGTGGTGTGTGTGTCTAGTTGTCTCTCTGCTGTTTGTGTCAATCTCCTGGCTGTAACTGTTGTTCGTAAAGGGTTGTGGGTAATGTGGGTGTGTGTTTTATGGTGCTGTGGTTGGGTGTGTGTATGAGTGTCAGATGTTTGTTATTAGTATTGGCCAATGTAGTGTTGTTTTGTATGTGGGTGTCGATTCTGAGTGCAGCGGTATGTACCGCCAATGGTTTACCGCCATTGAATGTCCGCCGTGGTGATTCGTGGGTCATGATGTGGTGGAAGTTGTTTTGTTGGCCCAACGATATGAGTGTTGGTACTGCCACTTTAGCACTGACCTTTGGGCTGGCGGGTTTGTGTATGTGGCTGTATTCTGTCGGATTGGTGTGTGTGTGTGTCATAATATGGGGAACGGATATTCACCACGGCAGTGGTATGTTGGCGCCCGTCACCGTGGCGGTAAGCGGGATTTACCACCAATGTCATAATGAGGGCCTACTTCTTTTACGGATAAAACATGGGGAAAGATATGACAGTTCCATTTTATGGCAAAAATCACCCCAGTTTTAGTACAAACCAGGTGTTGGTCCATTCATAAAACATATTGGACACCTGCCAAACTTTATAAATTGGGATTGTCTAAGGCAAACGCTTGTTGGAAATACGTGTCGGAAGCAGACGTTTTGGAACACGTGCTCTATACCTGTAAACTGATCTAACCTTTTTGGAGCAGAATACATTCTCTGACCCAAGATGTTTTTGAAAAACCTTTGAAGATTGACTTTTTTATAATTGCCCTGGGAATATCTGCAAATCCAAGCTCACTGTCCCTATCTGTGCAAGACTCGCTACTTCTGGACCTACTTCTAACAGTGGGTGCCAAAGTAGTTTTGAAGGAATTGAAATCAAATTCTGTTAGCGTGTCTGACCTTATTTGGTTAATTTATAAGGGGAGGCGTTTGTAGGTCAATGGACCTTTTGACTGCGCTTTGAGTAGTTCCCACCATATAGCCCTGTATCAATACAAGTCAATGGCAGTACCAATCAATAACATCAACAATCATAGGAGTCAGTCATTTTCACTCACCACGACCTTTCAATCATGAATAAACCCACCTTTGTGTAAAAGTTAGAATGTTTATTTCCCTGTATTAACAATCCTAATATCACTAACTTAGTCTCAGAATCAATTGGTAAGCATACAGAAGCAATAGTGGCTGCCCAAATCGCCTAATGAATCGCAATTTAATCAAAGCTTGGACCACTACACATTCACGGATACAGTACAAATCAATACCAAGAATAACTGCGCAAACAAAATGCCACACATTTAGATTTCAGTAAAGGAAAGACATCAACAGTTTTTACATGTAGCAAGCATAGTAAGTGAGTACCCTGGTGAACCTTCAGATTAGAATAGCATGATTGGACTTCATGCAAAACAATTTAGTCAACATAAATTTGAAAAAACATCTAAATACAGCTCTATCAAAATTAGCAATTGGTACCTAGGGACAAAAGCAAATAGACATAACAATTAGTAACATTGTCTTATAGCTTGCCTCAGTATGGTTCAGTAAGCTGTGATAGTCTTCGTCGACATCAGTTCGGTCAGCAAGGCATGTGGGATTCAGCATTAAAGTTCAGGAAAACAAAATCTCTTTATGCAGTCAATTGGAAAGTGGCCTCTCTCCTTTCAGTGCAGTCTGGCTAAGTTAGATTTCCTAAACCTACTTCCCACGTTGCCATTGGTCAAAGAATCGCACGTTTATGTTTAGTCCACTGAAAGTAGAACCCCAAATTTAAGAATTTATTAGTACACAGTTCACATGTTGATGATTGGCTTCTCTTCTCCTGTTCTTGTCATTGGGCTTGTCAGGTATCAATATTGCATAAGCTTATACTCCAGTCAGTGAATCTAATATCTTCTCCTGGGAAAGTCTTCTTTACACACACTAAGTTATACATAAGTTTTACATTGTATCCCTAACTAGTACAGCATATTCTAGCAATCAGTTCTCATGGGAAAGAATTTCAGCTTTTAACATTTGGTCAACGAAGTGGAAAATCACAACTTAATTCTCTAATCAGCCAGTTTATAGTTCGCTTAAGAAATGCAGCTTGACATGAGGCCATGCAACTAGGCCCAATACCTCACTAAATTAAGGCCTATGATTAATAAAGCAAATACATAATACCTAACCTTTAATACGACATACTACTACATTAATCCAAACATAAGCTCAACATTTTACATTAATAAGCTGTTAATAAGTACACTTCGTGAATATTGACGATCACTCAAGTAGGCACAATTTCGAATGCGTGCATTATTTCATTACATTATCTCATTTTCTATGTAAGTTCAACACATTAGTAAAATTCAGGGCTAACACTTCTGAGATCTCCTTCAAAAAGTGGCGGAACATGCTTTGTACCACTAGAAGTGCGAACAATATAATGTACAAAAGGTTACGCACAGTTTGCAGTGTCAGACAGTTATGGGACTCATTTGAAGCATATTTACAGAAATGCAAACCACTGTAGATGACAGTATACTACAAACGCTATAAATCTATGCTGGCTATTTTTGTTGAGAACAACTATATTGCTTTCACTGACTATTTGACGTATACAGGAATGTGTAGGAATCACCAGGCCATTGAATTCTGAAGGACCTCCTCATCAACACACAATCTAATCACTCCCCTTTCCTTCCCTTCCTTTCCTCTTAGGCTTGTTTTTGATAGATCTTCATTTTTTTTTCTTGGTGTTATGCACTTCTGTTTGAGATAACAGGTTAGTTTATTCATCGGGGGAACACTCACGCTTTCCTCTTGATAACTGGTGTCAAGGGAGTAGCCAGTGCTCCCCACTTTGAACTAAACTTCTGACACCAAATAAGTAAAGCAAGTAAGCTCTCCCTTCCATATATCCTTTCAACTTTCCATCCGTTCACCTTTCAATCCATCCAGCCGTTCGTTCAATTATCATTTCATTTACAACTCGATCATCTATTCTTTAACTGTTCCAATCATTCATATTTTCAACTCTCCATCCTTTCACCTGTTCATCCTCCTTTCCTTCCCTTCACCTTTTGATCCATACTTCTGTACTTTCATAAATCCAATGATCATTTTGTTTACACATCAATAACTCATTTGTTCCATTTGTCCAATCACCCTGCTGTTAGTCCTTCCATTCCAATCACTTTCACCCTTACTTCAATCCTTTCAAGGGATTCTTTGCCCTTGAATCCATCTATTCATTCTTTCATCCTTCCAACCATCCAGTCTTGCACCCTTCCTTCATTTGTTCTCCTCACTCACCCGACCTCTCCATCACTTTCCCATTTATCTTTTCTTTCTTCCACATTTTCTCCCTTTCACCTTTTACATTTTCTTCCTTCTTCCTCCTTTTACAATTTCTTTCTACCACCTTTCTTTAAATTTTTCTTACCTTTCGCTTCCCCACAGCTGTATTTGCAGCTGATGTCCATTTTTAGATGTTTTAATCATGTCTGTCTTGCTCACTAAATGTTGCTTATTTAGCAGCCTTGCCTTCAGTGTGCAGACAGATGAGAAGAGAAATGCAGAGAAGACCGTTAGAAGCCCCACTTTACAAAGAAGGCCATCAGCTTCAGTGCTCTTCCCCCTCCTAAGTTGCTAAAAAAGGGGGTATACAATGCCACTGTGTGGTGTAATGTGCAGCATCTTAATATCATTAAACTATCTGCATCTCAATACTGTACTCTGTACTTGTATGCATGAGGAATTTTGTACGACAAGACCATAGTTGTTTCCCCCTAAAATCACCGTCCTGGCTCGTTACCCTTTTAGAAGCACACTGTATATTTCCTTTTTGACTTAAAGCTCAATAAAACTGATGGAAATAGAAAGAAAGAGTAGGATGAAGAAGCCAGCTTTGGACATCTGTCTTACAACAACAGAAACCGAATGAGAGAAGTCACTCGGCCAGACATGGTGCCCTTCTGCGGGGAAGCCTCAACACCATAGAGATGTAAGAATGTGTGCTGAGTAGCCATGTAACCTCTCCACGTAAGTCTCTGATGGGAAGTGCCTGGGGAATGCCTGAGAAGGTGTCTTAGCCCTGATGGATTGTAACCTGATAACAGAAAGAGGTTGTATTTCATGGAGACTGTATAAATGAATGATGCAAGAGTTTACCCATCTGGCTATGGTGGCGTTAGCAGCAGCTAAACAAGCATCAGTGCCACAGTTGTTCCTCCAGAAGCTAATCAAAAGACTTTTAGTTGTTGGTACAATCCAGCTGATTTATTTAAAAGTACATTGCATTCTGATGTCAATATGAAGAAGAGTCTCTTTAGCCGAGGAGGCATAGGGATGAGGAAAGAAAGTTGGCATTGGAGAATTTTAATAATCCTTGCAGATCCAGTAGCAGAACCTGAACCACTTGATCACGTGCTGGGTTCTGGTACAGGATTTCTTAGTGGCCACCAGGACCACCAAGTTCTCTGAGGAGAGGCCTATCTGTGGAAAGGTCAGTTCATCGAAACCCACTCAACTGAGCAATGGAACAGTGAAGTACACCAATCTTGAGCCCACTAAGGACAGGAGATCTCTGGTATCTATTGCCTGACAATGTCTCCCTATAGGACGTAGGGCTGGTGCAAATGCCAGACCAGGTGAGGCCAGGCACAAGTTACCAGGATCAGCAGAAGTTACCAGGATCACAGTGTACATAGACAGGGCTATACCTGATATTCTGACGACTTTTCAAAATCAGGGGAAATGGGGAAACACATACAGATATCCAAATACGCCCATTCAGTCCA
The DNA here is from genome assembly GCF_031143425.1 of Pleurodeles waltl. NCBI lineage: Eukaryota > Metazoa > Chordata > Amphibia > Caudata > Salamandridae > Pleurodeles > Pleurodeles waltl. Next base: position 499,477,806 of record NC_090448.1, on the reverse strand, counting down.
AATACCCCCATTCAGTCTTTGCTAGGCTGTCCCCAGGGACCTGGGTGCCATGCCCATCAAAGAGACAAACTGTATTTGGTGTTTCGATGAGTCACCAATGCATTTATGGGAAGTCAATCCCAAACCCTAAAAAGTGGTCTCGGATATGGCAAGTAGATAAGCCTCCCCAGGCTCCTTAAGGACTAAGGCATGAGTAGACATCTTGTAAATCCATTGAGTACATTCAGTCATTGACCTATACACCCACCAACATCTGACACAGAGTTAAGATCTTTAACTTTTGAAGGAATGGAACAGGTTGATGATGTAAAGATTCAGGATGTGAGACAGCCTGCATCCCTCTATTCATTACAGGCAAGTACTATCTCCACCTTTTTTCTTTGGGCAGGGATGGCTCAATTTCTGTTATGGATAGGAACCTCTCTACCGCTTATAAAAGTTAATGGGATGGAGACTCTCTCAGAGATGACCTCGTAGGCCAAGGCTGTGGCGAACGTAAAGCAAAGCTCTTGTTCACTACTGAGAAAACACATATGTATTTAGTTATCTGGGTGAAGTTGGGGTAAAAGATGAGAAGGTTTCTCCTAACTGATGTGGTGGACAGGAGTGTGACTCATCCATGAAGAAGTCACTGAGGCTTCCTTGCCTTGGTTCTGGCTGGAAGAGCAAGACTGTTCTTCCCTACAGTCGGTCTGCTTCTTTAAGAAGAGGAGGACCCAGCAGGTGTCTTCAGTTGAAAGCACTGAAAGCACTCCTGTTTCGTGAAAGTCTGTAAAGCTTTCCTCAGCTAGACGGTCATAAGCAATTTGGTACTGCCTGTCTTGCTTCAGTTGGAGGACCTAATTCACTGAGGAAATGAACTAGTTCTTCTTACTAAAGGGTAGATAAATTACTTTCTTCAGGTACTCTAGCATCATGTCCGAAGATATGAGCCTTGATAACCATTGCCTGGGTAGACCGTTGTTCTTAGCCCTGGCATCTATGTCAGTTAAGTTCATGGACATTATTAATTTCTGCTCTAGAGCTTCTTTTGCCCAGGATCATGAATGAGTACTCTACCTTGGCATATTGCTTGAGCACGAAAGCATAGTGGTCCAGTTTGTGGCAGAGATGGCCATGTTCCCACTGGCCAAAGATCTTCTTTCTACAGGCATTCAGGCACTCTGCCTCCTTGTCCATGTGGGATGACATTTTGTGAGAAGATACCACCACTGCTTTAGAAAGAACTATCTTATTTTTATTTTAATCACCCCTGCTCAAACAGAAAAAAGCATAGATGCAATATCAAAGACACAGACCCGGTATGGACATTTGCGACCTCCTCTGTCCAAAGTGGATTTTTGAGTAAACTATTTAATATATAAAATTTAACAAAAGGCCACAATATTCAGGAAATATTCTTTTGGTCACTCGAGACACCCATGATTCTTTGCAGTGCGATAATGGCTAGAAACATAGGGCTTGGTTTAATATTTGGCAGATGGCTGTCCCCCCCCAGGGCAATAGAGTAAATTACTCTGTCGCCCAGACATATGCCGCCCGTCAGATTTTGAAGTGTCCACTGACGCGGGGCCATATCAAGCATTGACAGGAACCACTGTAATAGCAGTTCCTGTCAATGCATTGTAAGTTTGATGGATGGCTCCTTCAACATGACGGAATCATCCAGCAACATGCAATTTTTATTTTCAAAAAGAAAATCCCAAAGTGAGTTTTTCTTTTTAAAATACAAAAAAATGACAGATTTTTCCTGGCAGTGACAAGCATTGAAAAATAGCTGTATGTCTGCCCATCCAAGTAAGGTGGGGAGACTTACAGCTAAACCACCGACGGCCCCTACTCTATCTGACTGTCGGAGGGGATTCGACCAATGGCAGATACGTAGTAGTCTTCATCATCGTCAAACTATGGTCTGCCCACATTTAAATCGGGAGGGCGGACCATTATGTTGGTGGGGAGGGAACTTTGTCTACATTGTGACAGAGTTCCCTCTGTGCCAACATATAAATCGGGCCCTAAATGGCGAAAGCATAGGGAAAATGGCACACAACATTTGGAATAGATGAAGAGGCTTTAGTAATTTCTTGGTGTCACCCTTCTGTTTGTTAAAATGGATTACTATTTACAGGGTAGCCAGATTACCACTTAAAATGTGTAGGTTCCTAATGTCTTCACTGGATACATGCAAAATCAGGAACAAAAAATATAACAAATAAGATTTTAATTACTTGGTGCAAATATGACAACATTAAAGACAACAACAAATTTTATATGATATTAGTGTAAAATTAGTGCTGATACTAAAGCAGAATATAGTACCTTCGTTAGTAAAATGTTCAAGGGGTCTTCATGTCCCTTTGGATCTATCCTCAGGAAAGAGGATAGTTTACTAATACTTTCCGACACCTTTTTCTCCAAGCTGTATGCTTTTTGCTCTGCCTTTTCTCTTTCAAGTAAATGTATCCTGAAAATAAGGTGTATTAATGCATTAATTTTACCGTGAAGGAAATCTGATCAACATGTATAACACCACTGATGAAAGATAATTGATATTCAATGGCCTGCTATCAAATCCATGATGATAATTGTTCTTACTGTTTGAAATATTTTTACATATTCTGCAATAGTTCAGTGGGTGAAATAAACGAGTAGAAAAGCCAAATTTCCTAAATGATGCACCATTTTAGTAGCTTTACGATTGTCAATTTCCAATCCATAAGTGGTGGCCTCCAGGAGTAAACAAAACAAACCACACTACTTTCTTTGCTTTGCATATTATAAAACTCACCTGTGCATCCAATATTTCTTCGGCTCACGGCACTGCCTGGTTGCACTACTTGGAAACTATGGGTTACTAGACAGAAAAGGCAAGAGTGAAGATTTCCAGTGCCCTTTAACTTGCTCTGTATTACTTCACCAGTTATCTGTATGTGCATTGATTCCTTGTTATCCCCCATTTTGCCACTATACCTTCTTAATAAAGCCTGCCTCATATTTTATCTCCTTAAGAGGCAATATCATTGTAGCCAATCTTTTTTCTTTGTAGTGATTTCATTGTTTACATTTCCTCATGCTGTCATCTAAAAATCCAATGTAGGAGGTGATTTGCCAGAAGCCTGGGTGTCTGGACAACTTGGTCCCACTAAATCCTCCAAAATCTAAAATCCTCGCACTCCTTGAACTGACTGGATGACCCCTATGGAAATTCGATGTCCAAGGATTAAATAAAACCACCACTAAGAAACAGGCCAGAAATGTGAAGTATGAATCGGTGGACTACATCAGCAGTACTAGCTACACGATGATTAGTATAAAGAACAAAATCATGCAGATATAAATGATAGTAAAAAATTAAAAAGTAAAAAACTTTGAAAAGTGAGAAAGGCAAATAATAAACATAATAAACAAAACCTGAATCTTGGTAAATCAATAACTAAAGCACTGACCAAGAAAGGGCCTCACTTGATTTAAATGCTTTAACATTTTGAATGATATTTCCTGGTCATCCTGATGTTACTGTTAGTAACGACATCCCTGCGCTCACTCCCTGTGCAACACAGGACCCTTAACAGAGGTAGAAGATGAAGATTTCCATGGACAAGCTGAAGGGTTCGGCAGACCAGGCAGCAGAAGCCAGGGCATCCGTCCAGAATGGACGTCTGGGTCAGATCTGCAGAGTAAACCAGTCTGAGGATGCAAAGCCCAGAGGTGGGTTAGGATCACCTTAAGAAATAGCAGGTGTAAGAACATGTTGTTTAGTTACATGGGTAAAAATCAACACCAGCGGCCCAATGCTATTGCATCATCAGTTCCTTGAGGACTGCCAGCATCTCTTGGATGTAAATGATCTCTGGGTTACCAACTTGAGCCAATCGGCCTTTAAACTGGGCATCAAAAACCGTGTTCACCTCTGGTCATATCACTCTGATAGAGCCACCCTACACAATCATAAACAGGCCTGGGCGGTTGTCAACACTTACCAGCCAGCATATCCTTCACCTGGCCTTGTCTGTACTTACTCCGACAAGCTGAAGGCCAGATTTATGGCTCTTAGCCTTGGAGAGTGCCCGTTCCTAAAACTCCTCACCAGCTGGCTCTGACCAACAGAATAGAAAACCTGCAGGGGCTGTGGCCAGATTGAGGAATCACTTGAACACATTGTTTACCTCTGTTCAGCTCTGTTGGATGAGCGCAAAACCAAACAAAGGAGTGAATGGAACAACCTGGGAGTACGTTCGTTTTGGTATGCGTTACTGCCTCCCTCAACCCAGATAACACCGCTTTAAACATTCTGCTGACCAAATTTGTCATCCTTGCTGTTAATATGCTTATCTGCCCAAGGGTATCATGGAGGGGTAGTGTCATGTTTTCCCCTGGCACTTTCTCACCAGGCTTGGCTTAGGAGAATTGATGGATTATCCTGAAGAGTCCAGAATTTTTTATTACTTGTTGTATATGGGTCATGAACATGGTTTATAGATCTCTAACGTGATAAAACAGAATCTCGGTTCGTCCAGGCCCTTGCAAAAATCAGTCCAGTATACCAGAACTAAAAGAGATAAAAGCCATGGTTACAAGTTCAAAGCTAAATTCCAAACCCAGTGCAAATAGGAATTTGCACAGATTATTAGGTGTGTGATAATTACAACATTTTACACCTCATTACCAAGTTGGAAATATGGAATAAGAGAGCACAATGCCTGGTAATTACCTCACCCTCGAGTAAATGTTTCTAGTGAGTTTAAATACCCAACGACATGACACATACCTTGATTTCAGGACGAAAGACTTGTAAAGTTGTATTCCAGTTGGGGCATGGTGCCCTGAGGCAAAAGCATTGTGTCTGGGCAACATAGTATTACAACCCGAGCAAAAACTTTCAAAACATTGTGAACCTTTCCGCAAAAGCCCTCCAAAGCAGGACATTAAAAACACCTGACCATGTGTATGCTCCCTGAGGGAAATATCTTGGTAAGTTTGTAATTTTTTGAAGTGTAGATGTGATGGATCACAAAAATAAATTATTGACAATAACAAGTATTGGTGAAGGTGATGAATGAATGAATGAATGAATTTATTGTACAGTTGTTAAAAACCATTACAAAAATACATTATGTATTATAGTAATAAAAACATCCATTTCCTGAAACATAAAATACATTAATATTACATTCTCTTAAAAAAGGAATACATTTAAAATAGACAATGTCAATGAAGTCCAACCGTGAAGTCAACCTTTATGGAGCTCTCATACGGCTATTACTTCAGTTAAGATACCTCTATTGTTCACCATCCTACAGCAGCAAAGAGTGTGTCCTCCGATTCACTAAAATATTCTTCTCTGCTTTGTTTAAAAATTTCACCATACGGGAATTCAACATTGGGTCATCTGGTTTAAGACATGATATTACTGCTTGCCTGCATGATTGTATACCTCGCTGATTAAAAAGAGATTTTAACAAACATCTTTTTTGCACTAAGGCAGGACAAATACATAAGAAATGTATAAAATTCCCCTTCCCATTCTTACATAACCTGCAGCTCTCTATCAAGCTCACCCTTTCTCTTAAGGACTCACTCGTCTTGCCGCCATAAGAGCCTGGTGGGACTCCAAGTCCCAGACTCCTTCCTGCTGCTGCCTGCACCTGGGGCCACTTGCTGCTGATCGCGGGCGCTATTAAGCGCGCCGCGCAACACTTCTCTTCTCTTGCCGCCATAAGAGCCTGGTGGGACTCCAAGTCCCAGGCTCCTTCCTGCTGCTGCTTGCACCTGGGGCCACTTGCTGCTGATCGCGGGCGCTATTAAGCGCGCCGCGCAACACTTCTCTTCTCTTGCCGCCATAAGAGCCTGGTGGGACTCCAAGTCCCAGGCTCCTTCCTGCTGCTGCCTGCACCTGGGGCCACTTGCTGCTGATCGCGGGCGCTATTAAGCGCACCGCGCAACACCGCTGCGCGGGACGCGTGCGGGACCGTCCGTGCCCGTCGGAGACCGAAGGAGGCCGGGCTGGGCCCCCCCTCTGGGCCCTGAGGTACGCTACTAGCCTGTTTAGGACTGGGAGGCACTTTCAAAACTCCTTCTTGCATTGCATTTTTAGCTTCAACCCCCAATGGGGAAGCGTAAGGCGAAAGGTAGCCCTGCACTGGGCTCTGCAAAATCCAAAATACCCAAAACTAATAAGGCTATGTTACCACATACTAACTGTGTTTCTAAGGAAATAGATGATTTGATTGAAGAAGTTGAACAGATTTTAAACAATAAGGAGAGGGTCAGACGAAAGGAGCCGAAACCTGGTACCCTCATCCCGTTTTTGACCCCAAGTTCGCATACTGCCCCCAAATCACAAACTATTACTTTACCTCACCAGGCGTCAGCCCTCCAAGGCCCCACTAACATTGGCAGTTCTCCTTCTCCATCTGCACCCCATCTTGATCCTGAAGTATTAAATGACAATGTCACATACTCCACAATTCCTTGTTCTAACCGTTTTTCCTCTCTGGCCCCCCAAGTTCTGGAAAATCCTTTATTAATTTCCACGACTCTGTCACATACGGAGAGTGTTCCTTTACCAAATGACTTGCCAGCACTGGTGTTTAGCCTCAAGAGTGAAATAGGTGAGCTGAAATCTTTACTGCTTGAAATCACTACTCTTCTTAAAGGCAAATTTCTTCTCCCCATTGGCGAGTCCAAGCCAAACTCTACAACATCCAAACACTCACATGTAAAAATTGTTTCCTCAACTGAGTCCCTGCCACCGCCATTAAGCGCAGCTGCCTTTATGGAAGGGCAGCTCTCTCATAGCCAGAATATGTCCCTTTTTGAACGTAATATTCCTCTTCCTTCTAATGTCCCTTTTAAATGGGACACTACTAAAGCTCCCCGCCAAAATTTTAACCCAACTAAGAATAATTATATATATATGTGTAATGTTCCACCTTTGCCCCCCCAATACACGAGAAGATAAAGCCTCACTAGCCAATAAGGCCTCGCATTGGCTAAGATACGTTAGAGGATGTGGCTCAGTTATCCATGATGATATTCTATCTGCGGAACGAGCAAATGGTCTTCCTGGTTGTCGAGACTTTATAAAACTCAATCTCAAACATTCCCATCTGGTAACAGGTCTTCTAGATATGGAAGCACGCAATATAAATAGGAAGTCACCTGCTATTTTTCTCAGCGCCAGTCGCCCCACTGATGGCCATATGAAGCCAAACTTTCCCTCTAGAACAGCCAATTGGGTCTCGGGCTGTTCTTCAGTCCACCAAGACATTAGGCCATCAGGCTATCAGGCCTCAAAAGGTATTTCATCTGACCCTGCCCAATCGATCAGCTCCGATCCTACTTTTAGTGGCCAACCAGTATCCAATTTCGATCTTCAGGGGGCCACTTCTGACATTGATTGACTATACTCTACTAATCCTTACGCCTCCATTCCCAGTCCAGATCGACGGGCTACAGGCTCCTCATTCTATCCGCCTAGTCCAGGTGCTGCTTCCTCTCTGGGTTCACAACTTGCTAACATCAATAATTTCACAAATCCGCTTATGGAGAAGCTTATTGACAGCGACCTTCCAGATGACACTCTCGTGATATCAAGCTGCTTTACTGCCCAGACACCAGCAAAACTTTTGTCCTGGAATGTGGCTGGCATCAACGGCAAACTCACAGACAATGAGTGGGGGGCATTTGTTGAAAATTTTAATGTATGTATGTTCCAGGAAACATGGGCCAAAAACTGCACGTATAGACAGGGGTTTAGTTCTTTTTTTAAACCGGCTATGCCGTCTTTAGCAGGTAGGGCAGCAGGGGGCTTATGTACTTGGGTAAAACCGACAGAGGTAGGAGGAATAAAGGAGATATATGTGGACTCCCATGACATTTTGGCTATTGCTATCCAACCAATCTCAGGCCTCCCGGTTCTTTGTATAAATATTTACAGTAGGCCGGGACCTTCTAACAATTGCTCTACTATTATTGAGCTATTAAACACTCTAATATCAGATTTTCGTCTTAAATACCATATTATAATAGCAGGGGATTTCAATGTCCAACTTGAATTCAACTTAGACCTCATAGAGGTTATGCAGCATGAAGATAGTGTATGGAACATCCCTCCCCATTCCATCCAGCAAAACTCATACAAACCTAGCGTTAGGGCAATGCAGGTAATAGATCTTATGCTATCACATGGTCTCCGTCTTGGCAATGGCCGTTTTACAGCTGACACCCCTGCAAGACCAACCTTTTTTAAGGGTCTTTATAGCAATAAACTAGATTACATCTTCTTTGATCTAAGAGTATGGCACAACATAATAGATGTGGAAGTGGGCAATCCACACACTAGTGATCACGCCCCTCTACAAATTACGTACAAGAGACCTCTCTTAGCAGGAGCCGTATTCCTTTCTGCTTTTCCTGCTGTTATGGAGTTATCTAGCAACAGGCGCACAGTAAGATGGGACTCTTTTGAGAAATCGAATAAGCTCAGAGAAAAACTGTGTGCTGTAATTTCTTCTCACCAGTTATTTGACCACGGCCTTACCTTTTCTCCAATCGAAGTTACGTCCCTTCATTTGGACCTCTTTACTACCCTGAAAGAGTTGTTTTCTAAACGTGCAAGGCAGCTGACTAACTCCTGTCCCCAACCTTGCTCCAAATGGCTTAATAAGAGGTGTAGAGAGGCAAAAATACCCTGGTTAGCGTTTTAAGGACAAAGGACAGACTAGGTATTACCAATGCTAGACGTAACTATGCTTCTATATGTAACAAAAGCAAACATGAGTATGAAGAAGTGCTCTGGAGCGACCTATTCGAGGCAGCTAGGGCTCACGACTCCAAACGATTTTGGCTTTTGGTATCACGCAGTGACCAGAACCGAGCCCCTTATTTGGAGTCCCATATTACTCCTGATGCCTGACTTTCCCATTTTAAAGAACTGTATGGCTCTCCACTGGCCCTCGATAGCCCAAGTCTGGGACAGCTGACAACATCTCATCCGCCTGCATCCTCTTTGCCTTTTTTTACACTGGACGAAACTGCGCAGGCCATCACTGCCCAAAAAGCCGCGAAGGCCCCTGGGTTGGATGGGATCCCTTCCGATTTGTTTAAAGCGGACCAGAACACCTGGAGCCCGTATATTAATAGGCTCTCTAATGCCATTTTGACTACCAGATCCTACCCTGACTCATGGAAAAAGGCAATCATTGTGCCTATTTTTAAGAAAGGAGAGAGGAATTTCCCGGGAAACTATAGACCCATCAGCCTCCTTGACAATCTCCAGAAAATATTTTGCCATCAATTGTTGAGTAGGCTGAGTAAATGGATGGTGGAAAACCAAATTTTAAACCATCTCCAAGCGGGCTTCAGAGAAAAAATTAGCACAATAGACCAGATATTCCACTTCATTTCTATTAAATGGAAAGTTGTTGATGTGAACTCAGGCCACCTATTTGTAGCATTTGTTGACCTAAAATCAGCTTTCGATCTGGTACCCCGTAATAAATTGTGGGAGGTCTTGTCTAAAATGGGAGTTCCTTGCCCCATTTTAAATATCATTTTAGATCTTTATACTGGCAACTATGGTAGAATAAGATGGGGACGGCAAGGCGAACTAACTGAAAAATTTCCCACTGCTCGTGGCGTGAGGCAAGGCTGTGTACTCGCCCCTACCTTATTCCTCCTTTTTATAAACGCATGCATTCCGTATCTCATGGAGTGCTCTAATGATGCCCCCAAAATAGGAGGGCAGAAGATCCCCTGCCTCTTATTTGCTGATGACACCTTGTTGATTTCCCAAACAGCTACAGGTCTCACAACCCTGTTCTCGAGATTTATGGCTTTTTGTAACGATCACGGCCTGGAAATCAACCGATCCAAAACTAAGTGTATGGTGTTTGGGGATAAAAAAGGTAGGATGCGGCGCCCCATTTATTTAGAGGGCGCTGCATTGGAAAGAGTTGGCGATTTCGAATATCTAGGCCTGAAACTAGAAGATTCACACAAATGGTATTCTCATCTTCAGAAAGCAAATCTCCGCTTGAAACAACGGACGAGCGGTATTGTAAGATTCGCAGCTAGATCTCCTAGCTTTGCCGTGACTCCCGCAATCGAAATTTACAAATTACAAGCAAGGGGGGGAGCCCTTTACGGAGCCGAACTGTGGGGCCACTGTAATTTAGATGATTTGACAAAGGTGGAAAACTCTTTTTTAAGGTCTTTGCTAAGAGTTCCTTCCAGTACCCCAATGCTTCCCATACGAATGGACCTAAATTTGCCTCCCATTTGCCAGATTGCTGCTCTCAGGCCCTTGTTGTTTTGGATCCGCCTATGGTCATTAGACTCTCTTATTCCCTATAGATGTGGGCTAGTTAACCTGATGGCCAACAAAACTAGCCCAAAAATCAAGTGGTGTGCGTACGTAGAAGGGACTTTCACACTACTTGGCTTGGGGTCTTACTGGAAGGATCCGCTATCTATTCCAAAAAATGCAATACAGACACTAAAGGATGCATTTTAGCTCCATATGCATCTTATACAACTGGCTGTTGCTTCACCATCTTCTATGACGGCCAGTTTCTTACAAATAAAATGCCATTATGAATCCGCGCAATGCATGGACATAGTTCTCTCTCCACGTGCACGTGCATTGTATATTAGATTTAGGATAGGCTCTCTCCTTTTGCGCATCTTAACACACAAATGGGCCAACACTAGCTGCACTTCGAAGATGTGCCCAATGGGTTGTGCCAGGGAAGAATCTATAACCCATGTTCTTTTTCAATGTCCTGCATACCATAATCAGAGAGTTCGTTGGATTATCCCCTTGTGTAGGAAAATGGGTTTTAAGAACTGTCCACTGGCCCTGAGAATTTTTAAATCCGACCCATCCGCTCTAGTGGCCTGCTGTCTGGCAAAATATTTAGATTCCATCTGGAATTGTAGCATGAACATACTCAAAAAAATAGAGGTAAACTCAACTATAGACGTGGGGAGTGGCTGTTGATGAACCCATCCGTGAATTTCAATGTAGGCACCTAATATCTTTTATTGCTTAAAGTATTTTTTATGTCTAGATATTTTTGGCTAAGTCTGCATACGATTCTTGATATTTATTATGCAAAATTTTGCATTTACGTACAATCTTATAATTTGGCTTGAATTTTTAAAGGGAATTTTTTTTATGTTTAATATATATACTTTTATTGTCTAAAAGTATTTTTTATGCTTAGATATTTTATATTTTTAAATAGAAATGTCCCTTTTTTGTGACATGTTCGGTTAGGCTTGTATTTGAATTCTGATGTCTAGCATACCAAATCTTGCACTATTATACGATTTTATAATACGGTATGAACTTCCAGAATGAAAATCCTTATGTTTAATATTTTTTTATGTAACCCAACCTCTTATATTTGAAACTTTTTTGTACACAACCTGTTGCTTTGTAAAACTGTGAATTGTGGTGTGCTTTTATGGTATTTACTTTTACCGAAATAAAGCTAACGAACGAGCGAACGACTCACTCGTGTCACCCAGCAGCTTCCCCACTTGAGAATGCAAGAATCCTTATTTTAGAACAAAGGGCCAGCCAACTTCAAACTACAGCTGATATCGAGGGACCTTATAATCATTCAACATCCCCCAGGCATGCGATCTTTTTGATAATAATTCTTTATATTTCAGTAAAGACAGCCTCTTCATATTACTGTTTACTGCTCTCTTAAAACATGCTACTGATAAATCACTTTCCCAGATTTCGTGCAAACCCACATCATTTATTTCCAGATCCACGTGAAGGGACGCAGGAGTCCTGCAAAATTCTTGCCCCAACACCTGGCACAAGTCGCTTCTTTTATTCTTTTTTATTCTGTGTCAAATCTCCGCATAGACCCCTTTCGTGGCTATTATCTGGTTAACTAGCCAAAACTCCAAATGCATTTGTGCCGGCGATGCATTTGGCGGTAAGTAAAAAAGCTGCCTATACACTTCTACTATTATTGTATTTAAACATACTGCATCACGTCCATGCAGTGCTTCACTACCGTAGCTTAAACTAGGTACCAACGTGGTGTAGTTATTTAGTGCAAGGATTGGTGAAGAGAAATTGCCAACTGCACTGACATATTCAATTTTCCATCCTTCTGTTATATTGTCCTATCACAAAAACTGGTAGACCCCTGAGGCCCAAATGGGGTTACAGCTTTACCATAGAAAAGGGGAACTGGCAGGTGTCTCTCATTCCATTTCCATTGAGTTTAGCTTTCGTTGAAGGGAGAGTTATAGTCCAACAAACATGTCTGAGAGGCTCTCACTCTCAGGTGGTGTGTTTGTAAACTCACCTGGTAAGAATACACACAAAATAAGTGGTATTTTACAATATGGCTATTTATTATACATAATTTGTTGATAAATCATGTGTATTAGAATTTTTATACATATTAAAGACAGCTCATCAACAATTATGCATATGCCACATACATATTCATAAAACATTCAGCCTCTATGCCTCTATTAGTTCTGCCTGAGTTAGTTGTCTCCAGTCCCTGCTAATGGCCCAGATAAGTTAACTATAGTTAGCCACCAATTTGCGACCATACCAAGTTAGTGTCTCCCAAGCACCTTACTGAGCTTTCAGGCCTAAAGTCAGAACTCCACAGCTCTGTGCTCCCTCAAGCAACAGGTTGGTGTGTCTGTTAACGCATTTTTCATCATCCTTCGCAGGAACGCTTATTGAGGTTGAGAGATCTTTGGAGCCAATGAAGAGAGTGGTAACCATACACAATCATTTCAAACCCAACAACAAATTTAAACACCATGACCATTGTGGCCGCTAAAGAAAACTCCAATCAATAAAAGTTTCAAAGCTTTATTTTATAACCACTAAGCCAAAGTCACATAAATAGTGCACAAAATCACATTGTAAAGGTAAATAAACACCATGGACTGACCAAATCTACAAAACAAGTTCAATCTGCTTAACATCAAAAACATTAAACATTCAAGAACAGTAATTAATTTCATTAATGACACAATTTGAGAAACGGAAACCTACTTTAAATCAGGCTGTAAATACATTAGTAATCCCACCTTGGTTTATAAAGGTAAAAACCAGACATCCTAAAGCTCTAATTTTTATGGTAGTTTGGTCAAGCAGTTAGGCCAGTCTCGGAGAAAAGCTTAGCATTTGTTGTACTCATTGTATCAATAAATGTGAACACACACTCAAAAGAATAACACAAGACCAATTTACAAAAATACTTCAGTTTTTTATATAACATTTAAGACCAATATCGTCAGAATTGGGTAAGTACTTTTTACGTTTTGATTTTTCAAAGTTTAGCACAAAAAGTATTTTTGTGCTTAATTACGCACCATGGGAATCAATGGGAGAGAACTTTAAAATGCATATAAAATCAGGCAATGTGTTTACCAATGTCTCCTTTCATCAAGGTCATCAAGATGTTCAGTGGACAAGCTGGGGAAGTTCGGGCGGGCCCCCGTTTCATCAAAAGCAGTTGCTGAAAAATCCTTGGAGCAGGCGCAGGACCACTGCGGCGGACCAATTGGAAATGCAATGCACAAGCGGACTTCAATGTGAGTCTGGTGGGTCCCCTTGTACTGCAGAGGTCGCAAGGGGTGGGGGACCATTACTGTACAGCTGGTTCTCCGTTGTGGGGCCTAGGGAGGCTGGGCGCAGAGCAGATAGGTGATCCAGGAGCTATGTGCAGAGGTACCATTTGAAGCAGGAGGCAGGTCACTTTGAGGGTGGATTGCAGATCAGCAGGGCCACTCTAGGGGGTGGTTCTTATGTGTCCTGAAGTCTCTCAACTAGGGCTTGCTCCTGGTCCTTTGAGAGTCCGGAGTAGACTTCTCTTCTTGGTGTCTGATGTTTGGTGTCCAGTACCCAGGGCTATTGCACGGTTCAGCCACTGGAGGTTGCAGTACCACCAAACTTGGCACACTTGCAGGATCTGTCCTCTGAGTCAGATGAGTGGAAATTGGTCTGGCTGCTTGGTCCGGTTCCGTAGTCAATGGCCGGTCAGCGGCCTTCACTCTGGAGGGAGATCTTTGGTGATTTGCAGAAGGGTGGAGGTCCTCTGGGGTTTTGTAGAGTCTGTGTGATGTCCATGCAGCCCCTCAGTGGTAATTGTCAAATCCTGGGTGCAGTAGGCAGGGTTTGGCACCTTTTTCTTTCTGCAGCAGGAATGCAGTTCTCGAGTCTTAGGTCTTCTTTGTTACAGGCTTCTTGTGTCCTGAGAATATGATACTGCATTTAGTGGGTATTTATGGGAGTTCCTAGTAGTGACCAATGGATCATCTACCTTAGGGTGGCTACACCCACTGTGTGACCACTTCCTGTGAGCAGAGGTCACTTCCCTATCCCTGATTGGCTAATTCCCTACCATGCAAGATGGAAGAAAATGAAATGGAGGGGTCACCTTGTATGCAACACCTTAGCGGTGGTGCACGCTGGGGGTGACCACTCCTCCTGTCCTTTGTGCATTTTCCCATCATTGCTCCTGCCAAATGTGGGAGTTTACAGTAGGGTTGGCCATCTGATGCTAGCATCAGGGCTGAGGGTTGAGTTTCAAGGGTGGCAAGCTGTTTGAAGCTTCCAGACAGGGCTGTGCACATTCTTGGGGGAGGTGTAACACATCTGCCCAGGAAGGGCTTTGTTTTCTCAACCCAGAGAGCAGAGGCTCTCACCCCAGGATTCCAGAATCTTGATCGGTGTTGGCAGGCTGGTTGTGACTGGCCAGCAACCATGCCAGGGCTATATAGCTTTTATAGGGGTCACCTCTAAGGTGGCCCCTAAATACCATTCACAATAAATCCAATACTGGTACAAGTTTTAATTTATTGTTCTGAGTTGTTTGATACCAAGCAACCCTGGGTTCATAGTGGCCATCATGTAGCTGTGAAACTCATACTGACCAGTGACCAGCACAGTCATTTAGAATGGCTGCTCTGTTCACTTACTATGTCCCAGGTTTGGCAAGGACACAGTAGGGGCATATTGCTCATGCACCTATGCCCACACGTGCATTATAGTTCACCCTGCCTTAGGGCTGGAAGGCCTGCCAGAGGGGGTGGCTTACCTATATTGCATGCAGTGTGTAGTGGAAAGGTCGTCACACAGGCTGTGTGCCATGTAAGTTTTGCATTTTGGGATTGCACCAGGACACTGAGCTTGCAATGGAAGTGCTGGGTGCACTTGGATGCATAGTATTTGAGAGTGGCAGAATCTATGCTGCTTCCCTCGGGGCTCTACCCTTAATACTCCAGGCCCTAGGTACCAAAGTACCATTTGCTAGGGACGTTTAGTGGCAGCTAAAGGTGTTGCCAATTGTGACAAGATTTTTAGACATTTCGGGGGAAGAGCATTGGGGACCTGCTTAGCACTCCAGTCCAAGCTGCATTCAGAAACCATGCAAAAGGTGAGGGAGGGTGCTGCAACAAAGGTCAGTTTCCCAAACCTACTTCTAGTCAAATTTGGACAAGCATGTGTTGGAACGGGTTAACATGCAGGCAAAATTCAAAAGAAAAGACAAAAGTAATTCTGAAAAACCATCTATATCGGGCTTTGTTAGTCTAACTGGAAAAAAAAATAGTCAGGTGTCAGAATGCTAACTAAAAAAATGCAGGTCATGGGAAAATAGCATTTGCAATAGAATATACCTCTCCTAGGGGCAGCATTCAATTCAGTTTTGTCAGCAAAGCATGTAGATCACCAGCAAGTCCATTAGAAGCACCATCAGGAGAAATGTGCAGAACACACAAGGGAAACAATCCAAGGGGTAAGGATCCAACGAAGACTCTAAGGGGAACTGACTGAACCTTACGAAGTCCTTCCCTAATTAAATATTCTCCAAACCGCTTGATTGGTCCCTTCGATGAGTTGACATCATGCAAAAGGGGCAACATCCAATTTGCAACATGAAAGAAAATTCTCAGGTTTGGTCCAGTGTCATCTCCTCTTTCTGTGTGAATCCAATAATTTAATATAATTTGGTACATCACTTGATACAATATGAGTTTTTCTCAGGATGTAGGACGATTTCAACATTTTACATGAGAAAGTTCCATTTAACAGTGGCAACTGCTTTAGCTTTAGTTCACAGGCCTCAATGTTCCAGAATCAAGGTCATTGGGAAACAAGTCCTAGACTATGTTAAAGTATAACATTAGATATGAGGGAGAAATGCATTTATTTTTATGTGCATGTGACTTTAAACTAATAAATCACATTAAACATTATAAATCAAATTTGTTTCACAACTAACCGTTACTCTTAAGTATAAAATATATTTCAACATGTTTTAATCTTGTTTGCACATTGTAAATTTTGGTAGTAAATTTTGGTAGTCACATTGGTGTCCACCACAAAATAAAATGTGAGTACCTTTGAAATACATGTCAGTGCAGCTATTCTCTACGTTAAGCTTTTTAAAATGTGAAAACTGCTGATGTCTGGGTCACTAAAAGCAATACTAAATTTTTACTTTTTTTTAACAGATTTTATTGTTTTTTCAATTCAACAACATCCAACTATCAGAGATGGCACAGTGTCTGTATACATACATCTTAAGTCACTGAACATTTTTTGATAAGTTCTTCATGGCGTGCGCTGTCATTATATAGTCACAAAGCATGTGAGTCATGTCGGAAGAAGCATATAACATTTTCTCTCATGCCCCTCTTAGTATGTCTAGTCTCAGTATACGTATGCATGAGGGAAACATTCATATGTATATTTCTCCTATCAATGGACTAGGATACAATAAAACTCTGTGCCATTCAACTCTAAACTACCCCTCGTGCCCTCGCCACCCACCTGTCCTCAACCCTGTACCATGGTTTCTTAATGCACCTAAGCTTGTGTTGCATCATGGTGTTTCTCAGATTGCTCAAGTTTAAAGGTCCCGTACAAGTTCTGGTCTATATTCTGCTTATTTCCTACTTTAAGGAGAGTGTTGCTTCATGTTGTGTATGGTGTTGTATGTACAGTCTATTCTATGTTGGAAGTCCTAATTTCTTCCAGCAATGTTGTGACAATGTGCACCCATGCATTTGTTAATTCCGAGGATCCGCTTCCCCGATCAAGCTCCCTTTTCAGCACTAAGCTTTCATACTCTGCCCATCGCCTTAGTTCCCTCTTCCAACTTTGGAAGTTGGGACCCGCCGGACTCTTCCAGTTTTTTGTCAATTCTCTTTCGGCTAGTATGTATGCAAGATCCTGGAATTTGCTAGTTGCCCTATTCTTGGGAGTATATGGGAACCAGTGCAGCAAACATTGGGCTGGTGTGCACATGGCTTTTTGCTCAATGATTTCCGCTACGTATGCGGTCACTGTGTTCCAGTAAGTGGTCAAGTGGGGGCAGGACCACAGCCTGTGTATACATTTTGCTGCTTCTTCACCACATCTGGGACACTTCGCATCCATCACATGTAAATGCTCACTGAGTCTTTTCGAGGTAAGATATGCCCTATATATGACATAATAATGTATAAGTTGAAACCTAGCGTTTCTGGAGACCTCCGGTGCTCTCTCTAAGATCTGGTCCCAGGCCCCCTCTGGTATTAGAGTCCCCATGTCTATCTCCTATTTATGTCATAGATCGTCTAGGGGGCGCATCGCTCCTGTGCGGATCACTCTATATAGGCCAGAAATGGCTTTTTGCATGCCATCGGAGGTCATTAGGTAGGTGCTGGGCCCATGAGGGTGGGGCTCGACATTTCGCATGTGCCAATGGGCATCAATAGTGCGTATTAGCGCTCAATGCATCAGGAAGTGGCCTTGTGGCAAATCATGGTCCTGCCTAAAATCTTCGATCGGTAATAGGTTACCCTCACGATAAAGGTCCCCCATCTGTAAGGCCCCCGCCTCCTCCCAGGTCGCCAGTCTCCTGCTCGAGGTAGCCACTGAAGCCATGTCATTGGTATCTCAGGACCCGAGTCTCCGGAGCGAGTGCCTGCTCCGACCCAGTGAGATTAAAGAGCAGGCCCGCCAATACTGAAACGGGGGGCCGATGTGTCCCCATCTACTGCTCCTGTCCTGCCCTCTGCCATCCACTGAGTCAGCCAGTGCAGCTGGGCTGCTAGGTAGTAAGCCTCAAAGTCTGGGACGGCTAACCCCCCTCCGCTCGAGGTTGCTTCAAAGTGGTTAGGGCCACTTTGCTTCTCCCATCTACCCATGTGAACGCCGTGAGTAAGGAGTCAAGTTCCTGGAAAAGCATTGCCGGGACCCAGACCGGCAATACCGCAAAATATTATAAGAGCCTTGGCAGCGCCCCCATCTAATGAGCGCTATTCGTCTAGCTACAGAGAGTGGGAGTGACCCCCAGAAGCCCACGCTGGTTTTCAGTGCCCTCATGGCACCCCCTATATTACCCTCCATGATGTCCGCCCTAGTGTGATAAATCCTGATGCCCAGATAAGACATGCATTGGGGTTCCCACGCTACATTCCCTAGCCCTTCAGGTGGACCACGGACCGCCAATATCGGGAACAAGTATGATTTCTGCCAGTTTGCCTGTAGGCCTGTCAAGCGCCCAAACTCGGTCAGGAGTGCTCGGGCTCCCATGAGGTCCGGCCCAGTGTCTTGTAAATAAAGAGGAGGTCAACTGCATAAAACGCTATCTTGTGACGCCAGACACCCTGCATCAGTCCCTGATACCAATTGGCGGCTCTAGCCTGGGCAGCCAAAGGTTCCATTGCCAAGGCAAATAATAATGGTGAGAGTGGGCAACCCTGCCTGGTGCCCCTTTCTACAGAGTATTGCTCAGAAATTGTGACCCCTGTTCTAACCCGGGCCTTTGGCTCTGTGTATAATAGTTTCGTCCATTTGATAAAGCCCTCTCCTAGGCCCATGCGAGCAAGAACTGCGTATAAGTAATCCTACTTTAAGCTGTCAAACACTTTTTCTATGTCTACTGCCAGTATAGTTGCAGTAACTACAAGTGGGGTAACAGTATCTATAATATAATGTGGATAGCTTGTCGGATATTCTGGGCAGTATTCCTGGTGGAAATGAAACCCGCTTGGTCAGTGTGGACCAATCGGGTCATGTATGGGAGCAATCTTGTTGCTCGTATTCAGCTTAGGATCTTATAGTCCGAATTCAGCATAGATAGGGTCCTGTATGCTCTGCTATCGTAAGGTGGTTTACCAGGTTTTAGTAAAGGGATTATTAGGGCTTCCTTTGTGGAATATGGGAGGTGTTCAGTTTCACATGCCTTATTAAATAATTGCGCTAGTTTAGGGGTCAGTTCCTGTGTATATGTGAAGTAAAACTCTATTGGCAGTCCGTCTGTGCCTGGGGTTTTCCCCCTCTGCAGGCCTTTGATGGCATCTTTGATTTCTGAGACCTCTATTTCACTTCCCAGCACAGCACTCTCCTCCTCACTGAGGCCTCTGTGCGGTAGGTGTCCTAGGAATGCCTATATATCATTCCCCTCCCCGTGTGGAACACTGGTATATAATGCAGTGTAATATTCGAGAAAGTGATGGTTAATTTCGTCTTGCCGGAATAGTCTGTTCCCTAGAGGGGTATTGATCTCTAATATGGGGGTCCCGCGTTTCGTGGGGTTGGCCAACCATGCCAAGAATGCTCCCGCCTTATCCCTCTCCGCATGTGCACTCACCATGTAGTTTTTATAATCAAAGCATCTAAGTCTTTCAGTGTGTGCTGCGACTCTCCCTCTGGCCTCGCTCACTTCTCCTCGCAGCTCAGGGTGTTCTGGGCTTAATTTTTCCTTTGTTCGCAACTCTTTCTCAGCTGCCTCTATCTCTCGTAGCAATGTCTGATGCAGTGATGCACTGTCCCCTGACCACAGCCTTGATTGTTTCCCACAATATCTGGGGGGAAGTAGCCGTTGCCTCATTATATTCCAAATAGTGTTTAATGTGTTTCCTTATTTGAGTCCGGTACGCAGGGCCTTCAAGGGAATCAGGCTTTAAGCGCCAGGTAGGTATGCTTGTGTTCATTTTTTCCCAGGTTAGAGAAAGTAGGATAGGGTTGTGGTCTGATATTGTTCTTCCCCGGTACTCTGCCTCTCTAACCTGAGTCTGTACTTCAGGCATGCATAAAAAGGTGTCCAGTTGCACATGTAAGTCGTGTACTGCTGAATAGAAGGAGTATTCCCTGGTGCTTGGGTTAAGGTGTTTCCAGGAACCTAGTAGGTGCCATTCTGCCTGCCAGTCCTGGAGTTTTTTAGCTATAGTGTTCACTGGTGATTCCCTCAGCGGGGGTGGGACCTATCTAGTTCAGGGTTGGCCACACAATTAAAATCTCCCCCCCAATCAGTGCCGCCTGGAGCTGGTGGTGGGCCAGTGCATGCGAGAGGTGGTCCAGGAACGTGCTTTGATATGTGTTTGCTGCGTATATATTTATTAACACAATATCTTATCCCCCTAACCGGCCAGTGACCACCACAAATCACCCATTAGGATCTATTAGTGTGCTAGTCATTTGGAACGGTACTCCGCTCTTATCCAAATTAGGGTGCCCCGCGCATATGCTGAGTAGGTTGTGTAATACGCCTGGCCCCTCCATCTTCTCTGCAGCGCCAAACCTTCTGCTGCTGTCAAGTGTGTCTCTTGTAACATTACTATGTGAGCCCCTCTCCTCTGCAGATAGGAGTATACCTTATAACATTTAGCCATACTATGCATGCCCTTTATATTCCAGGAGATCACTTTGTAATTTCTTAGATCACCCATGAGCCAATAGTTCTGTTGTTTCTCTGTACGTCCTCCCCCATGTAGACTCATATTATCATTGTTTACTTCCTTAGTTAGTAGTCTGGCGAGGTAGCAGGCGGGATTCTTAATAACTGTAAACATTAACTTCCCCAACTCCCTTCCCTCAGGACAGGTGTCAAAACAGCCCCCCCATCCAAACTTTTACCAACTGAAATCAGTACTTAATGGGTGGGTGAGAGTACTTCTCCAGCCACGTGGAGCCCGCAGCACCAGTTCCTCCCCGTCACTGTTCCTGAAGCCTCAGCGACGCATCTCACGTCAGGTCCCGGAATCACTGCGGGAGCTGAGCCCAATGTGATCACATCAAATCTCGGCCATGGTATCAAATTATATCTTCAGATGTTCCCAGTGTCACCATCGGTAGGTCCACGCTTAGTGCTGCAGAGCTCTCAGATCCCACATCAGAGTCTGATCCTCGCATTTCTCTTGTTGTCACCTTTGAGCGTGGGCTAGCTTCTCCCCCGCTTAATGATGCTACGGCTGCTGTGGCACGCTGTCTCTTCTCCTGAGCTTCTTCCGAGGTGGGTGCCGCCACTCTATACCGCGATCGTCGGTATCGCTGTTGTCTGCTCCTGGGCCTGGGTCTGCGAGATGCTCTTGCGTCTGTGGGGCCTTCCCGCCCATCTAACCACTCCCTCGTCTCTTGTAGTGTACGGAAGAATTTTGCCCCTCGTCCCTCCGCTACCCTCAGCGTAGAGGGGAAAAGCATGGTGTACGGGAGGTTTAATCATCGCAATTGTTTCTTGATTTCTAAGAAAGTTGCTCTTTGCTTTTGTACCTCACGAGAGAAGTCAGGGAAAATTCGGACTGTGTTGTTCTCCACTCTCAGTTCCCCTCCTTTTTGAGGCCTGTGTGGTCCTTGCAGTGTAGCAGCAGGGCCACCACCGGTCGCGGCGTTGCCCCAGTGGGGGGAGGGCGCACCGGCACCCTATGTGCCCTCTCGAAGGAAAAGAATCACGGCAGGCCCTCAGGTGCCACCTCGGGTCTAATCCAGTTCTCGAGATACTCTGTTAAGTCTTTGAGCTCAACTTTCTCGGCTAGCCCTACGATACGAATGTTATTTCTTCTTGATCTATTCTCGGCGTCCTCAGTGCGGGCCATTAACGTCTCTACTTGTTTCTCAAGGGTAGTCATCTGATCTCCCGTTGCTGTCACTTCCAGTTTGAGCTCGTCCATACTTTGTTCTGCTGTCATAACTCTTTCTGCCAGGCATCTTTGGTCCTCTCTCAAGAGGCCCAGATCGGTAGCAAGTGTGTCAATTTTAGATTCCAGGATTTCCCTAGAGGACCTGATGGCCTGCAATATGTCTCCCAGTGAGGGCCCCCCCCACTTGGACATCAAGCAGTGTTGTCTACACCATGTTTGTACGGGAGGAGGTGGGACAGTCTTGTTGAGTGCCAGGGACTCCTGTTGTGTCCTTTGTCTAGCTGGTTTTGCCCATTGTGTAGTGATTCCCCAGCGTTCCGCCACAGTCCTGACTATTCATGTGGCAAGGTCCATTAGTCAGGTTTCGTTCCCCTCTTTCCAGGCTCCGCTGCGCCGTGCCTGAGATCCAGGATGGGCCTACACCCAGCACACAATCCCCTGCACCCTCAGCTCAATCAGGCACAGGGGAAGGGGTTCACCAATGACCTTGCCGCGGCCCGCTGTCTGTCTCTTGCAGCCAGGCCGCTCACAGTCTCTTTACTGTGGTGGTGGGGGGGATCGCCTCTTACCTCGTTCCCTCCACTGGTTCCGGGTGGTCGAGGTCTTCTCTGGAGGCCCGGCCAATTCAGTCCTCGCGCCTGCTTCATGTCCCTTCAGTCGAGGGCGCCCATCCCTGCCGAAGGGGGGCAGGGGCCACCAGCAGTTTTTCCTCTGGTGTGACGCGACCCTGGGGCGCTGGGTTGCCCCCTCTGCAACCGTCTGCGTAGGTGAGAACTACAATAAGTTGATTTTGAAAACAATCAGGTAGACCTCTTCAAACCCTGAGTCATCTCCTCACTCCTCCATAGAAGCCAGACTAAACCTATAATGTTCATTAAGAGGTTAGTGGCACAGAAGCATCCTAGTCATTAGCAGTCAACCCTATTATCATGCCCTTTGTACAAAGGCACTTTCTTTTATCTCTAGCACAGGCAGAACTTGCTGCAGGTTTATCTCCTTGAGATAATCAAACGTATCTTCAATGTAGGGGATGAAAGCATCCCAATAAATCATGCAACTCTGGAAAATAAACAAACATTTTACTTTCCATATCTTGAAATGTAAAACATCTATCTTTAGATGCTTTTGTTTGAAACAAAATGATCTAAATGCTGTAAATGTTATGTTAACCATTGTCACCCAGGCCTAGATATGATGTTAAACTTTTTGCATACATGTGTTTTAAGGTTTTGGATATCCTGCTTCTGTTATTGCACATCTTTTTTTCAGTTCAAAGAGATTTCATTGGATTTTTGGGAAACAATAAATCATCACAGTACATCTTGATGACAGTATAAGATCTGTGTGTAAATAAGTTTACGGGTATACACCAATTGACACACATATCGTACTCCTCTGGAGCTACAAATAAAGAGTATAAGTAAATATCAGTAAACAGTAAGGCACTTTACAGAAACTGTAACAAATATTTCATAGCACTGTCTGTATTGACATAGTGTCACATAGGTTCTTTCTATCCTAATGAGGCTACTGGATTTGGGTGACAGGATCACATGGATGGTGGGTACTAAGTATAATTCCACACCACATGATGCCTGTTGGCCTAATCCAGGTTCTCTGGCTAACTAGCAGCGCCTCATCTCTGGCCAAGATGATTATGGCAACCGGGCGCATGGCAAGAAGATTCCTCAGAGGAATCGTGGTCAATCGGATCCCATCCCTTTCTCTCAGTTACCAAAAGTACAGGCAAAGACAACAGAGGCAGAATATAGTTCAGTAAGTATTTATTGAAGTAACTGCATCTTAGATAAAAAGACATGTATTGCAATAACTAGGATGATAAAACACAATAAAAGCACACAGGTGGCGAACAGAGTAAAACACAAGAATAGTCCTACCATACTGTCACCAGGAGTGATGTATTTGTTTCTCCTACCTAGACTATGGCCCTCATTACAACCTCAGCGGTCTTCTCTGAAGACCGCCCAAGAAGCGGGCGCCAGAATACCACCAGTGCTGGTGGTATTCTGGCTCCCTATTTCGACTTTTCCGCTGGGCCAGCGGACGGTAACAGTGTTACAGGGCGGTGTTACGATCCGCTGGCTGAGCAGAAAAGTCACCTCAACATTGCTGCCGGCTTGTAATAGAGCCGGCGGCAATGCTGATGTGCAGCGGGTGCAGTAGCACCCGTCGCGCATTTCACTGCCCGGAATTTGGGCAATGAAATGCGCGATGTGGCTATGCCTGGGGGCCCCTGCACTGCCCATGCCAAGCGCATGGGCAGTGCAGGGGCCCCCAGGGGCACCCCTAGTCCCCCTTACCACCAGCCTTTCCATGTTGGTGTTTACCACCATGGCCAGGCTGGCGGTCGGGGACTCATGATCCCACCGCTGCCCTGGGGATTATGACCGCCAGGCGAAAGCCTGGCAGTATAGTAGAGGGGCCGGCTGTATGGCCGTGGCTATTGCGCCACGGTCATATTAGCTGGCGGAACACCACCAGCCTATTTATTTTTTTGTTTAAACATTTTATTGGTTTTAGTTACATATATTAGTACAAACATTGTAACTTGTCTAACACTCCCCTCAAGCAGAGTAGTAGAATCCAATGTTCTGTAGGCATGATAGTTCCAGCATACATATTTATTTTCTATCTTTGGGCTTTGTACTGATTGGGCACTGATTCGCCGTTACCATTTACACTTGTTCACTGGTTCATCATTATCTTGGAAAACAGGTAAGTGTTGCATTGTAATTTAGTGGTTTGTTAATCGCTTATTAGTATGTGCACTTCTACTTGAGGGGATCTACCCTCCGTCCTCCCTCCCACCTTTTTCAACTGGCCGTCTAGTGCTTGGCTAATATAGTGTGTTGGTTAATGCATGTGTGAGCTAGACCTCTTATGAGGAATTTGTAGGTGTAATTTTACTGTAAGATGTGGCTTAGGTACGTCCAGAAGTGTGTTTCATTCTAGTCTATAGGTTATGTGAAGTTTCGGGGGATGGATGTGCCTATTCGCTAATGGCTTCTTTTAGGAGTCAGGGGGTCTGTCATTCTTTTATTAGCTGCTCCCATTCATCCACTAAGGTGCTCCAAGCTTCCGCTCTGTCAGTTGGGCCCTGACCCCTCCGAGCCTCTCTGTGCCTAATTGTTTCTTCAGCTTTGGACCACTTAAGAACTTCCCTTGCCCATATTTGTGATCTGGGCCCTGACATTGCTTTCAATGTGATTGCTATCTCTCTTTTAGCTAATACAAGGGCCAGATCTTGGAATTGATTAGTGTATTTTTGCTGAGGCTGACGTCGATAGTTTCCTAGAAGGCAGTAGCCGGGGTCCTCCGGCACGTTGCGGCCAATGTGGTCAGATAGCAACCGTGTTATTTTGTGCCAGTAGGCTCGGGCGGTTGGGCAGGTCCAAAACATGTGTATGAATTTGGCCCCTTCCTCTTTGCATCTGGGGCAGCAAGCCTCCAAGGCCCCGAAATGTCTCTTTATTCTGCCTGGTGTGAGATATGCTTGATGCAAGACATATGTGTTTATCAATTTAAAGCGGGCATTTCTAGAAGCTCTTGTGGTCCAGGCTAGGATTTGCTCCCATGTGTTGTCTTCTAATGTTTCTCCTAGGTCTACCTCCCATTTTAATTTAAGATCCGATAGTGGTCTGGTCCCGTTTGCATGAATTTTTCTGTATAGAGTTGTTACTTCTCTGGTTGTTCCTGTCGCACTAACTAGGTATTGCACCACTGTAGATGTGGGGGGTTTGGTGTTTCCCATACGCCAGTGTTTTCTGATTGTGTTTGTGATTGCTCTGTGTACTAAGAAACCTACTGATGGCAGTCGGTATCTATCGCAAAACTCTGTGAATGATAATAAAGAGTCTGCCTCATATAGTGTGCCTAGTGTTGTGGCTCCAGCGTCCCCCATCTTGTGATCGCTGTCCAATTTCCAGTATGTGGGAATGTTAATAAACATCGTAGTGGTATTTCAGGTGAGTAGGGTCTTGGACATTGTGTTTTGCGCAGATATCTCCTCCCGCATCTATGGATGACCTCCAGGGCCTGAAAACCGCCAGGCCTCGGGCCAGTGAGGTTCAACACAACCCCTGCTAGCTCGTTTGATTCAGGAGTGAAAGGTAGGATTTCACTCTCGGGTGTCGTACGGGCAGCCATCCACCTAGTCAACCACTGAAGCTGACCAGCTAGGTAATAGTCTTCGAAGTCTGGAACAGCCAGGCCCCCCTCCTTAGTTGTCCTGGGCATTACTGTTGGCGAAAGTCTGCGTCTACCCACTCCCCATATGAATCCTGTGAGAATAGAGTTCAGGGCGTTGAAAAAACTGCTCAGAATAATCACTAGGAGGGTGACGAAGAAATAAAGCAGCCTAGGAAGAGTTATCATCTTTAATAATGCTATTCTGCCTGCTACCAAAATAGGTAGTGTTGCCCAGAACCCCATGGAACCTTTGATACTCCATAATGCTCGCTCAATATTACCCTCATAGAGGTTCTGTGAGTTATGATAAATATGGACCCCTAAGTATTTGAGGCACCTTGGTTCCCATTGTAATTCTCCCATGTCCGGGGGAGGATGTCTTCCCTCTTTAAGTGGAAAGAGGTTGGATTTCGCCCAGTTCACCCTGAGGCTTGATAGGTCTCCAAATTGATTGGGCTCCTTGCCGATCCTCCTCCATATCCCTGAGGAAGAATAGAAGATTGCCTGCAAACAGTGCAATATGATGGGAGTGATCTGCTATGGAGATACCTCTATAGTCTCTGCCCTCTCTAGAGGCGCAGGCCAGCGGTTCAATCGCCAGTGCGAATAGCAAGGGCGAGAGGGGACAGCCCTGTCTGGTACCTCTCGCCACTTCATAACTATCTGACATTGTGGTGCCCGTACGTACTCTAGCTTTCGGGTTGAGATACAAGAGTTTCGTCCATGCAATAAATTGGGTGCCCAGTCCTAATCTACTAAGGACCTCGTAGAGATACCGCCATTCCAAGCTGTCGAATGCTTTTTCAAAGTCGATGGCTAGCACTGCTGCCTTGTCTTTATCAAATCCATCGTTATTCATTAGAGCTATGAGGCAGCGTATATTGTGTGCTGTTTGACACCCTGGTATAAAGCCGGCTTGGTCAGAATGTATGATTTGGGGCATATGGTGCATGAGTCGAGTTGCTAGTATTTTACTTAGTATCTTATAGTCTGTGGTTAACATTGACAGTGGTCTGTAAGATGCTACTACTGTAGGGTCTTTCCCTGGTTTCAGTAATGGTATAATCAGTGCTTCTTGTGCAGAAGATGGGAAAGATTGGGTTTCAGCCGCTAAGTTATATACTGTTACCAACTTGGGTCCTAGTTTAGAGAAAAAAGGTGAATAAAATTCTATTGGTAACCCGTCTGGGCCTGGCGTTTTATTTCGTGCCATAGAGGTTACTGCAGCCTTCACCTCCTCTAGTGTAATTGGTGCTCCCAGGTCCTTCGCGTTTAACACGGATAACCTGGGGAGTGGCAGACAGAATAAGAAACTCTGAATTTCTGGTACTGAGGGGTGTACTTTGCTGGAGTATAGGTCTGTGTAAAATTTCCCAAATTCTTTGTTAATGGCCTTCTGTGAGGTCACCCGAGATCTCCCAGGTATGGCGAGTTCTACTATTACTGAGCTTCTCTTATCAGGGTTCGCAAGCCATGCCAGGAGAGTGCTTGCCCAGACTCCCTCTGCGTGCGTTCTAGTAAAGTAAGCTTTGTAGTCATAGCAGCGTAATCGATCGATTGCTGCCATTGTTTTTTCACGTTCTACAGTGAGGGAGTCTCTCTTGCCTGGGGCTCTGGGGCATTGTCGCTCTAATTCCCTTTGGCTGCGCTCTGCTTTCTCTACATCCTGTAGTAGGGTTTGTCTCACTCCAGAGGCCACAGATAGACACTTCCCTCTGAGGACCACCTTGAATGCATCCCACTCGATTAGCTTGGAGGAGGCTGAGTCCTCGTTTGTCTCAAAATAAGCATTGATCGCTTCACCAATGGCAGGTTTAAATGCTTCATCCTCTAGCATGGGAGGCTGCAGCCGCCAGGTGGGTATGGGTGCATTTGTCCGGGACCAGTTCAGGGTAACCATGAGTGGGTTATGATCAGATATTGTTCGAGCTAGATATTCGCTCATCTGCACTGCCCTATGCATGTCTGGCAAGGTTCGGAAGGTATCCAGCCTGACGTGTAGGTCGTGCATATGTGAGTAATATGAGTATTCTCGGTCTTGAGTGTTTTGTGCTCACCAAATGTCTTTCAGGCCCCAGTTAGTTTGCCAGGACCGGTATGCGCTTGCAGTTCGTATTGTTGGTGATGTGAGGAGGGGGTGTGTGATCTTTCTAGTGCTGTGTCTGCTATACAATTGAAGTCTCCTCCCAATATTATCGCACCCAAAAGATATACTGCTAATCTTGTGGATAGGGTAGCCAGGAACTCTCCCTGGTTCGGGTTGGGGCCATATATGCTTCCTAGTGTTACCTCTTTGCCATCTATTTTTCCTGTAATTACTGTGTATCTCCCCAGTGGATCGTTAAGCGCTGACAGATGTTGATATGGGATTCCTGCTTTTATCCATATCAGTGTGCCTCTGGAAAACGCTGAATAGGCTGCGTCACTCTTCAAGCGAGCGGGAGCCCCGGGAATCTGGGCCCATCTTGGCCACACTATTCTTCGATGAAGAGGGAAACGCTTATGGATGTTGCCTCCAGTGTATTGTTAGATTCATGTTCGTAGGTGTGATTCTC
The DNA here is from genome assembly GCF_031143425.1 of Pleurodeles waltl. NCBI lineage: Eukaryota > Metazoa > Chordata > Amphibia > Caudata > Salamandridae > Pleurodeles > Pleurodeles waltl. The sequence goes on along the minus strand of NC_090448.1, from coordinate 499,449,133 downwards.
TGTTCCCACTGGGGCTTTTTGTTGCACAGTTTGTCTTGCAGTTTAGCCTTCGCAATCTGACGTGTATTGTTTAGATGATCTCGTCTGCAGTACCCGGGGTGATCACAGGCAGTAATATACTCGATTGCGTGGAAGTTGCTGTCCCACTGTCAGAGTCCGAGTGTTCATCTTCTTTCTGTGGGCTCTGGGGTGGGGAGGTTCCCGGCCTCCCGGTTGCCCCGCCGATTCTAGCTGCTGCTTCCATCGCCTGTCTCCTTTCATTGAGCGCCTCGTCCATGGTGAGGGGGTCACATCTGTAGGTCGACTGATGCCTGGTTGGTCTTGGTCGTTGTCGTTTTACTCTGTGTTGCGAGTTCGCATTCGTTCTGGATTTTGGTCTGGACTCCAGCCATGCCCAGGTTTCTTCTGGCGTTGAAAATAATTCTGTGCCCGATGAGGCGACCACGCTGAGTCTGGCAGGGAATTGCATTGAATAAGGGATCTCCAGTTCGCGCAGTTTGAATTTCACTGAGTAATAGTTCACTCTATGTCTTTGTACTTCCCTGGAGAAGTCGGGGAAGATGGAGACCCTGCTGTTTCCTACAGTTTATTTTCCTTTCTGTCGTGCCTGTCTCAATATGTGGTCTCTATCTCTGAAATGGAGCAGTCTCGCAATCACCGGTCTTGGGGGCGTACCCTGGTGGTGGCTGCCTGCCAGGTACTCTGTGTGCTCTTTCCAGGGCAAAAAATGTGGATAGACCCTCCGGGGCTACCTCTGTTCTTAGGCAATTTTCCAGAAAATCCACCATATGTGTCCCTTCACTTTTTTCTGGGATCCCTATGATCCTAATGTTGTTGCGCCTTGCCCTGTTTTCTGCGTCTTCTGCTCTGTCTTCAAGTGACTTAAGGCGATTATCAATATGATTAAGTCTGTTACTCAATAGTGTTAGTGTTGGGAGTGCTTTCGCTATTTCTCTTTCTGCGGTGCATACCCTCTCAGCTAGTTTTTTGTGGTCATCTCTCAAAAGTCCCAAGTCTATACTCAGCGTATCTATTTTGACTTCTAACGCTGTTCAGGATGCCGCTATTGCTTGTACTACATCTTGCAGAGTTGGCTCATCGGGGTCCACTTGCAGTGGGCTTTGTGTTGCAGGATTCAGTACCTCTGATCGTGTTCTGAAATGTGGAGGGGCTCCCATGTCGCAGTCCCTTTTTTCCCCATCTGTATGGAGTACGATCCTGAGGTCCCACCAACACGTAGTAGGCGCAATTAAGTTCCTCTAATTCCTCGTGTCAGGTGGAGCGAGGAGGGATTCCCTTATGTTTTTCAATTCCCAAGCTATTTGTGGGGCTCCTCTGTGACCTCAGTTTTCCTTTCAGATCTCGTGTACTGGTCTTGATTTTTCCCCTCTCTCTCTCTCTCTCTCTCTCTCTCTCTCTCTCTCTCTCGTGTGGTGTCTTTTATGTAGATGGTAGGGCCCATCTGTCTTCGGGCATTGCGCCCCAAGTTTACTTCGTTTGATGTCAATGATTGGTGGCAGTTTCTGTATTGGGTCTCAGCTTTTCGCTCTTTACTTTGTTGTTTATTCTTCCCCCTTCTTCTATTCTCTGGATATTTGTCAGAGGAAATAGTCTTTTTATGGAGCCTTGCGCCTGTATCAGTGCAATATATATATAGGACAGTCTCAGCACTTATCAGATGCCTTTGTCTTGAGTGTACTATATGGGGTCTCAAGCTCAAGCTACCCCTTTCCACAGCGCTCCCAGCCTCTGGGGGCTCTACGCCATTTCTCGAATGTTGTCTTCCCCAACTGGTTCGCGAGGCCGCACACTCACGCGCCCGTTAATGGTCCTGGGCCAAGCCCAGTATTCTACTGCCGCAGAGCGCTATGGACTGACCCGAGGTCACCGGTTCCTCTGCTCAAGCCGCCCCCAATGAGCCCCGCACTCTCGGGCCGCCGCGCCCTCTGTCACCGGGCATCAGCGCCAGGAATTCCTGTCTCCGCTTTGGTGGGTTGATATCATCTGGTTAGGAGCGCTAAGCGGCCGGGTTCCTCACGGCTCCCCTTGGTAAGTGTTCTCTTCCCCGGGGTTACACTTGCACGCCTCCCGGCTCTCTACACTGCTCTTTGAGGTTACCGTTCATTTCTCTGGTGTCTTTGTGCCCGGGGACCCACCTTCTGTACCAGTCTGCTGACTGGATCTCGATCGCTGTGTTCCGAGTCAATCAGCGCGCCGTCGCCAGGTCCCCTCCGCTACTGCCTCGCAGCAGTGTCCCCGGGTGGGAAGAGCCATGTCCCAGGCGCCCAACGTTGGTCTCGAGGGCCGCCGGCGGCCGCCATTTTGTGAGCGCCGTTGGGTTTCTTAATAGGAGTACTTTCTGGGTCAGTTCTGTTCTGAAAATCGCCGCCGACACAAGCTCTCCGCTTCCAGAGGGGGTGATCACTCGCTGCCCCCAAAATACTATTTCAGGATGGGTTATTACGGTGTGGTTATGGCCTCGGGTCTCGGAACTCCTGATTTCTGCAGCCTACGCCATGTTGGTCTTGGCCACGCCCCAACACCGCCTGCCTGTTGGCGGTGTTACTGCCAGCTTACCGCCGGCTGCCAGGATCGTAATGAGGCCCTATGTCCGAGTACAGCGTTATAAGCCTAATATGCCCTTTGGGTTTCCCCCAAGGGAGTACATCATCCCTCATACCTGGAGGAAGAAGCCTGTGGTCTAGAAAGACACCGTCCCCATGTGTATCAGGGGTCTGGCCGTCTAGGCAGGTAGCTGCAGCAAAGCGGTCAGCAATCAGCATGCAGTTGTGGTCATCTGGCTGAAATCTCCCTTTAAAGTGTCTGGGACAAAGGGGTGTTTTTATAATAAAATAGCTAACATTCTAAGAAATAGTCCCCATGTATCAGTGTGTATTTTCTGTGAATGTTGGAGACACAGCATATCGCATTTGTCTGCAACCCTGTAGCCTTGGAGAAAGCCCAAAGCTAAATAAATGTCTTACTAAGAACGTAATGCTTTCCTAGGCAAAAGTACACTGAGATAATGAAAATAAAACAGCACCGCAAATGTTGCTATTGCTAGGAAAATAAAACAATGCTGAATAAAATATAACAGGGCTAAAGTGCACAGCGGCAGGCCTAGTTAAAATAAAGCAATGTGTCTAAAACATGGCTAAAATAGCTATACAATAGTTAAGACCCAAAGGAATCAAAACAGTAAGTACAATTGAGTAACTAACATTCCAATAACTATACAGAAGAGGAGAATACAAGAAGGGCAATTAAAAGACAATGCCGTAGGCAATACAGGGATAGAGATAAGCTAGAAAAAGAAAGGAGAAGAAGAAGAGGGATACAACTGTGGCACATGCTAACATGTATATAAAGATAAAAGTAATGTAAGCCACTTCATAGTTCACAGGCTGTAGCACGGGGAATGCAAGTATAAAAAATTTTAGGAGGTTTGGTTTTTTGAAGATAGGTATCAACAGAACCCCATAATGTCCTAGGGGAGAAATAGCATGACATTTTTAGAAGCACTCATTATCTGCACTTCTAACAAACAATAGCCATTCTCATCATGTTTGATATATTTTGGAAGAGCTCTTCCATTCAGAGAGGATAGGTTTTGTGCCTATGGCGAGCATCAAATCAATCCGCAAACATTCTGTTGGAGTAATAGATTTTCCTTGGGAAAATGCATAAATCGCTAAAATGGTAGTAACTGAGTCAATAATTAATTGTGTATTACGTCTTGAATCTGTTGCCATACCAAAGAACACATGTCTAATATCGCTGGGTGCAAGGTTGCACTTCAAACACTGACTTGTATCAGAAAGCCCTAATTTATGGAGCTTCTCAAGTATCCAGTATACACTGTGAAACATCCACCACCCCACCTTTAAAGATAGAGTTCCAAATGGTTGACCAGACACTTGTTGGAATATTCAATTTAGATTGGAATCTATTGATTGTATTCTAAGAGTGTATAGTTTTCTTTGTCAATCGAAGGTAAGGTTTCTCCAAGACATGATATACTCTTGATGCAGTATGTCCTAATTTGGTGACATTGTCTTTAAAAAGTTGTCAATCATGGTAATGTAGAGCACCCAATTTTATATTTGCCAATTGGCATTTCAAAATGGTATAAAAGCCTGTATTCACAAGATTATATTTAGCCTGCAAGGTAGCAAAAGAAAGAGGACTAGTCTAATCTCCTAAATCGTGTCATCCCATCCAGCCCTTAACTAGTGGTAGTACAGTATGGAGAGGAAGCGGTGATCTTATAGCTCTTTCTCTGGGTAACCAAATAGGTGAGTATGTGTCTGAGATTTAAACCACCAAGATGCTTGTCTGTCTAAAAAAGCTAACTTGTACCTATTATAGTCCAGGAATTTAACACCTCTATCTGTTTTACGATGTCTAAGTTTAAGTAACGATATTCTAGGTTTCTTCTGTTTCAATAGGAAGTCAATTAATAGGTTATCCAGATTTTTTAAGAAACTAGAATGGATTTTAAAAGAAAGCATAGCCATCAGAAAAATAAGTCTAGGGTTTCTCATCATTTTAATTGTTCTAATCTACCCCACCAAGTGATACATTTTGGGAATCATTGTGTGGGAGGTTCCTTGACTACAGTGATTGTTTTATTTTCATTCAATGTTAAGGTCTCTATCAGGTCTCGCCCAAACCAGATTCCCAGATATTTTACTGATTTGTTTTGCCATTTAAGGACAAAACCTTGGATTGAAGAGGGCAACCAATGTACATTTAGAGTAAAACCTCAATCCCGTCTTTATTGAGAGAATAGCCTGAAACCTTCACATAATCATCACACACTTTTAAAAGGTGGGGAACGGAGTGATCAGCCTTATCAGTAAGCTGCCACCATTTGTGTCCTGGAGGAGAAGGGGATGTCTGCAATCTCATTGTTGGTGCCCAGAGAATGAAGAAGGGGTTCAATAGCTAGCAAGAATAGAAGTGGTAACAAGGGACAATCCTCTCCAGTTCCTTGATTAAGTGAGAAGGATTGAATATACGCCCATTTACTCTGACTGATGCTATTGGGTTAAAATACAGTGCAGCGCCATGCTAATGAAGTTTTCTCCTAATCCAGACTTCTATAGAGTGCTCTCAGTAAAGACCACAATACCTTATTGAAGGCCTTCTCTGCATATAGAACAATGACAGCAGCCGGAGAATCAAGTAGTTTAGCCTTTTCTATAGAATTACACAGTATCTTGATATTATCACTCCCTAATCTTCCTTTAAGGATGTTGGATTGCAATGGGTGATTAGTTGATTAAGCATTGTCTCTAATCTCTAATCTGGAGAAAGCACCTTGGCATATATTTTGCAGTTGACATTTATAGGGGTTAAGGGTCAGTAGATGTTCACATCTAATAAGTCCTTCCCATTTTTTGGGATCACAGCTATTGTAGTACTAGATGCAGACCTCTAATTGTACCTATTGTTGAGAATTAATGAAAACGTTGTGTAGAGGATTTACTATTGAGTATGAAATGTTTCATAGAGTTTGCAGTTTAATCCATCAGGTTCCGGTGCTTTCCCTTGTTGTAAACCTTTAATTTCTAGAAGTATTTCCTCCTGTGATATGGGCTTGTTAAATTGGTACTGCACCTCTTCTGACAGGGACAGAAGATGGAGGTTGGCTAGAAAATGTACACAAGTTTCAACGTCGACTGCATGATCTGGTGTATAGAGCGTTTTGTAGAATCTCTGGAAAGCATCTAAGATATCAAAAGAAGATGTGCCATTGAGTTTGGGGTTATTCCTTATGGAGGGTATTGCCAGTTTGTTATTGGTACATTTTAAGAAATTGGCTAAATAATGGCCTGCCTTATTTTTGTCAATCATTGTGCCCTTATGCTCAGAACTGTATTATATTTGTATTTGAGAAGAGTAATATGGTTAGCGATTCCTTCTTCAATATGGCATACAGGAAAGCCTGTTTGGAGCATTCTAGCAGAATAGATGTCATTGCCTATGATGGAAGTGGTCAGAAGTAGAAAAGGAGGAGAGATTGAGGCGCGCAGCACAAACTCCAAGAAGAGGCCATTCAGGAATTGCAGGAGAAGAAGGAGCGAAAGACTACGAAGGATGCAGAGAAGAAGGCGTGTTGAGATGCCAACAGAGAGCGCAAACCCAAAGAGAAAGAGAGAAGGACATGGAGCAGGGAAGAAGCTGGAGGACCCTGAGCCAGCACTGAACCAGAGAAAGTGAGAAGCCGGGAGGTCTGCAGGACTGCCAGAGATTAAAGGCCAAATACTCCAGAATGCCACAGCTCCAAGCCCGAGTCGTGACCACAGACAAGTCCTGCGTTGCGGTTTGTTTTGTCGGAGGTGGGAAAACAGAAGCTTACAGGAGAGTTAAACGCTAGAAGGAGTCAGTGGAAGGAGAGCAGGTTAGGTAAAGAAGAAACCACTCTATCACAGTTTTTCTTATTTGGTGCACAAATTCACTTTTGTGCTGGTGGTGGTAGCAACAGTTGAGAAGGACTGAGTCTCAGTGAGCCTATTTGTGTGTTTATATCAGAGGTTTTTAATTTTAGCCTCTATGAGCCAGATTTATCATGGTTTTGCTTTGCCCTTGTGCCACGCAAGGGGGCACAAAGGTGACACAAAACCTAAGTCAGATTTATCAAGTCACACAAGGCCATGTTGCAAGTCCCTGAGTGACTTGATTAATGTGGAGTAATAGAAGGCAGCACAAATCGCTGCCTTGCGTTACTCTGCACCAGGGAGGCATTACATGGGTAGAGTGAAGATGTTTCCACACATCCACCCATGTATTTTGGTGCATTCCCAGATTTAAGATTAGTGGTAGACCTGGGAATGCATCAAAATTCTTCACCTCCCCAGGGAAGGCCTAAAAAGGAAAATATGCTTATTTCTCCTTCATTTTCCTCTTTCTACTCCTGCTGCATTCTGCAGCACACACAGAAAGAGGCAAATGCCTCACTGGATTGTTTTTGAGCAGGAAGGTGCCCGTTCCTGCACAAAAACAAACCTGTATGTAACACAGGCACCCTTGCTACATGGAACAAGGGTGCCTGCACTGGCACTAGGCTGATAATTGTGTGGCAGCCAAGACAGAGAACAGGAATGTGCCATATTTTGACAGATATGGAGAGTTCCTGCCCTTTCCCTTTCAGGCAGTGCAACGCAGCTCAGCTTAGAAAGGTGGCCTGCTTTATTGTGCTGAGTCAACGTTTGATAACTCTGGCCCAAGATGTAATAGACGCAGATTGCCCTTGTTTTTGGAAACCATTAAATTGATCATATTACCTCTGATATGGGGTTTAAACGAGGCTTCCCAGAAACGTTTGGGTGGTGCATTTGTTCTGCTATGTTTTTTTATACAGTGTTATGGCATTCTGTATGATGTGCTTCATGTCCTCACTGTCCACAATAATATTATTCATTCTCCATTGTCTGACCATCGGTGTAGAAGCTGTGAGGTTCAAGTCTCGGGAGATACACGCATGGTCTGATATCACAATAGCTTCTATTGTAGTAGATGTGGCTTGTAGGAGAATGCAACTTTGTATCATTAAGTAGCCAATCCTGAAATAAGAATCGTGTGGTTTAGAGTTACAGGTATATTCACTGCCAGTAGAAGTGTGAACCCTCCATATATCTATAAAATGGTGTGCCTTGCAAAAGTTAAGAAGCTGAGCATGCGATCTATTCACTATGTATTTCACACTGGATAGACAGTCAGGGGTCCCATCCATTGGTACCTTGAAATACTCTTCCAGTATGATGCCCAAGTGTTGTAGAAGATCGGAGTTAGTTTTATTCATGTCTGACCAGAAATCCGGATTGTCATTATTTGGTGCATAAAAGTTAATTGTGAAGAATTCAGTATTTTCTACATGATAACCCATCAACCTAATTTATCCTGTTTTTGGAAGGAAGCAGTTACATTGCATTTATTAGATATTAATGTAATGACCCTATTTTTCTTTTGGTGTGCCAGTGAGGCAAACCACTCATTGATCCATGGATGCTTAACCTTTAGTGTTTTGTTTGCACTCTGAAATCTGAAGGGTCTCGATAATGTAGTAATGCAAATATTGTGGGAAGGTTTTGACTGGTGGAGCTGGTAGGTATAAATCTCACCAGGTCCGGTAGCACGAGATTAGGTGAAAGGGGCTGTAGTCTGGTCACCACCAGCTTGGCTAAAATTTTGGTGTCAATGTTATTGAGAGATAGGGGGCGGTAAGAATCACATTGCTCTGGAGGCTTATCAGGTTTCAATGAGGTGTGCCTCCCTAAATGTAGGGGTTTGGCCTCTATACTTGGTAGGCCTCCTCAAACATTGCCTGCAAATGGGGCGAGAGCAGGTCTGCATATTCTTTATAAAATTCGATAGGGAGACCGTCCAGTCCCAGAGTTTTGTCATTGGGCTGGGCAGGGACCGTATGGCTTCTCTAATGTCCTCTACAGTGAAAGATTGGGTGAGGTATTCTCTCTGGCCGGGAGAAAGCAAACCCAGAGTGACATCCTCCAGATATTGGGTCACTTAATCAGTGCTTGCTGCCGGACTAGCTTTATATAGGTCAGCATAAAAGTCAGAAAATGCTTTTAGAATAGATAGCGAATCAAAACAGAGTTCTCCATCCGATCTTGTCCACATGTGAAGTGAGAGTGTGCTCTAGTGTTTTTTAGCTTAATTGCCAGTGCTAGGCCTGGTATCCTGCCCTCACCATATGCTATGGCTGTGTGTCTGCAGGAGAGCGGTCACACATCCTGTTCTGCCATCTCGTTATACTCTGTTACCAATTCCCAGATAGCCGACAAAGTGGCAAGATTCAGGTGTCTTTCATAAGCACGTTCTAGGTCGTGGAGTTTCCCCTCTGCCCTATGCATCTGTGCCCGTATATATTTCAGGATTCCCACCTGTGCTCCTATGCAGACCCCGCAGATTGTGGCCTTAAAAGCCTCCCACAGCATACTTGCACTTCCCACAGATTCTTTATTAAGTAGAAAATACTCCACTATAGCCCCTTAAATGGTTTTTCGAAATGCAGCGTCTAGCAGGACGATCTGCTATGTCATAATATGGTGAGCGGGTGATGTCTTCCGCCAGCCTGAAGATGGCAACCTCCGTTGTCAGTGGACAGACTGCCCTGGCAGTTCGGGTGGTACATTGGCTGTCTATGGGAGGGATCACCGCCATGGTCATAATTTGGCGGTCTTCAGAACCAGCCTGGCGATGGACCTACTGCCATCACTGGCGTGGCGGTCATCTGACTGCCAATGGTCACAATGAGGGCCTTAGTCTATAAGCTAATGTCTAGGTGTTTATTCGGGCAGATGTGCATCCTTAGTCATGCACAATACCAAGAAATCCTTGGCCCAAAGTCTCATGAAATGTTCTGAAAGCACCAATAGTTATGCCTGTTTAAGGACTTGGTTCAAGTCTTTGTGCTTTTCCTTCACACAGCACTTCTTGCACTCATCCGCAGAAGATCAAGCAGCATTTCTTGCACTGGCACATGGCAGGATAAAATGGACTGAGAGCCCGACAAGTGATCAGAACGTCTTTCACCCTCGCACAAGCATGCGGTAAGATGTGGCACTTAGCTTGTCAGAAAGGCGTCAGAAAGGAGTTTTTGATGAGTCGCAGGAGAGTGGATGTTCTCAGTGGGTGAATAAACGGAAATTTCTCTCAGGAACTCAAACTTCAAAGGTGACCATCTACTAGTGGAAAGACAATTGCTGAGGGGTTGCGGTCGGACAGCATGGCTTTTTATGCCTTCAGAAAAGTGCACATGGCTGCCCAAACACTTGTTTGCCCCTCAGACGTGGGGACATGCTGGGAACTGTAATTTCAAGAAGAAGTGATTCCTCTGTTACAAGCATTCATCTCTCACACAATCATTCTCTCTTAATTCGTACAATGTGTTTTTGATTTTTTTATTTTATTTGCAGGAAAGGACAAAAACAATCACAAGAGGTTTTACCTCTTCCTGTGTGTGCATAAAGATATTTATCCCCGTAAAGTCATTCTTACGCCAACCCTGAGATGGCATAGGAATCTGATGCATTCCCAGAACACTCCAAGCAACACCAATGTAATGCCCCTTTCACTCAGGGTTATGTGTGAAAAGGGCCCATATTTACAAGGCCATGAAAACCAAGCAAGGTAGCTTTGCATGGCCTTGTAAATATGGGCTGGCACACTGCATTACCATGCATCAAAAAAAATAATGCTCCGGTGGTGCAGTGCGCCGCTAGGGCCTCGTAAATGAGGTCCTTATCTACAAAACAGGATTAGAATCCACGCGCAAAATGCAGGTGTGTGCGCCAAAGATTTGGTGAAACCTTGTGTGAATCAGGGCAGTGCATAACACCTATGACGTCTATGAACATGTAAAAATAGGAGAATAAAGGGCTATATGAGTATTAACCTCATTCCGGCGCGAATGAGCACAAATTGAGCACTTGAGCATTTGCATACCCGGTGTTATTGCAAATTTGCAGGTGCGCAATCTATGCTAATCACACAATAAATTGTGCATGCTGTTGCCTGATTCTACAAGTGCAAACAACGCAACTGTATAATTTGCATCATTGATTCCTGCAATTTTCCCCAGCAAAGTGCATGCCAATGATGATAGGGCATGGTATGAAAGTAAAGAATTCTAAAGAGAGACAGGCTAAAAATTGACATTAAAATACATCCCTATTAACCAGTGCAACATAGTTTGCCCACATCTTTACCTGACCCTGTTTTCTAGCTCTGCCACTCTTTCATTCAGTTCCCGGTTGCCTCTCTTAAAAGTTTCCAGACCCGGCTGTAAGTGAGCTTTGACACTGCTGGCTGACACCGCAATTTCCTCTAGTTCCTTCATCCGATCTTTAAGGGACTGAATATGAGAGGCCTGTCTTGCATTATTTTCCTTGTAGGTTTCCAACTGAGATTTAATCTCCAGGAATGAAAGATCCTTTGAGGACATCCGGTTTTGAAGATCTTCTACCTAAATAAAACATAAAATGCACACCAGCATTTATCTAATTTATCTTCATGTGTGGAAAAGTTCTACCCAATTTATTGTTGAAAACTGCAAAATGTACTAACTGTATTACTGAGCAAGGCATGTTGCTTGCTTTGTAGGAACACAACAGAGGCCAAAGAAAAACATTGAAAAAAGAATACAAAGAATAGGCTGGAAAGTTAATTGTATAACTAGTCAATAGTTTTTGTGTTGTTTTCCACACCTATAAATCCCTCAGATTTAGTAAAGCGACTAACACTATTGTTTACCCTGTTTCTAAACTCTGCCAATTTTATGAGCAATAGGACGCTTAAATTAGATGGCAGGAAGCACACCGGATGCTCCGCCCTTTTTCTCACTGACCCACTCAGAGCTTTAGTTATTAGATCGGCTGCAGACAGTTTTTTGTAGTTCATCAATTCTTCAAACAAGCATTGGCAAAGCTACTAGGTCTGGCTTTAACATGCTAACCACACTAACACAGACGTTGATAAATGCTGTTTGCATATTTAGTATGTAAAATGATGTTTAGGATGTTATAGTAGTGCTTAATTTGTGCTCGTGTATGACAGTGGCTTTATTTGCGAGGATTGGGACATCTTGTGCAGCAGAAAGGAATCAAGGGCGCAAATGGACTGAAAAGTTAGACAATATGAGAGTGGCACAAATGTTTTGTGGAAGTAGTACGGGAATTGAATGGGGGAGAGAGGATATAATAAATATAGACAGCAGAACAGCAGGATGCACGGAGGTCAAGCAGATTGAAGAGAGACTGTAGAAAGGTGAAATTGCACATATGAGGTTGTGGAGGGCAGCGAGAGTCACTGAGGTGAAAGACTGGAGAAGCAAGAAAGAGTATGCAAAGAAGAGTCAGGAAGGGATAGAGGTAAGCGATTAAAAAGGTGAAAAACTGAGGAGAGAAGTTGAGATAAAAGAGGATAACAATTGAGATCAGAGATGTGAGGAGACATAAGAGAGAGATGTGAGGAGACTGAGAGAGGGGGGACATTGAAAAGGTGAGAGGGATGTTTATCTAAGGGACGGAGGATGTGGCGGCTGGGTGCCCTGAAGATGACTGGAGAAGGAGGTGAAAAACTGAATTGAGGGAAAGGAGCTGAACAAAAACGCAAGACTTAGAGATGGATTTTAATGTGAAATCATCAAAACATTGGCAGAGGTGCTAAGGCTGGGGAAGAATCTACCGGAGTAATTTCATCCTTATGTGTTTTCCAGATGTAACACTCTCTCCACAAATCAGAGGCCTTTTTGTTACCATCACCTCTAATACAGCCACCATCAAGGCTTGCCCCTGTTCCTAAAGGTGAATGAAGAGAAATCTTGGGTGGCTCTGATTTTCATATCAGGTCTCCTTGCCTCGGTTGTTGTTGCACCTCTTGTCAGAGCATGTAATCCAACATATGCCTACTCTCTTTATTCAGCCTAACAGATGTATTTCACCAACTTATTAAATGAAAGGATAAAAATTAAAAGTTATGTGTGTGAAGTCGCAGTGCAAACATGACAATTTATTTCGACTTTCTAAAACAGCCGTTTGACTAGTCATGATGTGCATGTTAAGATCATACAGTGCTTTGTTTTGTGCCAAAGAAGAACACTAGGGTGCAGATTTACTAACATATGATGCAAAGTCACACGGCAAGGCAGCTGGCTGCGCTGGCTCAAGTTGAGATGGCAAGGATGCGCCATATCACTAAGATGTGGCGCATTCCTGCTCTCTCTTTGTGCTGGCGCACTAGTGGAGGGCAAGCACCTATGCAGGCACCCTTGTGTCTTGGTGCAAGGGAACCTGCGTTGCAGGCAGGATTGTTTTTATGCAGAAAATTACATATTTCTGCATAAAGACAATCCACTGAGTCCTTCTATATGTGCTGCAGAATGCAATACACTTAGCAAGTGGAAAAAACAAGGAGAAATAAACATATGTTTCCTCCTGACGTCTCTCTTTGGGAAGGCATAACATTATGACACATTAACAGGTTTATTAGTGTTAGAAAATCTGGGACTGCACTGAAAAACGTTGGTGGCTGCATGGGAACACCCAACTTGCACTGCCTTGCGTTTCTCCAGATTTACTATGCTACGAAGAGCCATACAAGGTGGCTCTGCCTAGCATAATAAATCTCACTTAAGGGCTTTTGTTGCCCTTGTGAGGCGTAAGGGCAAAGCAAGCCCACAGTAAATCTGGGCGTAAGTGAAATAGTAAAGGAGTAAAGGAAGTTTTCTGTAGTGAAGGAAGAACATGGAAACTATAAAAACAACTCTTTCATTGTTCTTGGATAAAAATAGCCTAAAACATGCATGTTTTTCTTTGTATTCCATGGGTAAGTTTACTTATATTTTACACACATTTCCAGTTCATATTGATGACATCTTGAAATTGTATTCATATAGAAGCTATGAGTGTGACTGGGGCAAATTGTACATGGCAAGTAAAGAAGAATTTAAGGTGTATAAGAGGAAGTGAGGTAAACATATTTTGCAATACATGGTTGAAATGTGGGTGAACACGTACATACACTCGCCGATTAGTGTCCTACAAGTGCCTTGTACACCTGAATAGCTGCTTATCATGAAAGGACTTTTCAAAAACTTTCGGGATACTTAGGTGTGCTGCAGGAGGAAAGGAATAAAATTGTAAGATGCAGGCTTCAGGTAGGTCTGACCATTGTGCCACCTGGATCTTTCCCCAGTAGGTTGAAGGCTAAGCAGCTGCTTTTAAAACAAGATGGGCCTTTATTACCCAACCATACCACAATGACCACATTCTAATCCCCGCCTCCAGTTGATTGGGGCTCACTTCACATTTTTGCCAGTGCTGATATTGGTTTCCAGTGTGTCCTGGCAACTTTTAATAATTATACAACAGCCAACACATATCTGGCAATTTCATATTCATTACCAAAGGCAGATTTTTGGAAAATAGGGCAAAAGAAATGACAGTATTTTACACATATCACAAATTGTATGTTTTTGTGGCAAAACGAGTTCGATGCACGTTTAAGTGCCCCACTCCTAACTTTAGTTTATTAGCAACCATCTTGGGGTTGCATATAAAGCTTGGTTAGCATTCTAATCTTTGCCTGCACACCCCTACATCAGGAATGGCCATAGAGCAGATGCACAGCAGACACTTACAGGATGTGCACGGTGGCACACCTGTCTGTGCCCGTCTGCGTGTGTCCACTCCCAAACAGGCTTAGGGGCCAGGGGCCCTGTCACTTTTAGGTCAGACTTAATAGCATTCTCTGCTAAACAGTTGAGAGCACTTCAGCCCACCTGCTCAGAAGCCTGTTGAGCTTCATTCCATCCATTTGAGTGCACAAATCTGTACTACCTGTCATTTTTCACTTAATTCATAAGATAACGTGGTGCAACCTATTACAGACAGTGCTGCCACTGCAAACACTTCAGAAAGTAGAGAGACTGTTACCACATGCTCTAGGCTTGGAACCAAATTCCGCTTCTGCAGCCTTAATGTTTGATCACTATATAGTCATCAGCAATACTTATTTCACATTATGGTGGACCACGCTCCCAATGCCATGTTTCTTACAGACACATGGCTCCACGAGGCCTCTATGCCCGATATCATTGTGGCCTTACCACAAGACTGCTCCATGGTGAGGAGGGATAGACCTAGTAAACTAGGAGAGGTATTGCCATAGTATTTAAAAATAAATACTAATGCAATATTTAGGAATTGTTGATACCGGCCTGCGAAGCTGTGTTCTCGCTGGAACTCACACCCAAATTCACTTTTTCCGGAGCATTAATATATCGACCTCCAGGATACAGAGGCAACTGGTGCATGTTGCTGCCTAACCTTCCCTCCCTACCTCATTCTCAGATCTGCCAATTTTATATTATTAGCAGATCTGATTATCCACTTAGAGGACAGCCATTGCAGCCTTAGTCAGAACTTAATTGAGGATCTTAGGGCATTTAATTTAAACATTATTAATTCCACATCCACTCCAAAACAGGCCACTTTCTAGATCCAATCTTTTCCAATTTAAAACATCTGCTCACTGCCCCTCCTTCACCACTATTGTAGTCGGACCACTACTCAGCCCCTCTCTGCACCCTCCTTGGCTCCACCTAAAGGGAGAGAGAGAGACCATATCTGCAGACCAGGGCTTGGTCATGACTGGACATACTGGCCCTCAATTGCCAATTGGGAAGCCCAATGCCCAATTTAGCACACATTGGTGAGTTAGATCAGCCCAGTATTGATGATTGGTTGCAGACATTGTCGTGCCAACTAAACGTAGACATCCCGCCAGGACTCACTGACCTGCCCCCTGGTTTACAGAGGCACTCTCGGTAGAAAAAAACTAGATTTAAGGGCCTGGAAAGGGCCTGGAGGCACGGTTATGATCAGGATACCAAGTGCAAATACAAAATGGCACTGAAAAACTATCATAGTCTCTGCAAAGCCATGGGGGCCACTTTTTACTCAGACCAAATCACCTCAGCCAAAAACTGTCCAAAAACTCTCTTTAGGGTAGTCAAGGACCTCTCCAACCCTAACAACATCACATCAGCACCAATCCTGTCTTAGTCTTAGGGCGAGGAATTGGCATCTTTTTTTGTCAAAAAGTTACATGACATCCAATTTTCATTGATGGCTGGAGGGATGGTTGCCTCCCAGTCTAACATCAATTAGACATCTCCCATTTCCAAGGCCTCTACCATCTCAGTCACCACTTTTGCCCACCAGAAAATGAAGTCATGGGACATGGTGGGCCTACCTCTAGTCATGTCACGGGTACAATCCATAGGATCTGACTCCCCTATAGATCCTCTACCTCCAACCAATCTTAGCACCCTGGAGCCTAATATTTTGCTGCTTTTAGTGTGACTCCCTAATTCCTCCTTACAGAAGGAAATCATTCCACAGCCATGGAAGCATGCTATGGTTTTGCCCCCCTGAAGAAACATAAGTTGGATCCTTCCAATTGTTCCAACTACAGACCGATTTCTATGCTCCCTATTCTGTCTAGAATTATGGAAAAATATGTCAACAATCAACTCTCCATCTTCGTGGAGTCCCAAAACTCTCTGCATCTCTCAGTCAGGGTTCAGAGCAGGATATAGTACAGAATCCACCCTTCTAGGAGTCACAGAACATCTCAGGTGACTCCTGGATGAAAGCGAGATGGCAGCACTGATCCTACTTCACCTCAGCACTGTCTTCAACATGGTATCTCATGCCATGTTCTTGCAGAGATTAGTCAATCTAGGTCTCCAAGGAATGGTTTAGCCTGGATGGCATGCTATTTAAAGTATTGAACTTTCCAAGTCTCCTCAGCTGGTCCCCTGTCCATGCGTGATGCGCTTACCTCAGGGGTTCGCCAAAGCTCAGCCTTAAGCCCGACACTATTCAACATTTATGTCCACCCTTTGGCTGACCTGGTTGAAAGCTGCAGACTCACCATATTCTCCTATGTAGATGATACACAAATCATCTTTTCTCTGATATCCGCTCAGGTTCAAAATCCTAAAGCTCTGAACTCCTGTCTGAGTTTGATTGCCTGGTGGATGAATAACAACTCTCTTAAGCTTAAAAGAGACAAGACCAAGATACTGGTGCTAGGAAAGAACCTTTCCCTCTGGGGCCCACTGTACTGACCAGTAACCTTGGGTGTTCTTGCTGTTCTGGCTCATAAGATGAAGAACCTCTGCTTGATGCTAGATGGAAAGCTGCCCATGAGGCACCAGGTAGCAAATGTGGCCACTTCTTGCTGTGCCGTTCTGAAATGGCTGAAGAAAAGTCTCTGAATACTCCCATTATCAGACCAAAAGACAGCTATCCAGACACTTGTTTTTTTTCAAGACTGGACTATGGTAACGTTCTCTATCTGGGAGCAGATAAAGCCTCCTTGAGACAGCTGCAAATGGTCCAAATCTCGGGCACCAAGGTGCTCTACAGACACCCAAAAAGTGGATCAGCCTCCTCTCACCTCCGAGAGCTTCACTGGCTGAAGTTGGAGAAATGGATTCAATTCAAAGCCATGTGCTTTGTTTAGAGAGCAAGATCAGGAGTCTGCCCCCTGTATCTTCATGAAATGGTAAGACCATGTCAGTCGGCTTGCTCCATACGTTACTGTGATCTTTCCCAGAATTCCAAGAATTAAGTGGACATGCATGGGTGGCCGGTTCTTTGCATACCTGGAACCTAAGTTTTGGAATGCTCTATCGGAACATTTGAGAAGTTGTACCTCACTTACCACTATCAGAAAACAGAGGAAGACCTGGCTGTTTTGAGTCAGCACAATATGGTTAGAGTCTACCTGCCTCCAAAGCACTGGGAAACCCAATGTGGGTAGCTGAGTGCTGTAGAAGAATTTATAATAATAATAATAATATTTGTTCTTTTATAAAATAGTACTGGTCATACTGAGGATAAGAGTGGGGAGGGTTGAGAATCCTCACATACTCAAACCTGAAGCATTGGGCTTTTGCATCAAACTCAACGTGAGAAGAAAGAGTTGCATGAATATGCACAGATCCGGACATATCTGTGATATGGCTGCAGTAGTTTAAACTATATGGGCCTGCTTCAGGAGAGTGGTAGGTAAGGCTGACTGAATTTAGCAAATTACAGCCAATCTGTGTTAGGCTGACAGCCTGTTGTGTTCGGGACAACAAGGAGAAGTGATTGCAAGGAGGAAGAGTATGAAGTTGGCAATGTTAATTATTTTGTCCCGGTTGGAAGAAACAAATACTGCAGGTAAACTAAAAAGCTGTTTTAAGAATGAAGCTTGCTCAAGACCAATGACTGAGAAAGTAGAGGTGAAACAGCTTCATCTTAAACTCATTATTTTAAGGAGACTAAGGGCCACACTCATGGTGACAGTCAGACCACCGCACTCCAGGCAGACCGACCGCCACAAAGAACATAATTCCAGACAGGCTGACGGCAGTCTGAGTTGTACCCAGCCACGGAGGTTCTG
Organism: Pleurodeles waltl; assembly: GCF_031143425.1. Classification (NCBI taxonomy): domain Eukaryota; kingdom Metazoa; phylum Chordata; class Amphibia; order Caudata; family Salamandridae; genus Pleurodeles; species Pleurodeles waltl. The sequence goes on along the minus strand of NC_090448.1, from coordinate 499,431,148 downwards.
AACGCAGCGCCGCCTGGCTGATTACAACTCAGGGACCCCGCCATGGAAAGGCTGGCAGAAAGCCAGTGCTGGAGGCCACAGGGGGCATCTGCACTTCCTATCCACAAGGAGCCAAAACAAATATCGTAGCACTGTTTCCGCCTGTCAGCCCGGTGGGAAAGTGTAATCCAATGTTCCTGCTGGTCAGCCCAGTGGAAACCTTGCAATATACATGGGGAGGATGCACCCGGTATGACAGTAGCATCCTCCCTGCGGGTTTGGCTGTCGGTTCGTAATCAGGCCGTTAGGTAACAAGGACTGTGAGGCTCACCAAGAGTGAACAACACAAGGGGCAGAAGCTCCACATTGGTTGATACTGCCAAAGAATAGTCCAGAGAGGCAGGTGAAGGGGGTAATAGAAGAAGAAGAAGTCTGCAATGTATGTAATAAGGAGAGACTGTTACATCCTAGCAACTTTCTACCATATGATAGGCGTACAATTGAATTTTGCAGCGACTCATGACATTTGAACATTTAGCATACTCCATGGATACAGGCCTCAATTTGAAAAAAAATCTTTTCCAATAGACTACTCCAATATAGCTAACACCACCCCTAATCCTACTCTGAATTTAAATCTAAAGCAAGGTGGAAACCTAACCCTAAAACTAATGCTAAATCTTACCCCGATATAATCAGGATTTGCCCTAATTCAACTTTAACCATAACCCTAAACTTATCCCTAAATCTAATGCTAAGCCTAACCTAAATCATTGTAGTAACCCTAAATCTAATTCTAACCCAATCCCTAACTCTGAGCATAAGCCTAAACCTTACCCTAACCATAACACTAACCCTGGCCTTAAGCCTATTCCCAAACCTGAACTGAACGATAAATCCAAGCATGACCATAATACTAAGCCTAACCCGAAACTTTAGCTTACCTATAATCCTAACCAAGAGCGTAATGCTAAACTTTATACTGAACTTAGCCCTCACCATGAATCTAACTCTATCTATTTCCCTAAACAGAAATCTAACATTGCCCATTGCCCTAACACTAGCACTTAAACTACCCTCTCATGCTAACAGTATGGTATATAGATGATGTGAAATCATTTTATTTGGGCTACAACTTACAAAGGTGGGAATAAAAAGGTGTCATAATTATATGATGCAAGGGATGCATAGATTTACAGGATTATTTAAATATGAAGAAATAAGGGAAATATAAACACTAACATCCCTGCACATTAGATGCAGTTACATAATTATTGCATGGTCCATAATGAAGCACATAAGTTGGGAAACTATCATAATTGTCCTTTTTAAGTATGGAAGGAGTATTCTGTGATCATGTACTTGAGTCTGTGCTGTAAAGCACAACATTTCATTGCAATTCAAATGATGGCATTTGTAGAGTGCACAGCTACCTCCAAAGAAGCCGGCACTAGCGGAGAGCTCTAAAGAGAAGAGAAGCTGCTAGTCTAAATACCCATTAGACAGGTGTCATAAAGTGGGGTTTTGAAGCTATGTCTAAAAACAGATTCCAAGAGACTGCAAAGCAAGCTGAGTGACAATGCGTTTCACATTCTAAAGGCCAATTAAGTGAAGGATCTCCTGCCTCTTCTAGCTTTGTGAATGCAAGGAATTTGGAGCAGTTTGAGATTATTAGATTTGAGGGATCTGGATTGGAAGTAGGGCTTGAATCTTCTCCTCAAATAAAGAGGAGCTTTATGATTGTAGGCCCTGAAGGCAAAGGTGAGTGCCTTGAATTGGATCCTCTTGGTGACAGGAAGCCTGTGAAGATGCCAAAGGTGATGAGACACTGGTGAACCCGGGGAATCTATCAAGTTAAAGTGTGCAGAAGAGTTCTGGATTATTTGGAGCAGTTGGATTAGAAAAGCCAGGAGACCCAATTATGAAGTGTTGGCGTAATCCAGTTTGGCTGTAGCCAAGGCTTGTACAATCTTTTTCCAAGAATGCTCCAAAATAAGGTGGAGAATCCTTCTGAGAGTCCTAAGGGTAGCAAAGCAAGTTGAGGATAAAAACTTGAGTTGCGGCTCAAAAGTGAGATTGGAATTTAATTTTACCCCCAGGTTCCTAGCCATCAGTGCTTGGGTGAAGGGGAGCACCCCGTTCAAATGGCCACCCTAACCTAGCACCTAGAAAGCGCGTCATGCCAAATAAGAGGATCTTATATTTTTCAGAATTCAGTTTGAGGCAGCTTCCCTCCATCCATTCCACCACTGCCTTCAAGCATAGCGTGAAGAACCTTAGGGTTACTGCTGCATTTTCTTGGACAGCCACGAGGAGATGGGTGTCATCCGGATAGCAGACCACCCGCACCCCCTAGGACTCAACAAGTTTCACCAGTTTCCAAATGGTGGGGCTGGACGCAGAACCCTGGCGCATGCAGTGATCCGGTGGCTTGGATGAGGAGGTGAAAGGTGGAAAGAAGACTGCTTGAGAGCGATCTTTCAAAAATGTTTTAACCCAAAAAAGAGCCTGGTCTCTGATTCCAATCCTCTTGAGTAGATCTAGTAAGATGGCATGAGAAAACGTACCAAACGCTGAGGACAGACCCAAAAGCATGACCATCACTAGAGAGCTCTGGTTGAGATTTTCCTTTATGAATTATAAAACTTAGAGTAGGGCAGACTCAGTATTGTAACCCGTATGAAATCCCGATTGGGAGTCATGCAGAAGGAGGTTGGACTCTAGGAAGTGTGACAACTACTTGTTGTCCCTTTTCTTTAAAGGTTTAGTAACTGTGGGAAGAAGAGGAGTTGGCCTAAAGTTGAAGAGGACTTTTGGATCGTTTTTTTAGCAGAGGGAGCAATAGGGCTTGTTTCCAACTTGCAGGAACCAAATCCCAATTAAAGAGAATTATTCATCATATTGTTGAGGACAGAGTTAATCACATTGGTGGCAGGACCTAGAATAGCAAGCGGGCAAGGGTACAGAGGGGAACCAGATTTACACTTTGCCAGGTCTGATGCTGAGTCTTCCATGGAAATAGGGTCAATCTTTGTGAGAAGAAGACCTGACTGATAGAGGACTGAAGCCCCCAGACCAGGAGGGACCTGCACAGTGAATTGCTCATAAGAGTTTTGGATTTTCCTATAGAAGAAATCGGTAATATCTTGACATAGTTCCAACGAAGGAGAGAGAACATTTTCTTTAACAGTGGGAGAGACGAAGCCTTTAACAATTTTAAAACGTTCACAAGGTTAATTGACTGCCTCAGAAATGGAAGAAGCAGTAAAAGATTTCTGAGCACAAGTCTTTTGCATCAGGAGTTTTCCACCTTAAGTGCAACTGAAAACCATGGAACAGAAGGTTTAGATCTATTAGAAGTGTGGGCTTTTATGGGAGCAATTTTGTCCACTGCAGAGACCAGCAAACTATTGAAACTGGCAACGTCTGATTCCAAATCTCTTTTACAATTGGAGGGGGTGGACTGTAGTGTCTTCACAAAGAGTGATTTAGAACTTTTATGCAAGAATCTGGATGTTTTCCTGACTGGCCCTTGCACCTTGTGCGAGGCAGAGGAAAGAACACTGAAAGGGACCAAAAAATGGTTTGACCAGGAAAGCTTTAATGCAGGCTTAATCAGAACTGTGGAAGGGTTTGAGAGAATTAGATCAAGAGTGTGACCTGCTTTATGAGCTCCCCAATTGAAATCCCAAGTACCACAAAATGGGCATGCAGAGGGGACAATTGGCCAAATATACCCAATAGTAGTTGTAGAGGGTAGGCCAAAGCTACTAGGGGGCCACAGATAGGTGATCCAGATAGGGCAAAAGTAATACTAAAGGACAAACCTTGAACGTTATTGATATTCACTAATTTTAAGATGGTGCAGGGGAATGAGGAGGAGTGTATGATTGGAACCCCTCCACTACCCTACCATTTTTCTTCAACCAATCAATGTGTATGAAGCCAGAAGGGATAGCCAGGGCTATGTCAGCAGCTGACCAATCTTTGAGCTATGTTTCAGTTAGAAACATCAGGTCCCAGCGATTCTCAGTGAGAAGGCTAAAGATATGTAAGGCATATCTGGCTAGAGAACAACAATTAATGAGACAGACAGAAAAAGAAGGACCCAGAGTGGAGGAGGTCGCAGCATCTGAATCATTACAAGGGATTAAGTCACCATTCCTACCTGTGGACAGACTAGACTTAGCATAATTGTCTACAGAAAAAGCGCAACAGGGCATTGGCTCCCTCTCCCCCCCATCCACCAGCTCAGGTTCAATAACATGATTGCAGGAAACAATCCTGAGATTCAGCAGCTCAGCCCTGAAGGGAATATTATGGTCAGGTTTACCAGCAGCAAGGCTGATGCTGGCCAAGATTCAGACGCGGATGGGTGCAGATGGACATGGACCTGCCTTAGGCACGCCTGCTGCACATGTCCGCTGTGCATCCAGTGCATTAAGGACTTTTATTACAAGTAACAGAGCAAATTCAAAACACTGGAGCACAACCCAGGAAAATCGCACAAAACGTAAAGTGCAAAACTGGACGCTGCAGTGCAGATTTACTACTTTTTGCAATTCACAAACGTTTGCAGTGGTAGACCTGTAAAACTGTGCCAGGTGCAGATTTCAAGGCATAGAGGAGCAACTCGTCAACACCCTCAGCAACTCGCTAACCCAGACACAACAGATGCCAACACCTCAGCAAGCAACCTCCATCAATGGATCACCAATTGCGCCAACAGCCTAGCTAAACTCTGAATGACCACAGGGAAACACACCACCAAGAAAGCCAGCTGGTTCACCCCGCACTCCAAGAATCGAAGCGCACCAGCAGGAGACTGGAGAAGAAATGGATGAACAGCAAATCCCCGGAGGACCTTGTAGCCTTCAAATCCGCCACAAGATCCCACCATGGCATCATTAGATACACCTGGAAAACAGCCCTGCAGGACTACATCAACACAACCTCACACAAAAGAACTTTTCTACATCATCAAGGGATTGGCCAAATCCACAAGCTGAGGCCACTAACATCCCTCTATCCCAGTACCTCTGGACAGATTACCCACCTTCTTCGATCAGAAAATCAAGGATATCTACAACAGCTTCAGACCCCAAGACTCTCCGAACTCACCAACAACTCCCCAACCCAGATCCACCGAACCCCCACTGTCCCTGCACACTTGCTCCCCCCTCATGACAGATGAGACTTGTTCCATCATGAGCAGCATCCACTCTGGAGCCCCCACCAACCCTAGTCGCCACTACATCTTCAACAAGATCAGTCCCTCGATCGCACCCGAGCTCCACAAGACCATCAACTGCTCCCTAGAATCAGCCACCTTTGCTGAGCACTGGAAGCACACCGAGATCTGCCCGCTATTGAAGAAACCCACAGCCAACCCAGTGGACCGCAAGAACTACTGCCCTATCTGGTTGCTGCCTTTCCCAGCAAAGGTCGCCGAAAAAACAATCAACGCTCATCCCCGCCAACACATCGAGGACAACAACATCCTGGACAACTCCCAATCAGGATCCCGAATTACTCACAGCACCGAGACCGTCCTGCTCCCTGCCATAGATGACATCCACTCTTTACTCACCCGCGGCCAAACAGCAGCCCTCATCCTACTAGACCTATTGGCCACCTTCGATACAGTGTCCCACCACACCCTATGCTCCAGACTCCACACAGCAGGCATACGCGGCAAGGTCCTTTGATGGATACACTCCTTCCTAACAGGCAGAACGCAGAGAGTCAGGCTCATGCCACACCTGTCAGAATCTACAGAGATCAGCTGTGGAGTACCCCAACAATCTTCGTTGAGCCCCAGGTTGTTCAACATCTACATGGCCCCGCTCGCCCCAATCGTCAGGAACTACAGACTGTACATAGTCTCCTATGCTGATGACACCCACCTGATCATCAACCTGACTGAATACCCCTCAACAGCCAGGAAGAACTTCCAAGATTGGATGGAAATAGTCACGGCCTGGATGAACAAGATCTGCCTTTAGCTGAACTCAGACAAGACCGAGATCTTCATCCTGGGACCATCCTCCTCAGCCTAGGATGACTCCTGGAGGTCCTCAGTACTTGGCAGCCTCCCACCTCCACAGACCACACAAGCAACCTCGGCATTGTCCTCGACTCAGCGCTCACCATAGTAAGGCAGGTCAATTCTGTTGCCTCCACCTGCTTCCATGCCCTCCGACTCCTAAGGAAGATTTTTAGATAGATCCCTGGGGACTGCTGCAAAGCTGTGACACATGCCCTGATCACAAGCAAGCTCAACTATGGCAACGCCCTCTATGCCGGACCCATCAAGAAGTACCTGAGAAAACTACAACAAATCCAGAATGCCTCCACCAAACTTGTCTTGAACATCCCCTGCTGAGATCACATCACAGGACACCTGAGAGACCTCCACTGGATCCCCATCGCAAAGATGATCAATTTCAAACGACTGTACGACGAAACAACGACTGCAAAAAAAACTACTGCCTTAACAACGAGGTCGGAACACCGACCTGGTTGCTACTACTAATGATTTTACCACGAATGCCTTAACAACGATATTTCGTTGTAAAGGCATTCCTGATAAAATCATTAGCAATAGGCACCATTCACCCTACATCCCCCACCCCACCCCCCCAACCCCACCCCAAAACCTAAAAACCCCCTGACCCCCCACCCACTCCCCAAATCCAAAAACGCCCCACCCCCCCAAACCCACCCCAAAACCTAAAACCCCCTGACCCCCCACCCACTCCCCAAAACCAAAAACGCCCCAACCCCACCCTAAAACCTAAAACCCCCTGACCCCCCACCCACTCCCCAAAACCAAAAACGTCCCATCCCCCCAACCCCACCCCAAAACCTAAAACCCCCTGACCCCCCACCGCTCCCCAAAACCAAAAACACCCCACCCCAAAACCTAAAACCCCCTGACCCCCCACCCCCTCCCCAAAACCTAAACCCACACTTACCTTCGCCAAGTCCCTTCTTTGTACCTTAACCACGCATGTTCGTTGTTCAGAACATATGTAGTTAAGGCACAAAAAAACGAAGTCGTGGTTAAAAAAAGCGTTGTTGCGCTTTCGTTAACCACGACCTTCGGAAAAAAAAAGTCGTAAAAAAGGATGTTTCCCATTTCAAACTCCTGGTACACTCCTACAGGGCCCTCCACAACCTTGGACCCATCTACCTCAACCACTGCATCACCTGATACTCCCCTGCCAGTCCTCTCCGCTCCTCCCAGCAATCGCTCGCCACCGTACTCAGCGTAAAGAAGTCCTCAGCTGGAGGAAGATTGTTCACCTACCTTGCGATAACTTGTTGGAACACCTTACATCGCCACCTCACACAGTCGCCATCGCTACCTCAATTCAGGAAGGACCTCAAGACCTGGCTCTTCGACTGAACCCTGAGGACATACCCCACAGCACCTTGAGACCCTATGAGTGAGTAGCATGCTCTAAAAATGACTGATTGATTGATTGAAGCCATGTTACTGAGAATGTCAAGTGACAACGTCCATCAGCTCCTATTCTGCCTACAAAGGCTAAAACTACACACAGCGGAAGGGAGCCACTGCAAATAAACAGGTTTTCATTTTGCTGTGGTGGAAAAAAATTTGACTGTAGAGAAAGCCCTTGCTTTATATCCTCAGTAAATGTGGAAATAATTTGTTCCATTACCCATTCCGGAAAGGAGGTTACTCCAGGCTTTCGATGGAGTAAATCTCTAACAATTTCCAGGGTGGAAAAGGTCCGAAGAGAAGTTTGTGAATGGGCGTCCCAAACTTTCCGGAAATAACTCAGAATGCCCGCTTCCCACCTTTAGAGTTGCATTTACAACAGTAGTGTTCTCCGCACTCGTGTTGGCGAAATCTACAGTAATAAATATATTTACGTCACACTGAAATCCCTCTCTGAATTGCTCGCAAGTGTTTTATTGTGCTGACTCAACCGATACAGGCGTTTGGTTGTGTTTCCAAAAAAAGAATAAAAATTGACATGGTCAAAAAACTGTATTTTCCGCCATAAACTTACATATGTGGCCAACAATTCCTCTGCAAACTCGCTCCTAGTTACAATTAAAATTGTGAATGAAACAGGGCCTGACGGCAATCAACATTAAATCAAGTACTACTGAAAAAGAGTGAAAATGTAGGGCAGATGTAAGGGGGTATGAAGAGAAACGATTGTCATAAATGCAGTAGCGAAATATTGCTTCAGCTCTACCTATGTGTTTTCAGAATGCAGACAAAAACAAATACATGTTCCTTGTACCTATGCGTGATCGATGAATGCACAGCTCACACTAGTCACACATTTTAACTTCAGGAAAAAGGCCTGAGAAAACTACACATAAAATGAGAACTTTGTAGTAGACCTGAAAAAAATCAGTTCCTTACTACAGAGGGGTTAAAAATGACACACTATAGTCTAATGTCCAATACTTGAAATGTCTTATTAGGTTAGGTGGAATATAACTGCACTCTTCAAAACCAGTGGGAGAAAAAGACAAATTTGATTTTACTTGACATAGTAAAAGCACATTTGCTTTGTGACCATAAAAAGGTCAGGAACATTTTGCTATTGCAAGAAATTGCACCTATTACAGGCAGTGCTATCCCTATCTGTAAAAGCGACATGCAGCAGTTACTGTTTCTCAGGACTTGGACTTCCAACCACCGATTTTCTTGGAGACTCTCTCTAAAACATTTTCAATTGTAAAAAGAACATTAGGAAGACGATTTCAAAAACGTCATATTTCGTGAATGCCAAATACCACTCCTCTGTCCTAAAAAAATAATAGCCACTGAATTAATGCCCAACTGCTTTGTCAAAAGTTAAGAGAAATTATTTGTTCAACGTTTTTCACTATTTCTTATTACTGTATTTCATCTCTACTTTGACATTTTTTATTTACTTCTTTGTCTTTTTTCACGACCGAGCCCCTTCGCCCAGTAATTCTGTTTCCATTTTCCTTCTCCCTATTGTGTTCTTTTTTATGCATGTGCTTTTCCAATCTTCTTTGGTTTTTCGTGCTTAGACTGAATTCTCTCTCAAACTTTCAGTCGCCTTTCTAGAACTCTGCCCCCGCATCCCTTGTTTTTCTGCTTTACTTTTTCATATCACGTCATGTTATGTAACATTGTATTATTTCCTGAATCTTTGGCGCAAAAGTTGTAAACATTTGCTCTGCAGTTGTGGGGTTTTTCCACTAGAAGGTCGCGGTAAGGAGTGCGTAATACACCCACGATCAGTATGAGTTTTGAGTGCCCAAATTTTGATTTACAACTTTATAATTTCCCATGTCCCACACTTTTGTTTTTTCCTCTGTGTGCTTTCTTCATGCAATCTGAGCTTCAATCTTTACCAAGCAGACTCCTCAAGTTCACATAGAGAGCATTGGCTTGCTTACAATGGGTGTGGAAAGAGGTATCTGTGATTCCGCGAATAAACAATGCTGTAAGCTGTAAGTGAATAAAGCAATATACACGTCGATCAATTTTGTCCATCAATTTTGCTGTGTTTACCTCATTTAATTTGTCCTGGACATCTTTCATGATTGATCTTAGCATTGGCCACAGGGTAGGGAGAAGCTAATGGCCACTAACATTGGAGCTGAGACCTTTTGCCATGGGTGTCCTATGGTCCATTCTACTATGACTGTAAACTGGGCCAATTACAACTCTTTTCACATTTAACGGCTAGGGTAGTGCTTTCGAGCTGTCACAGACTATTCTGGGAGCTAGTGTGGGGGCAAGAACTCAAAACTCAAAAAGCAACCTACAGGTATACAAAAAGTATTGTCTAGATAATTGTTTGTCTTTTAGGCAGAAAAAGTACTATACCAACACAGAGTAGAATACTACACATTTCAAAGGTGCTTAACTTACAGGGTTATTTACCCCCTACAACATCTAATGAAATTTAGATATTCTTGTGGTTACCATTTTCTCCCCCCTTCTTTCTCTCCTGTGGCACAGGAAAAGATATGGGTAAGGGCATAGGCTAGGCACAGGCGCAGATAATTAGTGAGTGCCCCGAAGATTGGTCCATAGGTCAGATCAATTGCCTTTTGGCCCAACAAGGTTGTGCCAGCAAAGGTTAGCATTAGCAGCACCAGTTACCCAATGCTCACATTCAAACACAGTTTCTAAGTTCATGCTGACAAAGTACCATGCTACCCATTCAGCGTTGCCGGTGAGTTATATCTAAGTGTGGCTCATGTAATAAACATCTTCACACTGTTGAGCTTTAGCCCAAGGTGGGAGATTCATTAGTTTCCAGGCATGGATCAATGTGCTCAGCATGCTTGCCGGCAGTCATGCCTTCAGTCAAACCCAGGCGAATATTCCTATTTGGCAGGTATACCCTATGAGGCTGTTACAAAATGGAAGCTCGTTTTCTGCAATTACAGCTTTGGGGGCTGATGAGAACTAGGGTTTGCCCTTGGAAGTTGCAGGCCTAGCAACATGTGTAGGCTGATGGTGCTCATCTTTAGCAGAGTTTAGCTCATCTCTTGCAGGTGGGTGCTCGTCTTCGGATGTTGAGGATTTTGTGAATCACTCCCATAATGTTTATTATTATAACTGGCCAGTAAACAAGCCATAAATCAACAATGTATAAGCATTTCAATGGGAAATTGTGCCGGAGGAATAACCAATGGTTTCTGAAGATGTTACATAGTAAATTGTGGCTTGCTGTCAACAATTGAACACCATCAAATGCAAATGGAAAGAGAGAGTACGACAACAGTGGACGCGTGCTTGCTCTGACACAGTCAATAAGATGCATGCTCAATTATTACTGGCATGTCTCCCTGAGAGGAGGTTTTTTTGCACTTAGATACGCATATCTATAAACCTCATTTTTTGATTGCTTGTGGGCTTATACAAGGCCCAGTCCAAGCTTCCGAAAAAATGCAAGACATTAGAGCATTATTGGATTCTTATCATTTCTGTTGTTTGCAAAGAAAATGTATTTTGGTGTAATTACTGGAAATGATTGCCCTGCTGTTCTTAGTAATTGAAGTACCAGTTTTAACCAAGGTGATGACTGCAAGCTAATTACCAGAATACAAACAGCAACAAACATATCAGCTGAAAACACCCGTCCCTGGACCTAAAAAAGGTAGGTGGGGAGGGTCTATTCGTTCTCCAGTTATGCTCAATTTCCACACACAATAGAGTTTTCTAACTCTATGAAAGTGTGAACCGTGTTCTGATAAAAGTGATAAAATAGGGTCATTCTGCTCTAAGTTTTTCATCCAAACGTAGGATGTGAAAACATATCAAGGTCCCCACAGTGGGTACTTTCAGGTCAGTTGTCAAAATCTCTGGGAAGAAAATTATTGTTGTGCATGCATTTATCATAGAGGAAAATACATTCATAAAGAAACATATTCTCATCACAAGCAATAGACTTAATCTGTCAATCAATCTATGATCATAAGTGCTACCATGTGGATTTTTGTGATCATCTGACCATATTGCACAAAAGGCTCCCACCACTCACACATTCTTCCAAACTACCAAGCAGGCATTCTGTTGGAGTCTATCTACATATGGAGTGGAGTGATACTGTTGAATGCATACTGTGAAAAAGTGGATTATTAGTTGGGATGGAGGGTAGTCCACCACCCATAATATTGGCAGCAACCTTGATAGGTCTAATAAAGGTTTACCTCAAACCGTATAGGTACAGAACAGAGCAGAGAAGCATAACTTTGTAAAGCATTTAAAAGTACCAAAACAGTTAGCAAGTTGAAAACACAACACGATAAAATAGCAACTCAAATTTATAAAAAATAGCTAATATTTTAATGAAAATGATGATACCAAAACAAAAAAACAATAAAGGGACTGTTGGATAACGGCCCTCTCTGAAGGTTCACTACAAAATTTTTGTCTTCCTCCTCTTTTTCTGACCTCATTTTTGTTGGTTGTGCTTTACCACTGCTAACCAATGCTAAAGTGATTGTGCTAATTCCTTAAAACATGGCTAATACCCAATTGGGATATTTAATTTACTTATAAGTCCCTAGTAAAGTGCACTACATGTGACTAGGGCTTGTAAATTAAAGGTTACTAGTGGGCCTACAGCACTGACTTTGCTACCCACATAAGTAGCCCCTTAACCATGTCTCAGGTCTGCCATTGCAGGACCTGAGTGTGTAGTTAACTGCCACTTCAACTTGGCATTTAAAATTACTTGCCAAGTCTGAAACTCCCCTTTTATTACATATGTCACTCCTAAGGTGGGGCCTATGTAACCCACAATGCACAATGTTTGTGGTGTTTTCACTGTGTTAATGTAAGAGGTATTGCACAAATTCTTTACACGTTGCATTCGAAGCTAAGCCTGCCTGCTTTGTGCCAAGCCACCAGAGGGTGAGCATAGGATACTTTTGGTTGGATTGTGGATTACCTTGACTAGGATTGTGTTCCCTACTTGGACAGGGTGCATACTTCTGCCAACAAGAGACCCAATATCTAACAGGGATATTTTATGGCTCAAATGTATTTTATTCAGTTTCATCAGTATGCACAAACTCTCACCTTCATCCAACGGCTGGTGAGGTGCAGTAAGAAGAGACAACTAGTGAAAGAGCAATATAGCAGGAAGGAAGAAAGGGTATGGGAGGGGAGATGGTTGGGGTTAGAACAACTTGAGCGGGGGCGCAATCAGGTAAGAGGGATGGATCCTTGCTTGGTGATGTTATGTTATTTGACTCAGTGTCTCTATGGGCGAGCTCACGAGACCTCTGGTAGGTCTTCAATCATTTCCCTCGTGGCAGTCTCCAATGTGTTTGCTCTGCATGAGTTGCAAGATCCAGAGGTAGTGGAGGCAGGTGAGTTCCTAGAATTCTTGTGCTAGGAAATGGATATATGAACCTCACATTTTGTGAAATTGCAGTAGTGTGGCTGCCAATAAGGCTGGGAATTTTTCTGTGCCTATGATGGGGACATTTTAGATAAAAATAATGCCAAAAAACACAAAATGCTAACCATGAGCAACCATTTGTGCTAGACTGTCACAAGGGTAGGGTTTAAGGCCTGGCAGAGAACAAAGTTGCAATCAGCAGTGCCTCTCTGGCTGATTACAACCTGCAGCACCGTAATCCTGTTGGGATCGGAGATCCTAGTGGGGGCAGGGGTAGGTTGGCAGGTCTGCCCGCAACCTTGCAATGTGGCTGTCGAACTGCCATAACTGTGGTCTGTTGACCGCCAGACTCGTAATAAGGCCCTTAGTCTCTGAAATGGAAGTCAAAAAACTTCAGCGTCAAAGCAGCAAGCTGTGGCCCAGATGGGTTCCACGAGGCGGGATAGTAGTCAACCAAGTTCTGGTGGAGCTAGTGTGTTTTGGCAGCTAAGGAAGGTGCCTCGCTGGCCAGATACTTTTGGTGCCTTACTCCAGTGTTAAGAAATTTTTTGGGAGCTCTAGCTGTTCCAACATGGCACCTCTGCAAGCTGTAGCTGAACATGGCTCCAAAAGGCCAGATACCCTCTCTGCAATGTCCCTCTAAAAAGGGGTTTACTGCTGCAGAAAAGCTCAGAGTGGGAGCAACCTTAACCTTTGGCTGAGCCGCAACATACATTCATCCGATTGACTTGGCAGGTTGGTCAGGTCTTCTGTCACCTCTCTGGGCAAAAAATCCTTGAAAATGTTTTTAAGACTAAGCTTATAGCATTAGACAGGAGGAGGCATACACTCTGAAACCTATCTGAAAGCCCCACCACCTTAAGGACACCAACCCGAGGTCAGGACTCACTGGAGGAGGAGCCACAAGCCGAGTGTAGAGCAGGTACAGTTGGAACTTATCAGCTAGGCTCTTCGTGAAAGTGGGCTTCTTGCATCCTTTGTGCCCCTAGCTTAACAGGATGTCAGCCAACTGACTCATAGAGTCCACTTCTCCACCCTGGGTACCAGTTGAAGCAGGTCTATCCCTTGGAGGACTCCAGGCAAGTGAGAACAACAGGTGCAGTTGTTTTTCTGTCTGCCACAGATCCAGAAGTGCTCTGAAGAGGGAATTGGGGATGCAACAATTATGTCCAGTGGCAGCCTGTGGGTAGGAGAAATTCTTAGCCACTTCCTAGCCCATGGGATAAAGGTCCCCAGGGGCGGCCCTACCCACATTTTACTGCATTTCCGGTGTGTCTTACTGTAAGCTATCCCACATTGCCCCTCTCTCTCCTAAAACCAACATGGCGGAACCTTTCTTCCAAGATGCAGAGCTCCCTGTGCCCACCCGGAGGCTTGGCTATGGTAAGGCTCAAACCCTCTCTTGTGGTACTTTCAAACCAGTTTGGGTCAGCACCCACTCCAACAGAGTTTGGAGACAGGCTGGCCTTGAGAACAAAAGGGTGACAGGGATAGGTGTTAGCTACATCTGCAGTAGAAGTGTAGGCTTTCTTTGAAATGCAGGTAGGGGCTAGACACAGCCCCCATGCCATCCTGTTCAGGGAGAAAAACATCTCACCACATCCAAGCCATTTGTTCACTGTCTGACTAAGCCATTCTGCTACACTCTGGAGCTGCACTGCCAAATTTTACGCCTCAAGGCCAGGGACTCAAAGTCCACCACTGTTAGTAGGGAGGTACACAGTGTCCAAAGCCACTCTTCTCCTATGAGCCCCCCACACCAATTCCGAGAGCAAGGAGGACAGTCCTAGGAAACAGGTATGACTGAGTTTCAATGAAATGAAAAGAAGTACAAAAATCTCGGCAGCAGAACCATCTTGACAAGTGCCACAATGCATAGGGGAGCTTACACCAGAATCCCACAGAGTTCCTGACAATGTCAGCGCTTGTCTGAGGTTACCCTGAAGTACATCCTGTTGGTCAATGTACACCCAACTCCCAAGTATTTAAAAATCATGCGTTCTACAGGGAGGTGGAATATCATCAGTAGATCTATTGCACTCACTCCGTTCGCCATCAGTGGGAAGCGGCAAGACCTAAACATATTCACATGAGTGCTCAAATGAACCCCAAAGATGTGGAGGTCTTCCAGAAGCAGTAGAAAAACAGTGCGTGATGTTGCATGAAAAGTAATGTGTTGTCTGCATCTGAGAAAATAGTGTGCATGTGTCCATGGATAGAGACCCCTATCTCACCTCCAACAAGCTGGTCATGACTCAGCAAAGGCTACATGGACAGTATAAACAGCCGCAGGGACAAAGGACCCCCCTACCACATTGCAAGCTGCACATACCAAGCATCAGAGATCACATCACTCTTTTCGACCCAGGCTGGGTGAGCTGTGTAGAGAAGCTGTACCCACTTAATGGTGTTACACACAACTCCCATTCTCTGGAGAACTGCCCAAAGAAAATCCCACTCCAGGAAGGCTAAAGATTTCTCCATGTCTATGGAGGCCATGGCTGCTCTGAAGGAGTCAGCTCTGACACTGCTTAGAAGATGGAACAACCTTTTGACATAGGGGACAATACTGCGACCTGGAACAAGCTCACATTGAGTCTAATGTAGGAAGTGTGGTAGCACCCCTATGGCCCATTAACTTCTATACAATCTTACAGTACAACTAAAGGAGTGATAGGGGGTGATATGAGCCAACCATATAGGGTCTTGGCTGGCCTTGGGCAGCACCATGATCACCATCTCATTGGCAGACACCGCAGCTGCCCTCTTGTGAATGCCACATAAAAGAGCTGCATGAGCTGTGGAATCAGCTGTCCTTGGACATTTTGTAAAAGTCAAGATTAAGTCCGACACCACCCAGAGTCTTACCGGAATGGATGTGGGTCAGGACCAATGTAATCTCATCAGTCTGTAAAGGTAATTCCAGGTCATTCCGTTGCTCAGCAGTTAATCAAGTAAGGGCCACCTCCTGTATGTGAGCATCTTTGTTGTAGCACCAGATGTGTGTGTCGTGGACATAAACTGATAGTGAGAGGCAAACACATCCTCGAGGTCTGTTGTGGAGAGGGCTATCTGTCCATCACTCTACCCTACAGCTGATACAGCTGCATGTGGGGTAGCAGCCTGGACTAGGTGCATCAGAAGGAGGTCCACTAAGTCCCTCTCAAAGTGACAGTAGGTCATACATTCCCTACAGTCGTAAAGACACAGCTGCTCATATAGTTCTCTGTAGGTACACTGCTACTGCACAAGTTTAAGCAAAATGTCTTTTTGGGTGAGCGCTTCCTGCTCAGTTGTTGAGACAGTGCATTAAAGTTCTGTTAGCTGTGCATTCAAAACCCACTGTTATCCTAGACTTCAGGCATATATTTCCCTACTGTATATCTTGAAGGTGTCCCATATTATTAGGAGATCGATCACAGACCCCTCATTTCCCTCAAAGAAGGAGTAATGTCCTTCTGAAGTGTGCGTCTGCTTAATGCATCCTCAAGCATTGTTGTATGCAACCTTGTCATAGGTATTTTGGTGAGGCAGATGCACCACCACCAGTAGAGGGCTATGTTCTAATGATATCTTTGCTATGTACTCCACCCCTATTATGCATGAAAGCAAAGTGGGTGCCACACGGAATAGGTCTATGTGAGTATATATGGATATGCATATATTGGGAGGTACTAGGAATACTCTTGCCTCAGAGGGTTCTGTGTTCTCCAGTAAGCTATCAGGTCCCAAATGTTTACCCAAAGCAAGAACCCCTCAGGTAGCCTCCTGATAGGCACACCATGCACTGAGGGGGAGTGCAATCTGTCTAGGTCAATGTTTAAGATAGTGTTGAAGTCCCCATAAAGAATGCATGGATTTAACAGATGTTTGGCCAACAGCGCGCCCACCAGTTCAGGATATGTTGACTGGCCTAACTTAGGGGCATATAGACAAAGCATGTGCAGGGCTTAGCCATCCAGTCTGTCGTGTAGGTAGACTTAACAGCCTACATGATTTACCTTGCACTCTATTACATGATATGGGACCTAGGGTGCACACATATAAGCATGCCCCTAGCCCATGTGTAGAAGGTCGTGTTGTGAACTCTTCCTCTCCATCATTGTTGAAGCTATATCCCTTCCTGTGCTCACAGGTGAGTCTCCTGTGATAGTGCTATGTGAATCTCACATGTCTTCGAATATGTGTGTCTCATGTGCCTTTTGAAGAGGTATCCCAAACCACAACCCCTGTTTTGGCTTTGCCATATTCCCACAGATTATTAGTTAACATATGTCAGCTAAATGGTTGGGAATATCCACCATGAGTGTGGTTAGCTTCATAGAGTTGGTGCTTCTATTGAGCAGCATGTTTCCTAGGTGACCAATCACAGTGGAAAGATGAGAAATATTGCTGAGTCATACCTTTATGGTAAAATCTTAAGCTTTTAGTTTTCATAATCTGACTTTATCTTTTCAAGTATGCACCTGAGGCATGTAGTATGTAGGAGATAAAAGAAACATGGAAAAGATTGCACATACAAATTTGGCAGCTTGTTAGAGAATCCAAATAAAGGACAAGGTGTCCATAAAATCCTTTGCTTCAACTACTATGTTGAGCATTAGATCATCCTGCTCTCCAGATAGAAACAGAAAACTCAGGTTGTACTCCCGCTCTCCATAGCCGCACCAAGAATGCTGGCGACCTTAGGATGACAATATGTTGTGCATTGCCAGGGTAGGCTCGGTTTGTCACCATTTGTCATAGCAAATATCAGCATATTTAGCACTTGTCTATGTTTTAATAGATGGTCATATAAAGACAAAAGGTAATTTTTAATATGTTCTGGTGCATAAGTAGATAACAGTTCCTAACTGAAAGCAATTTTGTTAACATTAGGGGCTATATTACACAAAGTGCCCTGGGGGGTGCAATGGATGTGTGTGCCCGCTTTATGCACCCACAGAGCAGTTTGGAATTACAGAAGGCCACAGATGCATCCTAGGCCCCTTCTGTAATACTGATAACATGGACACACATGTATCACCAACCCTATCTTGAGAAGGCAATCCCTCTTTTGCATGGGGGCATGGCCTCATGCAAATGAGGGAATCTCTTTGCCTCTGCGCAGGCTACATTTTATGTATGTGAGTGCATAGGCAAAGAAGCTGTCAGGAGTCTCACTTGTAGCAGTGCGTCCCCTGACGGCAGCCCTCTGTAGGAGACAAATGGGGTCCAATTGACCCCATCCAGACATCCCCCTGCAAGCAGATGCAGTCACATTTTCCCCCCTCTAAAGTGCAGGCAGGTGCTGCCTGCACAGTGAAAAATGGAGGGGCTGATGAAAGTAGCAACTCGTATTTCACTGAATGAGCTGCTCACAGGGTGGCCCCGAGTTTGTGGCTGCCCTGAGGGTAGCGCATGCATTGTAATCCATTGCAATGTTAATGTTTGTGCCCAGTGCACGTGTTTAAAGATGCCCAATGGCACAATTATGAACAGAAAGAGGTGCCTAGGTCCAGCTCGGCTCCCTGGACCGGTCCTCCAAACAGTTAAGGTCCTTTTAGACCCAGCTCTCTCACCTTTCAGGCTCCCGCCTCGCTCCTTGCTGCTCTCTCTCTCTCTCACATCTCTCACCTCTCTTACTTCAGCTCTTTTCCTCCTTTTTAACCTCTTTTTCATTCTCCCTATTTGTGACTTTTCTGACAGCTCTTATTTCCTTTTTGTGCATTTTCTGACAGCCCTTATCTCTTTTTTTGTGCCTTTTCTGACAGCTCTTTTTAATTTAACCTGTTTCGTGCCTTTTTGTGACACCTCCTGACTCCCCCGCTCCTCACCTGCTTCTTCTGTGTCTTCTACTTCTTCCTGCATTACAGCATAGCCTGGCCCACTGTCCTTGCAAACCTACTCCTACTTCCCAGGACCTGCTTAATGACAGCCACTATGCATCTGCATCCCTGGCACACCACAAGTGCACCAAAGGCAAGCCCATCTGCAACTGGCCTGCACCCAGTGCCACGAACCCTGGTCGGATCAATCCCCAGCGATACTCCAAAGTGCTCCTTCGATAACTCAACACAGGATGGTTTGCCTTTCAATGCTGACCCACCACACATCACTGTAGGAACCTTCAGCCACTGCCACTTCACCTGCAGCATCCTACTCGCACATCCCCACAGCAAAATCATCAACACCCACACCCAACACAACACACTAGACCAAACCCGCACCCCAACACTCAATTACATGCATGCTACTCCATACACAATCTCTCAGCAAGCACACAACAGAGATCTGGACCCTGTTAAGCAACAATGCACTGGACCTTCTCTTGCTCATGAAAAACTGGCTCAACTACACATAGGCCCCCGACATCGCCATGGGTTACCAGATTCCACAACAGAACCTCCGTCACAAGCCAGGAGGTGAATTCACAATCATCTACAAGACCTCCATCAAGTGCTCAGTGTCCATGGAGAGCACCTCCCCTTTCACTGAACACCAGCAAGTCAAGCTTCAAATCTCTTAAAACCTTACCCTAATTAGAACCCTCCTCTACCAACCACCTGGACCATGAGCTACCTTCATCAGTCTCATCACCAACTTCATCACCCCTCTTATCATTAACTCCAGAGCCTTCATACTCCTCAGCAAAGCAAGCTAAACTTCCACCTAGGAGACAATACTGACCCCTGCTCCACAGCAGTTCTTGAAAGCCTGAACATTGGAGTAACCCAGACTGTCACAGAACAAACGCTCATCGCAGGAAACACACTGGACCCCATCTTCACCACCAGCAATGGCATCAAGTACAACTCCACTATCCCATTTACTTGGACCGAGTACTTCATCATCCCCTTTGAAATCAATACGCCACCAACCAGTGCACCCACCAGCATCAGCCTACCAAGACACAACTGGAGCAAAATCTCAGAAACAGACTAGCTCAGCGCCCTCCGCTCGAATCAACTTAATCCCCATGTAAAACCTCAACAAGGACATCACCAACTTTAACATCTGGATCAAGAATCATGCAGACTCCCTCACTTCCATCAAACACAACAAATAAGAACCAACAAGATATCCAGCTGGTCCACAGAGAACCTCTGAGACTCCAAATGACACTGCAAACAGGTAGAAAGAAAATGGAGAGCCAGCCATGAAATGACCAGTAGAACCACCTACAAAGCTGCACTCAGATACACCAGCAACTGAGAGATAATAAGAAAAGAATGCTAGCTGAATGCATTGAAGGGAGCTCCAACAGCTGCATCACGATCTGCTCAAACATGAAGGAATTCACCATACCCTTGGCCTCCATCAAAAGCATCACCTCGACGCAAGAACTTTGCGATAATCTATCAGACTTCTTCCACAGCAAAATCGCACAGATATACAGCAATTTGCACACCAGCCGGAACCTGGGGAATCTCATCACCAACTTGCTCATCACCAACCAAGACAACCACCTCACCAAATGGAAAACTCTCCCCAGAGAAGATTCAGTGCCGATCATGCAGACCAACCATTCAGGGGCTCCAACTGGTCCATGCACCTACCATGTTTACAACCTTGGAGCATCAACCAATCAGCAACATCCACCCCCACATTATCAACACCTCCATCACATCCGCCACATTCCCGGAAGACTGGAAGCAATGCCCTCCTCAAGAACTCATCGGCTGACCTGAGAAAATTAAGCAAATCCAACCAATTTCCCTGGACCTCTACCCAGCCACAGTCCATCAACAAGCAACTCACAAGCCATCTCGAAACACACCACCTACTGTACTACACTCAAGAAGGTTTCAGAAAAAACAGAAATTAAAGGCACAAATGATCCCCACAGGGGAAGTGTAGCCTTTGACTACCACTGCAATAGTTTCTTAAAGAACCCTTTCCACAATTAGCGATTATTTAGACTTTGATGCATTTTATTTTACTGCAGAAAGTTAATCTCAAAGTCAAGTAATGTCAAATATTGTATAAAGGTGCTCCTATCTGGTGATGGTGCAGTGCAAAGTGATAAGGTGAATAAATAGTGCACTGTTGCTATATACAATACTACATACATGTAACTGCAAGGGATAGTATGATGTTATTAGAGACACTCGTTTCTCAAGTGTCACAATACAGATTCAAATTAAAAACAGTCCACATTTTAAAATTGTTGATGCTTTGACCAGAAATGCCAAATTAATCCAAAAAGTGTTACACAAGTATAGCAAGAAAGCCACACCTAATCCGCAAAATACTAATGAATGAATAGTGTGTATCCATTGCATTTCGGACCACATTGTCCTAAATTAATACAATATGTTGTGTTACATTCTGTCTTTTGTATAGAGCTCATTTCCCTTTTGAATGGACTTTTCAAGAGTCTATTAAATTATTTTCAGAGTTGCAGCTTTACTGCTAAATCCCTGTAGTGCACCAACAATAAAATGCTAAAATCATATTTCTCCTACATTTATAATGTGTGCACTATGCAAGAAAGTGTCTTGGTTTGTTTTTAAGTATTAAAATCTTTGTTTCCGTCACATCTCAGGAATATAACAAATGTGAAGGTTTCTTACTGCTGATATATTTTGCCATATTTGTTACTTTCATTTACAAGTATTTAAATGTTGTTGTGTGTTTACAACATTTAACATCCTGTAGCCTTTCATTTCATACTTCTGTACTGCAGCAAGTGTCACTCGGTTCACATTACAAAACTCCCTCACTTTGCAGTCAAGGGAAAAGTAATCACCAGTCCATGTTAAACAAGCAGCAGTATGTATGACACTTGACCTCTACTTTGGAACACTCAGCAAATTAAACAAAAGGTAATGGCCTCATTTTTGTCTTTTTTATTTCTGAATTTCAGCAGGGTTTTTTGGAGGCTGCTGTAGAGCATTCTGCTCCCCCACTTCCAGTGCTCCTGATTCTATGAGTAGATAACTTTATTGGAAGATATGCCCCTTATCTTGCTGTCAAAGAGTGGATGCCAAGTAGCATGGGGGAGTGGAGGGTAAGGGACATTGTAGATTCCACCTTCACTTCACCACCCCCAAACAATGCACCCAGTTTCTTGTAAACACTGAATTTTTACTTTATAATTTTTAGTTTTGCCTTTTCAATATTTTGACAACTGTATACCTGCGTCACACAGATCTGAAAAGATTCATAATTATAGCTGGAACACGTGACCATTGTTCTGTGCGCTCTGCAGAGAGGCCAGGGATGAGAAGGCCACGCACTCCAAACATATTTTTGACCAACTGACAGCCACTGTGTGAAACTCGCACTTCTTTCAGTCTGAGCTCTAGTTCTTTCACTTATGGCCTATTGTAAACAAGTTGGAGTTACTCAGGGGCTTATTATGAATGTGGCGGTCCGACCACCACACTCCAGGTGGACTGACCACCACATTACAAACCTGGTGGGCGGACCCACTAGGGGAATGCCATCCGACCAGGAGCATTGTTCCCAACAGGCTGACATCAGTCTGAGTTGTACTCAGCCACGGCGGTGCTAAACTCCGCCATTGAAATGCTGCTGGAAAGTCAGTGCTGGGGGCCAAGGTTGGCCAGGGGCCTCCCCGCCCAGCACCATCGGAATGCACACCTTCTATGTTGCAGACAGTGTGCATTCCAATGGTGCTGGTGTGCCACTGTATTCACCTCAGCTCCCTTAAGAGAACCGAGACCAATATCGAAGCACTGTTCCCGCCGGTCAGCCCGACAGGAACATTGTAATATTTTTTAGGGGGATGCCACTGGGATGATCGTGGCAGGCTCCCCGTGAGTTTGGCGGTTGGCTCATCCGACCGTAAAACTCATAATGAGGCTCTCAATTCACAGTATTCCCTGCCTTTGTCCAACTATAATATCCCTGCTGAGAAGTGCTGGCCCTCTTCTATCAAAATCAAAGCATTCATTGTCAGCTCTTGTAAGACATGTTGGTAATGTCCCATTAAATTAGAAAGTAGTCAAAGCAAAGAAACCCCACCTTCCTATCCTCCAAGCTCCTCCCACTAATCTGGTGACAAAGAGGGATACAGTAGCCCAGAACACTTCCTGTATGTCCCCAAGTAAAAGGGGGTTTCAGGTTTTGTCCCGGGAAAAAGGAATGCAGGGTTCTAAGTATTGGTATGAGAAAAAGTGTATTCGGGGTACTGAAGATTACCGGTAACTAATTAAATAATTACCTCCTCAACTCCTTTTCTCTTACCAATACTTACTACTGTGAGGATATACCAAATCTGTGCAAGAACAACCTGAATCCCCCAAAAATAAAAACAAACAGACTCCTGAATGTTGCAAAGACAACTCATGTATTGCAAGCCAAGAATCAAATAAAAAGCAGACCATATTGATCATGCCTTAGCAGCAGCCAGAACACTTGTACCAAAATTCAAACAATCTCCCACATTTAATCTGTAATGAGATATAAAAGTAGAGGGAGTCGTCCAAAGGCTGCTTTACCTAAGTCCACTATAGCAACACCACTAGCCTCTGCCCAGGAGCCCGCCATTCCTCTAGCTGATCTCTCTTGGACTCCACCTGACATCTGTGCATGTTGAGTCATAGGCAATAGAAATCAGGGGCTTAATCTATCGATTCAAAGTAGGTGTAGATGCCTTCTGACCCTGAAGGAAAATGTCAGAAGGTACAAACAAATTGTCACATTGTCTGAACTCTAGTGTGCTAGATAATTATATTTTTCACTGCAATCAGAAGATCCAAGGTGTGCCATGCTTCTTCCTCAGGAGTAGAGGGAGCTGGCAAATAAAGAGAGCAATGTTGTTTCCTGTTGCTGAGGCAAAGGGGAAACAACCTTGGGGAGAAACTCTGGCTCCAGTTTAAGCATCAATCTATCAGCAAATATTTGTAAATAGGGAGGTCAAACAGATTAAACCCCCATTTCCCCCAGTCTGCCAGTTTATGTTATAGCCACCAGAAAGAATATCTTTAATGAAAGAAACTTTAAACTCACATTTTCTAATTGAGACTGAGAGGCCTTGAAAACTAGGTACTTATAAATCACAGAGGGTAACCCAAAAACCCCATCGGGCTGGGTAGAAGATAATCATTACATACAACAATGCCCTAACGGGGAAAGATCGACAAATTATTTATATATCATAAAACAACATAGGTGAAAACAAAAAAAAACTATTTGTTCATATAAATATATATATATTCATTTATTTATTTACTTATACATAAATATCAATTTAATATATTCATCCTATATGGACAACCCATCTAGTAAAACAACACACCAAAGGACAGATAGTGTGAGAAAAAGTGCTCGTGATAGATAGAAAGAATAATAATACATATTCCAATTAATCAAAAACCTATACAAAAAACATTAAAAACAGTTATTTTCTGTTTGCTGCATTAACTCCATTCCAAATCCTCAGAGAGTCTAAATCAATTCCTTTAATCCTCCAAAGACCCTCTGCAGAAACCAATCCAGACTATGATATATCTGTCGACGTTTCGACCCCTCTATACCTTTGGCCAAATCCCAGCTCCACAATGGGTCTTCTTCAGGACTAGTACGATGGGAGTCCCTTAAATACATCCTCAGACTTCTTCACTTCTTTTACTTGTCTATTTATGAGGAGATCATGTCTGATTTTAAAATATCATTCCTCCTCATATACCAGGTCACCAATCAATTCCAATGCACTCTTCATTCACTTGTGAGCCTTCAGAAGACTGAGCCTTCACAAAGCAAAACTAGGGGCAGATCCCAAGCAGAGGCAGTAGACCGTACAGGTGGCTTAATCGAAGAAAAGTCCTTAAGAAGGCAAGTACCTCAGAAATTCATTTCTGGAACACCCCGAGGAGCCCTAATGACCGCCTTAATGGCTGCCCACTGGATCTTTAAGATAGAGATAACCAAACCTTTTTTAAATCCGTCTTCTAAAAACTGAAGGACCCAGGAAGAGTGACATTTAGTAGGATTTAAAGGCCTGTGCACGCACCATTGAAAAAAGATGACTAATGAGGATCGTAGGACTTCCTAGTGGACAGCCTCCTAGAATTTTGGATTGAGTCCACCACTGGAGAGGAAAGACCCTGCAACCTCAAACCCCTTAGTTTAAGAGCCGTACTGTCAGACACATCCTTCTGCATGTGTCTGGGGGAAGAATTAGAGGCTGGATGGGATAGAGGCCTGTTGGCAGAACCCATTCCTGAGCTTTAACCATCAATTTCAGTAGGGGAAACCAACCTATTCAAGGTCAAAAGGGGACTACCAGAATGAGGCACACACTTTCCTGTCGTAATCTGGCCAAGAACTTGGGAATTAAGGGAAATAGAATGACGGCATACAAGACAAGGGGGCCAAGAGTAGGTGAAACCACCTACACCCAAGCAATCTGGGTTCTGGAACCTGGATAACAACATTGGCAGCAGAGAATGTGTGCTTTGGCAAAGAGATCTGTTTGGGGAGTGGCAATTTTTTTAAACAACTTGGTTAAAATACAAGGATCCAGACAGAAGTTGTGGGAAGAAGGAAAAACACTGCTTAGTCTGTCAGCCTGAACATTGTCCTTACCCCACCCTACTTTGCTTGCATCTGTTATCAAAACCCGATGAGGGGGAAGAGCTAGAGGGACACCACTGGTGAGATTCATAGAATCCAACCGCCATAGCATAATTTGCCAGATGTCAGTTGAAACAGGCACCATGTGTTCTAGAGGTTGAAATCCCAGTTTCCAATGTGATATAGGTGTCACACCAGTGGACCAAGGTGTAGACCAGCCCTGGGAACCACAAACACACAAGCAGCCTGTAAATATGAGACAGAGTGGAATAAGAAGTGGGAAGTAATAAGCCATCATAAATGTAATCAATACAAATAAAAGCTTATATGCCATGTAACCCTGCAGGCATAACCAATCTCTTGCTGGCGCAGCTGGTCTATGTCCTAGAGAAAGCAACAGACTCCGTAGGGTCTGTGCCTGGACCTGAGGGAGACTGACTACTTCAACATCCATCTGGAAAAGAGCACCGATCAACTGCAGATCCTGAGTGGGCTTGAGATGCAATTTCTGCCAATTCATGAGAAGAACAAAGTCCTGTAAAGTTTGACATATCAGTTATCTGAGATTGAAGAACAATCTGTGATGGGTAATCTAGAAGCCAGTCATCCAGGTAAGGGTGAATTAACACACACAGTTTGTGGAGATGAGCTACAAATGAAGCCATTACTTTGGTGAAGATCCTTGCAGATGTTGAGAGACCACAAAGAAGGGCTCTGAACTGCCAAGGAAGGACCCTGAACTGCCAATGAAGGCCTTCCACACAGAGGCAAAGAAACTGCTGATCAGGTGGGTATACTGGAATGTGAACGTAGGCATCCCTCAAGTCCAATTGATGCCATCCATTCTCCTGAGTGAATTACAGAAATTATCTTCTGAAGAATGTCCATTTTGAATCAGGTCATTTTCAAGAATAAATTCAAGTTTGTCAAGTTGATTATTAATCTGAACTTTCCTGAAGGACTTTGGACAAGGAATACAGTAAAACAGAAGCCCTTTCCCTTTTGGTCTTCTGGAACTGGTATAACTGATCTCTTCTAGACTAGCTTTGCAATCTCCTGTGCAAGGACGGAAACGCTGGAAGAGTTACCTAGGAAGGGTGAATGCACTGGCCCTGACTGAGGAGACCTACTGGCAAAAATCAGTGAGTAACCACTTTCAATGATACGTAACACCCAGGGGTTAGAACCATGTTTTTGCCATTTTGGATAAAAAAATGTTAGGCGTCCTCCCACTGGAAGGTCTGCATTATCAGGAGTGCTTCCAGGGCTTTACAGGAGGAGGAAGCTGGTGTTAAGAAAACTATCTGCTGGCAAAAGAGTGGGAGGCTGTGTGTTGCTACCCTGCATCCCCGGGGGAGTACCTCTTCCTTGTCTTGTGAGACAGATCTGTTTTTGGATGAAACTTGAAGAGTTGAGCATATTTCTGTTTTTGAAAAGCCTTATGGACTATATCCTCCAAATCTTTACCAAAGAGTTTGTTGCCAGTAAAAGGCATATGGAGGAACCTAGAGTTTTGAGCACTATCAACCCTACAGTCTCTTAACTATATGTGGCATTGAACAGAAACAGTGGAAGCAATAGAGGAAGCAGAAGCTTTTATAATATCACAGGAAACATCAGCAAGAAAGGTAGCCTGTGTTTCCATGTTGGGAAACAAATATGAACACTCAGCCCCCTCCTGAATTGCAGATTTGAGTGAATGAAAGTCCTTAACAAGGGATTGAGAGGCATAAACCGCATAAATGGCAAAACGAAGAGCCAACTTTAATCCAGGGAAATGTCTTTTTAAAGAGGATCTTATCTTACGGTCTACAAGATATGAAATGGAAACCTCCACAGTCATAATAGTAGGACGGCCCACAAAATTAGAAAGCATAGGGTCAATCTTAATTGAAGATGGAAACTCTACATCACCTTTCGCTAAGGGATGGAGGCTTGTTAAATATTTGGGAAGGTCAGCCTTCTCAGGATTCTTCTATTCTTTCAGACGCAGATCTAACACTTCCTTGTTCACTGCCAAACAAGTAGGGAGGGTGATAATGAAGCTGTTGAAAAGAGCAGAACTAGTATCAGGCAAGTCATCTTTCATAGGGATATTCAGATTGTCCCCCAGGTACCTGAAAAGAGCCAAAGGGTTTTGTTTCTGGATATATGTAGACCTGGTAGCAGTTCAGTTCACATCAAGTTTATTAATGTTTAGACAAACTGTCTTTAATACAATAAATACATAACATACACATAAAAATGTAACTCCCCCCTACACACTCCACTGTGCCCATTCCAGGATCCAAAACCCAAACTACTCACAGGACCCCACAAACTCCACTCTACACAGCAAAGCTAAAGTACACATATATTACTGTGTAATACTTCTATCACTCGATCCATTGGATGTGACTTCAGCTAATCTAACCGGACTAAAATGTCAATCAATGCATTACTAACCGAAACTTATTTTTTTAAAATTTGCGAGGGCCCATGAAACATCCAAGAATTCTATGTTCACCAAAAGTGCAAGTGCTTCATTAAGATGAAAGATATTATATTTTATAAAAAAAGTGGTTTTAAAATCACATATCAAATCCAATAAAAATATAACCAAACTAATAAACAATTAGCATTAACATTTTGAAATCCTCATCCACATGGACAGTTATTTTCCAAACATGCATTAAACTTCTCAGGCCATAGATAGCAAACATTCAAAGCGATCCAGATAGTTATAGAAATAGGCATAGCTGGGCATTTGGCAAGGCAGCTATATACAGGAACACCTTCTGATTATCCCAAAATTCCAACATATAATTTGCAGAGGGTTTACTCTTTACATACTCTAAATCAGACAGCATTGACGCTCTTCTACAGGCCTTTTTCAGTTCACCTTTCGTGGGAAGCCACTCTAAATTTAAAGTACACCATTTGTAAAGCCACAGCTTTTCCCAAAAGCTATGAAGTTTTTTTCCAGGTTAACCTTGAGTTAGTTGGCCTCGCAATAGATGTTAAATCTGTGCAATTTCCTCTGTAGGCCTACATGAGTCAGGTCTAAAATGGCCCAACCTTCTGCATAAAGGAGGCATGGAATGTGTCTGGCCCACATTTTCGGTGAAAAGGAATTGGTGGTAGCAAGGGCTCTAGGGAGGACTGCAAGAAACAAAGAAAACCAGGTGGGGGTCAGAACACAGCCCTACCTCAGCCCATTTTCTAAGGGAATTCTTTTCGATAAGGCCACTTTTAGATCAAGCTTAACTTGGGCACTGTTCTGTGACTATAGTTCCTGAAGTATTGCTAAAAGTCTAGTGGGAATTGCCAGTTGTTATAGCTTCTACCACAAAATACTATGATCCACAAGGTGAAAAGCTGAGCTAAAGTCAACAAAACAAAAAAGCTAATCCTTGTTGTTTCCATCGCTTTTTGCCCCAGTGCTCACAAGCTGAAACAGAGATCAACCATTGAATGCCCTTGCTTGAAGCCTCCTTGTTTCATAGGGACAATATCATTCCACTCGATTCAATTCTTAAGAGAGATAATGATGACCTTTGTGTTCAGTTTTGCAACAACGTCAAGGAGGCTTATCAAGCGGAAATTGCCCGGGTCATTTGTCTCCCTTTTTTACATTTAGGTTTGATAATTGCACCTTTCCAGCTTGGCGGAAATAAACCTGTCCTTGTCATAGATACAAAAATGTTTGAGAAGAAAGTTGCCCACCACTTAGGATTAGACTTTAATATGATTGTCGGAAGATTATCCAACCCTGCTGCCTTGGATAGATTTACAGAGGCTAACAGTTCTACTAGAGGTTGTACTGAGAAAGTATCCAGAGACTTCTCCCCTAATTTGGCCCAGGTCTCTCCAGCAGTTACCTCTCTAGCCTTATGAATGTTGCTTAAGTAAGTGACCCAAGCATTTTCTGGAATTGTGCACCTTATCAGTGAAACCAACCTTTTGCACCCTCTCTGAACTAGCTTCCAACATTTTTTCATATACTTATCATGGACGGTACAGATCATAAGTTCCCAATTTGTCTAATAATAAGCCTGCTTCTTAGCACTAATCAACGCATCATTCTCCTTTTTTATGTAGTTATTTTAGGAAGCTGGCCTGGTCTGTAGTGAGCACCTATGGTGTTATCATCTTATACCAGGTCCAGATATCCCCTATTAGTGAGGTGTAGGCAGTGTCTAGGAAGCCAGGGCTCTCTAGAGGTAGCTGTGGATGAGCAGCCAAGACTTATCTAGGAGACATGTAAAGCTTATGCAACACCGCTACAGTCAAACAGCACTTACACACATAAAAGAACCACACAGTGTTACAAATATAAAGGTACTTTATTATGATAACACAATTACTAAAATACTGTATAGGCAATACTCCACTAGGAGGTGTGTAATTACACTAATATATACACTTTAGAGTTCAGTGATTAGCATAGAAAGCAATACCAAACAGTAAAACAATAGAAAATAGTGAAGGCCCTAGGGTGAGACCAAACCACAAACTAAGTAAGTGGAATATGAAAGGCAGTCCCCCAGCCTAGGAAGTGGAATCTGTAGAGGGGAGCTGGAGGAACTAGGAACCCCAAAAGGTAAGTTCCAGGGTGCCCCCACCAACCAGAAGAGAAAAGTATCAGTTTTTTTCCCCAAACCCACAGGTAAACTTTGGAAAAGGACTGGTGCAAGACCCAATCAAGACTGGAAGAAACCAAGGGTGGATACTGACAGAAAATGACCTGCAAAAGAAGGGGACCAAGTCCAGTTCGAGTTGGAGTGTCAGGTTGGGGCAGGAGCCACTATCCACCCTTCTGGAGATGCAGGACCAGGTCAACGATGAAGTCAAGGATTCAGCTTTGCAGCACTGGAGCAGAAGAAGAGTTCCAGAAGTGATGCAGATGATCGGAAGAAGAGCTGCAGTCAGTCAGTGGTGTTTGAGAACCACCAACATGCCTTGGCAAAGGCAAAAGTCAATGATGAAGAGTTGTAGAGCTGCTGGGGACCAGCAAGGTCCATGGGGATTCAACCCATGCAGGGGAGTTCCAGGTGACCCTCAGTAGTGAGGTGAGTTGGAAGACGAGGAGGCAGCCCCCACAGGCACTCACAGGCAGCAGGCATAGGAGTTGCAGTGAGGCCTACTCAGCACACCTGGAGAGGAGGCCATTGTTGCTGGAGTAGCAGGCAGGACACTGTGTTTGCAGGGATGAGTGCTGGAGGCTAGGGCTACACAAAGCCTGAAGATCCCTTGGAGGAGGAACAAACAAGCCTTGGTAGATGCAAGAGTCATGGTGCACAGGGCTACTGTCCTGCAAGACGAGGCAAGGGCTTATGGTCTCCCAAGTTGGACAGCTGGTAGAGAGGACCAAGGGGACCACTTCAGACTACCACCTGTGATCCAGGATCCATGCAGTTCTGGAGTTGGTGGCTACGGATGCATGGGAGTGACTCCTTCATTCCAGGGGAGATTCTTTCTTGCTTGTTGTGCTGGTTAAAGACTCATCACCCTCAGAGGATACACAGCCAGGGAAATGTTGCAGTTGCTATAAGGAGCCAGAGAAAAATGTTGGGAAGCGAAGTCGTCACTGGAGTTCCAGATTGTCAGTTGCAGGAGGGTTCAGTTGAAGTCCCGGTGGCCAGAAGATGAAGAAAATGATGCAGAGGAGTCCTGCTGGAATCTTGCACATCGAATCTTAAGACCCACCCTGGAGGGAGACCCTAAACAGCCCAGGAAGGGGGATTGGTCACCTAAGTGGGTGACCACCTATCAGGAGGGGGCTGTGACGTCACCTGTCTGACCTGACCACTCAGATTCTCCCAAGTGGTTACTCCCTTTTACATTGTCCAGTTTT
Organism: Pleurodeles waltl; assembly: GCF_031143425.1. NCBI lineage: Eukaryota > Metazoa > Chordata > Amphibia > Caudata > Salamandridae > Pleurodeles > Pleurodeles waltl. The sequence continues at coordinate 499,399,921 of NC_090448.1, read as the reverse complement.
GTGCCAGGGCAGGTTCCTGGACTGGTGCAAACCAGTTTATGCAAGGAGGTCACCAAATGTGCCCTTCAAAGCATACCGGTTGTTTGGGGAGGCTACCCCTCCCAAGCAATGTAACACCTATTTCCAAAGGGAGAGGGTGTTGTCTCCCTCTCCCAAACAAAATCCTTTGTTCTTCCTTCCTCTGCTTGAGTAGGCTAAGCATCAGGAGGGCATAAACCTGCCTGTGGGGTGGCGGCAGTGCTGGCTGCCTGGATAACCTCAGAAGACTGATAGGAGCAATGCTGGGAGTCCTCTAAGGAGACCCCAGAGTGCATGGAATCATACAACCAATAATGGCAAGAGTATTGGGATATGATTCCAACATGTTTGATGCCAAACATGCCCAGGTTCAGAGTAGCCATTATGTAGCTGTGTCCAGTACATGGGTAAAATGGCTTCCCTGCACTTACAAAGTCCAGGAAAATGGAGCTGGAGTTCGTAGGGGCACCCCTGCCTATGACGGGGTGTCCTCACAACAGGTACTTGCACCCTGCCCTCTAGGCTAGGAAGGCCTGCCATAGGGGTGGCTTACAGTGACCTGTGGTTAAAGGGTGCATGCACCTTTTCACCCAGGCTGCAATGGCAGGCCTGCAGAAGCATTTTGCATGGGCTCTTGTGGGTGGCATAATGCATTCTGCAGCCCATGGGGAACCCCTGGTGCCCCAATGCGCTGGGCACCTAAGTACCGTATACTAGGGACTTACATGGGGGCACCAGTATGCCAATTGTGGGTTGTGCTAAGTCCTAAGCTACCACATTTAGAGGGAGAGAGCACAGTCACTGGGTCCTGGTTAGCATGATCCTAGTGAACACAGTCAAAACACACTGACAGCAGGCAAAAAGCAGGGGTGACCATGCCAAAAAGAGGGTACTTTCCTACAGTTGTAACCTTCTTTCCCAATGAATACCCCCAAAGAGTGCTTCGCCTTTCCTGCTCTCCTCAGCTTCTTCCTAGTGGTTAAGCACTCCTTATCAAACCAGGGCTGTTTTAACCCACTGGGTTTATCCTTTTTTGGTCTCATGGTTGCACATCCTGAATAGTGGGGTCTATTGTATGACTACCTCTGCAATGGTCTCAGAGTACCAGTCCAGTGAGCCCCAGATCATTGGACACTTGGTATTGCATTAGTAGGGGCATGTCTTTCATCAATTGCTGTCATCAGACGTTTTGGGTAAGATACTTCCATCAGAATGACCTACACCCCTATAGTATGAAAAAGCAGGAAAAGCCATTTTTAAGCCCCAGTGGTCACTGCCCTTTATTCTTAATACCTCAAAGCTTGTACCCATGTTGAAAAACTATGCCTGTATAAACATACAATCAACAGGACAGCTCTAATTATCATACACAAATGTTAGGGGAGCTGGCATATCCCCCCCTTTACCAGCCATTTAGGTTGACAAAACCTAACTCAGCAAGAGATTTTATTAGTTGCAAATCATACTTTAATAGAGTGCACTTTGGGAAGATTGTGTTTGGAATTCCAAGGCTCCCTAGCATGCCGCTACCACTGACCTCAACCTGGCCTGAGGCTAATCAATAGTATTGTTAAATCCCCTAATAGGAGGGTGGAGGGGTGGAAGCTCTGTCAGAGCTGTCAAATCCCTGTGGAATACCTCCTACATTTCCTTTCGGGATTCACACTGATTTACATAACCGTTGGCAATTATTAAACTATTGAGATGGTGGCACCCATTGTACAAGTCCAGGAAGTAAGCCAGAAGCCAGTCACTATTTGTCGGTACAACTCTTGCTCCTTTGCTACATTTTATGGACACCAATTTCATCAGCCCTGATAGAGATCAAGTTTTAATAAGAAATTAGTGGCATAGAAATTAGCATATGATGACTTATAAATCTTAATTTAAAAGTATAACAGAGAAACTAACATGAAATGTAAAAATGCGCACGTTTGGAATATGGATGACATTGTGCCAGTCATTTGTTTTTGACATCACGTTTTGCCATTAAAGATGTTGGCCATTCATAGTCTAGTGAACTACTAAAATGAATTAATATTGAAAGTAATTATTTGTAGATAAACAGCAAAGAAGAAAATATGTTATGAGTAATAAATGATCATTAATTAATCGTACTTTATTAACGTGAGGTACATATGTGCAGGAAACAAATGCATGTTTAAACTGTTCTAATATCATGCATAAATAATGATTGCATTTAAATAATTTGCTTTACATATTTGAATTAAATTGTAAGGTGTGCAATAGAATGTATATGTATTAATTTCATCAAAATATGTATTTAGTCTTTCTTAGCTAGACTAGACCTGAAAATTCATTTTTCAGGAGTAGTGGAAAGTGCTAATTCATTCTGTTCCCTTTCACCTGAATTACTTCCTAGGTTGCTGATGTGTTAGAGAATGTCCTATTGTATTGAAGACAGAGAACATGGTTTTAACTAATAATAACTGTAACAGTAATTGCTCTAGCTGTCGAACAAGACAAGAAGCATCATTTAATTCACATGAGAACTATTAGGACCATCTTGTAAAAGCCTGGGAAAGGAACCCAATGTTTCAAACTTTCTCTAAAAGTTATATTTTGGTAGAACTGTATGAACTCATCAAGGTGACGTTGCACCTTCACTGAGAAAATCCAGAATAGTTGCAAACCTTATGGGCATCAATAATTGTCATTGGATATTGATCCATATGCGCAAGATGAGTCCACGCTGAGGACCAGTTAGAACTCCATGGACATTTCTAGTTCGGGAGAGACTTTTGAAACTTTTAGTCAGTCTTGCTTATGACCTGTGCTGTTATGCTACTCTCTCTCCTCCTGAATCCCAATGACCCTTCGATGTCTTCTGAAGAATTAAAGATATCCTTTCTATTTAACCCTTTTACTTATACTGTTCAGTACTAATATGCTCAATAACTGCTGTCCTGCCCTATGTGCAGCTCGTGTTCCGCACTGCCCCTGATGCTGCTGTCCACTGATGCTTAGAAGCTGTGAGTGTTCTGGACTTACAAATCTTTCCTGTCTGCTGTCCCATGAGAAGAGATATATAATTTTCATTTGGTTCTTTGTTTCGTTTTCAGCTTAGATGATTACACTGGCGTATTTTTAGGTTGAGCGTGCAAGCGCTCTGACGTGTTGCAATCTATCTGTGGGCTTTTACCCACTCCCACTGCACCCCCATCACTATCACTCGTTCATGGGCTTACCTTTCAAAAATCCTTTGTTATCATTGGTAAATGCTTTACGTTTGTCCCACATTGGGGCAGTTTTGTTACCCCCTTGGCTATCGACCCTGTTATATGGATAACGTTTGCCAATACGTTTGACTGCGAGCAAACTTCTTTTTCCTTTTGTGTCTCTCCTTCGCGCTCATGCTCATGGTGGCCAGGGTGCTCTGAATTGACCTGCTTATGTCAACTGCTTTACTTTTCATTTTCAATTTATCTGGCAAGAAAAGTCCAGTTAGGAATTTACGACACTAATAACTCTAGATCGAGCAAACGCAGGACCCATTGCGTTTCAAATGCTTGTTATGATGAGGTACACTAGTTGGATGATTTTCCAAATTATTTTCGTCTCTTCTTTTGTTTTGTCCACATGTGTTAGTCCATCTCCATACATGCAAGTCTCAATTTGTATTAGGGATGAGGATGGCCCAGCCCAAAAACTGATTGTTAATTGAGTTTGATGATTTACCGATGTCACCATCATCTGCTTTGAAAACTGGTTTTGATGTGCACATTATAGTTCTGTTAATTTGTATTATTCTCTTGGAGTGTTTAATAGTATTGAGTTTAGTAGGCTTAATCTCTTTAGATGTTTTGGTCAGCCTATGATTTGCATGTATGTTTATAATTTAGTTTTGCACACCATTTACGTTACATTGGCTTTTGTAATAAAGTTTTGAAACTTGATTGAGTTTGGAGTTTTGATTCCTGTGGTCAAATTGGTCAGGGTGTTTAAATTTGTTTGTGTTTCTTGTGTTATTAATTTATGTTGAATTAATCCGATTACCACACTCCTTACTGAGTCCAAAGATCCAAACGACCTCCAGTGAAGGGGGAGTGAGTTGTGGCGTCTCACCAGAGCGAGTGGTTTCGGAATCTGAGTGGGGAGGAAGACCTCTGTGCGCTCTCCAGCAAGCCTCCTTTTAAGTGCCCTGACCTCACTTTTGTTTCTCTTTTTTACAAATTTCATAAATCCAATCAGATGGATTTGTTCACCCACCAACCAGGTCTCCTGAAAGCAGATTATCTCATTCTCCTTCCAGATTTTTGTGAGATGTATACTTCTGTTTAGGTTTTCCAGCCCATGGATATTTCAAGAAAAAACTCCCAGGTTGGTGGGTGTGGCAACTACCAAGTGCACCTACTCCCACCCCCCAGGAGGAGACACTCTCCCTATCCACGCTTAGACACAAAAATCTATTGTGCAGGTGGATTGAATCTACCACTCCTTCACTGAAGTGGGCCGGAATTGTTACCTCAAGGGTACCACAATTATAGCCCACCAAGCAGGAGAGGGGCTGCATTACTTCTGTGCCAGTTACCTTCTTTAGTTGTTCAGAATTGAGGCAAGCATAATTAACCAATAAAGGCAGCTCTAATGGGAGCAGTTTCAGGAACTTGAGTTTCATCATCCTAATATCCCAAGAAGATGACGAGGAGGGAGATGAAACCTCTAATGATGATAAAAAAGATGTGGAAGAGGAATGGGAATTGTAGGAACTCCGAGTATCGCTTGATTTCTGAAAAGATTCAGACAAAGAAGAAATAAGAAGCTGAAATTGGTCCTCAGAAAGACCTAACCCTCAGATGATGGTACTGGGATATCCCTATTCAATTTACACCTCTTCTTATCACCATGGAGTCTTTTTTCTGCTTGCTTCTTGTGCTCCATTGTGAATGTGACAAAAAAAAGGGAAAAATAACCCAATAAAAAGATCCAACGGACCTTAGGCTGTCTGTTCCAGTGCCCACCTAAAGATTTTAATTAAACAAGGCACTTTGAAACCCAAAAACTTTAAAAATGCAGCATAAGTTGCTGCATGTATTCCTGTAATTTACTCCTTTAATATACATTTTTCCCTTTATGTTTTTTGTAGCAAAGGAAAACTTATGACTACCACAAGATAGAGCAGAATCCAGAAGAACAAGGGGCAATTTAATCTGTCGGACGAGCAAGAACTAGAAAGAGAACAGCAGAAAATGAACAGCTGGAAAACAGGTAAGCATGATATGCTGGCCAGGGAAGGCAAAAAGGGGAGAGAGTAGTCAAGCTGAAAATAAATTGTGGCTGAAATGAGCCACTCTACCAACCGCTTTGTTAAGCAGCAGGAGGCTGGCACAGCCACAAGCAGGCACCGCACTAAAAAGATAAAGGAGGACGGCTTCCTGATGCACCCTCCATGAAAGTAAAAGTGGGGCGGCCGAGATGCGGGTGACATGCCGATTAAGGGAAAAGCTGTTGCGCTACTTTGCTACCCTGTCTGTAACCAGAGCCCCATGCAGCAAAGCTGAGCCACCATCGTGCTGTGGCAGAAACAACATACCACCACACCAGCAAAAGGAAAAATGTGGTGGGCTGAAAGATGGCACCATAAAAGAAGCGTTTGTGGTCTCCCTGCATGCTAGGAAATCCCCAACTGCCACAGTGCTCAAAGATTGCACACGACGAATGAACAGAGGACAGAAATCATGCCAGAAGTATCAAAAGACTAAGGACCTCATTTTGAACTTGGCAAACATGACGAATATCCTGTCAGCCGTATTCTGATCCCATTATGTCCTTCATCTGCCAAGTTCTAAATCCGGCCCTCAGCCTGTTAATAAAACTGGAATGCGACCAAACGTTTGCAGGGAGAACCCCCCTCTATACTCCTGATACTGTGAACTGCACAATATCCCAGTTACGAGGAGTATTAAAGGGGAAGTTTAAAACGCCTTTCCATGAGATGCCCCATCTCCCAAGGCTTACATGGTGCATAAGTGATACAAATTGAGCAGATGAAGAAAACAGAAAGGCCCATATTTATACTTTTTGACGCACAAGTGCGCCAACGCAGATGTGTGTAAAATTTTTTACCGCCGGCTGACGCCATTCCAACGCGCCATGCGGGCGCCTTATTAATGGAATGACGTTTGCCGGCACTGCGGACTGGTGTGCGTCAAAACAAATGACTCACACCAGGCAGCGCCGGCGTATGGGAAAATGGGGGGTGTGCGTCAAAAAATGGTGCAAGTCAGGTCTGAGGCAAAATTCAGGCCTCAAACCGGATTTGCGCCATTTATTTTGACGCCCAACCTCCATTGACATGACTCCTGTCTTAGCAAAGACAGGAGTCATGCCCCCTTGCCCAATGGCCATTCCCAGGGGACTTATGTCCCCATGGCATGGTCATTGGGCATAGTGGCATGTAGGGGGGCCCAAATCAGGCCCCCCTATGCCACAAAAAAAATCGGAAAAAAATACTTACCCGAACTTACCTTTACTTCCCTGGGATGGGTCCCTCCATCCTTGGGTGTCCTCCTGGGGTGGGCAAGGGTGGCAGGGTGTGTCCCTGGCGGAAGGGGAGGGCACCTCTGGGCTCCTTCCGAGCCCACAGGTCCCTTAACGCCTGCCCTGACCCAGGCGTTAAAAAACAGCGCACATCAGGCTGTGCGCCATTTTTTAAGGCCCACCCCCTCCTGTGCGTCAAAATGACGCCAGAGTATAAATAAGGGGCACAGGCCTTAAAGTCATTTTTTGGAAGGGAACGCCTACCTTGCATATAATTAACGCAAGGCTGGTTCCCCCTTCCAAAAAATAACGCACATGGTGGAATTTTGACGCCCGCGGGGTCGGGCGTCAAAGTATAAATATGCCCCAAAGTGTTCTGGTCTCCATCCCTCTTTATCAGCAGATTGATGGGAGGTGCTTGGAGGATAGGGAGGTGGGGATTCTTTGCTTTGAACCTTCTGACTGGTTCTAGGTAGGTCATGTAGTGCCTGAGCAGAGGTTGGAGACGTCATAGTAGTAAGTATTGGTACGAGAAAAGGGGTTGAGGAGGTTGCGTGTCTTACATGCAGCATTTTAATCATTGCGATTGTTGTTTTAACGGGAAACACTTTACTGTTCTAACATTTATATTCTCTATTTTAATTTTCATGTATGGTTTTAATTAACTAAACATAAATAAATAAATGTTGTTAAAAATCGTAATGAGAAAGCTAGGAAGCTTATTTATTCTTCTAGAACACCGGCTGTTACAAAACTACACCCACAGTTCCACACTTGGAACAATGTGTGTTCAAGGACTTGAATAAACACATTTAGTGGCGCTGCGTGATTGTTTTTAGGAGAAATAGATTTATAGTTTGATGGCATTTCTAGTAGTTCTGTTTGGTTATTAGGAAAATAAATGACTTTATGGGACAATTCTGTGCAAACATTTGCGTAAATGCTCAGATGCCATTTGGCAGACTCGCCTGCAGGACACACACTGGTTGTTCAAAATAGTTTCAGGCAGTGGCGGGCGGCAGCTTTAGGAGGGAGGGGGGTGGGCAGGAAGCACACACAAACACACTAATTCTTTCACACACAGACATGCACGCACGCACATCCATTAACAACACTCATACCATTCAAACATGCACGCACGCACCAAACATTCATTTTAAAACATCACACACACACTCATTCTTTCACACACGCACGCATGCACATTCATTAACCCTCAAAACATTCAAACATGTACGCATGCACCAAACATTCATTTTAAAAGATCACACACACTCATTCTTTCACACACACACACACACACGCACGCACATCCTTAGGTCAGCCAGTGAGGGAAGGCAGCAGTCCCAGCCTCGTCACTGAGTGGGATGGGGTCAGTGAGACTGCTGACCCCACCCCACTCTGTGATGAAGTGTCACTGATTGACACTCTCACCGGGCGCTTCAGGGCTTAAACCTGAAGCGCCCAGGTCGAAGTCAATGAGTGACGCTTTCCTCGTGACCAAGGGAGGGCCTCAAGCCACCTTTGCTGAGCCGAGGAGGTCACGCCCATAGGAGCTGTGACCTCCTCAGCCCAGCAAAGTTCAGCTCAGGCAGCCAGGAGTCTGTGCAAATCGCGCATGGCTCACTCCTGGCTCACTCCTGGCTGTCCCAGCTGGAAATGAAGAGTGTCTATCAGACTGGCCTTTGTTCAGCCTGACAGACACTCTTCATGAGGGGCAAAAGGTAGGGGGGGCGTGGCCACTCCGCCCTAAAGGATGGGACACCACTGGTTTCAGGAACGTGACCAGCACAGCTCAAGCCCACGCCTCAAAATCAAAAGTGAAAACACTACCAAAAATAACTTTAAATGATTCAGTTTCTACATTTTACAATGACAGAAGTTTACACTTAGGATTTCATGCCACACTAGTATCTATTTAACAGAGTCAGCTGTTGCTTACCGTACCTGAGTCTTAAGGCTGTTATTTTTCACCAACAAGGCCGCATATTCACTGTGCACTTCTTCAGCCGCCCTTCGATAGTGTGTCACTTGGTCACCTGAAGCAGGAGGGTCTAAAGGAGCCACAAAGGAGGGCTGAAAGAGAAACAAAACATATTTAATTACACGCGACTATGCACCATTCTACACATAATATTTTACTGCATTTGTCATATGGAGAAGGTATTTCACGAGCCACAAATCTATAATTTTGAAATTAGAAATTATGGTTTGCCGAGAAATCCCTGAAGCTACTCAAACCGATGATCACTATCTATTGTATTATTTTAGAATTATTATATTTAAAGATCAAGAAACTTGCATTGTTTCTTATTAATTCATGGTAAAGTATCTATCTACAAGGTGAGCTCAAATTTGTCAGCTCTGGCTACAAGCCAGCACTAAGTAAAACAATTAAATAAACAGACAAAAAAGTGAACAAACAAACAAACAACTAGAGAAATAAATAAACAAATAATACAAGTAGACGTGGCCAAGTAAATGTGTATGTTTGTTCCAGTTTTGACTCATAATCAATCTGTATTTGCCATCTCTGTTCATGTTTGCACAGGGGGATGTTCCCTAATGGCCACTTTTACTTTCTTACATTCTGTATGGATGCTTAGAGAATTAAATTGTGATTTTCCACTATTCTGACCATGCGCTTGTAGCTAAAAGTCTTTCTCATGAGAAACTGCTTGCTAGAAGATGCTGTACTTGCTAGTGAAACAATGTATATTGTAGTATGCATAAGACTGACCTCCCCAGGAGAAGACAATGGATGCACTGACTGGAGTATAAACTGCAACAATATTGATACCTGACGCGCTGATAATGAGAGCGGAGAAGAGGAGCCCATCATCGACATGTGAACCATGTACTAGTAGAATTGTAGATCTGAAGTTTTAGTTTCATTGGACTAAATGTGCACATGCTATCCCCTGACCAATTTGGATGAGGGAAGTAGTTTTAGGAAATCTAACTTAGCCAGACTGCACAGAGAGAAGGGAGGCCACTAGCTAAATACTTTCAAACTACTTAAAGAGATTATGCTTATTCTGAACTTTGATGCTAAATCCTGATGTCTTGCTGACCGAACTGATGTCCTATTGATGAAGACTGTCACAGCTTGCTGAACCATATTGAGGACAGGTATACTGACAATGACACTGATTGTTATGTCTATTTGCCTTTGTTTCTAGGTACCAACTGCTTATTTTAATAGACCCATAGTTAGATGTTTTTCCAAATTAGTGTTGACTAAATTTTTACCATGAAGTCCAAACATGCCATTCTAATCTGGTGTTAGTTAAGGTTTTCCCTGATTAAGTTCGCTACATGTAATAACAGCTGATGTCTTTTCCTTGCTGAATCTAAATGTATGTTATATCGTTTGCAGTTATTCTTGCTATTAATTTGTACTGTAACCTTAGGATGTGTAGTCGCTCAAGCTCTGATTCGATTGCGGTTCTTTCGCCGCTTTTGTCAGCTAGTATTATTTTTGTATGTTTATAATTTGATATTGAGACTAAGTTAAGTGACATTAGCTTTGTTAATTTAGGGAAATAAAGATTCTAACTGTTACATAAAGGTGTGGTTATTCATGACCAGAAGGTCATGTGGTGTATAAATTACTGACTCCTATTAGTTATTGATGTTATTGATTGTTGATGTTATTTATATGTATTGGTATGGGATATATGGTGGGAAAAACTCGAAGAGCAGTCAAAAGGTCTATCGGCCAATGCGCATCTCCCTTGTAAGTTTACTTAATAAGGTCTGACGCGCTAACCCACCCAAAGTGTCAACCTTTGGGGAAGAGATTGCTTATAATTTGCATACTTTGACAAAACAATCCCACATAAGGACTATGGCCCTCATTACAAGTCTGGCAGTTGCATGACCGCCAGACTCGCGATGGCGGCCCCACTCCCACCAGGATGGCAGGGGGACTGCTACATTATGATCGTGGCGGAGCCGCCATGGTCAGACCACCAAAACCACCAGGCTGCTGCATGCCAGCAGCTTGGCGGTTCCGGTAGTTTCTCATCCTCCAGGGTAGCGCTGCTTGCAGCCCGCCCTGGGGATTAGGAGTTCCCATCCACTAGCCTTTCAATGGCAGTTTACACCGCCATGGAAAGGCTGACGGAATAGGGGACTCAGGGGCCCCTGCACTGCCCATGCACTTGGCAACGTCAGTGCAGGGACTCCCATGCATAGCCCCATCGCGCATTCCACTGCCCGAATTATGGGAATGAAATGAGCAATGGGTGCAGTTGCACCCGCTGCACCGCCACATTGGCGCCGGCTCCATTAGGAGCCGGCGTCAATGTTGAGGCCCTGTTCACCGCTGGACCGGCGGGCGGAAACACAGAGCAGTCCTGCAGTGAAGTCCTGTTAGGACCTGCTGGGTTCAGGCTGCAAAGGCGGTCTGAGGGCGGGAAGAGTTAAACTCTTAATCAGGGCCTATAACTTTGTAGGGGAGGAGATCACCAACAAAATCATAGGTACAGATGGCAAGCAATGTTTGACACACCCCTATTCAAAAAACAAATCTTGGAAGCTCGGTTCATTTCTGTTAGGAAACCAACATCCTGGGCCAGGCTCTGAAGTGCACGGAACAAGGAGTGCTCCCCACAAGATTGTAGTAAGGAATAGCAAATCCCAAACATCAATGGGACTGAATATCATCATTACAACAATATCGAGGGCCAAAATATAGAAAAGTAAGGGCCAGATGTATCAACAGAGTTTGCACTCACAAACAGCGAAATCGGCCGTTTGCGAGTGCAAAATCGAGGTCTGCAATGCATCAAATGCATTCGCAGACCAAAAACCGAAAATCGCAAATTTTGCAATTTTCTGCGTTGCGACCTGGATTTTGCGAATCGCAATTTGCGAGTCGCAAAATCCAGGTCGCAAAGCAATTCTGCAAAAAATCGCAAATTGCGATTTATCGCAGAATGGTATTTTGCACTTGCAAAATACCATGACCTGCAACCAGGTGGTAACCTGGTGCAAAATTTAAAAATGCAGTACAACTGCATTTTTAAATTATATATGTAAAGCACACATGCCCTTTTGGCATGTGTGTACTTTACAGGTGCAAAAAAAAAAAAATGGGGTGTAGGAGAGGGGGCCTTAGGCCCCCAGCACCCTGACCCTTTGCTTTTCCCAAATTGCGATTTCTGTTTCAGAAATCGCAATTTGCGAAATATCGCAATTTGCGATTCGGTAATAGCATTTGCGAATTTTAAGAAATCGCAATTACCGAATCGCAAATGTGATGCATGGCCCTATGCGAGTCGGTAATTGCGATTTCTTAAAAATCGCAATTGCCGAATCGCAATGGGCCAGATTCATACATCTGGCCCTTCGTGTACAGAAGAAGGTAGGGATTTACTATTCCCCACACGTTACAGCTGAAAATTAAAACAGAGAAGATCAGGACAGGCTGAAGGCTCTGCTCGCCAAAAAGACTGCATGGCTAGTGCTCTGCAACAAGCACCAAAGGGTAGCTTTGAGCAATGCTGGGCATTAATGCTGGGGCCCATAACAGAACTCTGGGACAGCACTAAAGACTGGCAGTAAGTGAAGGGAAGTGGAACCACTGGAGGGGAACTAAAGAGCCACTACTGATGTCACACTCAAATCCATAGTGAGAACTCCAGGACTCCAGGATGGGCTAGGAACTCCAGAACTCCAGGATGGGTTATGAATACTGCCAGAGGGCAGGGGAACCTCCATCTTTTATCCAGTAGCAATGCACGGAGCCCTAGAAGACCGTGCTCCCCTACATATGCTAAGAACTGCTGAGAAGTGCAGTAGCCCAAGGTCATGGGCATAAATAATGAAGAACTGTGACTGAAGAAAGTTGTGGTCATGGTTATAACAGAAAGCAATGAAGAATGGTCAACTGAAAGGCCAAATAATGCTGTGAACTAATGTAAGGACATGTGAGCCTTAGATTCTTATCTGGGTGCCAACACATGTAGTTGTGCTAAATACCTACAATAAAGTTCCATAGGCTGAGTGGCAAATTATGAGCATGGCTCTGCAGTGGAGGCAGCTCTGGGGGATTTTCTAAATGTAGAAAATGAATATGTACTGGTAACATGTAGTAAATGTATAACAGTCATCAGGTTAAGAATGGTGGGAGCTACCTGAGACAAACACTTGGCTACAGGTCATCCTGCTGACCCCACACAGAGGCTGTCAGGTTCCTCATACATATTTCTGTGCCAAGATGCGGTATAAAACACCAGAGGCTTAAGAGCTTAGGTGCATAGTCAGAAGAAGTAAAATAAATGTTACGACCAGCAATAATACAACATAAACAGGACATTAAAAACTTCCAGGCAATACCTTTGTGCAATCCTTTCTGAAGGGACGAAGTAATTCCCTTGCTCTTCAATTGGAAGCTGATAAAGAGAGTTAAATTGTGTAGAGAAATCACTATGAATTCTAGGAGACTGAAATGGCAGGAAGAGGAAAGGGCCTACCAACCACAGCCGATATTAGGAGGATAGAAATGAGCATGTCGCTTCTATGAAGGAGCCATTAAATTTCACCACAGGAAAAAAAACCTTGGATGAAGATGATTAACAAGTTGTGTAAATTTCAGAAACAATGTATCCAAGTTGCCGTAAGCAATAGTGTTGACGACAAGGGCATCTTTTCTGATGCATTACCTTTAATTGTTGGTAAAGTTCATTCTCTAATCGTTAGTAATTTTGAGTAATTGTAGAGAGGGGTGGCAGCTATGTTTAATACCTTTTTCTGAGGGGACAAAGGGGGGGGCTAGAATATACAATTTTTTTGGTGAATTGTTTACATTGTCATTTAATCTATTGCACATTTTATTTTGAAAGAAAGGGGCATCAGTAATGGTAATATTAGTACAAAGAGAGGTCTTGGTCAAACTAATAGCTACCACATTTTCAACCTAGAAAACAAAATGGTAGTCAGCTAGCCAACTACACTGCAGCCCTTGAGTATGCAGTCTTACTATATGATGGCAAAAAAATGTCAACTACACGGTTAAAAGAATGAAGGTTTTTGCTGACAGTCTACTACAGGAACTCACCTATGTTGACTGTGAGAAGTCCAAAAACCATAAGAGAGAGTCAGCTTTTAATCAATCCAAAGTTCAAGAAACACGAACACAACTATTTCCAATATATTCCCAGGCTATGCAAAAGTGAGGAAAAACTCACACTTGAGAAACTGTTCAACTAAGATTGTGGGGGAAAACAATACAAGGATAGAAAGCAGAAAAACACAACCCTTAAAGTTGTGATGTTTGGAATTTTAACAACTGTACTTATGTGTAATAGCCTTTACATGAGAGAAGAGGGTTTCTCCCCTGAGAGATTCCCTCTTATCACCAATTTTATGAAGGGCATAAAGAGATGTTTAGAGGTTGGCGGGGGGCACCATAATTTAGGCTCCACCGTATTTATGTCATGTATATACATTATGCATTCATATATGACATTTATATTCAACATGTGACTCAACTTCCTTCACATGTGTGAAACATTTAAATTAATTAATAGTGTGTAACCACTGCAATCACTAAGGATTTATATGTACGTGAATTAGGTTGACTAATCAATGTTCCTTACATATTAATGTTTAGCATTGTTTGCTTTTATTGATTTATATTACTGTGACGCACATCATTTTGATTCTCAAGTTAACTTAGCTTGACATTAGGTCTTGATTGAAAATGTTTGCTGAAGCATTGCCATTATAATGTTTCTTTGTTTTGCAAGTGTATTATCAGACTTCTCGTTAGTTAGAGAAATGCTTAATGTACTGTATTACACTTCTGATATTAAGGCTTGGGAGGTGAAAGTGGTAACAAATGCGAAGCAATGATGGTGAGAGAAGGCCTCCTGTTCACGTGTACCAGGAGGATGCAAAACTCAAGATTACCAGCTGCATACCTAATTGCACAATTTAGGGAGTATGTTGACTCCCCTCAAATGCAGTTAGTAGATTGGCTATTAATGGTGGGAATGAGATATGGATATTCTAGAAACTGCTCTTTGTATTTTTAATTGTTGCTTCATAGTAAGGGGGACAGCAGGGTTTGCCTGGGGTTATCAGTGTGTGGACTCTGCTTCCCAGGGTGCCTCAGCTCAGGGATCGTCATCACGCTAGAAGGCTCTATACCTTTAAAAACCACAAAGGACTCCCACGGGGAGAGCAGGGCTTGCCTGTGGCTACCAGATGTGGACTCTTCTTTCCAGGGCGCCTCAGCTCACAGATTGTCATAGCGTCAGGAGGCACAATACCTTTAAAAACCATGAATGGCTCCCTCAGCGCAGGGAGAGCAGGGCTTGCCTGGGTGTGTGGACTCCATTTCCCAGGGCTTCTCAGCTCACAGATCATTAGCACGTCAGGAGGTAGTATACCTTTAAAAAACGCTAAGGGCTACTGTGGCATGGGATGCGTGCAGTACGCATCCAGGCCAAGACCAGGCCAAGACTGGGCCAAGACCAGGCCTGTCTTCGCCTGTTATCATCTGGAAGAGGTTGGGACCTTTCTCATTGATCACTGTGCCCCAACACTAACCTCAGACATTTTGTTTAGGGCCTTGCAGTCTACTTGCCCCCTTGTGTTGGACTGTGTTTCTTAAGTGTTTGTGCCCATTTTGTATGTTTAGTAGGTCACAATCTCAACATGGTGAAACGTAAGCTGCCGGGTGTAAAAGACTCTCTTCTGAGGGCTTACAGTAGCACCACCCTTGATTCTTTTTTGGCCCTGGTGGTTAGTGTTATATCTAAGGAGATCGACCATGCTGAGCGCAGGCGCTCCCTGAAGATGGAGGGTGGGCCTGGCTCCTCGCTGTCTGTTCAAACTGCACACTCAGGGGAGGCTTCTCTCCATGTACATTCCAGCCTTTTTGTTCTGTCCTCTGCCCTCGATCCACCGTTACCGGCCCAAGAACAGCCAACTGGTAGCACCTCACCCGATGCCCACAATACCAGTACCTCGCCACCCCAACTGAAAAGAAACATCAACTGAAACTGGGAATGTAAATTATCAAGTGCATCCTTCGAGTAACTTTGAACCTCCTGGGGTCAATATGCCACTCGGGCCCCTGCAAAGTCTAGTTGGGACTATGCAATTGACAAACTAAAGGGTATCATTGTGCAAAGTGTGTCCCCCTTAGCGGAGAGGTTGTCAAGGTTAGAATCCTCTATTCTTGCTCTAACAAAATGGTAACCTATCTTTTATAAGCCCAGATAGATCACTGAGCCTAGATCCACCTGCCAGCTCTAGCACACCCCCAAGTGAGTGTCCTGCTTGTTCCACTGTCAGCCCCTCTCAAACCAGCTTGACTGTTACACAGTCCCACACACCAACTAAGGCGGTGTTAAGTGTTAACCATGATGGAGGGGTGCCCTTGTTGAGCAGGGTGTTCCAACAAATAGAGGGGTCTCGGGAAGCGGGGGATGGGGTAACGTCGAGCAGTGGGTTACCCGTCTGACTGCAGTCCTTATGTGCCGATCCTGACTGGGATTCTGCAAATCGGCAATGCTGATTATGAATCTACCTCCCAGTTAAAGAATACGTTTTGCCACTAGTTGTGTCTAAATATGAATTTCAATTTTAAGGAATATTGTGACATATTGGGCCTCATTAGGACCCTGGCGGGCGGCGGAGGCCGCCCACCAGGATGCCGCTCTCCATAATACCGCTCCGCGGTCAGAAGACCGCGGAGGGTATTATGAGTTTTTCCCTGGGCTGGCAGGCGGTCTCCAAAAGACCGCCCGCCAGCCCAGGGAAAAACTCCCTTCCCACGAGGATGCCGGCTCATAATCGAGCCGGCCGAGTGGGAAGGTGCGACGGATGCTACTGCACCCGTCGCGTATTTCACTGTCTGCTACGCAGACAGTGAAATACTAGCGGGGCCCTCTTACGGGGGCCCCTGCAGTGCCCATGCCATTGGCATGGGCACTGCAGGGGCCCCCAGGGGCCCCACGACAATCCTTACCGCCATCCTGTTCCTGGCGGGCGAGCCGCCAGGAACAGGATGGCGGTAAGGATTGTCAGAATCCCCTCGGCGGCGCAGCGAGCTGCGCCGCCTTGGAGGATTCTTAGGGGCAGTGGAAAACCGGCGGGAGACCGCCGGTTTTCCCGTTCTGACCGCGGCCAAAACGCCGCGGTCATAATGCCCAAGGGAGCACCGCCGGCCTGTCGGCGGTGCTCCCGCCCCCGTTGGCCCTGGCGGTTCTCTACCGCCAGGGTCATAATGAGGCCCATTGTTTGTAAGGTGGGTGTGTTAGGTGGGCCCAGCGGTTGAAAATTTTACAGGGGACTACATCGTTATCAACTGTATGTACCATCATTGGCTAGGCGTTTGGTCTGAAGTGTGGAATAACCTCATGCCAGGGTCACAGGAATGAGAATCCTCCTTTTGGTTTTTTCATTAGCAATTGCACCCCAAGCCCTTAACTCCAATATCTAGGGGTCTGCTGCCCTGGGAACATTTTGAAGTGCCCACATCAAATATATTTTACTCTTTGTCAGACCTTGACCAAAATGACTAACTACTGGTTACTCCCACCTCATCCACTAAGCTTTTGGCTAGCAGGTCACCTGGGTCAAAACTGCTTTCCAAATTCACCCTAGGGGTTCTTCGTTGGAATGTGGCTGGTGTCAGGGCAAAATGGCAGGTTCCCGAATGCTTACATTTTGTCACTAACTTTGATGTGTTCATGTTACAGGAGCCCTCGAGTCAAGAACTGATTACTTGGGATGGTTTTGAATGCTTTTTCATTACAACAGCTCCCTCCCCTGGTAAGAGAGCACGTGGGGGTTGGCCATTATGGTTTGTAGTTCTAAACATCTTAGGGTTATTCCTGTCCCCCTTAGACATACCAGGATCCAGATTCTATGGGTGGTGGTTTACTGTGAGTTTAAATCTTTTGTAGTTAATTTTTATAACTCAGTCAGGGACCTAGGGTGTCAGATCAAGGTCTTATTCCAAGCCTTATCAATTCTTGAGGCAAGATCTCTCAGCCATCTCAAGTGTTTTAATGTTATATTGAGGGCAATTTCAATGTGAAGTTAGGTATTATTCAAATTAGAAACAATCCCTTTGTGGACGAAAATGTTCCCTTTTGCCAGTCATCATCTGACCACAAGGGAAGAAGATTGCTAAATGCTTTGGGACATGTGGGGCAATATATTATGATTGTCTCACGGCCTGATTTTCCAGCCCAACATCCAACTTCCATTTGCAGGGGTAGGGGATAATCGTAGATTATGTTTTTTCCTCTCGATCCCTAGGGGATATCATTAGTTTAGGGTGGGTTGATAAGACTTGCTTTAGCAACCATGATCCTATTGAAGTAAGGGTGGCAATACCAATGAGGGACAGGTCTAACTCTGCTGTAGGCCCTAACATCTTGATCCCCCAGGATAAGGGCTTGAGAGTGAAATAGTGTTTTCTTTCAATTTCTAGCATATAAGAAGCCATAATTAAGTCCAATCTAGCCATTATCTGAGAGCCTTTACTAGCCCCGATCCATCTCCTGTCTCTGTTTTGGATGCTTTCCTTGTCCTAACTAAATCTTTAAATGCCACCAAGAGGAATATGTCTGAAAGCCAAGGAATTGTTCATGCCGGCCCATTTAGTAAGGTTTGCATGGTGGCAGATAGGCAGCTCCATGAGTCTCTTAATTCCAAGCCCCAAAATCAACCTGACGTTGCCGAAGGAAGGGTGGCTTATAAGATTATCATCAGTGAACGGAAAGCAGCCATCAAAGAAGCATTCTGGGAGCGATTCATTTCTACCTTTAAATCCGGAGATTCCAGGGGATTCTGGTCCATTGTAAAGGGGAAGCAGCTTTGAGTGGCTGCGCCTGATGACATTGAATACTCCCTTACCCAGATCAATGGGTGGCTTATTTTAGGAAGGTCTATGCACTTGATGAGGGTGTATCCATGATTGCTGAGAAGGTGGATCAGTTTTTCCCTTTGTACATCAGTTTTGAAGTGACAGAGGTGTGTGCTGCTATCTTAGCCGGTCCTTCCAATAAATCTCTCAGCCCAGATGGGATTCCTTTGGACCTTTATAAGGCTGACGTCTCCATCTGTGCCCCTGTTTTAACAAATGCCTTGAATGCTGCAGTCCAGGTTAAAACTCCCTCCTCCTAGAAATCCGCAGTGATCGTCCGTTTTTAAAAGGGGAAACCATCAGGACCCCAGTTGTTAACAACGTATATCTCTTTGCTAGACTCAGTTGTAAAGGTCCTGGGGTGCATCATTCTACAGCATATAGAAGGCTGGGCCAGTACTAATAACAGTCTCTGTGTTGCTCAGTAAATTTAGAGGAAGAAAAAGGTACCCTGGAACTGGGTTTAAACTTAAATTTACTGCTCCGTAAATATGGGGTGGCCAAACAGAGGACAAGCCATTTAGCCTTTATGGATCTTAGCTGCACTTTTGGTTAGGTAATTAGTTCCAAACTCTGGCAAAATCTAACGGCCTTGGTTTACTCTCCCATTTGGTTTATTTTTAGGAGCTCTCCACATGGATGTTAATGCCTCTGTCAGATACAGGATGGTGGAGAGTGGACAGACTCTTTTAGTCTTCCGTGTGGGGTCACACAAAGCTGTGTGTTGACACCCAGTCTCTTTCTACTATATAGCAACGGCCTCAATAGGAATCTGGCAGCAAATGTGAAAGATCTGCCCAAAGTGAAGTCCGCTTATGTAGCCTCTTTGCTGTACGCGGACAACGCTGTTTTGTTGTCCCACACTGCAAATAGCCTTAAAGAGCTTTTGGATCTATTTGTTAGATTCAAGGATGAGATTGGCCTGGATACGAATAACTCAAAAACCCATTATATGATATGTTATATATAATAAATTGTATTTGTATAGGGCTTACTGCCCCTGATGAGGCGTAGTAGTGCCTTACAGCCAGTAGCACTCTACCTGGGAACCTAGTTAGTGATCAGTCCATTGTTTATTGGGGTTCTTTTTGAATGCTCATTCCATGCATTCAATCCAGTTTCTTTGTGGTACATTGTTGACATAGATGTAATTATTAGAGGGGACTATGTGAGACACAATTGCTAGCTTAAATTAATAGATATTGTTATGGTTTCCAAAGAGCTTTAAGGCAGATAGGCATGAGATTTCAGAGTAACTTGTATACAGATGAGGGAGACAGAAGGAAGAAAGAAGCCAAGGTTGATTTAAATAACATAAGTTATGGAATTTAAATTTTTCATGCAGGATTTTAAGGGCTATATTAGGATGGGAATTTTTGCATGACATTTTTGGATGCAACTCTGTTGAAAGAAATAGTTTCAAAGATGCTTCTCACAGTAAAAAAGAAGAAGCACAGTGTGACAAATAAGAGCCTCTTATTATATACCCACTAAACCATACTTAATACTATACTATGAAGTATTGTTAGAGTTTATGCAAATTATATGCACCATAGGCAACATATATTATAAAAAATGTTATGTATACACACACACACATTCAAAAATATAACAAGGCAATTTATATACACACAGTGCAGTAACCATTAGCATATTCAGTGCCATATTTGTCACCCATCCAATGTCTGGTTTGGAAGGTGCTGCCCCTTCGTCTGCCTGAAGAGCACCCCCAAAGACCAGACACCACACTATGTCCAGCAGAATGGATGTGTCGGGGGTCACCTCCTCCTTCCAGGATCCAACTTGCCTCGTAGAGGTATATGGAAAGCAGCATTCTAAAATTAGGCCCTTAACTATCAAGGTGAAAAATGTAACTAGGGTATCGTCATTCTCCTATTTGGGGGTCACTTTTGACCAACTAGGAAATTGCCAGCCTTGCCTTTCTTATCACTGCTCCCATTTTAGCCAGGCCTGCGGTGCTTTGTTTAAATTTGCCCTCACTGTAGGCAGCAAACCCATCCTGCCCCTCTTACAGATATACAAAATGAATTGTCTCCCTGTGCTGTTGTGTGGTGCGGCTATTTGGGGGACCTGTAACTGTAGGGCCATCCAGAATGAAGAGAACCGTTTCTGTAGGATGCTGTTGCGGATCATGAGAAACTAGCCCCACTGCTATTGTGGATTTCAGTGTGGTGTGGTGAGGCCATGGCCTTTAATAGGGATGGTATTGAGGGCTGCCTTCGGTGTGTGCATGGCCTGAAGATCCCTTGGCTAAAGGATGTCAAACCTACGCTCAGCCTGTGGGCCACCCGGATCTGTTCAGTAACCCCAAGTGCACAACTAAAAAGGACAGAAGGACAATCAGGGATCTGTGTCTGAACCATGCAAGGGAAGAAAGGGAAACAAGGCTCTTGCTAAAACTGCTATGAGCTTCCTCCTGCTTTTGAAAATGGCAGATGGCCTGAGCCATATCTTAGCTCTGTTAGGCATCCCTGGGACAGATCCCTCCTCACCATGTTTCAGTTGGACTCAATATGTGCCCATATTTCCTTTTCCCCTGGTCAGTTTGATCCTAATAAGATCTTGGTATGTCTCTGTGATGGTTGCTCACCTCAGACAGTGGAGAACTTTGTCTTATTTTGTAACTATAATGATCTTTTGCGGTGCAGGAACTTGCTGCCAATCTTGAAGACCAGGGGTTTTCGGCAATTTCAGCCAGCATTCCTATATTTGCAAACATTAAAGGATCAGGCGGTGATGCTGGCTGTGTCCTCCTTTATGAAGGGTGTGCTGTCCTAGAATAACATTTTGAATTGTTAAAACCAGCTTGGGTATTGTCCTTGATGCTTGAGTGGTGTGGATTTCCGGTTTTAACTTTTTAGCTATGGGTTGTTTTATTGTGTCTTTTAATGTATGTTGGATTTTAATTGTATGTATATTATTTTATGATTATTTTTATAATTGAATAAATATGAATTGAACTGAATTGAATTAGTTAGTTAGGCAGATTTTCCCCAGACTTCAAGAGTAAACAGATCTCTCTTTCTGCTGGGCTTCTCTGAGTGCAAAGCTTCATGCTGTACACTCATCCTATTTTCCTGGAACTTCTACTGGAGTTCAATCTTATCCTGACACCTTTTATGCTCCCCTTTAGAAATTCCCTATAGAGAATCTTGGTCCTGACCTACGCTTAGATTAGAAAAGGACAGTTTATTTATGGAAGACATTGCAACAACCTGTTTTCTTTGCATTGTGGTTGTTACTATTTAGCATATCATTTTATTACAGCTTAACTTACTAGCACATTTTGGTTGTCAAGCTGTATAATTATACCTTTTTAATTTATTTCTGCTTTGCATATAACTAGTTGGATTAATATTCTAAAATAAACCTTTAAAGTTGAATGTATTTCAGGGATGTGGAATTCCTATCGCCCGACGCCCGGGACATCTTGTTTGGGGTCAAGGGCAACAAGATTTTATGTTTACTTTGTCCTTAGGACAAGTAGACCCAACCCCCTGCAGCACAAACCCTTTGGCTGCCTGTTTACAGAGAGTGGAACTCTCTGCAGTTGAGGTAATGTGTTTCCAAGAGATAATGCTGTTCAAACTTGTATTTATGGTTCATTATTTGAAAACCTTCATTATTAGGATGAGTGCTGTAAATAAATGTTTTAATGTCACACTTCACTACTGACGTTGGTTCCAGTACAAAAAAAAAAACGTGTATACACATGTTTGAAAAGTTTAGGCTATGAGGCTAAGTATAATGCTCCCAGAATGCTCTCTGATTATATGCAAATGAAGTGTCATTTAGTAAAATGTTTTGATGCATGCTAGTATTTCCCAAAAATATTTCTAATGGAAAATCAGTGTAACCATTTTCAACACGATTATGGGAAGCATGAAAATAAACAAACACTGACAAAGCCAACTGATCTGACATATTTTTTATAAGTCTTTTAGTTTCATCAATGCGTGTCTTGTTTTGACATGGCTTTTGTAACACTTTATTGTTGTGGGAGCTACCAGGTCCTCAACATTGTAACAAACACTGGCAAAAAAAACCGAAACGTTTTTGAACTCTGAAAGCACATGTTGCCACCAGTGGCATAACAAAGGCCCCGCAGCCGCCCTCCAGGGGGCCCTTTTAGCACAGCACCTGCCCTAAGTGAGTCTGGAGAGGGGGCTCCTCCATGTTCTTTGCAAAGGGGCACCCTCCAGTTTCATTACGTCACTGATTGCCACTGTAGTTCCTGACACTGAACAAAACTACTTTGTGTGCCAATATGCTCCTTGAGGAAGAGAAGAATGCGATCACTCACAGTAAAGCCAGCCGAAAGAGAGAGAAATAGAAGTTTAATAAAAACAAAATGTCTTTGTTAACACCAGACCTAATTAGGGACCATGACCCACATGTAGGTAGCTTTTTGCATGTCACAAACAGCGACTTTCGCTGTTTGCGACGTGCAAAAAGCACATTGCGATGCACAAACCCAGTTTTGCGATTCGGTAACCTGGTTACCGAATCGCAAAACGGGTTTGTGACTCGCAATTAGGAAGGGGTGTTCCCTTCCTAATTGCGACTCGCAGTGCAATGTAGGATTGTTTTGCGAATGCGGGCGCAAACCAATCTCAGTTTGCACCCATTTCAAATGGGTGCTAACACTTTCACAAAAGGGAAGGGGTCCCTCTGGGACCCCTTCCCCATTGTGAATGTCACTGTAAACATTTTTTCAGAGCAGGCAGTGGTCCTGCGGACCACTGCCTGCTCTGAAAAAATGAAACGAAAACGTTTCATTTTTCGTTTTTGTAATGCATCTCGTTTTCCTTTAAGGAAAACGGGCTGCATTACAACAAAAAAAAAAAAACTGCTTTATTGAAAAGCAGTCACAGACATGGTGGTCTGCTGTCTCCAGCAGGCCACCATCCCTGTGAGGCCCCAATTCGCAAGGGGGTCGCAAATTGCGACCCACCTCATGATTATTCATGAGGTGAGCATTTGCGAAGCCCTTGCGAATCACAGATGGTGTCAGGGACACCATCCTACATTCGGATTTGCGACTCGCAATTTGCGGGTCACAAATCTGAACCTACCTACATGTGGCCCCAAATTCTTAAAGAAAGTCACAAAAGTGCACCCATGGTATATGTCGTACCCCTATAAAATATTTGTGAACTGTATTTTAGCATGGGTAAATACGCATGTGTAGATTTGCTCATGTGAAAATCTATTGAGCATTTGCAAGTTCATTTTCCCTCCAGCCACTTTCTTCCCAACCCTGGAAGAAGTTCTAATTCTGCCATTGTCAGGAGTAAATGTCCAACCTTTCTTATTATGGGAAAATATTAGAGAGAAGCTGGTGAAAATCTTTAAAACATGCAGGTTAGTAGGTTTGCAGACTCAAAGGCATTCCAGCCCTGGAACTATTGCTTACTGCTTCCTCCAGCCCCAGTATGCAGATCTGCAGAAAGGTGGAAAAATAAGGAAATTGCTACAGTAGGGATTGAAACTGCTAGTATTCAAGCCCTACTATGGTAGTAGCCCTGGCATAATCAGAGAGGCTATTATCAGAGCTCTTACATAATGAGATTGCTGCTATAATTTGGCGTCACACTACATGGCACCAAAGGGACAAGTAGATCTTTTTACAGGACAAGTAGATTTGAGAAGCAACCTGTCCCGTGGACAAGTAGATATTTTAATAAATTCCACACCCCTGTATTTATTCCTAGTCTTCATTGTGGAGTCATATTAGCTGCACAAAACTAAAAGCCATATGTACCAACACATTTTCCCATAGACACAGAGTGGGTAAAACCCTTTGATACATCTGGCCCTACATTTCTGGTGTTATCTCCCTTCCAACATGTTAAATCGACTAACAAATGTCCGTACAACCAATGGGGAAATATATTTGATGATTTTACTAAGATATTGAGGTTCAGATATCCGTGCTCCATCAGGTGGTAGCAGTCGGTTTTATTATTCTCTAAAGAGAGGAAACAAGAATACCTTTGGAGAAAATTCAGAGTTGCCCAAGCCCAGCCCGAGCAATGTCTGAGTTAGAAGGATCAGCGGTGTTCCAGCAGTTCAGAAAGAGTTGCAGTAGCTGAGAAGAGTGAATATTATTAGGGTCGCGTGTAGCAATTGTGTATGTCAAGTTGAGATTGTGAAGTGCAGCATGCTGGCATTTTGATTTGTGGTGTAGATATAGATGCCCTTAATGCTGAGCAGTTGAAGTTGTTATCCGGCTCCTTGAATTCCAAGATCCAGGGATAGGTAAGAGTATATTGTGGTCTAACTTGTCTGCTATGTTTTGTGGTGTCGGTGGTGAGATACAATCGGCTGCATAACTGAGATAGGGAACTATAATTCATTGTGAGAGTACTAAACGTGTTTGTGCTAGAGGATCCTGTCGCGCAAAGGAGAAATTACAATAGTCCAGGTCATTTCCTGCTGTCCAAGGTTTCAGCTGTGTGTGTGTGTGTGTGTGTGTAAATCGGAAAGTGGTGCTCCTAAATTCTTCTTGTGTGATTGAATACTTTGAATTCTTTAGTGGAGCAGACAAAAGTCTGTTTATTATGCCTGCTTAGTGCTGCAAGATGTTGCATTTGTGAAAATTGTAAAGGAGGATAAACTGCTGGAAAGAGTGAGTGTTGTGTCTTAGTGTGCAGCTGGGATTGGAAGGTTGGTGTAGCTGCTGCACTACTATTGGTTTCTACGTCATTGAGAGTTATGTTGCAATAGGCTAGGGCAGAAAGTGCCATCCTGAGATTGGCCATTAGTGTCAGATCATAATTAACTGTGACTGACTACGGATTGTTGCTTGTTTGAAATACATGTCTTGTTCTTCAACTGTTATGATCTGAGGAGATGTGAAGGTTCCCATTTGAGAAGGCAAAGAGGTGCCACTGGATGGCATGGTAGATCATTACGTGGCCTTAAAAGTGGGGCTCCATACATGCATTTGGTTGAGCCAGACGCATAAGATCACTGCATTGAGATTTCCTTATTAAGGCACATTTAACTTGAAAATTACTGAGAATTTGATAAGAGTATTGAATAAGATGAAGCCCCCCCCTCCCAAACCCACACAATATGAAGCACTTAATATTCGGGAGCATGCTGGCAATGCTTAGGATTGGGATAAATATCGGAATAAAGCAGGATGTAGTTACACAGACGCAAAGTGGGATGCAGAGCAACAAAAGTGCCAAATAGAAATAATTGAGGAGACCAGACTGTAATAACATTGACAAATGAGAAACCCAGAAAAAGAAAAAGATGATAGAGGAGGAAAAGACAGATGATGTAGAGAGTTTGGGTGAAGATAGTGATTCTAGCAATGACTTTTTGAATGATTTGTTGTGAGCTCGTCCACCATCTTATAATGTTTCTCTGTCTGGCAGTTCAAATGGTGCATAATGGGTGGAAACCCTGACAGTGTCCCCGCCCCTAAGAAATGAAGCCAGATCCCTATGGGAGGAATTTCAGGGATTCGTGCTCCTACAAATCCCCCAGATCCTAATGCTCCAGATGCAATGACTGTCCCTGTCACTGTTGGTCCCGCGATTCCCATGTATAAACCAGAGTCATCTGGGGGTATGACACTTTCCTAGACACTATGGCGGTCATTCTGACCCTGGCGGTCAAAGACCGCCAGGGCGGAGGACCGCGGGAGCACCGCCGACAGGCCGGCGGTGCTCCAATGGGGATTCCGACCGCGGCGGTAAAGCCGCGGTCGGACCGGCACCACTGGCGGGCTCCCGCCAGTGTACCGCCGCCCCATTGAATCCTCCAAGGTGGCGCAGCTTGCTGCGCCGCCGAGGGGATTCCGACCCCCCCTACCGCCATCCAGATCCCGGCGGTCCGACCGCCAGGATCCGGATGGCGGTAGGGGGGGTCGCGGGGCCCCTGGGGGCCCCTGCAGTGCCCATGCCACTGGCATGGGCATTGCAGGGGCCCCCGTAAGAGGGCCCCTAAATGTATTTCACTGTCTGCTGCGCAGACAGTGAAATACGCGACGGGTGCAACTGCACCCGTCGCACAGCTTCCACTCCGCCGGCTCGATTCCGAGCCGGCTTCATCGTGGAAGCCTCTTTCCCGCTGGGCTGGCGGGCGGTCTGAAGGCGACCGCCCGCCAGCCCAGCGGGAAAGTCAGAATTACCGCCGCGGTCTTTCGACCGCGGAACGGTAACCTGACGGCGGGACTTTGGCGGGCGGCCTCCGCCGCCCGCCAAGGTCAGAATGAGGGCCTATGTACTGGGGTGAATAGTTCAACCAAAATCCACCTGCCCCTGGAGTGACAGGAAGGACTCCTATAGTTGTCCCAACTAAAGTAACCAGCACTGTATAATTCCCCTACGTCTTCTATATTAAGTGCATCAGGACTCACTCCTATAAAGCAGCCTGCCTTGGTACCCTATAATTCTGCTATATCCATTTGGAACTCACCACAGCAAATTTTACACAATAGCCCCAGAGAGAGTACAACGTTAAACAACCCCGGATCCCAAAATGGTGCTAATTCACAAGAAATAGAAGATCGTGTCCGATTCATTAATTGGTCCCCTGGAGGTTGTGAAATTTTGCACCCAAGAAGGGAAATCCAGCTCTCAGAGATGGCAACACCTGTGGATGTGGTCAGTTTAAGGTTGGAGCTAGACAAACTGATTTCAGGAACTCTTGATTTTTCCAACATAAACACTTACCAAGAGGATGAATTTGTGTATATGTGTAAAGATGTTACACCGCATGCAGGTCAGGCCCATGACACATCCTAGTGTATGACATAAACCTCAACAAGATTAGGTCCTTACACAGGAGTTACTGCATGTGTTTTGATGATGAAGCTATACTGAATATGAGTGTATCAGGGATGAAGCTGCAAATCAGGGAACTGAATGGCAGTATACAGAAGTGGAGTGAGTTAGACAAGTGGAAAGGCTGATAGGCCAAAAAGAAAGACCAGCAGAAAATGAAGGTAGTATCGACCACAGGGAGCATGGAAGAACCACCCCCAATTTCTACAGATGATGAGGAAACATGGAATTCCCATTCAGGGAAGTGCCAGGTGGAGGTTATGAGTATGTCCCTTGGAGGAGGAATGATCTTTGCATCAGTCACAAATGATTTCTCAAAATTAAGAGAGAATGGTATTCAATAGTACACTCAAGTTGAAAAGTTTGTTAAAATCTTGCAGATGTTATGGGTTGATTTGAATACTTTTTTCAATACTGTGGTACCAAGTGATCTATGGGCTGAATGTAAAGTGGCTCTTCAGTGGTCGGAAAAATAGCCTCACAGAAATCTGGTATCTCATGAGCCATCACCAGAGGTGATAAAAAATTAGCAAAAGGTGATAGATAATGTTTCTGAAAGTAAAGGTGCCTGCTAAGAATATTGATTGGGTAAAGATTGACAGAACCACAAAGGAACCTAAAGAGACAGTGCATGCTTATTATGAGAGATTGTTGCAAGTGTTTAAACAGCATAGCGGAATGGAGAACCCGGAAGGCTAATAAATGAGAGGTTTTGTGTCTATGTTTATGATGGGACTGAGACCTTAGATTAAGCAGCATTCAATTTGTTGGCAGAACAGGTCCATTGATAGAATACTGAAGTATGCTAGATATTGCAGCAATGAACTGCGCATGAAACAGAAATGATTGAAGGAAATGTTTATGCTGGTCCAGATAAAGAGGGCACAAAGAAGAGGTCAGACTTGTCCGTATGAAAGGAATGTGAGTGGAATGCAAGGAGCTACAAACCAACAGGGAAGATCTATCATGCAGTCTTGAAATAGTGTTCTGCAGGGTAGAGGTTGTGGTGTTCTGGTTGACACAAGTACTGGGACCTGATATTGCAATATTGAAGAGGTCCAGTCCTTGTAATTATTGTAACAAGTTGGGGCACTGGAAGTGTGAGTGCCATCTGTATCCCAATAAGGGGACGAACATAAGTCATCAGAGGGAACAGGGTCCTAAAATGTCACAAGCTCCAGTGACACAAGTTCCTCAAGCACCAATGCCTCAGCAGACTATGAATGGTCCTAGATTTAATAATAACCAGGTCCCAAAATTGAACCAGAACTCTTTTCAAAACCAAAACCAGTGCAACAGTTTTCCCATGTTTGACATATTTGAGGGCTATGGCTCTGACCAGTCACAATGACAGTGTCTGATGGGGGAGGAAGATTGCATACTTGGTGCAGTCTTAGAGGTAGAAGAGTGGTCCATTTGTAAAAGGTAAGGTGAATGGCTACCCAGTGTCATTTCTGATTGATACAGGTACTGCCTGTTCCACTGTTAGAACATCAGAAGTTCCATTCTATCCCTCTCAGAAAAAATAACCCAGGTAGTAGGAGCTGCTATTAAACAAATGACAAACCCAGTCACCAAAGAAGTTCAAATTAAAATAGGGTCATTTTAAAAAAGCCATCAGTTTGTGGTGTGTGATTCAAATACCTTAAATCTCTTAAGTCGTGATGTAAATTAAACTGCGCTATCAGTTGCATGACGAAAGGTGTGGAATTTCAGACTCATAATCAAGATGGTGATTTTAAACTGGCAAGCCAAGGGACGGCCACTGGTCTGTACCCTTTGATGAGAACCGATGATTTACTGTTGGATTGTCGAGATACAGTGAAACCTGAAGTTTAGGACTTTTCAGGAATGGAGGTAAGTCTATTAAAAGGGGTTGAACCTTTCCAAATAAGTGTAAAACCCAATGGTGCGTACCCCAGAATGCCTCAGTATAATTTAACGCCTGAAACAATAACTGGGATTACCCCAATGACTGAGACAATGATACAGCAAGATATTTTGAAAGAAATGATGGGAAGTCCATGTAACTCACCCCTTATGGGCCTGCAGAAACAAACAGTATATATTGAATCAAGCAGGACCCGAGGAGGATTAGAAATATTGCTATCCCTTATTGTCCTGTGTACGAAATCCAGCTGTAATACTGTTTCAAAGTTCATATTAGGCTGAGTGGTTCACTGTGTTCAATTTGTGCCAGGCTTTCATCTCTATACCCTTGCATAAGGACATTCAGTCATTTTTACTTTCTGGTTCCAGAGCCGTGTTTTGGTATGGTGCTGGGTTCTGCGAGGAAATACAGAAAGCCCTTTGGTTTTAGATTCTGAAGAAGAATCTTGCGTCTTGGTAATGCCCTAGTCCAGTATGTTGATGACTTGTTTGTGGCATGGGACATTCAAGAAGCCTGTAAACAGGACAGAATTGCGCTGTTAAATCACTTTGCTGAGAATGGACATAAAGTGTACCAGAGGGTTGTATGGCAGAGCGGCGCATGCATTTAGCACGCATGACTTTACATTGTGGGCAATACAAAAAATGCATTGTTAGCATGTGTTATTTTACCCAGTGCCTTAAAGAAGTGCTAGACTTTGGAATAATATAATTTTCTATTGCAACTCCAGTCTGTGCAACAGTAGGGAAGGTGTTGGACTTAAAACCCAACACCAGTCAAAAAATGCATTCCCTAAAGCAAGTTGTAAGGACTTGCACGGTAAAGGAACATGTGGTAACAACGTGTTCATTGTATTGTCCACATTGGAAAGGCACTGCGTGGTTCTGCTTGGGTGCTAAAGGCTGTTTCCGTTCCCAGAGTAACTTGCAGTTTTATCAAATGGAAGTCTTGTACTTGGGACACAACATTGAGAAGGTAGTAAGGAAGGTGTTATAAAAAAACATTTCTGTGGTTCAAAAAATGAATCCGTCAACTACACAAAGGAAAATCAGGATGTTTTGAGGAATGATGGGCTACTGTCACCAGTAGATACCCAACTTTTCTCTAATGGCCAAGCCTTTACAGAGGCTCACGGACAAGGATGTCTCCGATCCGCTACCATAGGACAACAACTGTATGGATGCATAAATAGAACTGAGATCTGGAGTAGCCTGGCACGTGGGAATGCCTGATTTAATAAAGATTTTCTGCTTTTCTTCAGTGAGAGGGAGGGTTGCGCTCTCTCAGTGCTTACACAAATGCATGGGGATGCTCAGAGATCTGTGGCTATTTCTCTGCTACTCATGATCCCATGGCTGCCCGGTTGTCTTAAAGCTGTGGCGGTAGAATGTGTTAGCATTGAAAGATGAGAGAGCATAATCATGGAATATCCCTTTACCGTAATGGTGTCCCATTACATTGAGATTATGTAAACACATACTCGCACCAAGCACTTGAGATATAGGAGGTTGACTAAATAGAAAAAGATTATACTTGCTCTACAGAACATCACCCTCAAGCAGTGTGTTTCGCTGAAACCTGCTACCCTGCTACCTCTACCCAAAAAAGAAAATGATGAAGAGGAGTTAGAACATGACTTTCTGAACCTCACAGAAGTATGCACCAAGCTAAGACCAGATATTCAAACTGAACCCTTGGCAGGGTCTGATCATATACTGTTTTTAGATGGCTTTTGCCTGAGAGATAGAGCCACTTATGCAGTTTGCACTGTACAGTGAGTCGTGGAAGCCTCCTGGCTCTGAGTAGTAGCATTTCCACAAGAGGGTGAACTACATGGTCTTACCGGAGCCTGCTATTTTTCAGATCAAATAAGAGTGACTGTTTTTATTGATTATAACTATAGCTTAGGAGTGGTCCATTATTTTAGACTGTTGTGGGTCTCAAAGGGTATTAATGACGTAATCAGGATCCTGTATGCAAAATGGCGGGGATTATGTCATGAAACTGTTGGAAGCATTGCTATTGCCAAAATAAACTGATGTTGTAAAGTGTTCAGCACACAGGAGCAGAAAAGACAATGTGACAGTCAGCATTCATTATACCGATGAAGTTGCACAGTATTGCATTCATAGGTCCCGGACATTTAATGGAGCTTATGTAAACAAATATGAAAATGGGACCGACTTCAACATTTTGTTAACAGTGATTGACACTTGGGAAGACGTTAAGAGGTTGTAGAAAGAAGTACCAGAAGTGGAACAGCAGGATTTAGTCAGATCAGGGTGTGTTAAGAGGAATGATGAGATCTGGGTATCAACAGATAGAAGACCTGTGTTGCCTGATAGCTTACTGTCCCCATTGGCTAGGCATGTTCAAGGTCCTACACACGATGGGAGGGATGTAATGATCAAGTTGTTTCTGCAGAACTGGTTAAATTCTCAGTCCAGCTTGATGGCTGAGACTTTGGGTCACACAATCATTGTGTGCCATCAAGTGAAGGTCGGAAGGAGAACTCCAATGACAAGTCACACAGGGATATCAGGAGGCCCATTTAACCAGATGCAACTGGACTTCATCGAAATGCCTGTGTGTAACAGGCTGAGATATGTCCTGGTGGCTGTGTGTGTTTTCTCACATTGGGTTGAAGATTATCTGACAAGGATAAATGACAGTCTCACTGTAGCCAAAGTGTTACTGAGGGAACTCATGCCCGGTTCCATTTCCTGACTTCGCTGAAGTTAGACCAAGGAACTCATTTTAATAGTGAAATCCAGAAAATGTTGTTCTCGCCGTTGCAAGTGGAACAGCGACTGCATTTTAGCTATCAGCCTGAGGCTTTTGGCATTGTGGAGCACGCCAATTATACACTAAAATCCCTGTTGGTCAAGGTGTGAGCGTCTATGACTTTGAAGTGGCCGGATGCTTTGCCTTTGGTGCTGATGAGTCTTCGCAGAACTCCTGATTAGACGATAAGACTGTTTCCCCATGAAGTTATCATGGGCTGAGTGATGAGGTTGCCTTCAGTGCCTGCAAATGCGTTTGTGAGTATTACAGTTGACAAGATTCTCAAGTACTGCAAATAGCTGGCTGATGTGGTGCAATCTTTATCCCACCAGTTTGGAGCTGCCACCGCTCTCTCGCATCAGGAGCAGTGCCATGATCTCAGTCCCAGAGGCTGGGTCTTGATGAAGAAGCACATCAAGAAGACATGTCTGCAACCTTGCTGGAGGAACCCCTTCCAAGGATATTGGTCTATATGACCCAAGCTTTTCTGGTGGCTCTCATGTTTTCCAAAAAACTATAATATTGGTTCCCAGCAAGGAACTCAGAGGAACCCTTTCCTGCTGAATCCCCCAGATAAGCTCCAAGAGGTTATTAGCTAATTGAGGGAAAAATGCTTTATAGAATTATAAAGGACATTAGTCCAGGCCTGCAGCTTTTTCACAAGCCAAAGCCTTCAGAGCATTCTCTAGCTCTTCCATTGTTATAGCAGAGTCTAATACCTCCCACTCATCTATATCTAAGGCATCATTATCACCTAGCTCCAGAAATTAGCTGCCCCTCAGCGGTATCTGTCTTCAGTATACAGCTTTGCATAGTATTCCTCAAAAACCTTAACAATGTCTTCCGGTGTAGTGGCCCCTCTCTGATCCTTCTCTTCAATCACTTTGATAGCTCTGTCCACCTCATGCTGCTGAATACGAAGGGCCAATAATATACCAGCCAACTCACTGTATTTGTAAGTTTCAGACCTGCGGACCTGAAATTTCTCTGCAAGCATTCTTGAGTAACAGCTGTCAATCCTAGCCTTTTTTATAACAATACCTGCTGAATCTCAAGCCCATCCTGTACTGCCTGTATTAGCCCAATAGGCTGTAGTTGAAGTTGCTCCAAGTCCATATTTAGGGGCAGATTTATGAAAAGTGGCACTGTAACCAGTACAGCACCACTTTTCTTGCACCCCTTAGCGCCCCCCTAAAGCCACCATGTATGCGCCGTATTTAAAATACGGTGCACCATGGCGGTAGTCAGGGGGACTAGCGTCATCATTGTTTATGCTAGTCCAGCGGTTTGCTGGATTAGCGTAAAAAATTATGACGCTAATCCTGCAAGGCATCCAGAGGCCTATTAAACAGAATGGAAATCTCTCTTTAACACCTCCACTTAGCAAGCATGAAAAACTGTCGCCAAGAAATCTCCTAGATTTCTTGGTGCCATTTTTTCACCCAATAGGGCCGGAATGCCCCCTTTGCGTACATTATGCCTGATGTAGGCATACTGTGGCACAAGGGGTTACAAAGTGGCCCAATGCAAGCTTTGCACCACTTTGTAAATATGGCACAGCTTTTTTGGCATTCCAATGCCACATTAGCAACAAACAAATGACACTAATGTGGCGCTGTAATGACCCCAGGCCCACATAAATCTGGGCCTAGGTTCCTTAATCTCCTTATCTGGCTGCCTCTAGGAATGAGCTACAAAGCTAATCGTCTCTCCTCTCACTCCTGCCTTAGATGAATCCCATACCGCACCTCTAAATGCACTTTGCCTATTAATTTCCAAAAACTCTACTATCCATTTTTTCATATGGTCTACATAATTCACATTTAAATGTAGTTGTCTATCAAACGTCCACTTGCGAGGAGATTTACCCACACCCAGTCCCATAAGTTCCAGAACTAGAGGACTATGATCAGAATAAATCCTTGGTAATCGTTTGAAAACTGAATTGGTCACCAGCCCTGAGAAAAACAGAAAATAATCCAAGCAGACATACGTTTGTTGTGGGTGCCAGAAGTATGTGTAACCAGGGTCTGGAGCATTCTTTCTATCCCAGATATCTACTAACCCATGGTTTTCTTAAGTTGATTTAGTGCCCTAAAAAACAGTGTCTTACTCCCCACATATTTGCTAGCTTTGTTGCCACTCATTCCAACTTCCAAAAGTATATTAAAATCTCCACAAACTATCAAGCTTGTCTGCCATGTAGCTAGCTCTACCATCAGCTCTTCCCAAACTGCTGTGTCATCCAAATTAGAGCCATAAACTGACCACACTGTGAATATAGTTCCAGCAGCCTGCCCTTCAATAATAACCCAGCGACCATATTTATCCATCAGCTTCCGTTTGAATACACTAAGGCCTCTTCTTATCAATATTGGAACCCCCCAAGTGGATACACTTTGTGAGAATAACCCCTTAATCTGTACCAGCCCCCACTTTGTCCACGGGATGTGAGTCTCCTGCTTACAGATGGCATCTGTATTCATATTTTCAATATGGTCTGTTAGCGATGGTGTACTCCATAATCTGTCATTACCACACATCTAAGAATCTGGAGCCTTCCTTGATCATACCTTGATCATACAATGTGTTTGATATAGTTTGACAAAATTGTGAAACCACCATCATATTTAATGTTTACACTAAATCAATCCACTTGCTTAATTAGCCTGTCCAGCTTCTC
This sequence comes from Pleurodeles waltl, assembly GCF_031143425.1. Classification (NCBI taxonomy): domain Eukaryota; kingdom Metazoa; phylum Chordata; class Amphibia; order Caudata; family Salamandridae; genus Pleurodeles; species Pleurodeles waltl. Next base: position 499,365,323 of record NC_090448.1, on the reverse strand, counting down.
ATTGTGCCATTACACTTCTAGCTGCCATAGACCGTATACATGCCTATAAATCAGACTAATACTAACCTTTTACTGGTTCTTACACTCCAAAAATGTGTTGGCCTTAGCCTCAGATGTTAATATTCATGTCTTATTATTCTAAATAATTATTAAATTTGCTGAATTGATCAGGAAAGCTTGCACCCCCTTGTCTTGGAAGGGCTTAATTAACTGTCTGAGACACCACCTTCTCTCCACTGTTGCTTGTCAGAAATTGGGCTAAAAAAGCCTTCTGGAACAGATCCTTCAGAAATGAATTTTGCATCCTCTCCCTCCTTTTTGTCATTTACCCCGAGGACCCGTAGGTTATTTTCTTATTTTCCTGGTCCTCCATCTTCCATTGGATATCCACAAATAACACTTAATGCACCTCCGTGAGTCCCTTGGCTGCGCCCACATCTATTTCCAGAGCGGCGGTCCTTAGTACCAGATTGCTCATTCTGTCAGCAATTGTACCCCACACCTTAGCTACTTTGCGCACAGTGCTCTGCAATTTATGAGTTGCTAATTGAGCTTTCCAATTGTCAGTAAGCTTCTCTTCCCCGTGGGTCACAATAGTTTGATAAATAAGTTCCAAAGTTGGCAGATTCATGCTGGGAAGGCCCTCAGAGTGCACCATAGCTTCCCCTATCAGGGGTGGCGTGCCATGAGCGTAATCCAACTTCAAATCTAATCCATCACCCTACTTTCCACAAGGTTTGTGGGAATTCAGCAGTTTCTTGCTCCCTGCAGAGCCACTAGAATAATCACCCCTGCTGAATCCTTTGACTCTAGGTCTGAATCATCTTCAGACCACTCTGTTCCACCTGATAACGAGAAGAAATGTTCAGCGGCATCTGTGTTCAACCTACTTACTTTACGGGGTACTATTTCAGAGAATGGAGAGCCGCCATGACGATGTGACAGAGCTTCTCCCTGAAAAGCACACCACAATTGTAGAACACCATAGAGAACCAGAGGGGGGTCATAGAATGACCAAGTGACTTGAGACTCGTCAGCAGTCCAGGAACTTGCACTATCTCACCCTCAGTCCAAGGTGGGGTCTTGATGTGCTGGCGTCATGCTGAACACTCATAATATTTCCCCAGAACTTCTACTGTTCTTCTGAGTTCAATCATATGCTGACAGACTCTATAGTTCCTTTTAGAAATTCCCTTAAGTAAATCTTGGTCTTAACCTATGCTTAGATTAGAAAAGAAAAGTTTCTTTATGGAACAGAGGATTGCGACAATCCGTTTTCTTTGCAGCTATATTTTGTATATAGTTTTATTATGGCTTAACTTACTATCCCATTTCAGTCTTAAAACAGTATTATTATACCTTTTGAATTTATTTCTGTTTTGCAGATATAAATGCTGGATTAATGCTCTAAAATAAATGTTTTTATTTCAATGTATTGTTTCCTGGTCTTTATTATAGTGTCAAATTGGCTTCACAAAATTGGAAATGTATTTCTAAAGTTAGCTCCCTTATAACACTTCAAGTCTACTACAAAGGTCCACACAACCAATGGGGAAATATATTTGATGATTTCACTAAGAGATTGGGGTTCAGATTTCCAAAATCCATCAGAAGCAATCTGTTGAAGCAGAATGGTGATAACCGAATAAACCTCAAAAGGAATTAGGTCTAAAAAGAAGCGACAATCCATTTCATGGTGAAAATATTGGGCAAATGACCACATGGAAAAAGAGTCACCACATGGTATCGATGTTTGTTTTTCTGAAATTCTCTGGGGATTAGGGTGCACTAACAGTCTTTGCCACCACTATTAATGTATTGTAATCCCATTTCTGAACTGAAGTGAAGATTTCCCCAGATGTTTCCTGAAGGAATTTACATCTGAAAAAAATCTGGAATAAGAGCAAATTGCACAGGACACATGAAAGCATTTGTGCTCAATCCTGCATTTACTGTGGCACTCACAATGGAACGTTATGCTTCTGTGTGCCTGCTTCTGATCCACCAAGCTCACTGTTGAAACACATGTTTCATTAAACACAATAGAACCATAATTATAGGGCTGCTATAGAGTTTATTTTGCGATTGAACAAATTGTGATTTATTTCTGAGGGAATAATGTGTACAGTGTTACCGTTTAACTTGCTTTATTTCCAAATCACAGTATGTCAGGATGGCGGCCTCCTGTAATTAAGCCAATTTATAAAATCACACTTCGCATTACAAAAACCCCAGGCTTCACTTAAATTGTCAATTGCAGTTTAATAGTCTAGTTAAAATATCAAATAAGGACAAGCAATGCCAACACCCTTTGCAGTATAATTACACAATTCTGATGTGGAATGCACACTATTAGGAAGAGGCCTATTTTTGTATTTACATTAAGAGCAAAGTATATGCATATAACACCTACTGGCGGTCACTAGGAGACAGTTATAGTTAGGACCCAGTTTCAATAGAAAAGCATGTTTTCACTTGTGTATATCTTTTGCACTATTTGAAGAATCTTCAGGAAATTTTTCAAAAAGTCTGCCCAAGAATTTACACATACATTTAAACATGCATTGCCCTGTGGAGGCCGCTATCCCTGGAGCACAGGAGGCCATATGTCTATTTAAACATGCCATTTCCCAAAGAAGTAGTGGTCCACAGGGGGTGGCCGCACATCCCCTTGCATACATATGCGCATTACTTTGCCCCAAGGAGGTGGTGGTTCTCCATGCCCGGGGGGAGGGACGCATGGCTCCCCTGCATACATATACACATTTTGTTTGCCCCGGGGTGGAAGTCCCTAGGGCATGGGGTGGCCACACGGGCCCCGCAGCGTACATTCAAATTGATTGCCCGGGGGAGGTGGCAGTCTCTGGGGCTTTGATAAACTCTAGGAGAGGGGGACCCTGTGCCCTCCTCCTATATTTTGTGAATGTCCCTGGACTTGGCCCACCTGGGGCAAAATGAAAAGCAAGCATCACAGACCATGCTTGCTTTTTTTTTTTATCAACAGCAAAATTTGCAAATGTTCACCACTTTCGTTGGGCCAAGACTAGGGAGTTAGGATAATAGTACACAACCCCTTTAATTTTTTTCATTTTTTTAGACTCGGGTCAAGCTGAGTCTCAAAATGGCTGCCAGCACTTCCGGGTTGAAGTGATGGCAGGCAATCAGATCTCTGCACAAGATTGGGAGGGTTTGCACAGCTTTCGATCCTAGAGCCATCGATCCTCTAAACATACAAATTTAGTTTTCCTTTAATTTCTCCTAAACTTTTGATTTACACCAAATAAGAAAAGCTTAGGGCCATATTTATACTTTTTGACGCAAAACTGCGCTAACGCAGTTTTGCGTCAAAAAAATTAGCGCCGGCTAACACCATTCTGAAGCGCCATGCGGGCGCCGTATTTATTCAATGACGTTAACCGGCGTTAGCCGGCGGCGCTGCCTGGTGTGCGTGAAAAAAAACAACGTACACCAGGCAGCGCCGGCGTAGGGGGATATGGAGCTTGGGCGCCAAAAAATGGGGCAAGTCAGGCTGAGGCAAATTTTTCGCCTCAACCCGATTTGCGCCATTTTGTTCGACTCCCAACCCCCATAGAAATGACTCCTGTCTTAGCAAAGACGGGAGTCATGCCCCCTTGCCCAATGGCCATGCCCAGGGGACTTCTGTCCCCTGGGCATGGTCATTGGGCATAGTGGCATGTAGGGGGGCACAAATCAGGCCCACCTATGCCACAAAAATAAAAAAAATAAAAACACTTACCTGAACTTACCTTAATGTCCCTGGGATGGGTCCCTCCAGCCTTGGGTGTCCTCCTGGGGTGGGCAAGGGTGACAGGGGGTGTCCCTGGGGGCATGGGAGGGCACCTCTGGGCTCCTTCAGAGCCCACAGGTCCCTTAACGCCTGCCTTTTCCAGGCGCTTAAAAACAGCGCAAAAGCGGCCGTACGTCATTTTTTTTGACCCGCCCACTCCCGAGCGTGAATTTTGCTCACAGACCCACTGAGGCACTCATGCACCAAGTCACAGACTCACTCAAACACTCATGCAACCACTCATAGACCCAATAAGACACTCATGTTCCCACTCACAAACCCACTCAAGCACTCATGCACCCACTGACAAACCCAGGCAAGTACCGATGCACCCACTCACCCACCCACTGAGACACTAATGCACCCACTCGCAGATCCACTCAAGCACTCATTCTCCCACTCACAGACCCACTGAGGCACTCATGCATCCATTCACAGACTCACTCAGACACTCATGCAACCTTTGACAGACCCACTCAGGCAGTCATGCATCATGCAGGCTGTGCGCAGTGGAGGTTGGATTAACGTAAAGTAATTAAAAGTACTTAACATAAAAAAAAAAATCACTGAAAAAACAAAGGTTACCAAAATGTCAGGGTTAGGCAATCGAATTTAAAACAACTAAGAAATTCAAAAACCAAAGATTACAGGGACGTAATAGTTCGGCTCACATTTCAAACATACAAAGCCATAGAAATTCGGCAGTTATAGTTAGAGTTATTTCAAGTAACTATAACTCATGCCATAATGTAACTATAACTCGCGCCCTCGCCATGCACTGCTAATTACTCCAACTCTAAGTATAACAGCTGAATTTCTCTAGTTTTTTGCATGTAAACTGAGAACCTTACCATAATGTCCCTCTAACCTTTGGTATTGTTGGTGAATATATGTATGTATACAAACATATACAAGCAGGCAGAGGAAAATGGGCAGTGCCAAAACACAAAATCCCCACGCAATTTACATTGACTTTTTAAAGACACAATACCGCAAGGACTGCTCAATGGAATTACACCAAATTTGGTAGAAAGACAGCTCTTGGTCCAGAACTTGTGTTTGTGATTTGGTATAAATCAGTTGAGTAACTTTTGAGAAATTAAAGTTCAAAATGTATTGATATCTGGTCAGTTGGTATCCAGATATGCTCTGATTGGCCAATGTAAAGGAGACTGGTTAATCCTGATTGGTTGGTAACAACCTGAGAAATATGTTTTGGTAGCTATTACCAGACTCAGGGACTTGGTCCCCGTGTCCTGAAAACAAATTGAAAAATAAATAAGGGAGCGGGTTGAGCAAACCGAGACCTCAAAGGGCAAGTGTGGGAATGGGACCACCCCCTACCTTTGGTGGCCAAAGCATTGACATGTTCTGGCAGCCGTTCCAGGGTTCTGAATGGCAGCTTTTGAGGGTCACAAAAAGGAGCACATATAAAGGGTGATAACAGATGTTCGTTACAATATAATTCATTGGTCGATGGTACCAAACCAATTTTAGGAATTGAAGGGTGTTCTAAAGTGATTTTACCGAGTAAAAATGCTGACCCTCTCCTGGGATTTCACGAACCATGTTTGAGGGGAAAACTGTTTCCTCTCATGCTTTTCTCATACCAGTAATGAAGAGTCATCTAGAAGCTAAAATGGGAGCAAATTATCTGTAAATTCACACTATTATCCTCAGCCATGTGAGAATAAAGTCTGACATTCTTAGTAAAACATGTACTTCCAAAACAAGCAGCAGTCTCAGTTGATTCCCCTGTGTTCTACTGCAGCATCCCCCAGTGCTCCAAAGAATAACTAGAGAACTAATAGTCTTACTAATGACAAAAGTGTGGCAGTATTGAAGCCATCTTCATTGAACCAAACTGATAAAACTTAAAACATTTCCTTTAGAAAGGAAGAAAATGAGGGGGTTATTTTGTCACAAAAATGATGACTAGTGCGGTAGAGAGCAAAATTAGGACCCCTTTTAAATGAGTTCTCAAATATCTTCCTTATTTATTTCATTAAAACATTCTGACATGCAGACTGAAACATGTACTTTCAACACCAGCAGCAGACTGTTAACTCCCTGGTGATCAACTACAGCTTTACCACATTGAAGCAGAAAACTCAAAGCATGTTCTACTAAGGATACTGCTGTAAACAAGGACATTAGGGTGCTTCTAACAGAAAAGTCTCCCATGATGTCCACCAAAGAAAAAGAGCCTAATTGTAGCCCAAATACCACCCAAATGTAGGCTCTGTGACAGAAGTGTGCAAAACGTTTTAAGTTGTTTTTCTTTACAGTTTTATATAGCGTGGACGTGACCCAAAGGTATTGCAGTGCTTTACATGAGCATCAGTTACATTACACAAGGACACAATCGTTTTGGTTCTAGGCACGGGGAGACTATGGGCCTGATTCTAACTTTGGAGGACGGTGTTAAACCGTCCCAAAAGTGGCGGATATACCACCTACCGTATTACGAGTTCCATAGGATATAATGGACTCGTAATACGGTAGGTGGTATATCCGCCACTTTTGGGACGGTTTAACACCGTCCTCCAAAGTTAGAATCAGGCCCTATGTGATTTGGCCAGAATTACAGGATGTCAAGGCAACACCGAAACTTGAACCTGGTTCCCCAATTCCTAAGTTGAAAGCTCTGGCCATACCACCGCATACGCTGTCCTAAGTGCAACAAATATTCAAGCGATCAACTGGAAAAAGAAAACCATAAAAATGGCAATACAGTAATTTAAAAGCACTTTTTCGCTACTTGAGAACTCAGAAAATGTGTCCTCATTTTAGTTTTTAAAGCACTAACTATAATTTCTATGGGAAAAAGACTCCCTCATTTTTGTCATTTCTTAAGGAAATTCTTTAGATTTTACATCAAGATGACTTCAGGATTGCCACACCTTTGTAATAAATACAGAAGGTTAGTGATGTAGTTCATACAAGCCAATATTTTAGAAGGGGAAAGTGGGAGATTTTAAAAAAATAATCAGGAGAATGTATTTTCCCCATTGACGTGTATTGAAGCAGAGGCAATTTCAGGTAGGACACAGTTAAAATAAAGCCATTTTTGGCTTACAAAATTGGGAGTCTTCTGAAGGAATCGGGTCCATTGTATGTAATTATACATTAGAACACTATGTGGAGGCTAAGGTCAAGGGCACAGACTCAGTCAATTGAGGGAAGGGAGAAGGGGGCAGAGGCAGCACGTTTACCACCCTGGAGAGGCAGGAAAGGCAGTGGCAGCACAACGGACCATAGAGGGTGGGGGAAAGAGGGACAGGGGCAGCACACCACCTATGCAGGCCAGGCAAGAGAGGCTGTGGCAATACCATGGACCATGAAGGGCAGGAGGGAGAGGCGGTAGTAGTATAGCCATCCATGCCAACAGACCTGACTCAGACGGGAGACTCCCAATTTTTTTTAAGCCCAAAAAGGCTTTATTTTAGCCACCTAAAGTCTCCTCTTTTTCAATGGAAGTCAAGAGGGAAAATCTATTCTCCTGATTTTTTTTTTATCAAAATCCCCCGCTTACCAAGTTCAAAATGTTGGCATGTATTTTGGATCAAGGAGGGCATGAGGAATGGGGTAAAGACATGGACTCCGACAAAAGAGGTCAGAAGGAAGGTGGCAGGTGCACCAAACTGATCTTACAGGGCAAGCGCCAGGGTAGTTGCAGCCCAATGCACCACACAGGACAATCGACAGTGCAGTGCAGCACAGCGGGCCATGGAAAGCAATAGGGAGTAGATAGGGCCATGCACTCTGACAACAGAGGGTGAGGGGAAAAAGCAATGGGCAGCAAGCTAACCATTCAGGTCAGGCAAGAGGGGCAGCTGCTGCCCAATTGACCATGGAGAGCCGGAGGAAAGGGGTGGGGCAGGAAGGAGTAATAGTTACAAGGACTCAGACAATGGATGGTAGGAGGCGGCAGGGGCAGAGGCAACAAGCTAATCACTCAGAGCAAGTGAGAGGGGCAGGGGCAGCAGAACAGGCCATACAAGGCTGGCAGCACAGTGGACCATGGAGGTCAGGAGGTAGGGCCAGGAGCAACGCAGTAGACCATGGAGGGCAAGAAGTAGGGAAATAGGGGCATAGACTCGGACAACAGGGGGCAAGGAAGGGGAGAGCAAGCTAACCACACAGGGCAGGAGGGATGGGCAGTGTTAGCTTAAAGGGCCACACAGGGCATAGAGGAGGGTAGCACAATGGACCAGGAAGGGCAGGAGGGAGGGTGCAGGGGCCTACACATAGAGAGTGAGGCGGGGTGAGAGATGGACAGGAGCAGCAAGCTGACCACAAAGGGCAGACAGAATGGGTATTGGAAGCACAACACACCTTGGAGGGCAACAGGGAGGCTATGAGGGCATACACAGGGACAACAGAGGGAAGATGGGAGGGGGTAAGGGGTAGCAAGCTGACCACACAGGGAAGGTGGGAGGGAAAGTGTCAGCACAAAAGCCCACGCATGGCAGGCAGGAGGGTTAGTGTCAGCACAATGGGCCATGATGGGCAAGGCGAAGGAGGCAGGGGAATGAAGGGCAAAAGAGTGGGGTAGTGGCTGAACACGGACAATAGAGGGCAGAGGAACAGGCAACACAGTGTAGGCAGGAGAGGCTGTTGCAGCATAACAGAGCATGGAGTGCAGGAGGGAGAGGCAGCAAAATGACCATGGAGGGCAGGAGGGAGGGTAAAGGAACATGGACTCAGAAAATGTAAGGCAGGGTGGGGGACAGACACAAGGGAAGCAAACAGGCAATGCTTGCAGGTAGGAAGGCCAGTGGTAGCACAACAGAACACTCAGTTTAGACAGGAGTGGTAGTGGCAGCTTAATGGAACATGGAGAGCAAAAGGGAGGGATCAGGGGCATACACACAGACATTGGTGGGCAAGGGAAGCAAGGCATGGGCAGCAAGCTAACCAGGAGGGAAGTGACTTGTGCAAAGACTCAGGCAACAGAGGGCAGGAGGAGTGGGCAGGGACAGCAAGTTAAACATGGAGGACAGTGGCAGTAGAAGGAATGAAGCAGATGTGTGGACTCAGACAACCAAGGGCAAGGAGGAGGTGGGTAGGCGTAGCAAGTTAACTGTGCAGGGAAGGTGGGAAGGGCAGTAGCAGAACAATGGCCACACAGGGCTGGAGTGAGGTGGCAGGGACATAGACGTGGTGGACAGTGGAGGGCAAGTAGAAGGGGGAACAGCGGCAGTAAGCTTGGGCATGAGCAGCACAATGGACAATACCAGGCCAGGCTCTGCATCCAACTTCCCATTGTGTATGGCGATGGACATCTTACTTTACATTTACATTAAAGAATCAGAAACTCACTGAAAAAACAAAGGTTAAAGTTATGTTATAATTGGAAATTGTAAGAATATCTAACTTTACATTAAAAAAACTTTAGAATTCACTGAAAAAAACAAAGGTTAAAGAGACTTTATAGTTAGGTGAAAATGCAATTAAAAATATACCATTTGACACTAACTAAACCACTGAAATTCACCAGCTATAGTTATCATAAGTAACTATACCTTGAGCCCTAAGTGAACTATAACTGGCACCCTTACCATGCACTGCTTTTCCCCTCACATAATAAATTACTCATCACATGTTCATTGACTTCATTTATAACATCCCTGATTGCACCAGAAATTATATCATTGTTGATAATACTGTGCAAGGCAGGATGCAAGTTATAGTTACTTTAGGGCACAAGTTATAGTTACTCGAGATAACCATAACTGGTAAATCTCGGTGTTTTTGTTAAATTGCCGAGGAGCACTGGTGAACTTGCAGTGAATCTATATAAACATATCTATATAGCTATGAATGAAGTCCCAGAACGATAGGAAGTTTGCATCGGTTATTAGAGGGTGGGGTTCATCATAAATAATTACTTTTATTAACTTTTAAATTAAGTTACAAGAATGATGATCATTCATTCTAATTGCCATAGCATCATCATTCGCCATATTTACTTGGACAAACAAGTGTTATTGGGATACTCCTAATCTGTCCCTTTATTGACAGCGAATCAGTGAATCTTTGGTCTGATTCTTAGTGGCCAAGGCTCCATAGCAAATTATCTACTTCCTTTGCTATCTGTCTGCAATCTAGGCTTCATCTTAGATCAAGAACTGATCCTTAAGTCGCATTAAGGAAATTAGTATCTTTATGTTTTTTGATTTGAGGGTGCTTAGAAAAAAATGTTTCATTTTATATCTCTTTGTCACTGTAAAATCAGTGATCCCTGTCTTTAGTGGACCACACCTTCACTTCGTCGACTGAGCAGGTGCAGATCGTAGACATATCGCAGGCTGCAGGCTACAGGGAATCTGCAGGGAGTCGGAGACCTCCAGAGCTGGTGCCAGAGTGCTAGAGTGCTGGAGTATTTCCTTTCTGATTACCCCAGCAGCAGTCCCCCACCCTCTGAGAAAACAGGGGGCCAGCGCGAGGTCAGCACCAGGTTTCTGGGCTCCTGGGCCCACATAACTAGGTGGGCTGAACAGGGCTGACCACTAGCCGGCTGGGCCCGTAGAGCCCCAGTTGAGCCCGGGAGACTACAGGCCACAGCAGCAGCAGCGGGAGAGAGTTTGGGGCCGCAAAGGATTGGAAAGGTGGACGCAACTCGGTAACCAATGGAATTTCACCTAACTGCGAGAAACACACGGGGAAGGCTGAGGGGAGAGAGGCTTAAGGCCTAAGCCTCAAGAAGTACATAAGCAGCATCAAGCACTAAGCAAGGCATTAAGCCAGGCAGTGCAAAATCAGCTAAAAGCAGCTCAAAGCAGCTAAAGGTAACAAAGCAGCAAAGTAAATCAGCACACAACAGTGAATTCAAAATTCGAAAGCAAAGCAAAGCATTTAAAAGTCGCCTGAAAAAAGATGCTGGAGAAGGTCTGGGGGTCGGGGCCTGGAAGTACTAGGCTGCAGGTGACCCACAGTGCGCCGACGTACCCAGCGTTAGGCCGGTGTGGCTTGCTCATGTGTGGCTGCCTGCCCACCCCCTCATGTCCCCCAGCCCTGGACATGACAATCCACCTCCAGCTCACCCGTCCTTGAACATAAATGCATACCAAGCAGGAAAGGGGAGGATAAAGGGAGGAGAAACTTTGCTGAAAACACAACGAGTGCTAACCCCACAAGCGCATGCCACAAACCCCCAAAAGAAGAGGACAAGGCTGCCAACTGCATTTGCACCAGCTTCACATCTTCACCCGCTGCAACTCTTTTGGCCTCAGGCACTGTAACAACTGGAAATTGCCAACTGCTGGCAATTGTAGCCCCTGATGAGAAACCTGAAGAGGATGTAAATTTACCAAGATACAAACAGAGAAGCCCGGATGACGCAAAGCAAAGGCACATTAAATTGCCACAAGAAAAGTTTCACAAGGAATAGACTTCTGAGGCGTGAGGTCGCCACATAAGGTCTTCACCTTCAGGAGCACCTTGGCAATGGCGAGGCAGGAAGCAAAGAATGGATCCTATGCTCAGCGCCAGTGCCGGTCCCAGTCATCGATTGAGGGATGACCCCCTTCAAGAGACGAAGTAGGGGTCCCAAGACTCACAGAGCCGAAGACTCAGAGTGAAGTGATAAGAGCCACTGTTCCCGCCAGCCCATCAAGGTGGAGTGGAAAAACCTCAATCATGGACAGAAAGGCTGCGGGAGAAATTACCACAGACTTTGTGGTAAAAGAGAGGGTGACTCTAGCCTCCAGCAATGCCGCCCCAAAATCTGGTCACCCTTGCCTCGTGGACAAAAGGCTGGAGGGGAAACAAGTGCCTGCACAAAGACTGGGGACATGAGCTCTATAGTAGTTACCAAACAACAACTATCGAGCAAGTTGGACCACATGGCAAGCCACGGATGTTATAAGGATGCCAAACTCCTCCTGGACGAAACAGTACACAAAAATGGGCTCATCTCAGAGCAAGTACATCAGGAGGTTGGCCACGACTTGGGGATGGCCAGAACCCTTAGCAGATCTCCCTGGCACATAAATCAACTTGGAGGTGGACTGGGATGCCTCACTGCACCTTTTTAGCTCCAAAATCAGGAAGAGAATGTGCAGGATGCCCAGGATGTACAAGCGTCAGTACATTGTGATGCTTTAGTGTTTTCACAGAGATCCTCCACTCAACATCTTATGGACCAGTCCCACAACCAGGACAAGTTATTAAGATTCATATACTCCTCATTGATGGCCGCCACAAATGCCCTGACATGGCAATCCCACAAACTGGAAATCCAGATGGAGACCTTGCAGATAATAGCACACACCATGGGGGAAATAGGGAAGAAGACTGAAAAAAATTGATGATATTGAAAAAAGGGTTACAGAACAGGGGTGCCTCTGCCTGGACATAGATGAAAAATTGGCAACACTACCAACAAGCCTTGCAACACTAGTCACTGATTTGAAGGCTCAATCTGGCAATGGTTTAAACTCATTAAGTTGTGGGACTGATGAGATGGAACCAGGCAATTGTAACAACCAGGACACAATGCAGGCAAATAGGCAGAAATACCATGGAGGGGTTCCCGACAAAGTCATTGAAATCAGACAGCCAGAACACTGTAGAACGGATAACAATAGTGCCAAAAGCAACAATGCAAAGGGGCTTGGCAACGAGACAGAGAGCGGAGGACAGGCTGAAGAATCTGTACCACTAACACGGAGAGCAAAAAAACATTTAAAGAAGCGCCAAAAGCCCCAAAAAACACAGCAAGTACAATAAGAGACATTAAATCTCTGTAAAAGTCAAGGGAAGAAGAAGGTGCAGGTGACACCCGACCCCCCCCCACAGCTCAAATCACTCTACCCTATATTTTTATCAAGATGGAGGCCAGACACGGGCCTCTCCAATAAATACAATCAGCACGACTTTGACTCTGCGTACATCACCAAAGTAACCTATGCCCAAGTTGTCCAGTGGCGAGGAGGGGTCCATTACACTGCCAACACAGTGCCCATAAGTGAAAGTAAACGGAAATGGCAAAGACAGCCCCACATGCCTCAGCACATGGGAAAAAGTGCCTAGGAGCAACTACAAGCAGAGGCCAGTTCAACCCAGCAGCCATTCCAAGGGCTACGCAGCATCAAATGTCAATATCATAAAACTCAATAGACACAGATGATGAACTTAAGGACGCCCAGCTCCTGTATGGGGCCCCAGCATGAAAAACCAATGCTGTCCCCAAGCCCAATGGCAACCAACTGGAAGGCGCCAACAGAGCGTAGAAGGTTGGGGAACACTCGAGATCCTGTGGCGCTTAACGACTGGACCGAACTTAAAGAACCAGAGTGCTCCAGGGCTTCCCTCCCATTCATGAAAATCAAACAAGTCAATACAGCCATACCCCCCCACCTTGTGAGACCACCAGGCCGACAGAGGAACAGGCGTACAACAACACTGTCTGGCAGGGCCAACAATCAGGTGTAGAGACCAGACTTAGGCGGTCATTCTGACCCTGGCGGTCAAAGACCGCCAGGGCGGAGGACCGCGGGAGCACCGCCGACAGGCCGGCGGTGCTCCAATGGGGATTCCGACCGCGGCGGTAAAGCCGCGGTCGGACCAGTGTACCGCCGCCCCATTGAATCCTCCAAGGCGGCGCAGCTTGCTGCGCCGCCGAGGGGATTCCGACCCCCCCTACCGCCATCCAGATCCCGGCGGTCCGACCGCCGGGATCCGGATGGCGGTAGGGGGGGTCGCGGGGCCCCTGGGGGCCCCTGCAGTGCCCATGCCACTGGCATGGGCATTGCAGGGGCCCCCGTAAGAGGGCCCCTAAATGTATTTCACTGTCTGCTGCGCAGACAGTGAAATACGCGACGGGTGCAACTGCACCCGTCGCACAGCTTCCACTCCGCCGGCTCGATTCCGAGCCGGCTTCATCGTGGAAGCCTCTTTCCCGCTGGGCTGGCGGGCGGCCTGAAGGCGACCGCCCGCCAGCCCAGCGGGAAAGTCAGAATTACCGCCGCGGTCTTTCGACCGCGGAACGGTAACCTGACGGCGGGACTTTGGCGGGCGGCCTCCGCCGCCCGCCAAGGTCAGAATGAGGGCCTTAATCTAAAAGAGGAGAAGATCTTGGGCACGACAATACTAGCCCCTCTGTACACATCTAAAGACCCCATGGATATCCTTAATCGGTCCACCATTCTCAAGCTGGTTCAGCCCATACTCACTCTGGCTTTCATCAATAGTAAAGACATAACAAGTGTACAATTTGACCGACCATGATCCGGTAACGTGTAAGGAACCCACTATCATACCATGTGCAAGTCTGACCTGCTTGGTAAGGTGGTGTCTGAAGCGGAACAATTTGCAAACTGGAGAATTAAGGTACAAACCTTGGAAGGGGTATAATACCCTGATGTGCTGAAGATGGCATCTGGCAGCCATCAAGACGCTAATACTGAGACAGGGTTGACTCAGCAGCCAGTTAGACATCAAAATGGCAAGTTAAATAGATGGATCCTAAGGGGTGCAATGAGTGGGGATTGCAACCTCATGCACGGACACCTCCTCGTTCAAGTTCAGCCAGGCCTTCCAGAATCAACTCGGAGGTGTATTCAAACACAGGAACATTCAACCAAACAGCCAAAGAAAAACCAGGACTGGGACTGGAATGCTTCCATTCTAGCCCAAGAGAAGAGGAGACATCAGGGAGCAGGAGAAAGGGGCCACGATATTGCATTCAAAATTGACCAATATTGTTTCCTGGTATGTGGTGGGCCTCACCAGGGCTCTGCACAGCAAGACCACACTGTCCTTCCTGAGTGACGCAGATGTTACCCTCTGTCAAGAGATGTTGGGGGTCATTCTGACCTTGGCGGTCTTTTCGCAAGACCGCCGAGTTACCGCCGCGGTGAAGACCGCCGACCGCGGCGGTATGCCGCTGTGCGCATTCTGACCGGTGGGAGCGTTCCGCCGGAAAACCGCCAGCAGCCACACTGGCGGTCGGCGGGAAAGTGGAGACTGGTCAACCTCCACCGCCACGCCAGCAGAACACCGCCCACAGAATTACGACCCACATTTCTGTGTGGCGGTCTTCTGTTGGCGGTCTTCTGTTGGCGGTCACCTCCCCATGGCTCCTGTCACCTCCCGGAGGACCAACGCACAAGGTAAGTTGATCGTCCGTGAGGGGAGGGGGTGGGGGGGTGTTGTGTGATGTGTGCGTGCATGGGGGTGTGCGTGTGAGTGTGTAGAGGGGGTGTGTGAGTGCGTGCATGCGGGCGGGGAGTGCTGCTGTGCCTATGGGCAATGTGTGTAGTTCGGCGGGTGCGCATGTCGGCATGTATGTGTGCGGGTATGTGTCCCCGTTGTGTATGTGTGTGTGTAGGGGGTGTGTATATGTGCATGTTGGGGGTGTGTGCATGTCGGGGTGCGTGTATGTGCATGTCGGGGTGGGGGTGGGGAGGGGGTTCGTACCACCTCTGGGGGGTGGCAGGGGGGTGGAGGGTGTGGGGGGAGGACTCGGGGGGCAGTGGGGGGTGGGGGAGACCCCTATCAGTGCCAGGGAAGGAATTCCCTGGCCCCGATAGTGCCTACCGCCATGGTTCGCATGGCGGTTCCCGAACGCCAGAAACCGCGGCGGTAAGCAGGGTCATGATACCGTTGGCGGTCTTGGGTCGACCGCCGGACCGGAGTGCGCAGACTCCAGCCCGTCGGTCATGACCGCCGTGGCTGTCGGAGTGGGGAAGTGGCGGTCGGTCGCGGCGGTGACCGCCGCGGTCAGAATGCCATTTTTAATACCGCCGGTCTGTTCGCGGTCCGACCGCCGCCTCTCCGCCGACCGCCAAGGTCAGAATGAGGGCCGTTGTCTCTTTCACCCACACTACTTCGTGGATGCACGGAAATTCTTCAGGCCTGCAAAAAAAGCTACCTCTTTGGGAGACCATCTGGAGGAGAATCAGTAATTACCAAAGGGCTATAGACGATCTAGGGGTGTACTGTTGATACCAATTATTAATGTCTACTTTATCCCACAGGGAAAAATGCACTGGAAAAAACAACCAAGCTCATAGAAAAGCTGAATTGACACTCATATTACCCTTGATTTCAATCTGCAAAATTTAGGGCCCACGAGCTCAATTGATGGGGGCCTCAGTAAATCAACTTGCACATTTAGGCCCATATTTATACTTTTTGACGCAAAACTGCGCCAACGCAGTTTTGCGTCAAAAAAATTTGCGCCGGCTAACGCCATTCTGAAGCGCCATGCGGGCGCCGTATTTATTGAATGACGTTAGCCGGCGTTAGCCGCCGGTGCCGTCTGGTGTGCGTTAAAAAAAACGACGTACACCAGGCAGCGCCGGCGTACGGGGATATGGGGCTTGGGCGTCAAGAAATGGGGCAAGTCAGGTTGAGGCAATTTTTTCGCCTCAACCCGATTTGCGCCATTTTGTTTTCACTCCCAACCCCCATAGAAATGACTCCTGTCTTAGCAAAGACAGGAGTCATGCCCCCTTGCCCAATGGCCATGCCCAGGGGACTTCTGTCCCCTGGGCATGGTAATTGGGCATAGTGGCATGTAGGGGGGCACAAATCAGGCCCCCCTATGCCACAAAAAAAAAAAAAAAAAAAACACTTACCTGAACTTACCTTAATGTCCCTGGGATGGGTCCCTCCAGCCTTGGGTGTCCTCCTGGGGTGGGCATGGGTGACAGGGGGTGTCCATGGGGGCATGGGGGGGCACCTCTGGGCTCCTTCAGAGCCCACAGGTCCCTTAACGCCTGCCTTTTGCAGGCGCTAAAAAACGGCGCAAAAGCGGGCGTACGTCATTTTTTTTGACCCGCCCGCTCCCGGGAGTGATTTTTGCACGGGAGTATAAATCCCACGCACATGCCTCGGAGTCGATTTTTTAGACGGGAACACCTACCTTGCATATAATTAACGCAAAGTAGGTGTCCACGCTAAAAAATGACGCTAACTCCATGGACTTTGGCGCTAGACGCGCCTAACGCCAAAGTATAAATATGGAGTTAGTTTTGCGTCGAATTTGCGTAAAAAAAAACGACGCAATTTCGGCGCAAACGGAGTATTAATATGCCCCTTAATGCCTTCTTACAAACCTACAAACTGGAATCTGCCAGATGTAAGCAGGTCCACTGGACTCACTAAGGCCCATATGTATACTTTTTTAGCGCCGCATTTGCATCATTTTTTGACGCAAAAGCGGGGCAAACTTGCAAAATACAACTGTATTTTGTAAGTTTGTGCCTCTTTTGCATCAAAAAATGACGCAAAATTATGCAAATGCGGCGCAAAAATAGTATAAATATGGCCTGAGAGCCTCGTCCATACGTTTAAGAAACAAACCACAATAGACTACATTTTCTTGAGCCCTGGCTTGCACAAAGCTATTTCCAACTATCGAGTGTAATATCTGGGAGTAAGCGACCACGCAGCCCTAAAGGTGCAATTGTCTGTATCAGGGGAAATCGCAAATGAATACCAGCAAATGGCCACTCGTTAGGTGATGAATTATACAAACAGCCTCAGCAGATAAAATGGATATCACTCTTAGCAAATAGACGATTGGAAAAGTAAGTGGGATGGCCGGTCACACTCATCTCAAAGTACAGATTCCCCTAAGAGCTGGCCTTCTGTTATCACTGAATTGCACAACCTCTTGCAAAAAGAGCAGCCACGAGGGGGGCAGTTCATACCCTGGGACCAACTAGGATACATAAGCACCTGATATGGAAAGTCAGAAAGAAAAGACAAGAAGCCGAGTGGGCACGACTTTTTGACCTACTAGAAGGGAATAAGCACCAGCAATTTTGGCAGTAAGTCACAAGCATATGTCACGGGAAGACCAAAAGGGGCAGTTCGGTCCCGCAGACAAATAGGTAGCGCATGCCAAGGTCCTCTACGGGGATGTATTGCCAAATTCATGAGTAAAAGCACCGCATTCAGTTCTCCAGCACACCAAGGATGCGGAACAAGGCAACTGACATGCAAAAGAGATTTTGGTGGCAAGGGCACCCAAGATTTCTCAAAGGTGTTGCACTGCATCTGAAAGGATGGGTATCCTGGCCCAAATGGACTGCCAGGCTCGGTAGTCAGTGAGGATCCCAAGTTTTGGGCACCTGCCCGCATGCCACTATATGCCGATTGCTGGATATGTGGAGATGTCTCAGACTCATGGAGAGGCTCGCTGCTGAAGCCGATTTTCAAGAAAGGGGCCAATACTGACCCAAAAAATTAAAGGCTTATTGACCTTTTAGACAGAAAGGGGAAAGCCTACGTCAGCTTGAGTTTACAGCATCTTTCTAAATGGCCATTAGATGAAGGGCTGCTCCCTTTTTACCAAACTGGACTATGCAAGGACAGCTTAACAGTGGATAACATCATGGCTCTCTCCTTTATAGCTCATCAGGCAACTGCAAAGAGCACGTAGCTGGTTTTTGCTTGCTTCGTTGACTATTGTTCAGCCTTCAATGGTGTAACACGTAATATCCTTTGGCAGAAGCTTGCAAAGTGGAACATCCTTCAAAAATTATTAAGAGCTATAATGTCGCTCTACAGCAGGGCATGTGTTCTAGTTAGATTGGCCGAGGATATAGCAACCGCCAAAATCGCAACAGAACGAGGGCTTACGCAGGGCCGTGTTGGTGGCAATTTTGTTCAATTTATACACAGCCAACTTGGGCCACGTTCTGGCAGGCTCACATATAGCCTCCCCGAAGATAGGAGACCAGAAAAAATGCCCTCATGCAATATGTGGACGACCTCGTTTTATTAGACCATACAAGGGTGGACTTCAGAGATCCTTGAATGCATTAAGTGACTACAGCCAAAAAAATGATCTAATTGCTAATTAAAGTAAAACCAAAGTAATAATTTTCTGCCACTATCCAAAAAACAGGACCAAGAAATTATGGTTTAGGGCTCAAAAGCTGAACTGCACCCAGACTTACAACTACCTGGGAGCCTGATTAGGTGAAACTGGAAAATCAAAGCAACACCTTCAAAGAATGAAAAACAAAGGGAATGCAATCATGCATGCTCTCTGTAAACTAAATAGTTCACTGGACACCCCAATGACCACAGCGATCAGGAGGATCATTTCAGCTAAATTAATACTAGCAATCAACTATGCCCAGCCAGCATTCCCAGACAAGCTGGCGGACAAGCTGGATAAACTGCAATGCTTGTGCTATAAAAGAGTCTTCCAACTACCATTTTATATCCGGATCACCTTAATCAGATTTGAATTTGATCTAGCATTGTCAGCAATACTTTTACCAGACAGCGGTTACCCCTGAGAACTCAATCAAGAAGGTTCTAAACGCAATATTTACAACCAAAGGTAACCCATGTTAAATGCACTTACAAGCGGTGAAGATGCTCAATTTAGCGATGGAGAATTGGGCTCATTGCCCCAACAGCTTGCCCACAATCAAGTTCATAGTTAAAAGGCAGATTTGTCTCTGCTCAGGAGAAGCACACATAAAGACTCTTCAGGAACTGGCTGTGCAAGCGCCTTTAATACCATCTTACAGAGCTCATCCAAACTGTATGCATTTGAAACAAGATCTTGAGAAACCTTGTTTAAAACTTATACTGTGGGCAAGATTGGTGCTGCTCCCAATACATGAGCTGAATGGTGAATGGAAGTCGATCAGCAACAATGAGCATTGTAGGTTGTGCAACTAAAAAAGGAAACACTAAAGCATCTCTTATGCTGCTGTCCAGTTCTATACAGTGCAAGTTGTAAATTCGTGAAGCCAATTTTCCTGCAACATGAGGTGTGAACAGTCACCGAGGCTCAAAACCTGATGTTTGAATTGGATAGTGTGCCAGAAATTGGGAGATTTTGGCAAATTCATGCATCAGGCACGGACATTGTAAAAGGAGACACTGTAAATTGGTCCCTGTGCCACGGGTCCATGTTTAAATGCATCTAGCCAAACCGCAGCTGCACACTGGATTTTATTTTTAATGAAACGGCGAGACTTGGCAAATTTATTCATCAGGCATTGACATTGTTAAAGGAGAAACTCCGAGAATTGGTGCTTGGGCCACTGGTCGATGTTTAAATGCATTTAGCCAAAATGCAGCTGCACGCTGAGTAAGAGACATCATTTTTTTTCTTTGAAACAAGCTAATTGACATTTGCACTGGTTAAACTATTTTTCTTAGATTTTAACTGTATGTGGTCTTTAATTGTGGAACAACTATTGTTTCTTTTAACTAAGTATGGAAATTGATTGCAGATTTTATGTGTAATGATTTTAGGTAATCATACAATACATTCTTCACACCTTCAGTACAGCAACATTCCATTGTTACTTTCTAATCTCCATCTTATTCAGAACTCCATAGCTAGACTGGTGTTAGGGCCTTTCACTGGAAATATTTTTCACCTTGTCTTTCTAACCTACAGTGGCTGTCTGTACATCACAGGATCTTGTTCAAATGTTTGTGCAGTTTGTATGTCATAATATCAAGTTATACAAGCTTGACCTGCAACATCCACAATATTGACTCCCACTACATTGTTAAAATAAGCCTTTATATGGAAGAATAGATTTACTATTTTTAAATCCACATCAACTTCCCTTGATGATACACCAGCAATTGATACTGTGGATGTCATATTGTTGCATGTTGATATTTTGACCATATTATTGTGAGGACCTAAACCCTTTGCAAATGCAACAGGAGAAGATAGTGCCGGAGTAAATGATGCTTTAGAATAGAATGTATAGACATACCACTAATCAACAACTGAGGTGCTGCATTGCCACCCCACTTCTATATTACTGTTGATCTACCAAGGCGTAATGGACCCACATAATCCTTTTGGTACCCCTTTCAAAGGGTTGGTGTTGCCCTTAGATGAGTCGTCCCTCTTTTTCTTTTCCTATAACATTGCAAACCTTATCCATTAAGGGATTTTAACGTATTTCAGGAATATGGTGTTTTTCCCCAAAACAGTAATTAATTTGAATTAAAAAAATGCAGAAATCACTTGCCATTTCATACTTTTTATTTGGTTTTCCAAAAAGGAACATTATCTCAAACACATATGAGCGAACTCAGACTAAATTATGACAAATAATTCATTACTATTAAGAGGGAACATTCATTTTAGTATTGCTAAAAAGGAAAGCATATGATATACACTATTTTTTCACCATGCTTCTGGAATAGAAAAATATAAAGTAGGGTTCACACTTTAATAGGAAGCCCTGAAAGCATAGGAAAAAAAACATGACATGGTGTCCGTAATAAGGCCAGGTTGCGAGCTGCTGCACTGCTCTTGATGTGCCAGGTGAAAGGACTATAACAGGGAAAGCACAAAGGGACATGGGACAGATAAAGGGATCTGGAGGGGGCAGTGAAGAGCGTGAAGTTACTGGGGGCTGGGGTGAGAAACAGCTCTGACAAGAGGGAGAAGAGAGCATGAAAGTCGAAAAGGGGGAGTGAAGATGAGGAGGGAGTACATTAACACGCGAGCGAATAGGTGCGAAAGTTCCATTAGCTTGTACTATGAAAGATTTTCTAATCAGCTATGTCAATCAAGTTTAATAAGGAAGGCGGAAGCAAACATGAGTTTCATAATTCTAGGGTATTCAAAAATTATGTTGCTCTTGTTAAAGTTTCCTATCAGGAGCAAAGTAGAAAAGAGCCCTGGTAGATCTGGGATATCAGATATTTAGATAACTGCATGGAAACAGATACACTAACATAGCAGAAAGGATTGTCCTTTCAGAACAACATATGAGACATAGAATATTGACATTGAATACTGGGCAGAGGCGGCTCCTCCGCTAAAGCAGAGTAGCGTCGGCTCCCTGTTTTTTTCAAAAAGGGAAAGAAATCATAATAACGTACATTATGTTATTATCATTTTATTTTGTCTCGTAGTGCGGGGCAGGGCTGGGCTGGAGGGAGGGGGCCGGAGGAGGGCTATGTGCACAAAAAAGTGTGCATGTCTGTTTGGACAGCAGTGTTGAGCCGGCCAAAAAGACATGCGCACTTTGCATATTCTCTACCCAGCTGTATATCACAGCAGGGTAGAGAATATGCTCAGGCTCCCATTCCCAGTCTGAGTAGCGAAGGATGCCGCTCAGACCAATTGCGTCGTGATTGGCTGGGAGCCTGTCCAGCTGGGAAGAGGAAGAGGACGGAGGGGAGACGAATGCTCTCAAAGGTACGTGCTTTTTGAAAATTAATTTATTTGTTCAAACACCCCTCGTCCCTTCATGCCATGTTCCGCCCCACCGTCCCTGTTAAGTGGCAGGCGCCACTGATAGTGGGGTAGTTCGTGTTACATAAAACAATGAGAGGAGGTATGAAGATGTATGAAAAAGTCATTTTTTTAACTATTATAAAACTAACTAAAATTAGAACAAGCAATTGCTCACTTATAATAGCATAGATCAACAAGATGTAATGCTTTGATAGTGCAGCATTATACAGTGACTGGCATCATTCTTTATCTGGCACAAGATGCAGCCAATCACAACTTGTATTTGAACAAATGTGCAGCCTGGCAAGTTAGGAAAATGCATAGGTCAGCAGCAACAGTATCACATAAAATAGTGCACCTCATGGAAACATTGATTGGGTGTGCTCATTGCAGAAAGAAATTCTACGCCATATTTGTCTTTGTAAATTTGCTCACCCGTAGGCAGGTGTAATAGAACTTCAATCTTGTCATCTGTTCCTGCATCAAGTGTTATGTCATCTCAGTTGGTTGAAAATAGTTAGAATAAGTATTGTTTATGGAAACCAATCAAGTTCATCTGTCAATATTATTGATTTATAAATTTGTAGGCAATGGATTATTTTAGAGGATTCGAATAATGTAATCGAATATATATTGCTAGCAGATGAGAGACTATTGAATGTCATTCATAAAACTCACCTGGGAGTTGCATTTACAAATAGATACGAGTGTTGAAAATATTTTAAATCAAATGCTACATTTTAATTGTGATATGATAAATGTGTGTGATTGATAATCTAAATTAGGTACTACAAACCTATTTGATGGTAATAACGAATTGTAGTTTGATAATATTTTGGATTGGAATGCAATTATATATTTTTTATTGTTACTAATTTTGCAGCCTTGAAAAGGCAGCCCCATCCTGCACACCACGTGCTGACTCTTTTTGTACATTTGACTGGAAATTTTTATTAATTGTATACATAAACTTTAAAATGAACTCTTAATTTGAAGAAAAATGTTTGAAGTTCTGAACAGAAATATTAATATCAATGAAGAAGAAATTGCTGTTTTTTTTTTTTGTATACGACATACAATTGCGAAAAAATTGAGGACGATGCTGCCTGTTTTTATTAAAATGTAACTGACAGCACCAGTGGGTATCTGGTGTCTTAGTGGTGCACCCTATCTGAAGGGCTCTGTTCCCAACTACCCCATATTGTGAATAATTGATTCTTTGTTCATATAAGAGTAACAGAGTGCGAGGGGAAAAACATCCTCCAAATCGAGGGAACGTTTAACAGAGAAGTGGATAGCTATATTGTTGATGAAGAAGAACGATGGTAAAATCCAGAGTTAAAAACACGAGGAAAAATAATTACGATGTTTATCATTAATGTCTCCAGTCTTAATTGTAATTAGACATATTTATTTTTCATTGAAATTGGAATGTTGTGTAGCTACTATGGGCCATATGTACGAACACATTTTCC
Organism: Pleurodeles waltl; assembly: GCF_031143425.1. Classification (NCBI taxonomy): domain Eukaryota; kingdom Metazoa; phylum Chordata; class Amphibia; order Caudata; family Salamandridae; genus Pleurodeles; species Pleurodeles waltl. Next base: position 499,341,838 of record NC_090448.1, on the reverse strand, counting down.
CATAGACACAGAATGGGCAAAACTGCGTGCTACATCTGGCCCTATATTTGTAGAAGGTGACTTCTAATTTGGGGTTTGGCCATATAGTGAACCACATCTTTCACAGCACCAGGATAAGATTCACTCTACAGTCTAACTTGTATGAAGGAAGCATCACAAATGCAACCAACGTTTACTAACCTCTTCACTAGACCCGGGTAGCAAAGAGGGCTTCGCCATTGAAGATATGGGAAAGAGGCTTTCCACCAGTGGAGTTACAAAGCTTACGGCAAATACCATTGAGTGTTATGCAGCAGCGCTTGAAATACTCTCTGCTCAGAAAAAAACACTTCTTTGCATTACACGAATTGTATCAGTCCTCAGAAAAACCCACCATGTTCCAAATAACACAGCAGTCACTATCACAATAATAAAAGAAGTGTGTGAGATGCCACAACCTTAATGAAAATGTCATCCATATGTTCATGGAGGGTCAAGACCTGTTCCAGCACTATCATACTTGTCAACATTCAGGGACCAAAAAGAGGTAGGATTTTTCAAGCTTCAAAAGTTACTAATTAGTATACCTTCAACATCATAGGAAATTGCCTAAGCCTTTTTAGCAGTGAGTTTAGTTCAAGTCAATACAGATGTCACATTTAGAGAATAGAGCTATCTCTAAGGTTCTACAAATCATACACATTCAATTTTCACATAGTTCAGTTGCAAGGAGTTTCACAGATTTCAGATAAGAAGGCTATTTCTGATGCAAAGATCCTACAAGTGAGGTATCAGACTATAACACTCAGGTTGCTAAAAATGTACAGACTTAGGGCCTCAATACGAGTCTGACAGTCACTAGACCAATGCAGTCGGGCTGCGAGGGAATCACCAGCTATGCCAGGATCAGAGATCCCAGCGGCCTGGAGGTTGGTGGTGGTCCTAATCCGCCAAGGCAGCGCTGCAAGCTGTGCTGCCCTAGGGATTACGACCTCGTTCTCCACCAGAGTTTTCATGGCGGTAGCACCGCCATGAAAAGGCTGCTAGAGAATCGGTGCTGCACAGCTCATGCACTTGGCATAGGCAGTGTAGGGCCCCTCCTGGCCAGCACCATTGCAATGTTCACTGTCTGCTTTGCAGACAGTGAACACTGCAAGAGTGCTTGTGCACCCGCCGGGCTACAGCATTGCTGCCAGCTCGATCACAAGCCAGAGACAATGCTGTAGCCTGTTTCACGCTAGGTCAGTCGGTGGAAACTCAGGTTTCCGCCCGCTGACCTAGCGGGAAACTTTTAGTTCCACCGGCGGAGAGGTTACCCTGTAGGTGGCGGCCACCCTGTCTGGAGTTTGGCCGACGGGCTTTCCTGTCTGCCAAACTCGAAATAGGGTTCTTAGATCTCAGTGCTACCTTCTGGGTACAGAGTTGGTCCAGGCTCAAACCTCAGACAGAAACACTATCCTTCACCATACAGCGGTACACCAGGCATTGGCGTCAGCATCCCTCAAGTAGACACCTGAATGGGTACAAAATCAGATCTCTATCTGGCCTCTTTTGTCTTCTCTCTCTGGTCTTCTTCCATCATCTTCTATCTTACCCTTTCCAAATCTCCACTGCCATCATGTCCTATATATTTCTCTTTATTTGCATTCATCCCTCCCTCTTTCTGCTTCGTATCTACATTTCCGCCTCCAAACCATGATCCTCTGTCACAGTGAAGCAGACCTCTGAGTCAAAGAAAAAGAAATAATTACAATATCAGACTGCTACCTGGTGGCACTCTTGGTATACCATATTTGTACTGCACTGATGTTTACCACTAATACCAGAGATTAATGCTTGATTTGTAAAATAATAAGTGTGGGGCCAGCAATATCAAAGTTTGTGGTGTTGTACATCAGAAATGTTAAGCCTTGATTCCACCTCATGCCTCTTTAATCCACCAACATAGAATCTGTGCCTCTTTATCTCAGTCTTGCAGGTTCTTTTTCATATCAGTGTTTCCGGTTTATCACAATTTTTCTGTCTTTCTCTTCATCCTTCTTTCCCCCTTTTGTGTTTTTCTATCTCTTGTAGTTAAGGGAAACGAAGTGTTTGACCCAAAAAATGTGCTCACCTGCAACCGCCTGCTCAGATTAAGCACTGCCAGAAATTAATGAACAGACACATAAATGTTGAATTCATTAAGAGTTCGCTTAAGTTGTATGGGTGTGCCTCAGAATATGAAGCCACGAATCTCAATGGCACCAAATGTCATGGACACAATATCAAAGGACGAAATATTGAGAGACAAGTACAGTGCTTTAAATGGGCCGGTGCTGTCTGGTACTGAGTGCCAGCACTTTTTTATTTTGAGAGGAAGAGTACCTGCACTTCTTGGGAAAAACGTGATACTTTTAATTAGAGAGTACCAGCACTTCTCAGAAACAAGCAGGTACCTGCACTTCTATTTTTCCATTTCAAGCCCTGGATAAGTGGAATAGATTTTCTATACAGAACTCCACATATATGTACCTTGACAATATATATCTTCAGTGGGCATAGATGAGGAATTAAAAATAGTAAATCTATACTTCCTCTAAATGCACTTACCGGTTGATATCTTGTCCCTCCATATTTCCACGATTTTAGTGTATTTCGATATTCGGTAGTACGATGGTTGTATGCAGTAACTGGCATTTCACATTTACAATCCAAACAAAGATCAATACTGCTGGAATGCTCATGTGCTGCGGCACAGTTAACAAACTGTTGTAGTATTTGAGGACCTATGTGAAGGAGTGCAGGTGGATGCTAGTACTCGTCTTCAATGTGCACGGTTCCGAAAATGTAGCAAGAGACAAAAGCATCACCTTTGGAGACTATACAGGTCATAAATTAGTTTTGGACACATTTTTAAAAGGAGAAGTTTCTCACGTAGAGTATGTGCAAAAAGTCTGTTTCTCTAGTTTTTGCTTGGAAGGGCATGAACATGTACATAACTTTAACACATTTTATGTACGAAATGCAGACCCTAACTATAACCTATAACTATTTTTTTCCTTTGCATTCACTTTAATACTACCTTGCAATTTTTTGAAGAAAACGTTCGAGGCACAGGTAAACTTTTCTTTTAACTGTGATACCGTGATCTATGGATTGCAAAGCACTACATAGCGTGGGCTGGGGCCCTTTAGCAGCTACGCCTGAATAATCCCAGTAGCCTGCCCCAATGCAGTGATCTAACAGGTCTACAGCTCTCGCCTCGAGTGTTCCCCACATCAGCACGCAGTATAATGTTATGTTTTTGGAGTCCCTGGGCATGGCATATTTTAGGGGACTCTATTCAGAACAACTTTGAATATAATTCCTCATTCCCCAAGACTGCATGATGCCAAACAAAACTTTCAGCAGAAGGGTCACATACAAACTGTTGAAATATGTCTTAACCAGAAATAAAAAATCCGTAAAGGGACATGGATTAGAAAGAGACAGAGGTGGAGGTAGTCAGCAATTGTTTGCTCATGCCTTAAAACATCTGTGCGATGAGAGCTTTTCTTTTGTGCTTCATTGAGGATTTCTATAGCTCAATAAACTAAGAGGGGTGAGGAGGAGAACACTTGTAATCTTAATTTAGGGGCAACGTCATGGCCTACACGTGCACTGGAATTCCTGATTTGCAGTAAAGGATGTAGGCTGGCCTAGTAAAATCAGTGGGCAACTGGACTGCCTGACAATCGGCAGTCTATCACCTAAATCGTAGGGCAGGCAGGTATGTAGTGGGGGAACAAGAGCCTTGAACAGAGCTCTGCGTATCAATATAAAGATGAGTCCCAAATGAATCTCGTTTGGATTACCAAACAATTTTAGCTTCCACAGCACCTACCAAATATACAAAATATTATATTCAATAACTGCAGCTAAACGCCTAAATTGTAATAACTGGAAATGTTTTCTTCCTCTAAAAGTTGAACTTGCATCTCTAAACCTAATAATAAAGAAATGTGGTCATATAGGATTGGTCCCAAAAGATCACACATGGACTAGTGGAACCCTGTAAAGTTCAAATATATGTACAAACTAGACTACCAATGGGAAATTAAAGAGACTCGATATGACTGTATCCATTGATTATTGTACTGATAGGAATAATATTAAGGGAACAGTGCTTATATATTTCCACTAATTGTTGCCACAAATATGGTCTCTCAACAACGTTTTAAAATTGGTATATCTGAGGACGTAAAAAATGATGAGATAGTTTATGGCAGGCACTGAATAAGTGCACAATGCTATCAACACATATTTGTAGGTCTGTAACAGAGGGATTGCTGGGATAGAAAACATCCCCTTCATAGCTGTAGAGAGCACTGCCCCTTCCACAGGTTCCTCACATCAAGTTCAGCACGTTTTTTTATTTTTTTCACCTCCACACATATGATAATTATGCGTGAGCGAAGGATTTTTGTGACACAGAATACGACCCAGTGGTCAGAAGAGGAACACCATGCGCACTCTCTTTTACTGAGCATGACTATAGTCAGCCTACTGGACTGTGGTGGACTGAGAGTGGTGGCAGCAACTGATAAGAGTGGCAGGACATGCCTTTTTATCTGTCACCAGCCAGACACGTTTGCCGACTGGCCACTTCCAAGTTGGTCAGCCAGTCCACTGCAACCAGGCCCTTCACTCTAGCCATGTAGGACATGGATGCCATATTTCAGTGTAACCCAGGAGTATACGGTAGGTTGTGCACGTAATGTGTCTGTTATATGTGGCTGTGGCCAAACAGCAAATCATTATGATTTACTGCAATGGAGTAGAACCTACGATGAAATGATGGGGAGAGCCACATACACAAATGTGAATTGCAGGACTTCTCCCTATTACTTATGAGGTCATGTGAAATGAACCAGACAGGTGTGCAAGAAGGATAGAAGGCATTGGAGTCCCTGTAGCATAGGGAACACCCCTGCCCGCTTTATTCTTTTACAGATGTGTAAACTATACCAAGTTCAGTGATGGTTTAGTGAGGAAGCCACTCCTTTTTGCGTGCCTTTTTTTTGGTTCCTCCCTGGTAGAAGGCTCCCATCTCAATAGAATCAGCCTCCTGATAATGCAAGACAAATGCCATGGTCAGATTAGTGTGGGAAAATAAGTAAAAGGGCAGGAACTGCACGAAACCGGATCCAGAGTTGACTTGTAGAATCATTATACATTATGCAAAATAAAATTATAAACATTTTGCAAAATAATCCTCTTTCGTGATCACTGGAACCAGGGACCACTAACCGTGATCAAGGCTCCGGCCGAAACGCTTTGGTGAAGCCAGTACAATACATTTGTTCTATTTCCTGGACTTTGGAGTTCGTGCACAGTTTTCTTTTTCTGAAAGAGGATTATTTTGCAAAATGTATTGGTCAGCCAGCACCCTGCATGGACCGCCACCTTAGCTGCCCGTACCTGTGCTGCACTCAAAAGACTAATATATATAAAACATTAATACAAAATAATTATATACTATAAAATATTTATTGGATTGTGTTACAATATACATAGTATATATATATATATATATATATATATATATATGTTTGAGTGTGTAGCTAGATATACACATATACGCATATATATGTATGTGTTCATATAAGTACATATGTATATATACTTTTAACAGTATATCAATGGTATGTATTAAATATTTAAGATTTACGACTTTAATCTATATATATATATATTTAGATATATATAGATAGATATATATGTATATATATATATATATATATATATATATATATATATAAAGAAACAATAGTATCATCTATTTTTATCAATACTAGTCTGAAACAATATTTGTAATCAATATTTTTGTACTTGCCACTATAAGGATAGGGAAACAATATTTTTTTTAACAATATTTTTGACGCAATATTTCTGTTTCACAATATTGCTGATTTCTATATTCTGTCAGTGATACTCACAAATATCACTTATCACTTACTAAGTAACCTAGCCCAGCAACTTAACCCAAATTAGAAAATGACATGTTGATTCTCCCACTATAACAACCATGTTTTCCATCCTGTTGTGTCTCTAATACAATTTCAGGTCTGGCGTGCATGACTTCACTGAATTAGCCAATACTGTGGTCAAGCACAATTTTAGTTGATTTTAATGTAACCAAAACCTGCTTCAACAGAATGTAACAAACCACCTTGGGATCTCAGCTACCCACAAATATCTCAATCACTCAAATATGTAAGGATGACAAAACCAGAGGAGAAGTTGCCATCTTACATAATAACCCTCTTTTGGGGAACCAGATCTACTCGTACACCTATCAACATTTGAATATCGTTCCTCATGTATAAACGTCTCTCTGGCAAATTCACTCTTCCTAAACATCCTATATCACACCCCAAAAGGCAACATGTTACTTGTGGAACAATTAGGGTGACCAGATTTTGAAAAATAAAATCCAGAACAATTAACAAGGAAGATGGACTACACTTTTAAATCAGATGAGGGGCACAGAATTGCTTAAAGGACAGCAAGCCTCAACATAGAAACACAGGCAACGAGACACTGAGGAACTAGATTAGAAGCAACTTTTAAACACAGCCTTATTAGAGTGTGATCTTATAGGAGGTGCTAACTCATCCTGCCTTTCAGCACACAAAAAATGGCCTTCCTCTGTATTCAGTCGATTTGCTCTAAACACTGGAACATAAGGTAAATTTGTCAAAATTTGCCAGGACAACTGGTGAATAACTGGAACTATTCTGGCAAATTCAGGCCACCTGGTCACCCTAGGAACAATATATTGGACACACCATGACCAAACTGTTCAACTTCAATGACAATGTATTTGTTGGTGAGCTCTATATTCAATTAATTATTGGTTTCTTTACCTTGATACAGTATTTATCTTTCTAAAAGACAATGACCTGACCCAACACTGTAATAAACATTCATATGAAAGAGCTTTTTAAAGACTATCCATAAATGTAAACATTTCTATACATACACTTCTTTCATGATATCATTCCCTTCAGCTAGTCTGCTCAGATCACCTCATAATCCCTTTCAATGTAATCTCATAAACAACTGGAACCTTTGCCAACCCAAGTGCCAACAAATATTGCTCAAGCACATTTATTTTGCTATATTTGATTATTTACTCTGCATCTGCTTTAACAGATTCAAAGAATATAAACTTCCCCCGAGTCACCACCCACTGCCACAACACAATGCCCAACATAAATGCAGACGTGGCTGTCCTGACACTCAAAATATAAAAAATAGGCAGTGCCTTAATTTTTCTCTTTACACCAAAACTCTGAGCAAAAGTACTAAGAGAATATTTATGAGAGCTTTGTGTCATGCTTATACTACGCAATATGGTACAAGCATGAAGCAAACCTCTAAGTCGGATTTTTTAAGCCACGCAAACCACTACGTGTGCCCCTTCCTGCACAAAAATAATCCTGCATGCAATGCAGGCACCCTTGCACCATGGTGCAAGGATGCCTGCCTTGGCGCTAGGCAGTCCATTGGGTGCCAGCGTAGGGGGGAAGGACAGGAATGCACCATATGCCTCAAATATGGTGCATCCTTGCCCTTTCCCAGTGATGCAGTGCAGCACAGAAAGGTGACTTGTTGCGCTGCACTACACCACTTTGTCATAAAAATTTTCTAAGTGCCAAGGAAACAGGCTATCAATGTGGACTTATGACACTTCTTCTGAGTACTATTAACTACAGGCTCCACGACTTGCCAGCCGAGCTTTGACTATAGGAAGGGAGCTTGATTCACTGAGACACTGCCTACAGTCTTAAGGAACTACTTTCTTAGCATAAGCCTGAGAGAGACCCTGTTGATTCTCCATAGATTGATCCAAGGGCTACCCATCTGAAGGCTTACTTAGGGATACCTGCTTCAAATCCACAGCTCATAGAACCCACCACTTAGATTTCATATTTCCACTCCTTTTCTCTTGCTCCAAGCTGTAACTGACATGCATTTGCTCCACCCTACCGCCAGCTAACACTGACAGCACTGTTAGGTGCACCAGCATCTACCCTTTTAAACATTCATTACTATGCAAACATCTCAAAAGTTTCATTCATAGGCACCAAGGCCCAGATTTACTAAAAAGTAATGCAAAGCAATGCAGCAAGACACCTTGCTGTGATGCACTGTGTGATAGGGCTAGAGCAGGAGTGTGCCATATCTACTAAGCTATGACACATTCCTGCTCTCTCCCTGTGCTGGGGCACAATGTGTTGCCTAGCACCAATGCAAGCACCCTTACCCAATGATGCAAAGGTGCCTGTGTTACAGGCAGAATTGTTTTTGTGCAGGAAGGGACATTCCGGCGCAAAAAAAATCCTCAGATATGTTTTCCTCGTTCCATGTGTGCTGCAGAATGCCTGCCGACCTTTTTATGTGCAGAGTTCTCTGCCCAGATTGCGGAGTCTCTGCACTTGTAAACTTGCTGTTAAAATGCTGTTTTGTGAATACTGAAAAAGTGTAAAGTTACACAAACATGAAACTTTACCTTTGTGAATCAGGCCCCAAGCTTTCTTCCTGTATCAGTATAGTAGGCCTGCTGCTACAGTACCTACTTCCCAATTAGCATCGACTCCCTGCAGCTCCTGGTTTTCCTTCTCACCTGTCTTGCTCGTTCAGACAAATACATATCTCCCTTTGTGAGAAACTTAAATCTGACCTCCTACCATGTTAAATGTCCCACGAACCTGGGAGCGCACTCTGGGCATTGACTGACTCAGGGTAGTGGCCACACTGCAGAGACACTATTTGCCCGACCTTAAGCCCATCTCAGTAGAACTATCCCATGTTCAGCAACAAGGGCAGTTTTGCAATCAGCTGCTGCCAGCCTGACGCTCAGTCACATTGTGTGCACTGTCTGCCCTACCGTGGTTATTACGTTTTTTTTAAAAATAAGAGCAGGGATCATACGTTTTCCATAAGAATACCAATTTGGTGCTGTCGGAGTGGCTGAACATCAAGACTTCCTAGTTGTGACTCCTTCTCAAGACTCTTTCTTCCTAAAGTTACAGTGTCGTCATTTCACTCATAGGTTTTTTTCATCCCAGCTTTCATACTATGTCACATTTTTCTCCTTGACTCTCTGTCATTCTTGCTGCATTTTTGCCTTTCTCTGTCTTGCTCTGGGCCAAAGACTCACTATGAATAATACGTTTCAATCCTCAAAAAAGATCACCAGTGTCCACCAGCTTCACTGAATTAGCTTTAGAAATGTGTGTTCCTTGTAGCTGGTACCACTGTATGGCAGGGCTAAGGTGCATGAACTCAGCAACCTGCATATTGGTATGATGGGGGCCTGCATAGAAGGAATGGGCTGCACTAGCTTGTGTTGTTTGCAACTAGACAGCATATATACATTTGGAGGCAGAGTTTGTGAGGGAAATGCTCTACATTTTGATCTAATAAGGTGTTTAAGAAGACCAATCTTCTGGCAGACGTTCAACCAGCACATTTCTTTTTTTTGGGGGGGGGGGGCTGTCTATTTACCCTTTTCCGTTTAGTGGAGACCCTTGTGGGTAACGTTGGATGTCCTTGGTGCAATTAGGATCGGCTATGCATGCCCTAGTAATTTCCAAGTCCCCCAGCTGCCATGCCACGCTAGCTTTTCCTAAACAGATTTCAAAGTTCCAAATTGCTCTAATGTGGAGACTACGTGACGTGCAGAACAGGGAGTGAGGGGCTATACTCAGTGGCGGCCGGCAGCTTTGGGAGGGGGGCGGGCGGGGCACACACACACACACACACACACACACACACACACACAAACACACACACACACACAGACTCATTGTTTCACACACAGACACGCACGCTCATCCATTAACAACACTCATTCCATTCAAACATGCACGCACGCACCAAACATTCATTTTACAAGATCACACACATTCATTCTTTCACACACGCACGCACGCACATCCATTAACAACACTCATTCCATTCAAACATGCACGCACGCACCAAACATTCATTTTACAAGATCTCACACATTCATTCTTTCACACACACACGCACGCACATCCATTAACAACACTCATAACACTCAAACATGCACGCGCGCACCAAACATTCAATGTAAAATATAACAAACATACATACACACACACACACACTTACCTTTAGCCTCCAGGTCCCAAGAGGGTTGGGACTGCTGCCTTCCCTCATTGGCTGACCTAAGGTCAGCCAATGAGGGAAGGCAGCAGTCCCAGCCTCGTCACAGAGTGGGATGGGGTCAGTGAGACTGTTGACCCCACCCCACTCTGTGACGAAGTGTCACTGATTGACACTCGCCCTGGGCGCTTCAGGGCTTAAACTGAAGCGCCCAGGGAGAGTGTCAATTGGTGACGCTTTCCTCGTCACCCAGGGGAGTGCTTCGAGGCACCTTTGCTGGGCCGAGGAGGTCACGCCCTTAGGAGCTGTGATCTCCTCAGCACAGCAAAGTTCAGCTCAGGCAGCCAGGAGTCTGCGCAAAATCGCGCATGTCTGCTCCTGGCTGCCTGACCTGAGCATGAAGAGTGTCTGTCAGTCTGACATTTGTTCAGCCTGACAGACACTCTTCATGGGGTGGGGGGGCGTGGCCCCTCCGCCCTAAAGGACGGGCCGCCACTGGCTATACTGTTCATCCCATTCTCAAATAACGCAGATCACAATATTCCTCAAGAGATTACAGATTTTGAGAGGGGCTAAAACTGGAGGTGGGTGCATACTAAAGAAAGCACGAGACAGAAGGGGTTACTGCAAACTATGCATTTCATAATATTGGGAGTCAAGTACCTTCAGGACATCCGCACGCTTTATGGATCAATTTCCTGATGCCAGTGCCACCCTGTCAAAAAGGAGTTACGATCGTAAAAGAATTATGAGATTAGGAGATATGATGTTTCACCTAGAGATCTCAGCTGTTAGTAGCAGCTAAAATGTCCAGATACACTAGTGGGCAAAAACATGCAGGAACTGGTGCATCCGACATATTATTCACCAACAGCCCTTATGATAAAGTATTTTATATGGCCCATCGCTCTGTGAAATTACTGATGACCTCACTGTCAGTAACTCCACAGGGGGAAGGGGAGGGGGAGAGGGGGAGGGGGGGCGTGGGGGATGCAAGAAATACCTAGCTGAATTCCGCCCAACTCCAAATGGGGCTCCTAAAGGGCCTACTGGTCAATTATGTCAATATTTCTCAAAACCCTAGCAGATATCAAACAAAGGAACATGTAGAAGGCCTATTGTTGGCCATTGGTAGATATGCAGGACTGGGGAGAACTCTTCTGTTTTCTTCACTGGAGGCCTCAGTTCTCGCTCATAATTTCTGGTTGATGATCCCTCACCTTCCCTGTGCTCAATCCCGCTTCCACTCTTTTCCCTCATTTCTTTAAACTGCAACACATTCTACCTCTCGTCCAATCTGTCACCACCTTAGCACTTATCAACCTCCACTTAAAGAGCACTTGTTATCTTCCATAACAATGTTTTGACCAATATCTTTGTGCACATTTTTGTCAACCACTTTTGAAAGTACAAGCAATACATTTGCAAGAATCGGTTATAATGAGTAAAACGAACCCTACAGATGAAAAAGTACACATTTCAGTGGCAGTAAGGGACAGAGTGGAGCAGTGACTAGCAACAATTGTGCACACCCACAAACAGCACAGAGAAGAGATTCAACATGAATAAGAACTATAGCTTCAAAAATAAACAATGTAGCCACAAGCTCCCTAGATGAGAAAGCTTTGGCCATATAAATGGATGGGAAACTTGAGAAAGTGTCAATCGAACAGATTCCTATAGGTGTCAACATGGCTGTGAATTGTCGAGGTTTGTAATCAGATTTGCTGCTACTGAAGAGGTCTGAAAAACACCTGCCTTTTCCAGTGGGATCGTTCTCAAGTCATAGCTGTTCCCTAGTGCCTAGTCAGTTCTATTCTTTACCTAGGTTCACTTAATTCGAGTACAACAAAGCACTTAAAAGCGGATGAATCAGCCATGTTTGGACAGTTGCTCATTCGCTCACATTATGCAAATGTACTACATAAAATCCTTCTCAGAATTGTTGGCGGTAGGACTGAACTAAATCAGCGTAGTATATGCCTTGTTTTTTTAGACGCTTTCTCATTTTCAGGACACAAAGCATTTACAGTTGCACAAAATCCCACAATGAGGCATCGCTTGCCGTTAGACAATGGGCCACAAGTCTGAGCTACCGGACAACTGCCTTCACCATAAATGCTTTCGCTATGGACCAGGTAGAATGCGCGGGCCACGCAGCTTTTTACAAAGAAAAACGTTTTAAGCTGCAGAATGGCATTCTTACTAAACGGAAAGGCAATCAAAATAAAGATTCTAAAAGGGGTGACTATATTAAGAAATAAGTTACTTTGAGCTCAATAACAGCAGAGAGGAAACATTAGGTGCTCATGGTACCAGCCATTTTCTGCATGCGTTCTGAAAACATCTCCGGTGTTCTTTATTTTATGGGTTTGTGCAGAGCACTGTAAACCATGAGCAGTCATTTCAGAGCCGTCTGTGTGGATAGGGGGAACAAAGGACCACAAAGGGGGGTAGGAGTGAGCAACAATCAACAGCGAAGCAGGCAAAATGCAGAGAATGAGAAAAAGAAGTGAGCATTGGAGGAAAAGCTTTGAGATAAAGATGTATAATCTGAACCGGAGACATCAAATAGACAACGAGACCGAAGTTAAAAATACAACCTTCACTCCAGTTTGCCAATCCTAGGCTTTGCCAATGCTTACTTAAAAACAGTAAAACTAAAATAATGAGTTTCTTTCTGGTGTATTCATTCACGTAATACTACCTGGATTGAAAAAGTGCACAAAAACAAACACATTGCTGTAACATTATCGCGAAAATACCCGCAGGGAGACTGAACTAGATAATCATGCACAATTAGATTCCCCGACAGCCATCTCAGCTTCAGAAGACTAGTCAGGTTCTATCTCTTACCTCCATGGTCACAATACTCACAGCACAGCAATGTACAGCAATAGTATAAACAACATATGAAACACATAAATTAAAAACATTGAGTGAATAAATAAACTCCCCTATCTATATTAAATACATTTACATTTATTTATGCACAATATATCTATAGCCCTATATTTGGGATCACATAATCGATATGTACAAACGTAGACATTTCTGTAGGTAGACATTTATGAATCTGTGCTTTGCATACGGATGGCACCATTATCTTTATGTATATGTGAACATATGTCTGTCTGTTTCTATGTCTATATATACGTACAAATACACAAATATTAATAAAAACGTTATTAAAGCTGTTATGTATATAGCTGTCAGATGCATATGCGTGAATATCAGTGTGGGTCTAGGCTTTGTAACAGGATGTATCTGCACACATGTGCATGTAATGGCATACACACGTATATATGAATAAGGTTGTGTAGTTGAAAAATGTATGCATATGTGTGCATGTAAGTACATATATAGTTAAAACAATCATGTATATAAATGTATGTTCATGAATTGCATTCATATGCATGTCATAGTGTCAATAAAGATATAGCTAACATAGATGTAGATGCGTATCTGTCTATCGGTTTATGCTTCTTTCTATGATAAAACATTTATGTCACAGAATGTAATTATAATTATAGTGAAAGTATCTGTATATAAGGGTATATAAAAAAACTTTCCAAATAAAAATTAAAAAACCAATAAATAAATAATTAAATCTTCTATGTACCTGGTCATTTATGTATATTTATGCGGTACATGAATGCGTCTATTGAGTACGTAACTGTTGTGTGCATATAAATGTGTGCATGTGTGCATTAGACTTAGTACAGGGATGTACCTGCATATGTGTGCATGCAATTGTGTACACATATCTATATATGGAAAAAGTGTGTGTGCGTGTGAAAACCTAAATATTTATAAAAAATAAAAATAAAAATAACCCCTAACTAAAGCTATTATGTATAAAACAATTAGTGTGTGTTTATGCAATATGTAGACATATATGTGATAGTATGTTGATGATTGTCTGTACTTCTTTGTATGATAATACATGTATGAGAGAGTATGCAAATATCATTTTTTGGAGGGTATCTTTAAAGGTACAACAACATATTTACATATAAAAAACAAACAGCATTCTATGTATCTACGAAGATTTATGCACAACATGCATGTGTATGTATAACAATGTAAATAATATTACATGCATGACCATTTGGGTAACTATACAGTAGTATATATGCTTTGTACAGAAATATTACTAAGTGTAAAATTCATGTGTGTATATGTGTACTATATCTATATATGTATACATTTAGATCTGTAGGTATGTCTCTTCCACCTCTGCCTATCCCTACACTCTGTGACTAACTACAAACCTTTCTGACTACTGTGGTCAACCAAACATCTATCCAAACTCTTCCCTACTCTGATTTAATTCATCCAACTAACGGCTGCACATGTCAATCACTACCAATAACATCTCACATCTTCAATTTACTAATCCACCTCCATTAATCAATCCCTATTCGAAACACTAGAGTAAATGCGTGAGGTTGCAAGAGCACAAACTTAAACGTATCACAACTAAATCTGCAAGGCAAAAGGAAAACATAGATTACTAATGTACTATCTATTTACATCTAACCTTAGTTACGCAGTAGTGTGCTACTTGCCACAAAGCACTTCAATGCCTCATCAGGGGTAGTAAGAGCTATATAAATAAAATTACAGTTATAATGGTCTAGCAAGTTCTAGCATTTGATGGTGACACGAGCAGGGAGAATGTGTTCTTCCTTTATCATTAATACTGCCAGTGATTTAACATGTACAGACCTCTACCATGAATCATACCCTAAAGAGTATGTTTTCCCTCCCTTCATCATGGAAATAAAGGATTCAATAATTATTTTTGCATGAGCTCCCCCTTATGTTCAATATAAATAAGGCTGATAAGGTACATATATTGTAAACTGGGATACAATGACTGAACTGTGGCATTGAGCTGACTTGACCATTTGGACTCAGGAGCAAATTTTGGCGCCTTTTCTTATACAGCATTGAAATTAAGCTTCTTTTACTAAGATTCTCTTTATTACCTTTTGTGTTCAAACTGTTGTTCTCTGATTGTAGGAGTGAATTTAACACGGATGAGTCACAAATAATGTGAATGTACTGTACTCACATAAGGAAGCTTTTAAAGTTGATATAGGTAGGCCTCAAATCCATTTGCATGTTTTGTTGTGTTAAAAATTTAAATATGGCTTCTAGTTTCTCTGTCTTTGCATTTTAAGGTTAAATATGCTCTTCAGGGCTTTGTATAAAATTTTCTCAATGAAAACAGCTTTACCGTCCTGTCCTGTAACATATATTGTATTCTATTCCTTGTTCTTTAATCTTTAACTTTATTTCGGTAAGTAAAAAAACATACCATAAAAGTACAGTGCAGACAATAACAGTTGAATGGTAAAAGACACTAAAGTACATGCACAGTAAAGAATTAAAAAGTACAAAAGAGTTAAAATCCAACCAAGGTATCAGAAGTGAGTCTCTTAACAATAAGGGGGTCCCCCCAACAAGGGGCCACTTCCCAGGATCCATAAATACTCAATAATATAGTAAAAAAAAAAAAAAAACTTTGTGCTAAAAGGGAAGATATAAAATCGATCATCACAAGTGAATAAATATGCATAAATAAGTATAAAAATTAACTACCCTGAATTATTCTTTAAAATAACTAATCTAAAGCGCCAGATTGCTTTGAGAAATTTTGCCACTGGAAAAGCTACTTGGACGGATGGATCAGATTTTAGAACTCTCTTAGCATGAAGATGAGACCTGACACCAATAGATTTACAAAGTGGGATAATCCAAAGGGCTCTTTGTTTGAGGTATGCATGACAGAAAAAAAAAACATGTGAAACAGACTCTTCACTTTTACAACCCATCGGACAAAACTTAGATCTGTTAGTGGAGCTAGGCCAATTATGCGTCAAAGAACATAAAGGGAGAGACCCTACTCTAAATCTGACACAAAGAGCTCGTGCGAATGGAGACAGTGCAATATCCATGAAGGGCTCGAATTCATAATGGCATTTGATTGATAAGAACTTGTCCGACATAGAGAGCGGGACAGTCTTAGCAAATTGCATAGTCTGAACGTTGTGCCAAAAAGCATCCTTCAACACCTGTGCAGCATTTTTGGGAATGGAGGGTGGGTCCGTCCAGTAGGACCCTAGACCTAGGAGAGTTAAAGACTGTTTAACATAAGCACACCATTTGATTTTGATGATGATGTTATCACCCACTCAGGATAGAAGCCCGCAGCGAAATGGAGATAGGGCATCTGTTGACCAAAGCCGAATCCAAAATAGCAAGGGCCTTAAAGCAGCAATCTGTGAAATAGAAAAAAGATTTAAATTCATTCGAATGGGCAGAGATGGAGTACTAGAGGGAACTTTAAGCAACATTTTCAAAAATTGTTTTTCTGCCCTTGCCAAGTTCACCAGACTACAGTGGCCCCAGAGTTCGGCACCATAAAGAGCCCCCCCCCCCGGCTTGAGATTTGTATATTTCAAGGGCAGGAGACATTGCAAATTTGGGAGATCTAGAAGCAAATCTAACAATGCCGCCCGCCCTTTGTTTCAAGCACAGTAAGGATTTCTGGCGCTGAGCATGCCAGTGGTGCGAGTCTTCCAATTTAGTGCCCAGGTAATCGAAGGTTCCCACTCTTTCCAGCGGAACACCTTCTAAGTACACCGGCCTCTTCATTCTGCACCTATTGTCCCCAAAGACCATATATTTAGTTTTTGCTGAGTTAATTTCCAACCCGTGGTCCTTGCAGAAGTCCATAAAACGGGAAAGCAGTCTTGAGAGGCCCATTGCAGTTCGTGAAAGTAACAGGGTGTCATCCACAAACAAAAGGCAAGGAAACTTTTGCCCTCCCAGATTTGGAGCGTCGCCATAAGGATCTAAAAGATATGGAATACATGCATTGATGAACAGTAAGAATAAGGTAGGCGCCAAAACGCACCCCTGCCTCACACCGCGAGTTGTAGGAAAAGCCGAGGACAAATCGCCAGCCGGACCCCAACGAACTCTGGCATAATTATCAGAGTAGAGATCTTTAATAATGCTGATCATAGAGCCCGGAATTCCGGTAGAGCTCAGGACCTCCCAAAGCTTAGCACGCGGGACAAGGTCAAACGCAGATTTCAGATCAACAAAGGCCACGAATAAGTGGCCTCGGTCTCCGTCTACGATCTTCCACTTGATGGTAGTAAATCGGAAGACCTGGTCGATAGTGCTGACGTTGTCCCTAACTCCAGCCTGTAGATGGCTTAAAACCTGGTTTTTCGTTATCCAGTACTTTAGTCTGGCTAGGAGCTGGAAAGAGAACATTTTTTGCAGGTTATCTAGTAAACTAATGGGTCTGTAATTCCCTGGGGAGCTCTTGTCACCTTTTTTGTGGATGGGAACAATAATTGCCACCTTCCACGAGTTCGGATAAGAACGAGTTGTCAGGACGCTATTCGAAACCCTGTTGATGTACCGGGTCCATACAGATAAGTCTGATTTATACAAATCCGAACGGATGCCGTCTAGACCAGGAGCCTTCCCTATTTTTTGGGCACAAATAGCCAGCTCTGTTTCTTTTAATGTAAAAGGCGGAACATCAGAAAGGGGCGATAAAAGATTAGGAGGTGTGTTGTCTGGATCCGGGCAGGACCCGTACAGATCCCCAAAATGAGAAAGCCAGGTTTCTGCATCAATGTGACACTCAGGAGTGGGTAAAAGGGCAGGATCTCTGCGAGAAACCAGAGACCAAAAAAGTTTGATATCGCGAGCACTAGCCGCCTCCGCCAAGCATTTCCATAGGTTTTCCTCATATTTAAGTTTGGATAACTTACAAGTAGAAATATAGTTTCGTCTCGCATGTACAATGGCATCCCTGATGTTTAGCTTTAAGGCTTTGGACAGAAGGCTCTTGGCCTCCCGACACTCCTTATCAAACCATTTGCAATTTGGTACAAGAGGTTTCTTATATATTGAAGGAGTTTTGGTAAAAAGCTCCTTAAGGTCCGCAAAAAGAGCCTCATGGGAAGACATGACTTCTGTGGGAGAGAATACAGTAGAATCATCGAAAAGCTGGTGGCAAGAAACTAGGGCGCGAAGCTTGTCGCTAAGTGGGTTGGATTTAAAAAACGAAGACCATCTCACCACACGCCTGTTACTGGATAATTCCAGTGGAACTTTGGAAGCGCCCAAAGCAGGAAGTGGAGCGCGCCCTTTAAAAAGCGTTATGTTGTATACAATTTGTAAGAGGGCGTGATCACTGGTACACCTCGAGCCAACCTCCACATCGATTATGGAATGCCAGACTCGTAGATCAAGAATGACGTAATCCAGAGTGCTAGTATAAGAGCCTCTGAAGAAGGTAGGTTTGGCAGGGTTGTCATTTGGGAATCGACCATTTCCAAAACGGAGGCCATATGTGACTGCAAGGTCTGTTATCTGCAGCACCCTAGGGGGGGGGATACAAGATATTGAATGAGATGAAAGTGGGGGGATGTTCCACACTTCATCTTCGGCCTGGATGGACTCAGAAAAGGCTGAGTCAAAATCAATTTGAGCGTTGAAATCACCTGCAATAATAACATGATATCTCAAATGGAATTCAGATAGGAGATTGTGCAAAAGGTGGATAGTATCAGACTGAAGATTAGAAGGACCTGGTCTATTATAAATGTTGATACGTATTACGGGAACACCTGAAATTGGCCATATTACTGTTGCTAGAATATCACAGGAATCAACAGCAATTTCCTTAACCCTGCCCACCTCAGTCAGCTTAACCCAGGTACATAGATCCCCAATCGCCCTTCCCCTAGTAGATTGAGTTGCCTTTTTAGTAAAATAGCAATAACCTTGCCTATACACACAGTCCTTGGACCAGGTTTCCTGGAACATGCATATGGAAAAAGAATCAACATAGGACCCCCACTCTGGGTCAGATAGTTTGCTCTTGATACCCGCTACGTTCTAAGACAGTAGTTTCCCAGGTGCAGTACTGCAACCCAGCTTACATAAATCAACATTAAAAGATGGATTGGGAATCAAATTAATAGTACAAAGTGGGGCCCCTAAGATATTGACCCCCGTGTCCAGTGGAGATCCTAGGGGAGGTACTACTTGATAATGTGGGGCACAGGATTTGCCAGAAGAATAATGGCGTAGTCAGTCCACATCAGATGTATCCCCTGGACAAATAGGATCTCGGGTATTGAGAGTTTTAATGTTACGAACCGTAGCAGCCCCATTACTAAAAAAAGGCAACAGACCAGGGGGGGCAGCAGAGACAGGAACATTACAAGGGGTGGTCATGGCCCTTGAAGGGCAAGAGAACAAGGTCTTGTCATCCATAACGGGCAAGCTTTCTCTAAAAAAAATATCTAGATCCGTTCTAGGTGGGTTACGAGCTTCCATCTGCAAAAGCCCCTTCACTAAAGCTGGATTGGCAAGATTGAGTTTGATGGTATCCTGCCCCCCAGGGCAACCTCGAACACGTGAAGCAAAGACAATGTCGGCATGAATAATAGAGCCACAGCCCCTGTTGTGGCGAATCCAATACGACACTTTGTTAATAAGAGAGGAAGTATCTTCCCTCTTGTGGGGTACATTGCACATATCAATACAATTTTGGTCAGACATAAATATAGAACGGGCCCTAGGATAATCAGAGCTAAGAGGGGCTGGAGCTGAAATCGAATGGATTCTGTGATAAGGTCTACAACTAAGACCCTTATCGACTTCTCGTGGCAGTGGCAGAACTACTGGCAGAGGGGCGGGAGCCGAAGAAGGGACAGCTTGTTCTGAGACAGGAGGCAAAGTGCACTGGGGAGTTGGTTCGGATTTTTTGAGAAGTTTTAAAACTTCAAACAGTAAGCTCTTCAGTTCCCCAACTTCACGTTTCAGACTGGACGCCAATGTTAAAACATCATCACTAGGAGGATCACAGTTGAAGTTAGAGACTAAAGAAGGCAAGGGCTGGTTGACATCCTCCAATTCTGGGAAAGCCAAAACAGAGAATCGATGTGCGTAAGAAATCCCATTGAGGAAGGAGTCGGGAGGAGCAGCCTCCAAAGTTGAACAGGATCGAGGATGAAGAGAGGGGCTGTCCAAACAAGGCAAGGAGGAGGAAGCAGGGCCGGAAGCCAAAGTTATCAGAGGCTGAACATCGGAGGATTTGTTTGGACCGGTTGTCAAAAACGGAAGCAAGGATCCAGATTTCAATCTCTTTCCGGCGTTGCTTTCTTTTTCCTTAAGAATAGATTCCACTTCCTCAATTAAGTTGTCGATTTCTCTAGCAACACAATTAGAGTGGATTTGCGTTTCTCTGTTTGATTTAGAAGATTTGGACTTAATTGAGGCAGGATCGGGGCTAGAGCGTACATTACGCTTTCCCATGTTGAAAAAAAAAAAAAGGAAAAGCTCACTCAATACCACTGGCAACACAAAAAACAAAAATTAAGAGGTGTGGCCCAGCCCAGCCTCATCCGGTCTCAGACAGGCACAGGACGGGCCCGCCCTTGGCCTGGGCTTTGCCCGGGCGCGCCCACGCGCGTCCCGCGAGCGGGAGCTCTGCTGAGTCTTTAAAGGGCTCCTGCCCTTTCCAAAATGCAGCTCCTCCCTGTCCCCCCAGGTGAGGGAAATCTAGCGGCAAGAAGCGCGTCCCGCGAGCGGGAGCTCTGCTGAGTCTTTAAAGGGCTCCTGCCCTTTCCAAAATGCAGCTCCTCCCTGTCCCCCCAGGTGTGGGAAATCTAGCGGCAAGAAGGCGTGTCCCGCGAGAGGGAGCTCTGCTGAGTCTTTAAAGGGCTCCTACCCTTTCCAAAATGCAGCTCCTCCCTGTCCCCCCAGGTGAGGGAAATCTAGCGGCAAGAAGGCGCATCCCGCGAGCGGGAGCTCTGCTGAGTCTTTAAAGGGCTCCTGCCCTTTCCAAAATGCAGCTCCTCCCTGTCCCCCCAGGTGAGGGAAATCTAGCGGCAAGAAGGCGCGTCCCGCGAGCGGGAGCTCTGCTGAGTCTTTAAAGGGCTCCTGCCCTTTCCAAAATGCAGCTCCTCCCTGTCCCCCCAGGTGAGGGAAATCTAGCGGCAAGAAGGCGCGTCCCGTGATCGGGAGCGCTGTTGAGTTTTTAAAGGGCTCCTGCCCTTTCCAAAATGCAGCTCCTCCCTGTCCCCCCAGGTGAGGGAAATCTAGCGGCAAGAAGGCGCGTCCCCATATTCCTTGTTCAATGTTCCGAAAGGAAAGAGCAGTGCTTGTCTGCATCTTTGAAGGCCCCTTCTGCTTGCTACGGGACGGGACGCTGCATATGTAATTTCAAATCTGCCATGATTTGCTATTGGCTCCTTTTGGTGGTAAAAGTCACTCCTTATTATTCATGGAAAATGATGTTCTTATTTTTTATTTGATATATTCTCAGCTTTATCACTGGATGTTTTTATTTATCATTTGTTTCCCACCATGATGACTGCATGATTTCTCTGTCTGAAAAACGGAATAGCATGTTGGGAAGTGAGCCTAACCTTCTTGGCTTTTCTTAGAGAGCAGACTCCATGTTAATCTGCCCTTTGACTTTGAACTTGGAATATGTTTCATGATTTTCATTCTTGTCTTACAGACCTGAGCAGTCCCTCTGACATTTTGCTTTTCTCTTATAATTTGCCTTGCGCTGCACCATATTTGGTTCTGGCTTTTAACTACAATAGGGCTCTGCTTCTATTGCTTTTGCTAATTCACATTTGTTTGCATTTTAAGAATTTTAAATTGATTTGATCAATCATTTACTTTTGAGTTCTGAATGATTCTGAATTTTAAATTAAGCTTCATGGTTTGTACTTGATCCCGTCTTGTGTGGATTTTCCTGCATGCATTTTCCTGTGGGAATTTTCGTTTGTGGGTTCTTTAATTGTCTTGTAGTTTTGTACTTTACGCATCAGGCCCTTATCCTTTAGGACTCACAAATGGCTCAAACCCTCCAATCTGCCCTTTTTTTGGAAAAACACTAATGTTACTGTTATTTTTGTTATTTTTGCATCCTGCCTGTGCTTTGTTCCCATTTTATCATTCACTTTCTTTCACGTGTAGTGTACCCAGTACCCATTTGCTGTTAAAAAAAGATTAGCAGCTGTTTTAATGAGCCTAACCCACAGATGAGTGCCAATAATGACGGGGTGGGAAATTTACTGCAGTGGTCAATGAGCAGATAGGTACAATGAGGGTATTAGCACCCTATCCACCAAACCTCATGGACAGTAAAGGGAGTGCTGAATGTAGCACATTGTGGTCTGCTGCCAAGCTCTGCCTCTCTATCTAAGTGCGCTGGTCACAGAGAAGCTACTATTGCTGTCACAGTGTGCCTGGTGAAACTCTTGCTTTGCTGTGGGATAAGGAAAGTCCAAACAATAATGTCAAATGAAAAAAAAGTATGTTTTTTTTTTCTGCATCTGTCTGAGATTTGGCCTTACAGTCTTGCTCAGCAAAGAACGGGTCGGAGTCAGCACACTGTATTAGAAGCGTCTCTGTAATCTACACACCAGGAGAGACAGTCAGGGCTGGGCAATAGCACGCAGCTTTTTTGCTGCGGTGTACATTAGCACACCAGAGAGACATGGAGGTGAGAACCACATAGTTTTATTAGTGGTTACTGCTTGTAAAGGTAGCACGTTGATTAGCTGTCCAGTTCCCTGTGGTCCACTTCTAGTGCTAATTTTATTTAACTTCTTGTAAGAAAGGCAAGACAAAAGTAATTATTAATACAAACCGAACAGAACTTCTCTGACTAAGCAGAATACAAGGCAGTCTCTAGAAACTGAATGCTGAACACTCTGAGAAACAACATCTGTGTAACTCAAAACATACCACACTGTTTAACCCACACGAAGATCTAACCAGAGGCAGATGTAAAATATGGAGATCTTCTTTATATGCTTAGTCAAGGCCATGAATTAGAAAGGATTTGTGGTCTAGGCTTATGAATTACTATCTTTAAG
The DNA here is from genome assembly GCF_031143425.1 of Pleurodeles waltl. Taxonomy (NCBI): domain Eukaryota; kingdom Metazoa; phylum Chordata; class Amphibia; order Caudata; family Salamandridae; genus Pleurodeles; species Pleurodeles waltl. The sequence continues at coordinate 499,318,757 of NC_090448.1, read as the reverse complement.
AATGGTTTTTGACTCGTTCCCCAATTTACTAACAATAGTAAACCTGGGAATGATTCAAAATGGCACGCCTTCCCAGGGGAGGTGTAATGAGGAAAAATATGTTTATTTCTCCTTGTTTTTACCTCTTTCTATGTGTGCTTCATTCCTCAGCACACATAGAAAGAAGAAAAACAAACTCAAAGAATTGTTTTTGTGCAGGAATGTGTGCCTCCCTGCAAAAAACAATCCTGCCTGCAATACAGGCAAATTTCCACCATGGTTCAAGGGTGTATGCGTTGATGCTTGGCAGGCACTAGTGCACCACCACAGAGAAAGAGCAGGAATGCACCATATCTTAGTAGATATGGCGGATTCCTGACTCCTCCATTTGACACAGCGTAGCATGTTGTCTTGCTGCATTACGGTACGTCAAACATTAGTAAACGTACCCCTAATATTACAACACTAAGGGCCATATTTACAAATACATTTTCCCATAGACACAGAATGGGTAAAACCCTTTGATACATCTGGCCCTAAGTGATCATGCAGCTGATTGTACTTCACACAGGCCCCATAATGATTCCATTGATATTTCACAATGGCAATCAGGGGATTACTGTAACAAAGCCCATCCTAGCCGATCTAACTTCTGACCATCTCTCCCTCTAACCTATGCCTGCTCAGGGCCATATACAAAAAATCTATGCAGTAACCGGGTTAGTTGACTGGAACCCTACAAAATGCATTAAATTGACCAACAGAACTGATCAATGCTGCCAACTTACTGGAAACCATAAACTGCATACCTGTCTCTTACACATCCTCACCCATCACACTGCTAAGGGCTGTGTTCCATAATATGATAACCGCACCTTCTTAGTCATCATGCACAACATGGAAACCTTAACCACAAAGGATCAAAACAAAGGCAACATCATCCCAACCACACACGCTAAACTATGTAGCATGTTGCTCATGTAAACAAGTGTTTCAGTGCCCTACATAGGGGTAGTAAGTGTAATATGTATGTTACAATACAATGCAGTGACATTCAACACTGTGTTTTTCTGTTTTGATGGCCATTTGCATTGTCTTATTTTTAGCATTTTGGACAGTGTCAGCTGACATAATATCATAGACACCAGTAGAATGTTAGATTTCAAGGTAATAGAATGTAAGGTAGGAGTTGGGGAAAAAGCATCCCAGAGAAGGTTGTGTCTCCTGGTATGGTTCCATGTTTTGCTTCACGGTCACTCACACCTACTGAAGCGAAACACTCTACAATAGTACGAGAAGCACTTACTTGTGCGTGGGGGTTAGATCATTTTAGCCATGTGGTATTCCAATTTGATCTTAAACCTCTAACCAAGGTTCTCACAACTAAGGGATTGTGTTACACCTCTCCACGACTTGCTCATATTTCTGTCAAATTTCTGTCAAATTGATTGATTACAACTGCAAGGTACAATACATGGATGGTGTGAAGAACAGAATTGCAGATTTTCTAAGCAGATTACCTATACCTATCAAAGAGCTTCCGTTAGAATTGTTAGAACACAACTGTATTGCTGAAGTGAGAGAGGAAACTGGTATTTCTCATATCAATCAATCAATCAATCAATAAATTTGTTGAGAGCGCTACTCACCCAGTAGGGTCTCAAAGCGCTGGGGGGGGGGTGCTACTGCTCAAAGAGCCATGTCTTGAGGCGTTTTCTGAAGGACAGGAGGTCCCAGGTCTTGCGTAGGTTGGTGGGGAGGGAGTTCCAGGTTTTGGCAGCGAGGTGGGAGAAGGACCTGCTTCCGGACGTGGTGCGTTGGATGCGAGGGACTGTTGCGAGGGCGAGGTCAGTGGCGCAGAGCTGGCGTGTCGGGATGTGGAAGTTGAGTCGGTCCTTGTGGTAGGCCGGTCCGGTGTCGTGTAGGGCTTTGTGAGCGTGGATTAGGATTTTGAAGACGATCCTTTTGTTGATGGGTAGACAGTGTAGGGTTCTGAGGTGGACGGAGATGTGTTCGTGGCGAGGGAGGTTGAGGATTAGACGTGCTGAGGCATTCTGGATGTGCTGGAGTTTTCTCTGGAGCTTGGCTGTAATTCCCGTGTAGAGGGCGTTGCTGTAGTCCAGTCTGCTGCTGACGAAGGCTTGGGTGGCCGTTCTTCTGATTTCTACAGGGATCCACCTGAAGGTCTTGCGGAGCATGCGGAGGGTGTTGAAGCAAGAGGACGGTATGGCGTTGACTTACTGGGTCATGGAGAGAGAAGAGTCTAGTACGAAGCCAAGGTTGCGTGCGTGGGTGGTGGGTGTAAGGGGTGGTCCCAGGGTGGCCGGCCACCATAAGTCGTTCCAAGTAGACTTGTTGGGTCCGAAGATGATGATCTCGGTTTTTCCTGAGTTCAACTTGAGGTGGCTTGCTGTCATCCAATTAGCGATGGCGAGAAGTCCGGCGTGGAGTTTGTTCTTGGCGGTTGAGGGGTTTCTCGTGAGGGAGAGGATGAGCTGGGTGTCGTCGGCGTAGGAAATAATGGTGAGGGCGTGAGGTCGGACAATGCTGGCGAGCGGAGCCATGTAGATATTGAAGAGGGTGGGGCTGAGCGAGGATCCCTGGGGGACTCCTCATATGGTCTTGGTAGCTTTGGACCGGAATGGGGGGAAGCGAACTCTTTGGGTTCTTTCAGAGAGGAAGGAGGTAATCCAATCCAGGGCTTTGTGGAGAATTCTGGCGTTGAAAAGGCATGTGCGAAGAGTTTGGTGGCATCCGGTGCCGAAGGCTGCGGAGAGGTCAAGGAGGATGAGGGCAATGGTTTCACCCTTGTCGAGCCTGGTCCTGATGTCGTCGGTGCAGGCGATGATGGCGGTCTTGGTGCTGTGGTTTTTGCAGAATCCAGACTAGGAGACGTCGAGTATGTTGTTGTCCTCCTTCTCTATGACCTTTGTGGGTAAGGGGAGTAGAGAGATAGGTCGGTAGTTTGTGAGGTCTTCGGGGTCGGCTTTGGGTTTTTTGCGCAAGGCGTTGACTTCGGCGTGTTTCCAGATATCTGGGAAAGTGGCGGTCTCGAAGGAGCTGTTCATGACGGACCAGATTTGGGGAGCTATGATTTGGTTGCCCTTGTTGAAGACGTGGTGGGGACAGAGGTCAGTTGGAGAGCCTGAGTGGATGGTGCTCATGGTTTTGGTGGTTTCTTCATCATTGACTGGGGTCCAGGTGCTCAGTAAGTTGGTGTTGACTGGGTCAGTGGTGGTGGTGGGGGACGGCGTTGCGAAGCTTTCATGTATGTCTGCGATCTTGTGGTGGAAGTAGCTGGTGAGGGAGTCGCAGAGGACTTGTGAGTGGGGATGGTCGATGGCGCTGGTTTTGGGTTTAGTGAGTTCCTTGATGATGTTGAATAGTTCCTTGCTGTTGTGTGCGTTGTTGTCTAGCCGGTCTAGATTCAGACGTTCAGACACTCAGACCCATTTTCTGTAATTTGACTTCTCGTATTCTAGAACATTCTGGACTCTTTTACTGAGATCCATGCGGTTATATCTCTTCAGGAGAGGTTTCGCTTTTAGACCTTTTTCCTTCATAAAAATGGCTGCTGATTTATAGATGAGAATCCTTTGCAGTTTGAAAATTAATTTGCTTAAGTGCAAAGGCTTCATGCGCATGCAATTTATTCTCTCACCAGAGCCCTTTAATGGGTTTATGAACTGACCCCTTTTTCCTTGGCCTAATTATAAGTCTGTCATTTTAATCCATCCTTGATTTATATTGGGGAAATTCCTTTATGGAACAGGCTTGCTGTATCATTTCTGTTTTATTCGTCATGTTTACCAACTTGGTGATTTATTGTGGTTTGAAATATCGACTAATGGGTTATTTGAATTTATTTTAAAAAATGACTAAAGACTAATACTTGTTGAATAAAACAAATTGAATTTTATTGGAATTGTTAATGAAACAATTTACTTCACAATATCTCTCTCATTTTGATTACCGTGGAGCCTTAAGTGTATTTCACAGTTCATAGTGTTTGATGTTTAAGTTTGCACCTTTTAATTTTTCCTTGTCGATGAACAAAGGTCCATACGACCAGTGGCAGCGATTTTTTGATTACACTCAAAGACTCAGATATAAAGATCCTCACACCGTCTGGACATGCATCACCTGTCACTTAGGCTGCAATCCATCTTCTAAAACTGTCATGTTTCTGAAGAGAACAAGTGGAAGCTTAAGATGCATGGAAAACACACTCCAGAGGAGCTGCCCCTGTGCATTGAGTGATCCAGCTGCTGATGAGTTTTCGCAAATAGCCCTCACTGTTCCACCTCACACACAAAGGGGCATATTTATACTCTGTTTGCGCCGGAATTGCGTTGTTTTTTTTTACGCAAATCCGACGCAAAGCTAACTCCATATTTATACTTTGGCGTTAGACCCGTCTAGCGCCAAAGATCTTGGAGTTTGCGTCATTTTTTTGCGTGGACACCTACCTTGCGTTAATGATATGCAAGGTAGGTGTTCCCGTCTAAAAAATGACTCCAAGGCATGTGCGCCTTATTTAAACTCCCGTGCAAAAATGACGCACGGGAGTAGGCAGGTCAAAAAAAATGACGTCCAGCCGCTTTTGCGTCATTTTTTAACGCCTGGTCAGGGCAGGCGTTAAGGGACCTGTGGGCTCGGAAGGAGCCCAGAGGTGCCCTCCCATGCCCCCAGGGACACCCCCTGCCACCCTTGCCCACCCCAGGAGGACGCCCAAGGATGGAGGGACCCATCCCAGGGAACTTAAGGTAAGTTCAGGTAAGTATTTTATTTTTAATTTTTTTGTGGCATAGGGGGGCCTGATTTGTGCCCCCCTACATGCCACTATGCCCAATGACCATGCCCAGGGGACATAAGTCCCCTGGGCATGGCCATGGGGCAAGGGGGCATGACTCCTGTCTGTGCTAAGACAGGAGTCATTTCAATGGGGGTTGGGTGTAAAAAAAAATGGCGCAAATCGGGTTGAGGCCAATATTTTGCCTCAGACCTGACTTGCCCCAATTTTTGACACCCAAGCTCCATTTTCCCCTACGCCGGCGCAGCCTGGTGTGGGTCATTTTTTTTTACGCACACCAGTCAGCTGCGCCGGCTAACGTCATTCAATAAATAAGGCACCCGCATGGTGCTTTGGAATGGCGTTAACATTTTTGACGCACAACTGCGTTGGCGCAGTTGAGCGTCAAAAAGTATAAATATGGCCCAAAGTGTTATTTGGTTTTTCATGTTTCTATAAATGGCTGTTCTAACAGTTCTACAGTTTTAAGTGGATCAGTTGAGTCCTTTAATGGTGGGTTCTTACTTGTTAATTAGGTATGCACTTGCCTACTGTAGCATTGGTCCACATAGAGGCCCATATTTATACTTTTTTAGCTCCGCATTTGCGCCGCTTTTTGACGCAAAAGCAGCACAAACTTACAAAATACAATTGTATTTTGGAAGTTTGAGCCGCTTTTGCATCAAAAAGTGACGCAAATGTGGCGCTAAAAAAGTATAAATATGGGCCAGAATTCTTTGTTAGTTGTTCTGTAAAGTTCTCTAATTCACAAGCAATCAGTGCTTAATTTGAGCAAGTGGCTGCAGTTGCGGTCCACTAGGGGACAAGCACTAATCTTTCCTCATCAAACTTTCAGCTGGTGCAAGAGAACGAAAAACACAAAAGGGGGAAGAAAAGATAGGGAAAGGTTGAAAAACAAAAACAAACTGAGAAAGCAAGGAGGAAAATGAACCAGCAAGAGTGGGATATGAGGTGAATTTTTAAGTGCCCAGCCTTGGTATCCTTACCCTAGACACTCATATGATTGGCTGCAAGCTTTTGAGGAATACTTTGGGCTTCAGCACTAAGGCCCTCATATACAAAGATTCCATTTAAGGACCTGTAATTTGCGACAAATAATGATTCACAATTTGTGATTCCTTAAATTGAATGTAAAAAAAAAAAGGTTTATAAGTGGTCGCTATTTGCATAATGACCACTAATGCATGGAGAACCAACCTGTGTAGTAATAGGTTGGGTCTCAAAATAACGATTTGTAGTGGGCCCCAATTTGACCTACCTCATTATTATGCATGACAGGCATGGTAGCCTGCTGGGGTCAGCCGACCACCATGTCTGTAATTGCTCTAAAATAAAGCAATCTTTTTTTAATACCTAAAGGAAAAAATGCGATTCATTAAAAAAATTACAATAGTTACACAAACCTTTTTATGAGCACGTAGTGGACTCATGGACCACTGCTTGCTCATAAAAAAACATTTTTGTGAAAATTCACAAAGGAGAAGGTGCTCCATTGGGACCCCTTCTTATATGTTAATGGCTTACCACCTTTGCAATCACTGTGTTACATCAAATAATATAACATTATACAGATGTCTTTGATTTCAATTAGCATCAGCAGGCAGAACATATGAAGATGTTGTGTTCATGTGACTAGTTTGAAAACCCATATTACTGACTATCTCTCTTTTGTGAACATCAGATAGGCACTGCAAACCAAAGGGTTGTAGTAAAAGTGAATGCATTAGGGTATCCAAGTTCCATCAGCAAATGTCTCTCTGAAGACACAAATAGGACTCAAAAGAGGAATTGCCTCCTGGTCTTCATCCATCCAGGCCACATAGTAGCAGACTTGGTCAATTAATACATATACTATGCACATACACGCCTGCTTGGTCACACATCTTTGACATGGGACCGGTGAGAAGAATAGTGTTGCCTAGTAATAACAGTACAAAGGGTTGGAATAGCATCAGCCAGTATCAGTGTAACTACCAAAGTACAGAATGTGGAGCAAAGAACAATTTGGACCTATATGTTACATAGACACAGAATGAGACATAAAATGACCTTCAATAAAACTACTAACTATCAGACAAATAAATTCCAACATATGTTCCTGATAACATATGTTGGGTACCTAATGCAATAATGGTGTCTCATCATGTTCCAAAACCAAAGACACCATAGTAAAAGAAGTTAAGGAACAGTAAAATACTCCTGTATGGAAAGTATGGGACCTATAGGTCTGAGGCATCACTGCTGAAGAGAGGTGAATAACAGATGTGCGTTATACTTGTTTATCAGTACACAACACACCAAACCCACCTACAAAGTGATTAAATATTTTTTCGATATGGCCATTAACTCAACCTGTCATTACTTCGAACTGTCAGATTTACCATTCTAGCTCCAGTTATAGTGGTATTGTCAAAGTGTCCTCATGAAATGTAATATAATGACCATGTTGATGATAAGATATGTTACAACAACAATTATTTATGTGAAGTGTGCACTGCTTTTGCCTGAGGTTTGCCACATTGGCCAGCTCGCTGAGGTCATCTAAAGTGATAGTCAGAAATAAAAAAGAGAGACCTCAACGATGCCTAGTGTCGGTCTATAATTTGTACCAGTGGTTGCAGTTACATACATATATGTCATTCCTTCAGTGGCACATCACTTCGCTTATTTATGAGCACTCTGACTTTCTTCTTGTGTATTCCTTCATATTTTGATTAATTGTGATAAACCGCCACACCTCTAGGTATGTGTTATCTTTAACATTGTAAGCAATACTATTTCATACAGAGTAGTTCAAACCACCACCAACAAGCAAATAATTACATCCTATTACAGGTTAAATCAACTCCTATCTCCTGACAATTATTCACTAATGTCAAAGATGCACATCAAATTAAACCAAATGGCCAAATACTCAAACTAAATGCAATCAATCATGTCCATAGAAGGACAAATGACCATCAACCTAAAGAGAAGAGAAAGTACTTGTTTGTGATCTTCCTAAGAGTAATCAATGTTCTTCTGTGAGGATACTAAAACATCTTCATGTCCAGATGTACATTAACTTAATATTTCATAGAACAGAGTATTAAATTATATTACAGTTCTGTAAGAAACTCCTTACCAATTTTTAAAGTCAATGGGCAAATTTTGTAAAAACAAAGTGGCCTACTACCTGAGTTCAGAGCAATCGATCGTGTCCCTATGCTGGCGAATGGCCTTCAATTAAAGATCTTCTAACAACTTATTTTTTCAGATGCACGTTCATCAACGGCCTTCATCAGAAGCAACCAGTCCATATTCTTTGCTGATGCTCCTAAATGAAACTTCTGACATATTTCAACCTCATGAAAAGGGACAGTCTTCCTTAGGTGCAACAATGTTTGTCTGTCAGAAAACTAAAAGCAACTTTATGATCAATAGATACATTAACTTATTAATCCATAGAATTTGCTGTACAGTTACATTTGAATATAGCAGGAGACTTTGTACCAGTTTTCAAGACTCAAGGGTAATCACTGTGAGATGAAAAAGAAAGAAAATCATTCTTCTGTTGCATCATACGAGTTACACAGTTCACAACATTGTGAAACACCTAGGTGATCTCATCTTGTTGTAATGTAATGTAAGGTGGATTTGTAGAGCATTGTTTGTCACCCATGAGGGTAATCAGGTGCTTTGTTTTACGCATCTGCCCATATTCCTTGCTGATGCTCCTCAATGAAAATTGTGACATATATTTTGACCTCATGAAAAGGGACACCCCTCCTTAGGGGCAACAAAGTTTGTCTGACAGAACACTAGAAGCAACTTCCTGATCAAAACATGATCAATATCTACATTAACGTATTAATCCATAGAACTTGCTGCACAATTATATCTGAATATGGTAGGAGACATTGAACCAGGTTTCTAGACTCAAGAGTAGTCACTGTAAAATGAAAAAGAAAGAAAATGGTGGATTTCCAGAGCATTGCTTGCCACCGTGAGGGTATACAGGTGTTTTGTTTTATGCAAAGTTGAGAAATTGTAACCAATAGAAATTGCAACAGTTGAGTTCTTTAATATAAATACAAATGTACAAATATGCCTATCTGATTCATGTATCATCTGGAAAAATGTGAATGCCATATCTCTATATGCATTCTTATGTCATTTACTGGTTTAATATGCTGCACGCTTGGCTAGTGTGTGTGGTGGCCTTTCTCTTCAAAGTTGTGCTAATTCAGGTTCCACTACATGGAACTTTTGAGATACACATTCTTCATTGGAGGGTTTATCTCATTTTATTCATGGTGGTCCAGCATCTTGCAAAAAGGGATAGCTTTCCATTGCCTTCTTGCATTGGTTAAAAACTGTGCCCCTCTTCGGTAGACATTTCCCGACCTCTGGGTTTGTAGTCTTGTATTCTTCTTAACACTTCTGCTTGAGACATTCCAGGGTATCTCTTTCTTTTGTTTCCATTCTCTTGGAACCACATTGCTCATCATATTTCCCACATGAGCTAAAATTATGGCCACACAGGTATTGTAGTTTAGGAGATTTAGAGCATGGAACCGTATCTCTGGATGGTGTGTTTTGTGAGACCTACAAGAGGAGTTTTATGGGTTTTTTAGTTCTCTTCTTGAATCAATACTAGTCCATCACTGGTTAATTGGTAAACACCTTAGGCTGTGTGGTAAATTATCTATTAGTAACGTTATTGTTTTCATGAGCTGAAAATGGGGTCTCATGGTTACAATAGTTCAAAATATTCAGAGGCTGAATTCCTGGCTGGTGCATCTTGCAGTTCTAAGAATAATTATTTCATGGTTGTTCTAGGTCAAAGTTTTGTTCAGATACCATTCCCCGATTGATTAATTTGTAGAGAGCTTGTGGGAATTAACAAGTACTAACTTTGTTGCTTGAGAAAAATGAAGCCTGTGGCCTGCTTCAGAGATAATCATATCAGAGTCAAGTGGTAGGGAGTGCATATCAATATGATTCAAGATCTTCATTATTGGCACTGAAAATTTCTCTTGTGAATGATTTCTGTACTTGCTGTTTGGAATAGAGTTGAAACAATGATGTGGTGGGTTTCAGCAAAATGGACAAAATGGACTCCCATGGAGTGTGATTTGGATCATACCACATTTAGGACATTCACCTATACAGGTCAGTGTCATTTGAGCATATATGTCATATCGTTCAACCCAGGTTAAACAACCTCCCCCAAAAGATATTGTTTGATTCTGATATCTCATTTAAGGCATCTTCGACAAAACATAGATTCATACTCATCCTTGCTTCCTGTAGGAACAATAGACTTTTGATGTCCCTTTCAGGATCCCCAGCAGAATTCTAATTCAGAGTGAGGATGTTCCATGAAATATTGGAACAATTGGGCATTATTATTTTGGATCTGTGCTGAGTTATTCTTTTGGTAAAACTTAGTTGAAGACGCAAATAATTATATAAATCTCAACTTTTGTTTTTCAATTTATGAATTCATGGTGAGATATTGTAATGTAATTGCACATCATTTCTGTACCTTCTAAAGCTGTTGCACAAACAGCACACTTCTGCTATCTTACTACTGGTGGTAGACCCAATATAGTACAAGTAGAGGGTACTCTTGGTTGTTTTTGTTGTTTCGCAGTATTGAATCTCACTAAATCTTCTTGTAGATTTATTTTCCTGCTTCTAATCCAGTGAGGCTATGCTAGTTGTTTCTTATAATCCCTTCTTTAATCCTATTGGTTTCACTGTTAAATGTTGTGACGCATATATGTTTTTCGTTGTTTTTTTCCTTGGTGCTAAGAAGTACTTCTTTGGAGTGAAGTATGCAATTTTTAGTGATCCCTTGAGTCTTCTTCCAGAGTAATACCTTTCCCATAATATCTTCAAAAGTACATAAACATTTGTGAATCATTCTCTTTCTTTGAGCAATTTTTCCTCATGCTTAAAACTTGACCAAAGGGTAAGTTACCTCTTAAATCACATTGTGGAAACTGAAATAATATAAGAAATAATGTTTGTCTGTTGCCTTTGTATGAAAATGATATAAATCTAACCATCCTCATGTTTTTCTTTAGATCCAGAAAATGTATCTAATGTCTGTTTTGAGTGAACAACAATTTAGTATCTGTGGATCTCACGTTTATCTAGCCATGAAAATCCTTCAACTCCACGGTATTTCCGTTCCAAAACACTAGAACATCTATGTAATGCTTCTAGAAGTATATAGTACCACCGAAGGGATTGTTGGTGTACATTCAGTTGTCCTCATATTTGGCCATAAACAATATGTTTTGCAGTTATTTTTTCACTCTTCAAATAGTGCTGACAAGGATGATGTGCTTCAAAAGACAGTACTTGAAATTCTCCCTGAAAGCCTACTTTTCTTTTATTAGCAACCACCACTTTCTCTCAAATGTCGACGTGTTTCAAACCCGCTTTAATGAAGAGTTCTCTTCAGGACATAGAACATGGCAGAACTGCTCAGTGGGACCTGCCAACCTCATAAACACAGATAAATCTGAATCAAGGTTTCTGTAAATTGCTGGAATGACTATCTTCAGCCACAGCACCAAAAGTGAAACTGACTTCATGGAATTAACCTCATTGAAAGCCTGAATATTCCTCCTTTTTGTTGATTATTTGGTTCTTGATGTGTATATGTTGTTGTAGAACATGTTTGTTTTTTTATATGTTTTGTGTATTTTTATTTTTGCTTTCCATTTGTAATGTGTATGCAGTGCCTAATTTCTCTAATATTTGAAGTCATGTTATCGATTTTTTATGTGTTTGTGACAAATAAGAAAAAATAATTAAATTATTGTTTTGAACATTGTGAAGTAATGTTTTATGAGAGAAGCAACTAGGTGGGCTTCCTCACTTTAAATTGTTAGAAGTAATTCACTGTGTCGACTTTCGTATTCTTTGTTTAATTTTAGAAATGCAGCATTTTCTTACTTTAAACCGTCTAGTGCCTTCTGCCTGTCTCTGAATACAAGTCTTGGTGGGTGACAGCTGGAGCCAAGTGCATGGGCAGTGCAAGGTCCCCCATGTGGCCCCCTGCACCCATTCTCTGTCAACCTTTTCATGGCGGGGCTACCACCATGAAATTGCTGGTGGAGAACAAAGTCATGATCCCCAGGGCAGCACTGCTTGCAGCGCTGCCCTGGTGGATTAGGACCACCGGGACTGCCAGACCTCTGGGGTGACTATTCCTGGCACTGCTGACAGTACGACCGCGGCGCAATCACCGCGGTGATAATGTGGCACTCCAACCGCTGCATTGGCGGCAGTCCAACCGCCACTGCAAACCTGGCGGTCATGAGACAGCCAGGTTCGTAATCAGGCCCTGAATGTTGATGTGTATGTAAAGTAGGTCTTAAAAGATGATTCACTGAGGGACCTGCCCTAATAATATGTATGTTTTTGGATCCCACCCATAGAGGTGTTAACAATATATGTACTTGAAAAGTGGTTGACTGTGGGCAGCACCAGCACATATTTCAATGGACTGAGAATCTTTTTGTATTTCTACAGATGGCACTCCCAAAGATTTCTACAGATGGAACTCCCAAACATTTACTAGACACTGCTGGCAAGCCCAGGCATTGCACTTATAGTGATATTATCTGTACAGCCGCCTGTCACTTCATCTGGTCTTGCTTCCCATTGATTACTTCGTACCTCAAGTGAGGTGGGATGGGAGGCAGGTGCCCTGCCCTTCTCCTCTCACAGTTTGCAGACTACAGATACAGTATACTGCTTGCCTATACCCTCTTGAGGTCTCTGACCACCTATTAAGCAACATGTGCAAAATCAGTTCCTTGCCCAGGGACTACATCCTAAAGCCTAGAAGGTTTGCTGTGACTTCATCTTCACTCTGGACTGTGGAACAGCATGCTCCTTGAACAATGACTGAATTTTTCCTTCTTAGATCTGAGTGGTCTGGGGTATGGCAGCACAGCTTTCAATGGACCAGTTGCTAATAATTTACATATAGTATGCTTTGGATCTGCCTCTATTAACCACTGGCTAACCTCAAACCGCCCCTTTTGGCATTTAGTTCACATTATGACAATCACAGCTTGGCTCAGCCCAGGAGAATATTCACTTCTAACCTAATGCCATCATCTGTTTGGTGTTGTAGCGTCTTCCCCAGCCTAAGTATTCCGCAATGACCATGCGACACATGACCTCTGCTGTACCTGTGAGCTCCAACATTCTAAACCAAACTTTCATTACATTCTATTCTAGTGATTATGTCACACTGATACAGAGTCCACTGGGAGTCAGAAAGGTTCCATTCTAAATCATGTAAGACACTACAGGTATGAGCTTTGGCTTCTACTCCATAGCATGCATTGAATTGCCGTTCACAGACAGACTTCGAGTGGAGTGAACCTTTGGAGGCTCAATCTGTGTGTGCAGTGCTGTTGCTGCATCCTTGACCTTCCGTCACTCACATTACACTTACCTGTGCTCTGGCTGCATCCTGGAACTGGTGGTCATAGACCAGGACTGCGTTATTGGTGTATGATGCATGTTAATATGTAATGATTTGCAGGATAATATAACAGTAGCTACTCTTCGATCGCACCGTATTGAGGCTTGTACACTGACTGTGTGTGAATATTTGGAGGAATGTTCAATACTTGAAACTTTATTCTCGTTTTTTATCTATGTATTGACTAAACGTAAGGTAATTACGAAGTAAAACGAGCAGCGCTTTATTTAAATACAGTTATATTCAGCATTCTAATGCACACTCACTGGATTCTTCAGCACACAGCTTTCTGGCACACGTCATCAAGCGCATCTACACTAGCTCTCTGGCACAAGTCATCACACGTGTTGTGCATCAGGTCATGCTGTGTGGCCTCATCAGCCATATTTATTTATGTGGAGATTGAAACTCCCCGATCTGGCTCATCTTTAAATTGTAATTCCAATATTTTTGGAAATATCGGCAAACAGTGTAAGCACATTAGAGTGTTTGAGACAAAACTGCACATTGCTGGAGCCTAAAGGGAGCTAATAGGTATTGTGCTTACACGTTAGAACTAACTTTTTTCTGTATTTTTGCAGTACTCATCATTTTGCACTGGCAAACTTCAATTATCCATTACAACACAGGAAACAGGTGTGAGTTTACCTTTATCTTCACCACTTTTTTTCTCTTATCTTGTGGAACAGTATCCTGAGTGACTGGGGGGCAGTTATTGTTTTGGAATTTTAATAACTTTGTTGACGTACTGCATAATGGCATAGCTACATTTTTCCTTAGGCCCTCCGATGCAATTTGGGTATAAGGATCTGAACTTTCCATGAAGTGGATTGAATGGAAGGAGTACATTGAAAATGATATTGCTGCAATCGATGAATCAAAGCAGAAGAGGAGGATTCTCTTACATTCTTTGGGTCCAGTAGGACTAAAAACATTTAGTTGCATGCCAAAGACTACAGTCAGTGGGGATACGGATACATTTGGCAGGACTTGGACAAATATTTTGCATCCAAAGTATGCATAGGTATTACCAGATTCAATTTTTTTCAACACAAGCAACATAAAGATGAGTCAGCTGATGAATAAGAAATTGGCAACTTACTGTAAATTTGGTTTTCTCCTTGATGACTTAATAAGAGATCAGTTAGCAATGCATGCTAATACAGCCTCCATACAAGAACCACTATGAGTAAATGGAGATTCTCCTCAGGAGGAGAGAACAATGTGGGGTTTGTGAGGTGTCATCTCGTAAAGTGGAATATGAAAAATGATATTAAAGAAACAAGTGGAGGCAATTATAGCTCTTAAGCAGAAATGCAGCAGTGGTTGTACCACTAACCATTATGAGAAATTGTCTAAGAAGAAGTACAAAGTGAAATATATTTATGAAGTGAAGAACTTGAGTGGGAGTAAACCTGACAATGTAATTAATTTACAACAGAAACTGATTTTGAATATTGATGAGAGGAGTAAGAGAGGTAAACCCAAATGCAGTATCTCTATAGGAGGTGTTTGCATTAAAATATATGGGGAAATAGACTTAACAACGCGGCTCGAACCAAGCTGTGCCATTACAGCGCGGCCCGAACCACAAATGCTTCTTTACAACGCATCCCTTTACCACGCAAGTCATTACAATGACTTGCTTTAGGGAAAGCGTTGTTGGACTGATGATGCACTTTAAGTCCAACACTTTTCTTACTGTGGTGCAGACTGGAGTTGGAATAGTAAATTATACTATTCCAAACTCCAGCGCTTTCCCCAAGGCAAGTCATTGTAATGACTTGTGTGGTAAAGAAATGCGTAATAGAGACGCATTTGTGGCTCGGGCTCGTTCTTAAGGCAGGCGTCATAAATGCATGCATTGTTCCCACACACAACCATATATAAGCAGATTCTGGATCATTATTTACAATAGTAAATAAGGAATTATTGAGGAACACGTTTATAGAGAAAATTAGCACACATCTTTCTCCACTTGATATCAATCTCGAAAGTTTTACAGGCAAAAGAATTGACATGCTAGGTTTCAGATGGCTATTGTTTTCCTTTAAAGGCAGACATGCAAGGAGTAAATTATATGTGGCTAAGAGAGGACTATTGGTTTTGGGATGGAAGGACCAAGATAACCTACATATTGTTTTGGATCCTAACAGCATTGAGAAAGTCTTGGTAGTGGATGACAGGAGCCCTGTGGGAATTGAGATAGCAAAGAAATTTCTTAAAGTCTTTGGCAAACAGTTAGGGGAGCGAGAAGAATTTGAACACAATATAGTGCTCAAGAGCGATGGCACTCGAAATTCTGCACGCTGGGAATGGTACTAATGATGGTATGGAAGGAAGTGTCAAAAGAATTGGAAAATTTAAGGACATGGATATTATCAAACCAGTGGAATGCTTGAACTGGATTTCTCCAGTGGTGATATCTTGCAGCAGCAAAGGACAAATCTGTCTCTGTGTGGATTTACAACATCTAAGTAACAACATTCTCATTTATAAGTTTTCCCTACCTAAAATCACAGAGATGGTGTTGAATTTAAAGGGGGTCACATGGTTTTCAACAATTGATCTTTCTAGTGGATATCATCCAGTTTCCCATACACCAAGGTCCAGGAAGTATACTGCATTCATCACCCTGTTTGGGTGTTTTCGGTTTATATGCATGCCGTTTGGCCTTGCGTTGATGGCTGCCATTTTTCAATGACTCACGCACAATTTATTTGCTAAACAAAGTGTTGTACTATACTTCCAGGATTACATTTTAGTGTTTGGAGAGGATAAAGTGGCGCATGATAAGAGATTGCAGAGAGTGTTGAGTATACTGGAAAACAAAGGTTTGAATGTGGAGCTAAGTTATTGCAAGATTGCGAAGAGAAATGTGACTTACTTAGGAGATGTGATTGGAAAAGGAGGTGTACAACCTAAACCTTCTTTGACAAATGCTATAAAAGGTGCTCTGGTTCCTCCTAAGAAGGATGAGGTAAGGTCATTTTTGGGAATTGCAGAATATTGTGCTAAATTTATTCCCACTTTTGCAGAAAAAGTCAGTCAATTACTTAAGAAGCATGACAAGTTTACATAGGATCCATTATGTGAGAGAAATTTTGTTATATTAAATGTTACCTAGAAAAAAGTTCCAACCTTGAGTAGTTTTGACCCCAGTTCGAGAGTATCATAATGACTGATGCCAGTAATAAGAGCCTAGGAGCTGTACTAACACAAATGCTTTTGGGAAAGAGAATATTGTTTTATTTGCATTTAGATAGTTGTCTCTGGCAAAACAGCGATATCCCACAATAGAACGGGAAGCATTAGCGTGCACCTGGGCACTGAAACATTTCCGTGCTTTTGTATGGGGGTGACCGATTGTCATTTGGTGAGATCACAAGCCCTTAAATTGCTGACTGCAGAAGGAAGCATTACAGAATTAGCCAGAATAGCAGAACTGTCAATGAGTATGAAGGATTATATTTACAGCATTGTATATGTTCCAGGGAAGGACAACTAGGTGGCAGAATATTTGCCTAGAATGCCATGTCCATTAGAAGCATGTGAGGAGGACCCTTGAGGTGGTTTTAAAACTGGTTCATGATTCAGTGGCACCACCGATCAAAAAGGAGATTTGAGAAATAAAACAGAAAGAGAATAACAATTTGCAAAGTATTCTAAAGTACATGTCTGAGTGGTGTCCAAAGAAAATAAATTTGCCTGATGAGTGTAAATCGTTTTGAGAGATTAGGTCAGAATTGTTTGTGGACAGTACATTGTTTTCAGAGGGCTCAAAATTATTCCTCCATGTGGGTTGAGGGACACTATTGTGGATTTTTGTCATGTGGGTCATTTTGGTATAGAGAAAAGCAGTGGAAAAGAAGTCATTTTGGTGGTCTGAAGTTGACAAAGCAGTGGAAAGATTTATCCGGATCAGTGGTGTGTGTTCTTCCTCTGATAAAACTTTGAGCGCATAGAGACCTCCCATAAGTGAAGGTGTAATTTCTTAACAACCCTGAGGGAGCATTGCTGTGGATCTTTTTGGTCTGGTAGGTGAGGCACAAAAGTATGTGATTACAATGATAGATCTTTTTACCAAATGGCCAGTAGTAGATTTAGTGGAAAGGGCAGATACTGCCAGTGTTTGAATTTTTGGACAAGACATTTTGGTCTGAAGTGATTCCAGCTTTACTCCTGATTCATAATGGAGTGCAATTTGTTCCTACTTTTCATTGCACACTGACACACTAGAACACTTTGTTTGCTGTCACGCAGGGTACGCTGTTCCTTAAAGCATGCGCAGGAGCAGGAAGGAAGCAGGAAGGTGACAGAGCCGCGCTAAGCGGTAAACCGCTGAACTCTGACCCGCTGCTGCTACAGGAAGAGCTGCAGATGGAGACACGGCAATCTGGTGAGCCGTGGTGGGCCAGGGAAAGCTGAGGAAGAGCTGCGGGTGGAGGTGCGGCAAGCCAAACGCAGAGGAAAGCCACAGGTAGGGTTGGGGTGAGCCAAACACAAGCCGATCTGCTGCTGCAGGAGGAGCCGGGGGCAGAGGAAGAGCCACGGGCTCAGACCTGGCAAGTCGGAGAGCCGCGGCTAAGCCGACTGCAAGTACCACCCTGCAGGAGACACGGCATACTGGAGATCTGAAGAGGAGGAGAGCCGAATATGAGTCAGCAGCAGGTGGCCGGCGGTGTGTCTGTGGCCCCACGGAGAGGGGAGGAGGCCGCTCCGGATCTTATTTGACTGCACCATCGAACTGCAGTGGGTGGAGACGCGGCAGTGCCATGCACCATAAATTATACTAACCTGTGTCTCGGAGTGTTGCGGCGAGGAGAGGTGATCACATCATATTGTACTGGTCCACAGTGTCTCACTGCTGCGTGTAGGGGTGTGGTAGTTCTACTACACCTGAGACGGGATCAAACAGTTGAGACCACTGGGGGCAACCTCTAACCCTCCAAGCCACTGTGTCCCCCAGTGAGGAAAGGAGAGGGGACTGTATTGGCCTGTATTAGACAGAAATGGACTGCACTAGACATAGATTCTTGAGGCTGGATTTGTGTTAAGCACTGGGGGGACGAGGTCGCAATGGGTTAGGAGTTTACAGGGCCTGGGCTGCAGGGGTACCGTAAGAACTGTAGGAGCGTTGTTGGGGAGCTGCTGCTGTCATTTGTTTGAGCCCTATCCCCCCTCCCTGGGTATTTTGCCACCTGGATCTCAGCACTTAGCCTTAGAGAAGTGCCCTGAAGCCTCTGAAGTCCTCGATGCAGCCTGCCTCTTGAATTCCTCCCAGGAGGTGCTGTTAGGTGGCCTGAAACTCGCTAGGTACTTTGTTGGGCCCAATATGACAGTTCAGAGCTTATGTTCGGGGAGGAGTGTCCCTATGAGAGCGTGTAAAAAAACAAATCAAACCTTTTGAGATATAAGGCGGTTAATAGGCTCCAGGTAAAAAGCTTAAATACTATCCTTCCCTTTATACAAAAAGGAAAGGTAACCGATACCATCTCTATAGCAGAAGGAGCTGCTCTGGCTCTTGATCCATCCAGGGACATGGAACTGGGCAGGAACTGTGCCTCTTCAGTCTCTCCAGTGGTCAAGTCCCTTCCACTAGAAGCAAAAAGAACAAGTGATGGACGGAATGCTGAACAATGTCAAACATTCACCCCCAGTACAGAGATCTGGGCCTAAATCCATCGTTTTTTTGCTGCCCAGGCCATTCGAGTGTGGACCCAGCCATATGCAAATCAGTCTTGACCCTGTTCCCCATGGGAACAGTCCAGCCCGAACTGCCAGGCCAGGTCTTCCCTGGACTGGAAACAAGCATCCTGGGACTGGTTTCGGGGTTTCCCCCTCATCAGCCAGGCTAGCTTGAACCCAGTGGCATGGGAAGCACGGGACCCATGTCTGGGCATACCCTTCCCACTTAGGGCGACAAATGCAAAAAGAACAAGTGATGGACGGAATGCTGAACAATGTCAAAC
The DNA here is from genome assembly GCF_031143425.1 of Pleurodeles waltl. Taxonomy (NCBI): domain Eukaryota; kingdom Metazoa; phylum Chordata; class Amphibia; order Caudata; family Salamandridae; genus Pleurodeles; species Pleurodeles waltl. The sequence continues at coordinate 499,299,493 of NC_090448.1, read as the reverse complement.
ATTCACCCCCAGTACAGAGATCTGGGCCTAAATCCATCGTTTTTTTGCTGCCCATGCCATTCCAGTTTGGACCCAGCCATATGCAAATCAGTCTTGACCCTGTTCCCCATGGGAACAGTCCAGCCCGAACTGCCAGGCCAGGTCTTCCCTGGACTGGAAACAAGCATCCTGGTACCGGTTTTGGGGTTTCACCCCTCATCAGCCAGGCTAGCTTGAATCCAGTGGCATGGGAAGCACAAGACCCACGTCTGGGCATACCCTTCCCACTTAGGGCGACAAATGCAAAAAGAACAAGTGGTGGACGGAATGCTGAACAATGTCAAACATTCCCCCCCAGTACAGAGATCTGGGCCTAAATCCATTGTTTTTTTGCTGCCCATGCCATTCCAGTTTGGACCCAGCCATATGCAAATCAGTCTTGACCCTGTTCCCCATGGGAACAGTCCAGCCCGAACTGCCAGGCCAGGTCTTCCCTGGACTGGAAACAAGCATCCTGGGACCGGTTTCGGGGTTTCACCCCTCATCAGCCAGGCTAGCTTGAATCTAGTGGCATGGGAAGCACGGGACCCACGTCTGGGCATACCCTTCCCACTTAGGGCGACAAATGCAAAAAGAACAAGTGATGGACGGAATGCTGAACAATGTCAAACATTCACCCTCAGTACAGAGATCTGGGCCTGAATCCCTTGTTTTTTTGCTGCCCATGCCATTCCAGTTTGGACCCTTCCACTAGAAGCAACAAAGGAGAATAGCTTAATTATAGGCTGTAAGGGTACAGGAGTCCATATTATGGAGGACTTTACTCTGCCAGATATTGAGGTAACAAATCTAAGGAGCTCTCCTGACTGTGGTATAGCCAAGTCTCCGGTGGGTTTTAACGCATTCTCTGATGCAGACTCCTGGGCTAAAGCTTTTTAGTAGCACTCCTTCAGATTACGTATCCTCAGTCTTACAAACAGAAGTGGCGGTGCTGGTGGTCAAACCATGGTGCTTTCACCACGGTCATAATGGTGCTGTCAGACCGCCACATTGGCGGCAATCCGACCGCCACCGTAAGTCTGGCTGTCCTAGGACCACCAGACTCATAATGAGGGCCTGACTGTCTTGATTTTAATTTATTATTTGACTTTGATTTAATTATGAATCAATCATTCTTAATATCCTGTTTTACAGACACTGATTCTCTAAAAATGATTCACAACAAAGATATCTCTCTTGTACATTTAATGCATGTCTCAGGAATGTTGAAAACAAGAGTTTGGTTTCATTCTAAAATTCTTGTGAATCTAATTTTACAAAGTTGTGATCTGTTGCAATGTAGAGGTATAGATGTAAACCCGGTATGGAAGGAAACGTTGCAATGTAGAGGTATAGATGTAATCCCGGTATGGAAGGAAAAGTATTCTAGTACTGGCCATATAGCCATCCCAGCTCTGTCAAAATGGGAGAGTCAATTGAGTCTCTCAACTGAGTTATCTTCCTCTAATTTGAAAAATTAGAATGTTTCAGTTAAATGGTGACAGGCTGGTAAATTATGTAGTGCTGAATAATACGGTTCCTTCCGCCCGGTGGGTGGATAATGATAGGGAGAAATGGAGCTGGTTAGCAGGCACAATAAATGCTTCTTGGGCATCGGGGAATGCTCCATACTGTGGTAACTGGCAAAACAATTACAGCGGTTTCTTGAAATGCAGCAGGAGTTAGGAACTCAATGGAAAAGTTAGATTTATTAAGAACTTTGCATGACAATCTAATCTTCATTCAGGAAACTTGGTGTTCAGCTGATTTTTTGTGCCCGGGTTCTAAGAAAGGACACCCAAAAGGGGGAACTGCCATTCTCTTGTGTAATTTAGGAATATGAAAATTTAAGGGTCCCTTCTAATTATTTTCAGGTGCTTCAGATTAATCCCTTTTCTGAATATGGCAGAAGAATTCCTTTATTAGTGGTGAACATAAACATTCCACCGAACAAGAGTTATCATAAAGTTTTGATTGGGGTTTTTGATTTTATCTCCTGGATTGAGAGGGATGAGAGTGAATATGAAGTATTGTTAATGGGTGATCTAAACTGCAAAGTGTCAAACTACTCTGTTGCTTTATTTTGTGATACAGAGAGAGAATTGGCTTTTAATATCCTGCCTTTATTGTTCCCATTAAACTTTAAAACAAATAAATGGGGTTACATCCTACTAAAGCATATGAGGGAATGTGGTTATTTGATTTTAAATGGGAGATTTAAGTCAGATCTACCAGCCCAATTCACTCGTTAATCTGAACAGGGAGGTTCCATTATTGATTATTTTGTTGCTTCTTATGCTATAGCCCAATCTGTTGAGAATAATTTGATAATGTTTGATTACTCATTTATTGATCATAAGATCTTGGCCCTTCCATTAAAGCTAAGTCTGTTGGCTGTGGAAACCTGAAAATGTGATGACCAAGGAATTAACTTCATTAAATACGCAGGAGGAACTCGTAGGTTTCCAAGAAAGTGATTTATTTGAGAAACTGTCTTAAGAGGGCTATTTAAACTCTTGATGATTGGAGTGGGAACATTCTTCATTGCTTCTCTGAGTTTATGGGTATGTCAGTAAAAGGAGATCAATTAGAATGCCCAAGACTTCCCCATAAGAAGATTTGTCCCTCAGTGTTTTTCCTAAATAAGGAAATTAACAAATTGACAAGGCTACAATTTATCATATTTTCGAAAGAAAGGAGTAGAATGGTCTCACTTTTAAAGAGGAGAAGAGTGAGATTAAAGGCAGGGTTAAGAAGAGAGGCAGCTGACCGGAAATGGATCATTTTGAAAAAAGCTGCACTCTAACAAAACTCTCGCAAGTGTTTGGCGATTGTTTCTGAGTGTTGTGGAGCTTGTAAGGTCTCCTTTGCCCCCGTATCACTGAGGTAACGTGGAAAGATTATGGCCCATATTTCTACTTTTATGCGCTGCATTTGCCTCACTTTTTGATGCAAAAGCAGAGCAAACGTACAAAATACAAAGTTTGCGCCGCTTTTGCGTAAAGAAAATGACACAAAAGCGTTGTAAAAAAGTATACATATGGGCCTATATTCTCTCCCTATTTGCAGACAATTGTAATACCGATTTTAGAGATATAGATTCTGCGTCTATTCATCGCTCTGAAGTATATCGCTATGGACCTCCCTCAGCAGCTGAGATTGAGGCCTTTATTAGGGAACTGCGAAACTCTGGGGCAATGGGCCCTAATGAGATGCCAATATCTGTGATTAAGCAGGAACCATTGCTTTGGGCAAAGATCTTATACCCTGTATTTCGCTACTGTTATCAAAATGGTGTAGTACAGTCATCATAGGGCTGGGTGTATAATAATTCCCTAACATAAGAAAGGAGATAAATCTTCCCCTGCAAATTATCAGCAAATCGTCCTATCGGACGCTACTGATAAGGTCTTTGCGAAACGTTTTTTAGAGCTCCTTGCCACTTGGGCAGACAGTAATCTGATCCTTCCTTCAGAACAGTCTTGATTTAGAAAAGGCCATAATACTCTAGATAACATCTCAGCATTACAGTTAATAAATGAAAAATATGTTACAATTAGGGGCAGTGTTGTTTATGCTGCTTTCATAGACTTCTTGACAGCCTTTGGTATGGTGGATTGTTTGATTCTGTAGAAGAAGCTATTCAGTCCATGCGTCCCTGCTAATCTGTTACATCTGGTTAAAGGTTTGTACTCTTCAACATGGTGCAAAATATTGATGAGTGGTTTGTCTTCCGAAATGCCGAAAAAACAGGGATTAAAGCAGGGGGTTTTATTGTCACTTTTACTTTTTTTGTTGTATATTCAGGATCTGCCTACTGTCATAGCAAAAAGCTATGTTTTTTCACCAAGTATCGGGGAACGCTCTGTTTATTATATGCAGATAACATTGTAGTATTTGACCTTACTCCTAAAGGGCTGAATAATCGTTTCGCCACTCTTAATTGACTAAGTTGATCAACATTATTTGGAGATAAATGTTGCGAAATCATAAGTGGTGTATTTTCTGGGGAAAAAATACCTGCAAAAAAGTAAAATATTCGTGGTGCACGGTTTCCAGTAATACTCTGGCATCCGCTGCAGCCTTGAGATTAGAGCTCGGTATTAGGAGCTCTTTCGTTCAAGGTTTAGCAGCGGTCATCTGGAGAGCTATATACAATTCTTGTTCTATCACCTTTTCATTTGAAAATGTGTTTAAAGGATATTACATGGAGCAAAAGCTTTCAGCTAGACTTAGAGCATGGTAGTAGCAAGAGGAGGTTTGCTGTTTTAACTATTATTGTCATTTTAAGAATGCTGCAACTTTATCTAACCTGGAATCTTCTCCACGGGTTGAAGCATTTATTTATATATTTTATTAAGATTGAATATACCACTGTTAAAGGACTTAACTCACAAATGGTATGGCTCTTCAGAAATTTGTGACTTGTGTCAGACTGATGTGCGAGATTTAAAGCACGTTTTAATTGCATGTGCCAGTTGGTTGACACTAAGGAAAAAATGGTTGGAACCCCTTTTTATGAAATTTATGATAGGCTCATCAAAAAGATGTGGGTATCAGAAAGTATAAACATCATGAATACGTTTTTATTATTTTTCGTTTCAGGAAATCAACTGAAACGTTGGTGAGTCTTTGTAATCAATAGTTTCTTCCAGCAAACGGCACGGTAAGTTAAACACCTACCACTGGCAATGGTTCTGACCACAAATTCACCTGTTTTAAATCCAAAGCAAGGCCCACTCAAGCTTCCTTCCTTCCAAGGTTATTAAACTGAGTATCTCTGTAATTAGGTACTATGTTACTACTGTGCACAGAAGGGGCAGCCAGTGATATCTGCTGTATGTAAAACAAGAGTTTTTCATAGCAGTCTTGGGATATTTTATAGACAATTGTTTCCAAGAGATACAATCACAAATAATGTGAAGATTTGTAGCATTCCAGGTAAAATAGAATTCTGCCTACTGGAGCATTCCTATTAACTGTAAAACCTCATTTTTAAGGCCTTACACAGTAATTGTGCACTTCCACTAGGGCCAAAGGTGGTGCCATGAGGCTGCCGCTTTTCTACACCTCACGGAAGTGCCACGCAAATGTTGATATTTGATAATGTAACAAGGTTATTGATTGATTGTAATGCCACTGGCCTCTTGGAACTATAAAAAAATGCAGGTGGTACCAGCAAAAATGATGCTACCACTTTTTATGTTTCTCCGTTATACTTTGGCAATGGTGCTACTTCACAGCCAAAGATGAGATGCAATCTTTATACATGTAATATACATGGAATAATGTACCCCCTACTGTACATTATAAGGATATTGCAGGTCACCAAGCGGTTCCGTAACCATGCAGAGGAACAAAATTGAAGGATGAGTTCCTTTGTAAGGTTATGGAGCTCCGAGGTGACTTACAATAACTTAACATGTGTAAAAGGGAGTACTTTATTCCTTATAAAACATGGTCACACCATCACCTTTTCAATAAATCAGTTAAATCCTTGGTGCCTATCCCTTTCACATTAAAGGAATAGCATGTTTGCAAACATGAAGAATAAAAATAGAATCTCTTCTGCAAAATATAACACATCAAAAAAGATTTTAGGTAGCTGTTGCAAAAAGATGTTGGATAATGGCTTAATATGTCAGTAATTTTTTTTTAAATGGGACAGTGGCTTGGAATGTGTAGAAACATGCAGAAAGAATCAAATATCTTTCTGTAAGTACCTAAGGAGTGCAAAAAGTAAACAAATCAGAATGTACCATCTTTTTACAAGTACCTAAGGAGTGTAAAAATTATACAGATTGCTATAATTGAATATCTCCTTTCCGCTTGCTACTGTACTTCTAGAACAACAGCGCATATGAAAGAAAATCTTTATTATGCTACATGACTTGACCTGCCTTTCCTCAAGGCTGCTGGCTCTTGCCTGGACTAGGTATTGTGAAGTCAGAATTCAACTGTGATAAGGTATTACAGTAGAGTTCTGACATAATTTCTTTATAATTGGCAACATGGTGCATCACAAGTCGCAGATTGCAAAAAGTGTCCCAGTTTTCCAGTTTTGCTGATTTTTATAAATAAATACACACCGAAAACAATGTGCTTCCTGGCTGCATTTATTTTTAAAAATTGAAAAATACAGAAAATTTGGCTTTTTTGAGTGACTTTCCATACCGTCTTTCATTAGTTCAAGGCCAACAGCTGAGCAGATAGATGGCTTCGGGAGCAACAGAATGGGATTTCCTTAAATAATGACAAATGTCAACATAAATTTGAAGTATAATGCTTAACCTGTGAATGTTTTTGTTTATATTTTATTGGGCTGCTTAAGTTGCTAAAACACGACATACATCAAAGTATTCACGAAAAACAAAATAAATATTGCTAAATACTGATAAGGTGACCAAAAATAAATATATAGATAAATACAGACAGAAATGTTACAAAAATAAACATCATAAAACCGTGAGACTAATTATACATGAAATGAAACATGGGCTTTTAACACAGTGGTTGCAGAATTCTGTGTATTATATGAATATAGATATATGTATCCAATGTATGTCTAAGCCACACACGCATCTACTTCTCTCTGAATGTAAAGCAGTGCACATATGTGAATGCTTTATAATGCATGTGTATGTTTTCCACATATGTATGGTTAATAGGGATTAGAAATAACTAAAAGTAGCAATATTTTTAAACAAAATTAGGACATGACATATACAATGCCAATTACTTTTTTTCAATGCCGAATTTTTATTATTTGAGTGCAATATAATATAACGTCAAAACGTTTGCTAAACCAGGGAAAATAACGATAATAGCAGTTTAATTGGATGGTGTAGCAAGGGATTGTCATTAATATGCGGGGAGATAGATGAAATCAGGAGTGTGGTAGGAAAGAGGGGGTTTGAGCCACATAATGGTCGGACGAATATAGCATCCACAAAGACTGCAGCTCTAGGAATTGTAACAACGAGGACTTAGTATATCTGCTCTTGTAAATAGTGCGTTCATGGTTATTTTCTTCAACATTTGGAAATGCTTTCCGGAAGAGAGGGGATTTAAAATACTCTGAAGCCACATTACGAGTTGATGCAATGACATGCATAGTTTGCACATGAAAACCGATGTGGCGGTTGGATAGCAAGCTGAAACCATGGCTCATCTTCCATTAAAGGATATGTCTGGGAGTGTCTGTCAGCGTTAGTATAAGGGAGCATGTAACTCCACATTAAAAGTAGTGAGCGGAAGCCATCCACTTGCCACTCCAAACTTTTGCCATGGGTTTTGAGACACTTTCTGAACAATGGAAGAAGAGAATAGTGACATCAAAAAGTAAACGGTAACTCAAATGAGGGTTTCTGCCCAACTCCGAGCCTCGAAGTCATCGCTTCTTAGCTCAATGTCTTTCTTAAAGAGATGAAATCACTGACCACTGACCTTTGATGCATACATTTAAATAGGACTTCTCTGGCGAGCACACCACCCTGAACTTCCATCGGCCACCCCACCCCACCACACAGGCACTTGCTCTAAACTTATCATGGAACTCTGGCCTTGCAGTAAAAGAGCCACTACCTAATCAAACAATGAAACATATGTCCACGGAGGACACTGCAGACCTGTTTTAGAAAAGCATCATCATACAATAGTAAGGTATCCACTTAGACAACTTGATAGAAGGGAAAGTCCTAACAGCTTCCATTAGCACCACTACCACCTCCTCCGTCAAATGCCTTGTGCGTACCTGTTAATCAACACTAAAAGATGACAAGACAGTAACAATTCACTCCATAAAGTGTGAAATCCTAAAGAAAAATGACTTTCAATGTCTTTCAAGAAAAATAAAAATGACTGACAGATCCTATTAAGATCCATGTCATCTATCTCTCATCTGGTGACAGCATAGTTTGCATTTAAAAACTGATCAGCCCCTCATTGAATCCTTAATCAACTTGAGTAACAACATCATTTTAGAAGTGTTCAAACTATACTGAGCAGACAAGGAAGAACATGCTGTATCACTTTCACCCTCATCCATACTCGTCATTAGTCTCATTCAAATTAAAAGCTCTACCATGGTCTGCCGTACAACAAATGAAGTGAAAATCAAATTTGATACCCAATATTAGAGACCAGTCATACCATTACTTCGTTGCTTCTCTCTCCACTACTTGAAATTTGTAACCAGTGGGCACCCCAGGAGACCCATTTAATTGGAAGTCCATGAGGCCCATACTATGTGTAAGAGGTCTGAGGAACATTCATACTCTATGCTAGATTCAGAAGTAGCTCACAAAATACAATCCATTCCTGCCCCCCCAAGCAATATGTTAATGGACTTACAGCTCACGACACTGAAAACTTGATAGGGATGCAAATACCCCAGATACACTTATAAAACAAAAAAAGAAACATATTTGTGTCTTAGTTCCCTAAAAACAAGAGGAGGAAAAATAATGCAGCATCCAAAGACAATTGGCGTCAAATTCCCTGTTTGACATTTTGACATACTGATCCAAATTCGAAGTGAAGGAAACTAATATAAAAAAAGATATTGAAAGCTGATCCTACCTATATCATATATAAATAAGGATATTCAAGAGAGTGAAATAATCCAGTGACCCCATTCCAGTTCAGTCCTTTGTTGGAATCAGTATGTATATCTTCTTTCTTAAGAAGATAGAACTCTACCCCGCACACCCAGTGAAAATTCAAGATTACAAAGCAACCTTGTGCACTGCTAAGGTAACTTGATCCACCTTCACAGAATTCATAGCAATAAAAATGCTCAATACAATCACCCAAAAAAAAAAAAACTCAAATTTTGATGAGCCAGTTCCCCCACGTGTCTCAAGGACATTTGCACCTCAGACACCTCCTTTTGGATCATCCTCATTACTGCCTCCTTATGCCAAGAAGCAGTCACAGTATTTTTTTAAAGAACAGGACTGACCTTTATTAAAACAGCATTTGGCTGGCTCCCACTTATTTGAGTAACTTTCCCTCGTGTCTCATCTTCCCTTCCCAATTAAAGACCTACAGAGTTGCATGGAGATGAAAGTAAACACTTAATTGAAAAAGAAAACCTACTAGATGTGCTCAGGTCAGACTTTAGGCCAGCATACAACACTTAAACTGCAACTTTAAAAGTAGTTGAGAGTAGCCCTCTGCATCCTCAATAAAGAATACTCTTGGCTCCTTCTACTCATTGAGCTATCAGCTGTTTTCAATGCAGTGAATCATGCCACTCTCCATAAAACTCCCAAGCCGAAAATGGAGATGAATGTCACAGTCCTTAGTTCTAATTGTACTTAAAAACTAGTGTGAGCATAAAAACGTAGACATTTTTTTCTCTACCCCTGCCAGAATCCAACACAAGTTCCCACTGGGGTGTATTGTCGCTCCTGCCAACTCCTATGTGCACATCAAATCTCTACTCTCAGTTGTTCTATAATTTCATAACAGTTTTATGCAGATGTCACCCAGCTATATCTGCAAATCTCCTTCCCCAAAGATGTTGAATTAACAGCCAATGTTTTTGAGGACATTTATGCTTGGATGTCACATTACCACCTGAACCTTAACCTGCTTAAAACTGATTCCCTCTTAATATCCCTACAAAACACCCCATTCCGATTCAAAGAAGGCTCCACACATGCACGCTGTTACCATTCTATCATGGGGCTGCCAAATCACTATGTGTCATCTTGGACAAAAACCTAACCTCAAACTGCACCAGTGCTGTGACAAAGGGAGCACAATTTCAACTTAGATTCTTCCTTGGACATAAACCTAGATCCAGATGTTAATCTAGTAAGCAAGCCCCTATACTCAGATATTCCCAAACTGTATCCAGCTCCCCTCAAAGTAACCATTCATGCAGCACCCATTATAACCATGAGCAAAGGTAAGTTCAACCACATCTCATCTATCTTGATCTCACAGAAATGGCTCAACATAAGAGCAAGGGGCATCTTTAGTTTGCATCACGCATAAAACCATGTTTTTAGGAATCCACAACTATCTTCCACAGATATTGGTGTTTAGACAGAAAATTGGAAACAAAAATTGCATGGGCCAAAATATCTGGAGAACCTAGTATTTCAGTGCCACTTCGAACTGAAGTTATCAGATCAGGCATTGTTTATGACAATGTTTTAATCCTACTGAAGTCTAATCACTTTATATCTTATTCGCCCTGTGCAAAAATTGTTATATGTGCTACAGTTAACGTTTTAAATTATATATTACAATACATTTTCTACTGCTTTTATGTTAGGAACTCTGTGGCCCACTGTTTCTAATCTGCGCTTTACAAAAGTGATTATAAGTTAAAAAAAATAATGCTAAGTCTCGCTCCTAAGTGAGGTCGATCGGATGTTATACTTTATTTCAATCAATAGCTGTGTTACTTCTCGCTACATCTAAAACCTCTATGCAGACATTCTTGCAAATACTGTATCAGATAACAAATGAAAAGCTGTGGGGTTGATTGGAGTGGAGTGAGGTAGATCCGGGAAGACTGGAGTAGACTGAGTAGAGTGGGGTAAATTGGGGCAGACTGGAGCAGAGTCGGGTAGATTAGAGTGGAGTGTGGTAGAATGGGGTGGACTGGAGTGGATTAGATGGGGTACATTGGAGTGGAGTGTGGTAGATTGTGGTGGAGTGAAGTGGGTTAGAATGTAGTAGATTGTAGTGTAGTAGTGGGGTAGATTGGAGTGGGGTATAGTGGGGTAGATTAGGGTAGACTGGGGTAGATTGGTATGGAGTGGGGTATATTGGGATGGATAATGCTAAGTCTTGCTCCTAAGTGAGGTTGATCATATATTATAGCGTATTTCAATAATAAGCTAAAACTTGTATACAGATATTTTTACAAATTCCCTATCAGATAACAAAAAAGGCAAAAAAACTATTTCACAGACTGTTAATTTTGTGTCTTTGGTGGTCGAACAATTATTACGTTGACAATAAGTTACTACAAACAATGATGTTCCAGAAGTAACTTGTAGAAGGAATTGCAGTCTGTAAACCTAGTTGTGTCAATAGTCATGTAAAATACCAAAACCTCAAAAACACTGCTGCAGTGGTAGCTGTATATCAGTTGAGGACACACACTATTTCAAACAGAGAAGAAACTGATAGAGAGACAAGCATTGGTAAAGCCAACAGGACTTGCCTCTACAAGAGCTAATGGCTTGGGCAATGTGTTTTAGCCATGTTGTAAACAAATGTGGCTGGTTCAGCATGGTTAAACGTTAGTGGTGTGGAGTGAGGTGGGGTGGAGTGTTTGGAGTGGGGTAGATTGGCGTGGTGTAGATTCGGGTAGATTGGAGTGGGGTAGACTAGAGTGGGATAGATTGTAGTCAAGTGGAGTAGGGTGGATTTGAGTAGAGTGGGGCAGATTGAAGAAGACTGGTTGATTAGGGTGGAGTGGATTTGGATAGATAGGGGTATATTGAAGTGGAGTGGCATTAATTGGGGTAGACTGGTGTGGGGCAGAGTTGGTGGATAACAGTGGGGGAGATTGAAGGGGATTTGGGTAGATTTGAGTGGAGTGTGATAGATTGGGCTAGACTGGAGTGGGGTTAATGGTGATATTGGAGTGGAATGGGGTAGATTGTGGGTGAGTGTAGTAGATTGTCATGTAGTTGTGGGATGGATCGAGTAAATTGGAGTGGAGTAGATTGGGGCGGATTAGATCCGAGTGGATTGGATTGGAGTAAATTAAAATGGAGTGGTGTAGATTGAATGGAGTGGGGTAGATTGGGGTAGTTTAAAGTGGGGTGGGGTACATTGGAGTGGGCCATTGTCGGATGATTTAGGGTAGACTGGGGTAGATTGGGGGTGGAGTGGGGTAAATTGGGGTAGACTGGGGTCAGTGGAATAGATTGGGGTAGAGTGGAGTGGAGTAGAATGGGGTAGATTGGAGTATGGTGGGGTAGATTGGAATGGGAAGATTGGGGTGGATGGAGTAGATTGGAATGGGGTAGATTGGGGTGGATTAGAGTGGATTGGGGTGGAGTGAGCTAGATTTGAGTAGAGTGGGGGAGGTAGAAGTGGAGTGGGGTAGACTGGGGTAGAATGGAGTGAGGTAGGGATGACTGGGGTACAGTGGGGTATAGTGAGGTAGACTGGTGTGGGGTTGGGTAGGTTGGATTGCAGAGAGGTAGATTTGGTTGATTGGAGTGGGGTAGATTCAAGTAGAATGGAATGGGGTAGATTGGAGTGGAGTGGGATAGATTGTGGTAAATTGAAGTGGGGTAGATTGTGGTACATCTGAATGATGAAGATTAGGGTAGATTAGAGTGGAGTGGGGTAGATTGGAGAGGAGTTGAGATTGGAATGTAGGTGAATGGATTGGAGTGAGGTAGAATGGGGTGCAGTGACATAGAGATTGGGGTGGATTGGTGTAGATTGAAGTAGAGTGGGTTAAACTGGTGTGGCATGGTGTTGATTGGGGTAGAGTGGAGTGTGGTAGATTGGAGTGGCGTAGATTGGAGTGGGATAGATTTTTGTAGATTGGAGTGTACTGGAGTGGAGTAAACTGGGGTAGATTGGAGTTGGGTGGTGTAAACTTGAGTGGAGTGGGGTAGATTGGAGTGGAGTGCTGTAGAGTGGGGTACATTGAATGGAGTGGAGTGGAGTGGGGGTACATTGAGATAGATAGAAGTGGATTGTGGTAGATGGGGTGGAGTTGCTTTGGGCAGGATGGAGAGGAGTGGGGTAGATTGGAATGGGGTAGATTGGGGTAGATGGTAGTGAAGTGGAGTAGTGTAGATTGGGGTAAAATGGAGTGAACTGGAGTGGACTGAGGTACATTGTGGTGTAGTGGATTAAACTGGAGTGGGATTAGGTAGACTGGAGTAGAGTGTAGTGGGGTAAGTAGTGTGGAGTGGAGGAGCGTAGAGGAGAGGAGAGGAGCATAGAACAGAGTGGTGTAGAGTACTGCAGAGTAGAGTGGTGTGTCATGGCATAGAATGGGGTAGAGTGGAGTTGCCTAGATTGGAGTGGCATGGCGTGGTATATTATAGAATGTCTTAGAGTGGAGTAGAATGTGATAGAGTGGAGTGGTATAGAGTGGAATGGAGTGATGTGGTGTGTTGTAGAGTGGAGTGGAGTGGAGTGCATTGAATGGAGTGGTGTGGCGTGGAAGGGCATAGTGTGGAGTAGAGTGGTGTAGAGTGGAGTGGTTTAGAGTGGAGTGGTTCAGAGTTGATTGGCATGGCATGTGTACCATATAATGTCTTAGAATGGAGGGGTGTAGAGTGGTATGCCATTTCCTAGAGTGGAGTGGAGTGGAGTAACAAGGAATGTCTTCGAATGGAGTGGCATGTCGTACAACGGAGTGTCACGGAATGGAGTGGTGTGACGTTGAGGAGCATAGAATGGAGTAGAATGTTGTAGAGTGGAGTGGTGCAGAATGGAGTGGCATAGTATGGCATATGCATGGTGTGGTAGCACAGTCATTTCAAGCAACACATTTTGTGCGCACAAAAAATAACGTGTTGAAATATCATCACTGAGTGTGTTGATGTGTTTTGATCGAATTCAAATATGTGTTTTCACCACACTTCAGAATTAAAAAAAAATACATTTTATTTGTACTTTCCTAATTCTGATTGATATAGTCTGAAATATCATCACAGTTCATTTTTGTTGTGTGCTAGAAAAAAATAACATCTTACAACCTCTCTACTCACATGGGTACCCAGCAGGATTGTCACATGAATTCCCTCACTTTGAAGTCAGAGAAAGAAAAGTAAACACCAAGCTCCCTCGGAAGACAGAGCCTTACATTTGACCTCTAACTTTGAATGCACAGCAAAAAGGACAAGATATGAACAAAATGTAAACACTTGCTTACAGAAAAAGAGTATTCAGACAGATATTATAAACAGGGGATGGTCTACGGGCGGGACGATATCAAGCTGGACAGCCTAAAACTAATAAAGTCAGCAAACAAAAAGCAAGCAAATCTGAGTTTCAAACCACAAAACCAATGGTAAGCAATGGGCAGATTGCATTCCCAGGAAAGCTTTCAGAATGACTACAAAAAGTAATTAGCAAACCAGACAGGCTTCTACCTGAAAAACCACCTTGCATCTTACCTCCCAAATTTGGAAATCTGAAGTGGTCATTTATTGCATAACAGGTGACATTTGAATATTGTAAAGGCAAGTGTGTGTTCGGAACTGCCTAAAAAAACCTATGAAATGTAGCTAATTTATTTTGAAAAATGTCATGTAGAATTCTCTATTACGATACAATATGCTTTGACTAGATTATGCAATGTAATCAGCCTTTTGTTTAAGTGAAAAGTCAGGCCTGTCAACAGTTTCTTGACCCAAAATAGCTACATACCTGCTTACTGTTTGAATGTGTAGATCTAAGAATCATATTTACGATTTGCAAAATACTTAAAATATGCAATAGGATTACCTCTCCAAATCTAAGCATATTGTAAATTTCCAGAAATACTACTTGCATATATATCTCAGTCATGAAATAAGTCAAATTGTGCACCCACAGGTACTGCCTCCCCAAAACTCGATCATATATGACATCTGGATTGATGTACAAAGGGTATGGAAATAGAGTTTAGTTGGTATTAGAGTTGTAGAAATATTGACTCGTAAGGGATATAGAAAAATATGACCAACCTAAAAAAAAAATCACATGCCGAAATAAGATTTTTGTGAATGTGTTTTTCTGTAGGGAAAAGTGAAGTTCCTGGCCAGGAAGAAATGCTAGATCTTTAACCACAGTGGTTACCACAGTGGTGTGGTTTAAGATACTAATACAAGACCAAATGTTCCATGATCACAATTTTTCTTGAAATAAAATAAAATAACCTTAAATTTCTTAGGTTTGGCTTGGCAACAAAGCTGTTCATATATCTATTGTTACAAATTCTTTCAAATATACGTATTATAAATATAATATAAATTATACTTATTGCTTTGACTCTAACATGAGCAGTATTACTCTCACACAACCTATTGGCTGTTGTCTGTATCCTTCTGCCTTCCATCAGGGGCTTTCACTTGAATTCATGAGGGACTATTTAAGTAAGAAAGTACATTTACCCATCATCTATTTTGTCATATCCAGGTTTTTATCTCTCATAAGCATTGTATACCAGGGATCTAAAACCTTTTTTAGTAGTGAAAGCTATTTCTGCCCAAGGAAATTTCTCCTCAGCTACTAACAAATGTTATCACTGTAAAATATTGACCACCTATATTACCATTACATTAAAATGAACCTAAGCATGATTATCAGTAGTGATCATCAAAGCATTTCAGTTATCAACTTTAAATCTGCTTTGAAGTTGCAACCTTTTGTCTTCATCAACATATCAGATTCTGAAAATACACATTATTTTCTATGAGATACCACTTTTAATTTTGGGCAGAGAAACTCAATTTCCCAGAAAAATAATGTGAT
The DNA here is from genome assembly GCF_031143425.1 of Pleurodeles waltl. Classification (NCBI taxonomy): domain Eukaryota; kingdom Metazoa; phylum Chordata; class Amphibia; order Caudata; family Salamandridae; genus Pleurodeles; species Pleurodeles waltl. The sequence continues at coordinate 499,284,016 of NC_090448.1, read as the reverse complement.
TTGCAAAAACATAATTTTTGCCTTCAAAATATCAATGTTCATTTTTAGGAAATGCAAAGTCCTTCTACATTAACTTCACATTTTCATCACATACTCATATGTACACATGCCTCCCATGGACAGATTCTGCATCAAATGCCTAGTTATTACAAATATAGGACACGGATGCACACAGTAACAATAAGGATGCCTTTAATAGGCCGATAATGCTCACCATTATCCCAGGGTCACTATAGTGGCAAAGTTGTGCTCCATAACAATCAGGTAGCCCACCATATATCAGTCAAGGCCATTATTATACAAAAGGATGTCATTATTATATCATGGGTGGGTAATTGTAGGCCATTCATTCTCTCAATATGCCAAGACCGCTGCCAGTGTGCCACAACTTGACCAAGAATGGCCAAAATAGTCAGGGTTGACCTTCATAATGCCCTTGAAACTATGATGCCATGAATAGGCACAATCGTACCGGAGATCAATACCTTTTGATGAATGGCAGTATATAATTTTGGTAGTCCATGGCACCAGTCTTAGCTTCCAGGGAATGACACTGTTTATTAGGGGCGGGGATACAACATTTCATGCACACAGACACACACATAAATGTGCACACAGAGATCAATATACATGATACATTTTTCAGTTCTTGATCCATACCATACTCTGCTCAGCTCTTGGGTTGATTGTGCACCTAAAAAACTTATTTTTACTCTGGCTCCTGTAGTCCCACACTTCAGTGGGTCAACACTGGTTACTGTTCAGGATACTTCAGACACTCTTCCTTCATGGATCATTGTTCACAGATGTGGTGCGACTGATAGAGCAGAGCCAATAACATGGCCAATCTTCTTGTAACTTAGCTAGATTGAGAGTAGTGAAGATTGTCATGTTTCATGTAGCAGATGCCGTAGAACGACAGGGTGTGTTCGAGTGTTATGAGCTCCTACTATTGGTTTAGCTGGCTGTCACCCTAAGGGTCTTAAGATGAGCAGACTATAGGTACTAGGTTTGTATTCACCTCTGACAACAACCTTGAGGGTTCTGGTTAGCTATTAGTAGCTCCCAAGCTACTTGTTGGAGATTGTTCTATACATGCCTTTTCTGTTACTTTTCTCCCAGTGATGGCAAAGCCAATAGGGCTGGTATGCATGTAATCAGCATTTGAAAATTCACCCTAGCCACCCTCGGTGGAAATGCCAACCAAGGGGCATAGCATAGTTTTTTATTTAAAAAGGACAAAGCAGTGGTGGTGCAAACTCAAAGTGAAGATAAAAGGGGCATTATGGTTCATGAGAAGGGTGAGTAAAGAGAGAGACAGACAGAGATTCCCACATATTTCAAAATAGACATGCATTCTCTTACTTTCTGAGTACTATGACACTTTATTGATGGGAAGGTACAAGATCATGAACGTCCATCAATAATATTAGAATAACCAAACTTTTAAAGAGAAATTGTATCATATTTATTTGCTTATGTATAAGTAAGGCTGACTCACCTCAGAGGGATCAGGATTAATCAGAAAGCCATAGCCAGGAGGACCTCTGCAACATGCATGAAAAGAATATTGTCAAAAGCTGAAAAAACTGTACACATTTAATTCAATATATATCAAAACCATGGTATAAACCAATTTAGTAACAAATAAACATGATATTCTTCAGTACTAGTCATGATACATTAACTGGCTTTGATCTTTAATACTGATTTTGTTTAAATTCACTGATAAATTCCCATCATAGTAGCATTCTAACAGTAGGTTCTTTCTCAATCTCTTTATTTCCATCGGTTTTAACACCAGCGGACTAGCTCAGCATTTCCAGAATGCACACACACATATAAATATATATATATATATATATATATATATATATATATACTGCTGGCTACGAGCTTTGTCACAAATTAGATTTGTGTTCAAAACCAGCCTTCATATTTTGCGTATCTAGAAATTCTGACTGTGAGGACCAGTAAACATGAATATACTGCAGTTCAAAGGAATTACCAGTCATCAAACTGGTGGCACAAATGCTGGTAGCTTCAGGGGGTGGTTGGGATGTGCCGATCCACCAAATAAATGCCTCCTCACTTTTTAGTAGGGCCTAGGGGCTCTGAGTTAGGTTTGCTATCTCCCTATTGTGTTTTTGTCGTCATCCTGATTTCACTAAGACGTTTTGACTTCTTTTTTCGATCAGGAACTTAAGTAGACATTAGTGAATGATAAAATAAAGTAGCAAATCTGAACCCACAGAAATACTCCTTAAATAGATACAAATGTACTACTTTTTCAAATGAACAGATATTGAGAGTAGTAGGCGTGGAAAGCTGTGCCAGTCTCTAGTTTTCAGGCATCCTACTGTGAAATTAAATACCCAAAAATTGATGGGACAAATGCTTGCAAACAGCGTAACCACTGGCAATCGCTTGGGGTAGCTTTGAAACCGATGATTTTTCACTCACTTTGCTTCTCTAGACAGAATGCCTGATTAAGAGGGAGTAAAGGCAGGCAGGGTGGTGAAATACTTTATGTCTGTCAACCTGCCTTCACCCTGGAAAGCAAACTTAGAAATATCTACTCGGCAAGAGATCATCACATTACTCTAGAGACGGCGAAACACAGGTGGCGGGCTTCTGTGGCCCGGATTTATGGGTGGGGAGATAAAAATGGCAAGCTCCTACATTGGCTAGCAACTGGCCTGATGTCGGGACGATTAGTCCCGGAAGTCCTTGACGATCGTGGAGTGGTTCTGCACTCGCCCAGTGAGATTGCGCAGAGCTTTGCCGCATATTATGCGGAATTGAATAAGGAGCACCCCCGGCCCATGGCGGAGAGGACCAACCCCCTTTTATGTGAGGTGTCCTTCCCGAAGATTTCGGTGACAGACAGGCTGGAGTTGGATGAGCCTATTGGGGTGGAGGAAGTCGGAACAGCCATATCGGAGCTTGCAGCGGGTGAGACTTAAGGCCCAGGCAGGTTTCCAGCTGAGCTCTATAGCAGGTTCCAGGATGTGCTTGCCCCTCATTTGTTAACCATGTTTGAGGAGGCAGAGAGGGTCAGAAGATTCCCTTCAAGGCTCGACCAGGCAACTATTGTAGTTATTCCCAAGACAAAGCCCCCCTCGCGGAGCTGCGCGGAGTACTGCCCCATTTCACTCCTTAACACGGAGGTTAAGATTTTCTCCACTATTCTGGCCGCCAGGCTGAGAAAGGTGTTGTCCTCACTAATACATTCGGACCAGTGTGGGCTCATGCCGACTGGAAGTACTCGGCATTGTATCAGACGACTGCACGTAGCCTTGGCTGACAGGTTTCTATTAGCCCCTCCACTGGCACTCCTTCTTGTGGATTTCGAGAAGGCGTTTGATACGGTGGATTGGTCTTACCTCCGTAAGTTGCTGGAGAGGGCCTGGTTTGGCCTGCGGTTTCGGGTGTTGGTGAAACTCCTCTAATCTAAACCCACGGCCCGAGTGCAGGTGAACGGGGTGGTATCAGATCCGTTTTCCATCTGGAGGAGGACTCGTCAGGACTGCCCTCTCTCCCCGCTCTCGTTTGCGTTGCTGATGGAGTTGCTGGCGAAGCTGATAAGGGAGGATCCTTTGATTGAGGGATGGGCTTGGCCCACAGGGCAGGAGGACCGCATAGCATTGTATGTGGATGATGTGCTCGTGTTCTTGGTGAATCCAACTAGCAGCGGGCCTCGGGTGTTGCAGCTTTTAGCCCTGTTTGCGGAGGCGTCAGGACTTGTAGCAAACCCGGTAAATCTCTCCTGGTCCCACTGAGTCTGACCAGGGACTGCTATGATTGGCAGCACGATATTCCTCTTCGCCGTAATAGTTTCCGGTACCTTGGGGAGCAAGTAGCTCAGGGAGCGCTGGGAGCAATGGATGGGCCCGATTGGTGAAGGCGAGTGGAGAGAGGCGTTGATCGCCCCGCGATCCCTGACCATGACTTCCTGGCTCTGAGTGGTCTAGACTTACTTTCTACATGCGGCATACCTCACACCTGACAGGTTATATAACGCAGGTCTATGGCCTCAGGCGGATTGTCCCCGTTGTTCAAGCCCCCGTGCAGACTTCTTTCATATGGTGTGGTCTTGTCCGCAGATAGCCAATTATTGGGGAGCAGTGCTCAGAGAGATCTCGAAAGTGACACGAATGGAGGTTGAACTTGCTCCGTTACCAGTTCTTCTGGGGGTACTTGATGGGGTGGGTCCCAACAGAGCACTCCGGACTTTTGTGGGAGTTGCCTGCCTGGTGGCCAATAGAGACATTGCAGCTAACTGGAAGACCAAGACTGCCCCTGCGATCACCAAGTGGTGTTGTGGGGTGGACTGGTGTGTGCAGCAGGAGAAGCTGGTCTTCAAAGCGCAGGGACGACCAGCCAAATATACAAAGGTGTGGGGCAGCTGGGACGGTGGAAGGAGTCTAGTTTTATCATAGGGGAGGGATGTGTAGCTCAGTGTGTGGGGCAGAGGCTCAAATCTATGCATCAACCTGTTTTACCTTGGACCTGCCTGATGTGTTATCATAATTGTGTCAATTGTACCAGTGACCTGTTGGGTTTTGTTTGTGCTGTTCGACATCATATTAATACAAATTAACAAAAAGTTTTATTAAAAAAAAAAAAAAAGCCATCTGACCTTCCACTCTAAATGGGGCAGACATTTGGATGGCTTACTTCCAGCAGCATATACATCTTTGGAGGAAATTTAACAACATTGGAGTAAATTTACTCCTTCGGCGTACAACCTGTGGTCCATCCAAAGTGAAATTGGGCATGTGGACCTTGAGTTTTGCTGACAAGTACTCTGTCACCTTTGCAACATAGTACCTGCCCAACAAACTCTAAACTAGCTCCAGAGGCCCACCTAATGCAAATCACTACTGAACCTTCTCACCCTCCTTGCAGCAGTCCATCCTGCACCTTGGTCCTCTCATCCATTCACCCTGTGATCCACAGATTTTTAGTTGGGAATTTTTTAGATTCACATCCCTGAATCTCACTGCCTAAGCTACACTCATGTATGTATGTGGCATACATGGGGTCGCCAGTGAACTGAAGTACACAGACATATAAAAATGCTGAAATAAAAAAAACTGACATGGAAGAAAAAAGTTGGAAAAAGAGAAAAACTGATTGAAACAAACAAACCAAAGAGTGAAACTAATACTTAGAGGGGAGGCAAGAGAAGAGTAAAAGCAGGAAGAAACATGTTACCCTACCATCAACAATCTAGTCAAAGATTACTTCACTGATCAATGACAAAGAATTACTGCTCCTAAATATAAGACACTGAATTCAACGTTTCAAGGGACAAAACTATAAAGATAATACAATAGGGAGTAAGAATGGTGCTGCACTAGGAAACACTTAACAAGTCACTGGAAATGCAGGGTGACCAAGAACCTGTGTTATCCAAATCTATTCATAAATATAAGCTTAATTGCAGTAAGCAGGACATTGCACGGTGGTTGAGTAATAATACTCAGCCATCAGTTGAAGAATGGCACCAGAATGTGGACTGGTGTATGGAATATACATATATATGGAGGAAGAGAGCATACATAAAGGGTAACTGGGTAATATGGCCCTATATTTATATTTCCAGTCCACAAGGCCAAAGGACAAGAGATTTACAAATGTCACCTGAACCCAGAGCATCACATCAGCACTGTAGACTAGGTTCAAGAAGATAGATAAGAAAATGTAATGTGGGGAACTGTCACTTTTTGCTGACGGGGTTCTACATTTACAGTGTTTATTTTCACACACATGGGCCTGCAAGAGTGAGATTTTCAGATGTCCTGATTAATAGTATAAGAGCAGCACTCTCTTTGTGAAAGCTTTTTTTGACTAGCACTGACAGAAAGACAAAACACTGCGATTTTTTGGGTGAAGCGAAATGTTCTGTAAATGAATTCAGCTATGTAAAATAGAAAAATAATTCACAGTTAGACCTCGTTTCTGTGAAATATGAGCTTTGAAACCACAGGCACACATTTAGTAAGATGATCTATCTATCTATCTATCTATCTATCTATCTATCTATCTATCTATCTATCTAATATATTTTTTAAAATATATATATATACACACACATACACAGACATACATGTGCATGTGTGTGTGTGTATATAGATTTATATATTACATATTACACATTGCCACTGTGTAGTTATAGTTTGGACCCGGTTAATGCAGGACATAGGAAGTGTGTTTTTGGTTTCCTAATAACTTTGGTGCCATTTGACAAATCTTCAAAAAACGTTCTAAAAAAAGTTCATCCACCTCAGCTTCTTCCTGGAACGTTTGGGGGTGATCGGTCAAACAGCAGCTGAGAAAAATTAGGGGTCCAAAAATTCAAATTCTCATGCAATTTTCCAGAGGAAAATTGAACAGCGATACTGTGAAAACGACTGAAAGAAATTAGACGAAATTTCAAAGGAAGCCAGATCCCAGTCCAGAAAGTGTGGTTCTGTTATTTGGTGTAAATCAGATTAGTCATTTTTGAGAAATTATGGATCTAAAACATGGTATATCTGGATGGTTGGGTTCATGGGAGACTCACAATAGTTCTGCAATCAAGCAATTTCAAATAATAGAGCAATATGGGGGCTTTTTTTCCCTATCAGCTGCCCGCAGGAGCTAACAGCTCCTGCAAACTCCGGCAGGAGATCACGCTCTGATTGGCTGGCCACAAAATGAAGAGAAATGTCGCAGCAGCCATTTTAGGACACAGGGCCCTGTCCTCGTGTCCTGAAAGTTAAAAAAATTCCACACTGCGCACAGACAAAGGCTGTTTGCGACTGGGTGGTTGGTTGGTCGTGGGCGGTTGAGTTCAGGGCCAGTGCACGATGGAGGTTTAGCATTATGTATAGTAATAAAATATTACTTTGCCATTAAAAAACCCAGACTTTATAGTTAGGTATAGTAAATATATCTTACTTTACATTAAAAAACCTCATAAATTCACTGATAAAAACAAAAGTTAAAGTGATGTTATAGTTAGGTGAACATGTGAGTTAAAATTTAATGTTCTATAATAAAAAACTATTGACATCAAACAGTTATAGTTTTTCAAGTAACTATAACTTGCAACCTCACTGTGCACTGCGTATGTCCTCACATATTACAACACTTATGACAGTTTCCCATGACATTATTGATAACATTATAATGGTAACTGAACTGACAAGGTTAACTACCACACTGTACTTGGTAGGAAATAACTATTACTCTTGGATTTCAGTAGTTTTTTTAGTTTAAAATGTTATTTTTCTTGCTTATACCATTTCTGTGACTCTGTCTGTTTGTGGATTCCCTGTCTGGGTCAGTTTGACTGTTGGGCTGGTTGCACCTCACAATAGACAGTGACACAAAGGGAGCTGGGGTGTAGTCTGCATTTCCTGATGAGCCATCTGTGCTAGGAGGGAGGGGAGGAGTGGTCACTTACACCTGAATGGGCTGTGCCTGTCCTCACACAATGCAGTCTCCGACCCCCTGGTGAGTGTCTGGGGCCTGGCCTGGGCAAGGCAGGATTTCTCATTCAAAAGAGACTTTACTTTGAAGTAGGCTACTTCAAAGGAGAAATTGGGTATAAGAAGGGCACCCAAAACCACAGACTTTAGAAAGATCACTTCTGGACATCAAGAGGAACCTCTGCCTGGAGAAGAGCTGAAGAGCTGAGGAGAAGTGCTGCCCTGCCTGTGACTGTGCTTTGTGGAGCTATCCTGCAGTTGCTGCTTCTGCCAGAGTAAGAGGGCAAAGACTGGACTTTGTGTGCCTTCCATCTTGTGAAGAAATCTCCAAGGGCTTGATTTAGAGCTTGCCTCCTGTTGTTTGAAGTCTCAGGGACAGCAAAGACTTCTCTCTGCCAGCACCTGGAGTCTCTGGAGAGACCCCTGCTCTGACAAGTGGTGCCCTTTCCAGTCCCGGAGCCCTTGAAAGGAAAGCTGGTGGAAATCCAAGGAAATCGACAGCAGCTGCTGAATCCGGTGATGCTGCCTGCAACCGGCTCCGTGATCTTCGCTGGAACGCGACGACCTTCGCAGGCCCGACGCAGCTGCAGCCCCGCTGAAGTCTGCGGCTCCATGGAAGTTGCCGCACCACGTCGTGACCGACGCCACTTGAAGTGCGCGGATTCAACGTTTCGCACAGATGCCGCGATCCCCGACTTCGCACAACGACTTGTTTTCACTCTTCACCAAAGGTACTGTACTTGGGGGTCTACGCGACTCCGTGTCCGGTGCCGCTGGTGTCGGCTTGTTGGGAACGACTTTGTCACGACGCCGTGTTAACACCTCATTGAAGCATTTTGTGTTTCTAAGCGCTATTTTTGAGTTTAATCTTTAAAAATTCATAACTTGACTTGAGTATGTCGGATTTCTGTTGTTTTGGTCTTGTTTTGTTTAGATAAATATGTCCTAAACTGGTGTTGTGTAATTTTGTAGTGTTTTTATTAAGTTACTTTGTGTGTTTGTACCAATCCTTTACACCTAGCATTCTGAAGTTAAGCCTACTGCTCTGCCAAGCTACCAAGGGGGTAAGCAGGGGTTAGCTGAGGGTGATTCTCTTTTACCCTGACAAGAGTGAGGGTCCTTGCTTGAACAGGGGGTAACCTGACTGTCAGCCAAAGACCCCATTTCTAACATTGGTGATCAGCGGTTGGGATTTGGACTTGTATTTGTACTTGACATACAGTGATTAAGTGTACACTACTGTTTTGATCTCAGACCACTACATGACCACATACTACATGTTTGGTGATCTTTGATTTTTCTCTTTGGGACTCCTTTTTGTTCTACTTCCATGATTTTACAGATTCCTTGACTGATTCTTTTTACTTCATTGGGAACTTGTTTTCTGCCGTTGGAACTTTGCACTTGTTGCCATCATTTCTCAATCTGGAGATGCAACAGCTGGAGCTGGGTTTGAATTAGGGAAACTGAAGGGGGAGCTGCAAGAGGCATTTAGGGCCTGGGTGACAGCCAAGGAAGCTGGGGGGCACACAGAAGATATGGTTGGGAAAGTGCAGAGTCTAAACCGTGGTGTAGTAGAGGTACCTGTTACACCTGGGGGAGGGTCTCCAGGAGTGGTAGCAGTAGGTCCTCTAAGGGTCTGACTCCTAAAGATGTGCAGGACAGACAGGCTGAAAGGGCTCGCCAGTTGGAGGCAGAAAAGTTGAGGATGCAAAGGGAGTTCGACGAGTGGAAAAGGGACTTAGAGCTAGAAACTATGATTCTGACTTATGAGCTAAAACTGGAAGAGCTGGAAGTCAGGAGGGCTGAGTCCAGCTGAAATGGTGGCAGCAACAGTTTTATATCCAGTGTTGCTGAAGAAGTGCACATGCCCAGAGATGTGGTGCCCTACTTGAAGGAGGGAGTTAACACACGCCAGGAGGTCAGGGGTATGAGGTAGCTCCAGTCATGCACAGGGTTCCTGAGGTGGATTGGGGAACTGGCATGGGGAGTTATATTCCTACTGGCGAGAGGGACACTCTACTGACTCTAGGTGAGAGTGACAAGGAGAGGGGTTCCCCCCAGGTAGATGTCCTGGTTAAGGAGTGTGAAGACATCCCAGAAGAGTGTGGGTTGAGTGTCAGGGACAGTCAGGTACTGTCTCACCAGTCTCAGGAGGGTGATGTAGGGTGCGTTTTCAAAGCAGGGTCACTGGATGGTTGGATGAAGGGTACTTTGGTTAATTCATGTAAGGGGCTGAGTGATGTAATTGCTGGAGAGCATTTTGTAGCGTTTCTATTAAGTTACTGTGTGTGTGTTGGTACAAATACTTTACACCTAGCACTCTGAAGTTAAGCCTAGCTACCAAAGGGGTAAGCAGGGTTTAGCTGAGGGTGATTCTCTTTTACCCTGACTAGAGTGAGGGTCCTTGCTTGAACAGGGGGTAACCTGACTGTCAACCAAAGACCCCATTTCTAACAATATATATATATATATATATATATATATATATATATATATATATATATATATAGGTGTGTGTGTGTGTGTGTGTGTATATATATTTATTTATAATCCAGTGGTGGATCCCAATGAATAGTTATATTTAGGACCGAATTTCCATAGGGAAAGCAATCTTTGGCCTGCTAATAACTTTGGCACAGTTTGACAAATTTTCCCAAAACTTTCTAAACGAAAAAGTAAATCCACCTCAGCTAGTTCCTGGAAGGTTTCGGGGTGATCCATTAAGTGGAGGACAAGAAAAAGGGGGTCTCCAAAGACATTTTCCCAATGCAATTTTCCATAGGAAAATTAGACACAGCTGCAGCCAAAACTGCCACACAGAATTACACCAAAATTGGCAGAAAGCAAAATCTTGGTGCAGAAAGAGTGTTTTTCGTGATGTGGTGCAAATCTGTTAATTAATTTTGGAGAAATTATGGTTTATAAACGTTGTTTATTTGACACGTCGGAAGATCTGAGGAGCAAACAGATTTTAGGATAAGATCTGATCTGATTAGCTGCCACCACATCAACAAAGATGTGCAGCCCTTTTAGAACTTGGGGACTCAGTCCACTGTCCTTTAGAAAAAGTTAGGCTAACATGTTAACCTTTTTTCTCAGCGCTGAGGATTCATGGAGGATCCACAGATCCATGGTGTAGAGGGAAAATAACAACCTCCAGACCTTTTTTTTTATTTTGAACCCCCCTGGAGTAGACCAGGGCCTGGGGTAGTCATTTTTATATTTTTGTGGCGAGGGGGTGTATGGCCCCCTCCTTGAGCCTTATATAGGCCCCAGAGACCCCATTCCCCAGGGCTGAGTGTGCGTCCTGCACTGGACCCACGGGGGAAACGATAGCACTCCACCCGGGGGCCTCCCACCCACACCCCTCCGTCAGGGATGAAAGGGGAATCGCTTCCCCTTTTACCCCCAGCCCTCCCGCCCCCCCCGGTGACGTCTGATGACATCAGCGTGCAAATTGCGCCCTGACCTCACCAGAGGTCACCTCGGATCGATCCCAGAAGAGAAATGCTTTTGCATTTCTCTCCCAACCGGGAGGTGGGGCAGGAGAGACAAGAAAGGAAAGGAAAGACCTTTCCTTTTCCTTTTTTGTCTCTCACAGCATTTCTGCTGCCCGATCGCAATGCGATGGAGCAGCAGAAATGCCCACTAGACACCAGGGAAATTTTTTGGGGGGGATATTTCAATAAGGGGAGTGACCCCTTAGTCAAGGGTCACTCCCAGGGGGCCAAATTATTTTTAGGCCATTTCTGCCCCCCTGGGGGCCTAATTATATAAGGCCGATCTGCCCCCGGGGGACAGAAAACCACTAGACACCAGGGATACATTTTTTTGTTTATTTTTATTTTTTTATGTGTGCGGAGCGACCCCTTACGCAAGGGTCGCTCCCAGGGGGCCAAATTATTTTTAGGCCATATCTGCCCCCCCTGGGGGCAGATCAGCCTAATATAATTAGGCCGACAGGGCACCAGGGATTTTTTTTTTTTTATATACTAACGCATAAGGGGAGCAGCCCCTTTGGCAAGGGCCACTCCCCGGGGGGGCAAAATATTTTTAAGCCTCTGCTCCCCCCAGAGGCAGATCAGCCCAATATAATTAGGCGGATCTGCCCCCGGAGGGGGCAGAAACCTTTAGACACCAGGGATATATATATTTTTGTATTTACTTTATGTTTTTATGTATGGGGAGCAACCCTTAGACAAGGGTTGCTCCCCTGGGGGGCAAATTGTATTTAGGCCATTTCTGCCCCCCCCCTAAGGGCAGATCGGCCTATTTTTGTTAGGCCAATCAAACCTCTACACACCATGGATTGGTGTGTGCGTATGTGTGTGTTTTGTTTGGGAGGGCAGCCCCATGGGCAAGGGTCGCTCCCCATGGGGGTACATTACTGTTGGTCATAACTGCCCCCCTTGGGGGCAGATTGGCCTATTTTTGGAAGGCCCATCTGCCCCCAAGGAGGGCAGAAAGCTCATCAGAGACCAGGGAAGATTTATTTTTTTAAATAAGAGGTTGGGGGTATGGCCATACCCTCACCCCAAATAAATGGGGTCAAAGTTGTTCTGCCCACCAGTGGGCAATTACCCCTGATCCACACCCCGGAGGGACAGAAAGTCTACTAGATGCGAGGGAATAAAAAAAATAAAAGAAAATAGTGGGGTGGTGGCTAACTGAAGGGGCTAACAATCTTTCAGCTCTCCCCCGCACACTAAAACATCTTATCCCATGGCAAGTAAGAAGACATTTGATTATTTTTGGTTTTTGTTTTACATTTGGGCCATGAGAGCTTGGTAACTCTAAAAATCGTCCCACTTGGAATGGTGAGGGCTGCACTTTTTTTTACTTTGGGATGCTGCCATGTAGAAAAATTCACAAGACCTAGACACATCTGAAAACTAAACATTTAGTTGATTGCAGGGTGGTGTGCTTCACATACACCCCGCACCATTTCCTTACCCACAATGCCCTGCAAACCTGCAACTTTGCTGGAAAGCACACATTTTTCCCACAGTTTTGTGATGGAACCTTCCGGAACCTGCAGGAATCCACAAAATTCCTACCACCCAGCATTGTCTCATCTATACCGATAAAAATTCTGCTGCACTTGTCAGCCTAAAAATATTTTTTTTCAAACTGCCCGTTTGGGCCCACTTTGGTTCCCCCTCTATTTTAACATGTTTTTGGCTCTTCCCTGTCACAAGCACTTGGCCCACCTACACAAGTGAAGTATCTTTTTTACCAGGAGACTGAGGGGAATGTTGGGTGGTAGGAAATTTGTCCCAGTGCGGTGATCCCACACAGAAATGTGGGAAAAATTTGATTATTTAGCTAAATTTGAGGTTTGCTGAGGATTCTGGGTAAGAAAACATTGGGGGATCCACACAAGTCACACCTCCATTGACTCCATTTGGTGTCTAGTTTTCAGAAATGTCTGGGTTTGGTAGGTTTCCCAAGATGGCTGCTGAGCCCAGGACCAAAAACACAGGTGCCCCCCGCAAAAACAGGTAGTTTTGTATTTGATAATTTTGATGTGTCCAGATAGTGTTTTGGGGAATGTCCTGTTGCAAGCACAAGGCCTACCCACACAAGTGAGGTACCATTTTTATCGGGAGACTTGGGAGAACAGTGGGGGGAAGGAAATTTGTGGGTCCTCTCAGATTCCAGAACTTTCTGTCACCGAAATGTGAGGAAAAAGTGTTTTTTTAGCCAAATTTTGAGATTTGCAAAGGATTCTAGGTAACAGAACCTGGTGAGAGACCCACATGTCACGCCATCTTGGATTCCCCTAGGTCTCTAGTTTTCAGAAATGAACAGGTTTGGTAGGTTTCCCTAGATGCCGGCTGAGCTAGAGGCCAAAATCCACAGGTAGGCACTTTGCAAAAAACACCTCTGTTTTCTTTGGAAAAATGTGATGTGTCCATGTTGAGTTTTGGGGCATTTCCTGCTGTGGGTACTAGGCCTACCCACACAAGTGAGGTATCATTTTTATCGAGAGACTTGGGGAAACGCTGGGTGGAAGGAAATTTGCTGCTCCTCTCAGATTCCAGAACTTTCTGTCACCGAAAAGTGAGGAAAAAGTGGATTTTTAGGGAAATTTTGAGGTTTGCAAAGGATTCTGGGTAACAGAACCTGGTGAGCGCCCCATAAGTCACCCCATCTTGGATTCCCCTAGGTCTCTAGTTTTCAAAAATGCACAGGTTTGGTAGGTTTCCCTAGGAACCGGCTGAGCTAGAGGCCAAAATCCAGAGGTAGGCACTTTGCAAAAAACACCTCTGTTTTCTTTGGGAAAATGTGATGTGTCCATGTTGTGTTTTGGGGCATTTCCTGTCGCAGGCGCTACGCCTACCCACACAAGTGAGGTGCCATTTTTATCGTGAGACTTGGGGAATATAGAATAGCAAAACAAGTGTTACTGCCCCTCGTCTTTCTCTACATTTTTTCCTTCCAAATATAAGACAGGGTATAAAAAAGACATCTATTTGAGAAATGCCCTATAATTCACAGGCTAGTATGGGCACCCCAGAATTCAGAGATGTGCAAATGACCACTGCTCCTCAACACCTTATCTTCTGCCCATTTTGGAAATACAAAGGTTTTCTTGATACCTAGGGGCATATTTATACTCTGTTTGCGCCGAATGTGCGTCAAACATTTTGATGCACATTCAGCGCAAACCTTGCCCCATATTTACAATATGACGCCCAACCCAGCGGACGTCAAAAATCCTCAGTGTGTGTCATTTTTTGGATGCGGGAAACTGCCTTGCGTTAATGACATGCAAGGTAGGCGTTCCCGTCCACAAAATGACTTTAAGGCCTGTGTGCCTTGTTTATACACCAGCGCCATTTTGACACACAGGAGGGGGCGGGCCTTAAAAAACGCAGCACAGTCTGATGTGCGCCATTTTTTAACACCTGGGTGAGGGCAGGCGTTAAGGGACCTGTGGGCTAACTTCCATGGTCTCTGACCATGGAAGCAGTCCAGAGGTGCCCTTCCCTGCCCCCAGGGACACCCCCTGCCACCCTCGCCCACCCCTGGAGGACACCCATGGATGGGGGGACCCATCCCAGGTAGGTACAGGTAAGCTGGGATAAGTATCATTTTTTTATTTTTTTAAAGTGGCATAGGGGGACCTAATTTGGGCTCCCCTACATGCCACTGTGCCCAATGACCATGCCCAGGGGACAGAAGTCCCCTGGGCATGGCCATTCGGCAAGGGGGCATGACTCCTGTCTTTCCTAAAACAAGAGTGATTTCAATGGGGGCTGTGCGTCAAGCAATGGCGCAAGTCCAGTTTGAGCCATGAATTTTGACTCAAACCGGACTTGCACCATTTTTTGACGCACAACCCACATTTTCTCCTGCGCGGCTAACGTCAGTCCTTAAATAAGGCGCCCGCCTGGTGCCTAGGAATGGCGTTAGCCGGCGGTAAATTTGTTGACGCAAACCAGCACCAGCGCTGGTTTGCGTCAAAAAGTATAAATATGGGCCCTATTTTTCTCTCTTTATATTTCAGCAAATGAATTGTTGTATACCCGGTATAGAATAAAAACCCGCTGCAAGGTGCAGCTCATTTATTGGCTCTGGGTACCTAGGGTTCTTGATGAACCTACAAGCCCTATATATCCACGCAACCAGAAGAGTCCAGCAGACATAACGGTATATTGGTTTAAAAAATGTGACATTGCAGGAAAAAGTTACAGAGTGAAATGTAGAGAAAAATGGCTGTTTTTTCACCTCAATTTCAATTATTTTTTTTATTTCAGTTGTTATTTTCTGTAGAAAACCCTTGTAGGATCTACACAAATTACCCATTGCTGAATTCAGAATTTTGTCTACTTTTCAGAAATGCTTAGGTTTCTGGGATCCAGCATCGGTTTCACACCCATTTCTGTCACTGACTGGAAGGAGGCTGAAAGCACAACAAATCGTAAAAATGGGGTATGTCCAAGTAAAATGCCAAAATTGTGTTGAAAATTGGGGTTTCTGATTCAAGTCTGCCTGTTCCTGAAAGCTGGGAAGCTGGTGATTTTAGCACAGCAAACCCTTTGTTGATGTCATTTTCAGAGAAAAAACCACAAGCCTTCTTCTGCAGCCCTTTTTTCCAATTTGTTTGAAAAAAACAACATTTTCACTGTATTTTGGCTAATTTCTTGGTCTACTTGAGGGGAAACCACAAAGTCTGGGTACCTCTAGAATCCCTAGGATGTTGGAAAAAAAGGACAAAAATTTGTCATGGATAGCTTATGTGGACCAAAAGTTATGAGGGCCTAAGTGTGCCCTGCCCCAAATAGCCAAAAAAAGGCCTGTCACCTGAGGGGGAAAAGGCCTGGCAGCGAAGGGGTTAAAAATGCTTTATTCACAAAATGTTATGACAATCATTATTATTATACATTGCAATGTGTCAATTCATAAAATAGACATCTGATTATAGTTAGTGGTTACTTTTTGACAAAGCCAATAGGTCTGCACTGTATATTTTGATCTGCAACCCCCAGATAAATTCAATAGGACCCCCACTTTTTATATTTTAGTGTTTTGACCCTTTGACAAATCTAGTAGGTGTCTGCCTTATTTAAAATGACAGTTTATTACCCATAGGGGTTGGATGCCTGCCGGGTGCGGCCAAGCCTTTCACCCAACCGAGCATGATGTACGGCCTCTGGCCATGTGTGGTGTGTTTGGGTGTGCCGTGGTTTAACCAACATAGCATAACTTAACCTCGCTAACATAAAAAGATGCAGTGCTAGAAGTTGAAAAGGCAATAAAACTTCTTCTAAAGCATAAAGAAGCAGTCTCAAGGCAGCCAGGCAGAAGGTTTTTAATAAAATGGAATCTTTTAACAAATGCCCTGGAAGTTAAGCATTTAAAAAGTGCAAGGCGAACCTCAAACACCTGATTCTGTTGGACTATCCTCGAGAAGGCGCATTACGAATGTGAACATGCTGATAGTTAAAAATGTCCCGTAAAAATGTTGATGTAATTCTGCCCACTCCACTGCATTGCAACATTCCCAGTTATGCCTTGTAACTTTACAATAATTATAGGCAATTTTACATCAACTAAAATCTGTAGGTAAACATGCTTGTGAAGATGAGGAGTACACATGCAGTAACCTTGTAACTGCAGGTTTTTAGCATTGTTACTTCTGAGATGCCAACTACGGTGTTAAAGCTTTGTGGAAATTGAATCACCCTTGAGAACCACTGCCAACCATGGGCCTGATTACAAATCTTATAAAGAGAATATATTGCACCCGATAAAATATGGTACCTCTGGTTCAAAATTTATCAAGTGCAATATTTCCTTCTATCATTAGTTTTTCACTAACAATATGGCATAACATGTAGATGTTAGTGCTTACCACACCAAACTACACACAGCCTAGAATTTATCTGCCAATTTTTCTCTCTAAAATTCAGGCAAGCTTTACTGGCTGGTTTTTAACTGATGTTGAAAATGTTACTGTACGAAGTAATTAGCAGGTGTGATAAACATTGCACCACTTATAACTACAATAGTAAAATTTTCTTGAGAATGGAATAAAGAGAGAAAGACACACAACATTTAGGGCCTCATTACGAGGCTGGCGGTTGTGAGACTGCCAGCCTTGCAGTGGCAGTCAGGACCACGGCTACTGCGGCGGTCTAACAACCACATTAATACCCTGGCGGTTAGACCACTAGGGTTCTGCCGTCTCTGCCTGAATAGGTGATCCCGACGGGTTGATGGTGGGTGAAGGTCGGCAGGGTAGCCCTGCATGCAGCACCACCCTTCTGATTATGACCTGGTTCTTGACCAGCCTTTTCATGGTGGTAGCACCACCACAAAAAGGCTTGTGGAGAACAGGTGCAGGGGGGCACGGGGGTCTCTGTACTGCCCATGCACTTGGTATGGGCAGTGCAGGGGTCCCCCTGACCAGCACCCTCGTAATGTTCACTGTGTTCGCTTTGCAGACAGTGAACATTGCGAGGGTACTGGTCCACCCTGCAGGCGACAGCATTCCTGCCGGCTCGATTACGAGACAGAAACAATGCTGCCACAACTTCCACTTTCACATTAGGCTGACTGGCAGAAACCGCAGCGTAGCCGTAAAGTCTTAATGGGTCCTGCAGGCAGGTAGCCAGTGTGGCAGCAACCTCCCCGTCGGAAGTTCAGCGGGTGGGTCTTGCCATCCTCCGAATTCCTAAGTAGGCCCTAGTCAGACACCATTAAACTACAGTTAAAAAGAAGTCCAAAAGCAGGCACGTATTAGTTAGATTTAGGAAGGTTGGTATAAGAATTTGCTGAAGGTGTAACACAAGAAGAAGGAAGCACAAAACCATAGTGTTGAGATCAGAGGCATAGGTTGCAGGAAACAGATCTTTCTTGTGCTGCTTGAAAATAAATGTACAAAGGGAAAACAGATAGGAATGTAAGAATATGCAACTTTCTGCCCAAATAAGAAAAAATATGTTGAAAATTCCCTGTTTCTCTACCTTCTGTGTGCTGCTCCCTCATAGCTTACTCTTTTATTTTCCCTAGTCTGTTTTTTTTCATTTCTTAGCCTTCTTCTTCCACCAAACTCTTCCATTGTTCCCCTATCCCTTCTCCCCCTTTTCCCCATTTCATCCATCTTGGAGTTGGCCTCTCCTCCCACCTACTCTTACTCCGTTGTTCCCTCACTCATGCTGTTGCAGACTTCAGAGTAACATGCAGCTATTGCTTACTAACAGGATATTCTTTTCTCTCTGATGACCTTTTGTGCCATTTGCCCCTACTTTCACTCTGATGTTCTTTCCTGTATGTTATTGTTACATTTACAGCTCTATGATTGGACCCTGCAATCTTGGAACAATAAATTAAAAGTAAAAAAAAAAGAAATTGGCCACAATGACATAGCGCCTATATGCATATGTGGTGATGCATGCATACATGTTATTTGTTGCTGCAGCTTTTTTTTACTGGCATTGCTGTACCTTGTCAGCAAACAAGCAATATTTTTTGGTTTTGTTTATGTGGAACAGCATCAGCAAATAACATCGTTAAAGCCAAAAGGTTTGGTAATGGCATTGAAAGGTGAGACCTATTGCTTTGTGAGTGTTTGTTCAAGCTTGTACAAAGAGGGTTGCCTTGCTGCACTCCTCTTGCTCTGATGATACTGCTCCCAAGCAGCTGCCTTTTCTACCTCACCGCTTCTTCTCTCCTTTTCCTGAATGCAAGCAAGGAGGCAACGTGTTGTATGCAACAGGAAATTCCACCGCATGAAAGGTTCTGTGGTGTTAAAGGTTCATACCTTACATGAAAATCTACAAACACCATAGAATCATTTCAGAATTTCACAAGGAACATTACCTCCAATTTTAAAACACATGTAGAAGCTCTACTTATCCTAATTCACCTCATCAGTGGTAGTAAACATTATACAAATACAATATAAACTTTTTAGCTTTATAAATTCAGGACAGGTCAGAAACATGCAAATACGCAGAGATTATTTTCTAAACACAGGGCCTGATTATGAGGCTAGCATTCTTGAGACCACCAGTCTCACGGTGGTGGTCAGGACCGCCGCTGTTGATGTGGTCTGAGTGCCACATTATGACCCTGGCAGTCAGACCGCCAGGGTACCGCTGTATCCGCTGGGATCGATTATGGTGGCGGAGGTCGGAATCAGCCAGGGCGGTGCAGCATGCAGCGCAGCCCTGCTGATTACGACCTGATTCTCCACCAGCCTTTTCATGGCAGTATCACTGCCATGAAAAGGCTGGTGGAGAACAGGTGCAGGGGACCACAGGTGGGCCCCCTGCACTGCCCATGCTCTTGGCATGGCATGGCATGGCAGGGGTCCTCTTGTTCAGCACCCTTGTAATGCACACTGTCTGCTGTGCAGAGAGTGAACATTGAAAGAGTGGTGGTTCACCCTGCGGATGCAGCATTGCGCATACTCGATTACGCGCCAGTGACAATACTGCTGCCACTTTCCCACTGGGCCGATGGGGGGAAACCTTTGTTTCCACCTTTCAGCCCAGCGTGAAAGTCATAATGAGTCCGGCTGGGAGGTCTTCCCGTCCGCCAAACTCCTAATCAGGCCCTAAGACTCTCAAAAGCTTGTGCAGTGAGCTTGAATTAAAGTTAAGAAAGCCCACATGCCATTAGTTTCTCGTCACTAAATCTGTACTTAAACAAGGAAAATAGTTTATTTTCATTAAAGAGGATGTTAAATTACATGATTCACTGAATTTGGAGAAACATGTTGAAGAGACATAAAGTGCTAGTGAAATATGCCCTACTACATTTGCTAGCTGCAACACAAGCATGGGAGTACATTCCTAAAGAGGATTTGAGAAAATAGGTAATCTATTACCTCTCATAATTTAACAAAGTCCTTCACTTCTTTCTGGAGAAACCCAATGATGGGATTCCCAAGGCATTGAAGCCTTCCGATATGTAATTAAAGCAGAGACCACACCAAGTGGGTGTTTGTCTCTAGAACATTTCAGAAAATATATTTTAATGTGTGTAATTTACCACTACTCAAAAAATTATCACCTGGTAATTTTACCTGTGAGCTATACAGATGAAGGTGATGCTACCGGTAGGCATGGTCAGTATAACATGGAGCATGAATCCCATCCTCTCACTCGCTGTTTTCTTTGTTGAAGAGAACCAACTCATGTTTATTCTAACATACCAAAATACTGAATTAAAAAAGTAACTAAACAATACCTTGCAAGTTGGGTCGTATGGTCTTCATTCCCACCATAAGGATTTGTAAAATACGGTGGCTTTTCTTGATGCTAAAAATTGAAAACACAATTTATATTGATCAATGCATGTGGTAAAAGAGATACAAATGCTTCCTAAATATTCGCAGCAAAGGGTCTTCCAAAACAATTCACACTAGAATGACCCAGATATAGGAGGAAGCCCTCAAAACACTTTTTGAAAAGCACTCAAAATCCTCATTTACTTCTTGGCTATTTAGTAGCACCCTCACCACCCAGAGACCCACCTGGCACAGCTGAAGATGTTCTGCATGTATCAGCCTGTCCCACTGAAGGATTTCACAAATGTGATACAATCACTCTGACACTCAGAGCACTCAAGTGGTTATCAAAAATCACTTTCAAGACCCCAGCTATCTGCAGAGCCATTATTAGCAACATCCATCATGCCTTGTGACCCTTAGGCCCAACGATTAGGCTGTATTGGTCGAGTAGAATTAGTTTAAGTTGTTTTTCTTCAAACCTCAAACCAAAACATTTACCTCAGATGGTAAATTGACACCTCTTGGGTTGCGATCCATTTTACCTGAAGGCGAAGGAGGATCTAAATAAATAAAAAAATAAAACGATTCCTTGTGACCATGATAATGGCCTCTAGTGGAACATCCTCAAGATGAAGCAGTAGCATCACGTTAAATGAGGAAAACACAAGAAACCATGCCTTGTCATGCTACACACAAAAATAATGGAATGACATCCAAATTAAAATCCATCAGAGTACATCCCTAAACCACCTCCAAAAGGATTTGAACACTCATCTTTTGAAGTACCACTTCATCACATTTAAAGACCACCACCTCTATCAAGCCTGTGACGCTCACCACCAACTGTTTCATGCCCCTCTATGCCATGCACCTATATTTCCTTCACCCTCCTGGGCCTGCAAGTAGTGTTTTTTTTACCAAACCGACACTCCAAGGCCTTGTAATTTCTTTCATATACAACTTACCCCTTTCTGCTTAACTATATTATACATTCATCTCTTGTACAGCACTCCCTTCCTTTGAAGCTGGTTCATGCTCTGTATATTACACACATACACAATATTTATGTTTTGTCACTTTAGGGCTGGAATTTAGACCAGATTTTCCTAGGCACTAACACAAGCAGCAAGTGTGAGGATGAAGGGATCATAGTGCAGTGCATGTGAAGCATATAACAGATGAATAGAAATGAGCAGAGAATATGTAGTGCATGATAAAGCTAAGACAGGTATGTCAAATAAGAAGAGATGGTCCATAAACTGCTGATCCTTTTATCATCAAAAGACAGAACACACTGTATTTGAATCATGAAAACGTGACTGTCATGCTTGCCTCAGAGCATCAAAGTCAGGCCACCTGATTAGGTAGATTAATTCAGAGTGTCTTGTTACACTACCAGGCCCAGGTTAGGATGTGATCTGTGTGGGGTAACATAAACATACTATTAGGGGTATAGCTATTTACTTTCCTAATAAATACAAAAACACATATGTCTGAGGTCCTTATCGAATCATATTATGCCAAATGGGCCAGTTCCACAAATTAGGCTGTGCAATTGTAGACTTCCTATCCAACAAGTATTTGTGTTAGATCCAAAGGACTACCACTCCCCTAGTTACCGTTATTCAATTCTTGACCCTCTTGCTGACCCTTGTGCTGAAGGTGCAACTGGTACCAACTGAAATAGTAGATTTAGGCTAACAAGACACTGTACACGTTACACAAACCAGCTTGTTTAACAATGTTTACAAAATGCCAAGGGACACTGAGCAATTCGTATCATTCTGCTTGTAAGTGTCACCAATCAATCAACATCAGTCACTATCAAACAATAAGGAACAGGTGATCAGTTAACTGTGTAGTCTTATAGGAAATGGACCAAAAGGTTACAAACCTGGGCATTTCCGTATAGATCACTCGCATTACCAAGTTCATTGAACCATTACCATTCAGTAACGTTCCACAGAAGCTCAAACATGCTAGTATCATTCCCCTTTTTAAAAAGATTAAAGTACTTCCAGTGAAACTGTCCACTTACCTTATATTGAACCTAACCTGCACTAGTAAATGTTGGCAAATGAGGTCAACTAATAAAAGCTCTCCTTGCAACTGGAAACCAATTGTAAATGTAACCATTGCCAATCAAGCTTCCAACCTGACCACAGGACCAAATGTATTCTCTTAAACATTAGCTTCCAATATCTTCTAAACTATTTACAAAGCCATCACAACCAACACCCGTGCTTAACTGGCTGACAAGCCCACTTTCTGTTTTGGCTCTTTTCACATTGACAACCAGAACACCTTCAAAGTAGATGTAAATAAGTGCAAACAAATAAAGAAATTTGGTACATGAGAGTGGGCAGTTTCACAAGAGTGCAGGGCTCAGGAACCTGTTTGAGAGGTAAAAATGAGGGCAACCTCTTTAGGAAAAGACATTCGGAGGCTTTAGAGAAGGCAGAAATTGGGTCATTGGACAATAGTAGGCTGAGGCACATCAGTACGAGATGTTGTTCTTTAAGTACAGAAACTACCACGGTACACTTGAAACACTGAGGGTAGTAATCAGAGCTAAGAGAGTAACTGAAGAGAGAGGTTAAGTAAGACAGAACTCTAGACGAGAAATCAAAGGATTTGGCAATCCTTAGACCAATGGTGGCAGACAGTGCACAAGAGGGACTGGCAGATTTCAGTGTGGGGATTAACACAACAGGAGATGTGGGCTGTAGTGTATACAGGTGTGGGAGCTGATCTCCTTTTCACTTTAAAAAGCATTACAACTGGGGCTTATACTAACTTGAGTTTTGTTTGCTGTGTTCTCCATCCTGTACCAGCATCACCTAAATCACATGCTATTGTTGCTTTCTTGTTCCAAATAAAGAATTGCAAGACTCACACTAATAAACTGAAAACTTTTCCCTGAGATTTATTAGCTATGTACCAAGGAAGCTTCAACTGTCCCAGGCTATAAACATACAATGTATCCATTGAACTGCCAAACTGTGAGAAAGTTAGTGGATTCTGTGTAATGCTACCCTGAGAGAATCTCCTAATGAATTCTGTAGTAAAATGTTATATTGATTGTTCCCTATGTGAGAATATCCTGATAAATTAGTACCCATGTAGAATGTATGACTGTCTTTGTCTAAAGTCCCATAAAAGTAAGTAGATTTCTTTGGGAAAATATCTCCCTGTTCCCCGCTCTTAGAAGGTGAATCAATGTGGGCTTTCTCCTAGAACTGTACTGAGTTCTTTGTACTTATGATTTATATGCTTTGCTGCCAAATTTTCCTAATGGCGTTTATTTTGTAACATGACTATAATTCTTTATATAAGGGTTTGAAAATACAACCCTTGTATGTCATTCTTATTAGAATGTTTATCATCTGTTACTGAACTTAATAGAGTGACAGCTCAAGTCGGGAAGCACCAAAGTCCATGTCAGGACTACACAGTTCCAAATCCTAGGTGTTGGTGGGCCACATGCATGAGATTTAAGGGAAAGTGTTCAACGCTGACAGATCTAGTGGTAGAGGTGATGGTTCCGATTGAAGCTGACCCAAATTGATGAATTAATTGGCCATAGAGTGGGTTGCTGCACCTTCATGGTCCAGACGGTTTGCCCCAAGAGTTAAAATTTACCCAGTCCCAACTTGATCCTGTTTCCAGAGAGACAAGGTGACTGAAGAAGAGGAACAGTGTGTCAATAGAGGTTGCAGGTAAAACATAAAAAATTCAATAGTGGTTGAACAATGCATGGTGGGAGTTGCAGTAGGTACATTAGCGGTTTAATGCAATGAACTAAATTTGAAAGCAATTATTATGCGGCTTTTTTTGTTGGTCTTGATAGAGCAGTAGTTATTGTGTTTCTGATGATAATTTTGGACTTTTGAAAGAGGTACCTCAAGTTAGAATATTGAATTGTTGAACTAGCCTTCTAGGTGAAGTGTATTGTGAGGTGCTATCAGGTACACCAAATTAGAGACCTACGGCCTCATTATGAGATTAGACCATTGGGCCGTCAGCCCCTTGGGGAGGGGACTGCTGTAGAGCTGGCGGTCTCACCCCTGGCCAATTGCAATGTTTCCACTGGGCTGACAGGCTCAAACCTCCATATTAGGAGGTTTCTGCTGTTCAGCTCAGTGGAAACAGTGTGGCTGCAGTGCAGTGCTGACCACAACTCCCACCGTTACCACCCTGTCGGGATCTATGATACTGAAGGTGGCGATGGTATGACTGCCAGGGTAGTAATCTGTCGGTTAGACTGCCAGGAGTGAAGTGGTCCAAACACCACCGCCAGTTTGGTGGTCATGAGACTGCAAACTCGCAATGACCCCCTAAATATTTTCTTGCACAAGTGTATTAACGGAGCTCATTGTGGTTCATTCCTTAGTGCATCGGAAGTGCACGTGCCGAGGATAGTGAGCTTTGCAGGTCGAGCGCTCACTATTGTACGAAAGTAGGAAGTATTCTTGTTGTTGTAGAAACGTTTGTGCAGTTGAAGCAGGCATATGTTGAAAAGTTGCAGATCGGGTTTCAGGAGCTGTCAGGCGGCAACAGAGCATTCCATCTCTAAGGTGCCATGCAGTAGCTTGCTAGTAGAAGCTGTAGATGCGCTGTGAAAGGGTGACCTTTGACAGAGACACACTGGTATTGTTGGACAGACTGTGCGCTTGTGGCTACAGAAATGGTGGGAGACTGAGCCAAGGAAGGAGTGGGAAGTTGTTGGAATGGGGAATCCCTTGTCAAAGAAGGAGAAAGGTAAAAACATGGAGCAAACGTTTCTTTTGAAAGGCACTCCGGCTAGGGAAATACCAGCAAAGAAAGGGTTACACACATGCATGTGGATTTCCCAGTGGCACACATATACATCCAAAGATGGGGAACTCTGATTTCATTGAGTGGTACTTTTCACATCCCTTCAATAGAGCATCTGAGAAGAAGAATGTCTGATTTGAAACCACAGCCTAGGCCCATGCAATTTGAAGCCTTAAATATTTCGAAAAGATGACAAATGAAAAGCAAACATTGAAATTTGAACTCATAATCTGCAGTAGGGGTGACTCTTAGAGAAGCACGCAGGACAAGGAAAGGCACAGGAAATGGAGAGAGGAAGTTATAGAGACTGACTGAGCTTATCTCCTGCTAGAAAACCAAGAGAGGGATAGGGAAAAGGAGGAGGAATCCTGAAACTGCATCCAACCCTTATTTTGCTCATATTGCTTGGCCTTGTTTGTGTGCTTCTTTCCTTTAAATGTTGCAAAGGAATTTCCTCATGAAATGGTATGGATTTTGGGTACAAGAAGATGTCAGCAGCAGGAGGAAGAAAGAGACTTGATGTAAAGGTTGAAGAAATGCAAAGTGACCTTTACGACACCATGAAGGACTTCGGCAAATCGAACAAAAAGAGCCTGAAATTAATTAATGAGGTTTAGTAAAAATGAATTGAAGTGATTATTTGAAACCACCAGGGGGTGAGGTTATGGAGCTGATCTCCTTTTCACTTTAAAGAGCATTACAAATGGGGCTTAACTGGATTGGTGTTTACAATGGCCTCTAGCTTGTAACGAAGTCACCTAAATTACATGTTATGGTTTTCATTCTCTCGTTCCAAATAAAGAATGAGAAGACTCACACTAATAAACTGACAACTGTTCCGAGAGACCTTTTTGCTATTACCAAGGCTGCTTCAACTCTCCCAGGCTATGAACATACAATGTATGAACTGCCAAACTAACTCAGAGAATGTTTGCAAATTATGTATAATACTACCCTGAGAGAATCTCCAAATGTATTCTGTAGTGAAATGGTTCATATTGTGGGTCCCATTTTGATGTATATCCTGAGAAATGTGCACCAATGTAGGATGTATGACTGTTTTTTTTTAAAGTCCTATTAAAGGATGTAGATTTCTAAGGGAAAATATCTCCCCCTTGAGTGAAGGGAGTCTATGCTGGATTTCACCTAGCACTTATTTGTACTCTGCCGCCAAATTTTCCCAATAGCGTTTATTTTGTAACATGTCTATAATTCTTTATATAAAGCTTTGAACCTACAACATGTCTTTGTCATTCTTATTATCAACAGATTCCTTCAGTTAATAGAAGGATAAAAATATTTTAAAACATGTATATGGATTATAACACATAGGTTCATCGGGAGGTGACCTTACTAGAGCAATCAAATTATTAATTGTAGACACACTATATTTAAAATACAACGATTTAAAAAAAAAAAATCTTTGCTCATGCAAACCAGGTGCAAAGTTATGGTAAATCTGCCCCATAAACGTAACAAAATGATTGGGGTGTCATACTAATAAAACTGTATTACTATCCTTTTGAGCAACCTCAGAATAACTAAAGGACCTATGCCTATCAATTTACACGCATAACTTTGATGCCAGTTCATAGGTCAATGTGTTATATTGGAAGTATTGTTACTTATGAGCTAAAAGTAACAAAAGGATCTCTGCGAAAAAATCAATAATCCACTTGGGTATCAACATAAAATACTATTCTGTGTTCTGCATGTCACATGTGTTTTGCAACAGAAACATTTACCCTCTATGCTACTATATCATTAGTCAAGCCCATTAACCACTAGTTATTATGTCCTTGTAATACACTCTATAAAATGCCATGCAGACAAAATCTCTCAAGGGTGTTCTTATCTCAGTTCAGCCTGTCATGACCTTGGTACCCATTGTGATGGCATCAGTACCACCGCCATACAACCGGCACTGATGCCTACCACTTTGCTTCAGAACTCCATGGCCATCATCCGACTTTTCAACATGCTCTAAGCTACTTCACTAGTGGCTCCAAGTTGAAAACTGTAGGTGGTAGCTAAGTTTGAGAATAAATATCAGCTACTAAAGAAACTGGTTCAGCCACTAAGACATCCATTCTATTACACACAGCAAATGAGGAAGTTCACAAACTCTTCTTAACTTCCTGCCACAGGACAAGTAGATACAACAACATTGACTTGGGTACTGTAGACAATTAGTTTGGCTCTCCAGGCCCTGCTATAAATAATTCATTTGGCAACAAACAAAAAATAACCCCGAAAGAACCCATTGACACCTTTAATGTCCAACTACATAGAAAGCCCCACACATAGGAATTCAGTGATCCTGAGCAGGAGATTTGTGTTGTGTGTCTCCATGGAGCAATAAAGATTGATTTTTAGAAACCACATATGATGCTGCTGGCTGTGCTCAGATGCATTGCACATGACGGCCTCACTGGCAACTTGTCCAATGAAGACAAAACCAGTTGAGTCAGTGAGTTAAGTAAATAATGGCCTGAACAAACTGGTAGTCAGTATAACGCCCACGACCTGCAGCTCCTTCCCCTATAATTTATCCTGTCTAAAAAAAGGAAGCCATGCTCTGTCTACAGCGTAGCCAACCATTTTGTCAAAGTCTGCTGCTCATCTGCAACTCATTGGTCCACAAACCCTCATAACTTGCTCTTCATATGAAAGGCAGTCTGAAAAATACAATGTGGCCCCAATTATGTCCCTGATAAATAGCCAGGAATTGATAACAAGGAAGATAATGAAAACCGTGTCCACATGACATAACCTTTCAATAAAATGGGAAAGAAATGAAAGTCTTACTCAAAATGCAAACAGAACATTCACAAAAAACAAATACCTACACTGATGATCACTGGCACCAAAATGTGCTTTATTGTCTGCAAATATTCCAAGTCACACAAATTGGTACCTAATATCAGCTCATATCATCTTCAGATGCTGGCACCTTCATCATATCCATCTCACAAGGGAAAAACTTTATCAAAGCAAAATTCTTGCTTTCTTTAACTAAAGAATGTATCCTCATTAGCTGCTGATGTCCTCTCACTCATAACATTTGCAATCCACAGTACACATCCAAGTCTGTAAACTACATAGCTTTCTGGATGAATTGTGGGACATATTTGAGGGCACTGAGTGCTACAAAGGCATGCTAATCAAGCTCCACATTAAACTGTCAATCCAGCCTGTGACACCACGGCATCAAAGAGTTACATTTAAAGTGAGGTGCCAAGTGGAGAAGAAATTTGGAAAACCTCAAGGCTTCTGGTATCAATTTCATGGGTGTAGCTGACAGTTGAACCCTGCAAAAAACAAACAAACGTGATGGCTGGATTGCTTGAAAATAGTCCCTTGAGTTTCACCCACAGTACCTCTCCAGACAGAGGCCTGCCTCATAGAAATCAGTACTGACCCTGATTTTTATGGGAACAGTACATCCTAAACTGCCCGGTGCTTCGCCCTACAGAAACACAAGCAACCCCACAAGGGTTTCAGCCTGGTCTGGCCTTGTAAGTGAGGTATATCTTAGATCCTGTGACACAGCAAACAAGGGACAGAGGGCTGGACATATCCATGGCTAACTTTTTTTGCAATCATTCCTCTCATACTTTATGTGTGTTAGTCCATAGCCCGCAAGCCAAACTGCCAGGAGCGGGGAGAAAATGGATTGATGTGCAAATTCCCAAATGACAAATAAAACTAGAAATGCATATCACCCAGATGGTGAATGATCTGGTTATAAAAATAAATGGGTCTAAATGATTCTCTAAGATTGAGTTAATTGTAGGCTATACCCAGTTGCTTCTAGATTAATCATCAATATCTATTACATCTTTCTGATCTCATGTGGGTCTCCAATAGTACACATTCTTTAACTTTTGCATTTCAAGGGCCACCAAAGACTTATAAAATTTTACTAAGGAGACATGGCCTAGCATGCCAGGTACCATCAACCCCAGTGATTCTATACTATTAAATTATGCTACCTTCCACCAGCTCCTGGCTTGATGCTGGCTGTCCCAACCAAGATCAGAGAAAATGGTCTGACTCATTGCAACAAACAATAATTCTGAAAACCTGAGATTGAGTTTTTTAGATACAGACTCACTACTTTTTGTGTTCCAACTGATCCAAAGATATTCTATGGTATCAAAACTGAGGCCCACCCCTAACAACTCCAAGGTCCTTATGGTGACCATTTCATCCATAACCTGATAACCTGATGCCCCCCAACAAAACCATTAAGAGACATGATCATGGCTGAGGTCCAAATAACATGGTCAGGGCTTCTGCATTCCAGAATACCAAGACTGCATTATCAGCACACATTACTATGCAATTTATGACCCCACCAACTAACACAACTGTCTATTGACACCAGAGTGTAACAAAAAAAAAATGTCACCAAGAATGTATCCCATTTTAAGAAATTTACTGAAAAATTGCTGCATGGCAAAAACCATGAAGTAAATGAACATAACAATGACTGCAGTTTACTGTCTTTTTCAGCACTTGAAATGAGTTAGAGATCATGTATGCACAGGTTATATGTGCATCTAATTTACCTGACTCATCAGTACTCCCTCCAAGACATGAGGAATATGAGATTCATATTGAATTAGGCCACATTCCCAACTGTCTCAGAATTACTGTGATTTTGTTGCAAAATTGTGCATCTTGCCAAAGAAATTAGAATCAGTAGTCCACCTGCAATAGTTAGTTTAAATGTATTTTCATTAAAGCTGTGTTTTAGGAGGAATGTTGTGTGTACATTACAGGGGAAAGGTGTGTCTCCTAATTAAGGGCCCTAACCCACCCCCTCAGCATTGTATTAATTTTAACTCCACCCATTTACCTGAAGCATCATCTTACCCATTATGTTTTCCCATGCCCTCCACTCTCAGAGAGCTGGAACCATATTATGCAAAGCGTCCCAGGGGCATAACAGGGGTGTGCATCTACCTCTTGTGCCCCTGATGCAGTTTGGTAGTATAGAAAGGAATGCAAACATATTATGGATTCAGGAGAAGCATAGAGACCATCAGGAGGTGCACTAACTGCGATGCTGCCCTATGAAAAGAGGAAAAATAGGTCCTTTCGACCTCCAAACATCTATCTACAGGTGTGTGCAGTTACTGACCACACGATCTGAAGGGGATCTGTTTCCCCCTTTGAAATGCTGAGCGGGTGCTGTCTGCGATGTGAAAGACTGAGCGGTTGATATGAAGAGCTTCTGTAATTTCACTAGCGCAATGCCCTCGGGGCAGCAGCAAATTTACAGTTGATTGATTATAATAAAACTCCCAGTCCCTATTCACATTCAATACATCTCATTAAAGGTGCACAGTGGTACAAACAGGGATATTGTGCCCAAAGTGTAATAAGGTCTGCTGGTAATTTATTGTTTCCGCTGCCAAGACTTCGGGGTCATTCTTTTCCAGTTCTTGCTCTCACTATTTGCCACTATCTCTTGCCCTTTCTTAAATCTATTGTAGATTTTGTTTCAATCAGAAAGGTCTTGAAAATCTAACATTTGTATCAATCCATGGATTAGGCTCTGGCTACAAACTGTTTTTTTATCTTCTCTTAACCCTGAGTGATCTCCTATTGACCATGACCTTAAACAATAACATAACACAGCAGTACCAGAGCTTAATTTCAGCTGGTGGTTGCCAGTGGGAGACACCAACCCTAATTTTTGGGGACTAGCACGGATTTTTCTGAATCACACATTTACCGACAGCAAGAGAGAAAAAACAAACACAGTAGAAAGACGGAAGAGGAGAAAGACTTACAAACAGCTATAAAGGCAGAAATAAGGAAACTGCAAGAGTGAAATGAGGGGGCAGAAAGTGCCTAGTAGTGGGTCAAAGTGAGATGAGGTGGATTCAAGAAAACACTGCCCAGGCATTAGGCAGACTGAAATTTCATTTAATGAGATGCAAGCTTTTCAGCAGTGCATTGGACACCAGCACTCATTCTTTTACAAATGAAGCACTGAGTATTACATTCATTTCTTCCACATTCCCGGAGGAATGGCACATGACTAGGAAATTGTTGCCTTCCCTTCTTCACTTTGGAGACAGAAGAGTAGAGGAACTCCATCAGATGCTAAAGAGAGGAGACTCCTCCAACAGGCCACACTCTCCTTACCCAGTTTATTTCATGCATGGGCTGGATTTGCTGGTGAACATGCATGTACATTTGTGGAATGTATTAAATGGTCTCAATCTAATCCTCACATGATGTGCTGTGTCATTTTGAGTGTTACAGCATCTCTCATAACAAAAAACACGCCAACCGAGGTCAGGGCCAAGCATGCTTACCTAGATGAAAAATGAGCAACAATGTGCCAGTTTATGCTGAGCCACCACAAAGCCTACAAATTACCAATTGCTCATTGAAGTTGGTGAAATTAATGTATTATCAAGGAAAAATCATGTATTAGTGTCCAATACCAAATTATGAAATAAATTATGTGTTAATGCCCAATATCGAAAGTGATGTAGCTAGCTAAGAAATAATTGATGGTGAAGAATGGATCCTACTCATTGGAATTTAAAATGGTCCAAAGCTATGTCACACACAAACATTTCTGTGTCTTTGTTGTGTTGGACAATGCTGGTCTGTTTTACCAGGCGCGATCTCGTTGTGGCTCTTCACTTCAGTTGCGGCAGAAGAGGCCAGGAAACGCTTCCTTTCCTGGGGCTTTAGGCCCTATGGTCTACAGAGTCTGCTGGCCCCACTGAAACACAGATAAAAGAAGTCAAGTGAAGTCAACTGAGTGATTTCTAGATCTGAATTGCAAGAGCCCATACAGAAGTGTCTTCCTCCTATGCTTTCCGTCCGCATCTGCCAATACGTTGCCTTCAAAATCCATAACACGAGGACAGCCACGGGCAAGACCTTTTTTAAAACACAACACTTCACAAAACTAAGTAAAGAGTACTTGAACAACAACAATTCTATAACACAGGCATACATGGTGATAAGAAGAAAGACTTATTACCAAATATAATTCACTACATCTTCTTTCCCTTTTCAAATAAACATAGCTTAAATTGTAAGCATTAATAAAGGGGGAAGAAATTCTACTTTGTTGGCACAGAAACATTGCGTGACAATCTGCTTACATTTCCATGTGATTGACTAACTTAATTTGTGTCAACTGAAGTACTTGCAGAAGATTGAAGCTGCCTGGTAGCATCAAGCTGAGAATATACCACATCAATGGCTTGCGTATTAGAATGTTAGTTGGAATGTATGTACACTGAGTCATTATTGGTTTGAGAAGGAGTGTTTGGGCAGGGATGAACCCTCACGGAATCATCATTTCTGTCAGCTTTTACATTAACATTGAAAAACAAATGAAATGTTCCTTGTAAAACATCTTCTTGCAGAATTTTGTTAGATAATATCCCATTTGCCTGGTCATGAGACAGTTTGACCACACACTTTGTACTCCACCTCCTCTTTTTATCCAACAATAAGGAACCTGTAGCAGTCCCCACAGTATAGACACACAGTAGAGGTAGGTTTGGATTATTAAGGTAAGTATTTATTTGTTAATTTCAAAGGAATGATGTATCGGATCCTCAAAACGGTTTAGAGTCTATTTCTTCTTTGAGTGGTGAGCTTCTTCTTCCTAATGGGTATCCCTCTTCTTCTTTCCTTTAGGTGTCGTTTTGGATCTTCCTCATGGGGTCCCGGGTACCATATAGGAAAAGAGGGAACAAATACCGCGGGTGAGTGGAATGAAGGCCTTTACATACGTCCCTTAATTATTTGAAATACTGAGGAATGGGTTAAGGAGGGGGGGGGGGGGTGCCAGTGAGGACTGTGAGCTATGTGCCTATTACTTTATATACTAAATGTGCTTGCTTTTGGTGCTTTTTACGTGCTCCTGTCTTTGTTGTGCCCTCTGATTACCTCCCTGTCCTCCCCTCGCCCTGCCTCCCTCCCTTCCCCAGCTTGTCTCCCTTTACAGTGCCCCTCGGTTTGTCCACAAGGACCGTACCTTCCCGAGCCACGACCCTCCGGGGCCGTGGCTGGCTCTGTGGAGGTCCTCTCGTTGGTCTCCTGTCCTGTTGTCGTCTGGTCTGGTCCCCTTGGATTCCTGTGCAGCTCTGTTCCTCCTGGCGTTGTCTCCGTAGGATTCTGACCACTGGGGCTGCCCTCCGTCCACGAGGTTGCCGTCAGGATGGTGTGGCTGCCCTTTCCGACAGCCGCCGCCGCCTTTCTCCTCTCCTTCCCGGGGTTCCTTTCTGCTCGCTTTCCACTCTCTGCTTCTCCCGCTGTCGCCGCCGCCGTCCTCCTCTCGCCCTGCTCCTCCTCTCTCTGGGAGATTTCCCGGCATTTGGCCTCCCGCCGGCCAATCCGAGGAGTCATCGTCATCGGAGGTTGCCGAGGCAACCTCCGAACGCCGGCCTCGCAGTGAAAGCGTTCCCATGGCAACATGGGAACGCGGAATCGACTCTTGTCCTGCAGGCGCCTCGGCGGAGATCGGGCCGACCCGGTCACAGAACACTTAGACAATTTGGTTGCCTTGCTAATTCTTTGATCCAATCAGGGCATTTAATGGACTTTGGGCTCCTTTTGCGTAAAAAGCAGAAAGGCGAAACCCCAGTAGTAGAGTGTGGAGGAATTAAATAAGACCAAATCTTCTTTCTCAAGAAGTGTTCTACTGGAGTGTTCACAGCAAGTGCTGTTTATATCCCCTCCATCATGAATCTGTTCATTCTTTCCACAAGTCCATTTGAAGAAGGCAACTTTGAGATGTTTGATATGATGACGTTCCAAGAAATTTTCATTTGAGTTGAAGTGAACTGAGAACCATTATCGTTTACCAATTCCCTAGGTGTGCCTTCAACGTTAGAAATCCTGTTTAAAAATGTTATAGCTGCAACAGTGTTATGTGTGATGGTAAATTATAAAAATATACCCATTTGGGGTAGTAATTTATTACCACCAATAGAAATCTTAGTTCTGGAGGCAAAAGATCAAAAGGCCCAGCGAAATCTAAGGCAATTTTGTTCCAAGCGTCACTTGAAATTTGGAACATTGTGCAAAGGTGTCTGTGAAGTCTTTCAATGTTTGTCAGAAGATAAAGATGTTTGACATTCACCAATCCATTGAGATATATTATTGTCCATTGATGGCCACCAAAAGTATTCTTTTAAAATTCTAGATGCTCCTCCATGTGCAGCCTCAATTAGATTATTGTGTAACGGCACAGGTAGGACACTATGGTCTGCACGCATTAAAACCCCTTTTACTATGGAAAGTCGTGTGGAAACTTGTGCAAATGTTTTAGAGGAGAGGATAGGAGTGTTCCTTTGGCCAATCTTCTTAATAAAATCCATTGCCATCTGCAGAACCTCATCTTTTTGAGTTGACTCCAACCAATCTTTATACTGTACGGTACTTTACAGTTTCCAAAACATCTTCTATGTTTGCAGCAACAGATTCTACTTCATCATGTTTGTCATCATGTATGACATTTTGTAAAGGCATTCTGGAAAGGCAGTCGGCATTGACATTTCATCCACCAGGTATATATCTGATGATAAAATTCCTGCAGTAGAGATAGTAACCTAACTAATATTGAAGAAGCCTTGCCTGTTCCATTACTGTTCAAAAGTGTAATAAAGGCTTATGATCTATGAAAATTTCAAATTGTGTAACCCACAAAAAGATTTTTAATTTCTCAACAGCCCAGGAACAGGCGAGCGCTTCTTTCTCAATCGTACTATAATGAAATTCTGCCTGTAAAAGACTTCTGGAAGCAAAACCAATTGCACATTCCTCCCCTAATATCCACCGACAAAGCGCAGCACCCAATCCTTGTTGACTAGCATCAACAGTGAGAAAACATTTTTGGCCTGAAACATAAGATGATAGTAGTAGAGCCTTTACAATCAGATGTTTAACACCATGAAAAGCTTCATTACAAGAGATGTCCCAATTAAATGGTATTCCTTTTTTAAGCAAGGACCGCAGGGGCTGAATCACTTGAGCACAACAGGGTACAAATCAAGAGTAGTACTTAGTCATGCCAAGGAAAGATCTCAGAGTATCTTTGGGGGTTATTCCAACTTTGGAGGAGGTGGTAATCCGTCCCAAATGTGACGGATTTACCACCAGCCGTATTACGAGTTCCATAGGATATAATGGACTCGTAATACGGCTGGTGGTATATCCGTCACTTTACCGTCACTTTTGGGACGGATTACCACTTCCTCCAAAGTTGGAATAACCCCCTTTATCTTTGATCTCCTCAGATGTGATGGAGTGGCCTAAGTTGTTTATAAAAAATTTGCACTTATGAAGTCCTAGAGTGATGACAACCTCCTTTAAGATATTAAAAAATTACGTAATGTTAATAAGTGTTCTGGGATTGCTTTGGAATATATTAGAAAATTATCTTGATAAGCTTGCACACAATTAATCCCTTTCAAAATGTGATCCATAAGTTTTGGAAAAACGCTGGCTGCAGAAGCCAAACCCAATGGTAACCTCAAAAACGTGTATGCTCCAAATGGAGTCACAAATGTTGTAAGTTGAGTAGACCCTGGAGCTAGCAGGATTTCATTGTAGACAGACTTCAAATCTAATCAGGTAAACATTTTGGCACCTCCAATATTTGCAAGAAGATCTTGAATTTTTCGGAGGGGTTGCAGTCAACAACAATATTCTTGTGGAGGGATCTAAAGTCAGCCCACAACCAAATGTATCCATTCTTCTTACGAACTACCAGAATGGGACTGACCCACTCAGAAGAGTCTGTGGTATTGATTACACCTTCAACAACTAATTTGTCTGATATTTGTTTTTAGATCATCTCTTACACTCAATGGGAATGGCTCTAACTTTGTGTGCAATAGGGACTGCATTTTGTTTCAGTTTTATCATATGTTCAAATGTGTCTATTTTTCCAGTTTTTTAAGCAAATACCTCTAGAAAATCTTCTAAATGTTTTTGCAAATCAATATCGTCACCTGCATCTGAAACAAAATCAACCTGTATATCATTTATTTCTTCTGGATTATCAGAACCAGGAACAAGTTTTAACCCCATTTTTGCCAGATTTTGAATGTTTTTGCCTTTTACAGCAACATATATTTTGGAGATATTTTGTCTATCCAAACATGATAACAACTCAATAAAGTAACCTAACATATCAATATCATTATCTCCATAGGCCTTGGGTGTAATGTCAGTTTTGAGCAATTGAAACTTATCAGACCATTGTGTGGAATAAAGTTGATATGAAATTAGAACAGGTGCCCAGAGTCTGCCATCATATCCATAGAGTAACACCCAGCAAATTTCAATTGACAAAAAGGACCCTTAACCTTGATATTTGCCTGGGGCAGATCAGCAGAATCAATCGTGAGAACCATCTTGTTAAACATGTTTTACAGAGAGTCATTATCATCATGAATTTGCACATTACTTACTTGAAGTACACTGTTTACCCTAAACACAGACTGAAAGTGGCCTAACTTGTGGCATTTGATATATTTCTTACCTAATGCTGGACACTGAGGGTTATTACTCAAATGAGAATGAGAACCACACCTGAAATATACTGCACTTAACTTTTTATACACAAGTTTGTTTGGTTTATTTTTAACTGCAAGAACATTAATAGAGTCAGAATCTTGAATTGAGTTAGTCACACAGTTATTAGTTGAATCATTAGAAATACATTTCGATGAAACCATAGTACGTTCAATACCTCTAGCCATATCATTTACTCCAGAAAGAGAAGGATCTCTGCAACTTAAGATCCTCTCTTGTAATTTTTTAGAGTAACAACTGTAAACAAATTGGTCTCTAATGTAGGTACCCAACATTGGACCAAATTACAATTTGCATCCTAGTTTCTGAGGGCTGATATGTATTCGTCCACCGTTTTATCTACTTCCTGTTTTCTTTTCATAAAACTGAAGCATTAAACAATTACATTGGGCTCTTCCAAAACGTTTTTATTTAGCTTTTCAATTGCTTCAGTGTATGCATTCCAGTTGTGTCCATCACCAAACGGTGGAGTGATTACTGGTAAGTTATCAAATATTTGTTGTCCCTCAGTGTAAATGATAATTTTCTCTTTGACGCATAGTTCTCAGCATCAATAGCGACAAGAACATTTTCAAAAGAGCAATAGCATATTTTCCATGGAATTTTAGGCTTGCCCGGCAAAGCTAAGAATGCATTCAATCGAACAACTTGTTGTGCAGAAGCCATGAGAAAAAGTAAAAATGAGTTAATCCAAAAATATTTATAATTATGTTAACATGGTCAAAAACCTACCAGAAATGCTGTACTCCTGAAGTCACAATTTAGTATTGTATATTGCACTGCATAAAGATTTCTTTCAGCGATACAATGATGCCAGAAAATCTTCTTGTAAATAAATTCTGCCAACGAAGATTGTCCCAGGATTAAATGCAGTTTTTACCCAACATCGTGAATTTCCTCATTGCGTGACGCTTTAGTAAAGGAACTTGCGATGTAATAGCCAACCAAACTAAGATGGCCGCCATGTTTGACGTAATGTCGTCACGTAACATCTAAACCATGCGCGATTTCAAATGCTCAAGCTCACTGCCTGACAGCTGCGGTCAAAATGAAGGAAGCATAGGTCTGTCCACATAGAAGGTGGATGTTAAATAAATATGTATAGTGGAAAGAGTTCTTAAACTTACATTCTCAATCTATAACCACCGATTGGCACTTTATGACTTGATTAAGTATTGTTTCTAATTAATTTGATGAAATGCTCCATATGTTAGTACTGTGTTTTTATTTATTTATTGAGTGTTTTCTATATAATTCAGTTCAGTTCACACAAGCTTTATTCGGTCTAATTTAACCATCAAAGCAATAACTTACATCAGTAAAACCACGATATGTGCGTAATAAATAGAATATCAAAGATTAAAAATAAAAATCAACAATTGTACAAAAAAATATTGATGTAAATCTCACATGTATCTCCCCTCCTATATCTGAGGAAGGACCATCGATCTTGGCTTCCTCATTATTGATTGGGTAAAAATCTCATTAAACTTAAAACTATTATATAAAACAATAGTTAAATAAAATAAATTAAGAACGCAGTTCGATTAAAGACAAATCACTGTGATTTTTTAAAAGGCGTGTGCGTATGTGCCATGCGGACGCAAGGAACTTGCTGACCGCACAAGTTAAAAGGGAGGAACAATCTCTCATCATCAACCTTAAGCATCTTTACACGTTCTCAACCCCATATTCCTGCAGGCGGGACGGAGCCATTTCCGCCGAGCAAACCCATAAGCGGGGCAGATAAACATAAAGTGCACTACAGTTTCTGCAGGGCTGTTACAACTTGGGCATTGATTGGTTGGCGAACTAGATCACCATGAGCTAGTAAGAGACTTCAGAGGTAGGCATCCATACCTGAACCAGACATACAAACTTTTGCTTAGTTGATCAGAAATTAAGTCTAGAAAAGGTTCAAAGTGAGGGTACCACTTGAAATCGAGAAATTGGGATGTCAACCTACCATATGAAGCACATAACAGATAATTGTTCCTAACATGGGACCAGTAAACTGATTTCAAATGTTCCTTGTGAGCCCTCCTTAAATTGTGGGCCTGACTCCAAAAGTCACTAAGTCCCAAAGTATGGAACCAATCCGAAATTTACTTGAGCCAAGGGATAGAAAGTGAATTCAGTCTATCCAGTAGATCTTGTAGGGACTCCTTGTATACAACTAATTCGGGGGTGGTCCAGATACGAACCCAAAAAGTTAAAGGCCTTAGAGCTATTACGTCAGAAATGTGGGAGAACCCTATGTCCAGAAACACTGGAACCAAGGGGATACTGCGAGGGCATGCCAAAAGAGATCTTACAAAGTTATTTTCCCCCACAGATAATTTGCTAGTTTTAATACAGCCCCAAACCTCTGCACCATAGACCGCTGCACTCTGGGCCTTCGCTAAATAAATTTTAATGGCTGGGGAGACAACTTTCACAGTAGTGGACTTTTGAAAGCGCAGAATTGCCCCTGATCTATGTGCTAAAAGAGCTGAGCTTTTTCCCACCTGGGCCTGCCAATTCATATTATTACTAATTCTCACCCCTAGGTAATCAACGGAGCATACCTTACTCAGAGGAACCTCATTGTGTAGGATGGTGCAACCACAACCAAAAATCATGAATTTAGTTTTGCTAGAGTTAAGCTCAAATCCATGATCTGCACAAAACACACTGCACCTATTCAGGAGTACCTGAAGCACATGGGTGTTTTGGAGATCAAAAGGGAGTCATCAGCAAATAAAAGGATTGGAACTTTTAAATTGTTCAGGGAAGGGGCATCATTTTGGCAGTCGGTTACAACTTGCACCACCTCATTAAAGAACAAGGAAAAAAGAGTGGGTGCAAGGACACAGCCCTGGCGTGCCTGATGTCTATGCAGTCGTTGAGTTCCCCCTGGCTGCCCCATCTTACTCGTGCATAGGTGTTCTCATGCAACCTTTGAATTAGATGCACCAAATTCCCCGGGACACCAATTTTGTTTAGGACTTCCCACAGTTTCTCTCTTGGGACGAGATCAAAGGCGGACTTTAGGTCCACAAAAGCAACATACAAGTTTTGTTTGGCCAGAGTAACGTATTTCCAAAGTAACAGGAAGAGCCTAAAAACGTGGTCCATAATACTAATTCTTGGGCGAAAACCGGCCTGGAGGGGGATAAAACCTGGTTGGCTTGAACCCAATTCATAAGCCTATCTAGGACTTGCTTGGAAAAAATCTTTTGTAAGTTATCAATAAGACTAATTGGGCTGTAATTTGCGGGCAGTCCCACATCTCGGTTTTTATAGATAGGGATAATTTCTGCCCGAGCCACGAATCAGGAATAGGGCTACCTGCTGCTATGGCATTCGACAATGTATTTATATACCACGCCCAAATGACGGTTTCAGACTTAAACAGGTCCCCCGGTATCTTGTCAGGACCAGGAGTCTTGGCGGGTTTCAGGGAATTAATGGCTGCTATAGTTTTGGCTATTGTGAAAACAGTGTCCTCCACGGGACCCTCAATAAGAAGTCTGCATTCATCACCCCTATGGTCCACAGGGTCCTGCTGTATGGATGAGGTATAAATCTCAGAGAAATGGGCCACCCATCTTTCGGGCTGGATGTGCATGTTTATAGTGTCATTGCCCCCTCTATGCCTATTGGTCAGCAACCTCCAAAAAGAACCCTCATCTCGATTTTTGACTGCATCCAGCAGCTTCTGCCAGATCTCAAGTTCCCAATTTTTCTTTGCTAAATCCAGGACCTTGGTAAAGCTATATCTGGCAGCCCTGATCTCCTCCTGTGAGTGCTTTTGGAGGGCCAATTTAAGATTGAGCCTCGCATGGTCACAATCTTGATTGAACCATTCTCTAGATTGGATGATGTCGGGAGTATACCTAGAAGTGAATTCCTTATAAAAAATCCTCTGTAGGATATTTTGTCAATTCAACATGGATGGTCAGGATTGGGATACTGTCAACCTCTTGCTCATCAAAGCTAGAGAACAATTGTAAAAAGGAAGAATAAATTGCCTTGATCAGGAATGTATTAGATATAACTTTTGGCCAACTGACACGGGTTTGCCTAAGGTTCAAACGGGGGATTGGGACACCAGTAGTCTCTAGATGCTGGGTTCTCCCAAATGCTTGATTGGATAGAATAAGACACAGAAGGTGGTGGTCGCTATCATAGCGAGGTTCCACCTTCATATCCAAAGTATTTGACCAGAGCAAAATATCGACCAGGAGAAGAACGCCCTCACTTGAAAGTGGGAGCACGATTTGGATCAGATCTAGTACGACCATTACATTCTCTAAGTCCAAATCGTAAGCAAAGGGAAGCCATCTGCATAGCAACACAAGAGCCAATGCTGGGAGTATCATCCTTCGTTTGGGGAATACCCCAGGATTCATCTTCTTCGGTTGTCAAATTACCTATAAGGTTCTTGAATACAAAGGAACAATTTATATCACCCCCAACCACCAGATAGTTAGATGGGTGCAGAAGTTCCATATACTCAGCTAACTGAGCAAGTGCCCTAGATTCCATACTATGAGGGACGGACCTCGCATACACATTGACCATGATCACTACAGTATAAAACCAGGTTGGAATGTAAGTCTAACACCCAATAAGTCTAATGAGTTAAGGGATAAAACAGGGTGATCACATTTTAATTTCTTATTTAATAAGATCATAAGCCCACCCATGGGTCTAACAAAGCCTCCGGAGGCGGGTTGAGCTGCGGAAAAATATGTTGTAAACCCGTCAACATATATCATCTCGTCTGCCCAAGTTTCCCGAAAAAAACATATATCTTGCTTGGTAATGAGGTTAACCCAATCGGGATCTCCCAACTTTTTCTCTATTCCAGCCACATTCCAAGACATAATATTAAGTTCGGGAAGCAGAAGTGTGGGCCTAGCTCTCAGGGGTACAGTGAGCTCCAAAACCCCTGGTCGTTTGTCTTTACAGGCCGTAGTAACTACAATGCGGAGCTCTGTGGGTGGAGCAACAAAGGGGAAGGGATCTCAGTTATAAATGATCGATTGCTCTTAGATGGATCCTGAGCCCCTCCCACATGAACATTAAATGGGCTATCACTCTTTCATATCTTACCCCCCGGAGGGTGCAGACAGAGGCCAATTCCAGTGTCACTGCCATTTCTCAGAGAGCTAGTCCGTGAATTGAAGGCCATAAAGTTATCAACCATGGTGGTATCGAGAAAAATAATTGAAATATAATCAAAATCTGAATCGGGTTGGGCATATCTGCGTACCTCCTGAATATCAGACCGAATAACAGAGAGACATTTCCTCTGTATGCAAATCCAACAAATAACTTTATTAGTGAGGGATTCATAAGACTCTCTGTAACCGGCAGGCAACCTGGGGAACCCTGTCATGTAGATATAAGCATCCTTCCTGCTCTGGTCATGTCTCCCCCTCAAATCAGTCGCCTGGATTAGTCTAGGTTGGCCTCGATGTAAAACTCTGGGTAAACTGGCAGGCACCTGTACGCCCATACCATCCTTAGCTTCTTTGAAAGAAGGAATTTTACAAGGAAGGCTCTGATCATTGTTTTTTAGGCAAAATTGGGCATACGCCCACTATCAATTGGAGTATCGATAGGAGGGGATGGACAGCTCCCCTTTTTGTTCGTCACCATGCTCGTAGATTTCGCCCCAGACTTTAAACTTTTGGGGAAGATAGTCGAGTTATCCCTAGTATCAAATGTTGCTAACATGTTAGACCCCCCGGTCGGCTCAAGGTTATGGTCATCCGCACTGGGCGGTTTGCAATTACATATTGCCCTATGATCGGATAGTTCAGAAATTTTTTCCAAGATTACCACTACCAAGGATTTTAAATCGTCCAGCTTCTGGGAGATAATTGCCAGTTCAGTTGCTCCTTTAGGCTGTGTCAACCAGTCCTGTTCCTCTATATCGGGTTCAGCTAAGATTAGGGGTAGAGAACATCCTGGGCTCCCACTAGAAGTAGATAGGGGTAAAAATCTGTTCGAGCAGGGAATATCACTAGAAATTATGGTCTTGGAGCCTGGATGCAGGGAGTCCTTAATTTGAGTGCATTCAACAGATTCGGCATTCGGGATATGCCTCTTTGATGGTGAGGGAATTGCAGCCTGGGTTATAGGAGGCGAATGAAGGTCCACTTCCACAGTCAAATGAGGCGTCCGTGGTTTATTATTAAAGAGATCAGGGATCTTCCTGTGCGTGAGAGTGGCAGAAATTGGGTGGGCAGTAATAGATGGACTCCTCAATATTGCCTCTACTTCCTCAAACAGGGAGTCAATAGTTTGAAATTGATTCCTAATAGACTTGGAAAGGTCATCTACTTTCCTACTGGCTCGCTTCTTATGTTTTTTAGCACCAGAGTGTGGCGCAGAGATGTCATCTGCCTTCCGCTTCCCCATTACTTATGGGCGGAGTCAGAATTTTATGAAGAGAGAGGAAAAGAGGGATAAATACCAAGGTCCAGCCGTGGATCTCCTTGCCTGGAATGCTTATATACCAGGCCGAGAGTAAGGTTCAGTCGAGGCTCGATAAGCAGTGTTAACAATGAGCTCTGCCCCTGAGAAGAACCATCAAATGCTGGGGTGTGAGTCTCACTCCCCTAACAGATGTATAACAACGCACCAAGAACGTATCCCTTATCACTTAGACTACAATAAGCTGGGACTCTTTAGACCACAGTGCATAGTTTCCAGATCCAAGTAACCAAGGACCCCACACGTAGATTAAAGAGGGGTAGCCCGGCCTCTGGCGGTCACTGACGGGCGAAGGACGGGCCTGCATGGCGCGCTTTATAGTGCCCGCGTTGGAAAAACCACCCCCAGGCAGCAGGCAACAGGCAGTCCAGAGGATCCTGGGACTTGGAGTCCCACCAGGATTGCGGCTGTCGGGGAGCAGGCACTGACGATGCGCGGCGCGCTTTGTAGCGCCCACGTTGGAAAAACCGCCCCCAGGCAGCAGGCAACAGGCAGTCCAGAGGATCCTGGGACTTGGAGTCCCACCAGGATCGCGGGGGTCGGGGAGCAGGCACTGGCGGTGCGCGGCGCGCTTTGTAGTGCCCGCGTTGGAAAAACCGCCCCCAGGCAGCAGGCAATAGGCAGTCCAGAGGATCCTGGGACTTGGAGTCCCACCAGGATCGCAGGGGTCGGGGAGCAGGCACTGGCGGTGCGCGGCGCGCTGTGTAGCACCCGCATTGGAAAAACCGCCCCCAGGCAACAGGCAGTCCAGAGGATCCTGGGACTTGGAGTCCCACCCCG
This sequence comes from Pleurodeles waltl, assembly GCF_031143425.1. Lineage (NCBI taxonomy): Eukaryota > Metazoa > Chordata > Amphibia > Caudata > Salamandridae > Pleurodeles > Pleurodeles waltl. The sequence goes on along the minus strand of NC_090448.1, from coordinate 499,240,105 downwards.
ATCGCGGGGGTCGGGCGGCTTTATTTTGTAACATTACTAGCTTTGGGAGGGTGGTTTCACGAAGATTCACCACAGGGATGACTGGCCCCCAGTCCCCAACACTGGCGGATTGAATGTTTGCCTCAGATCATCGTGTCAGGTTTTTGTGTAAACAACTCGCCCTCATGTGGGGAGCGTGGAACCCCATCCCCTCGAGGAGTGCTGACTGCACTGCTCGCCCCGCGCCTCGCCCTCTCCTCCCCCGGCAGGGGCTACGGTCGGAGACCGAGCGGAGCAGTGCTGGGTGAGTGGTGTTGTGACGTAGTTGTTGGAATGATGGCATGGGAACAGGCGCAGACCCGTCCGCAGCCGGTCCTGCCCCTCGTGGAGCCCCCGCAAGCGATGCATTCGGAGTTCTGGCTGCGCCACCCTCCCTGCTGGCGATGACGGCGTGTACTTGGTCTGTTTTCAACCCCCAACCGGTCCGTCCAATCATTTATGATGGTGATTTAGATTTATGACTAGATTCTGTCAATTATGTAGAACAGGTTGTTCTTTAAAAAACATAGATTTCTTAATTTCTGATGTTATTTGAGAATTTGGGGGAAGCTACTTTTGCCATTATTTCCAAGAAAGGAGAAGGCATCTGGCCTAGTGTCGGAAACTCTGTTCCACTGGAATTACACTAAGCACCTGCAATGTACGGTCTCATCCAACCCAGCACCCCACACTAACCATTCCCATAATCACCCCTTATACATAGAACACACAAACACTCACAGCATATCCTTACAACACATAGGGGCATATTTAGAAGCCCCTAGTGCCACGTTAGAGGACTTTTTGTGATGCGCTGGTGGTGCTGTGCACTGCGCCATATTTACAAGGCAGCATTAAGTCACTTTTTCTGGCTTAATGCTACCTTGTAAATACGGCCCCTTCACATGCAGCACTTTGCATGGAAGTGGGGTGCAATGAGTGTTGCTGTGGGCCTTCCACAGCAACACCCATTGCATTTGACCCTGCCCTAAATTTATGAGATTTCGTAAACCTCAGGCAGCGTCAAACTCTAACACCATCCCAGGGGTGGAGTTTGCATGGCGCAACAAGAAGAAATGCTTTCTTTTCTACAGTATCCCTTCCGGTACAAAAAACAATGCCCCCCACAGTGCAGCCATCCTTGCACCAAGGCACAACAGTATCTGCTTAGCTTCGGCGCAGGGGGAAATACAGGAATGTGCCATAACTAGTAAATATGGCACATCCCTGTGTTTTGGAAGTGGCACTGCCAATTTTGGCACAGCTGCCACACTGTGCCACTCCTTGTAAATATGCCCCATAGATTCAACTTCATACACATACCACTAAGACCCACGCTACTACAAACTACCAAAAACACAATCATACATGCTCATTACACACACGCTGCAGTACTAGTAGGGGTGGGGCGGTTGGGATGTGACTTCCCTCACATAAATGTAATCTTCGCTTGATAGATGGGGCTGGGGCCCGAGTCGGGTTTGCTTTGTATGTGTTGTTTTTTCTCATCATCCTGATTTTAATAAGCGGTTTTAACTTGCACATACACAACTACTTCTTGAATGGACATAAATGTACTAGTTTTTAGAATTCACAAACATTGAAAGTAGTCAGCTTGGAAAGCTGTGCCAGTTTCGGGTTTCCTGGCTTACTTTGACAATAAGACACAAAAAAAGTGATGGAATAAATGCTTGCAAATACTCTAATCACTAGAAAAACTGTCAGGGTAACATTCCAAACCATTGTTTTTCACCCAATGTGCCTCTCTAGGCAGAAGCCCCGATTTACAGTTCGGTAAACAGATTAAAGGCATACAGGGTGCCCCCTGCCCTGTCTTTACTCTCCCTGCCAACTTCAGAGATTTCCACCAGCCTCATGGACATCTCAGTAAATTGGTAGGCACTGACCATCATGGCAGTTTCTGTCAATGTTGGAAACGTTTGGCAGATAGCTCTGTCAAACCTGACAGCTGGCTTTCAAACGTTTTGAAAGTTTTTTTATTTTTCAAAAACAAACTCCCAAAGTGGGAGTTTGCTTCTGAATAATAAAAAAACTAATGACCCCCACACCATGGAAGTTTTCTCCCATGGTATGGGGTTCATTTTTTTCTTACTGTCCCAGGATATACATGGCGGTGAAGGACAGCTAAAAAAAAAAATCCAACTGTCTGCTCTTAATAGGACAAACTCTCAGATAGCTTACCTCCGATAGCACATACTCAACCATCAAAGGAAGTGTTATGCCTACTGAGTACATTTTACCCAGTCAGTGTAAAACTAGCAGTTTATTTGACTCACAACTGGGCAGGCGAACCTTCAGTTTGGGGGTCAGGATAGTCTATCACTGTTGCAATGGAGAACCTGTCAGCCAAACTCTAAATCAGTCACTGGGGCTGACCTAATGCAAATCAATACTGACCCTGCTTCTCATAGGAACAGTCCATCCTGAACCTTGGTCATCTCATTTATTGACCCTGCAGCCCACTGCTTTTTAGTTGGAAAATTTGAGATTTACATCACCCGAATCATACTGACTGATGACAGAAAAATGGCTCTCCTCTCTTGTACTCTGTAATGAGGATGTCTTGCACGGTGTTGTAAGTAACTTCTTTTATTATTAATAAATAGACCGCCGCTGATCTGTCAAGTCACTGCCACTGCCCCAGCTCTTTTCTAACCGTCACCTTCACCCTCGACTCGCGTGTCTCGCGCTCAACGACACGCACAAGGCCATGTGAGGCATATTACTACATACTCTCACATCCAAAATGGCTTTGATCCATCCGGCTATAGTACCCAGCGTTTGGACTGTTAACATAATAAGGGAAGAGGCTTCATACACTTAACCTCCTGGACCTCCTCACATGCCTCTTTTCACTCTCTGCCACCTTCGACCTCATCATAAGGTACCCAGACATAACAAGGATTTCACAGACTAATTCTAAGACCACCTTCTAAATGACTTCAACTTTCCAGACAGCTCCACAAAAAAACAGGAACCCCTCTCCTCTACCTCATCAACACACTCAATATGATAGAGCATGTCTCTCAACTAATTCACTCCAAAGACCCCATCCGCAACCTCTTCCTCTTGGCATTACATGCTGTTCAGCACAAACCACCAACACTGCACTGGACTGACCAGCTTACCATTCCCATCACCCTCCTCAGTGTTCAAACAACACACAGAGGTCAACTCAAAATAGAACAATATATCTTCACAGCCTTCAAAGATGTCTCAATTGACAACATTAAGCTCAAGCTCATCTCGCACTTTGCCTCCTCCACATCCAATATTTTCACTCTTCTAAACACCTTCAGCCTGCTTCTTCAAAGCCATTGAAACCACGAAAGCACCCAAGCTCCAACTAAAAAGATCATGTGAAAGTCAAACACTCTAACGCTCTAATGCCCCAAAGTCCTCACCTACAACAAATGCTCCATCCACAGGCAGGAATGAAGAAAAAAGAAAAGCAGACCTCACACTACTGTAAGTCCCTCCACATACAGACAACTCATTACAGCCAAAGTAAGTACTGCTCCAACATCGTCAATAAAGCTGCCAGCATAATTGGAAAGCTCTTCAAGATCATAAAGCAATACATCAGCACCCTTCATGATCATCCTATTCCACACTACACAGACAAGTGCAGTGTCCTAAAGGCCTACTTCAAATTCAAGTGGAAAAAACAGAAAATCAAACAGCACATCAACATCACCAAGCATATTTTCCTTCTTACAACTGTGTAGCACCCCATATTGCTATCCTTCAAGTCCCTGTCTCTTCACTGAGATTACCAACTTCCTGAACTTCCTCAAAGATCTCTCATGAACATGAAGTCTCACCAATGTCCTTCATCAATGCCTTCCTCTGGGAATCTCTCTCAACCAGATCATCACAGTAGACTCTAGTGACCTCATTATTGTCAGGAATCCCCAAGGTGCCTCCTGCATTATCTGTCATCATCCCCAGGGATTAGGGTTAAATCATATCTCTGTTCTTGGTTAAACTTTCATGTTTCTAAGTAAACATAATGTGCTGTGTTACACACTTGGTTTTATCAATGCTTGTTTTACCAATGCTTGTTTGCTAATGTGAGCAGGTGTACACATGTGCTTCTAATTGGGCGTGGTGACTCATCCTCATGTGGAAACTCAACTGCTTTCCTTATTCGCTAAAAATAGCAGAGTGAAGCATGCCTCCCTGCTTGACTTTGTTTTGCTTTCTGATCTCAGCACCTGACTTGGTAGTCCAGCCCCTGCTGTCATCCTCGTATTCAGGACTTTTGAGGCAATTCTTTTCTTCGTTCCTCTACCAGCTGACACCAGGCATTCCTCCAGCACTCCGGAAAAGACTGCAGCTAAGTGACTAGTACTCTCCAGGGAGTTTGTTCTTTGAGTGCCGCGCTTTCCTAGAACAGCTAGTGTATTTCAGACCTCGTATTTTGGCAGAGTGCTTATCTTAAAGAGACAAATGCATTTCTGAACATTCTACATTATTATTGTAGTTACTTGCCTAAATGTGCTTCAGGACATCTGCTTGAGCTCAAGTACTACAAAAAGTGACAGTGAAATTTTAAAAGAGCATTTACGTGACTTTTCTTTCTCTAATAGCATAACTCTTGGATTTAAATTGTGTCACTCATGCCTGTGTTTCAGGTTTGAGGAATTTGCTTTTTGAAGGGTTTTTCACTCACACAGTGAAACCAAACCAAACTGTGCCACCCTAACTGTTTGAACCCAGAGTGGACATTTGTATTTCTTGGATTGTTTTTGTTCCTTTTAGTTTAACCCTATGCATGCAAGAAAGTTATATGTGATGTAGTTAATGCCCTTGTTTGTCTTTCTTGTGCATGATAAGTGCAACCACAGTTCTAATTGTAGAGTGTAACAGTGAATCACTGTGAAGCCAGCCCTAGTGTTGCAGTACTTATTGTTATGGTACTCAGTTTGGGTTTTTGGGGTAATGCAGAGTTAGTAATTGTGCCAACAGTTGTTATTATTAACCAAGAAAAGTGCTGAGGCATCCCGGTGTTCTACTACAGCTCCCAAGCCCATATCAGAAAGAGAGATTCAGTTTCAAGGAAGTTGAGTGCACTAACTGTACTATCACTCTGTCAACAATGACCTGCCCCCTGAAGATACAGGGTGCCTGGCTGGACCAGCAAGACGTGGCAGTGTTTTGTCTCTTTCTCCTCTTCTCCCCCTTTCCTTTTGGGACACCTGCCGGGGTTTCGGTGTCCACCAGGAAGTGCCGAGAGGTGTATAGCTGTCTCTACTACAGTGTGATCTAACAGCCAATCGGGCATTAGATCACACTGTAGTAGAGACAGCTATTTAACAAACCCCAGTGAAGGTGCTTCCGCCCAAAGATAAACATGACCCCTGCCTTCTAGTAATGCTGGAGCTCGACCCATATTTGACACTGGTGATCATCCAATCCTCATCCACACCCTGAAGTCTCAATTGGGATTCACTAGCAATATTCTTCAATGGTTCACCTCCCACCTATCCAACTGACATCAATTCACTCCATGGGCACCTCTAGATCCCTTAAGCTCCCTATTAACTGCAGAGTTTGGACTTTACTCAACAACATCAAAGTTTGTCAATAAGCCAAAGACACACAACTCTCCTTTAAAATCTGATCCACTTCAAATATCTACTTCCTCCAGCACTGCCTATACCTCATCAAGAAATGGAAGTCCAGGACCTAACCTGTAACTCAACCACACCTAAACAGAATGACTGCCATTCTGCTAGAACAACAAGTAACAACTATTCCAAACCTGGCACAGCGACATTAACCTAGATGAATTAAAACCCCAGCTCTCACTCAATGCCAGCACTCGTATTCTTGCATCTAGATGGTAGCAACAACCTTATCCAAGGCCTTCCAGACTTCAGACTGGTCATCATAAAGCATGTCTCTTTAACAGCCTGAATAATTATAGCTACATCACCCTCATTCTTATGGAACTCTAGAGGATCCTTATGTTAATGCAACTGACTGAGGAGTCCTTTATTGCTATGACAGCTAAGGTGAGTTGCACATTGGGCTAAGCAGTGGCATCCATAGTGAGATTTGCCAAGGATGTTACTCAGCCCCCACCTGTCACCCACTGAAAGCTCTCCTGACCCAGGGAACTGAATGCAGCAAGTAAATGTTGTTTTATGCAGGAACTTGCAACAGAGGATGAAAAGGGACGTGATTGTGTTGAGACCCTGATATCAGGACAGGCGGAGCCTGACAAGACATATGTGCCTTGGGAGAGGCGTTGGCATGATGAACACACAAAAACGATGTAAGTTGTGGTGAATTAGGGTGAAGAGTCTGGGACAGGAACAGAGAAGTGGCCACCAGATTCACAGAGGAGGCTAGCTAGAAATGTGGGTGCAGGCACTGAGGCTCGATATATTTTTTATTAACTCGTTTAGTAAACATTTGGGATCGTTAAAAATAAGTAACTAGTAACTATCCTGAGAGCAGTTTGATGTAGTTTGTTTAAATTTAGCGTACATTTGCAAGCTTTTCCTAATCTATGGTTTTCGCTGCAGATCTTATCATTGTCCCTCCACAAAGATTTAAGAATACTTCTGCAGATTTGCACACATTTTTGCAAAGATCTGGATTGTCTTTAAAAATAAGTGTTATTTCTCTATACTTATATATCCATCAACAAATGTCCTTTGTTGCTATTTTAGGAGCATATCAAGCAAAAGGCGCTTAGTTCACACCAGAAGGTACTTGAGGTGTAAAAGGAAGCGGCCCCGGGCAGCTAAAGTACTTTCCCGCGGCTTACCTCTACATTGCTTTGGTATGATCCTGCGATGGCCGATTGGGTCCTGGCGCGGGGCCCCTGCTGCTCCTTGAAGGCTTTGCTTCTCCCAGCATTTGGAAAGGTCCCTGCATCAGAATGGCCAAAAAATCCGAAAGGATTCGACATGACTTGAACAGAAGGAAATGGTTTGTTTGCCTAACAAAAAAAGAGTCTACCTAAAAAATAAAAATTGGAGGCGCTTGTAGGAGGTTGTCGGAGGCCAGCCAGTTCCATTGAGGAGAGATCTCAGCGTCCTATGTTACCGCTCAGTGGGAAGAGGGTGTGTCGCGTTCCTAAAGAGACTATGAATGCACTACACACAGCTCATAATTGTTGTAGTTACCTGTCACTAAGCACTTGAAACTCTATGCCCTTTGCCTGGGTAGTTTTTTCTCTTTTATTTGCAACCGGTTTATGTTCTTTAAGAAAAACAAAATAAAGGTGCGAGTGTTTCCCTTGTTACTAATTCGTAATTTGTTTACCGCAAGGAATAGGCGAACTAATCATTTATTTTTTATACGCTATTATAAACGTTGATCCCGAAGGGGGACCATTACTCAGAAGAGGTGGAGCCATAACTAGAACACAAGGGGTTAAGCACATGTGTGACTTAAAATCGTTGTGGCTAAGCATTGTGAGTGTGGTCCTGGGTGTTTTTTTTCCTCCTTAAAGTTGTGCTTGCAGCAAGAAATCCGTGAGGCAATAATCAATGATTTTCCAAGTTTTTTCATACAGTAATATCGTAATAACATGGATTTCGAAGAGTTATTTCAACTCTATATATTTTATTTCTCTAAATATAATATGATTGTCAGTGTGATTATTGTTTTATTTCAAAATAGGTCAATATTTTAAGATATAAATAGTAAAACATATAAGGAAAGTCGTTTTGGACCAACCCTCAAAGATACGTGCACATTCTTTCAACAATCAATTATCTATTTGGTATTAAAACTGACCATTCACCACCGTTCGGTGCTCACTTCTGATGAGACGTCTTTAGCAGCTAAGAAAACGACACGCCGCTGCGGTACTAGAATCGGACATGCTTATACTGCCACCCTGTGGCTATTATAAGTGTCTGCTATCTCCTTAAACATGACATTAATGGGTTTTTTTTATGTATGGCTTGCCATCGTATCCACGTCGTGTAACCAATCTAAAACCGCTTTTCTTGAGGTCTACAGTCAGGGAGGGACTTTGGATCCGCCCACATGTTGGTAGCCAGCAGTACAGTTTTTGATTTTACTAAGGTTGTGTGCTTCCACAGAAAAAAATGCTTCCCCTCCACACAGCTGTCTTTTGTTTATTTATCCAGCTGCCTGAGCTTGAACTTTCAGGGGCACACACATTACATTGTAATGGTGTTAAAGTGTCTTAGATATCTAGATAATTAACAGTGTTTACTTTTTTTGTACCGTCAGCACATATGGGAGGAAGGCACTCACAAGGAATGTATTGCAGACCAGCACCCTCCCCTTTCATTGTTAACTTTACACTTCAGAGTGCAGTTTTGCGCTTGAGAGCAGGTAGTATGGGATGCAGAGGGCTGCACTAATCTACGTGGATTTGTAGGTCTGGCTTGACAGTGCAACTGACACCTTACCTTATGTGATCAACAAAAAATAGCTTTCAGAGTACTACTGAGTTTGGGGCTAGGGCAAAACCCACATCTTGATTTCACTGAGTACAGAATTTGATTGTATTTTATTACAACTTTAAAATTGCGCTTACTGCCCCGTTTGAGGTACTAAAGCACTTGCCTACAAAAGTAGAATGCTACACCATACAGGGTGCATGGTTGAATGTTGTATTTGTTTTGATCCTATGTGGGAAACGTTTCCATGTTGTGCGTGATGCCCACTGAGGTGCGGTTATCATGTAATGGGCCACAGCGCACAGCAGTGTGTTGGAAGATGAAGTGTAAGAGACAGATACATATTTTTATAGTTTCAGAATAATGTCAGCTTTGAACAGCTCTGCAGGTCCCTTTGTAGTGTTTCATATGATATAGTCTGGTGAGACAGCTTAGACTGCACTGGGTTCTGCAATCAGAGATTTTGGGCCAGATGTACAAAAAAGCAATTTTGCATTTCTTAAATAGCAACTTCATAGAAATCACTATTCAAGAAATGCAAAATGCTATGTACAGAGATACTGATTTCCTAATAGTGATGCCTACGAAGTAGGAATCGCTATTAGGAAATCGGTATTACGAAATCCCATTACATTTTAGTCAATGGGCCGGTTTTCATTTGCTAAATAGCGATTTCTTATTAGGAAATCGATATTTAGGAAATGCAAAACCAGGGATAGCAAAGGGCAAAAGGCCCCCCTTGGTGCACCCCAAAAAACGGGGTGCATCTGTAGAGCACACATATGCCTAAGGGGCATGTGTGTGCTCTATTACAATTTAAAAAAAGCACTTTGGGGTGCTTTTTAGGGTTGAACCTGCGAATGCATGCGCTTGCGCATGCATCTCGTATGTGAGACTCTGTTGTGTTCAGTACAGGGCTTAGAGCCTGCCTGTCACTGACCATTTGTAGGTTTGCATGGTACTCTTCTTTACAGCCTCGTAATTCGTCAAGGCATGCCTGGCATCACTTCTGTTTCTCTGTGTGGAGCAGGGACGAAGCACTAATTGATGCAACCTAATTAGTGACTGTCCGCTACTCCTGATGTGATTGAGGTACTATTTGTTGTTTTTAACTTCGAGTACCCTGCAAACAGAAGGCTTGTGACTGTCAAAAACTTGCCCAGCAGGCACAAAATTGCAAGTTTTATTTTTCAAAGCTAACTTTATTTTATTTTTCCAAGTTACCTTTTCTCAGTTTCTAATATAACTAGTTTAGGTAAAGAGTTTTAAACTCTACCTTAAAAATTGCCAACTTCAGCTCTGTATTTCCCTTCTCTGATTGGCCAGCCTCTGTAGATGGGGAAGCAGGAAGGGGGGGGGCTGCAAAACTGATCTTCAAAGGCATGAAAGGACATTTGGAGCAACCCAGCACATCCTTCACATCCTGCAACCCCAGACAATTAGGTGCTTGAAGTAAGAAATAGATGAAAAGGCCAAGTTTGTTGAGCAGAACTCCACATTTATTTCTTTAAGATGACAGGAGAAACTCCAGCCACTCCTGCTCTGCTCCTCCACCAACTGCCAAGTCCCCAACATTCCAGCAGTACCTTCGTTGGAGCAGGGGTAGCTGGAAAGTACCAAGTTACATATCTAATGTAAATAAAAGACATAGATAGCAAAGATAACATGACCTAACTAATGTGATAAATTTAACATACGTTAATACATTAATACATTTTCTAAACACTATAACACAGTGCCCCCTTGATTACATTAGGAGATGTGTTTAGGATTTTTAGCCACACCAGTGGGTGGGCTCAGCCAGATGTAACCTCCAAAAATCAGTTTCAGCCATGACGGATTTTTGAAGAATGTTGCTGCCTGGGATTGGTTTTTGCCACACTTCCCAGGAAGTGGTCATCACAGGGGTAAGGATCCTGCATCTGATTGGAGAATCAGGACCCCCCCTGTTTTTCACCCAGGAGCAAGGATAAATATGGCAGACCTGCACCCACACCTCACATCCCTACCAGAGCCCTACAAGGAAGAACATCAGAAGAAGAAGGACTGCCCTGCTGGATCTCTTACCTGCACCTGGACACTGCACGCTGAAGGACTGCACCAGCTGCACACTTGGGCTTCACTACAAGAAGCACTTTGCCTGGCTTCAACTGGTTCAAGGAGGGACTCCCTCTTTGCTACAGGTGAAAAGTTGCTAACCAGAGTCCCCTGCATCAAACCCTGAAGAAACTGATCAGCTGACCACTGTCCAGGGGCCGTTTTGGAGTTTGAGCCAGGTGCATTCTGGGAGTTGTAGTCCGCACCCTCAAGGAGCAACTCAGAGCTTCTGGAGCCTGGGGGTGAGCTGTGGACACCCAAAGAACATTAGAAGACCTTCTGGAAGAAGATCCAGAAGTTTGGAGAAGACTGGAGAACTTTTTGGAAAAAGCTCCATATAGAGACCAACCCGCTGCAGCAACTCTAGCCAGCGTGCCTCAACTGCAACCCGGCCCGACTTGCAGGTTTATCCCGCTGAAGAAAATCTTCAAAAAAGTGACTAAGTCTGAATGTAGTAAGTTGACCGGGACCTCCCGAGCAGTGTATCGGAAAAGGGGTCCAGGGACGTTGGATCAAGATTCAGGTTCGGCCCGGTCGAATGATTTTCATCTCGAAAAACTTCCAAACTTAGAAATCTTCACTGTGGGCTCCCGCAAAGCTTATCCGAGCAAGTGCTCCAGGGAGGTCAGATCAGACTGGCGACTTCGTCCCGCTGAAGAAAACCTTCAAGAAAACGACCAAGTTAGAAGGTAAACTTTCGACCGAGGCCTCCCGCTTGCTGTAGCCGAGCAGGGCTCCATCACGGTTGGCCGTAAACTTTGACTTTGCCCCGTTCGAGGTGCAACCAGATGACCAGATTGGCGCTTTTTGTTTCTAGGCACTAAAAAACACAAATTCTTAAAAAATTCATCTCTCTGGTTCCCCTTATCTGATTTTATTCATTTTGGTGTCATTATTAAAGATAAAAAAATAATCTATTTTTATAAATTAGTGTTGGATTTTAATTGCGTTTTGTGTTTTACTTATTTACTGTTTTGTGATTTTATACACTTGTCTCCTAAGTTATGCCTTGTCACTCGTGGCCAAGAAACCAAGGGTTGAGCTGGGTTTAATTTATTGAGACCTAACTGGAAATAAGTGGAGGTTAGTGGCCTATTTCTAAGTGTAGGTACTTACCTGCCCTTACCAATAATCCACTTTCCAACACTGCATATATGTAAATCTAATACACTCATTTTGGTGTCACAAACAACATTAGCACTTGTTTGTCATTATGCCACATCTGCTTTAATAATGTCACAATGTGGGACATAAATTAACCAACAGCAAGGATTCAACTAGTAGATGTCGATTTTATGTGTAATGTGCATGAAAGCTTCTTTTTTATCATAGTAACACAGTAACACACAAAACAAGTGAAATCTCTTGAGCACCGTCCCCTCGATACACACTATTGGTTGATTTAATGCAAAATATTTTTTTCTGAGCTGCACTTTGGCATAAATGCTTGAAGAATTAAGCCAACAAACAGTCCAACACCCATTTTCTGAGCTATGTTTATATTTTTAGCCCTGTCTCTGGGCTTCACACTTAAACTATGAGGATTCTTGGCTAAGCCATGCTGGAAAAATGCCTTCAACATTATTAGCCAAGCTTCCAACTTGCCCCAGAATGAGGGCTACTGGACGGTGTATGGTGTATGGGACGTTGCTATGGTCTCCCTCTCTTCCCAAAGACAAAAGATGTCTTTCCGTTGTAGGTGGGCGAGTTCTTTAAAGCTCAAGCCTGGCTCAAGCCAGATCTCGGGGTCCTCACAGACCCTCAAGCTCAACAAGATCCCATGCCTGCCCCTCCCCCTGAGTCAAGAAACACAAACACTGAGGCATTGTCTATTGGCATCTTTTACCAGTAGACAATGCATCAGTATTGTTTTTTTCAAAGTTGTTACTCTAAAAACCCCAACACAACGGCTGTGCCTTTTAGCTTCTCAGTCTAAAAGGTAGGGGATCAGTGTTAGTATTTTTAGGTCGAGCAAGCAAATGCTTTCCTACCTGCTGTTATCTATCTGTAGGCTTTTAACCACGCTCATCACTTTCACTCATTCCTGGGCTTGCCTTTCCAAAATTCTGTGATGTCAATGGTAAATGCTTTACGTTTGTCCTGCCTTGGGGCGGTTACGGACGATTTTTTTAGGCCTTGCATGCAGACCCTGTTATATGGATAATTTCACAAATGCTGATATACTTCAGAGTGGGCGAACTACTTTTTTCTTATGTCTCTCCCCTTTGTGCTTCATGGCAGTCACGGCCCTCACAGCACTCACAGCACCAACAGCTCAAACTTGATCAGCGGTATTGAAGTGCTGGTCACATTGTTCACACTGTTACCTAATCAGAGTAAATTCTTTTGGCTCTCCCCTTCGGGCTCCATAGCTTTCCCAAAAACACTTATAATTGATAAGTTCTTCACTAAAAAACACAGTTATCTGTAAAGTGACTCTCCCAGCACAGCGGGAAAGCTGACACTACAATATTCACTGCACTCAGGAAAACTTGACCTATAATGCTTAGCAAGCATTCTTTATCCTAACATCTTTGCCCATACCTCAGCCTGTGGTGGTCCTAGGACAATGGGACCACCACCAAAACGTTCAACAGAACACTCTTTCTGTTTAGGTCATCTCTGGATCCCTACAGTAGGTTAGTGGGGACCCCAAAATGATAACCCCTCTCACCATTCAGTCTTTCCCCCCTCAAGCTCTTTTACAGTTGGGACTTTTGTTTTACAGCTGGAAGTAGTTTGTGTTCTAAGGGGTTTAGTATTGCAGTAGGTTTGCAAGTCCTGAAAATATGTAATGCAGTACATTCTCTAGGGACTAAATATATGGCTGCACTGCAGTACTTTCTGTTATTCTCTTTTCATGTGGTTATGTTCTCTAGAGGCTAACTATATAGTTACATGACCATGTTTCTTACAAATGATATTTTGATTGTGGTGTTCTCTAGGGGCTGTTCTGAGCGTTACAGTCAACATACTACAATATTCATGGCACTTGGTTGTCAAATAATTCTTTGCTGGGCATTCTTTTACAAAACATTTTTGCAAATAACTAGGACAATGGGACCACCTTCAAAACGTTCACCACAACCTGTTCTTTCAGTCTAGATCATCCCTGGGTGCCCACACAAGGTTACACCGCATTATTTTTGGTCATTTTTTCATGTGGTTATGTCTTCTTGGGGCTAACTATATAGTTACATGACCATGGGGGTTATTCTAACTTTGGAGGAGGTGTTAATCCGTCCCAAAAGTGACGGAAAAGTGACGGATTTACCACCAGCCGTATTACGAGTCCATTATATCCTATGGAACTCGTAATACGGCTGGTGGTATATCCGTCACTTTACCGTCACTTTTGGGACAGATTAACACTCCTCCAAAGTTAGAATAACCCCCCATGTTTCTTACAAATGCTATTTTCATTGTGGTGTCCTCCAGGGGCTGTTTTGAGCATTACAGTTGAATGCCAAAAGTTTATTTCTAATAACGTTTTTTAATTGGGTTTATATGATAATTGTATATGTTTTATTAATCTCTCTTGCAATTATGACCATGATTCAAGCCAACTGAATATCCTTATTACACTTAAGACTGTTTGAACCCTTGTGATATATTTAGGTGACCCTTCTAGTTTATTTCTCTCGTTACTCTTCTGTGGCTGTCTTGTGTCTTCTTCTGGGGGTAATTGTGTTAGCCAGCCAGCAACTCTGATAGTGGGGTGGTAAAAGTGGTATTCTATTGGAATTTGCATGGCAGATTTAAATTAGGATGCTAAATGGCAACATTTTCATTGTTGGTTGCAGATAGAGGAAGAAGGTTCATGGAAGTGCTTTAGTTATATGTAGGGCCACTGGAATTATGTGGCAGGAAAAGACCACATTATGAGGCAGGGTTGACCAATTTATGTGGCAAGAAGAGTCTAGTTATGAACTTACAACGTCAATACCTCAAGCAAATGCGAGAGTCATTGCATTGCAGATGCTTGTTTTAAAATGGAACTGGTTACTAACAACTTCAAGTCAGTGGTAATTGCATCTCCTAAATGCCTAAGTTGCATTTAGGAAATGCTTTGTACATCAGAATAGGAGTTGTAAATAGGGAATTCCTATTTGCGATTTCCTATTCTGGGAATTGCAAATTGTGATTTCTACAAGGTAGAAAACGCAATTGTGATGCCTTAAGGGCCTTTGTACATATGAAAAGACCGTTTTGCATTTCTTAACAGCCTGAAATACCAATTTCGACTGTTAAGAAATGCAAAAGGGCTTTGTACATCTGGCCCATAGTGTATAGTTGTGGTCCTAAGCTGTCATGGTTGGAGGAAAAGAGAAGAGGAGAGATCTGTAGGGATAGGCATTTTTATTATATCATGTCTGAGGGTCTATGTGAGATGTAAAGAGGCGGGCAGATTGTATAGATATTTGGGACCAGCAGAAAATGGACTATATTAAAGTCCTCCAAAACTGTCCAGTCATGGGTGACAGTTCTCTTCAGTTATTCCATGATTGATCACTTGTGCTGGTGATGAACAACCCTCATAGCAGATATGTATTATGTGAATTTACTACGTGTCAGTTACAGTTTGTTTCTGACCGCTGCGTATTATGGTTTTAGTAGTATTGTGGGCCATAACAGGTATATATGACAGTACGTAACTATTTAATGTGACAGCGACACAAAGGTCAGCCCTTTTTTGCTTACCAGCACAATGAAAGCAGTTTGCTGGTTGAGTAGTTTGCAGTTCATCAATTGTAAGTAAGCTGAGGATTGTGCTTGAGGGTACGACTGTTTTCTGGCCTCTGTTGGCTGGCTGCAGGTGGTGCATTGGTCTAGGAAATAGCCAAGTGTTCAACTGTCTTCAGAAGTGTATATGTTCCTGGGTGCTTTTAATGCTGGCTGGTAGTGAGTTCCAGAGTTTGGCAGCTTGTACTGAGAAAGCAGTGCCTTCCACAGATTTCTTATGGTAAAGTGGTACCTTACCATAGCCTGGAGCACAGTGTTCTGTTTGGGTTTCTATTGCTGGAATTTAAATTGCAGGTATAGCAATCGTTTTCTTTGGGAGGCTCTGATATTAGGCTGAATATGTGTGCCGCGACTAAAAAGACTGCTCGTACTATAATCTTGTGGTAAAGCGTATACCCAATACAGCAGGACTGAGTAGGTTATGGAGGCAAAGCAATGATCATAGTTATAGGCCTGATGTGTTTATTATGAAATGTTATGATAAAGGTACCAGGTCTGACGTATTTACAGTGAAAAGCCTATGCTGAAGTAAATAGGAATCTAAGTGTGGATTGTTATTACTCTTTATAAAGTCTACAAAAAAGTATTTTGTTAGATAGAATCTCACAGATAACAGTAGTAAGCAATGGTTTGGATTTTCATTACCCTTTGTGACAAAGCTTGGATATAGAAGGTTTGCTCTGTGAGATTCCTTTTTTTCGTCCTGCCAGTATTTCACTAGGCAATGGCATCTTTCTAACTTTGTGACTGTGTCTGATGTTGCCTTGTGAAAAACCTCGCACTCAAAACTGTAGGTCTGAGTTGGTTTTGGTGAGGGCTATGGGCTCGATTGGTGCACTGATAAATTTTATGTCTGATGCCCTAGGTCTGGCCAGCTTATTATGAAATGTTATGACAAAGGCAGTTGGTCTAGGTTATTAATTGAGAAAAGCCTTTGTTAAAGCTAATAAGCCTTTAACAGTTGGTTGTTATCACATTGTGTTTCAGGATATAGACAGGATATTTTGTTACATGTCAACTCACAGATTACCAGAGAAGGCAATGGTTTTGGCGCTGCATACCCAATCTGACAAACTCTGGGGCATTCCACAGTGATGATTCTTGTTCGGCCCTGTTGAGAGCGGTTTTATATTGTTTTGCAAGCTGTATTTCTCCACACACTGGTGATTTTATAACTGTATGCATAATGGTTGCCAATTTACGTGCCCTTGAATAGGAAGGTGTTGGGTATGCTGCAAAGCCAACGGTAAAGGATATAGCCTTTTTGCTTCTGTGGGAAAAGTAATGCCAGGTTTCATAGGTTTGATCTGTTTATTATGGAATGTTATCACAAAGCCAGTTGGCATAACCTACTTATTGTGAAAAACATGTGTTAAAGATAATAGGCTTGTAAGGATGGGTTGTTTTTACACTGTACGAAAGCTTGTAGACATGCATGTTGTTCCATAGAATCTCACAGATTACTGTAGTAGGCAAGTACTTTGGTGTTGGTGATTCACCCAAGCAAACTGTGGGGATAGACAATTTGCACTACAGTAATCTTTATTTTGCTCTAATAGTAGGGATTTTCTATTGTTTCAACAACTGCATTGAACATATTTATAATTTTATTATTGTATACCTGATTGTTGCCTTGAGGGAAGATTTATGACCAACAGAGTAGGTCTGAGTTATCATGGTGGCAAGCCAATGAGATAGGTTACATGCTTAGCTGTTTATAATGAGAGGTTACAATAAAGGCAGTAGGCTTGGCACATTGCTTGTGTAAACAATATGCTAAATTAAACACACACTTCAGAACAGATTGTTATTACTCTCTATAACTATATATAGGTATTTTGTTTCATGGAATCTCACAGATTACGAAAGTAGGCAAGGGTTTGGGTGCTGGTTACGACATGTGACATACAACAGGTATGAAAGATATATACTGACAGAATTCTTGTTAGGCTTCTTAGGGGATATAGAGGGTCATTCTGACCCTGGCGGGCGGCAGGAGCCGCACGCCTGGCGGGAACCGCCAAATGGCCGCTCCGCGGTCAGAAGACCACAGAGGCCATTCTGGCTTTCCCGCTGGGCCGGCGGGCGACCGCCAAAAGGCTGCCCGCCGGCCCAGCGGGAAAGACCCTGCAACTAGGAAGCCGGCTCCGAATGGAGCCGGCGGAGTTGCAGGGGTGCGACGGGTGCAGTGGCACCCGTCGCGATTTTCACTGTCTGCAACGCAGACAGTGAAAATCTTTATGGGGCCCCCAGGGGCCCCATGACACCCGTTCCCGCCAGCCTGGTTCTGGCGGTGAAAACCGCCAGAAACAGGCTGGCGGGAAGGGGGTCGGAATCCCCATGGCGGCGCTGCAAGCAGCGCCGCCATGGAGGATTCCCTGGGCCAGGGGAAAACCGGCGGGAAACCGCCGGTTCCCCTTTTCTGACCACGGCTTTACCGCCGCGGTCAGAATGGCCCTAGCAGCACCACCACCCTGTTGGCGGTGCTTCCGTGGTCCGCGGCCCTGGCGGTCATGGACCTCCAGGGTCGGAATGACCCCCATAGTATTTTGCTTTTCCTACTGTATTTATTTGTATACTATGCAATTTTATGAATGTATTCAAGATGGTTTTGCTGCATGAAAGCTTACGCTCAAACAGTCGGCCTGACGTCGTTATGGTTACAAGCCAATAACTTCTAAAGGCCTTACTGGTCCACTAGCAAACATATTTCCAATGCCATAGGTCTGCTCAGTTTATTATGAAATGGTATGACGAATGCTGTAGGTCTGACATATCGACTATGAAAAGCATATAATAAAGTCAATACACATTTAAGGGTGAATTGAGATTTCTCTGTGTTAAAGCCTACACACATGTATTTTGTTTCTTGAAATGTCACAGATTACCTTTGTAGGGAAAGATTTTGATGCTGGTACCACCTTTGGAAAACACTAGTGGGAGAGGATTTGACTGTATTAATTCTTGCTAGAATCTCTTCTTAGCTGTCTGCCAGGCTCTAATTAAAACAAAAAGCTGACCACCACTGTTACATCTGCCCCCACAGGATCAAGATCCTGTTCAAACAGCAGCATGACAACCTAGACCAAGTTTCTCCAACGAGTAGCTCGTGAGCTACTGGTAGCCCTCCAGCTACCTGTAAGTAGTTCTCTTGTGGGCAACCCAGCTTTCCAAATTAGAAACTTTAGCTTGGTTGAATTAATTTATGTATAGCAAGCCTGAAAAGTGTGTATTTGAGGCGAAGATGTGTGTATTTTCAGAACAGTATAAGCTAACATTTGGAGGAAAGTGATTGAATTGCCAAATTTATATCTGATATCTGAGTACATAAACAAGGTATTGAGAAGACTTATTACTCATATTATTACTTTGCTGCATGTAGAGATATTTCCAATTGATAAAGCATTATTTGGTTAGCTGCTAGCAACCCTGCGTGATGTACTGAGGAGGCCACTTCTTGTAATCTTGCTCATGGTGACCACTAATGTTATCATATCTGATATGGTTGCTATTACAACAATTATAATATCAGTGGCTCAGGGTGACTTTCTTTCAACATAAGTAGCTCTTATTACAGATTAGGTTGGAGACCCCTGGCCTAGACCATGTAGAGTTATAACACCTGTAAATCAAATTGGATCAGGCCTTATCAATCAGGTCTTTGGGCTGCTCATGACTAAATGAAAGGCACTGGAAGTAGTAGGTGGTACTCTCTATGTTGTCTTCATTGACTTGCGTGCGGCATTTGATCTGGTCCTAAGAGCAAAGCTGTGGGAGGTTTTAGCTGGCATGAATCTCCTGGGTAACCCATGAGGGTAATTACTCTAGTATCCTGTGGGCCCCCAATAGGGAACTGACAGTCAAGGTTGATAAAGTCAAAGGAGCTCACCAAGGTTGTGTCTTGTACCCTACACTTTTTCTTTTGATTTTTAAACAAATGTACGCATTATCTGTTAAACTGTTTCCATGACTCACCATCTTTGGCAAGCAAAAAGGTTCTGGCTCTGTTTTTCGCTGATGATACCTTGCTACTCTCCAAAACATGCTCAGGGCTCCAGAGAGTCATTGACAGTTTTTTGCTCTTGTGTAACTCCTACGCCCTAGAGATAAACACACAAAAGACCAAGGGCCAGATTTATGCTGACCTTGCGCCGTTCCAATGCCACATTAGCCTCATTTTTTTCTGCTAATGTGGCATTGGAAGGAGAAAAACTCTGAGCCATATTTACAAAGTGGCGCAATGCTTGCATCGCGCCACTTTGTAACACCTTGCGCCACATTATGCCTGCTCCAGGCATAATGTATGCAAGGGAGTGTTTCGGCGCCAGGGGGAGCAGTAAAAATGTCACAAAGAAATCTGTGAGATTCCTTAGCTCCATTTTTATCAGCATTTTTTAATGCCTGAAAAGTGCAGGCATTAAACAAAGGTTCCCATTGATTACAATGGGCCTCTGGGTGCTTTGCAGGATTAGCATCATCATTTTTTACACTAATCCTGCAAAGCGCCGGACTAGCATCAAAAATTATGATGCTAGTCACCCTAACTACTGCCATGGTGTGCCATATTCTAAATACGGCTCTACCGTGGTGGCGTTAGGGGGGCACTAAGGGGCCCTAAAAAAGTTGAGCTGCACTAGGTGCAGCTCCACATTTCATAAATCTGCCCCTAGGTTTATGGTCTATTCTAAAACGAAGTTACCAGGAGGTACTACTAGATTAGGTGACACCACTCTAGAGAGTTTAACAAAATTCAACTACCTGGTAATTAAACTCCCAAATAAGGAGTAAGGGAATCCCAAATCCAAAAGAGTTGTTCAATAATCATCTATAAAGCAGTTGACCTTGTGAGGTTTGCCTAAAGAGCTTTGTTTGACCAATTCTCCCCTGTGATCCAGATATACAATGCTCAGATCAAGAATGCCACATTGCATGGTGCAAAGTTGTGGGACCACTGCAAATCTCTCCACTCGATCGAGGGGCTGTCCAATTTGATTGCTAGAGAGAACATGTTCAGTCACTGTTTTCCAGACCTACACCAACACCTTGCTGCAAGGAGCTTGCAAAGGAGGCAGACCTCTGAGTAGGTACCAGATTGTTTCTCGGAAGGCATTGGGGAATGATCCAAAGGAGGATGGCTCAGGTTCCCCCCATTAGAGTGAAAGGGAGGGACTCAGTGACCCAGACAGGTCCCAGTGTAGTGTAGAGGCAAAGGTATCCTATCGAGACCATCTCCACCCCAGACTGGACCAACCACCGCTGCATGCACTTCACAATCTCCATACCTAACAGCCGCACCTGCACCTCCAGGACCCCCCACAGGAAATGGAACAAAATCACCAAGGAGCAACTTACCTCATCACATGCCAAATCCCTTCCTCCCTCCTCTGATGACTCCATCACAGCAGCGCGCAATTTAAATGCATGGATCTCTGAATGCGCCAACACTCTAGCCCCTCTCCGGTTGATATCGGCAAAATGCATAACTAAGAAAGCCAGCTGGTTCACCACCGAACTCCAAGAATCAAAGCGTACCCACAGACGTTTAGAGAAAAAATGGAGGAATAGCCAATCCAGAGAAGACCACACCTCATTCAGAGCCGGAACCGCTGCCCACCGATGAAAAATCAAGAACGCAAGGAAGGATGCACTCCGGGAGCGCATCAGCTCCTCCGCACACAACTCAAAGGAACTCTTCTCAGTCATCAACGAGTTCACAGATCCTCCTCTCCGAAGCCACCAGCATGTAAATCAGTCTTGAACCTGTTCCCTGTGGGAACAGTCCAGCCCTAACTGCCAAGCCAGGTCCTCCCTGGACCAAAAAACAGCTTTCAGGGGTATCACCTCTCATCAGCCAGACTAGCTTGAATCCAATGGTGCAGTAAGCACAGAACCCATACCTGGGAATGCCCTTCCCCTTTAGAGTGACAAATGCAAAAAGAACAGATGATCAACAGAGTGCTAAACGATACAAACATTTAACCCCAGTCACAAAGATCTGGGTTTAATCCAACATTTTTTTGCCCAGCACACCACCTCAGTATGGACCCAACCATGAGTAAAGCAGTCTTGACCCTGTTCCCCATGAGGAACAGTCCTGCCCAAACTGCCAAGTCAGGTTCTCCCAGGACCAGTGTTACTGAAAATATGGGAAAAGTCCCACTTTTGCTAATGCATGAATTAGGAGGAAAATGCGCAGAATCATATATGGTCAGAGAAGAATACAGGACTAAAATGTTCATGATGTCCAAATAGAGAGACAAGGACAGAGAGGATGCTAGGGTGCAGGGACAGGGATGAGCAGAAACATTTATTCATTATGCAGCTGGAAGTAGAAGGCCACAACACGAAAGCTTGAGCCATAACTTGATAACACACTTACAGGGAGGGCTCACATTCTGATCCACGTTCACAAGGGAAAGTATACATCATGTTGGTTTTAGAAAGGAAACACGATAAGCTTTGATGTTTGAAGGCCAGCAGCTGTGCAAGGAAGGATAGACTGAAATATTTCCAAGCGTGGAGTCAGCTGAGGAAGGACATACTGATGGGCTTCCGAACGCGAGATCAAAAGGCACAGTGGTTATTAGCAAATGTGTCCATGACAGATGTGTAACCTTCGCTTTTCTGTAAATGTGTAATTAGATGCTTTCCCAAGGAGAA
The DNA here is from genome assembly GCF_031143425.1 of Pleurodeles waltl. Taxonomy (NCBI): domain Eukaryota; kingdom Metazoa; phylum Chordata; class Amphibia; order Caudata; family Salamandridae; genus Pleurodeles; species Pleurodeles waltl. The sequence continues at coordinate 499,218,170 of NC_090448.1, read as the reverse complement.
ATATTGCTTTGTGCTAACGTTAGTAGAGATAACAATGTACCAAGTAAGCGCTTAAAATCAATATGCATGGCAAGTAATAAGACTCATTCAAGGAATTTTTAAACTATAAAATAGAAGTTGTTCGTGATGACGAAGTTGAGTGCGGTATCAGTCACAGAACTGTACTGCCCTCCCAGCCTTTATTCATAAATGCTCATATTATTTGCCAAACAGAGTTGTGTCGTTCTTTCATTTCCTGACTCCACAACACCAGCAACAAGCATCCTGGTCCTGTTTTGGGGTTTCTCTGGGCATACCCTTCCCACTTAGAGCGGCAAAAGCGAAAAAGAACAAGTGATGGGTGAAATTCTTAACAATGCAAACATTCACCCCTTAGTCACAAAAATCTGGATTTAATCCATTGGTTTTTTTGCCCCCCACCCCAATTTGGACCCAGCTATAGGCAAAACAGTCTTGGCCCTGTTCCCCAAGGAACAGTCCGGGTGAGGAGGTCGTCCGGCAGGGAACGAGAAGGGGTGCTGCTACCGCCAGCAGCGCCCCACCATAATATGGCTGGCAGTGTTCTACTGGTGTGGAGGTGCTGGTGGTAGCAGTGCCATCTTACCACCGTCCGCCAGCATAATCACTGCCAGATTTCCGCCCTTCTTGTGGCTGAAGTCCGGCAGTGATCATAATATGGCAGACGGATGGTAGCCGTGGTGATGGTAATTTGGCGGCCGTCACCGCGCCAGTAGGTGGTTTTTACCGCCAATGTCAAAATGACCACCTATGTTATTGAGGGAGTATTTTCTGTTGGACAGACTATTCATGCCATTATCAACAACAGCCAAAGAATTTACCAAATTTTCCTTATCTATCTGTCTTAAACGTGCAGCCGCTTTAATCTAGCAAAGCTTCCAGATCTCATTGTATGTGGCGTGCATGAAGCGTTTAGAGCACGGCTTTCTTGGACCTAACAAGAAATCTTGTAAGTCTAGTTCCTCAAATAGCACATTAAGATGTTCTTTAACTGCTGCTAAGGTGTTCGTCTATATCTCTTGCTGGCACAGTTTGCCCACACTGTATGTGGTAACTATACCCGACTGTTGACCTTAGAGAAAGCGAGGGTTTGGCCATCTTGAAATACACTGAGGATTTAACAAAATGCTCCTGACACCCATTTGTGTCTATTGGCCACAATAATCATCTGCCGGGACTAGAAAGTGAAGAATTATTGGTACCATCCCGAACCTTAGCGTCTAATTCTTCCTCTGTGACGTTTTGGAAGGATTGCCAATCACTGAATTTGGCTGGTGTGGGGATGCTGAGTGCATTGAAAAACGTTTTGTACTGGCTTGCACCATTCCTGAGCGCCAACCGGGCTCCATATTTATGGAATGGCACAAGCTGGTCCAAAGGGTGGGATATCGTAAAAAAAAAATTACATTAGCCGGATGGGGTGGAGGTATGGGAGAGGGGGTTTTTCCACCAATGACGTTAGGCTGGATAGAGGAAAAAAAATGCCTCTAACCAGCCTAGCGTAATTCTCTGACGCAAAACCATCCATACCATATGACCCCTGTCTTAGAAAGACAGGAGACATGCCCACCACCCCAATGGCCAGCACAGGGGACCAGTGTCCCCTCAGCACGGTCATTGCACCCTGTGCCATGCAGGGGACCCCAAGTTGGCCTCCCCAGTGGCACTTTAATTTTAGAACATTCTTACCTATAATTACCCTATGTACCTGGGATGGGGTCCCCCATCCTCCATTGTGCCTCTGGTGAGGGCGGGGGTTCTCCTGGGGCTTGAGGATGGTATCTGTGGACCCAGTCAATGGCGTTTATCCATGGAAATGTGTCCACAGGTTCCCTAACGCCTGGTCTGACCCAGGTGTTATATAATGGTGCAAAGCAAGCTTTGCAGCATTATTTAGCCCCTCCTCCCACCTGTGCGTCATTTTAGCTCAGGGGGATAAATATAGGGCTATGGGGTTAGCACCATTTTTTAGATGTGAAATCCTACCTTGTATCTTATTTACGGAAGGTAGATTTACACATCTAAAAAATTGTGCAAACTCCAATATTTTGATGTTAGACGTATCTAACGTCAAAATATAAATATGGAGTTAGGTTTGCGCCGAGTTTGCGTAAAAAAAATTACGCAAAAATGGAGTATAAATATGCCCCTGAGTTCCTTTATTTTTGCTAACCCTAGGGAGGATGTCTGTTGAATTTCATCATTTAAAAAGATAATTTCAACTGGAATAAGGCATGCTCTGAACAAAGCTTCCCTACACTGAATTTGCCAATGTTGTGTTCCCCCTACACTTTGTACATGAAGAGTGTTCTTCCAGTATTTGTATCCTTCAACTGAAAGTTGGGAAACGAAGGAATTTGAATAGATCAATTTAGTGTCAGCAAAATATTTCTTGTTTTTGAAGGTGGAAATTTGAAATGATAGGGCTTTGCATGTGTTGTGTCATTCCCAGAAAAATATGCAAATTTGTCTGTGTACTTTTTGGGACTCCACACTGGAGGTGTAGAACAGTGTTCCAAATGTGTATAGTTGAATACTGATCTATGTCTTGTTGCTTGGTGCAGGTAGTAATGTCCCCAATGATTGTAACAGAGTATTTTCCCATAATTCTTTGTGTTAGTGTACACATTATCACTTTCAAATACAGTATAGTCTTGCAGCTCAGCAAGCATTGAATCAACTGAACATCCCAGTCACCTGAAACAACACCAGGTGTAATTACATTAGCCATTGAAACTTTAAATTCCTATGGAATTTGAATGACCTCAGTAGGCCCAGATATATTAAATGGATCATTATCCCAAACAATTCCATCTGAAATTGGTACTGCTGAAATGTTCACAAGGGAAAAGTCTCTTCGGACCCTAGGTGAGGAAAGATGTGGAGTTAGAACCTCATTCACTGGCTCGACAGAAGAGAGTGCAAGAAGATAATGACCATTTATAGTGAGAAAGAAAACAGTCACAAAATCAATCCCTAATAAAAAAGCTAGCAATGTCAAAGATATCCATAGATAATTCCATGGATAAACTAAATAGTTATTCTTAACCATAAGTACAGCTTACATGTCTTTGAAACATTTTCAGTTGTAGGTGTAGGTGAAGCTGAAGAGAAGTCATCAAGGTCGATTAAGTAACCAGAAGCAGTCTCTGAAAACACAAGAGCCAGTGCATTACTGGTAGATGGATCCACTTCACATGGAGGTTCATAGTGGATGGTGTCATCACTTTGAGTCATATTGGAGTAGAAGACAGACACATATTGGACAGTTGTTGTTAGTGAGGTTGTAACAGGAAATAATAGAAGATTATTTTCTGCCCTCCCCAGGGTCGAGGAGGCATTTGTAGCAATGTTGTGCATGCTGGTGTATTAAGAAGAGTTGTTAATTCTCCTTTGGAGAGGTATATCCCTTTGGATAGTGAGGGTCTACTGTACAGGATCGGCTACATGGTGTAGTTTGATGTTGTCGATGGAGATAACTCTGTTTGATTTAGAGTCTGGCAGTGGTGATAAGATGACTGTTCTGGTACCTTGTAATCCCAGCTCTGGGACCGGTGCTCTGTAGGATAAGCCAAATTCCTTCTTCACAGCAATCTTCTCACAAACCAGATCCTCAACTTTAAGAATCCAGCCAGTAGACGTTGTCAGGAAATCCCTTATTCCTAAGGTGACAGCACAGACGGATGAATTATTATCACGACATTGCTGCAGCTCCTGTAAGACTGTGAGATGCTCATTTATGTCAAAAGGTGTATCTGCTGCCACCAAATCAGGGCCATCTATATCTGGGACATACATAGGTATCCCAAAAAGAGTGCGTCCTACCAAGGATCGTCTTGGCAGATTATTCAGTGCTTTCTGGACCCCATATACGTGATGAAGCCAGCTGCTGCCTGAACCTAATACTCTAGCTGTTAAAGACTGCTTTAGATCTCGATTCCTCCTCTCCACAACCGAATTACCCAAACTATCCCGTCCTATCCCATATAGGTATCGGAAATCATTTTCTGTAGCTGTTTCTCCTGTTCCAAGTGTGGAATCTCCTGGAGCCATTGGCGTATAGTCAACACTATTGCTTCCCCTTTAATATTACTGAGTATTATTGTGGAGACTGTGTCAAAGTTACGCATCAGTTTCATCCCCACGTCTATGGCTGGTACAGCCCCGTATTCATTCTGAATTTGTTTCAACAATTCAGGTAAATTTGCAAGTGTCAGGGTAACAGGTGTGCAAAGACTGTACGCCATGTGGTACAGTCGTCAATTAAGGGAACCATTCCGAATGGCAAGCCATTGTGAGAATTCTATATTTCTCCTGTGGTCCTGTATGGGGAAACACAGCTTCCAGCTGATTAGTTTTCTGGGCCACCCAGAATAGGATTTTCTCTTGTTCTGTAAGCATCTTGCCCATAAGAGAATGCACTGTTTGTGGCTAAATCCCAGTACTGGCTAATTGGTATCCAGAGGGTGCCTGAGGTGCTGAGCGCGCTAGTATTGTGTTCAAAGTTCGCATTACAAACTGAACAAGTTGTCTGTATAATGTTACTAGCTCATTGTAAAGATTGGGCAGATCAGCTGCCTGCACATTTTGTATAGTGAGGTGTGGTGTATATGTGGCAAACATTGGCCATGTTGTCCATCATTACTTATGGGACCTAATCTCACAGGTTGTATTACGTGTGGAAGGGCGCATTAAACCAATTCTGATGTTCTTGATAAGTAATCGGTATTTGAAGGTATTGGTATGCTTGGTACCATTGTGGTACATTTGCAACTCTGTATGTGTGGAATGTCTATGTTGTAGAGTCTTCCTTAGGAACAGTAACCCAGGAATAGAATGTTTCTGTTTGGTAATGTTAGAAATGGGGTCTCTGGTTGGCAGTCAGTATGCACTCTATCCAAGCAGGGACCCTCACTTTAGTCAGGGCAATGGAGATACCCACTTTAAATAACCCCTGCTCATCCCCTACGTAGCTTGGCAAAATCAGTGAGGCTTATCTCAAAAGCAATGTGTAAAGTATTTGTACCAACACTCACAGTAATACAGTGAAAACACTACAAAATTGACACCACACCTGTTTAGAAAAATAGACAATATTTATTTAAATCAAACAAGATCAAAATGACAAAAATCCAACACAAGCAAGTCAAGTTATGAATTTTTAAAGTAAAAACAAGTCTTACTCCATAAAAAACAATGGAAACGTTGTTGTTACACAAAGTACCTGGTTTGCGTAAAAAATAAAGCAGGGGAGCGTCCTCTGAAAAGTCAGCAATCCGTAGACCCCATACTCGCGAGTGAGGCCGGGAGTCGTTTCTTCTCCAGGCAACTAGGTGATGTGTTGTATTTCACAATCATAAGAGAGTGATGTGTCAATTTCTGGACGGGGCACGTCAGATCCGCGCAGGTTCACTATGATTTTGGCGACAATGCATGAGAAATCCGGCCACACAGTGATGGAAAAACCGTGCTGCGAGGGGTTGCATCATTTTTACCGCTGCCTTGCAGGTGGTGTGGCAAAAGGTTCCTCACACTGCTCCCAGTGCCTTGATTTCAGTCCTTGTTCTACCAGATTCACCTTTCAAGGGCCCAGAGACTGGATAGGCACCACTTGGCAGGGCAGAAGTCTCACCAGAGAGTCCAGGTGCTGCCTGAGGAAATCTATGATGGCCCTAAGACTTCAAAACAGGAAGCAAGCTCAATCTAATTCCTTGGAGATTCTTCACAAGCGGGAATATACCACAAAGTCCAGTCTTTCTCCTCTTTCAGGCAGAAGCAGCAACTGCAGTCCAACCCACCAAAGCACAGTCACAGGCAAAGGGGCAGTACTCCTCCTCTAGCTCTTCAGCTCTTCTCCTTGGCAGAGGTCCCTCTTGAATCCAGAAGTAATTGGAAAATCTGGAGTTTTGGGTCCACTGCTTATACCCCTGTCTGCCTTTAAAATAGGCAACTTTAAAGGAAAGTCTCTGTTGTTCACAAGATCCTGCCTTGCCTGGCTCCAGACTCACACCAAGGGGTTGGGGACTGCATTGTGTGAGGGCAGGTACAGCCCATTCAGGTGTAAGTGACCACTCCTTCCTCTAAACTAGCCCAGATGGCCTATCAGGACATCAATGCTACATCCCAGCTCCCCTTGTGTCACTGTCTAGTGGAGATTCACAAACAGCCCAACTGTCAGTCTGACCCAGACAGGAAATACACAAGTAGGCAGAGTCACAGAATGGTTTAAGCAAGAAAAATGCCCACTTTCTAAAAGTGGCATTTTCAAACTGACAATCTAAAAAACAACTTTTCCAAAAGATGTATTTTTAAACTGTGAGTTCAGGGACCCCAAACTCCAAATCTCTATCTGCTCCCAAAGAGAAACTGCACTTAAAAGTTATTTAAAGGCAACTCCAATGTTAACCTATAAGAGAGACAGGCCTTGCAACAGTGAAAAACAAAATTGGCAGTATTTCACTGTTAGGACATGTAAAACATATCAGTACATGTCCCACCTTTAACATACACTACAACCTGCTGATGGCACTACCTAGGGCCTACCTTAGGGGTGCTTTACATGTATAAAAAGGGAACGTTTGTGCCTGGCAAGTGGGTGCACTTGTCAGGTCGAATCGACAGGTTAAAACTGCACACACAGACACTGCAGTGGCACGTCTGAGCAATGTTTACAGAGCTACTCATGTGGGTGGCACAATCAGTGCTGCAGGCCCACTAGTCGCATTTGATTTACAAGCCCTGGCCACCTCTAGTGATCTTTACTAGGGACTTACTAGTAAATCAGATATGCCAATCAGTGATAAACCAATCACCAATACAATTTACACAGAGAACATATGCACTTTAGCACTGGTTAGCAGTGGTAAAGTGCCCAGAGTCTTAAAGCCAACAAAACTTGGACAGAGAAATTAGGGGGAAGGAGGCAAAAACTTTGGCGACAGCCCTGCAAAAAGGGCCAGGTCCAACAGGTAAGCTTCATGAGCTTTTACAAAAAATGTGACATCCCCACCTTCCTCTGTTAAGCCATGCCCTATTAGATGTAGTGTTAATGCATGTCAGATGTTCTCTGGAACATCTATGATGTTAGCCGTGTTGTGAAATGGCTAAAGACACGGAACACCAAATGGGGAGAAAGTCATTTTAAGAGTTCGAGCTCGAACTACCTACAGCCTAATTAGGTGCTCCCTGTTCGGCTGAGGAGGATTATTCCACAGACCACAGATGTCTCCGTATAATGGTACTTAGGGTACCTGTTGTGATGAGATAGAGATACTAATCCATAAATTAGTGCCTAAACACCATCGTTGGTGGTGCTATGTCATAATTGGACTCTTACTCTAGGCAAGACTGCTAGTTTAGGGATGCCAGAACTTTTGTTTGTAGGCGACTAAGACAGTCCTACAACAAGTCACAACTGTTGACCCAACCCTTATGACTCACAAACAGTACCTCACCAAAAACCAAAACAGTAAAAGGTGATTTCTGGCAGCCTTTACACATGGCCTCAGTACAACATCTCAGGGAAGTTGTGGTGAAACGGAGATTACCCCTTTCTCACATGAGCAGTATAGGTTTCAATAGGTTTATTAACAAGACTGCAATCGACTGAAAAATGTATGAGCTGGAATGAGTAGGATAATGCACAGTGCAAGAAGCATAATCATGAAATTAGAGTCATGAATACAAAGACCTCCATCATCTTGCAATAAACATAAGATGTAAAATAGGCCCTAATACCCTAGCATGGACGTATTGTCTAACCTAAAGACAGCTTGGTGTGATAAACCTGATCTGCCAGTACCGTGTTCATGAGAAGCATCCCCCAACCCTCGTTACCTTAAAATGAAGTCTCTAGATCAGACTCCTTGGGGTCATGAAGGCTAGGTCAAGGAGACGTCTAGCATACATAGCATTGATGTCATCTGGTAGGAATCTCTCTGATAACCTTGCCAGCGTGAGATGTATTTATACAGATCTTGTAGGACTCCTGACGCAGGTATGTTCCCAGACAATAGATAAGAAGGCATGCTTGGAGCGGCAATTATATAAACAATCTCCTCCAAAAGTACATTTTCCTGTCACACGTAAGTGGGAAAGGGACATGATGTGAATACCTACGGATCACTTATCTTTGATGCTTATAGTGACACCTTCACAGAGTGTCACTGATGACATGAAATCAAAACATCTTACTAACTATAAACATAGCAGCCATCTTCGAAGAAATAATTAAATAAATGTGCAAAAACAGAGCAGGATAAGTAGGTTAAAAGTCACTAGGTGACTAGAGCACAGGATGGCAAGGCAGAAGGTTAAGCAAACCGCTGATTCCCGATCAAACTAAATAGGATTCACTACGGATGAGGGGTGATGCCCCGAAACCTGTCCCAGGATGCTTGTTTCCGATCCAGAGAGGACCTGGCATGGCTGTTCGGGCTGGACTGTTCTTACTGGGAGCAGGGTCAAGACTGATTTGCATATGGCTAGGTCCAAATTCGATTGCCATGGGCAGCAAAAAAACAATGGATTTAGGCCCAGATCTCTGTACTGGGGCAAATGTTTGACATTGTTCAGCATTCTGTCCATCACTTGTTCTTTTTACATTTGTTTCCCTTAACTGGGAAGGGTATGCCCAGAAGTGGAACCTGTGCTCCCCATGCCACTGGAGTCAAGCTAGCCTGGCTGATGAGGGTTGATACACCAAAATTGGTTTCAAGATGTTTTTTTTCTGGACCAGGGAGGATCTAGCCTGGCAGTTCAGGCTGGACTGGTCCCATAGAGAGCAGGGTCACAACTTATTTGCATATGTCTGGGTCCAAACTGGTATAGCTTGGACAGCAAAAAATGATGGATTCAGGCCCATATTTCTGTATGGGGTAAATGTTTGACATTGTTAGGCATTCTGTCCTTCACTATTTATTTTTGCATTTGTTGCTGTAATGGGATGGGTATGCCCAGATGTCGGGCCTGTGTTTCCCAAGCCACTGGAGTCAAGCTAGCCTAGCTGACAAAGGGTGATACACCAAAACCAGTCCCAGGATGTTTGTTTTCGGTTTAGGGAGGACCTGGCCTGGCAGTTCGGGCTGGGCTGTTCCTGTGGAGGGCAGGGTCAAGACTGATTTGCATATGGCTGGGTCCAAAGTTGATTGAAATGGATAGCAAAGAAACAATGGATTTAGGGTCAGATCTTTGTACTTGGGTGAATGTTTGACATTGTTCATCCTTCTGTCCATCTCTTGTTCTTTTTGCATTTGTTACCCTAAGTGGGATGGGTACACCCAGACGTGGGTCCTGTGCTCCCCATGCCACTGGAGAGAAGCTAGCCTGGCTGTTGAAAGGGTTATACCCCAAAACTAGCCCCAGGAATATTGTTTTCATTCTAGAGAGGACTTGGCCTGACAGTTCAGGCTGGACTCTTCCCAAGACTGATTTCCATATGGCTGGGTCCAAACTGGATTAGCAAGGGTAGCAAAAATGATGGATTTAGGCCCAGATCTCAATACTGGGGTGAACGTTTCACATTGTTCAGCATTCTGTCCATCACTTGTTCTTTTTGCATTTGTTGCCGTAAGTGGGACGGGCATGCCCAGACGTGCGTCCTATGCTTCTCATGCCACTGGAGTTAAACTAGGCTACTGATAAAGGGTGATACCCTGAAACCGATCCCAGAATGTTTGTTGACGGTCCAGGGAGGGCCCAGGCTGGCAGTTCGGGCTGGACTGTTCTCATGGGGAGCAGGGTCAGCCAGTTTGGACCCAGCAGTATATGGCTGGGTACAAACTGGATTGCAATGGGTAGCAAAAAATGATGGGTTTAGGCCCAGATCTCGTTACTGAGTTGAATGTTTGGCATTGTTCAGCATTCTGTCCATCAGGTTCTTTTTGCATTTTGAACCCCAGCGCTTGTGTTGCTCCCACAGGGAGGGCTAGTAAGGTGACCTGATTTATACCAAGGGACCATCCACTAATGGAAGCTCCACAGTACCAGGAGAAATGGGTAGGGTAGCTGCCACAGGAGCTCTGCCAATTCGGTTTTCTGAGGGTACCACTCCACAGCGGAGGCTACAGAGACCCAGAGGGAGGGGCAGGGAAAGGAAAGACTCACCCTGACTCTTGTTCAGCCTCAGGGTACAGACCCTGGGTTGAAGGACAAGTTTCAGGATACCACCCCTGAACTGCTGGGATGAAGAGTGGAGAAAAGGTACCTAACACTTGATGGTATTGCCCCCCCCACACACACTCTGAGAAACCACAGAGGTCAGAGACCCATGGATGACCTGGGGCCTGGCTCTTGACACTTATAGCTGTCAGTGCCCTCTGTTGGTTGTTGTCCTTATGGACAGAGTTTTTCTTTGGTTGGGGACAGAAGTCTGATCCAAAGGGTAGAATGGGCTACATCACTTTGTTGGCCATGATGGTACTGTCTGCCTACTGAGATGCATCTGTGAGCAGATTAAGGTTAGGTGCTGCACAGATGGAGTCCAAGGTGAGGAGAAGGCATTTTTCTGCCCTTATCCTTCTGTGCCTGCAGCCTGCCTTAGGTGGCATGTCTGTGTGTAACTGACAGTTGAGACTTTGTGAATTCACCCCAGTCAGTCACACAATAGGGAGATTAGCTGAGCCTATATGGTCTATTAACTGGCTTGATGGAGGGGAAGAACAAAACAAATCCCGACTTTCATCTGAATAGACTGGGCTCTGCAATCACACTATAGGCTTAACAACCCTGTATTGTCAGTACTTCCTGATCAGAGGCATGGCAGGGAAGTCAGGAAACTCCTGGAACTTCAAAGAACCCTTCTGGAAACATTTCCCATCTTCTAGGAGCAGGGCACCAAGGTAAAAATAGGGCTGTCAGACCCACTCTTCTGTTCACTGCTTTGACCTGCTGTGCATTCTACCAGTCTGCTGCCGTACCTGGAAGGACTGCTTTGCTGCTTGAACCTTCAGAAGGCAGACCTGCTGTGGAGCCCCGAATCTTCACCTGCACCCAGGACTTTAGAAGTGAGTCAAGGGCTGGTTTTGCTGGCCCCTTTTCAAAGTCATAGGGACATTACAGGATCCCACTATCTTGAACCCACACCTAGACCCATCCTGAGTGAGTCCTGAACCCCAAAGTGGTCTCTAGATACTCCTGGACCCTTAGTTGTGGGGCTAAAGGTGCCTAGATGGCTTGTTATTTTGAACCTTAAACTTAAAAAAATCATAACTCTGATTCTAATATTGGATTTTGACGGTTTTACTGTCAACAAATGTATTACAATTGCCACTATGGTGGTCATTCTGACCCCGGCGGTAAAATGCACTTACCGCCGGTCAGAAGACCGCCATAACACCGCCGCGGCCGCGGAAACCCGCCACGGTCATTCTGACCCGCAGAAGGCAAACCTCCGAAAATCCGACAGCCACAACCGACCGCCAGACCAGCGGTCGGCGGAAAGGTGGAGGTGACAAAACCTCCACCGCCACGCCAACAGAAATACGCCCATGCCATTACGACCCACGAATCCACGCGGCGGTCATTCAAACGCGGTATTCCATTGGCGGGACACACCGCCGCGGTCAGAATACACACAAACGAACAAAACTCAGCCACATTGGACGATTTGAATCCCACACACCTGATACACATACACACACCACTCCCACACACACAATACAATATAAAACACACACCCACATCGCCCACAAACCCCTACGCCAAAAAATTCTGAAAGAAGGCCAGAGCGAGACACCAGCATCCACAAACTAGCAGCCACAGCCACTCAACACCATCACCCACACACTATCCACACACAAAACAACACACACCACCACACTCAACACACTTAACTACACATACTCCACCCCACACATCATACACACCACCCCATGGCACCCCAAAGACAACCCCGCTTCACAGACGAAGAACTCAGGGTCATGGTGGAGGAAATCGTTCGGGTAGAGCCCCAGCTGTTCGGCACACAGATACAATACACCAGCATTGCCCGGAGGACGGAGCTATGGCAGAGGATTGTCGACAGGGTCAACGCTGTGGGACAGCACCCCAGAAATCGGGAAGACATCAGGAAGCGATGGAACGACCTACGGGGGAAGGTGCGTTCCATGGTATCCAGGCACAACATCGCCGTGCAGAAGACTGGCGGAGGACCCCCACCTCAACCCCCACAATTCACATCATGGGAGGAGGAAGTCTTGAACATCCTGCATCCTGACGGCCTCGCAGGAGTCGGCGGAGGAATGGATACTGGTAAGTTGAAGCTTCACTACTGCTTCCCCCCCACCTGCATGCCAAATCATACCCCAACCCTCACCCCCATCCTCGAAACCCACCCTCACCCCCACCCCCACCCCCACCACCATCCTCACCCCCACCACCATCCTCACCCCCACCCCCAGCACACCTATTCCCCGCCAATGTCTCACCATCACAACCCACACATCCCAAAACCTAGGCCTGCATGCGTCCACTAAGCATGGACACCCATCACCAAAGCATGCCCAATGCATATACACATCCCCCCCACAAGCCACCCTCACCAAAGCCCCCACACACGAATGCCAGCACTTGGGGACACGAGAACCCATAGATACACCCATATGCCACACATTGAAACTATAACCATACCTCTATACCCCTGCAGGACCCGACCGTCAACACACCGCGGCGGAGGGGCCAGAATTCTCCACACCCCCCACCCAAGAGGCCGTCAGCGATGACAGCAGCTCTGTCGACCTGGACACCGATGACCAGCCCGGACCATCGGGGACCTCTGGACAGTCGGTTCCCCTCACACAGGCCCAGGCCACTACAGACCCAAACCCCTCTGGGAACACCAGCACAGCTCCCACCCAGCGGGCCCATGCCTCTGTCTCCAGGGCGCGTCAATCTGCGGTGTGTCTACCACTACAGGGCACCCAGGATAACCCACCACCCCAACAACAACAGGGACCTGGGGGCAGTGGTAGTGGGCACACCGGCCAGGGGGCAGAGGCCCAGGGAAACAGGGCAACTCGGAGGGCAGCTGTGCGACAGGGGGGGGACGGGCCCAGGGAACCCACTCTCCACGAGGTCCTCACCACCATCATGGGAGCATACAACCGCGCCCAGGAGACGATGGCGACGGTACTGGCCCGGTTCCAGGAGATCCAGGTACTGCAGGAGGAACACTATCGGGGGTACAGGGAGGACATCAGAGCCCTCAACACCACCCTGGTTACCATGGTAGGGCTGCTGCAGGACCTCGTCAACACCAGGGCGGACACTCAACAACACCCAAGGGCCCCTGCCACTAGCCTGGACCAAGAACAGCCAACCACCTCCGCCGGCGCTAGTGGACAGGAGGCCCCCGCACAGCAGCAGCCCACCAGACCCCCACCTCCTGCAGGAGAAGAACCACCCCGCAAGAGGGCCCTGAGATCTCGCAAGAAGACAGAGTAGGATGTCAAGACCCCCGCCAGCAATGGATACCACCTGATGTCATCCCACTGTCCCACATTGTCACCCTGTCCATCCTTGAACTGCCCATGCTCCATCTCTCCACAGGCCTCTGGACAATGCACCTGTGTGACTGTTACTCTGGACTCTGCCATGGACATTCCTTCACCATAGCCCCCACCCACTTGAAACCACCCATCCCATTTTGAGCACTTAAATAAACACCTATTTTGCACAAAACTATCTGGAGTCAGGCTGTGATTTCAATATATTGTAATTGACATGACAGTGCAAATATGTCCTTGTACATGGTGAAGTCAACAAACAGCTGCCACAAAGCTGTAGTCCATGGGGAAACGAAGCACAGGACTCGTAGTGGGGACCCCAGATCTGAAATAGGGAGGGAAAAGCCACAACTCAGTCATCATACACTGGGGCAAATAGACAGGCAGCAGAGATGCAGGAGAGTAGTTCACATTTACTAAATTATCTTTGAAATGTTACCTGTGTCCTATTGGAAGTACTGTTCAATGATTCTGTCCCTGTTGTCTGTTTCAGCCCCGTCGTCTTCCTCCTCGTCACTCTCCTCAGGTTCCACAGCTGCCACAACACCACCGTCTCGACCATCCTCCTGCAGGAAAGGCACCTGGCGGCGCAAAGCCAGGTTGTGAAGCATGCAGCAGGCCACGATGATGTGACACACCTTCTTAGGTGAGTACATTAGGGATCCACCTGTCATATGCAGGCACCGAAACCTGGCCTTTAGGAGGCCAAAGGTGCGTTCGATCACCCTCCTAGTACGCCCATGGGCCTCATTGTACCGTTCCTCTGCCCTGGTCCGGGGATTCCTTACTGGGGTCAGTAGCCACGACAGGTTGGGGTACCCAGAGTCCCCCACTAGCCATACACGGTGTCTCTGTAGCTGTTCCATCACGTAAGGGATGCTGCTATTCCTTAGGATGTAGGCGTCATGCACTGACCCTGGGAATTTGGCATTTACATGCGAGATGTACTGGTCAGCCAAACACACCACCTGGATGTTCATTGAATGGTAACTTTTTCTGTTCCTGTACACCTGCTCCCTGTCTCTTGGGGGAAACAAAGCCACATGGGTCCCATCAATGGCACCAATGACGTTGGGAATATGTCCAAGGGCGTAGAAATCACCCTTCACTGTAGCCAATTCGCCCACCTCAGGGAAAATGATGTAGCTCCTCACGGATTTCATCAGGGCAGACAACACTCTGGATAACACCTTCGAAAACATGGGCTGAGACATCCCAGAAGCAATTCCCACTGTTGTCTGAAATGACCCACTTGCCAAGAAATGGAGTACTGACATGACCTGCACCAGAGGGGGAATCCCTGTGGGTTGGCGGATGGGGGACATCAGGTCGGGCTCCAGCTGGGCACACAGTTCATGGATAGTGGCACGGTTAAGACGGTAGGTCAGGATAATGTGGCGTTCTTCCATTGTCGACAGGTCCACCAGCGGTCGGTACACGGGAGGATTCATCCGTCTCCTCGCCCAACCCAGCGGACGGTGCCTAGGAAGGACAACATGGAGCACACAGTCAAGCAACCCACAGGTACGTACTCACAGCTAGCACAGTAAACGATTCTCTATGCAGTGAATGGCGTGTCTGAGTGGCTATGCAAGGCCTAGGCCTGTGTGACGCAGTTGAAATTGAGCCATGTGGGCCCTGCAAATGGCGCCTGCCTGACCTGTGAAGTGTGACAATGGGATGTGAGGTCAATGCGCTGGCGTGGCACACCGCGGCGGGCGGCGGGCGAAGACCGCGGCGCGAAGCCGCATTGGTTAACATTGAAGCCTATGGGTTTCAGGAGCCAATGGCGAAGGGCGCCGGCGGTGGCGGGACGCACCGCCGCGGTACGTACCGCCGCGGACGTGACCGCCATTTTCTATCTACTTATCCACTTGCGACTTGAACTTTCACAGGAGAGGACCTATACTGCAAGTGTTGCTGTGACCTCGGTCTGGAAGGGACAATGGCTGCTGCGCCTGGGGAAAGGGCCCCTGCCTTCACTGGAGAGGAGTTGGAGAAACTTGTGGATGGGGTCCTCCCCCAGTATGCGCTACTCTACGGTCCTCCAGACCAACAAGTGAGTTTAATTCAATCTGGATTTGGGGCCACTGGCTGGCTTGGGGGCCTGGCGGGGGGCCTGGCGGGGATGGGGGGCATGTTGGGCCTGGCGGGGGGCATGGCGGGGATGGGGGGCATGTTGGGCCTGGCGGGGGGCATGGCGGGGGGCCTGGCGGGGATGGAGGGCATGTTGGGCCTGGCGGGGGGCCTGGCGGGGGGCCTGGCGGGGATGGGGGGCATGTTGGGCCTGGCGGGGGGCATGGCGGGGGGCCTGGCGGGGATGGGGGGCATGTTGGGCCTGGCGGGGGGCATGGCGGGGGGCATGGCGGGGATGGGGGGCATGTTGGGCCTGGCGGGGGGCATGGCGGGGGCCTGGCGGGGATGGGGGGCATGTTGGGCCTGGCGGGGGGCCTGGCGGGGGGCATGGCAGGGATGGGGGGCATGTTGGGCCTGGCGGGGGGCATGGCGGGGGGCCTGGCGGGGATGGGGGGCATGATGGGCCTGGCGGGGGGCATGGCGGGGGGCATGGCGGGGATGGGGGGCATGTTGGGCCTGGCGGGGGGCATGGCGGGGGGCCTGGCGGGGATGGGGGGCATGTTGGGCCTGGCGGGGGGCCTGGCAGGGGGCATGGCGGGATGGGGGGCATGTTGGGCCTGGCGGGGGGCATGGCGGGGGGCCTGGCGGGGATGGGGGGCATGTTGGGCCTGGCGGGGGGCATGGCGGGGGGCATGGCGGGGATGGGGGGCATGTTGGGCCTGGCGGGGGGCATGGCGGGGGGCCTGGCGGGGATGGGGGGCATGTTGGGCCTGGCGGGGGGCATGGCGGGGGGCCTGGCGGGGATGGGGGGCATGTTGGGCCTGGCGGGGGGCCTGGCGGGGGGCATGGCGGGGATGGGGGGCATGTTGGGCCTGGCGGGGGGCATGGCGGGGGGCCTGGCGGGGATGGGGGGCATGTTGGGCCTGGCGGGGGGCCTGGCGGGGGGCCTGGCGGGGATGGGGGGCATGTTGGGCCTGGCGGGGGGCCTGGCGGGGGGCATGGCGGGGATGGGGGGCATGTTGGGCCTGGCGGGGGGCATGGCGGGGGGCCTGGCGGGGATGGGGGGCGTTGGGCCACTGGCAAGGAAAATGCTGACAAACTTGAACGTGGTATTTCTCCCTCCCTGTACGTGTCACATAGGTCCGCGCCCATGAGAAGATCGGGATTTGGCGTGCCGTCGCCAAGGAAGTCCGGACCCTGGGGGTCCACCATCGACGGGGCACCCACTGCCGCAAGAGGTGGGAGGACATCCGCCGCGGGACCAAGAAGACCGCCGAGTCTCTGCTGGGGATGGCCTCCCAACGTAGGCGGGGTGCCTGCCGTCAACTGAGCCCCCTGATGTTCCGGATCCTGGCGGTGGCCTACCCTGATTTGGATGGGCGCGTGAGGGCAGCACAGCAGACACAAGGGGGTGAGTACAAGCATTATCTACTCTGTTGTCGCGCAGTGGAGGTGTCTGGGTGGGGGAGGAGGGCTGGGGGTCCCCCTAGGCCAGGGCGATATCTGTAGGCTGGGCACCCCCGTAAGCCCCTGTGTCCCCAGCCACCACCCTCAGTAGTTTGTCAGTACAGCCATCCCTGGGCCGTGTCATCCATGGGTGCAGTTGTCAACTCTAGGCGTGTAGGGCATGTTCCACGGAATGCGTAGCGGACCACAAGTGCGCAACTTAGTGCAGGGGGCATCTGTGTCTGTCATGTCCGCTAACTGTACCGGAGATCCATGTACTCAATATCCCTTTATTTCTCTCTCCCCCCCCCCTTTTTGTTTGTCTTTCTGTGCTTGTGTGCATCAGCATCATCAGGCGGAGGAGAAGTGGCATCGGGGCAGGAGGGAGCTGCATCTCACATGGCCCAGGAGGGCCATGCCACAGAGTCAGACTGGACCAGTGAGACGGAGGGCGAGGGGAGCTCCACGACGGGGACGACTGGACCCTGCAGCGACACGGACACGTCCTCGGAAGGGGGCTCCCTTGCGGGGGTGGCACCATCCGTGCCCCCCGCCATTACAGGTACAGCCGCCACCCAGCGCACCATCTCCGCCCTCCCAGCAGCCCCTCAGCGTTCGCCCCGTGCCCGCTCTGCCAGGAAGCCGGGCATCTCCTTCGCCCCAGGCACCTCAGGCCCTGCCCCTGTTACCCCCGCTGCCCTCAGTGAGGAGGTCATTGACCTCCTCCGAACGCTCATTGTTGGGCAGACTACCCTTTTGAATGCCATCCAGGGGGTGGAGAGGGAGGTTCATCGCAGCAATGCGTACCTGGAGGGCATTCATTCGGGTCAGGCTGCCCATCAGCGATCGTTCCAGGCTCTGGCCTCAGCACTGACGGCAGCCATTGTCCCTGTCTCCTGCCTCCCTCTACTAACTCCCTCCTCCCAGTCTCCTGTTCCTCTGCCTGTCCCACCCACACCATCAGACCAGCCTGCACACACCTCAACACCCAAGAGAAGCTCATCCAAACATAAGCACCACAGATCACGCAGACATTCACACACGCAACATTCCGATGCAGACATGCCAACAGTCACTACCACCTCTGTGACCCCCACCTCCTCGTCTCCCTCCTCCCTCCCTGTGACGTCTACACTCACACCTCCATTCACCTCACCATCAGCCAGTGTTTCCATCACCAGCACACCCTCCACTCCAGTCCGCACACGTGCAGTCACCACCCCCACTGCCATTTACACGTCCCCTGTGTCCTCTCCCACTGTGTCTGTCACCCCCTCTTCCACACCACACAAACGCAGCCACCCACCCACCCAACAGCCATCCACCTCACGACAGCCTATCCCTCCTGCACCTGCACCCAAAGACAGCAAACGTGACTCACCTACAACCACATCCTCTCCCTCCACTCCCATTCCCACTGTACCTCCCACTCTCCATTGTCCCAAGAAACTCTTCCTCGCCACTACTAACTTCTTTCCTGACCCTGAGCCCCCCCCTCCTTCTCGTCGGGGTAAGAAGAGCACCTCAGCCACCACCAGCCCTGCAGCCCCCTTGACAAGGGTGCAGGGGTATTGGAGCCCGCCAGCCCGCATGTCTGGATCTTCGCCCAGCAGCAAGGGGACAGCCAGCCCACCCCCTGGGAAGAGGAGCAGAAGGCGGAAGGGGCGCCGCAGGAGCCCGCCTTCTACATCCCCCCCGGACACCACCCAGAGACAGTCACCAGCCACAGCTCCAAAGGGAGGAAAGGGCCACAGGCCCACGACTAAGGAGGGCAAGGGCAGCAAGTCGGAGAGGTCAGGCAGCAGGCCTGCTGCCCAGGAGGAGCCCACAACCCCCATAGCCGCTGCCCCGGGAGGAACCGGCACAGCTGCCCCGGGAGAGCCCACCACCCCCATAGCCGCTGCCCAGGGAGGACCCAGCCCAGCTGGCCGGGAGGGCCCCACCACCCACAGCCCAGGTGGGCATTGAAGGAGCACCATCCCCGCTGCCCAGGAGGGCACCACCAGGCAATGAGCAGTTGGCCATAGACCGGCCGCCGTCTCCAGAACCGCTGAACTGGGCCCCGCCGTCTCAAGAACCGCTTCGCTGGGCCCCGCCGTCTCAAGAACCGCTGAACTGGGCCCTTCAAGGCAAGGACCGCTGAACTGGGCCCCGCCGTCTCAAGAACCGCTGAACTGGGCCCCGCCGTCTCAAGCACCGCTCCGCTGGGCCCCGCCGTCTCAAGAACCGCTGAACTGGGCCCTTCAAGGCAAGGACCGCTGAACTGGGCCCCGCCGTCTCAAGAACCGCTCCGCTGGGCCCCGCCGTCTCAAGAACCGCTGAACTGGGCCCCGCCGTCTCAAGAACCGCTCCGCTGGGCCCCGCCGTCTCAAGAACCGCTGAACTGGGCCCCGCCGTCTCAAGAACCGCTCCGCTGGGCCCCGCCGTCTCAAGAACCGCTGAACTGGGCCCCGCCGTCTCAAGCACCGCTCCGCTGGGCCCCGCCGTCTCAAGAACCGCTGAACTGGGCCCTTCAAGGCAAGGACCGCTGAACTGGGCCCCGCCGTCTCAAGCACCGCTCCGCTGGGCCCCGCCGTCTCAAGAACCGCTCCGCTGGGCCCCGCCGTCTCAAGAACCGCTGAACTGGGCCCTTCAAGGCAAGGACCGCTGAACTGGGCCCCGCCGTCTCAAGAACCGCTGAACTGGGCCCCGCCGTCTCAAGCACCGCTCCGCTGGGCCCCGCCGTCTCAAGAACCGCTCCGCTGGGCCCCGCCGTCTCAAGAACCGCTGAACTGGGCCCCGCCGTCTCAAGCACCGCTCCGCCGGGCCCCGCCGTCTCAAGAACCGCTGAACTGGGCCCTTCAAGGCAAGGACCGCTGAACTGGGCCCCGCCGTCTCAAGCACCGCTCCGCTGGGCCCCGCCGTCTCAAGAACCGCTGAACTGGGCCCCGCCATCTCAAGCACCGCTCCGCTGGGCCCCGCCGTCTCAAGAACCGCTGAACTGGGCCCTTCAAGGCAAGGACCGCTGAACTGGGCCCCGCCGTCTCAAGCACCGCTCCGCTGGGCCCCGCCGTCTCAAGCACCGCTCCGCTGGGCCCCGCCGTCTCAAGAACCGCTCCGCTGGGCCCCGCCGTCTCAAGAACCGCTGAACTGGGCCCCGCCGTCTCAAGCACCGCTCCGCTGGGCCCCGCCGTCTCAAGAACCGCTGAACTGGGCCCTTCAAGGCAAGGACTGCTGAACTGGGCCCGCCGTCTCAAGAACCGCTGAACTGGGCCCCGCCGTCTCAAGCACCGCTCCGCTGGGCCCCGCCGTCTCAAGAACCGCTCCGCTGGGCCCCGCCGTCTCAAGAACCGCTGAACTGGGCCCTTCAAGGCAAGAACCGCTGGCCCTTTGGCAGACGTGGCAGGGCAGGATCTATCTCGGGCAGGGCTGCAGGATGTCCTCTGGCCAACTTGCCTCCTCCAGTGGCAGTGGGGTCTGTTATGGACTGTATGGACCGTGGCTTTGCACTCCCCAGGATGGCCCAGTGGGCAGGCCACCCACTGTATGGACTGTTTGGACTGTGGCTTTGCACTCCCCAGGATGGCCCAGTGGGCAGGCCACCCACTGTATGGACTGTATGGACAGTGGCTTTGCACTCCCCAGGATGGCCCAGTGGGCAGGCCACCCACTGTATGGACTGTATAGACAGTGGCTTTGCACTCCCCAGGATGGCCCAGTGGTCATGGAGTCCCCTCGTGGATCTGGCGTCGTGTACTCAAGTGGCTGAGGTGCCCCCCCTTCCCTTCCCCCTGAGGTGCCTGTCCTATTTTCTTTCTGATGCCCCTGCAGTGTTCTCTCCGTGGAGTTCTTGTCGTGGGACTGGGCCTTGCCCCTTTGCACAGGACCCCTGTGATCCACGGACAGTGGTTGGACTACATTTAGTAGCTGTGTATATTTTGTACATAGTTTATTTATTTATTGGGATTACTGGTGTACATATTTCAATATATCTGCCCGTTTATGATCTCTTCTTTTGGTCTTTGCATTATTTCGGAGGGGGGGGGTTTGTGGGTTGTGACAGTGATCTGTGGGAATGCATTGATGTGTGTGTTGTAGTGGGTGTGGGTGGGTGGGTGTGTGCCGGTAATCTTTTCCCTCCCCTGTGTCGTAGGTGCAGTACTCACCGATGTCTTCCGCGCCGCCGGGCGTGCTCCTGGTATATGAGCGGTATAGGAGTGCGGGGATGACCTGCAACTCTGGTTCCATACTGCCGGAATCTCGCGTGGAGTGAGTAGAGGTGAGCGTTTTCCCGTTCGTAGTCTGTTTCCGCCGTGTTCTTATCGGCGGTGCTCCCGCCCCGGAAAAGGTGGCGGATTGGTGGGTCGTGATAGGGTGGGCGGTACATTGTCTGCCGCCTGGCTGTTGGCGGGGACCGCCGCGCTGTTTGTTTGTACCGCCGTGGCGGGCGGAGTGTTAATACGGCGGGCTGTGTTGGCGGTTCCCGCCAGGGTCAGAATTGCATATTTTAGACCGCCGGCCTGTTGGCGGCTTGGCCGCCGCTTTATCACCGACCGCCAGGGTCAGAATGAGGGCCTATGTTTCTAAATTGGTGTGAGATGTTTTTATTATGTAGTATTTTCACTACGTCGCTGTTTGTGTGCTGCATAGATAGTTAACGCATTCTCTCTAAGTTTAGCCTGACTGATTTTTGCTGAGCTATCCAGACCTGAGCACAGATTAATTTAATGACTGTTTGTGGTTCCCCTGCTAGGGAATGTGGCTGTTGCTTGACTGCACACACCCTAACCAACCAACAACCCAATTTCTCACACTGCCTATGTTTCATCTTGAATTCTATCAATTAACAAACTGAAACTCTGTCCTGCCCGCTGTTCTACAGATAAGTTGGAGGAGCATTTCTCATTTTACTATACGGCATATTCCAGATCAAGATCTAGGTGGATTGCACCAATGTGTCAGGCTCCAGGGCTGTGTGACCGCCTTAACTCTCTAAGTATATGCAAAAATGACACAAGGGTGATTGTGGTGTTTGCTGTGGCTAAACATAATATGTCAACATAGGCAGAAGACCATAACCTCTGTTCAGATCTCAGCACTTTTGTATTGTAGGTAGAATCCACTTAACCAATATTGTTGTTCATGGAGTGGGCTTTCTAGAATGCCATGGGCACCCAATTACTGTAATATTTTATGAGTATGGTTTTTATTGATATTAAATTGTTGTAGGAAAGTACCATCTTGCCTGGCATGTTACCCCCATTTTTTACTTCTGTGTCAGTTTTGTTTTTGCCTGTCTCACTGGGATCCTGCTAGCCAGGACCCCAGTCTTCATAGTTGTAGCCTGAATGTGGTCCCTGTGTGGTGCCTCACTGTGTCACTGAGGCTCTGCTAATAAGGACCTCAGTGCTTATGCTCTCTCTGCCTTTAAAATTGTCACTGCAGGCTAGTGACAGATTTTACCAATTCAGATTGGCACACTGGAACACCCTTATAATTCCCTAGCATATGGACCTAGGTACCCAGGATATTGGGGTTCTTGGTGATCCCTATGGGCTGCAGCATTTCTTTTGCCACCCACAGGAAGCTCAGACAATTCTTACACAAGACTGCCACTGCAGCCTGAGTGAAATAACATCCGCGTTATTTCACAGCCATTTTACACTGCACTTAAGTAACTTATAAGTCACCTATATGTCTAACCCTCACTTAGGTTAGGTGCAAAGTTACTAAGTGTGAGGGCACATTGGCACTAGCCAATGTGCCCCCACATAGTTCAGGGCAACTTCCCCAGAGTTTGTGAGTGCGGGGACACCATTACACACGTGCACTACATATAGGTCAATACCTATATGTAGCTTCACAATGGTAACTCCGAATATGGCCAGGTAACATGTCTAAGATCATGGAATTGCCCCCCCATGCCAAATCTGGTATTGGGGTGCCAATCCCATGCACCCCCGGGGCTCCAGCATGGACCCAGGGTACTGCCAAACTAGCTCTCTGGGGTTTTCACTGCAGCTACCGCTGCTGCCAAGCCATAGACAGGTTTCTGCCCTCCTGGGGTGTGGGCAGCCCAGTCGCAGGAAGGCAGAACAAAGGATTTCCTCTGAGAGAGTTACACTCTCTCCCTTGGGAAATAGGTGTTAAGGGCCTGAGAGGAGTAGCCTCTCCTGGCCTCTGGAAATGCTTTGAAGGGCACAGATGGTGCCCTCCTTGCATACACCTGTCTACACCGGTTCAGGGATCCCTCAGCCTCTGCTCTGGCTCGAAACTGGACAAAGGAAAGGGGAGTGACCACTCCCCTGTCCATCACCACCCCAGGGTTGGTGCCCAGAGCTCTTCCAGTGTGTCCCAGACCTCTGACATCTTGAATGCAGAGGTGTGAGGGCACAATAGAGGGCTCTGAGTAGCCAGTGCCAGCAGGTGACGTCAGAGACCCCTCCTGATAGGTGCTTACCTGACTAGGTGGCCAATCCTCCTCTGAGGGCTATTTAGGGTCTCTCCTGTGGGCTTCTCTTCAGATAACGAATGCAAGAGCTCACCAGAGTTCCTCTGCATCTCCCTCTTCGACTTCTGCCAATGATCGACCGCTGACTGCTACAGGACGCTAGCAAAACTGCAACAAAATAGCAAGAAGACTACAAGCGACATTGTAGCGCCTAATCCTGCTGGCTTTCTCAACTCTTTCCTCATGGTACGTGCTCTGGGGGCTGTCTGCCTTCACCCTGCACTGGAAGCCAAGAAGAAATCTCCCGTGGGCCTACAGAATCTTCCCCCTGCTAACGCAGGCACCAAACTTCTGCTTCACTGGTCCTCTGGGCCCCCTCTCATCGTGACGAGCGTAGTCCCTGGAACTCTGGTGGTGGATCCTAGTGACCCCGACAGTCCAGTGGTCCATCTGTCCAAATTTGGTGGAGGTAAGTCCTTTCCTCCCCACGCTAGACAGTAATCCTGTATACTGCGTGAACTGCAGCTGCCAGGGCTTCTGTGCACTTTTGCAAGGAATCCTTCATGCATAGCACAGCCCAGGTCCCAAGCACTCTGTCCTGCATTGCTCAGCTTGCTGAGCTGACCACCGGCTTTGCGTTGAGACGACCGCCATGCTGTTTTCTTGAACCCGTGTTCAAGTACTTCTGTGGTGCTGCCCTCTTCTGCGTGGGCTCTCTGTGTTGTTGAGCGCCCCCTCTGTCACCTCCTCCAAGGGGTGATATCCTGGTCCTTTCTGGGCCCAGGCAGCACCCATTTTCTTCAACTGCGACCTTTGCAGCTAGCAAGGCTTGTTTTCGGTCTTTCTGCGTGGAAACAACTTTGAGTTCTCCAACACGCTGTAGTACATCTTCTGTGCAAAGGAGAAGTTCCTGGCATCTTCTGTTGTTGGAGAATCTTTGGCTTCTTCCACCCGGAGACAGCCATTTTGCACCTTCATCCAGGTTTTAGTGGGCACCTGCCCCCCCTGCACTCTTTCCTTGGCTCTTGGACTTGGTCCTCTTCCTTTGCAGGTAGTCAGGTCCAGGAATCCATCTTCAGTGCTTTGCAGTCTGTTGTAGTCTTTGCAGAATCTCCTATCACGACTTTGGTGTGTTTCTGGGTAAGTAGGGTAACTTTACTCCTACTTTTCAGGGTCTTGGGGTGGGGTATCTTGGACAACCTTAGTGTTTTCTTACACTCCCAGTGACCCTTTACACACTACACTAGGCCTGGGGTCCCTAAGTGGTTTGCATTCCACTTTCTCAGTATATGGTTTGTGTTACCCTTAGGCCTATTACATCCTATTGTATTCTACAGTGTTTGCACTACTTTTCTAACTGTTTACTTACCTGATTTTGGTTTGTGTGTATATTTTGTGTATTTTACTTACCTCCTAAGGTAATTTTGGCACATTGTCACTAAAATAAAGTACCTTTATTTTTAGTAACTCTGAGTATTGTGATTCTTATGATATAGTGCTATATGATATAAGTGGTATAGTAGGAGGTCTGCATGTCTCCTAGTTCAGCCTAAGCTGCTCTGCTATAGCTACCTCTATCATCCTAAGCTGCTAGAACACTACTAATCTACTAATTAGGGATAACAGGACCTGGCACAAGGTGTAAGTACCATCAAGTACCCACTATAAGCCAGGCCAGCCTCCTACAATTGTTGATTAATGTTATTAGTTTGTTCTTTTAACAATCTGATTTTTATATTATGAAATTAGTTTTTAATCTTTGTACTTGTCGATGAATTGCTTAAATCGAACTGACAATAAATGTGAAATTTGAAAGGAGGTTTGGGTTCCATGCCATGATCAGAATGTCTGCCAGATATATGATAATATGAATTCCCTGTTCCCAGAGGATTTGAACTACTGAATTCACCAGTTTGGTGAAACACCAATTAACTGACAAAAACCCAGAGGGAAGTCATAATAATTTGTAAACACAGTTTTTACAATGAAATTGAAGAAAGAGCTTTTGAGGAGGAAAGATGGTACTGGCAGATATGCGCCCCTCAAATCCAGTCTGACCATGACATTGCCTTTTCTCAACAGGTCTCATAACAGATGGATGAATTCCATCTTGAAGTGTTGATAAAGGATGAAGGTGTTGAGATCTTTGAGGTTTATCACTAACCTGTAACCTTCTCTTTCTGTGCCCGCACGAAAAATGTTGTTGTTAGCCTCGTTCAGGAGTCATTAAGTACAAGCAATCACTTTAAGAATCTCTTCAATTATGGAAGACTGCTTTTCTACAGGAAAGCCTATTGTATGGTGGGGTGTTTGTTTATATGGTGTGTTGTAAAATTCCAAATGAAATCCCTGATCTGTTTGGAGAATACAAGGAACATGTGTAGTGTTAGACCAATTTAGGTAGAGAAGTGGAATCTTGCCATCTAGCTCTGATGGAGGAGAAATTAAGGCCCAGATGTATACTAGCTTTGCACTGAATTTGTGTCATTTTGTTTTTACGCTAATTCATCGCAAAACTAATTCCATATTTATACTTTGGTGCTAGACCCGCCTAGTGCCAAATTTATGGAGTTAAAGTCATTTTCTGCTAGCGGGAAACTACCTTGCATCAATGTGATGCAAGGTGGGCGTTCCCGGGCAAAAAATGACTCTAAGGCCCAGGTGTCATATTTATCCTCCAATGCAAAAATGGTGCACGGGAGGGAGGTGTAAAAAAAATTACTTTAGGCGGGTGGGGCTGGCGGTATGGGAGAAGGGGGTTTTGCATAAAAAAATGACATTAGGCTGGTTAGAGTAAAAAAAGATGACTCTAACCAGCCTAATATCATTTTCTGGCGCAAAACCATCCATACCATATGACTCCTGTCTTAGAAAAGACAGGAGTCCTGCCCACCACCCCAATGGCCAGCACAGGGGACCAGTGTCCCCTGGGCATGGCCATTGCACCCTGTGCCATGCAGGGGGACCCAAGTTGGGGCCCCCCCCCATGGCACTTTAATTAAAAAAAAAAATACTTACCCTACTTACCTGGGATGGGGTCCCCCATCCTCCAGTGTCCCTCTGGTGTGGGTGTTCCTGGGGCTTGAGGAAGGCACCTGTAGACCCATTCCATGGTGTTTAACCATGGAAACGGGTCCACAGGTCCCTTAACATCTGGTCTGACCCTGGCGTTAAATACCAGTGCAAAGCAAGTTTTGCACCATTATTGAGCCCCTCCTCCCACCTGTGCTTCATTTTAGCACGGGGGATAAATATGGGGCCATGAAGTTAGCACCATTTTTTAGATGGGAACGCCTACCTTGCATCTCATTGACGTAAGGTAGGTTCACGCATCTAAAAATGATGCAAACTCCAATATTTTGACTTTCGACTCGTCTACCGTCAAAATATAAATATGGAGTTCGTTTTGCGCCAAATTTGTGTAAAAAAAAAAGACACACATTCGGCGCAAATGGGGTATAAATATGCCCATAAGTGTCTTATCTGTCTCCCCTACTCTCACTTGTCCCCAGTAACCACATCCTCTGAAAGAACTGGATGGTAAAATTATGTCTCCTTGTTGATAACCCGTCCTTCAATCCTGACGTCTCTGGTGCAATCTGAAAAAGGACTGAAAGGAAGCATGGCCAGCAGAGCGCCCTCCACAGAAATTGTTAGAATGGTCTTGATTGATGATTTTTTTCATGGACACATGAGCCTTAGCCAAAGAGAATTGCTTACAAATGTGGTTACATCTTTCACAAAAGGTTTGCCAGATAGTATACTATTGCCTGATTGGCCTGCTTTGTTGGCAGCTAGGTCATACAATTTAGGGTTTATTCGCAGAATAATAGATCTGTGTCGTCCACTAGATAGACCATGGCAAATGACCCTTTGAGTCCATCCTTTAAGGAGATCTAGCTCTATAGTGCCTCCTCCTCTTTGGCTTATAGGGTTAAATCCAGAATCTTTTAAAAGGGGGCTGAATCTTTTAAAAGGAGTTTATCAAGGGAGGGCCACCAGGCCCTGCCATTTTTCATTTTAGGTTCCTTAATGTATTTGCCTAAAGAGATTAACTACAGGTCAATTTCACAACTACAAGATTTTTGCCATCCAGCAATAGGCTGCTTTGAGGAAGTTACATACTTCCTTAGTGAATGGTTTTCTGAGATGAACTGGATATACACTGCAGGTTTTGTGGAGGGAAGCCAATCAGAGGATACATGTGTACTATGTCTACTGGATCAAGACCATTGTCAAGAATGTTTGACTTATTAAGAAGTACTGCTAATCAGCCTTCTCTTTCTTCCTGTAATAGCTTTCTGCATGTAGCCTGGGAGCCATGGGCCTTATAGATTGCCCCTGGAGGCACCAGAGTCAATTTTGTCGAGGTCTTGGGCGACTGAAGCATCTCAGTATGCTTCTTAATCTTCTTCTGGTGTATTAAGGGGCACATATTCTACATAGCCCTTTTTTAGGATTTCTAAGGCCGTCATCTTAGAGGGATTTTTGGCTTTGGAATTGCCTTTTTCCCTTCAGAGCCTAGCAGAGGATTGGCTGGGGTGTGGGGTGCAGGTAGTAAGGACAAGAAGGTCTTCAACTGTTGGGCCAAAAGATTCAAAGAAGAGGAGACAGACCTATGAAAGTAACGTTGGTTATACAGTTTCAAAATCGGGCTGTTACTTGAGAATACAAATTGTTCTATTTCCTCAGGAGTGAGGTAAATAGTATTGTTGGGGTTAATCTGACACATCGCCGGAAGAGTATAAGAGCAGTATCAGTTTCCATCACAACAGTCACCAAAATGATCTGTTGGATTACTCGCTAGTGCTCACTCGAAGGTGCAGTGAAATGGGGGGGTGTTTACTCTTACTGAGTGTGACACAGGCTTGGGTGAATATTAATTTTGCTGTGTCAATGTAGTAGGCGTTGTCTTGCATCTCCCTCAGGGCAGGCTGATTCTACATGTCAAAAAACGAGGCACAGTAAAGGGCAAAATTGAGACTTGGTTCGGGCAGGATTACAGATTCAGGCAACACTATAGGGAAGGCGATGCAAGATAAGGAACCGGGCAGCTGACCGGACCGTGAGTGAATCTTCTACTTCAAAAGGTGCTCATGATCAACCACAGGCAAATGGAAGGGGATCAGGAGAAAAAAGGGGAGAACAATTAAATAGATGTGAGTAGTAGATATGAGTCGGTGTCACCGAAATAAATCAGCATTATTCTGCTTCCACATGCAATGCCTGCACATACTTAATTAACCCTCCCTGGTGTGGGCCATGACCACTGGCCAACACCAGAGAGGGGTTTTACAAATCCTCCAGTGCAAAGCACCAGAGGATTTTCTTTTCATTTAAATCCCCTTGGGAAACACAGAAGAGCTTCTGTGTCTCCCCCAGCTGCCCACCCAACGTGTTGACATCACAGTTTGTGTTCCCCCCAGAGCGGGAAGCAGCAGGTAAGGCTGCTTTCTACTCCAATGGGGAAAATGGACCCAAAAGGGCCTCCACATCTTTCAGGAAGGCTTTGTTTGAAAAGGGAGTTTCTCCCCTTTCAAACGAGGTGCTCCTGAAAGTGTATCCTGGCGCGGATTTGTGGGGGTCGGTCCCTTTGAAAGTAGACTGATCCCCGCCACGGAGCATTTAAAAAATAAATAAAGTTGATTTACCCCGGTGGGGTGGTGCACACCCCCCCCAGGTGTTACAAATATTTAAAAACTGTAAAAAAAAAGAAAAAATTGACTGGGGGAGTCGGACTTTTGGAAAATGGGCCGACACCCCCCCACCAGGGACATTTTTGTATAAAAGAAGTTGGTTTACCCCTGGGTGGAGAAGGTGTACACATTTCTTTTAAAATTAAATGAACAGGGGGTTGCCCGTGAGCAGGGCTGACCCCCTGTGCGGGCAAATTTGTTTTGTAACAGATGTGTGGTTTCCCTTGGAGCTACGATTGCCCCATGAAGGAAACTGCACAGCTATTTAATATATATATATATATATATATATTTATAGAGAGAGAGAGAAAGAGGGAGAGAACAAGAGAGAGAGAGAAACTATATAGATGGAGAGAAATTGCTCACATATATATACATATGTATATAGCGAGATCACTTTTGTCAATGTATCTGTGGTTTCCCTGGGGGCTGCGATCGGCCACCAGGGAAGCCACAGAGGGAAACCCCACACACATATAAAAGTGATCTCTTTACATATAGAGATCAGAATGGCTTTCTACCAACTCAAACTACATCATTTAATCTCCGTAAGATTTTCTGGATTTCAAGCCATACTACGTCATAGGGGCCTCTATCGGGATGCCTGGTACTCGACCAAGAGAAACCTTTGTTGCTCAGGAGTGTCATTACCTTTTTCGGGTCTTACAGCGAATGAGGCTGGGTGTCCGATTCACGAACATGGTCAGCCTATTTTATACCTTGCCAACAACAAGAGTGCGTTCGGGCTCCGCGATCTCACCCCTCTTCAATATAGAGAGAGGCATGCAACAGGGATGCCCTTTATCCCCCCTCTTGTTCACCCTGGCGGTGGAACCCTTAGCCTTAATTCTCAGAGAAGGAGGTCGAGAATGGGGAATATCTCACTTTATGCAGACGATATCCTGATATATTTGTGGGATGTCATGCAATTACTCACCCCCATTATCACAATATTCACTACCTTTGCAAAGCTTTCAGGACTCCGAGTCAATTGGTCTAAATACTGTTTCTTTCCATTTTTATTCACCACATAGGAGCCCGGCTTCCCCCCAGCTGAAGCACTGTTGATGTGGCAGGCGGAGACTTTTTGGTCTCTGGGAATTCAGATATACTGCACGGATGAGCAACTACTAGAGGCAACATAAGATGGGTATTAGATGGCTTATTGGAAAACCCTCCCACTCTCTGTGACCGGCAGGGTTGCATTGATAAAATGGTTGCCTAACCCCACTTATTATATTACTTCACAAATCTCCCAATATATATCCTGGCATCACTCTTCCGTGCAATAGAACGCACACTCCGAGGATTCCTGTGGTATGGCTCCCGATGCCAGGTGGCCCTTACTAAGCTTTATAGAGCCACTGAGCAGTTTGGATTGGCAATTTTGAGCTGTACTATCATCTGGCCCAACTCCAATGGGTGTCGCATTGGCTCGCTGGCCGGAGACTGACAGACACAGCAACCCTAGCCCCAGCATTGATGCTTACCGACATACTTAATTTATTCCACCCATGTACAAAACACCCTGAACCCGAGGCCCACTGTTGCAGACAGCGTATCGCTGCTGTGGCCGGAGTCTCAACCTCACCAGGGAAGTCACCCCTTATGCGCCGGCAATGGCACTGGTGGGAACGTCACAGGAAACACACATTATATCCCCAATGGAACTCACTGCTTGGGCAACAGCCGGAGTCCAAACGCTTGGGGACTTATAAGATAACCACGTTCTTCTTACATTTGAGGCTCTACAGGAGAACACTGGTCTCCCCTTGGGAGGCTTCCTTCTGCATCATTCACTTATTAGAGCACTGCAACAGACTTGGGAGGACATAACGCATGAACTGCCCACACATCTGACGATGCAATATCTGCATGTACTTGGTGCGGGAACGCATCTGGTGCATTGGTTGGTGGAATCCCTATGACACCACACTTCCCCTCCACTCACACGACTATGAGGCCACTGGGAGGCCCATAGAAGTGCACAGGACATGGACAAAAAATGGTCCCAAGTATTGGAGAGCCCACTACACGTACCACATAATGCCAGATTTCGCATCATCCAATACTACATTATCCACAGAGCTTATATGACACCACAGCAAATTAATCGCTTCTTTCGCAGGACAGATGCAGATTGTCTCAGATGCCACCTCTTAGATGCAGCTATTTTACACATGTTATGGTCTTGTCCCTCTCTGTAGAATTACTGGAAGGCAGTGCTGGACATGTTGAAACACTGTACGAACCGCACACTTTCTAGCACATGGGAAACATGTATACTGGGCATCTACCACAGAACCAAATGCAATCGTACCACATCCAGGTTTCTAGATTCAGAACCTATATTAGCCAAACGATTATTCACCCAGAGGTGGAAAAAACCTGAGGCGCTGTGTTATGAGACCTGGTCACAGTCTATGACAGTATGGGCACAGCCAGAGAGCGTAATACTCCACAGAGAAGACACGCTAGGCCTCCGAAAATACCCTATAGCAACCCAATGGGACAGAACCCTAGCAGACCTGCATACACCTCTTACACACATCACAGTGGGAAGCTCAGATAATCCATTGAATGACTCATCAGCACTGAGAGGGCTCTCACCCACGCCCACATAAGACAGAAAGGGGGAAAAGACTGGTAATGGGTAGAATGAATGAACATCGTCCCACTCTACATGTTAGTACATACACTGAATTAACGGAAGCAGAACTCTGGAGCCCCCCTCCCTGCCAGTCTGGGAGAAGCCCTGAGACTCTGTTGTCAAATGATCAATGTCATCACACACATTCACGACTGGCAGATAGTTTTTGTCATCAGAACTGGCTAATTGAGTTATGTTTGCTTGTTATCATGATATCCCCCTCTGTGCCGCGGATGTAATGGTTACGTCCTGCGGCACAGTGCTCCTGTGCCGAGGACGTAACCATTACGTCCTTGGCCCGGAGCCCCAAGGGAGCGATAGCGCACCCTCCGTGGGGTTACCCCCCACCCCCCAAGGCAGGGATGGAAGGGGAAGACCTTCCCCTTCAACCCCCGCCCCCTCTGGCCCCCCACCCACCGTAATGGCGTCAGCGCATGTTGGGGAGCGGCCCCTTGGGCAAGGGTCGCTCCCATTTGGGAACAATGTTTGTTGTGCCCTTTTCTGCCCCCCTTGGGGCAGATCGACCTTACAGAAACCACTAGACGCCAGGGATTTTTTTTTCGTCTTTATTTCTGCTGTGTTTTGTGTTGGGGAGCGGCCCCTTGGGCAAGGGTCGCTCCCATGTGGGGGGCATGTTTGTTTTGGCCATTTCTGCCCCCCCATGAGGGCAGATAGGCCTATTATTTTTAGACTGATCTGCCCCCAAGGGGTGCAGAAACCACTAGATCGCCAGGGATTTTTTAATATGTTTATATTTGTTGGGGGGCCCTTGGGCAAGGGGTACCCCCCAAAGGGGGGCATTGAACTGTTGCCCATTTCTGCCCCCCTTGGGGGAAGATGGGCCAATTTGTTTTAGGCCAATCTGCCCTCAAGGGGGGCAGAAGCCACTTAGACACCAGGGATAGTGTGTGTGTGTTAGTGGAGGGGGGGCAACCCCTTGGGCAAGGGTCGCACCCCTTTGGGGGCACGTGTACCAAGGCCATTTCTGCCCCTATTGGGGACAGATCAGCCTACTATGTTTAGGCTGATCTGCCCACAAGGGGGGGGAGAAACCACTAGAACGCCAGGGATTTTTTTTTATATGTTTATTTATGTGGGGGGGGGTCCCCTTGGGCAAGGGGCGCCCCCCCTTGGGAGGCATTGAACTGTTGGCCATTTCTGCCCGCCTTGGGGGCAGATGGCCTATTTTTTTTAGGCCCATCTGCCCCCACGGGGGACAGAAGCCACATAGGCACCTGGGATAGTGTGTGTGTGTGGTTTTGTTTTTGTTTGTGGTGGACCCTTGGGCAAGGGTCGCTCCCCCCGGGGACACACTGCTAAAGGTATTTTCTGCCCTCCTTGGGGCAGATAGGCCTATTTTTAGTAGTCCCATCTGCCCCTATGGCAGAATCCACTTAGGCACCAATTTCTAAATGCTTGATGGTGGGATGTTTGTCAACTGACGAAGTATTTGTATTTGTGATAATTTGTTCCCTCCTTTTTGTTCTAGTTCAAAGCTTTTGCTTTCTTTGCTGTGGCTCCTTGCGGTTTTGGCAGTGGTTGACCAGCGGTTTGCATAGTTGCATGTTTTAGGTAAGTAAAAACAATTTACTCCAAAGGAGTATTGTTGCCATGCATGAATGTCATGTTTGTAGGTTGTGTACTAAATCCAGGTTTGTGTGAAATTGTCCTTAGATTTGTGCACAATGATATTTGTGTTGTCTTATTTCTAATTTGCTTTTCTTTCTTTCTTTTTAGTGGGATATCATTGGTGACTGCTGTGTCTGTGCAGAGTAGTTGCTGGTGATTCAAGCTTTTTCAGGCAAGTGAGCGGTATAGTTTTTGAGTTTATAACTCTTACTAATAAAGCTACACTTTATTACTTATCTTACACAGTGCTGGTTGTTGGTGGTGCAGTTGTCCAGTTAATTTTCATAGGAAAGATCATGGCTAGCCACAGGATGACCGCTCAGCAGGTGGTTGGTATGCTTTTTGAGTCATTGTCTGATCATGATTATGAGACAGACTCTGCACCTGAGGCAGAGGAGGAAGTGAGAGATTCTGGCAGTTAAGTTTCTGTTGGAGAGGAATCTTCTGATGAGAAAGCCACACTCAGTGCAGATGAAGGGCCTGTTTCAGAGGAGGACACTGATGTGCCATTAGTGCAGCAGCCTGGGGCTGAAAGGTTTCCCGTTAGAAGACCTGAACTCCGGGTTGCCCCAAACATGGAGCAGCCAGAGTTGCCTGCCTTTACTGGTCTCCTGGGGTGTAGAGTCAATACAGAGAACTTTTTGCCTGTCAATTTCTTTGAGTTATTTGTGGATGATGTGTTTTTGGAAGAGATTGTTGAGCAGACTAATTTGTATGTGGAGCAGTATTTGAGGGACAACACTGCTAGACTTAGGCCACACTCTTTAGCTGCCCAGTGGATTCCCACAAATTTGGAGGAGATGAAAAGGTTTTTAGGTTTGACTCTTTTGATGGGGTTGATAAGGAAGCCGTCACTGGCTTCTTATTGGTTTACTAGTTCCTTGATGGCAACAGCTATATTTCGTGCAACAATGATTCGTAATCGGTATTTGCTTCTTCTTAGGATGCTGCATTTTATTGACAATGCATCAGCCTTGCCACGAGATCACCCTGATTCTGACCGTCTTTTTAAGATTAGGCCTGTCCTTGACCATTCTGTAGATCGGTTTTCAGAGATCTATGTTCCAGGCCGAGAAATAGCTGTGGACGAGTCTTTGGTCCTCTTCAAGGGTCGTTTGGTTTTTAGGCAGTACATTCCTAGCAAGAGGGTACGATGTGGAATTAAATTGTATATGCTGTCTGAAAGTAGTACAGGATATGTGTGTAATTTCCGTGTCTACACTGGTAGGGATTCCAGTATTGACCCCCCTGCTTGTCCTCCCACTTTTGGAGTTACTGAGAAAATTGTGTGGGAACTTGGTAGACGACTGTTCAACAAAGGTCACCATTACTATGCAGATAACCTTTACACTGGAGTGCAGTTGTTCAATGACTTGTTTAGAGTGGACACTGTTGCTTGTGGCACAATTCTTTGTAAATGAAAAGGCTATCCAAGGGAGCTTGTCTGTAAAAAACTTCAGAGGGGACAGTGCAGTGCCTTGCGGAATGATGAGCTGCTAGCTTTGAAGTTTTCAGACAGGAGGGATGTCTACATGCTAAGTACCATCCATGATGAGAGTACTTCCCCCGTGACTGTTTGGGGCCAGGTTGCTGAAGTGCGCAAACCTGTGTGCATTTTAGATTATAATAAGCAAATGGGAGGTGTAGATAGAGTTGATCAAAGGTTGGAACCTTATACTGCTATTCGTACGTCTTACGTTTGGTATAAGAAGTTAGCAATTCACCTCTTCCACTGAGCAACTTTTAATGCTTTTATTGTGTTTAAGGATGGGTCTCTAGAGTCAAAGATGACATTTGTGAAATTTCAGGAGTCAGTGATAGACAGCCTTATTGTGGTGGAACAGGCCAGAGTTCCGAGAGAAGCAGTGGTGGAGGATGTGGCAAGATTGAAAGATCGCCACTTTGCTGAGCACATTCCTCCTACACCCAAAAAAGACTTTCCAACTAGGAAATGTAGAGTGTGTTTTCGAAGAGGTATCCGGGGGGAGACTCAAATGTACTGCCCAGATTGTCCTTCAAAGCCTGGGCTGTGTGTGGGTGGTTGTTTTAAGAATTACCACACCCAGAAGAATTACTGGGAACAACCATGAGTGTAAACTGCCTGTTTCGTATTTTCATGTGTTCAGTTTCATGGTTAGCATTTCTGTCATGTACTTGGTTAGAGCTTTTGTGTTTGTAGTTTTGTAATTATTTCTAATTAGTTAGTGGTTTCTTTGTTTAAAAAAAAAAGTGATGCCATTGTGTGTGGAGTGGGGCTTGGCTGAGGGTGTACATAGTGTACATATTGACTTGCTGTTGGCTACTGCAACACACTGCCAGCCAAACACCAGTCCACACACTCCCATCAGCTGGTGTGATTGCTGTATCAGGCTTGTGGGCGTATGTAAGTGATGGGCCCTTGAGTGGTGCTGTCTGTCGATGCAAGTGTTGTAATGTGCTGGGCCCGTGGCTGGCGGCGTGAATGGTCTTGTGCATGTCATGTATGAAAAGTGTGTGGATGGACTGTAAAGCGGTTGGTGCCTTGCCGTGGCTTTACAGCTCACGAGCTGTGAGTCATTGGTTCAGTTGTTTGGCCTTTCAGTTATTAACAGTGCATTTCAATTTTGTGAAATCTCTTGTTAATAAAATTTGATCCACTGAACCATCACTCACCCTCGTCCCAAATCCAACCAGTATGTGTGGTAAAAATGACCAAACCTGCTCCGCTGTAATCAGGCGTCACAGCTCACCTGTGAAACGCTAGGTGCCTCGGGTGGGACCCCGATGATGAAGCATGCCACCAACTTGTTTGGTGGGTGAGGGGTCTTTTTAACATAACCTAAGTGTGTTTCTTTTCACAATGTTTGTGTTTGGAACATCACATAAGTATGTGGACACACCAAAATGATCTATTGTAAACTACCTGTATTTAGGGGGGGGGGGGCACCTATGGTTTTGGTCCTGGGTGGGGCCTTCATCTAGAGAAACCTACCAAACCCAGACATGTTTTAAAAATAGACACCCCAAGGAGTCCAAGGAGTTGTGGCTTGCCTGGATCCCCCAACATTTTCTTACCCAGACTCCTCGGCAAACCTCAAAATTTGCATTAAAAAATCATATTTTCCTCACTTTTCTATGTAGGATCACTGCTGCCGCACAAATTTCCTACCACCCAGCATTCCCCTCAGTCCCCCAAGTAAAATGACACCTCACTTTCATGGGACCCCCAAAGTAGAGTTAGCCTAAAAGTTGTATAAAAGAGAAATATGTGCTTATCAACTCGTTGTGCTATCCCCTCAATCTCTACAAGTTTTTGACCTTTTTCTGTTGCAGGCACCTGGCCCACCCGCACAAGTGAGGTACCATTTTTATCGGGAGACTTGGGGGAACGCTGGGTGGAATGAAATTTGTGGCTTCTGTCAGATTCCAGAACTTTCTGTCGCCGAAATGTGAGGAAAAAGTGTTTTTTTGGCCAGATTTTGAGGTTTGCAAAGGATTCTGGGTAACAGAACCTGGTCAGAGCCCCAGAAGTCACCCCATCTTGGATTCCCCTAGGTGTCTAGTTTTCAAAAATGCGCTGGTTTGCTAGGTTTCCCCAGGTGCCGGCTGAGCTAGAGGCCAAAATCCAACAGGTAGGCACTTTGTAAAAAACACCTCTGTTTTCTGTGAAAAAATGTGATGTGTCCACGTTGTGTTTTGGGCCATTTCCTTTCGTGGGTGCTAGGCCTACCCACACAAGTGAGGTACCATTTTTATCGGGAGATTTGGGCGAACGCTGGGTGGAAGGAAATTTGTGGCTCCTGTCAGATTCTAGAACTTTCGGTCAACGAAATGTGAGGAAAAAGTATTTTTTTGACCAAATTTTGAGATTAGCAAAGGATTCTGGGTAATAGAACCTAGTCAAAGCCCCACAAGTCATCCCATCTTGGATTCCCCTAGGTGTCTAGTTCTCAAAAATGTGCTGGTTTGCTAGGTTTCCCCAGGTGCCGGCTGAGCTAGAGGCCAAAATCCACAGGTAGGCACTTTGTAAAAAACACCTCTGTTTTCTGTGAAAACATGTGATGTGTCCGCGTTGTGTTTTGGGCCATTTCCTTTTGTGGGTGCTAGGCCTACCCACACAAGTGAGGTACCGTTTTTATCGGGAGACTTGGGGGAACGCTGGGTGGAAGGAAATTTGTGGCTCCTGTCAGATTCCAGAACTTTCTGTCGCTGAAATGTGAGGAAAAAGTGTTTTTTTGGCCAGATTTTGAGGTTTGCAAAGGATTCTGGGTAACAGAACCTGGTCAGAGCCCCACAAGTCGCTCTATCTTGGATTCCCCTAGGTGTCTAGTTTTAAAAAATGTGCTGGTTTGCTAGGTTTACCCAGGTGCCAGCTGAGCTAGAGGCCAAAATCCAACAGGTAGGCACTTTTTTAAAAACACCTCTGTTTTCTGTGAAAAAATGTGATGTGTCCACGTTGTGTTTTGGGCCATTTCCTTTCGTGGGTGCTAGGCCTACCTACACAAGTGAGGTACCATTTTTATCGGGAGAATTGGAGGAACGCTGGGTGGAAGGAAATTTGTGGCTCCTGTCAGATTCCAGAACTTTCGGTCAACGAAATGTGAGGAAAAAGTGTTTTTTTTGGCCAAATTTTGAGGTGTGCAAAGGATTCTGGGTAACAGAACCTAGTTAGAGCCCCACAAGTCACCCCATCTTGGATTCCGCTAGGTGTCTTGTTTTCAAAAATGTGCTGGTTTGCTAGGTTTTCCCAGGTTCCGGCTGAGCTAGAGGCCAAAATCCACAGGTAGGCACTTTGTAAAAAACACCTCTGTTTTCTGTGAAAATATGTGATGTGTCCGCGTTGTGTTTTGGGCCATTTCCTTTTGTGGGCGCTAGACCTACCCACACAAGTGAGGTACGTTTTTATCGGGAGACTTGGGGGAATGCTGGGTGGAAGGAAATTTGTGGCTCCTGTCAGATTCTAGAACTTTCTGTCACTGA
The DNA here is from genome assembly GCF_031143425.1 of Pleurodeles waltl. Taxonomy (NCBI): domain Eukaryota; kingdom Metazoa; phylum Chordata; class Amphibia; order Caudata; family Salamandridae; genus Pleurodeles; species Pleurodeles waltl. Next base: position 499,179,764 of record NC_090448.1, on the reverse strand, counting down.
AATGTGAGGGAAAAGTGTTTTTTTGGCCATATTTTGAGGTTTGCAAAGGATTCTGGGTAACTGAACCTGGTCAGAGCACCACAAGTCACCCCATCTTGGATTCCCCTAGGTGTCTAGTTTTCAAAAATGTGCTGGTTTGCTAGGTTTACCCAGGTGCCGGCTGAGCTAGAGGCCAAAATCCAACAGGTAGGCACTTTGTAAAAAACACCTCTGTTTTCTGTCAAAAAATGTGATGTGTCCACTTTGTGTTTTGGGCCATATCCTTTCATGGGCGCTAGGCCTACCCACGCAAGTAAGGTACCAATTTTATCAAGAGACGTGGAGGAACACAGAATAGCAAAACAAGTGTTATTGCCCCTTGTCTTTCTCTACATTTTTTCCTTCCAAATGTAAGGCAGTGTGTAAAAAAGACGTCTGTTTGAGAAATGCCCTGTAATTCACATGCCTGTATGGGCATCCCAGAGTTCAGAGATGTGCAAATAACCACTGCTTCTCAACACCTTATCTTGTGGCCATTTTGGAAATACAAAGGTTTTCTTGATACCTATTTTTCACTTTTTATATTTCAGCAAATGAATTGCTGTGTACCCGGTATAGAATAAAAACCCATTGCAAGGTGCAGCTAATTTATTGGCTCTGGGTACCTAGAGTTCTTTATGAACGTACAGGCCCTATATATCCCCAGAACCAGAAGAGTCCAGCTGACATAACGGTATATTGCTTTAAAAAATCTGACATCGCAGGAAAAAGTTACAGAGTAAAACGTGGAGAAAAATGGCAGTTTTTTTACCTCAATTTCAATATTTATTTATTTCAGTTGTTATTTTCTGTAGTCAACACTTGTAAGATCTACAAAAATGACCCCCTGCTGAATTCAGAATTTTGTTTGCAGAAATGTTTAGCTTTCTGGGATCCAGCATTGGTTTCTCACCCATTTTGGTCACTAACTGGAAGGAGGCTGAAAGCACAAAAAATAGTAAAAATGGGGTATGTCCCAGTAAAATGTGAATTTTTTTTGAAAAATTGGGTTTTCCAGTTCAAGTCTGCCTGTTCCTGAAAGCTAGGAAGATGGTGATTTTGCCACCGCAAACCCTTTGTTGATGCCGTTTTCAGGGAAAAAACACGAGCTTCTTTCTGCAGCCTTTTTTTCCCATTTAAAAAAACAAAAAACATTTTCACTGTATTCTGGATAATTTCTTGGTCTCCTTCAGGGGAACCCACAAAGTCTGGGTACTTCTAGAATCCATAGGATGTTGGAAAAAAAGGACTCAAATTTTGCGTGGGCAGCTTATGTGAACAAAACGTTATGAGGGCCTAAGCGTGAACTGCCCCAAATAGCTAAAAAAACGCTCGCACAGGAGGGGGAAAAGGCCTGGCAGCGAAGGGGTTAAGCTATATAAGATTGATCTGTTCAATAAGGACGCACATGGCAGTTGATTGAATGAAACAGAGACACTGTATACACCTGCGCATGTCAAGTGCGCCTCTGAAACCAGAGCAGGACAATACATTTTAAACAGAGGGTTGTGCATAATGTTGATCACTACAATGAGTGCCTATTGTTATTGACCAGAGGATGCCATCATGTACATTATTTTACTGCATGATCAATCATAAAAGTTAAAACAATAAAACAGATTAAAAAATAAATAAGTAACTGTAGGGTATCATGTATTTTGGGCTCCTCCCTTTAGCACTGTCACATGGCTGCAAACGTTCCGCGTAAAGCTTTGTAATGGAGGAATTGGCCGCCAGGTAATGTATACTGTTTCATAATATCCCCCAAGGGCATAAGCATCTCTGTTTGGAAACAATGTCCTACTGATTCCAACCCCGCAGATGTCCAGATGTTCAGATCAGCAGTGGTAAACAAAGTAACCGGATCACCATATGGAAGACCCACAGAGGGATCACTGAGGCGTATGTAATCCCCCTATGGTTTCTCACTTGGCAGCATTTCCAGATGTATAATGTCACCTGCAGTAAAATGGTGGGATGTAAGTTCGTAACATCCTGTCTGAGGAGCTTTAGCAGGAGGAGGTTTCGTTGAGAAGCAAGGCCCATATGATCCAAGGGACTATGGTTCGAGTCATCAAGCCATTTTGAGATCCACTGCAATGGTGCTGCCAAGTAATATAATTCCTAGTCCAGTACCCCCAGACCACCATCACCTAACAATCTTAAAGCTCTTGGAGAAATTTTTAGGTGGCTCAGATTGTATTCTTGACTCTGTTACAGCAATTTTAATGGAGATGACTAAAGATAAAAGGGGAGCCAAAATGTTAGTTCCTATTCAGACTAATGCAGCCTCTTTGCAACTGGGGAGCGCCCGTGTGAGGATGTGAGCACTCAAGCTGGTAGAGCCGGCTGCCCACCAGGGAAGAGGCTGGGGACTGTCGCAGTGGCTGTAGACGTGCCGGAGGTGGTGCAGGTGGCAGTGCAGGTGGCGGTGTTCGACCGCCGTATAGGTTGGCGTGGACGTGGACAGAAGGTGTGACACTGGTCGCTCAGTCTGTGCCACCATGCCCTCTCCTGACCTGCCCTTCTGTTTTTGGCCCTTCCCCACCTTTGATGGTGGCGAAGTTGTTTTGCCACTATCCCCTTTCATTTTCGATGACCCCTTGGTGGCTGGTGGTTTCGGCTTCTCCCTCCGGGATGTAGGCACCTTTTTCACCTTGGCAGGTGGCGGAATGTCCTTGCCCTCGCTACGTGGCACTCTGGCAGCCCTGTATGCATGGGTATGTTGCTTGTGTGAGTGCCTGTGGGATGTGTGGTACTTATGTTTGCCTGAGCCACTCTTGTGTGTTGATATGTGTGCATGCTGGTCTGATGGTGTGCTTGGGGCTGGCAGAGGTACATGGGATTGGGTCTGGGTGCAGGATGTTGGAGGGGGAGGCTGGACACAGGGACAATGGCTGCCATCAGTGCTGAGGCCAGAGCCTGAAATGCTCTCTGTTGGGCTGCCTGGCCAGAATGACTGCCCTCCAGGTATGCATTTGTTTGTTGCGAATGCCACTCAACCCTGGATGGCATTCAGAATGGTAGACTGCCCAACAGTGAGGGATCTCAGGTGGTCAATTGCCTCCTCACTGAGGGCAGCAGGGTTGACTTGGAAAGGGCCTGAGGTGCCTGGGGTGAAGGAGATACCACCCTCCTGGGTGAGCGGGCACGGGACACACGCTGAGGGGCTGCTGGGAGGGCGGTGCTGGAAGGGGGGGGTGGTGGCTGTACCTGTTGATGCGGTGGGCACAGAGGGGCCTGCCTCCGCAAGAGAGCTTCCATCAGAGGAGGAGTCGCTGTCGCTGGTCTCTGCTCCTGTCCCCACTGTGGAGCTCCCCTCGCCCTCCGTCCCACTAGTGGCTTCAGACTCCGTAGCTTCACCCTCCAGGGCCAAGTGGGATGCAGCTCCCTCCTGCTCTGGTGCCAATGCTCCTCCGCCTGATGATGCTATTGCACACAAGAACAGGGAGACCACAAAAAGGGGGGAGACAGAAGAAAGACATGTTCAGTGCATGCAACACTACTACCGTTGCCGGATACAACAGACAGTAAGCAGCCCTCTGCACTACGCCATGCACTTATAGTTCCTAGATTTTTCACATGCCCATGGGGTACGAGGCCTAAGCCAAATTGCTGCACACCTGGAAGTCACAGAAGCCTGACTAGGTGTAGATGGCTCTTACGACTAGTGGGGTTGGGGTGCCACATAGCCTGCCTCACAAAGGACCTTGTCTACCAAGATCGCCCTGGCCTAGGGGAACACACTGCCCACCTCCCCCGCCCAGACACCTCGTAATGCGTTCAGAGTCAGCTGAATGAGAGTGTACTCACACCCTTGTCCCCTTGTGGCTGCTATGATGCCCTCAAGCGCCCATCCAACTCCAGATAGGTCACCGCCAGGAACTGGAACATCGGGGGGTCATGGTACGATGGGCACCCCTCCCACATTGGGAGGCCATCCCCAGCTAGGCCTCCGCCGTCTTCTTGCTCCAGCGGCGCAGGTCCTCCCATCTTTTACAGCACTGGGTGCTTCATCTATGGTAGACCCCCAGGGTCTGGACATCCTTGGCGATGGCACGCCAAATAGCCTTCTTCTAGTGGGCACTGACCTAGAGGAATGGTACGGGGGAAAGGACATTACTCACCCGGCTGGACTGTCATACTCATTGCCCACGAGTTCCCATGCCATGACACACATACACTCACTATCCGCACAAGTAGGCCTCAGCCCCCCCCACGTATCTTCCAGCCACACCACTCAAAGCAGGCATTGCCCATACAGCATGCTCACAGTGTACTCACCTGTTTGTCTGGAGGACCGTACAGTTGCGTGTACTGGGGTAGGATCCCATCCATTAGTTTCTCCAACTCCTCCGAAGTGAAGGCAGGGGCCCTTTCCCCAGACACTGTAGCCATTGTGGCTTCCAGACACAGGTTACAGCAGCACTTGCAGTGTAGGTCCTCTCCTGTTGAAGGTCAGGTATCAAGTGAGTGAACAGACTGAAAATGGCAGTCACGTCCGCGGCGGTGCGTACCGTCACCACCGGAATACATCGTCATTGGCTCCTTGGACCCATAGGGCCCAATGTTAACCAATGCTGAATTGCACCACGGTCTTCGACCACCCACCGCGATGGTGTACAACACCAGCGCAGTTACCTCATATCCCCTTGTCCCACCTTACAGGTCAGGCAGCCGCCATTTCAGGGGGCCACATGGCATTAATAATAACTGCGTCACACCTATCTAGGCCTGGAATACACACAGTTACAGGCACATTGTGGATTAAGAAATTTCTGCAAATTACATTTTGTAATACCTCAGTGTTGGCTGACTCTCTGCTCGCTGTTCTCCTCCATAGGGCACGTCTGCTGGGGCAGGTGATGAGATGGCGGTATCCTCCGGTGTACAGACCCCTGGTGGACCTGTCGACAATGGAAGAGAGACACATCATAGTCACATACAGACTTGATCGTGCAACAATCCATGAACTGTGTGCCCAGTTGGAGCCAGACCCGATGTCAGCTTTCCGCCTTCCCACAGAGATACCCCCTCTAGTGCAGGTCCTGTCAGTACTCCATTTCCTGGCAAGTGGTTCATTTCAAACAACATCAGGGATTGCATTGCATTAGGGATGTCCCAGCCAATGTTCTCTAACGTGTTGTCCAGAGTGTTGTCTGCCCTGCCGAAATACATGCGCAGCTACACCGTGTTCCCTCAGGTGGAGGTTTTGCCCACATTGAAAGGTGACTTCTATGCCCTGGGACATATCCTCAACATCATTGGTGCCATTGACGGTACACATGTGGCATTAACGCAGGAGTGAACACGTGTACAGAAACCAGAAGAGCTACCATTCGATGAATGTGCCGATGGTGTGTTTGGCAGATCAGTACATCTCCCATCTGAATGCCAAGTTTCCTGGCTCAGTGCATGACGCTTACATTTTGAGGAATAGCAGCATCCCTTATGTGATGGGGAAACTCCAGAGGCACCGTGTGTGGCTAATAGGTGAGGCCAAGGACCCAATACAGTGTGAATAGGTGTCTGGGTATGGGGTTGTCCCTAAGGGTTGGTGTGTGTCTAACAGTGGTCCCTCGATATTTGCAGGTGACTCTGGTTACCCCAACCTGTCATGACTACTGACCCCAGTGAGGAATCCCAGGACAAGGGCAGAGGAACGCTACAATGAGGCACATGGGCGAACTAGGAGGGTGATCGAACGCACCTTCGGCCTCCTGAAGGCCAGATTCCGGTGCCTCCATATGACAGGTGGTTCCCTATAGTACTCACCAAAGAAGGTGTGCCAGATCATTGTGGCCTGCTGTATGCTGCACAACCTGGCTTTGCGATGGCAGGTGCCTTTTCTGCAGGAGGATGGGCCAGCTGGTGGTCGTGTGGCAGCTGTGGAGCCTGTGAACAGTGAAGAAGAGGAGGCAGAAGAAGACGATATCAACAACCGAAACAACATAATCATGCAATACTTCCAGTGAGACACAGGTAAGAAGATCTCAATGCATCCCACATCTCATACTATTGTTGGAGCTAGCATAAGTCTCTCATTTTCACTCAGTGTATGGACCCTGACTTGTCACTTTGCCTTTCCATTTCACAGATGTGGGTCCCAATTTGTGCCCTCTGTTATATTTCCTCCTGGCCTACAGCTGTGTTACATCAGTATGTGTACAAGTAAATTGGCATTGCTATATTCCATATTTATTGCAATTATACATTTGTGAAAGCACAGACTGACTCCAGATTGTTTTGTGATTGAAGAGTGTTTATTTCTGTGCTAATAAGTAGAGGGGGTTGTAAAATGGGCTGGGGCGATGGTGGAGGACTGTCAATGGCAGAGTCCAGTCTATTTGTTTCACAGGTGCATTGTCCAAAGGGGCATAGGAAGTGGAGCAATGGCAGTTTAAGGATGGACAGGGTGACAAAGTGGGACAGAATGGTGACATTCTGGGGGGTCTCATTTCCTGGCGGGGGTCTTGGCAATGTTCTCTGTCTTGTTCCTGGATCTCAGGGACCATTTGCGGGGTGGTTCTCCATCTGCAGGGGTTGGGGTGCTGGTGTCGCGTTCCTGTGGCAGTGCCTCCTGTCCACTAGCGCCGACGGAGGTGGAGGGCTGTTCATCGTCCAGGCTGGTGTCAGGGGCCCCTTGTTGTGCCACTGTGTCCCCCATGGTGTTGACGAGGTCTTGCAGCACCCCTACAATGGTGACCAGGGTGTTGTTAATAGACTTCAAGTCCTCCCTGATCCCAAGTTAGTGTTCCTCCTGCAGCCGCTGGGTCTCCTGAAACTTGGCCAGTACTGTTGCCATTGTCTCTTGGGAATGATGGTAAGCTCTCATGATGTTGAAGAGGGCCTCGTGGAGAGTGGGTTCCCCCCCATCCTCCCCCTGTCACACAGCAGCCCTCCCAGCTTCCCTGTTGTCCTGTGCCTCTGTCCCCTGAACCGTGTGTCCACTGCCACTGCCCCCAGGTCCCTGATCCTCCTGTGTTAGTGGGGTTGCCTGGGTTTCCTGTAGTGGTGGACACACTGCTGATTGACGTGTCCTGGGAACAGAGGGATGGGCCCGCTGGGTGAGTGCTGTGCTGGTGTTTCCTGAGGGGGGAGGCTCTGTGGTGGCTTGTGACTGTGTCAGGGGAACCGACTGTCCCGAGGTCCCTGATGGGCCGGGCTAGTCATCTTGAGCCAGTTGTGCAGAGCTGCTGTCATCACTGTGGGTCTTTTCTGTGGGGGGGCTGGATATGTCTGGCACCTCCTGTCCGGTGACGTTGGGTAGGGGTCCTGTAGGGGTGTAAGAGCATGTTTATTGCATCTGTGTGTGCCATTGTGTGCAATGGGTGAGTGACCCTCTACTCCAGTGCTTGCATTCTTGGCTTGGTCCTTGTGTGATAGTTGGTTTGGGGTCTGTGTGGGTATCTGTACTGGACATGCTTTGGTGATGGGTGTACATGCATTGGTGTTACATGCAGGGCTTGTTTTTGGGATATGTGGGTTGTGTTGGTGGGGTATCTGTGGGTTGTTGGGGTGATGGGTGTGAGGGTAAGGGTGGGGTATGTGATGGCATGCAGGTGGGGTGGGGGGGATAAAGTAGTAAAGATTTGCCTTACCAGAGTCCTGTCCTCCTGCTACTCCTGCGAGGCCCTCAGGATGCAGTGTTGCCAAAACTTGCTCCTCCCATGTTGTTAGTTGTGGGGGAGGAGGTGGGGTCCACCACCAGTCCTCTGTACTGCAATCTGGTGTCTGGAGACCACGGAAAGCACCTTCCCCCGTAGGTCGTTCCACCTCTTCCTGATGTCATCCCGTGTTCTTGGATGCTGTCCCACTGCGTTGACCCTGTCGACAGTTCTCCACCATAGCTCCATCTTCCTTGCAATGGAGGTGTGCTGCACCTTTGATCTGAATAGCTGTGGCTCTACCCGGACGATTTCCTCCACCATGACCCTGCGCTCCTCCTCAGAGAACCTGGGGTGTTGTTGAGGTGCCATGATGTGGTGTGGGTGATGTGTGAGATGGTGTGTGTTGTGATGTGTGAGGGGATGTGTTGGTGTGTGTTGTTTGAGGTGAGTGGATGTTGTGCAAGTGATGGTGTTGTGTGTCTGTGGATGCTTGTGTTATTTAAGGTAGTGTCTCTCTCTGGCCTGCTTTCAAATTTCTGGTAGTAAGGGTTTGTGGGTAATGTGGGTGTGTGTTTTATATTGAATTCGGTGTTTGGGTGTGGTGTCTGTATGTGTATCAGGTGTGTGTATTTTGAATTGTCCAATGTGGTGGTGTTTTGTATATGTTTGTGTATTTTGAGCGCCGCAGTGTGTACCTCCAATGGTTTACCGCGGTAGAAAGTCTGCCACATTGATTCATGGGTTGTGATAGTGTGGGCGTATTCTTGTTGGCATGACGGTGTCGGTTTTGGTATCGCCAGTTTATCACTGACCTTTAGTGTGGCGGACTTGTGTGGGTGTCTGTATTGTGGCGGATTCCGAGCTGTGGGTCGTAATACCTGTAGCGGAATTCCGCGGCCACAGCGGTATGTTGGCGGTCTTCTGCACGGTGGTAAGCGGGATTTACCGCCAGGGTTGTAATGAAGGCCTGAGTTTCCCCCATTAATAGCACTAATGGGAGACCTAAACTGAGAAATTTCCAATTTTGCCTTCTGTCAAATGCGTGAAGCTGAGAGAGAAATATCGCTTCGAATTCCATCCTGTGTTTTTTCCCCTTTAATTAAAACTAACAAAAGAGGAAAACTTCTCCTCAGCCTTCTTAAGAAAAATGACTGCATTATTGCCAATGGTAGGTCCTCTTCTGATTCTCACGCTTCCTTCACACATATATCCCCTGGGTGAAAGGCCATTTTAGATTACTTAGTACTTGGATATTCTTCCTATTGTTTATTGGAAGATTTAGGATTATAAGTACCCCCTACAGTGACCATAATTTGCTTCTTGTCACTCTAGAAACAATCATATAATCACTAGATTCTTGGAAGTCTGGCAGGTTTTCCCAGAGTTTTGATAAAAAGACAGGGAGGACCCAGTGGAATTTTAAGAGGGTAGCAGGCGTTTCGGCGATGCTAGCACCCGTGGTTGCTGACTTGATTAATTGGGAGGGGATGGAACTGCTAAATTTCTCTAATTTCCTGAAGCAGTTGCTGGTTAACACCTCGTCTGGAGAGCAAAAAGTAGCCCAGAAAACTATTGCCCGCACACTGCTTGATTTAAATAGAGACATAAATATTTTGGTCAGTGCCCAGTATTCAGTTTATTCGGAGGATAGAAAAGTCAGGGTTGCCCTATTAAAAAGGAGAAGGAAGCGGTTGAAGTCCCGCCTCATAAAAGAATCTAGGGATAGGCTTTGGATCCAACTCCGGAAAGCTGCTACAAAGGGCCAGGCAATGCATTTTTGGGCATTAGTAGGTGAAGGGTGTGGGTCGAGAATCCGCCCCCCGCCGCTATCGTTGAAGCCCGTTGGTTTGAATTTATTGCCTTCCTGTATGCCTCAAACAGGGTCGAACCATTTTGATCCCCTGAAAGTTCAGGAATACACATTTTTTCCCCTCTGTCTATAAAAGAGATTGAATGTGTTATTCGCTCTATGTGCTCCTCTGCCGCAATGGGCCCTGACGAACGATCAGTAATAAAACAAGACAGGAGTTCTTGGAGTAAGATCTTGTATGTGGTTTTTAGAAGATGCTGCCTTTCTAGATGCATACCTAACTCTTGGGTCGGTAGTATCATTGTACCTTTATTGAAAAAAGGTGACCAAAATTGTCCTGGCAACTATCGTCACATTGTCCTTCTAAATGCAGTGGGCACAATTTTCACCAAATGCCTACTTTTCAGACTGACGTCTTGGGCAGAGGAGAATAACATCATCCCTCTGGAACAATCTGGATTTAGGTGCAATCATAGCACCCTGGATAATATTGCTGTGCTACAAGTTATCTCTGACAAATATGTAAAATTGAGAGGCGGGGTGGTCAATGCCCCCTTCATCGATTTTTCCACTGCTTTTGACAAAGTAGATAGAGATCTATTATGGGCTAAGCTCTCCAGTCTGGGGATACCTCAATCCCTCCTCAAGTTAATTATAGCTCTTCACTCTAACACCTGGTGTAGAATCCTTCTGGGGAGCGATAGAGGTTTATCCCATAAGATATCTACTTTTAATGGGTTAAAATAGGGTTGCCTGTTGGCTCCCTTATTTTTTTCCCTCTATATTTCAGATCTTCCCTCCTCCTTGGCCCAGGGCAAGGGTTTCCCCCCTTTATTAGGTGGGCTCTCAATTTGCTGTCTGCTATACGCTGACGACATTGTAAGTTTTTTATTTAACCCCTAAGGGTCTACAGGATCGTCTGCTGTGTTTATCAAAATATTCCGACTTACAATAGTTAAAGATTGATGTTTCAAAAAGTAAGGTTCTCTGCTTTCTGGGGGTGGGGGAGATGATTTTTCCCGATTACCACTCGGCATTGGGAAAGCAAAAACTTAAATAGTTAAATCATATCCCTTTTTAGGCAAAATAGTTAGCGGGAACCTTAGTGATGTTGCCCAAATTGCCTCAACTAAATCTAAGGCCGAATGTCAGGCAAGAGGCTTAGGGGCCCTATACACGTGGAGAAGGCATTTTTTAAATCTTTTATCTGCTTACCGTGTCAAAATTCCTGCATCCCTGTTATATGGGGTGGAACTTATAGATACTTCTAAATGGGGGTTCCTAAATCAGTGAGAAGGAAAAATTCTTAGAAAACTAATGTCTGTTAATACGGCCACCTCAGTGGCAGCCTTGAGGTTGGAATTGGGGCTTAGAAGTCTGTATGTTCAAGGATTAGCAGGGGTTATTCGGTTAGCTGCTTCAATTTTGAAGAGTGAGGAAAACACCAAAAGATCAATATTAAAGAAAGAACTCTTTTAAGAAAATAGTTTGGCTAAATATGCCTTTTGTAAGAACTTTTCCTATGCCCTTGAAGGGCTGGAGCTAGATCGTAGCCTAGTCCTGGAACTATCCCCATCGAATTTGAAAGATATTTTGAAGAAAGCATTGTGGGCATTGAGTTATCGTTTAGAGCTTGTGAGCTGCAAAAAAATAAATATTTTGTGAATGTAGTAAATACTCTAGTAATAACAAAATCACAACCTTACATCACATGGAATATTCCTCATAGTGTTAGGCCCTTTTGGATGTTGCTTCGCCAGGGATTGCTCCCTTTGAATACCTTATTGGCGAAATGGCATGGAACAGCTAAAGAGTGTAATTTCTGCCTGGTTGAATCCCAATACCTAACCCATGTATTATTTGTTTGTCCATCTCTTGCTTCATTGTGGCGCAAATGGCTAAAACCAATTTGTCTTCAGCTCTCTTTGTTCTCAGCACCTGAGTTCCTCCGAGCCTTGTGTGATCCCCCTAATGAAAGATTTTGTTTTAAAATTTTAATTTTTTTTCAAATGTTTTTTAAATCTATTTTAAGAGTATTTGTTGAATTGTGAGTCGGGTGGTAAGGCCAAACTAGATGAATGTTGTCCTAATTTGTTTGTAACAATATAATATGTGTGGCAGAGGAAGCGAGGCACCTCCTGTTAAAACTCGAAACGAAGAATCACGTTTACCCCATGAAAATACTGCTGTATGCATATGTGTTTATTTGTAATATTATGGTGAGACTGGCCCGTGTTAGACAGTTGGTATTTGTATTTACGGTACTCTTTTTCTTTATTTACTGTGTTTTAATTCTACTTTGGCACTCTGCACTTTCTTGTTATATATAGTGGGCAATTAATTTAAAAGCCTAATACTTTCGTATTTCATGATACTTTAATTGCACTGATGTGAGCTTTTGCACTTTTTTCATCCTTTTGTATTTTTATAAGTGCAAGGTAGTGGTGTAATTTTAAGTTTTGAAAACATTGTGGTGTGTTTCGATGCAACTTTTATGGTATAAGTTTTTTTTATTGTGTCCAACTAGATTGTAGGTGTAAATAGTGGTAGAGACTAAAGTATTGTTGTATTGTTTATTTTTATGTGGACCTCAATTGAGTTCCAAATCATAAATACAATCAAATTGAAATGTAATTGAAATTGTAAAGTCTTGAGCGAAACCCTGTGTCCACCACCATCCTAGATGAGATCATCGAGCAGCACATCTACTTGCTTAAACCAAGTAATGGGGATACTTATCTGTAGATTTACAAAAACTAATACAGAAAATGAGAAAGAACTACCATTTTAGATACCGCAATTCGTGCCATCAAGGATAGTTTCAATGATCTCCAGAAGGAAACAAGACCCTTAAGGGACCAATATCCTTTCCCCAAATTTCCTTCATAGAGACCGTCCACTGAGTGGTAGGCATGTATGCCCAAGTATTGAAAGGAAGAGGCCTCCAATCTGAGACCCTCTGGTTTGTCTTGGGGGGTACTCCTCATCAAAGGCACAGGGGAATAGGCAGGTCTTATATCAGTTCAGTCGGAGGCCTGATACATCCCTACATTTCTCGAGGAGTGCCACTGCTTTATGTGCCCCTCTCATGGCATGCTACATACACTAGAAAGTCATCGGCGTAAAGTGATATAATGTGTTGAAATCCATCTACAATTATACCTTCTACATCGCCTTCTGTGCAGAACAGCACTACTAGGGGTTCTATGCCCAGGGCGAATAGAAAGGGCAAGAGAGGGCAGCCCTGTCTAGTACCTCTATAGATGTCATATTTGGAGGAGATCATATTCCCTTTCCTTACCCTTGCAGTCGGGTCTGTATAGAGTAGTGTTATCTACCTAATCCATCCCTCCCCCAAGTCCATCTTTTGCATGACCTTGATTAGAAAATCCCATCTGATAGAGTTGAACGCCTTTTCAAAGTCTACCGACATCAGCACAGCATTGGGTTGGGTTTGTATGTCCGGGAGATATAAGACATGGAACAGTCCGCGTAAATTAAGGGCCCTGCTTCTGTTTGGAATAAATCCATTTCGGTTGTTGTGTCCTAATTTCTGCATGTATGGTAGAATTCGATTTGCCAGGATTTTGCCGAGAATTTTGAAAACCATGTTGAGCATTGACAGAGGCCGAAAAGCAGTACTTGGCATTCCAGCAATTTTGGCCTTGGGAAGCGGCACTCACAGAGCATCTGTGGTTGATTCAGGCAATCACCCTTCACGTAGTGCAGCTATATATTGGAGTACTAACTTCGGGGCCGGAAGGTCTATATAAGTCCAAAAGATTTCAGCCGGGAGGCCATCCGGGCCCAGTATTTTGCCGGAGGCTATCTCTTTGACCACCTGTATTATCTTCTGTACCAGGATGAGCCCACCCAGTGTTTCTTTAGCCATAGAAGGCAGTTGCGGTAAATGTATAAATAATGCGATGTGCCAAAGTGCCAAAGTTTCTGTGCAAATGTTAAATGTGTTTCTTGCTAAAATGAAACCAAGGTTGTTACCTTATTATGGCAATGCTTTTCCTTTTTGTGTTGCAGGTACTTGTGCTTGCTTTTTCCTAGGGAGCCACCTCTTAGGTAAGTGATATCTTGTGTTATCGCTTTAGTAAATTAAAGCATTCTGAAACTGCTGCAGTGCTGTAGAATGTAAAGCTCTGAGCGCAAAAGGCTTCTGTAGCACTGAAGACAAGACGTGATGTCCTTTCAAGAAGTACATACATGGTTTCTCATTCACAAACAGCGTGCAAGAGCTATGGTGAGCAATGATTGCATGCTTATTTATTAAACTCAAGCTTTTGTGGCCAGGATGTACTGGGCCCTCATAGTAGGCTTATGATTATTGGGAGAGGGTTGGGGCAAAAAGGACAGGGTCTTGACACTCACACAGGAGATCAGCGAACTGACTCTTGGAGTCATTCAGGTTTGCCAATGAGAAAGGTAAATAGGTCTAGTCTTCCTTTTCATACAGCCAGACAGTCCATCTTCTAGCTGTATGAAAAGGTCCAGGAATGTTATGAGTGGCTCTAGAGGTCCAATATTTATACCCGGGCCTGCCTTTGTGTGGGAGGTCCCCCTATCCTGCCCTCAGATCTTGTTCTAAAAAGTTTTTCCCCTTCCCCTGTGAAGGCTCCAAACTTTCTGGGGTGGAAAATGACAGGGCAAGTCTGGTGTCAAATTCCTTTGTGTTTGTAGAATGCAAGGCCTTTTAAAATGTAATTAATACTGGGTACAGCTCCTCCCCGTTATCCTGCTAGTATGGCCCATCCTATCCATGCCTAAGCGCCCTCTGTGTTACTGTCTGGAAGCAATACATAAACCTCAGGAGTAGAGCCATTCAAAGGCAAGTGACTCAGAACATTTGCAGAAGGCACAAATGGTTAAGAGAAGAAAATGACAACTTTCTAAAAGTGGAGTTTTCAGAATTGTGACTAGAAACTGGACTTCACCATTAAAAGGGATGTTAAATTACTATTCATTTGAGTGAAAACAGTACATTTCACTAACTCCCAAGCTAAAGTTAGCACTTATTAAATGTAATAAGATAATCCAGTGTTAGTCAATGGGGGAGTTAGGCCTTGCAGCAGTGAAAAATTACCTAAGGAGTTTTTCACTGCCAAAACATGTATAGACATGTAAAATGTAAGCATGCCTCCTACTTTTTAAATAAAATGCACCCTGCCTTATGAGCCTACATGAGGGGTGAATTTTAAGTATTAATAAGGAAGGTTTAAGCCTGGCAAAAGTTTTATTTTAGGAGGTTGATATGGCATTTTAAAACTGCACTACAGACTGCCGTGGCAGGCCTCAAACATGTTTTAAAGGGCTACTTTAGTGGGTGGTAAAATGAATGCTGTAGGCCCACTAGTAACATTTAACTTACAGGCCCTGGGTTTATGTAGTACCAATTACAAGGTACTTATAAGTAAATTAAATGTGCCAATTAGGTATTTGCCAGTTTTATCATGTTTAGAAGAGATCACAAGCACTTTAGTACTGGTGAGCAGTATTTAAGCCCACAGGGTCCTAAAGACAACAAAAACAAATTCAGCAAAACAGCAGAAGTGAATGCAAAATGGTTAGGGAAATGCCACGTCAAAGACGGCAGGTCTAACATTGACTTTCATCAGCGCACTGGCAGGCAGGCTGAACAGTGCCATAGCAATTATCTTACACCTCACTCAGGAATCCACTCACCAGGACCCTCCACTGGACCTCCATCCAGTCACTGATTTCCTCCTATTCACAGGGTCCTCTTGTCTCAGCAGGCTGTGATATATTGGTGCTCCAGGCTCCAAGGCAAGTGGTTTTGATTTACTGGGTGGTGTCCCCTCACCCATCTGGGAGACTAGCAGACCTTGATGACAGTCCTGGTCACACAAGGCTGACATCTTGCTTACCTTCTCCACATTGAGATACTGAAGCTCCCCATATAATAATCCATTTCCAGGCACAGATGTGATTTAGTGTCTCATGTTTTGAGATTTGTGTTGCTTGGGTGCCCCCTAGGAAGTGCCCACTCCTCTGTCCTGTTCTTTGCCCAAGAAACAGTCTATCGCAGCAGGAGTGTCAACAACCCAGACTGCAAAACAACACAGGTCACTGGAGTTACTTGTGAATCAAACTTGACTGACAGTCTTACTGATACATGCCTAACAAAAGGTTACAAAGGCCCCAGCCCTTCACATTAGGATTGCCTTATCAGTCCCATCTCCTTCCTGAAATGTGCCCATGTGACCTTTTCAGAATTAAAGAGTCATTTTGAAGTGCAGAAGGTTGTGTGCCTCTCCCTTCATCCAGATTGTCCCACAACACTCTCAGGAATGTGGCAATCCACAAATCTGTCTAATTGGTTCTCCACCTACACATGCCTTCTCAAGTTCCCAGGATTATAATATAGAATGCACAGGCATTCATGTATTGTACCACCTATAGGAACACATACAGCACAGAACATACAAGCAAATGTGCACTGCACAGAGCTACATGCTGACATGATGTTGGCTAAGGGTGAGTTAAGAACACCGCCGCAGAACTTTATGCGTGGGCTGGAAGGCCCCACTCCACAGGTAAAAAGGTCTATCCATACTACTGAACATCATTACTAAAACACAGTATGCTGCTATCACCATACTTGTTTTATTAAACTCCTGGTAAGGGCAGTAGACCTTTACCACTGTGAGGGTAATGCTTGTGGGTGCCACTCTCAGTCAAACAAGACCACAATCCATAAAACACGACTAGGTCATGGTGCACACTCAAGGTCCATGTTTGTCCATGACAAAAAATCAGCATCATGGATCGTCATGAGCATAGCAGTGATAAGACACCACAGCAGCCTCCATTGTGATGTAGGACCTCAGAAGTTCAAGTTTCAGACATACGGTTCCATTTATGGCAACTAACTTAGGCAGGAGATTCATGATTTGTTCAGCTAAAAAATGTTATTTCAGCTTTCATCATCTTATACATTCCTACACTACATATCAAGTTAATGGGGAAAATACATTTCCCAGATTTTTTTCTCCAAGTCTTCCTTGATGTTCTAAAATGTTGGCATATATGAGCATCTTGCCATTACCATAAGAATCCAGCATTGTGCAATCTTCCTGCAGCAGTGACTTCACATTGCTGTAGATTATCCAATGAATGCCACCTTCTCTCAGCAGTGGCCTTTCATTACAAAGGGATATTCTAGCAAACTATCAGTTTTTCACAGTATTAACAGTATTCAACTTGTAGTTTAAACTAATGTGAATTTTCAGATTTGTTTTACACATTTTTATAGGAACTAGAAGACTGCAGGCAAGGCTGGTCCTAGGGCTTTTACAGTTCTGGGCAGAAAAGTGGGAGTCCCCCCTATTTGCATATAGTGTAACATCATCTTGTAGTTAAATGCTTATTACCATGACATAGTATGTTACAAAGTAGAGTTTATTAAGCCACATAACTCAAGAGCAGTTATCCCTCGGCCAGCAAATGGTAAACTGATGATCTTGGAATGTTGTTCACCCACGGTAGTCACAGCAATCTAGAACAAACTTAACATTTTTAACATTCTTTACTAAATTACATCATAACATACCTCCTTCCCTTATAAATTTATTGAAAACGATATTAACGATAAAACACTATAAACAATAAATATATAAAAAAGCTACACCCAATATTTGCAGCTCATAAGAACATGGGTAAGGTGAGGAACAAATACTTGCCACAAAACTTGAGATAAATACAATATTAAACATTGACAAAGGCTGAATGAATTGTTTTTTTCTTTGTGTTCAAATGGTATGTATGGTCACCTAACATAATCATTTAGGAACATAGAAGGCCGGCGGTTCCTAAGACATCTTGGGAACTCTACATCGCGACCCTGTTCTCCTACAATTCTTTGACCATCTGGACTCCCATTAGAGATCCGAACATTGATACTTTCCCTTCTGCCTGTTGATGAGCCCAACTCCTCATCTGACATCAGCATAAATGCACTATAATGTCGCTGCTTCTATTTGCTCCCCTCACGTTCTCCACCTTTCTGATATAAGGCCACTCTCCTGTTGTTCCAATTTACTCTATTTTCCAATTTCACTGATTAGCGATAAACTTGTTTCACTTGGTATAGACCTCTATATTTTGTCAACCCACCGTTCAACTGACCAGTCTGTACTTTTACCCAGTCCCCTTCTCTAATGTGTGTACAGACCATCTTTATCCCCTTGTTTTTTTCCTTTCCATTATCCAATATGTCATAATTTATCCATTCCTTTATCCAAGATGACACCAACTTGGTTCCCAGAACTCTACCACTTATCATTTCAAAAGGTGACCTCTGAGAATCTTCTTGTTCACTAGTGCGATATGCCCATACCATGTTTATTATCATCGTCCTGACATCCGGTTCATATGCTACTGCCATCTGGATTGCACCTTTTACCATTCTATTCACCCTCTAAGCAATATCATTTGCTTGGTGATTATATAAAGAAGTGTGAGCGTGTTGCACTCCACATGACTTCAAGAAACTCTGTATCTCATTAGAAGTCAGTTGTGCGCCATTATCTGTTATGATTTTAGAGGGAATCCTCTCTTCACTAAAATCTGCATCAACAGTCTAGTTATTGCTCTGGTGGTTATATCTTTCAGGAATTTAAGCAATAATAAACACTTGGTATGTACACCCATTACTACTAATGCAAACTTTAAGTTATTCTTTAAATCATACAAGTGTCCAATAAAGTCTATGTGTAAAGTATGCCAAGGTTTACCTGAATCGGGAATAACACCGAAGCCCCTCACATTCTATCACCCACTTACCCGCCTGCTCATCCATGCCTAGCCACCACTACTCAATCTTTTTTTTGTTTTAGTTTCATTGTGCCATTCGTGAGCCATTTTTATAAGTCTAGCTTTCAATCCCTGAGGCGGTATACATTTTTTTCTCCACATTACCACTCCTTCCACACTGACAGATGAGTCCTCCAACACTTTGAGATATGGTCTTACAGATGGTGCTACAGAACTTCCTCTCCTGCTTCCCTTCTGAATTAGGTTCTTCACTTCCCTCAGTATATTATCAGCTTCCATCTCATCATCCACTGTGATCACTTGAACCTCCCAAGCTTCCATCACATCATCTACTGAGGCTACAGTTCCTTCACTTTCCTTGAATTGTAATGCTGGTCCATCAACTTCTTTCCCATCTCTCGCTAGTCTTGCCAAACAATCTGCCTGGCAGTTTTTCCAACCCTGAATATACTCTACAGTGTAGCAAAATTCCTGAAGCCTGGCATCTACCCTTACTCACAAGTCCAGGAAGCAAAATATACACCAATGGTTTATGATACGTGCGTAGCACAAACTTTGTTCCTCATAGGTACGTCCAAAAGTATTCTGCACCCCATGCTGCTGTCAGTGCTTCACGTTCTAGCACAGAGTAGTTGTGTTCTGATTTTGTCAATGTCTTGGAAGCAGATGGCACTACTTTCTCACACTTCCCTTGTACTTGTGACAATATAGCTCTGAAACCAGTGGCACTGGCATCAAATGTGAGTAAAGATTGTATCAAATCCTTGCATTATAGTTTTCATCTTTAATGCTCTCAAAGGATTTCTGATGTTCTTTTTTACATTCAAATGTAACTCCTTTCTTCGATAACATCCTCAAACATTCTGTTTTTATCAGAACACTCGGTTACAAATCTAGCTGAATTTTCTATCAATCCTAAAAATTATCTCCATTTGTCTTTGGATGCGGGAGCCAATCTGATAGCACTCAACAAATCTTCTTATGGTTTTACACCATGGGCTGATATGTTGTACGCTATGTACTCTACTTGATCTACTAAGAATTTACATTTATCATACCTGAGGGTAAGACCTGCATCTTTCAATTTGTGTAATGCCTGTCTGAGTACGGCATTGCATTGCTCCATGGTGTCCCCAAAAACTAAAATATCATCTTAGAGGTACAAGATGTTGCTCATTACCCTGAGCACTTCATTCATCATCCTTTGGAATTCACTTGCAGCTGAGCATAAACCAAAGGGCATATGTGTGAATTTAAATGTTCCTACCATTGTAATGAACGCTGTAAAAGGCTCAGTTTCCTCATGTAATTCGATCTGATAGTTAGCATTTTTCAAAACCAATTCTGAAAATACTTTCCCTGTGCCTAGGTCAAAATTAGTACATTTATATTTGGTAACGGGTATGTATCAACAACTACATCTTGATTTCCGGGCAGTAAGATCAACACAGAACCTATACCAATCATCAGGCTTCTCAGTAATCACTACTGGAGATATGCACATTGATGTTTCAATTGGCTCGATTATTCCATTTGTTAACATTTCTTTCACTGCCTTCTGGGCTGCTAGCGGTATTCATCTAGCTTTATGTTGTAATGTAACAGCATTCAGTTTTACATTATTTCATGAATAACTACCTTTAGACATTCCAATTCCTCTTTGAAGACCATCTTTGCTTGATCTAATATGTCCCTCAATCATATATCTTCTACTACCATCACTTGATTGGTCGCACTAGGGTTCATAACTAAGCACAAATCACATTGATGCATCCAACTTAAAATGTATGGACCATCTACAGACACATACACTTTTCCAGTTGTTTCCCTTGTTACAAATTTTATGGTAAATTGCATGTACCCCACCAGATTAATGCTTTCCCCTTGATACCATCCAAGATTAATATCTTTGGGTAAATACTCGAAACCTGGCCAATGTTCACAGAGCAACACCTTAGGAATAATAGTATACATAGAACCAGAGTCACATCTAAGTTCTACCTCCCCATTAATTAAAAATTTCGACTTTGGTCTACATTTCCGTCCACTTATATTTTCTTGTGCTACATATTCCACACTCAAGATTCTGTCACCATAAGTTGATCCATTTGTTCTTCATCTACTGTAACTACTCTAGTTTTGTTCCCCTGTTTGCACACAACTATAAAGTGACCTCCACGACTACACTTGCGGCAATCCCTATTAAGTGCAAAACATTTCTTTGAGTCTGCTGTGTGGAAATTGCTCCCACACCAATAACAAGATTTGATCACTTGTTTTTTATTTTGCTTCCACTTGTACTTGGTCTTTGTACAGCTGTAACATCAGAATCTGCTCCTAAGTGGAAGTTATCTGTTTTTCCTTCTCTTTATTTCCATCTCCTTCATTCAACGCTACAATTTCTCGACAACTTTGGCAATATCAATGGCTTTCTTGAGTGTGGGATTTTTTGCCACCCTCAAACGTTCTTGCATCTTCTTACTTCTTGTAGGAGGCTGGCCTGGCTTATAGTGGGTACCTTGTGGTACTTACACCCTGTGCCAGGTCCAGTTATCCCTTATTAGTAGAATAGAGGTGTTTCTAGCAGCTTAGGCTGATAGAAGGTAGCTATGGCAAAACAGCTTAGGCTGAACTAGGAGACATGCAAAGCTCCCACTATACCACTTATTTCATGTAGCACAAGATCATAAGAAAACACAATACTCATGGTTACTAAAAATAAAGGTACTTTATTTTAGTGACAATATGCCAAAAGTATCTCAGAGACTATCCTCACTTAGGAGGTAAGTAATATACACAAGTTATATGTACACAAACATAAAACAGGTAAGTAATAGTGAGGAAAGTAGTGCAAACAATGTAGGATCACAATAGGATGCAATAGGTGAACATAGGTCTAGGGGCAACACAAACCATATACTCCAAAAGTGGAATGCGAATCAAGAATGGACCCCAGACCTATGGGAGCTTGTAGAGGGTCGCTGGGACTGTAAGAAAACAGTCAGGGTGTCCAAGATACAGACCCCAAGACCCTGAAAAATAGGTGTGAAGTTACCCTACTACCCCAAAAAGACCCAATAGTCGTGATAGGGGGATTCTGCAAGAACCACAAGCACCAGCAAAACACTGAAGACGGATTCCTGGACGTGAGGAACTGCAAGGCAAGGGGACCAAGTCCAAGAGTCGCAATAGTGTCCGGGGGGGGGGAGGAGCCCTGGAAACCCTGGATGAAGGTGAAAAAGGGCTGCCTCCGGGTGGAAGAAGCCGAAGATTCTGAAACAACGAAAAGGGCTACGAACTTCTCCTTTGGATGGAAGATGTCCCACGGCGTGCTGGATGTTGCAGAGGTGTTTCCACACAGAAATACCGCAAACAAGCCTTGCTAGCTGCAAGGGTCGCAGTAGAGGTTTTTGGTGCTGCTGGGGACCAGGAAGGACCAGGATGTCGCCCCTTGGCGGAGGAGACAGAGGGGGAGCTCAACAACTCAGAGAGTCCCCACAGAAGCAGGCAGCACCCGCAGAAGTACTAGAGCAGTCACTTGGAAGTTCTGTGAACTCAGAGTCACAAAAGGAGGGTTCCACGACGTCGGAGTAGAACTCAGCGGGTTGTGCAGTGCAGGACGGAGTGCTGGGGACCCAGGCTAGGCTGTGCACAAAGGAATCCTTGGAGAAGTGCTCCGAAGCCGCAAATCATGCAGTACACAGGTTTGCTGCCTGGCGTGGGGAGGCAAGGACTTACCTCCACCCACTTTGGACAGAAGGGCCACTGGACTGTGGGAGCTCCTGTGTTCCAGAGGACCGGTGATGCAGAAATTTGGTGCCTGCGTTAGCAGGGGGAAGATTCCGTCGACCCACAGGAGATTTCTTCTTGGCTTCCAGTGCAGGGTGAAGGCAGACAGCTCTCAGAGCATGCACCACCAGAAAACAGTCGAGAAAGCCGGCAAGATGAGACGCTACAATGTTGCTGATAGTTGTCTTGCTACTTTGTTGCAGTTTTGCAGGCGTCCTGGAGCAGTCAATGGTCGATCCTTGGCAGAAGCCGAAGAGGGAAGTGCAGAGGAACTCTGGTGAGCTCTTGCATTTGTTCTCTGAAGAATACCTCAGAGGAGAGACCCTAAATAGCCAGAAAAGGAGGTTTGGCTAACAAGAGAGGTAAGAACCTGTCAGAAGGGGTCTCTGACGTCACCTGCTGGCACTGGCCACTCAGAGCAGTCCAGTGTTCCCCCAACACCTCTGAACCCAAGATGGCAGAGGTCTGGGACACACTGGAGGAGCTCTGGGCACCTCCCCTGGGAGGTACTGGTCAGGGGAGTGGTCACTCCCCTTGCCTTTGTCCAGTTTCGCGCCAGAGCAGGGCTGGGGGATCCCTGAACTGGTGTAGACTGGCTTATGCAGAGATGGGCACCATCTGTGCCCATCAAAGCATTTCCAGAGGCTGGGGGAGGCTACTCCTCCCCAGCCCTTCACACCTATTTCCAAAGGGAGAGGGTGTAACACCCTCTCTCAGAGGAAATCCTTTGTTCTGCCTTCCTGGGCCGGGGCTGCCCGGATCCCAGGAGGGCAGAATCCTGTCTGAGGGGTTGGCAGCAGCAGCAGCTGCAGTGGAAACCCCGGAAAGGCAGTTTGGCTGTACCCGGGTTCTGTGCTAGAGATCCGGGGGATCATGGAATTGTCCCCCCAATACCAGAATGGTATTGGGGTGACAATTCCATGATCTTAGACATGTTACATGGCCATGTTCGGAGTTACCATTGTGACAATGCACATAGGTAGTGACCTTTGTGCAGTGCACACATGTAATGGTGTCCCCGCACTCACAAAGTTCGGGGAATTTGCCCTGAACGATGTGGGGTTACCTTGGCTAGTGCCAGGGTGCTTACACACAAGGGGCCAGATGTAGCAAAGTCCAATTTTACGAATCGCTATGGGGTCGCAAAGACCCACCTCATTAATATTAATGAGGTGGGTCGCATTTTGTGACCCCATAGCGAGTCCCTGCACTCACAGGGATGGTGGCCTGCTGAAGTCAGCAGACCTCCATGTCTGTGACTGCTTTTTAAATAAAGCTGTTTTTGTATTTTATTTTGCAGGCCGTTTTCCTTAAGGAAAACGAGTTGCACAATAAAAAAAATAACGAAACCTTTTGGTTTCGGTTTTCCATTGGACCACTGCCTGCTCTGAAAAACCCTTATTGGCAACATTCACAAAGGGGAAGTGGTCCCATGGGGACCCCTTCCCTTTTGTGAATGGGTTACCACCAGTGTGACACTGGTGGTAACTGCGAATTGCTTTGCAACCGCATTTGCGGTCACAAAGCAATTTAGCATAGCGATGCGAGTCACAAATAGGAAGGGAAGACCCCTTCCTATTTGCGAGTCGCATTTACAATTTGCGAGTCGGTACCGACTCGCAAATTGTGAATGTGCATTGCAAAAGGCTTTTTGCATGGCGCAAACTGCGATTTTCGCAGTTTGCACCATGCAAAAAGCTTTCTACATCTGGCCCTAAGTAACTTGGCACCTAACCTTCACCAAGTGAGGGTTAGACATATAGGTGACTTATAAGTTACTTATGTGCAGTGAAAAATGGCTGTGAAATAACGTAGACGTTATTTCACTCAGGCTGCAGTGGCAGGCCTGTGTAAGAATTGCCTGAGCTCCCAATGGGTGGCAAAAGAAATGCTGCAGTCCATAGGGCTCTCCTGGAACCCCAATACCCTGGGTACCTATGTACCATTTACAAGGGAATTATATGGGTATACCAGTGTGCCAATGAGATTTGGTAAAATTAGTCACTATCCTGCAGTGACAATTTTATACAGCAGAGAGAGCATAAACACTGAGGTTCTGGTTAGCAGAGCCTCAGTGATACAGTTAGGCACCACACAGGGAACACATATAGGCCACAAATTTATGAGCACTGGGGTCCTGGCTAGCAGGATCCCAGTGACACGTATCAAACACACTGACAATATAGGGTTTTCACTATGAGCACTGGGCCCTGGCTAGCAGGATCCCAGTGAGACAGTAAAAACACCCTGACATATACTCACAAACAGGCCAAAAGTGGGGGTAACAAGGCTAGAAAGAGGCTACCTTCCCTCACTTCTGCACTGAACTATCAATTGATCTCTAATCA
Organism: Pleurodeles waltl; assembly: GCF_031143425.1. NCBI lineage: Eukaryota > Metazoa > Chordata > Amphibia > Caudata > Salamandridae > Pleurodeles > Pleurodeles waltl. Next base: position 499,155,387 of record NC_090448.1, on the reverse strand, counting down.
GTTCATCAGTCATTGCTCCGAACTTGCACTTTACCGCTATCTCTCTAAGCCTTGATATGAACTCATCTACTAATTTTCTCCTTGTATATGAGTGTAAAACTTATTCCAGGCCATCACCAAATGTACTCCTTTCACAAATCTAATCTCCAATCATTTATTCACTTCACAATAAACATCTTGTGTTGTGTTGTGTAGGATGCTGGCCTGGTTTGTAGTGGTTACCTATGGTACTTGCACCTTATACCAGGTCCAGTTATCCCTTATTAGTGAAATGTAGGCAGTGTCTAGAAGGCAGGCTCTCTAGAAGTAGCTGTGGATGAGGAGCCAAGGCTTATCTAGGAGACATGCAAAGGTCATGCAATACCACTGTAGTCACACAGTACCCACACACATGAAAGAACATACTCAGGGTTACAAAAATAAAGGTACTTTATTTTGGTACTAAAAACACCGTATAGACTATACTCCCTTAGGAGGTAACTAATAAACAAATTATATACACTAGTATGCAGAACTAGGCATAAAACAGTTAGAAAACAGTGAAATTAGTGAAAATCACAATAGTTAGAAATGGGCCTGGGGGAGCACAAACCATATACTAAGAAAGTGGAATGAGAAAGTCGGTCTCCCACCTAGGCAAGTGTAATGTGTAGAGGGGGGCTGGGAGTACTAGAAAACTCCAAAGGTAAGTACTAGAACCCACCCCGGTGCCCAGAAAAGCAGGAGTAAATCACAGTAACTTTCCCAGAACACACACAGAAATGAGAAGAAGAAGAATTATGCAAAACCCATAAGAGTCTGCAAGACACTAACAGGATTCCTAGACAAGAAGACCTATGGAAGAAGGGGACCAAGTCCAAGAAGCACAGAAGTGTCCAGGAAGAACAGGATAAAGGTGCCATAGGAGAACCACCAGTGAAGAAGAACAGTCAGTACTGCACCCAAGAAGACAAAGGCCCTCATTACAACATTGGTGGTAAAAGCCACTTACCGCCGTGCAGAAGACCGCCAACACACCACTGCGGCAATGGAATTCCGCCATGGTCATTATGACCCAAAGCCAAAATATAGACACCCTCACAAGTCCACCACACCAAAGGTCAGTGACAAACTGGCGATAAGAAATCCTCCACCGTCACGCCAACAGGAATACGCCCACACTATCACGACCCACGAATCTACGCGGCGGTCTTTCAACCACGGTATTCCATTGGCGGTACACACCGCCACGCTCAAAATACACACAGATTTACAAAACACAACCACATTGGACAATTCGAAATACACACACCTGATACACATACACACACCACTCCCACACACCCAATACAATATAAAACACACACCCACATCACCCACAAACCCTTACGACCACAATTGCGACTGAAGGCCAGAGAGAGACACCATCATCTACAAAATAGCATCCACAGGCACTTACACAACACCATCACCCACATAACATCCACGCACCTCACACAGCACACCTCTAAAATCACCCCACACATCACAACACACACCACCCCACACATCACCCACACCACCCCATGGCAAGGCAGAGACACCCCAGGCTCTTTGAGGAGGAGCTCAGGGTCATGGTGGAGGAAATCATCCGGGTAGAGCCACAGCTATTCGGATCACAGGTGCAGCACACCTCCACAGCTAGGAAGATGGAGTTGTGGCGAAGAATCGTGGACAGGGTCAAAGCAGTGGGAAAGCACCCAAGAACTAGGGATGACATCAGGAAGTGGTGGAATGACCTACAGGGGAAGGTGCGTTCCGTGGTCTCAAGACACCACCTTGCGGTACAGAGGACTGACAGCGGACCCCCACCTCCTCCCCCACAACTAACAACATGGGAGGAGCAGGTCTTGGCTATTCTGCATCCTGAGGGCCTCGCAGGAGTAGCTGGAGGAATGGACTCTGGTAAGTCAAGTATTAACTATTACATCCCCCACCCTACCTGCATGCCATCACATACCCCCACCCTCGTCCTCACCCCCATCACTCCTACTCCTCACACATGTCCCAATATCACAAACCACCCATCTCAACACCAAGCCCTGCATGCAACGCCAACGCATGGACACCCATCACCAAAGCATGGCCACTGCACATACCCATACACCCCACTAAACCATTATCACAGAAGGTCCCACACAAGAATGCAAGCACTGGGGTACAGGGTCACCCACCCATTGCACACCATGGCACATACAAATGCAATAATCATGCCTTTACACCCCTGCAGGACCCCTACCCAACGTCACCGGACAGGGGGTCCAGATATGTCCACTCCACCCACAGAAGAGGCCCACAGTGATGACAGCAGCTCTGTCCAACTGGATCTAGATGACCAGCCCGGCCCATCTGGGACCTCGGGACAGTCGGTTCCACTCACACTGGCACAGGCCACTACAGAGCTTCCCCCCTCTGGAAACACCAGCACAGCACCCACCCTGCGGGCCCATACCTCTGTCCCCAGGACACGTCAATCAGCAGTGTGTCCACCACTACAGGGAACCCAGGCTAACCCACCACCCCAACAACAACAGGGACCTGAGGGCAGTGGTAGTGGGCACACCGTTCAGGGGACAGAGGCCCAAGAACACAGGGGAACTGGGAGGGCTGCTGTGCGACAGGGGGAGGACAGGCCCAGGGAACCCACTCTCCACGAGGCCCTCTCCAACATCATGGGAGCCTACCACCATTCCCAGGAAACGATGGCAACGGTACTGGCCAAGGTTCAGGAGACCCAGCGGCTGCAGGAGGAACAGTATTTGGGCTTCAGGGAGGAACTCAAATCCATCAATTCCACCCTGGGCACCATTGTAGGGGTGCTGAAGGAACTCGTCAAGTCCAGGAGGGACACTGTGGCACAACAAGGGGCCTCTGACACTAGCCTGGATGATGAACTGCCCACCACCTCCGCCGGCGCCAGTGGACAGGAGGCACCGCCACAGGACCACCACACCAGCACCCCACCCCCTGCAGAGGGAGAACCACCCCGCAAACGGTCCCTGAGATCCAGGACAAAGACAAAGAACGATGCCAAGACCCCGCCAAGAAATGAGACCACCCTGATTGTCATCCTTCTGTCCCACTTTGTCACCCTGTCCATCCTTAAACTGCCGCAGCTCCACTTCCTATGCCCCTTTGGACAATGCACCTGTGAGACTAATAGACTGGACTCTGCCATGGACATACCTCCACCATCACCCCTCACCATTTTACAACCCCCTCCAATATTGAGTACTTTAATAAACACCCTTAGAGCACAAAACAATCAGGAGTCTGTCTGTGATTTCGAAATAGTGTATTAGCAATTACAGTGGCAATATGCTATTTCAAATGTAATGTCAACATACCTATGTCACACAGCTCTAGTCCATGAGGAAACAAAGCAGATGTGACACTGTGGGACCCACATCTGTGAAATCGTAAGGGAAAGTGACAACTCAGTGACCATACAATGGGTGAAAATGACAGACAGATGAGAGGTAGTGGATTAAAATCAGATATAGCAGGCAGTGTTGTCTTCTTACCTGAGTCTCACTGGAAGTATTGCAGGATCATTGTGTTCCTGTTGTCGATGTCCTCTTCTTCTGCTTCCTCGTCTTCACTGTCCGCAGGCTCCACAGCTGCCACAAATGCAAAAACAACAGATGATGGACGGAATGCAGAGCAAATCATTCACCCCCAGTCATAGATCTGGGTTGAATCCATCAGTTTTTTTTTTTTGCTTGCCATGCCATTCCAGTTTAGACCCAGCCATATGCAAATCAGTCTTGACCCTGTTCCCCATGGGAACAGTCCAGCCCGAACTGGCAGGCCAGGTCTTCATTGGACCAGAAACAAGCATCCTGGGACTGGTTTCAGGGTATCACCCTTCATCAGCCAGGCTGGGACAGTTGGAGAAACTCGTAGATGGGGTCCTCCCCCAGTACACGCTACTCTACAGTCCTCCAGACAAACAGGTAAGTACACTGTGAGCATGCTGTATGGGCAATGCCTGTGTGGAGTGGGGTGGATGAAAAATGGGGGAGTGAGAATGAGGCGTGCATGAAACGACGGTGAGTACATGTGCGTCATGGCAAGGGTAAGGATGTGGGCCAATGACTGTGACGGTGCAGTTGGTAATTACTTCTCTTTTCCCCTGTACAATTCCTGTAGGTCAGCTCCCACCAGAAGAAGGACATCTGGCGTGCCATCGCCAAGGAAGTCTGGACCCTGGGGGTCTACCACAGACGGAGCACCCACTGCTGGAAAAGATGGGAGGACGTTCACCGCTGGAGCAAGAAGACGGCGGAGGCCCAGCTGGGGATGGCCTCCCAACGTGGGAGGGGTGCCCATCGCACCATGACCCCCCTGATGTTCAGGATCCTGGCAGTGGCATATCTGGACTTGGATGGGCACTTGAGGGCATCACAGCAGCCGCAAGGGGGTGAGTACACCCTCATTCTGCTGATTTAGCGTGCATTTTAGGTGTCTGGGTGGGGAAGGTGGGCTGTGGGTTCCCCTAGGCCAGTGCAAGTTTAGTAGTTAAGGTCCCTTCTTCAGGCAGGCCCTGTGGCACCCCACCCCACCTGTGTACAGTGCCAACTACACCTAGTCAGGCTCCTGTGAAATCGGCCATAGCCTTGTAAGCCATGTCCCAGGGATTGAATAGTGGAGCCCAAGTGTGCGGCACAGTGAAGGGGGCTTCTGTGTCTGTCGTGTCCGCCAACGGTAGTGCTATTGCATGCACCCAACATGTCTTTCTTCTGTCTTCGTCCCCCTTTTGTGGTCTCCCCTGTACTTGTGTGCATTAGCATCATCAGGTGGAGGAGCAGTGGCACCGGAGCAGGAGGTAGCTGCATCCCACATGGCCTTGGAGGGCGAGATTACGGACTCCGAATTCACCAGTGGGACGGAGGCGAGGGGAGCTCCACGGCGGTGACAGGACACTGACACCAGCAAGATGGACTCCTCCTCTGATGGGAGCTCCTTTGCAGTGGCGGCCCCATCTGTGTCCCCCGCATCTACAGGTACAGCAGCCACCCCCCCACCAGCACCGCCCTCCCAGCAGTCCCTCAGCATTTGCCCCGTGCCCGCTCACCGAGGAGGGTGGGCATTACCTTCGCCCCAGGCACCTCAGGCCCTGCCCCTGTCACCCCTGCTGCCCTCAGTGAGGAGGCCATTGACCTTCTCAGGTCCCTCATTGTTGGGCAGTCTACCATTTTGAATGCCATCCAGGGTGTAGAGAGGCAGTTGCAACAAACCAATGCATTCCTGGAGGGCATTCACTCTGGTCAGGCAGCCCTTCAGCGAGCTTTTCAGACTCTGGCCTCAGCACTGATGGCAGCCATTATCCCTGTCTCTAGCCTCCCCCCTCCAACTTCCTCCACCCAGACCCACACCCCTGTACCTCAAGCACACCATCAGACCAGCATGCACACACCTCAACAAACAAGGGAAGCTCTGGCAAACATAAGCACCACACATCCCACAGGCACTCACGCAAGCATCACACACATGCAGACATACCAACATCTACTGCCTCCACTGTTTACCCCTCCTACTCGTCTCCCTCCTCCCTCCCTGTCTCGTCTCCACTCACACCTGCATGCACTACATCCTCACTATGTCCCTCACCAGCACACCCACCACCACACCCTGCTCATGTGCACTCACCACCCCAACTACCATTCACACATCCCCTGTGTCCTCTCCCAGTGTGTCTGTGAGGCCACCTCCCAAGGTACACAAATGCAGTGACACACCCACCCAACAGCCATCCACCTCACGACAGACTCCAGCCCATGCACCTTCACCCAAACTCATCAAACGTACACCGCCTACAACCACTGCCTCTTCCTCCACTCCCAAACCCCCTCCATCTATCCGTCCCAGTGTTCCTAAGAAACATTTCCTGGCCAGCCTTGAACTCTTTCCCTCACCTCCCCCACCCCGTCAGTCTCCTAGGGCCCAACTCTCCAGGTCCCAACCTAGCACCTCAGCCACAACATCGGCAGGACCAGTGGTGCCAGTAGTCACCGGATTATGGAGTGCACCAGGCAGCAGAGCAGGCAGTGTGGCAAGGAGCCAGAACACGGACAGTCCCCCACCTGTCAAGCATAAAAAGTTGGACAGTGCCCGGCGGGAGAGGGGAAAGAAACCAGCCACCAAAGCCGCTCCCAAGGGGTACAGTTGGGAGTGTGGAGACAGCTGCGACACCATCCAAGGTGGGAAAGGGGCACAGTAAAAGCGGCAAGTCTGGGATGATCAGCACGGCGGTCAAGACCACCACCAGCCCCGCTGCCCAGAAAGCGACCGCCAGCAGCAGCCCCGCTGCACAGGATGCAACCGCCAGCAGCCCCGCTGCCCAGGACACCGCCACCAGCAGCCCCGCAGGGCAGGACAAGACCGCCACCAGCTGAACCGCTGCCCAGGACACCGCCGCCAGCAGCCCCGCAGGGCAGGACAAGACCGCCAGCAGCTGAACCGCTGCCCAGGACACCATCGCCAGCAGCCCCGCAGGGCAGGACAAGACCACAAGCAGCTGAACCGCAGCCCAGGACACCGCCGCCACAAGCACCGCTGCCAAGGACACCGCCACAAGCACCGCTGCCCAGGACACCACCGCCAGCAGCCCCGCAGGCCAGTCAGCGCAAATGATTCTGACGCTACTGAGTCTGCCACAGGCAGGATGAAGCACTCTGGGCACAAGGCCCCCTCCAGAACCAGTGGAGATTCACATCCACTACCTCAGTCCTTGGCAGAATGAAACACTCTGGGCACAAAGCCCCCTACAGAACCAGTGGAGAAAGACATCCACTACCTCAGTCCTTGGCAGGATGAAGCACTCTGGGCACAAGGCCCCCTCCAGAACCAGTGGAGATTCACATCCACTACCTCTGTCCTTGGCAGGATAAAGCACTCTGGGCACAAGGCCCCCTCCAGAACCAGTGGAGACTGTTATCCACTTGAGAGACTGTGGCTTTGGACTCCCCAGGATTAAACAGTGGGCAAACCACCCACTGTAGAGACTTGAGAGACTGTGGCTTTACACTCCCCAGGATTGAACAGTGGGCAAACCACCCACTGTAGAGACTTGAGAGACTGTGGCTTTGCACTCCCCAGGATTGAACAGTGGGCAACCCACCCACTGTAGAGACTTGAGAGACTGTGGCTTTGCACTCCCCAGGATTGAACAGTGGGCAACCCACCCACTGTAGAGACTTGAAAGACTGTGGCTTTGGAACCCCCAGGATACATCAATGGGCATGGAGCCCCCTCGTGGAGCTGGTGTTGTGCACTCATCTGGCTGAGGTGCCCCTCCTTCCCTTCCCCCTGCGGTGCCTGTTTTATTTCTATCCGATACCCCTGCAGTGTTCTCTCCATTTTGATCGGGTATTGAGTGTGGGCCTCGCCCATGCCTTTTGGGCCTAGTGATCCACGGACTATGATAGAGGAATCCCTTGGACTTCTGTTCTTGGTGTATATAATTGTATATAGTATAAATGTATGTATTTGTAAATATTTTTGATGTGTGTAATTGAATATATCACAATTTTTCGACTCATTTCCTTTTGTCCTTGCATTCTTCCAAGGGGTTTGGGGGGTGTAACTGTTATGTATCAAGATGTATATGTGTGTGTGTTGTAGTCGGTGACGGTGGGGATGGGGGTGGGGGTGTTGCGTGTGTGTGTGTCACCCTCTTTTCCCTCTCCCCTCCCCTGTGTCGTAGGTGCAGTACTCACAGTTGTCTTTGCCGCCGGCGTTCGTGCTCCTGGTAGAGGAGCAGGAAGATAAAGGCTGGGAGTATCTGCAGTTCCGGTTCCATGGCGTCCTGGTTCCTCGTGGGGTGTGTAGAGGTGAGTGTTTTACCTTTGAAGTCCTGTTTCTGCCATGTTTTTGTTCGCATTGAATCTGCCCCGGAAAAGGTGGCGGATTGGTGGGTTGTAATAGTGTGGGCGGTACATTGTCCTCCGCCTGTCTGTTGGCGGTTACCACTGCAGTGTTTGTTTGTACCGCCGTGGTGGTCGGAGTGTTAGAGTGGCTGTCTATGTTGGCGGTTTCCGCCACGGTCGTAATTCCATTTTTTTTTACCGCCGGCCTGATTGCGGTTTTACCGCCACTTTAACACTGACCGCCAGGGTTGTAATGACCACCAAAGTCAGGTTCCTGTAGGAATAAAGTGATGTCCATCGCCAGATGGAGGATTGCAGTTAGGTTTGCTTCGTCGGAGTCTGCTAAGAAGCCTTGGCACACACAAAGCTCGCAGTTAGCAGAAAATGGCACTGCCTGGGACCAGGAAAGACCAGGTGGACTCTACCCAGGAGGTGGAGTCAGAGGGGGCTTTCAGCAACTTAGAGAGCCCACAGAAGACCAGGCAGCGCACACAGGAGTCCCACAGCACAGGGACAAGGTAGTTGTAAAAGAGGCCCATGCATCACTACGACAAAGGCTCCCACGCCGCCGCAGATCTACTCAGGAAGCTGTGCATTGCAGGATAGAGTGCTGGAGCTACAAGATGCATGAAGAACTTGGAGAAGGATGCCAACAACAGCTGCAAAACACACAGTGCATGGGGTACTGTCTTGCATGGGGAGGCAAGCTCTTACTGCCACCAAAGTTGGACAGTTGGAAGAGAAGACCGTCAGAACCCCTCCAGTCCACCACCTGCCATGCAGGATTCACACAGCTCAGCAGGAGAGGGGATCCACACAGCCGGTCGCAGTTGCAGTTGGTACCTGCAGAAGCAGGGGAGTGACTCCTTCACCCCAAGGGAGATTCCTTCGCTCTTCTAATGCAGGCTGAAGATGGGCTGTCTTCCCAGGAGGCATGACTGAGAAACAGTTACAGTTGCTGGCAGGAGCCGAAAATACAAAGTTGCAGAAGGCGTCTTGCTTCTTTGTTGCAGCTTGTAGAGTTCCTGGAGGGTCCAGATGCACTTTTTTCAGTGAGAGGTCAGAGTGGAGGATGCAGAGGATTCCTTCTGGAGACTTGCATTCCCAATCTGAGGAACCATCAAAAGGAGAGACCCTAGATATCCCTGAAAGGGGGATTGGTCAGCTAACCAGGTGAGCACCTATCAGGAGAGGGTTCTGACGTCACCTGCTGGCACTGGCCACTCAGATGCTCCCAGAGTTTCCTGCCAACCTAGAATCCAAGATGGCAAAACCCAAGGACCCTCTGGAGGAGCTCTGAGCACCACCCCTGGTGTGGTGATGGACAGTGGGGGGTCACTCCCCTTTCCTTTGCCCAGTTTCATGCTAGAGCAGGGACTGGGGGTGCCTGAACTGGTGTAGACTGGATTATGTAAGGAGGGAACCAAATGTGCACTTCAGAGCATTTCCTGTATCTTGGGGAGGCTACCCCTCCCAAGCCTGTAACACCTATATCCAAAGGGAGAGTGTGTAACACCCCTTTCCCAAAGGAAATCCGTACATGCATAAAATAGCGTCCCCGCACTCACGAACTCCGGGAAAATGGTCCTGGAAGTCATGGGGACACCTCTGCTAGTGCAGGGGTGCCCTCTTTCACACGTACTTTGCCATCTGCCCTCAGAGCTGGAGGGCCTGCTATCGGGGTGACTTAGAAGTTACCTGGTGCAGTGTAAATGGCAGTGAAAGGGTGTCTGTACTTTTTCACGCAGGCTGCAATGGCAGTACTGCAGAAGCCTTTGCATAGGCTCCCTATGGGTGGCAAACTATATGCTGCAGCCCACAGGGATCCCCTGGAGCCCCAATGCCCTGGATACCTAGGTACATATACTAGGGGCTTATAAGGGGACACCAATATGGCAATTGAGAGTGAAATACAGAGTTTTGGGAGAGAGAGCATAATCACTGAGGACCTGGTTAGCAGGATCCCAGTGAACACAGTCAAGCACATTGACATCAGGCAGAAAATGGGGGTAACCATGCCAAGAAAGTGGGTACCTTCCTACGTGTTGCCATCTGGTTCTGTAGCTATTGGTAAGTATTTGAACACGTTAACCCTCTTTCCCTAATGTATTTACTAATAATGTTCTTTTCCTTGCCACTGAAAACTTCTTCCCATCCAACGCTTCAATGTACGTCTTGAACATACCAATCCAGTCTTCCCATTCACTGGGGGGAGACCCTGTTTTCGCCAGGAAGACTGCAGGGGATGCAATAGATCCATGTTTCTCCACAATGTAAGTTACAGTGACATATATATATCTATATAGTGTGTATCATGAAAAGGTACACACTGGTGACTTGAAGATGCTGGACGCAGAGACTGGGAAGAGTGTGCGTATCACTGACTAATTGCTCGTGTATGCAAAACGTACGTATATTTATTTTAATGTGTATTGTTTGTACCGTATGGTGTGTGCATCATCGTGAACATTTCCAAATTATATATTTTTGGACACAAGAGTGTGTGTTTTTAATGTTTCATAATATTATAATGTGTCCACATCATCGTGATAAATATATAAAGGAGCATGTACATAACTAAAATTTCTGTGGTCAAGAGAGTGCCTATTTTGACTTTCCGTAACCACTTCGCTGCCCGACCTTTTCCCCCTCAGGTGCCAGGCCTTATTTTGGCTATTTGGGGCAGTTCGCGCTTAGCCCCTCATAACTTTTTGTCCACATAAGCTACCCATGCCAAATTTGCGTCCTTTTTTCCAACATCCTATGGATTCTAGAGGTACCCAGAGTTTGTGGGTTGCCCTGAAGGAGACCAAGAAATTAGCCAAAATACAGGAAAAATGGAAAAAAAGGGCTGCAGAAGAAGGCTTGTGTTTTTTTCCCTCAAAATGGCATCAACAAAGGTTTTGTGGTGCTAAAATCAACAGCTACCCAGCTTTCAGGAACAGGCAGACTTGAGTCAGAAAAACACATTTTTCAACACAATTTTGGCATTTTACTGGGACATACCCCATTTTTACTATTTTCTGTGCTTTTAGCCTCCTTCCAGTTAGCAACAGAAATGGATGTGAAACCACTGCTGGATCCTGGATTCTGAAAAGGAGACAAAATTCTGAGTTCAGCAAGGGGTCATTTGTGTGGATCCTACAGGGTTTTCCTACATACAAGGTTTTCCTACAGAAAATAACAGCTGAAATAAACAAATATTGAAATTGAGGGGCAAAAAACAGCCATTTTTTGTCACGTTTTACTCTGTAACTTTTTACTGCAATGTCAGATTTTTTAAAGCAATATACTGTTACGTCTGCTGGACTCTTCTAGTTGTGGGGATCAATAGGGCTTGTAGGTTCATCAAGAACCCTAGGTACCCAGAGCCAATAAATGACCTGCACCCTGCAGTGGGTTTTCATTCTATACCGGGTATACAGCAATTCATTTGCTGAAATATAAGGAGTAAAAAATAGCTATCAAGAAAACCATTGTATTTCCAAAATGGGCACAAGATAAGGTGTTGAGGAGCAGTGGTTATTTGCACATCTCCGGGGTTCCCATACTAGCATGTGAATTACAGGACATTCCTCAAATAGACGTCTTTTTTACACACTCTCTTATATTTGGAAGGAAAAAATGTAGAGAAAGACAAGGGGCAATAACATTTGTTTTGCTATTCTATGTTCCCCCAAGTCTCCCGATAAAAATTGTACCTCACTTGTGTGGGTAGGCCTAGCGACCGCAACAGGAAATGCCCCAAAACACAACATGGACACATCCCATTTTTTGACAGAAAACAGAGGTGTTTCTTGCAAAGTGCCTACCTGTAGATTTTGGCCTCTAGCTCAGCAGGCACCTAGGGAAACATACCAAACCTGTGCATTTATGAAAACTAGAGAACTAGGGGAATCCAAGATGGGGTGACTTGTGGGGCTATGACCAGGTTCTGTTACCCAGAATCCTTTGCAAACCTCAAAATTTGGCTGAAAAAAACACATTTTCCTCACATTTCGGTGACAGAAAGTTCTGGAATCTGAGAGGAGCCACTAATGTCCTTCCACCCAGCAGTACCCCAAGTCTCCTGATAAAAATGGTACCTCACTAGTGTGGGTGGCCCTAGCGCCCACGAAAGGAAATGGCCCAAAACACAACGTGGACACATCACATTTTTTCACAGAAAACAGTGCCTACCTGTGGATTTTGACCTCTAGCTCAGCCGGCATCTGGGGAAACCTAGCAAACCAGCACATTTTTGAAAACTAGACACCTAGGGGAATCCAAGATGGGGTGACTTGTGGGGCTCTGACCAGGTTCTGTTACCCAGAATCCTTTGCAAACCTCAAAATTTGGCTGAAAAAAACACATTTTCCTCACATTTCGGTGACAGAAAGTTCTGGAATCTGAGAGGAGCCACTAATGTCCTTCCACCCAGCGGTACCCCAAGTCTCCTGATAAAAATGGTACCTCACTAGTGTGGGTGGCCCTAGCGCCCACGAAAGGAAATGGCCCAAAACACAACGTGGACACATCACATTTTTTCACAGAAAACAGTGCCTACCTGTGGATTTTGACCTCTAGCTCAGCCGGCATCTGGGGAAACCTAGCAAACCAGCACATTTTTGAAAACTAGACACCTAGGGGAATCCAAGATGGGGTGACTTGTGGGGCTCTGACCAGGTTCTGTTACCCAGAATCCTTTGCAAACCTCAAAATTTGGCTGAAAAAAACACATTTTCCTCACATTTCGGTGACAGAAAGTTCTGGAATCTGAGAGGAGCCACTAATGTCCTTCCACCCAGCGGTACCCCAAGTCTCCTGATAAAAATGGTACCTCACTAGTGTGGGTGGCCCTAGCGCCCACGAAAGGAAATGGCCCAAAACACAACGTGAACACATCACATTTTTTCACAGAAAACAGAGGTGTTTTTTGCTAAGTGCCTACCTGTGGATTTTGGCCTCTAGCTCAGCCGGCCCCAGGGGGGGCAGAAATGGCCTGAAATAAATTTGCCCCTCCGGGGAGTGACCCTTGCCTACGGGATCACTCCCCTTGCGTGACGGCGCAAAAAAAAAAGATCCCTGGTGCCTCGTGGTTTCTGCCCCCCTTGGGGGCAGATTGACCTAAAATCAGCCGATCTGCCCCCAAAGTGGGCAGAAATGGCCTAAATACAATTTGCCCCTCCAGGGGAGCGACCCTTGCCTAAGGGGTCGCTTCCCATCTGTAAAACAACAACAACAACAAAAATCCCCAGTGCCTAGTGGTTTCTGCCCCCCTTGGGGGCAGATTGTCCTAATTAAAATAGGCTGATCTGCCCCCCTGGGGGGCAGAAATGGCCTAAAATAAATTTGCCACCCAGGGGAACGACCCTTGCCTAAGGGGTCGCTCCCATTACGTGAAATTCACGAAAAAAAAAAAAACTCCCTGGTGTCTAGTGGTTTCTGTCCCCCTTGGGGGCAGATTGGCCACATAAAAATAGGCCAATCTTCCCCCAAGGGGGGCAGTAATAGCCTAAATATAATTTGCCCCCTATGGGAGTGACCCTTGCCTAAGGGGTCGCTCCCCACCTCTGAAAGAAAAAAGAAAACAAAAACAAAAAAAATCAATTATCCCAGGGGCCTAGAGATTTCTGCCCCCCCGGGGGCAGATCGGCCTTATAATAGGTCGATCTGCCCCCAGGGGGTGCAGAAAAGGCTTTAAAAAAAATGCCCCCCCTGGGAGCAACCCTTGCCCAAGCGTTCGCGTCCTCATGCCAGTTTCATTTTTAAAATGAAATCCCTGGTGTCTAGTGGGCGTTTCAAAAGTCGGATTGCTTTGCAATCCGGCTTTTGAAACGCAGAGAGAGACTTCAAAGGGAAAGAAATAACTTTCCTTCCCTTTGAAGCCTCTCTCGGCCTCCCCCAAGTGATTGGAAGAGAAATGCAAAGTATAGAAGCAAAGAAGGCCTTCCCCGTACATCCCTGCCTTGGAGGGTGGGGGGGAACCCCACAGAGGGAGCGCTAGCGCTCCCTCTGGGCTGTGTGCCCAGGACGTCATGGTTACGTCCTGGGCACAGCAGCACTGTGCCTCAGGACGTAACCATTACGTCCTGGGCTCAGAAGGGGTTATACACAATCCTTTGCAAACCTAAAAATTTGACCAAAAATACCACTTTTTCCTCAAATTCTGGTGACAGAAAGTTCTGGAATTTAAGAGGAGCCACAAATTTCCTTCCACCCAGCATCCCCTCAAGTCTCCTGATAAAAATTGTACCTCACTTGTGTGGGTAGGCCTAGCGCCTGCAACAGAAAATGCCCCAAAACACAACATGGACACCTCACATTTTCCGAAAGAAAACAGATGTGTTTTTGCAAAGTGCCTCGCTGTGGATTTTGGCCTCTAGCTCAGCCGGCACATATGGAAACCTACCAAACCTGCGCATTATTTAAAACTAGACACCTAGGGGAATCCAAGATGGGGTGACTTGTGGGGCTCTCACCAGGTTCTGTTACCCAGAATCCTTCGCAAACCTCAAAATATGGACAAAAAAACATTTTTTCCTCACATTTCGGTGACAGAAAGTTCTGGAATCTAGAGGAGCCACAAATGTATTTCCACCCAGCGTTCCTCCAAGTCTCCCAATAAAAATGGTACCTCACTTGTGGGGGTAGGCCTAGCGCCCGCAATAGGAAATGCCCCAAAACACAACATGGTCACATCACATTTTCCCAAAGAAAATAGACCTGTTTTTTGCAAAGTGCCAAGCTGTGGATTTTGGCCTCTAGCTCAGCCAGCATCTAGGGAAACCTATCAAACCTGTGCATTTTTCTAAAACTAGGAACCTAGGGGATTCCATGATCGGGTAACCGGTGGGGCTCTCACCAGGTTCTGTTACCCAGAATCCTTTGCAAACCTCAACATTTAACCAAAAAAACACTTTTTCCTCACATCCCGGTGACAGAAAGTTCTGGAATCTGAGAGGAGCCATAAATTTCCTTTCACCCAGCATTCGCACAAGTCTCCCAATAAAAATGGTACCTCACTTGTGTGGGTAGGTCTAGTGCCCGCAAAAGGAAATGCCCCAAAACACTATGTGGACACATCAAAATTATCAAATACTAAACTACTTGTTTATGTGGGTGTGGGGACCTGCGTTTTTGGTCCTGGGCTCAGAAGCCATATAGGGAAACCTACCAAACCCAAACATTTCTGACAACTAGACACTCAAAGGAATCCAGGGAGGTGTGACTTGCGTGGATCCCCCAATCTTTTCTTACCCAGAGTCTTCAGCAAACCTCAAATTTAGCTAAAAATCACATTTCCCCACATTTCTGTGTGGGATCATCACACTGGGACAAATTTCCTACCCCCCAACGTTTCTCTCAGTCTCCCGGTAAAAGTTATATATTACTTGTGTAGGTGGGTCCAGTGCCTGTGACAGGGAATAGCCAAAAACATGTTGAAATTGAGGGGGAACAAAGCGGGTACAAAAGACAGTTTGAAAAAAAAAATTTTTAGACTGACAAGTACTGCAGAATTTTTATCTGTATAAATGAGACCAAGCTGGGTGGTAGGAATTTTGTGGATTCCTGGAGTTTCCGGAAGGTTTCATCACAAAAATGTGGGAAAAATGTGTTATTTCCAGCAAAGTTTGATTTTTGCAGGGCATTGTGGGTAATAAAATGGTGCGGATGCATGTAAAGAACACCACCCTGGAATAACCCAGATGTTTAGTTTTCAGATGTGTCTAGGTCTTGTGGATTTTTCCACGTGGCAGCGTCCCAAAGTCCAAAAAGGGTAGCCCTCACCATTCCAAGTGGGACAATTTTGAGAGTTAGCCAAGCTTTCATGGCCCAAATGTAAAACCAAAACCCAAAATAATCAAATGTCCTCTTGCTTGCCGTGGGATAAGATGTTTTAGTGTGTGGGGGGAGAGTTGAAAGACTGGCCTATACTGGTTAGTAGCCACCACCCCACTATTTTTTTTTATTTTTTTTATTCCCTGGCATCTAGTAGACATTCTGCCTTCCCCCCAGGTTGTGGATCGGGGGTAATTGCCCTGGTGGGCAGAACAACTTTGGCCCCATTTACTTGCCATATCCCCACCCTCTTATTTTAAAAAAATAATCTTCCCTGGTCTCTGGTGGGCTTTCTGCCCTCCTTGGGGGCAGATGAGCCTTTCAAAAATAGGCCGACAGCAATGTGCCCCCATGAGGATGGACCCTTGCCCAAGGGTCTGTCCCCCAAACAAACACACACAACAATCCCTGGTGCCTAAGTGGTTTCCGTCCCCCCCACCCCCAGGAGCAGATTGGCCTAATAGAAATAAGCCAATCTGCCCCCAAGGAGAGCAGAAATGGCCTCAAATAAATTCCCCCCCCCCAGGGGAGTGACCCTTGCCTAAGGGGTTGCTCCCCTTGCGTGAAATTGGTGCAAAAATAAAAAACCCCGGGGCATAGTGCTACCAGTAGGCAGGTCTCTCCCCGCGCCGCCGCACCTCGCCGCCTCCATCTCCATCTGTTTCCTTCTTTGTTAATCCCCTGCCGCTGCGTCCCCCCGGCCCCTCCCGCCTCTCCCACCTCCTTCTCCATCCGTTTCCTTCTTTGTTAATCTCCTGCTGCTGTGTCCCCGTGGCCCCTCCCGCCTCCCCCCATTTCCGTCTCCATCCGTTTCCTTCTTTGTTAAACCCCTGCCACTGTGTCCCCACGGCACCTCCCGCCTCCCCTCACCTCCTCACCGTACGTTTTTCCTTTCCTGCTGCTGAAAATCCGTGTGCCCCACCCCCCCAGCCTTCCCATTCGCCCAACCCTCCCTCCTCCCAGCTGCCACTCCCTCCCTCCTCCCCATTTATGGCAGCCGCTGCGCGGTAACGAGGAGCAACCCTCGACCCTGCTTCCAGTAGGCAAGTCGCTCCCCGTGCCGCCACCCCCGCGCCGCCGCCATCTACATCCGTTTCCTTCTTTGTTAATCCCCTGCGGCTGTATCCCCGCGGCCCCTCCCGCCTTCCCCCACCTCCTTCTCCATCCGTTTACTTCTTTGTTAATCCCCTGCCGCTGCGTCCCCGTGGTCCCTCCCGCATCCCCCACCTCCTCACCGTACGTTTTTCCTTTTTGCTTTTCCCGCCACTGCAAATCCCGGCGGCCCCACCCCCCACCTTCCCATTCGCCCAGCCCTCCCTCCTCCCAGCTGCCACTCCCTCCCTCCTCCCCATTTATGGCAGTCGCAGCGTGAACACGCAGCGGAGGCACGCCGCTGGCGTGCCAAAGGCAAGCCCATCTGCACCCGTCCGCACCAAGACCGCGGCCAGCACCAGTCCCTCTGGCCCCCTCAGACAAATCTACTCCCCCCTCACCCTCCACTCACTCAACCCAGGCCCCCGCCCCACCTGCACCCTTGCCAGCCCCACACACACTCATGGCCCCTTCACCTGCTACACCTGTCATTTCTCCTGCTCCTCATCCCTCACATCACACAACAACCATAGTGACCCCCCACAACAAACACAATGCAAACCCCGATGCAATACTCACCTGCTCTGCCCCCACCCCCACCAACCAGCCCCACTGCACACCACCCCACAACCAGAACACACCCCGCAACAACACCGGACATAATCAACTCCTCTTTCGACTCCGCCACCTTCCTAGAACCCTGGAAGCATGTGGAAATCACTGCGCTCCTAAAAAAATACAAAGCCGACCAGAGATCCTCTCCAACTATCGCCCCATCTCCTTCCTCACTTTCCCCGCCAAGGTTGCCGAGAAACTAGTCAACGCCCGCCTATCCCACTTCCTCGGAAAAAACAACACTCTTGATCCCTCACAATCCGGATTCCGCAAGAACCAGAGCACGGAAACCGCCCTCATCGCATGCACTGACAACATCAGATCCAAAGTCGACTAAGGCGAGACCGTCGCACTCATCCTCCTAGACCTCTCCGCAGCCTTTGACACTGTCTGTCACCACACACTCTGCACACGCCTCCACAACATAGGAATTTGCCACAAAGCCTTAGACTGGCTCACCTTCTTCCTCACCGACCGGACCCGGAGAGTCCGCCTTCCTCCTTTCCACTCCACTGCTACCAATATCATCTGCAGAGTCCCCCAAGGATCCTCCTTCAGCCCCACACTCCTCAACATTTACATGATCCCCCTAGCCAACATCCTCCAACCACACGGAATCACTATCCTCTCCTACGCAGATGACACCCAACTCATCCTCTCCCTCACCCGCAACCCCACCACCGCCAAAACCAACCTACAAGCTGCTCTCCTCGACACCTCCAACTGGATGACAACTAACCACCTCAAGCTTAACTCCAACAAAACCGAGATCATCATCTTCGGCCCCAACAAAATCATATGGGACGACTCCTGGTGGCAACCTCAGCATCATCCTAGACCCCTCCCTCTCCATGACACAGCAAATCAATGCACTAACCTGCTCCTGCTTCCACACATTCCGCACTCTAAAAAATCCTTCAAATGGATTCCCCCAGAGACCGGAAAGACAGTCACCCATGCACTCATCAGCAGCAGACTAGACTACGGTAACGCCCTCTACACCGGCACCACACTCAAACTCAAACGCAATCTCCAGAGAATCCAAAACACAGCCGCACACCTCGTCCTTGACCTCCCCCGCCACAAACGAATCTCACCACACCTCAAATGCCTTCACTGGCTCCCCACAGACAATAGAATCACTTTAAAGATCCTCATCCACACACACAAATCCCTCCACAACACCGGCCCGACCTACCTCAACGAAAGAGTGAACTTCCACACTCCCAACCGCAACCTCTGATCAGCCGACCTCGCACTAGCTACAGTCCCACGCACCCAACGATCCACCACAGGAGGCAGGTCCTTCTCCTACCACGCCCCCAAAACCTGGAACTCCCTCCCCACCAACCTTCGCAAAACCAAAGGCCTCCTACTCTTCAGAAAAAACCTCAAGACATGGCTATTCGAACAGTAACCACCTTCACCGCCCCCACAAGTGCCTTGAGACCCTCACGGGTGAGTAGCACGCTCTATACATTTCTTTGATTGATTGATTGATTGATTGGTTCTGCCTCCCTTGGCGGCAGATTGGCCTAATAAAAATAGGCCGATCTGCTCCCAGGGGGGGCAGAAATGGGCTAAAGACAGTTTTCCCCCCAGGGGAGTGACCTTTGCCTAAGGAGCGCTCCCCACATATAAAAAAATAAAATAAACAAGAAAAAATCCCTGATGTCTAGGGTTTTCTGCCCCACTTGGGGGCCGATTGTCCTAATTACAATAGGTCGATCTGCCCCGCCTACAAAAAATTTGCCCCCCTATGGAGCAACCATTGCCTGAGGGGTTGCTCCCCTCACGTGAAACTGACAAAAAAAAATCCCTGGTGTCTAGGGGTTTCTGCCCCTCTTGGGGGCAGATTGGCCTAATAAAAATAGGCCAATCTGTCAATAAGGTGGGCAGAAATAGCCTAAAAGTAATTTTGCCCCCAAGGGAGCAACCCTTGCCTAAGGGGGTCGCTCCCGACACATATAAAAAAAAAGAAACAAAAATAAATGATCCCTGGTGTCTAGTGGTTCCCCCCCCCCCACCCCCCCCGGGGTCAGATCTGCCTAATTATAATAGGCCAATCTGCCCTCCGGGGGGGCAGAAAAGGCATAAAAATAAATTCACCGCCTGGGGAGTGGCCCTCACCCAAGGGGCCGCTCCCTTTATTCAATAACAAAAAAAACAAAAAAAACTCCCTGGTGTCTAGTGGGCATTTCTTCTGCTGCCCGATCACATCACAATCGGGCAGTAGAAATGCAGAGAGAGACATCAAAGGAAAGGAAAGGCCTTTCCTTTGAAGCCTCTCTCGGCTCCTCCACGTAATCGGAGGAGAAATGCTTTTGCATTTCTCCTCCGATCTGTGCTGGAAGTCATCAGACGCCACAGAGAGGTCAGGGGGGTGGGGGTGGAAGGGGAAGCGATTCCCCTTCCATCCCTGCCCATGGGAGCCGGGTTCGAGGCCCCCGGGGGAGCGTTAACGCTTCCCCCGAGGGCACCTACTCGGATATAACGGTTACATCCTGGGCACCCGAGCGGTGATGCCCAGGACATAACCGTTACATCCGAGGCACACAGGGGGTTAAAATTGTAATGGTGTGCACATCACCGTGATATATATCTAAAGAAGCGTGCACGTACAAAAAATTCTTGTGGTCAATATGTTAGTTGTGCACATCACCATTAATTTTTTTAAATTGAAAACTCAGTTCTGTTACGAACGTGCTGAGTAATATGTCACGATGACAATCTCATTTAATCAATATGGTCATCACTTACAGGACGTACTAGCTAGTTCGGCCCAATCCAAAATGACTGTCACGTTTGAAGAATATGTGTTAGGTCACACCTACCAGTTCCTCAATTCATGCATCGCACACTCAACTGCCTGGCAGTGTATCCTTGTAAATAAAATCTTCACAGTTTATCATTTTTTTTTTTTTAAATAAATAAAATACTGCTGAACTGCTGCAATATGAAATCAGACTCATATATGAGACCAGTGATGTTTTCACCCCCACAGTGCCTTGAAATAGTAGATTTCCTCTGTCTTCATATGTGCTCGGACCGCTCTCGACGGTTGCTCTGTGGCTGTGGCTGGCTCACTCCTTGCCAAATTCTTGTAGTTAAATGCGTATTACCACAACACAGTATGTTACTAGAGTTTACAAAGCCATGTAACTCAAGAGCAGTCATACTTCGGCCAGCCAGCGGTAAACTGCTGACCTTGGAATGTTGCTCACCAACGCTAGTGACAGCAATCTAGAACAAACTTAACATTCCTAAAATTCTTTACTAAAGGATCATAACACATCATAGGAAGTGGCATCACTTCACCACTCGTTCCTCTTTCAAAGGAATACTTTAGATCTAGGCACACCACCCAGTCTCTTTCAGAGGATGTCCTAGAAGTGAAGATATACTAACTACTGATTAAATTTTTTAACTTGCACAAGGCCACAAACTAAACACTGTGGTGGTCATTACAACCTCGGCGGTCTTTTTGCAAGACCGCAGAGGGACCGCCGTGCTGAAGACCGCCAGTGCAGGCGGTTTTCCGCTCGGCGAATTATGACTGCTGGCAGCCCTCCATCCTTTTCCGGATGGAGAGCCGCCAGCAGCCATACTGGCGGTGGGCGGTGAAGTGGAGGTTGCTCCACCTCCACCGCCCGGTCAACAGAACACCACCCACCGAATCATGTTCCTCGATTCGGCGTGGCGGTGTTCTGTTGACGGGGTGCTGGCGGTGGAGCAGCCCCCATGGATCCCACTCCCTCCCAGAGGATCAACGGACCAGGTAAGTTGATTCTCCATTACGGGAGTGGGTGGGGGGGTGTTGTGTGTTGTATGCGTGCATGGGGGTGTACGTGTGAGTATGTAGAGGGGGGTGTGTGAGTGCGTGTATGCATGCGGGGGTGTAGTGTGTTTGAAAATGTGTGCATGTCTGTCTGTATGTATGTCTGTATGGGTATGTGCGTGTATGTCTGTATGTGGGTGTGCGTGTATGACTGTGTGTGTGTGTCTGTTGGCATGTATGTTGATATGTGTGGGTATGTGTGTTGGTGGTGTCTGCATGCGTGTAGGGTATGTCGAGGGTAGGGGTGGGGAGGGGGTTCCTGCCACCTTTGGGGGGTGGCAAAGGGGTGGGGAGTGGGGGGAGGACTCGAGGGTGGGGGAGACCCCTATCAGGGCCAGGGAAGGAATTCCCTGGCAATGATATTGCTTACCGCCATGGATTTCATGGTGGTTCCCAACCCCATGAAATCCATGACGGTCAGCCAGGTCCTGATACCGCTGGCGGTCTTGTGATGGCCGCCGGGCTGGAGACCCAAGTCTCCTGCCCAGCGGTCGTCTCTGCCCTGGCGGTCGGATCGGAGAAGTGGCGGATGACCATGGCGGTAACCGCCATGGTCATAATTCCATTTTTTTTATCGCCAGCCTGTTGGCGGTAATACTGCCACTTCTCCGCCAACCGCCAGGGTCGTAATGAGGGCCTGTATTGTGTAAATGTGCCCACAGCTGAGAATCTTTTCTCATGAGAAGTGACTGCTACAAGATGCTGTTCTTGCTAATATAACATTTTGTGTGTAATGTGTGTAAGACTGACTTTCTCAGTAGGAGAAGCTGCAACAATATTGTTACCTGACAGGCCGGATGATGAGGACATTGGAGAACAACCAATTAACGACATGTAAATGAAGTAATAGTAGAATTCATAGATTTGGAGTTTTAATTTTATTGAATAAAGTGTGAGCATGCGATTCCTTGATCAATAGGGATTTGGGAAATAGTTTTAGTGTGTTCAGCTTAACAAGACTGCACTGAGAAGAACCAAGTATTCTGCATTTTGCATTTTTGCCTTAAGCATTCGCCTTACCGTCATTGCTCTTTTTTCTTGCTCGCCGAAGGTCAACATTTTCTTGTGCATCTTTTTTGTGAAACTGTTTTTATTAACATTTATCATTTAAGAAAACAGTGAAAGAAACAATTCAAATCACACATATGCTCCAGCAAGATACCAGATGTGTTAGCCCCCCTCGCTTTAAATGTAATCATGCCAATATTCAACAGAGGATGAGCTTTAGACCAAACAGAACTCAAATATTTCCACTGGAGTATGCACCCACGCGCTGACCTCTGTAATTGCACTTCCAGAAAAAGAAACAAGAAAAAAAATATCAGTAAGAAGAAGAAAAAGAGAAACAAAACCCATAATATAAACAACCAAACTGTATGCCCCAATTCCTACAGTGTATTATATACAGTCTGAGGCTAGCGCGCGAGAAGACAAGGGCCTCATCCGCCCCCGAGTCGCGACCCCTCCAACCCTCTCCCCACTGTCTCCCCCCATGAACTGAGCCTTATACATGGGAAAGGTGTAAAGCCCTAAGACGCGGGCTACAGGCTGTGAGCGGTATGCCCCAAGAAAGGAACCTCAGCAGGGGGTCCCAAATATAGTCAAAGCTCCTCCTAGAATTGTCCAGTTTATCGGCTAAGCGCTCCATAGGGAGCCCGCACCACAGTCTAGTGTACCACAACGCTATTGGGGGTGGTTCTTTTTTCTTCCAGTATGATGCTAGTACTGTCTTCGCTGCCCCCAATGCCAGCCAAAGAATAGAGCGGTCACCCTGAGTCTGATGTTCCAGTTCCGGAGCACGCAGGCTCAATAGAATATGTGCCAGTGATGCCGGGATAGGGTAGCCAAAATCTCTTTTAAATGCAACAGAATTTCATTCCAGTATGGGCGTATAGTGTGACAGCCCCACCAGATATGCCTAAAATCTACCAACATCCCACATCTCCACCAACACCTATCAGACACCTGGGGAAAGAGTTCTTTAAGCTTCTCCGGGTAGAGATACCAATTGTAGAGGAGTTTATAATGAGCTTCTCTAGTGCCCATGAAGTGATTGTATTTGACTATGTCCTGAAACAGGCAGGTCCAGAGACCCTCCTCCACCGGAGACTCCAAAGTCCACTCCCAAAAAGCCAAATGACAAGGAGTGTAAGAGCGCTGTGCTGATATCAATAATCTATATAGTGTGGAAATACTACCCCGCGCTATCCCCCCTGCTGAACAAATCTCTTGATGGGAAGAAGATCCCTAAGATCGCCGCCCTTATATGGGGTTGAGTAACCCAATGGAGTAGTTGATTATAGTGAAAGCGCTCAGAAATGGGTAGATGGGAGTCCCTACAACAATTTCCTAATGTGCGTACATGTTCCCCATGAAAAAGATCAGCGATCGTCAGACAACCCCCTCCCTCCACTTATCAAAAGGTCCTGGAGTAGCTTCCGGGGGAAGGCTGTATTGGAGTGGATTGGGGTATGGGGTGAGGGAAAGGTCATAAGTCTGCAGGTGCTTGTCACTGCATCCCATACCTTGAGGGTAGTAGCCGTGGGGGTACTGAGGTAAGCATTTTTCGGGCGGTTGCCCCTGGGTTTCCATAGCACATCCCACAATGTCCTCCCAGTCACTGCCCTATCCATGTGCAGCCACAACTTGTCCGATTACCGAAGGGACCATTCCGCGATAACGTGGACCTGTGCCGCTCTATAATATATAAGAGGGTTCGGGAGGGCTAACTCACCCCTTTCTCTGGGGCTCGTAAGCAATATGTTGGAAAGCCGGGCTCTTGCGTTTTGCCAAATAAACTGAGTGAACAGCCTACGAAGCTCGGTAAAAAAGTCTGGAGGAATGTCAATGGGCAGGCCTTGGAACAAATATAACAACCGTGGGAGAACCGTCATCTCAATAGTATTAATGCGGCCTAACCATGAGTGCCAGAGTGTTGACCATCTCTTAAAGTCTGCTCGCAATGTCCTAAGGAGGGGTGGAAAATTCGCCTTAAATAGGTCAGCCACCCAAGGGGTAAGCCGTACTCCCAGATATGGAATTTCTTTCTTGGCCCAGACAAATGGGGAAGTGGCGGCCAAAACACTCATCTCTGCGGGAGGAACTGTTAAGTTGAGGATATAGGATTTCCCCCTATTTACTTTGAATCCTGCTACCTGCTCAAAGAGACCCAACTCCTCCTGAATGGCCCAAAGGGTCGTACGTGGTTGAGTAACAAAAAGAAGGATATCGTCAGCAAATAGTGAGATCTTATGTTGCTCGGAGCCAAATGGAATGCCATTAAAGTTCGGATCGGCCCTAATCTGGGCTGCTAGTGGTTCCACGCTAAGTGCAAAAAGCAGCGGGGAAAGAGGGCACCCCTCTCTGGTTCCCCTGGACAGATCACAAAAATCCAAAATCATCCCATTTACACATATCCGTGACCTGGGGCCCGAGTAGTTGCTCATTACCATCGCTATGAACTGCTCCCCAAACCCAAAGTACCGAAGGGTCGCCACCAAAAAGGACCATTCCACCCTGTCAAAAGCTTTTTCAGCATCCAGTGCTAACAGCATAGCCGGGACCTGCTTCTTCGTCACCTTTTCATCAGGTGGATGACCCTTCTAAGGTTATCATGTGTTTAACGTCCCTTAATAAAACCCGATTGATCCGGATGAACCAAATCCAGGAATACCCCTTCAAGTCTCCAGGCAAGTAGTTTGGTGTCAAGTTTTGCATTGAGATTGAGCAGGACGATGGGCCTTTAGGAAGCACAGAGCTGGGGGTCCTTCCCTTCCTTAGGAATAAGTGAGATCAGAGCTTCCCCCATAATGGGGGAGAGTGTTTGATCAGTTCTTAGGAAATTGAACAGTGCAGCTAGGTGGGGGACAAGCTCGGCCCCATAAGTCCTATAAAATGCGCAGTAAAACCATCAGGACCCAGCGCTTTGTGCAGTGGAAGGGAGTCGATGGCATCCCACACTTCGTCTAAGGTGAATGGGGCCTCTAGAAACTCCCTGGTATCACAGGAAAACTGGGGAAGCTGAATGAGGTGCAAATAACTCTCCTGGGCGGTAGCACTCGGATTATCTGATTTATACAAGCAGGTATAGAAGTTCCTGAAAGCTCACGCTTTCTCCACTTCCGAATAGTGTTCCCCAGATTCGTCCCGCACTTGTGCTATGTAGCCCTTAGATTGCTTAACCCGCAATTGCCTTGCCAGGAGGGGCCAATTTTGTTTCCACTGACATAATAAGACCTCTGGAGCCGTAACAATGCCATCTCTGCCCTGTTCGTATAAATAGATTGCAGTTTACCTTTAATGGAGGTTACTTCCTCTGATTCTGCCAAGTAGGGGATAGCTTATGGGCCTGTTCCGCTTCCTTCAATGCACTCTCCAAACCTCGTCTCTCTTCAGCTTTCAGCCGATAAAGTGAGGTTGCTAAAGAGATGCATTTGCCCCAGAGGGCAGCTTTAAACACGTCCCGGATGGTGGGGAGAGGGGCGTCCCCAGGTGTATTACTCTGAAAAAAGTCGCTGATAGCTCTCCGCCACTCGTCTCGAGTGTTTGGGTTTCTAGTTAACACGTGAGGAAAATACCAACGCCCACTCCGTGACTTTAGGAGTGACCACTCCAAACCCACCTGAACCGGTGTGTGATCTGATATGATATGATCTGATATGGATAGTAGCCGTTCGGAGAAACTGTCGAAGGGGCTTGCTTAAGAATATATAATCAATCCTAGAATAGGGCTTGGGGGAATGGGAGAAAAATGTATAGTCTTTTACCGTGGGGTGAAACGCGCGCCAAGAGTCAAGAAGCCCCAATCTGTGAAAATTGCCATCTTAACGGTTTTTGTAAAGACACTGGTAAGCGGTCTCTGGGGATGTGTTGTATCCTGAGCGTTATCCCAAATCAAGTTGAAGCCTCACAGAAGCACTATCTCACCCTCTGCAAAGCCCCCCAGCACATCCAGAAAATGAAATCCAATAGGAACTGTGTTTGGCCATTATTAGGCACATAGGGTGTGGCTATCGTACAAACCTGTCCCCCAAGGGAGCGCTTGACCAACAAGAATTTACCCCCCTTTTCTAGTTGTGACCCTGAAAGCTGAAAGTGTGTGGATTTATGAAACAGCAAGTCTACCCCACGATGCTTTGTTATTTCCAAATTAAATTTCCATTTCCAAATTATATATTTTTGGACACAAGAGTGTGTGTTTTTAATGTTTCATAATATTATAATGTGTCCACATCATCGTGATAAATATATAAAGGAGCATGTACATAACTAAAATTTCTGTGGTCAAGAGAGTGCCTATTTTGACTTTCCGTAACCACTTCGCTGCCCGACCTTTTCCCCCTCAGGTGCCAGGCCTTATTTTGGCTATTTGGGGCAGTTCGCGCTTAGCCCCTCATAACTTTTTGTCCACATAAGCTACCCATGCCAAATTTGCGTCCTTTTTTCCAACATCCTATGGATTCTAGAGGTACCCAGAGTTTGTGGGTTGCCCTGAAGGAGACCAAGAAATTAGCCAAAATACAGGAAAAATGGAAAAAAAGGGCTGCAGAAGAAGGCTTGTGTTTTTTTCCCTCAAAATGGCATCAACAAAGGTTTTGTGGTGCTAAAATCAACAGCTACCCAGCTTTCAGGAACAGGCAGACTTGAGTCAGAAAAACACATTTTTCAACACAATTTTGGCATTTTACTGGGACATACCCCATTTTTACTATTTTCTGTGCTTTTAGCCTCCTTCCAGTTAGCAACAGAAATGG
The DNA here is from genome assembly GCF_031143425.1 of Pleurodeles waltl. Lineage (NCBI taxonomy): Eukaryota > Metazoa > Chordata > Amphibia > Caudata > Salamandridae > Pleurodeles > Pleurodeles waltl. The sequence goes on along the minus strand of NC_090448.1, from coordinate 499,128,379 downwards.
ATGTGAAACCACTGCTGGATCCTGGATTCTGAAAAGGAGACAAAATTCTGAGTTCAGCAAGGGGTCATTTGTGTGGATCCTACAGGGTTTTCCTACATACAAGGTTTTCCTACAGAAAATAACAGCTGAAATAAACAAATATTGAAATTGAGGGGCAAAAAACAGCCATTTTTTGTCACGTTTTACTCTGTAACTTTTTACTGCAATGTCAGATTTTTTAAAGCAATATACTGTTACGTCTGCTGGACTCTTCTAGTTGTGGGGATCAATAGGGCTTGTAGGTTCATCAAGAACCCTAGGTACCCAGAGCCAATAAATGACCTGCACCCTGCAGTGGGTTTTCATTCTATACCGGGTATACAGCAATTCATTTGCTGAAATATAAGGAGTAAAAAATAGCTATCAAGAAAACCATTGTATTTCCAAAATGGGCACAAGATAAGGTGTTGAGGAGCAGTGGTTATTTGCACATCTCCGGGGTTCCCATACTAGCATGTGAATTACAGGACATTCCTCAAATAGACGTCTTTTTTACACACTCTCTTATATTTGGAAGGAAAAAATGTAGAGAAAGACAAGGGGCAATAACATTTGTTTTGCTATTCTATGTTCCCCCAAGTCTCCCGATAAAAATTGTACCTCACTTGTGTGGGTAGGCCTAGCGACCGCAACAGGAAATGCCCCAAAACACAACGTGGACACATCCCATTTTTTGACAGAAAACAGAGGTGTTTCTTGCAAAGTGCCTACCTGTAGATTTTGGCCTCTAGCTCAGCAGGCATCTAGGGAAACATACCAAACCTGTGCATTTATGAAAACTAGAGAACTAGGGGAATCCAAGATGGGGTGACTTGTGGGGCTATGACCAGGTTCTGTTACCCAGAATCCTTTGCAAACCTCAAAATTTGGCTGAAAAAAACACATTTTCCTCACATTTCGGTGACAGAAAGTTCTGGAATCTGAGAGGAGCCACTAATGTCCTTCCACCCAGCAGTACCCCAAGTCTCCTGATAAAAATGGTACCTCACTAGTGTGGGTGGCCCTAGCGCCCACGAAAGGAAATGGCCCAAAACACAACGTGAACACATCACATTTTTTCACAGAAAACAGTGCCTACCTGTGGATTTTGACCTCTAGCTCAGCCGGCATCTGGGGAAACCTAGCAAACCAGCACATTTTTGAAAACTAGACACCTAGGGGAATCCAAGATGGGGTGACTTGTGGGGCTCTGACCAGGTTCTGTTACCCAGAATCCTTTGCAAACCTCAAAATTTGGCTGAAAAAAACACATTTTCCTCACATTTCGGTGACAGAAAGTTCTGGAATCTGAGAGGAGCCACTAATGTCCTTCCACCCAGCGGTACCCCAAGTCTCCTGATAAAAATGGTACCTCACTAGTGTGGGTGGCCCTAGCGCCCACGAAAGGAAATGGCCCAAAACACAACGTGGACACATCACATTTTTTCACAGAAAACAGTGCCTACCTGTGGATTTTGACCTCTAGCTCAGCCGGCATCTGGGGAAACCTAGCAAACCAGCACATTTTTGAAAACTAGACACCTAGGGGAATCCAAGATGGGGTGACTTGTGGGGCTCTGACCAGGTTCTGTTACCCAGAATCCTTTGCAAACCTCAAAATTTGGCTGAAAAAAACACATTTTCCTCACATTTCGGTGACAGAAAGTTCTGGAATCTGAGAGGAGCCACTAATGTCCTTCCACCCAGCGGTACCCCAAGTCTCCTGATAAAAATGGTACCTCACTAGTGTGGGTGGCCCTAGCGCCCACAAAAGGAAATGGCCCAAAACACAACGTGAACACATCACATTTTTTCACAGAAAACAGAGGTGTTTTTTGCTAAGTGCCTACCTGTGGATTTTGGCCTCTAGCTCAGCCGGCCCCAGGGGGGGCAGAAATGGCCTGAAATAAATGTGCCCCTCCGGGGAGTGACCCTTGCCTACGGGATCACTCCCCTTGCGTGACGGCGCAAAAAAAAAAGATCCCTGGTGCCTCGTGGTTTCTGCCCCCCTTGGGGGCAGATTGACCTAAAATCAGCCGATCTGCCCCCAAAGTGGGCAGAAATGGCCTAAATACAATTTGCCCCTCCAGGGGAGCGACCCTTGCCTAAGGGGTCGCTTCCCATCTGTAAAACAACAACAACAAAAAAAATCCCCAGTGCCTAGTGGTTTCTGCCCCCCTTGGGGGCAGATTGTCCTAATTAAAATAGGCTGATCTGCCCCCCTGGGGGGCAGAAATGGCCTAAAATAAATTTGCCACCCAGGGGAACGACCCTTGCCTAAGGGGTCGCTCCCATTATGTGAAATTCACAAAAAAAAAAAAAACTCCCTGGTGTCTAGTGGTTTCTGTCCCCCTTGGGGGCAGATTGGCCACATAAAAATAGGCCAATCTTCCCCCAAGGGGGGCAGTAATAGCCTAAATATAATTTGCCCCCTATGGGAGTGACCCTTGCCTAAGGGGTCGCTCCCCACCTCTGAAAGAAAAAAGAAAACAAAAACAAAAAAAAACAATTATCCCAGGGGCCTAGAGATTTCTGCCCCCCCGGGGGCAGATCGGCCTTATAATAGGTCGATCTGCCCCCAGGGGGTGCAGAAAAGGCTTTAAAAAAAATGCCCCCCCCGGGAGCAACCCTTGCCCAAGCGTTCGCGTCCTCATGCCAGTTTCATTTTTAAAATGAAATCCCTGGTGTCTAGTGGGCGTTTCAAAAGTCGGATTGCTTTGCAATCCGGCTTTTGAAACGCAGAGAGAGACTTCAAAGGGAAGGAAATAACTTTCCTTCCCTTTGAAGCCTCTCTCGGCCTCCCCCAAGTGATTGGAAGAGAAATGCAAAGTATAGAAGCAAAGAAGGCCTTCCCCGTACATCCCTGCCTTGGAGGGTGGGGGGGAACCCCACAGAGGGAGCGCTAGCGCTCCCTCCGGGCTGTGTGCCCAGGACGTCATGGTTACGTCCTGGGCACAGCAGCACTGTGCCTCAGGACGTAACCATGACGTCCTGGGCTCAGAAGGGGTTATACACAATCCTTTGCAAACCTAAAAATTTGACCAAAAATACCACTTTTTCCTCAAATTCTGGTGACAGAAAGTTCTGGAATTTAAGAGGAGCCACAAATTTCCTTCCACCCAGCATCCCCTCAAGTCTCCTGATAAAAATTGTACCTCACTTGTGTGGGTAGGCCTAGCGCCTGCAACAGAAAATGCCCCAAAACACAACATGGACACCTCACATTTTCCGAAAGAAAACAGACGTGTTTTTGCAAAGTGCCTCGCTGTGGATTTTGGCCTCTAGCTCAGCCGGCACATATGGAAACCTACCAAACCTGCGCATTATTTAAAACTAGACACCTAGGGGAATCCAAGATGGGGTGACTTGTGGGGCTCTCACCAGGTTCTGTTACCCAGAATCCTTCGCAAACCTCAAAATATGGACAAAAAAACATTTTTTCCTCACATTTCGGTGACAGAAAGTTCTGGAATCTAGAGGAGCCACAAATGTATTTCCACCCAGCGTTCCTCCAAGTCTCCCAATAAAAATGGTACCTCACTTGTGGGGGTAGGCCTAGCGCCCGCAATAGGAAATGCCCCAAAACACAACATGGTCACATCACATTTTCCCAAAGAAAATAGACCTGTTTTTTGCAAAGTGCCAAGCTGTGGATTTTGGCCTCTAGCTCAGCCAGCATCTAGGGAAACCTATCAAACCTGTGCATTTTTCTAAAACTAGGAACCTAGGGGATTCCATGATCGGGTAACCGGTGGGGCTCTCACCAGGTTCTGTTACCCAGAATCCTTTGCAAACCTCAACATTTAACCAAAAAAACACTTTTTCCTCACATCCCGGTGACAGAAAGTTCTGGAATCTGAGAGGAGCCATAAATTTCCTTTCACCCAGCATTCGCACAAGTCTCCCAATAAAAATGGTACCTCACTTGTGTGGGTAGGTCTAGTGCCCGCAAAAGGAAATGCCCCAAAACACTATGTGGACACATCAAAATTATCAAATACTAAACTACTTGTTTTTGTGGGTGTGGGGACCTGCGTTTTTGGTCCTGGGCTCAGAAGCCATATAGGGAAACCTACCAAACCCAAACATTTCTGACAACTAGACACTCAAAGGAATCCAGGGAGGTGTGACTTGCGTGGATCCCCCAATCTTTTCTTACCCAGAGTCTTCAGCAAACCTCAAATTTAGCTAAAAATCACATTTCCCCACATTTCTTTGTGGGATCATCACACTGGGACAAATTTCCTACCCCCCAACGTTTCTCTCAGTCTCCCGGTAAAAGTTATATATTACTTGTGTAGGTGGGTCCAGTGCCTGTGACAGGGAATAGCCAAAAACATGTTGAAATTGAGGGGGAACAAAGCGGGTACAAAAGACAGTTTGAAAAAAAAAAATTTTAGACTGACAAGTACTGCAGAATTTTTATCTGTATAAATGAGACCAAGCTGGGTGGTAGGAATTTTGTGGATTCCTGGAGTTTCCGGAAGGTTTCATCACAAAAATGTGGGAAAAATGTGTTATTTCCAGCAAAGTTTGATTTTTGCAGGGCATTGTGGGTAATAAAATGGTGCGGGTGCATGTAAAGAACACCACCCTGGAATAACCCAGATGTTTAGTTTTCAGATGTGTCTAGGTCTTGTGGATTTTTCCACGTGGCAGCGTCCCAAAGTCCAAAAAGGGTATCCCTCACCATTCCAAGTGGGACAATTTTGAGAGTTAGCCAAGCTTTCATGGCCCAAATGTAAAACCAAAACCCAAAATAATCAAATGTCCTCTTGCTTGCCGTGGGATAAGATGTTTTAGTGTGTGGGGGGAGAGTTGAAAGACTGGCCTATACTGGTTAGTAGCCACCACCCCACAATTTTTTTTAATTTTTTTTATTCCCTGGCATCTAGTAGACATTCTGCCTTCCCCCCAGGTTGTGGATCGGGGGTAATTGCCCTGGTGGGCAGAACAACTTTGGCCCCATTTACTTGCCATATCCCCACCCTCTTATTTAAAAAAAATAATCTTCCCTGGTCTCTGGTGGGCTTTCTGCCCTCCTTGGGGCAGATGAGCCTTTCAAAAATAGGCCGACAGCAATGTGCCCCCATGAGGATGGACCCTTGCCCAAGGGTCTGTCCCCCAAACAAACACACACAACAATCCCTGGTGCCTAAGTGGTTTCCGGCCCCCCCTACCCCCAGGAGCAGATTGGCCTAATAGAAATAAGCCAATCTGCCCCCAAGGAGAGCAGAAATGGCCTCAAATAAATTCCCCCCCCCCCAGGGGAGTGACCCTTGCCTAAGGGGTTGCTCCCCTTGCGTGAAATTGGTGCAAAAATAAAAAACCCCGGGGCATAGTGCTACCAGTAGGCAGGTCTCTCCCCGCGCCGCCGCACCTCGCCGCCTCCATCTCCATCTGTTTCCTTCTTTGTTAATCCCCTGCCGCTGCGTCCCCCCGGCCCCTCCCGCCTCCCCCACCTCCTTCTCCATCCGTTTCCTTCTTTGTTAATCTCCTGCTGCTGTGTCCCCGTGGCCCCTCCCGCCTCCCCCCATTTCCGTCTCCATCCGTTTCCTTCTTTGTTAAACCCCTGCCACTGTGTCCCCACGGCCCCTCCCGCCTCCCCTCACCTCCTCACCGTACGTTTTTCCTTTCCTGCTGCTGAAAATCCGTGTGGCCCCACCCCCCCAGCCTTCCCATTCGCCCAACCCTCCCTCCTCCCAGCTGCCACTCCCTCCCTCCTCCCCATTTATGGCAGCCGCTGCGCGGTAACGAGGAGCAACCCTCGACCCTGCTTCCAGTAGGCAAGTCGCTACCCGTGCCGCCACCCCGCGCCGCCGCCATCTACATCCGTTTCCTTCTTTGTTAATCCCCTGTGGCTGTATCCCCGCGGCCCCTCCCGCCTTCCCCCACCTCCTTCTCCATCCGTTTACTTCTTTGTTAATCCCCTGCCGCTGCGTCCCCGTGGTCCCTCCCGCATCCCCCACCTCCTCACCGTACGTTTTTCCTTTTTGCTTTTCCCGCCACTGCAAATCCCGGCGGCCCCACCCCCCACCTTCCCATTCGCCCAGCCCTCCCTCCTCCCAGCTGCCACTCCCTCCCTCCTCCCCATTTATGGCAGCCGCAGCGTGAACACGCAGCGGAGGCACGCCGCTGGCGTGCCAAAGGCAAGCCCATCTGCACCCGTCCGCACCAAGACCGCGGCCAGCACCAGTCCCTCTGGCCCCCTCAGACAAATCTACTCCCCCCTCACCCTCCACTCACTCAACCCAGGCCCCCGCCCCACCTGCACCCTTGCCAGCCCCACACACACTCATGGCCCCTTCACCTGCTACACCTGTCATTTCTCCTGCTCCTCATCCCTCACATCACACAACAACCATAGTGACCCCCCACAACAAACACAATGCAAACCCCGATGCAATACTCACCTGCTCTGCCCCCACCCCCACCAACCAGCCCCACTGCACACCACCCCACAACCAGAACACACCCCGCAACAACACCGGACATAATCAACTCCTCTTTCGACTCCGCCACCTTCCTAGAACCCTGGAAGCATGTGGAAATCACTGCGCTCCTAAAAAAATACAAAGCCGACCAGAGATCCTCTCCAACTATCGCCCCATCTCCTTCCTCACTTTCCCCGCCAAGGTTGCCGAGAAACTAGTCAACGCCCGCCTATCCCACTTCCTCTGAAAAAACAACACTCTTGATCCCTCACAATCCGGATTCCGCAAGAACCAGAGCACGGAAACCGCCCTCATCGCATGCACTGACAACATCAGATCCAAAGTCGACTAAGGCGAGACCGTCGCACTCATCCTCCTAGACCTCTCCGCAGCCTTTGACACTGTCTGTCACCACACACTCTGCACACGCCTCCACAACATAGGAATTTGCCACAAAGCCTTAGACTGGCTCACCTTCTTCCTCACCGACCGGACCCGGAGAGTCCGCCTTCCTCCTTTCCACTCCACTGCTACCAAGATCATCTGCAGAGTCCCCCAAGGATCCTCCTTCAGCCCCACAATCCTCAACATTTACATGATCCCCCTAGCCAACATCCTCCAACCACACGGAATCACTATCCTCTCCTACGCAGATGACACCCAACTCATCCTCTCCCTCACCCGCAACCCCACCACCGCCAAAACCAACCTACAAGCTGCTCTCCTCGACACCTCCAACTGGATGACAACTAACCACCTCAAGCTTAACTCCAACAAAACCGAGATCATCATCTTCGGCCCCAACAAAATCATATGGGACGACTCCTGGTGGCAACCTCAGCATCATCCTAGACCCCTCCCTCTCCATGACACAGCAAATCAATGCACTAACCTGCTCCTGCTTCCACACATTCCGCACTCTAAAAAATCCTTCAAATGGATTCCCCCAGAGACCGGAAAGACAGTCACCCATGCACTCATCAGCAGCAGACTAGACTACGGTAACGCCCTCTACACCGGCACCACACTCAAACTCAAACGCAATCTCCAGAGAATCCAAAACACAGCCGCACACCTCGTCCTTGACCTCCCCCGCCACAAACGAATCTCACCACACCTCAAATGCCTTCACTGGCTCCCAGGGGGGGCAGAAATGGGCTAAAGACAGTTTTCCCCCCAGGGGAGTGACCTTTGCCTAAGGAGCGCTCCCCACATATAAAAAAATAAAATAAACAAGAAAAAATCCCTGATGTCTAGGGTTTTCTGCCCCACTTGGGGGCCGATTGTCCTAATTACAATAGGTCGATCTGCCCCGCCTACAAAAAATTTGCCCCCCTATGGAGCAACCATTGCCTGAGGGGTTGCTCCCCTCACGTGAAACTGACAAAAAAAAATCCCTGGTGTCTAGGGGTTTCTGCCCCTCTTGGGGGCAGATTGGCCTAATAAAAATAGGCCAATCTGTCAATAAGGTGGGCAGAAATAGCCTAAAAGTAATTTTGCCCCCAAGGGAGCAACCCTTGCCTAAGGGGGTCGCTCCCGACACATATAAAAAAAAAGAAACAAAAATAAATGATCCCTGGTGTCTAGTGGTTCCCCCCCCCCCACCCCCCCGGGGTCAGATCTGCCTAATTATAATAGGCCAATCTGCCCTCCGGGGGGGCAGAAAAGGCATAAAAATAAATTCACCGCCTGGGGAGTGGCCCTCACCCAAGGGGCCGCTCCCTTTATTCAATAACAAAAAAAACAAAAAAAACTCCCTGGTGTCTAGTGGGCATTTCTTCTGCTGCCCGATCACATCACAATCGGGCAGTAGAAATGCAGAGAGAGACATCAAAGGAAAGGAAAGGCCTTTCCTTTGAAGCCTCTCTCGGCTCCTCCACGTAATCGGAGGAGAAATGCTTTTGCATTTCTCCTCCGATCTGTGCTGGAAGTCTGTGTGGCGTCTGGAAGTCATCAGACGCCACAGAGAGGTCAGGGGGGTGGGGGTGGAAGGGGAAGCGATTCCCCTTCCATCCCTGCCCATGGGAGCCGGGTTCGAGGCCCCCGGGGGAGCGTTAACGCTTCCCCCGAGGACACCTACTCGGATATAACGGTTACATCCTGGGCACCCGAGCGGTGATGCCCAGGACATAACCGTTACATCCGAGGCACACAGGGGGTTAAAATTGTAATGGTGTGCACATCACCGTGATATATATCTAAAGAAGCGTGCACGTACAAAAAATTCTTGTGGTCAATATGTTAGTTGTGCACATCACCATTAATTTTTTTAAATTGAAAACTCAGTTCTGTTACGAACGTGCTGAGTAATATGTCACGATGACAATCTCATTTAATCAATATGGTCATCACTTACAGGACGTACTAGCTAGTTCGGCCCAATCCAAAATGACTGTCACGTTTGAAGAATATGTGTTAGGTCACACCTACCAGTTCCTCAATTCATGCATCGCACACTCAACTGCCTGGCAGTGTATCCTTGTAAATAAAATCTTCACAGTTTATCATTTTTTTTTTTTTAAATAAATAAAATACTGCTGAACTGCTGCAATATGAAATCAGACTCATATATGAGACCAGTGATGTTTTCACCCCCACAGTGCCTTGAAATAGTAGATTTCCTCTGTCTTCATATGTGCTCGGACCGCTCTCGACGGTTGCTCTGTGGCTGTGGCTGGCTCACTCCTTGCCAAATTCTTGTAGTTAAATGCGTATTACCACAACACAGTATGTTACTAGAGTTTACAAAGCCATGTAACTCAAGAGCAGTCATACTTCGGCCAGCCAGCGGTAAACTGCTGACCTTGGAATGTTGCTCACCAACGCTAGTGACAGCAATCTAGAACAAACTTAACATTCCTAAAATTCTTTACTAAAGGATCATAACACATCATAGGAAGTGGCATCACTTCACCACTCGTTCCTCTTTCAAAGGAATACTTTAGATCTAGGCACACCACCCAGTCTCTTTCAGAGGATGTCCTAGAAGTGAAGATATACTAACTACTGATTAAATTTTTTAACTTGCACAAGGCCACAAACTAAACACTGTGGTGGTCATTACAACCTCGGCGGTCTTTTTGCAAGACCGCAGAGGGACCGCCGTGCTGAAGACCGCCAGTGCAGGCGGTTTTCCGCTCGGCGAATTATGACTGCTGGCAGCCCTCCATCCTTTTCCGGATGGAGAGCCGCCAGCAGCCATACTGGCGGTGGGCGGTGAAGTGGAGGTTGCTCCACCTCCACCGCCCGGTCAACAGAACACCACCCACCGAATCATGTTCCTCGATTCGGCGTGGCGGTGTTCTGTTGACGGGGTGCTGGCGGTGGAGCAGCCCCCATGGATCCCACTCCCTCCCAGAGGATCAACGGACCAGGTAAGTTGATTCTCCATTACGGGAGTGGGTGGGGGGGTGTTGTGTGTTGTATGCGTGCATGGGGGTGTACGTGTGAGTATGTAGAGGGGGGTGTGTGAGTGCGTGTATGCATGCGGGGGTGTAGTGTGTTTGAAAATGTGTGCATGTCTGTCTGTATGTATGTCTGTATGGGTATGTGCGTGTATGTCTGTATGTGGGTGTGCGTGTATGACTGTGTGTGTGTGTCTGTTGGCATGTATGTTGATATGTGTGGGTATGTGTGTTGGTGGTGTCTGCATGCGTGTAGGGTATGTCGAGGGTAGGGGTGGGGAGGGGGTTCCTGCCACCTTTGGGGGGTGGCAAAGGGGTGGGGAGTGGGGGGAGGACTCGAGGGTGGGGGAGACCCCTATCAGGGCCAGGGAAGGAATTCCCTGGCAATGATATTGCTTACCGCCATGGATTTCATGGTGGTTCCCAACCCCATGAAATCCATGACGGTCAGCCAGGTCCTGATACCGCTGGCGGTCTTGTGATGGCCGCCGGGCTGGAGACCCAAGTCTCCTGCCCAGCGGTCGTCTCTGCCCTGGCGGTCGGATCGGAGAAGTGGCGGATGACCATGGCGGTAACCGCCATGGTCATAATTCCATTTTTTTTATCGCCAGCCTGTTGGCGGTAATACTGCCACTTCTCCGCCAACCGCCAGGGTCGTAATGAGGGCCTGTATTGTGTAAATGTGCCCACAGCTGAGAATCTTTTCTCATGAGAAGTGACTGCTACAAGATGCTGTTCTTGCTAATATAACATTTTGTGTGTAATGTGTGTAAGACTGACTTTCTCAGTAGGAGAAGCTGCAACAATATTGTTACCTGACAGGCCGGATGATGAGGACATTGGAGAACAACCAATTAACGACATGTAAATGAAGTAATAGTAGAATTCATAGATTTGGAGTTTTAATTTTATTGAATAAAGTGTGAGCATGCGATTCCTTGATCAATAGGGATTTGGGAAATAGTTTTAGTGTGTTCAGCTTAACAAGACTGCACTGAGAAGAACCAAGTATTCTGCATTTTGCATTTTTGCCTTAAGCATTCGCCTTACCGTCATTGCTCTTTTTTCTTGCTCGCCGAAGGTCAACATTTTCTTGTGCATCTTTTTTGTGAAACTGTTTTTATTAACATTTATCATTTAAGAAAACAGTGAAAGAAACAATTCAAATCACACATATGCTCCAGCAAGATACCAGATGTGTTAGCCCCCCTCGCTTTAAATGTAATCATGCCAATATTCAACAGAGGATGAGCTTTAGACCAAACAGAACTCAAATATTTCCACTGGAGTATGCACCCACGCGCTGACCTCTGTAATTGCACTTCCAGAAAAAGAAACAAGAAAAAAAATATCAGTAAGAAGAAGAAAAAGAGAAACAAAAACCCATAATATAAACAACCAAACTGTATGCCCCAATTCCTACAGTGTATTATATACAGTCTGAGGCTAGCGCGCGAGAAGACAAGGGCCTCATCCGCCCCCGAGTCGCGACCCCTCCAACCCTCTCCCCACTGTCTCCCCCCATGAACTGAGCCTTATACATGGGAAAGGTGTAAAGCCCTAAGACGCGGGCTACAGGCTGTGAGCGGTATGCCCCAAGAGAGGAACCTCAGCAGGGGGTCCCAAATATAGTCAAAGCTCCTCCTAGAATTGTCCAGTTTATCGGCTAAGCGCTCCATAGGGAGCCCGCACCACAGTCTAGTGTACCACAACGCTATTGGGGGTGGTTCTTTTTTCTTCCAGTATGATGCTAGTACTGTCTTCGCTGCCCCCAATGCCAGCCAAAGAATAGAGCGGTCACCCTGAGTCTGATGTTCCAGTTCCGGAGCACGCAGGCTCAATAGAATATGTGCCAGTGATGCCGGGATAGGGTAGCCAAAATCTCTTTTAAATGCAACAGAATTTCATTCCAGTATGGGCGTATAGTGTGACAGCCCCACCAGATATGCCTAAAATCTACCAACATCCCACATCTCCACCAACACCTATCAGACACCTGGGGAAAGAGTTCTTTAAGCTTCTCCGGGTAGAGATACCAATTGTAGAGGAGTTTATAATGAGCTTCTCTAGTGCCCATGAAGTGATTGTATTTGACTATGTCCTGAAACAGGCAGGTCCAGAGACCCTCCTCCACCGGAGACTCCAAAGTCCACTCCCAAAAAGCCAAATGACAAGGAGTGTAAGAGCGCTGTGCTGATATCAATAATCTATATAGTGTGGAAATACTACCCCGCGCTATCCCCCCTGCTGAACAAATCTCTTGATGGGAAGAAGATCCCTAAGATCGCCGCCCTTATATGGGGTTGAGTAACCCAATGGAGTAGTTGATTATAGTGAAAGCGCTCAGAAATGGGTAGATGGGAGTCCCTACAACAATTTCCTAATGTGCGTACATGTTCCCCATGAAAAAGATCAGCGATCGTCAGACAACCCCCTCCCTCCACTTATCAAAAGGTCCTGGAGTAGCTTCCGGGGGAAGGCTGTATTGGAGTGGATTGGGGTATGGGGTGAGGGAAAGGTCATAAGTCTGCAGGTGCTTGTCACTGCATCCCATACCTTGAGGGTAGTAGCCGTGGGGGTACTGAGGTAAGCATTTTTCGGGCGGTTGCCCCTGGGTTTCCATAGCACATCCCACAATGTCCTCCCAGTCACTGCCCTATCCATGTGCAGCCACAACTTGTCCGATTACCGAAGGGACCATTCCGCGATAACGTGGACCTGTGCCGCTCTATAATATATAAGAGGGTTCGGGAGGGCTAACTCACCCCTTTCTCTGGGGCTCGTAAGCAATATGTTGGAAAGCCGGGCTCTTGCGTTTTGCCAAATAAACTGAGTGAACAGCCTACGAAGCTCGGTAAAAAAGTCTGGAGGAATGTCAATGGGCAGGCCTTGGAACAAATATAACAACCGTGGGAGAACCGTCATCTCAATAGTATTAATGCGGCCTAACCATGAGTGCCAGAGTGTTGACCATCTCTTAAAGTCTGCTCGCAATGTCCTAAGGAGGGGTGGAAAATTCGCCTTAAATAGGTCAGCCACCCAAGGGGTAAGCCGTACTCCCAGATATGGAATTTCTTTCTTGGCCCAGACAAATGGGGAAGTGGCGGCCAAAACACTCATCTCTGCGGGAGGAACTGTTAAGTTGAGGATATAGGATTTCCCCCTATTTACTTTGAATCCTGCTACCTGCTCAAAGAGACCCAACTCCTCCTGAATGGCCCAAAGGGTCGTACGTGGTTGAGTAACAAAAAGTAGGATATCGTCAGCAAATAGTGAGATCTTATGTTGCTCGGAGCCAAATGGAATGCCATTAAAGTTCGGATCGGCCCTAATCTGGGCTGCTAGTGGTTCCACGCTAAGTGCAAAAAGCAGCGGGGAAAGAGGGCACCCCTCTCTGGTTCCCCTGGACAGATCACAAAAATCCAAAATCATCCCATTTACACATATCCGTGACCTGGGGCCCGAGTAGTTGCTCATTACCATCGCTATGAACTGCTCCCCAAACCCAAAGTACCGAAGGGTCGCCACCAAAAAGGACCATTCCACCCTGTCAAAAGCTTTTTCAGCATCCAGTGCTAACAGCATAGCCGGGACCTGCTTCTTCGTCACCTTTTCATCAGGTGGATGACCCTTCTAAGGTTATCATGTGTTTAACGTCCCTTAATAAAACCCGATTGATCCGGATGAACCAAATCCAGGAATACCCCTTCAAGTCTCCAGGCAAGTAGTTTGGTGTCAAGTTTTGCATTGAGATTGAGCAGGACGATGGGCCTTTAGGAAGCACAGAGCTGGGGGTCCTTCCCTTCCTTAGGAATAAGTGAGATCAGAGCTTCCCCCATAATGGGGGAGAGTGTTTGATCAGTTCTTAGGAAATTGAACAGTGCAGCTAGGTGGGGGACAAGCTCGGCCCCATAAGTCCTATAAAATGCGCAGTAAAACCATCAGGACCCAGCGCTTTGTGCAGTGGAAGGGAGTCGATGGCATCCCACACTTCGTCTAAGGTGAATGGGGCCTCTAGAAACTCCCTGGTATCACAGGAAAACTGGGGAAGCTGAATGAGGTGCAAATAACTCTCCTGGGCGGTAGCACTCGGATTATCTGATTTATACAAGCAGGTATAGAAGTTCCTGAAAGCTCACGCTTTCTCCACTTCCGAATAGTGTTCCCCAGATTCGTCCCGCACTTGTGCTATGTAGCCCTTAGATTGCTTAACCCGCAATTGCCTTGCCAGGAGGGGCCAATTTTGTTTCCACTGACATAATAAGACCTCTGGAGCCGTAACAATGCCATCTCTGCCCTGTTCGTATAAATAGATTGCAGTTTACCTTTAATGGAGGTTACTTCCTCTGATTCTGCCAAGTAGGGGATAGCTTATGGGCCTGTTCCGCTTCCTTCAATGCACTCTCCAAACCTCGTCTCTCTTCAGCTTTCAGCCGATAAAGTGAGGTTGCTAAAGAGATGCATTTGCCCCAGAGGGCAGCTTTAAACACGTCCCGGATGGTGGGGAGAGGGGCGTCCCCAGGTGTATTACTCTGAAAAAAGTCGCTGATAGCTCTCCGCCACTCGTCTCGAGTGTTTGGGTTTCTAGTTAACACGTGAGGAAAATACCAACGCCCACTCCGTGACTTTAGGAGGGACCACTCCAAACCCACCTGAACCGGTGTGTGATCTGATATGATATGATCTGATATGGATAGTAGCCGTTCGGAGAAACTGTCGAAGGGGCTTGCTTAAGAATATATAATCAATCCTAGAATAGGGCTTGGGGGAATGGGAGAAAAATGTATAGTCTTTTACCGTGGGGTGAAACGCGCGCCAAGAGTCAAGAAGCCCCAATCTGTGAAAATTGCCATCTTAACGGTTTTTGTAAAGACACTGGTAAGCGGTCTCTGGGGATGTGTTGTATCCTGAGCGTTATCCCAAATCAAGTTGAAGCCTCACAGAAGCACTATCTCACCCTCTGCAAAGCCCCCCAGCACATCCAGAAAATGAAATGCAATAGGAACTGTGTTTGGCCATTATTAGGCACATAGGGTGTGGCTATCGTACAAACCTGTCCCCCAAGGGAGCGCTTGACCAACAAGAATTTACCCCCCTTTTCTAGTTGTGACCCTGAAAGCTGAAAGTGTGTGGATTTATGAAACAGCAAGTCTACCCCACGATGCTTTGTTATTTCCAAATTAAATTTCCATTTCCAAATTATATATTTTTGGACACAAGAGTGTGTGTTTTTAATGTTTCATAATATTATAATGTGTCCACATCATCGTGATAAATATATAAAGGAGCATGTACATAACTAAAATTTCTGTGGTCAAGAGAGTGCCTATTTTGACTTTCCGTAACCACTTCGCTGCCCGACCTTTTCCCCCTCAGGTGCCAGGCCTTATTTTGGCTATTTGGGGCAGTTCGCGCTTAGCCCCTCATAACTTTTTGTCCACATAAGCTACCCATGCCAAATTTGCGTCCTTTTTTCCAACATCCTATGGATTCTAGAGGTACCCAGAGTTTGTGGGTTGCCCTGAAGGAGACCAAGAAATTAGCCAAAATACAGGAAAAATGGAAAAAAAGGGCTGCAGAAGAAGGCTTGTGTTTTTTTCCCTCAAAATGGCATCAACAAAGGTTTTGTGGTGCTAAAATCAACAGCTACCCAGCTTTCAGGAACAGGCAGACTTGAGTCAGAAAAACACATTTTTCAACACAATTTTGGCATTTTACTGGGACATACCCCATTTTTACTATTTTCTGTGCTTTTAGCCTCCTTCCAGTTAGCAACAGAAATGGATGTGAAACCACTGCTGGATCCTGGATTCTGAAAAGGAGACAAAATTCTGAGTTCAGCAAGGGGTCATTTGTGTGGATCCTACAGGGTTTTCCTACATACAAGGTTTTCCTACAGAAAATAACAGCTGAAATAAACAAATATTGAAATTGAGGGGCAAAAAACAGCCATTTTTTGTCACGTTTTACTCTGTAACTTTTTACTGCAATGTCAGATTTTTTAAAGCAATATACTGTTACGTCTGCTGGACTCTTCTAGTTGTGGGGATCAATAGGGCTTGTAGGTTCATCAAGAACCCTAGGTACCCAGAGCCAATAAATGACCTGCACCCTGCAGTGGGTTTTCATTCTATACCGGGTATACAGCAATTCATTTGCTGAAATATAAGGAGTAAAAAATAGCTATCAAGAAAACCATTGTATTTCCAAAATGGGCACAAGATAAGGTGTTGAGGAGCAGTGGTTATTTGCACATCTCCGGGGTTCCCATACTAGCATGTGAATTACAGGACATTCCTCAAATAGACGTCTTTTTTACACACTCTCTTATATTTGGAAGGAAAAAATGTAGAGAAAGACAAGGGGCAATAACATTTGTTTTGCTATTCTATGTTCCCCCAAGTCTCCCGATAAAAATTGTACCTCACTTGTGTGGGTAGGCCTAGCGACCGCAACAGGAAATGCCCCAAAACACAACGTGGACACATCCCATTTTTTGACAGAAAACAGAGGTGTTTCTTGCAAAGTGCCTACCTGTAGATTTTGGCCTCTAGCTCAGCAGGCATCTAGGGAAACATACCAAACCTGTGCATTTATGAAAACTAGAGAACTAGGGGAATCCAAGATGGGGTGACTTGTGGGGCTATGACCAGGTTCTGTTACCCAGAATCCTTTGCAAACCTCAAAATTTGGCTGAAAAAAACACATTTTCCTCACATTTCGGTGACAGAAAGTTCTGGAATCTGAGAGGAGCCACTAATGTCCTTCCACCCAGCAGTACCCCAAGTCTCCTGATAAAAATGGTACCTCACTAGTGTGGGTGGCCCTAGCGCCCACGAAAGGAAATGGCCCAAAACACAACGTGAACACATCACATTTTTTCACAGAAAACAGTGCCTACCTGTGGATTTTGACCTCTAGCTCAGCCGGCATCTGGGGAAACCTAGCAAACCAGCACATTTTTGAAAACTAGACACCTAGGGGAATCCAAGATGGGGTGACTTGTGGGGCTCTGACCAGGTTCTGTTACCCAGAATCCTTTGCAAACCTCAAAATTTGGCTGAAAAAAACACATTTTCCTCACATTTCGGTGACAGAAAGTTCTGGAATCTGAGAGGAGCCACTAATGTCCTTCCACCCAGCGGTACCCCAAGTCTCCTGATAAAAATGGTACCTCACTAGTGTGGGTGGCCCTAGCGCCCACGAAAGGAAATGGCCCAAAACACAACGTGGACACATCACATTTTTTCACAGAAAACAGTGCCTACCTGTGGATTTTGACCTCTAGCTCAGCCGGCATCTGGGGAAACCTAGCAAACCAGCACATTTTTGAAAACTAGACACCTAGGGGAATCCAAGATGGGGTGACTTGTGGGGCTCTGACCAGGTTCTGTTACCCAGAATCTTTTGCAAACCTCAAAATTTGGCTGAAAAAAACACATTTTCCTCACATTTCGGTGACAGAAAGTTCTGGAATCTGAGAGGAGCCACTAATGTCCTTCCACCCAGCGGTACCCCAAGTCTCCTGATAAAAATGGTACCTCACTAGTGTGGGTGGCCCTAGCGCCCACAAAAGGAAATGGCCCAAAACACAACGTGAACACATCACATTTTTTCACAGAAAACAGAGGTGTTTTTTGCTAAGTGCCTACCTGTGGATTTTGGCCTCTAGCTCAGCCGGCCCCAGGGGGGGCAGAAATGGCCTGAAATAAATTTGCCCCTCCGGGGAGTGACCCTTGCCTACGGGATCACTCCCCTTGCGTGACGGCGCAAAAAAAAAAGATCCCTGGTGCCTCGTGGTTTCTGCCCCCCTTGGGGGCAGATTGACCTAAAATCAGCCGATCTGCCCCCAAAGTGGGCAGAAATGGCCTAAATACAATTTGCCCCTCCAGGGGAGCGACCCTTGCCTAAGGGGTCGCTTCCCATCTGTAAAACAACAACAACAAAAAAAATCCCCAGTGCCTAGTGGTTTCTGCCCCCCTTGGGGGCAGATTGTCCTAATTAAAATAGGCTGATCTGCCCCCCTGGGGGGAAGAAATGGCCTAAAATAAATTTGCCACTCAGGGGAACGACCCTTGCCTAAGGGGTCGCTCCCATTACGTGAAATTCACAAAAAAAAAAAAAAACTCCCTGGTGTCTAGTGGTTTCTGTCCCCCTTGGGGGCAGATTGGCCACATAAAAATAGGCCAATCTTCCCCCAAGGGGGGCAGTAATAGCCTAAATATAATTTGCCCCCTATGGGAGTGACCCTTGCCTAAGGGGTCGCTCCCCACCTCTGAAAGAAAAAAGAAAACAAAAACAAAAAAAAACAATTATCCCAGGGGCCTAGAGATTTCTGCCCCCCCGGGGGCAGATCGGCCTTATAATAGGTCGATCTGCCCCCAGGGGGTGCAGAAAAGGCTTTAAAAAAAATGCCCCCCCCTGGGAGCAACCCTTGCCCAAGCGTTCGCGTCCTCATGCCAGTTTCATTTTTAAAATGAAATCCCTGGTGTCTAGTGGGCGTTTCAAAAGTCGGATTGCTTTGCAATCCGGCTTTTGAAACGCAGAGAGAGACTTCAAAGGGAAGGAAATAACTTTCCTTCCCTTTGAAGCCTCTCTCGGCCTCCCCCAAGTGATTGGAAGAGAAATGCAAAGTATAGAAGCAAAGAAGGCCTTCCCCGTACATCCCTGCCTTGGAGGGTGGGGGGGAACCCCACAGAGGGAGCGCTAGCGCTCCCTCCGGGCTGTGTGCCCAGGACGTCATGGTTACGTCCTGGGCACAGCAGCACTGTGCCTCAGGACGTAACCATGACGTCCTGGGCTCAGAAGGGGTTATACACAATCCTTTGCAAACCTAAAAATTTGACCAAAAATACCACTTTTTCCTCAAATTCTGGTGACAGAAAGTTCTGGAATTTAAGAGGAGCCACAAATTTCCTTCCACCCAGCATCCCCTCAAGTCTCCTGATAAAAATTGTACCTCACTTGTGTGGGTAGGCCTAGCGCCTGCAACAGAAAATGCCCCAAAACACAACATGGACACCTCACATTTTCCGAAAGAAAACAGACGTGTTTTTGCAAAGTGCCTCGCTGTGGATTTTGGCCTCTAGCTCAGCCGGCACATATGGAAACCTACCAAACCTGCGCATTATTTAAAACTAGACACCTAGGGGAATCCAAGATGGGGTGACTTGTGGGGCTCTCACCAGGTTCTGTTACCCAGAATCCTTCGCAAACCTCAAAATATGGACAAAAAAACATTTTTTCCTCACATTTCGGTGACAGAAAGTTCTGGAATCTAGAGGAGCCACAAATGTATTTCCACCCAGCGTTCCTCCAAGTCTCCCAATAAAAATGGTACCTCACTTGTGGGGGTAGGCCTAGCGCCCGCAATAGGAAATGCCCCAAAACACAACATGGTCACATCACATTTTCCCAAAGAAAATAGACCTGTTTTTTGCAAAGTGCCAAGCTGTGGATTTTGGCCTCTAGCTCAGCCAGCATCTAGGGAAACCTATCAAACCTGTGCATTTTTCTAAAACTAGGAACCTAGGGGATTCCATGATCGGGTAACCGGTGGGGCTCTCACCAGGTTCTGTTACCCAGAATCCTTTGCAAACCTCAACATTTAACCAAAAAAACACTTTTTCCTCACATCCCGGTGACAGAAAGTTCTGGAATCTGAGAGGAGCCATAAATTTCCTTTCACCCAGCATTCGCACAAGTCTCCCAATAAAAATGGTACCTCACTTGTGTGGGTAGGTCTAGTGCCCGCAAAAGGAAATGCCCCAAAACACTATGTGGACACATCAAAATTATCAAATACTAAACTACTTGTTTTTGTGGGTGTGGGGACCTGCGTTTTTGGTCCTGGGCTCAGAAGCCATATAGGGAAACCTACCAAACCCAAACATTTCTGACAACTAGACACTCAAAGGAATCCAGGGAGGTGTGACTTGCGTGGATCCCCCAATCTTTTCTTACCCAGAGTCTTCAGCAAACCTCAAATTTAGCTAAAAATCACATTTCCCCACATTTCTGTGTGGGATCATCACACTGGGACAAATTTCCTACCCCCCAACGTTTCTCTCAGTCTCCCGGTAAAAGTTATATATTACTTGTGTAGGTGGGTCCAGTGCCTGTGACAGGGAATAGCCAAAAACATGTTGAAATTGAGGGGGAACAAAGCGGGTACAAAAGACAGTTTGAAAAAAAAATTTTTTAGACTGACAAGTACTGCAGAATTTTTATCTGTATAAATGAGACCAAGCTGGGTGGTAGGAATTTTGTGGATTCCTGGAGTTTCCGGAAGGTTTCATCACAAAAATGTGGGAAAAATGTGTTATTTCCAGCAAAGTTTGATTTTTGCAGGGCATTGTGGGTAAAAAAATGGTGCGGGTGCATGTAAAGAACACCACCCTGGAATAACCCAGATGTTTAGTTTTCAGATGTGTCTAGGTCTTGTGGATTTTTCCACGTGGCAGCGTCCCAAAGTCCAAAAAGGGTATCCCTCACCATTCCAAGTGGGACAATTTTGAGAGTTAGCCAAGCTTTCATGGCCCAAATGTAAAACCAAAACCCAAAATAATCAAATGTCCTCTTGCTTGCCGTGGGATAAGATGTTTTAGTGTGTGGGGGGAGAGTTGAAAGACTGGCCTATACTGGTTAGTAGCCACCACCCCACTATTTTTTTTTTTTTTTTTTATTCCCTGGCATCTAGTAGACATTCTGCCTTCCCCCCAGGTTGTGGATCGGGGGTAATTGCCCTGGTGGGCAGAACAACTTTGGCCCCATTTACTTGCCATATCCCCACCCTCTTATTTAAAAAAAATAATCTTCCCTGGTCTCTGGTGGGCTTTCTGCCCTCCTTGGGGGCAGATGAGCCTTTCAAAAATAGGCCGACAGCAATGTGCCCCCATGAGGATGGACCCTTGCCCAAGGGTCTGTCCCCCAAACAAACACACACAACAATCCCTGGTGCCTAAGTGGTTTCCGTCCCCCCCACCCCCAGGAGCAGATTGGCCTAATAGAAATAAGCCAATCTGCCCCCAAGGAGAGCAGAAATGGCCTCAAATAAATTCCCCCCCCCCAGGGGAGTGACCCTTGCCTAAGGGGTTGCTCCCCTTGCGTGAAATTGGTGCAAAAATAAAAAACCCCGGGGCATAGTGCTACCAGTAGGCAGGTCTCTCCCCGCGCCGCCGCACCTCGCCGCCTCCATCTCCATCTGTTTCCTTCTTTGTTAATCCCCTGCCGCTGCGTCCCCCCGGCCCCTCCCGCCTCCCCCACCTCCTTCTCCATCCGTTTCCTTCTTTGTTAATCTCCTGCTGCTGTGTCCCCGTGGCCCCTCCCGCCTCCCCCCATTTCCGTCTCCATCCGTTTCCTTCTTTGTTAAACCCCTGCCACTGTGTCCCCACGGCCCCTCCCGCCTCCCCTCACCTCCTCACCGTACGTTTTTCCTTTCCTGCTGCTGAAAATCCGTGTGGCCCCACCCCCCCAGCCTTCACATTCGCCCAACCCTCCCTCCTCCCAGCTGCCACTCCCTCCCTCCTCCCCATTTATGGCAGCCGCTGCGCGGTAACGAGGAGCAACCCTCGACCCTGCTTCCAGTAGGCAAGTCGCTCCCCGTGCCGCCACCCCGCGCCGCCGCCATCTACATCCGTTTCCTTCTTTGTTAATCCCCTGTGGCTGTATCCCCGCGGCCCCTCCCGCATCCCCCACCTCCTTCTCCATCCGTTTACTTCTTTGTTAATCCCCTGCCGCTGCGTCCCCGTGGTCCCTCCCGCATCCCCCACCTCCTCACCGTACGTTTTTCCTTTTTGCTTTTCCCGCCACTGCAAATCCCTGCGGCCCCACCCCCCACCTTCCCATTCGCCCAGCCCTCCCTCCTCCCAGCTGCCACTCCCTCCCTCCTCCCCATTTATGGCAGCCGCAGCGTGAACACGCAGCGGAGGCACGCCGCTGGCGTGCCAAAGGCAAGCCCATCTGCACCCGTCCGCACCAAGACCGCGGCCAGCACCAGTCCCTCTGGCCCCCTCAGACAAATCTACTCCCCCCTCACCCTCCACTCACTCAACCCAGGCCCCCGCCCCACCTGCACCCTTGCCAGCCCCACACACACTCATGGCCCCTTCACCTGCTACACCTGTCATTTCTCCTGCTCCTCATCCCTCACATCACACAACAACCATAGTGACCCCCCACAACAAACACAATGCAAACCCCGATGCAATACTCACCTGCTCTGCCCCCACCCCCACCAACCAGCCCCACTGCACACCACCCCACAACCAGAACACACCCCGCAACAACACCGGACATAATCAACTCCTCTTTCGACTCCGCCACCTTCCTAGAACCCTGGAAGCATGTGGAAATCACTGCGCTCCTAAAAAAATACAAAGCCGACCAGAGATCCTCTCCAACTATCGCCCCATCTCCTTCCTCACTTTCCCCGGCAAGGTTGCCGAGAAACTAGTCAACGCCCGCCTATCCCACTTCCTCGGAAAAAACAACACTCTTGATCCCTCACAATCCGGATTCCGCAAGAACCAGAGCACGGAAACCGCCCTCATCGCATGCACTGACAACATCAGATCCAAAGTCGACTAAGGCGAGACCGTCGCAGTCATCCTCCTAGACCTCTCCGCAGCCTTTGACACTGTCTGTCACCACACACTCTGCACACGCCTCCACAACATAGGAATTTGCCACAAAGCCTTAGACTGGCTCACCTTCTTCCTCACCGACCGGACCCGGAGAGTCCGCCTTCCTCCTTTCCACTCCACTGCTACCAAGATCATCTGCAGAGTCCCCCAAGGATCCTCCTTCAGCCCCACACTCCTCAACATTTACATGATCCCCCTAGCCAACATCCTCCAACCACACGGAATCACTATCCTCTCCTACGCAGATGACACCCAACTCATCCTCTCCCTCACCCGCAACCCCACCACCGCCAAAACCAACCTACAAGCTGCTCTCCTCGACACCTCCAACTGGATGACAACTAACCACCTCAAGCTTAACTCCAACAAAACCGAGATCATCATCTTCGGCCCCAACAAAATCATATGGGACGACTCCTGGTGGCAACCTCAGCATCATCCTAGACCCCTCCCTCTCCATGACACAGCAAATCAATGCACTAACCTGCTCCTGCTTCCACACATTCCGCACTCTAAAAAATCCTTCAAATGGATTCCCCCAGAGACCGGAAAGACAGTCACCCATGCACTCATCAGCAGCAGACTAGACTACGGTAACGCCCTCTACACCGGCACCACACTCAAACTCAAACGCTATCTCCAGAGAATCCAAAACACAGCCGCACACCTCGTCCTTGACCTCCCCCGCCACAAACGAATCTCACCACACCTCAAATGCCTTCACTGGCTCCCCACAGACAATAGAATCACTTTAAAGATCCTCATCCACACACACAAATCCCTCCACAACACCGGCCCGACCTACCTCAACGAAAGAGTGAACTTCCACACTCCCAACCGCAACCTCTGATCAGCCGACCTCGCACTAGCTACAGTCCCACGCACCCAACGATCCACCACAGGAGGCAGGTCCTTCTCCTACCACGCCCCCAAAACCTGGAACTCCCTCCCCACCAACCTTCGCAAAACCAAAGGCCTCCTACTCTTCAGAAAAAACCTCAAGACATGGCTATTCGAACAGTAACCACCTTCACCGCCCCCACAAGTGCCTTGAGACCCTCACGGGTGAGTAGCACGCTCTATACATTTCTTTGATTGATTGATTGATTGATTGGTTCTGCCTCCCTTGGCGGCAGATTGGCCTAATAAAAATAGGCCGATCTGCTCCCAGGGGGGGCAGAAATGGGCTAAAGACAGTTTTCCCCCCAGGGGAGTTACCTTTGCCTAAGGAGCGCTCCCCACATATAAAAAAATAAAATAAACAAGAAAAAATCCCTGATGTCTAGGGTTTTCTGCCCCACTTGGGGGCCGATTGTCCTAATTACAATAGGTCGATCTGCCCCGCCTACAACAAATTTGCCCCCCTATGGAGCAACCATTGCCTGAGGGGTTGCTCCCCTCACGTGAAACTGACAAAAAAAAATCCCTGGTGTCTAGGGGTTTCTGCCCCTCTTGGGGGCAGATTGGCCTAATAAAAATAGGCCAATCTGTCAATAAGGTGGGCAGAAATAGCCTAAAAGTAATTTTGCCCCCAAGGGAGCAACCCTTGCCTAAGGGGGTCGCTCCCGACACATATAAAAAAAAAGAAACAAAAATAAATGATCCCTGGTGTCTAGTGGTTCCCCCCCCCCACCCCCCCCGGGGTCAGATCTGCCTAATTATAATAGGCCAATCTGCCCTCCGGGGGGGCAGAAAAGGCATAAAAATAAATTCACCGCCTGGGGAGTGGCCCTCACCCAAGGGGCCGCTCCCTTTATTCAATAACAAAAAAAACAAAAAAAACTCCCTGGTGTCTAGTGGGCATTTCTTCTGCTGCCCGATCACATCACAATCGGGCAGTAGAAATGCAGAGAGAGACATCAAAGGAAAGGAAAGGCCTTTCCTTTGAAGCCTCTCTCGGCTCCTCCACGTAATCGGAGGAGAAATGCTTTTGCATTTCTCCTCCGATCTGTGCTGGAAGTCATCAGACGCCACAGAGAGGTCAGGGGGGTGGGGGTGGAAGGGGAAGCGATTCCCCTTCCATCCCTGCCCATGGGAGCCGGGTTCGAGGCCCCCGGGGGAGCGTTAACGCTTCCCCCGAGGGCACCTACTCGGATATAACGGTTACATCCTGGGCACCCGAGCGGTGATGCCCAGGACATAACCTTTACATCCGAGGCACACAGGGGGTTAAAATTGTAATGGTGTGCACATCACCGTGATATATATCTAAAGAAGCGTGCACGTACAAAAAATTCTTGTGGTCAATATGTTAGTTGTGCACATCACCATTAATTTTTTTAAATTGAAAACTCAGTTCTGTTACGAACGTGCTGAGTAATATGTCACGATGACAATCTCATTTAATCAATATGGTCATCACTTACAGGACGTACTAGCTAGTTCGGCCCAATCCAAAATGACTGTCACGTTTGAAGAATATGTGTTAGGTCACACCTACCAGTTCCTCAATTCATGCATCGCACACTCAACTGCCTGGCAGTGTATCCTTGTAAATAAAATCTTCACAGTTTATCATTTTTTATTTTTTAAATAAATAAAATACTGCTGAACTGCTGCAATATGAAATCAGACTCATATATGAGACCAGTGATGTTTTCACCCCCACAGTGCCTTGAAATAGTAGATTTCCTCTGTCTTCATATGGGCTCGGACCGCTCTCGACGGTTGCTCTGTGGCTGTGGCTGGCTCACTCCTTGCCAAATTCTTGTAGTTAAATGCGTATTACCACAACACAGTATGTTACTAGAGTTTACAAAGCCATGTAACTCAAGAGCAGTCATACTTCGGCCAGCCAGCGGTAAACTGCTGACCTTGGAATGTTGCTCACCAACGCTAGTGACAGCAATCTAGAACAAACTTAACATTCCTAAAATTCTTTACTAAAGGATCATAACACATCATAGGAAGTGGCATCACTTCACCACTCGTTCCTCTTTCAAAGGAATACTTTAGATCTAGGCACACCACCCAGTCTCTTTCAGAGGATGTCCTAGAAGTGAAGATATACTAACTACTGATTAAATTTTTTAACTTGCACAAGGCCACAAACTTAACACTGTGGTGGTCATTACAACCTCGGCGGGCTTTTTGCAAGACCGCAGAGGGACCGCCGTGCTGAAGACCGCCAGTGCAGGCGGTTTTCCGCTCGGCGAATTATGACTGCTGGCAGCCCTCCATCCTTTTCCGGATGGAGAGCCGCCAGCAGCCATACTGGCGGTGGGCGGTGAAGTGGAGGTTGCTCCACCTCCACCGCCCGGTCAACAGAACACCACCCACCGAATCATGTTCCTCGATTCGGCGTGGCGGTGTTCTGTTGACGGGGTGCTGGCGGTGGAACAGCCCCCATGGATCCCACTCCCTCCCAGAGGATCAACGGACCAGGTAAGTTGATTCTCCATTACGGGAGTGGGTGGGGGGGTGTTGTGTGTTGTATGCGTGCATGGGGGTGTACGTGTGAGTATGTAGAGGGGGGTGTGTGAGTGCGTGTATGCATGCGGGGGTGTAGTGTGTTTGAAAATGTGTGCATGTCTGTCTGTATGTATGTCTGTATGGGTATGTGCGTGTATGTCTGTATGTGGGTGTGCATGTATGACTGTGTGTGTGTGTCTGTTGGCATGTATGTTGATATGTGCGGGTATGTGTGTTGGTGGTGTCTGCATGCGTGTAGGGTATGTCGAGGGTAGGGGTGGGGAGGGGGTTCCTGCCACCTTTGGGGGGTGGCAAAGGGGTGGGGAGTGGGGGGAGGACTCGAGGGTGGGGGAGACCCCTATCAGGGCCAGGGAAGGAATTCCCTGGCAATGATATTGCTTACCGCCATGGATTTCATGGTGGTTCCCAACCCCATGAAATCCATGACGGTCAGCCAGGTCCTGATACCGCTGGCGGTCTTGTGATGGCCGCCGGGCTGGAGACCCAAGTCTCCTGCCCAGCGGTCGTCTCTGCCCTGGCGGTCGGATCGGAGAAGTGGCGGATGACCATGGCGGTAACCGCCATGGTCATAATTCAATTTTTTTTATCGCCAGCCTGTTGGCGGTAATACTGCCACTTCTCCGCCAACCGCCAGGGTCGTAATGAGGGCCTGTATTGTGTAAATGTGCCCACAGCTGAGAATCTTTTCTCATGAGAAGTGACTGCTACAAGATGCTGTTCTTGCTAATATAACATTTTGTGTGTAATGTGTGTAAGACTGACTTTCTCAGTAGGAGAAGCTGCAACAATATTGTTACCTGACAGGCCGGATGATGAGGACATTGGAGAACAACCAATTAACGACATGTAAATGAAGTAATAGTAGAATTCATAGATTTGGAGTTTTAATTTTATTGAATAAAGTGTGAGCATGCGATTCCTTGATCAATAGGGATTTGGGAAATAGTTTTAGTGTGTTCAGCTTAACAAGACTGCACTGAGAAGAACCAAGTATTCTGCATTTTGCATTTTTGCCTTAAGCATTCGCCTTACCGTCATTGCTCTTTTTTCTTGCTCGCCGAAGGTCAACATTTTCTTGTGCATCTTTTTTGTGAAACTGTTTTTATAAACATTTATCATTTAAGAAAACAGTGAAAGAAACAATTCAAATCACACATATGCTCCAGCAAGATACCAGATGTGTTAGCCCCCCTCGCTTTAAATGTAATCATGCCAATATTCAACAGAGGATGAGCTTTAGACCAAACAGAACTCAAATATTTCCACTGGAGTATGCACCCACGCGCTGACCTCTGTAATTGCACTTCCAGAAAAAGAAACAAGAAAAAAAATATCAGTAAGAAGAAGAAAAAGAGAAACAAAAACCCATAATATAAACAACCAAACTGTATGCCCCAATTCCTACAGTGTATTATATACAGTCTGAGGCTAGCGCGCGAGAAGACAAGGGCCTCATCCGCCCCCGAGTCGCGACCCCTCCAACCCTCTCCCCACTGTCTCCCCCCATGAACTGAGCCTTATACATGGGAAAGGTGTAAAGCCCTAAGACGCGGGCTACAGGCTGTGAGCGGTATGCCCCAAGAAAGGAACCTCAGCAGGGGGTCCCAAATATAGTCAAAGCTCCTCCTAGAATTGTCCAGTTTATCGGCTAAGCGCTCCATAGGGAGCCCGCACCACAGTCTAGTGTACCACAACGCTATTGGGGGTGGTTCTTTTTTCTTCCAGTATGATGCTAGTACTGTCTTCGCTGCCCCCAATGCCAGCCAAAGAATAGAGCGGTCACCCTGAGTCTGATGCTCCAGTTCCGGAGCACGCAGGCTCAATAGAATATGTGCCAGTGATGCCGGGATAGGGTAGCCAAAATCTCTTTTAAATGCAACAGAATTTCATTCCAGTATGGGCGTATAGTGTGACAGCCCCACCAGATATGCCTAAAATCTACCAACATCCCACATCTCCACCAACACCTATCAGACACCTGGGGAAATAGTTCTTTAAGCTTCTCCGGGTAGAGATACCAATTGTAGAGGAGTTTATAATGAGCTTCTCTAGTGCCCATGAAGTGATTGTATTTGACTATGTCCTGAAACAGGCAGGTCCAGAGACCCTCCTCCACCGGAGACTCCAAAGTCCACTCCCAAAAAGCCAAATGACAAGGAGTGTAAGAGCGCTGTGCTGATATCAATAATCTATATAGTGTGGAAATACTACCCCGCGCTACCCCCCCTGCTGAACAAATCTCTTGATGGGAAGAAGATCCCTAAGATCGCCGCCCTTATATGGGGTTGAGTAACCCAATGGAGTAGTTGATTATAGTGAAAGCGCTCAGAAATGGGTAGATGGGAGTCCCTACAACAATTTCCTAATGTGCGTACATGTTCCCCATGAAAAAGATCAGCGATCGTCAGACAACCCCCTCCCTCCACTTATCAAAAGGTCCTGGAGTAGCTTCCGGGGGAAGGCTGTATTGGAGTGGATTGGGGTATGGGGTGAGGGAAAGGTCATAAGTGTGCAGGTGCTTGTCACTGCATCCCATACCTTGAGGGTAGTAGCCGTGGGGGTACTGAGGTAAGCATTTTTCGGGCGGTTGCCCCTGGGTTTCCATAGCACATCCCACAATGTCCTCCCAGTCACTGCCCTATCCATGTGCAGCCACAACTTGTCCGATTACCGAAGGGACCATTCCGCGATAACGTGGACCTGTGCCGCTCTATAATATATAAGAGGGTTCGGGAGGGCTAACTCACCCCTTTCTCTGGGGCTCGTAAGCAATATGTTGGAAAGCCGGGCTCTTGCGTTTTGCCAAATAAACTGAGTGAACAGCCTACGAAGCTCGGTAAAAAAGTCTGGAGGAATGTCAATGGGCAGGCCTTGGAACAAATATAACAACCGTGGGAGAACCGTCATCTCAATAGTATTAATGCGGCCTAACCATGAGTGCCAGAGTGTTGACCATCTCTTAAAGTCTGCTCGCAATGTCCTAAGGAGGGGTGGAAAATTCGCCTTAAATAGGTCAGCCACCCAAGGGGTAAGCCGTACTCCCAGATATGGAATTTCTTTCTTGGCCCAGACAAATGGGGAAGTGGCGGCCAAAACACTCATCTCTGCGGGAGGAACTGTTAAGTTGAGGATATAGGATTTCCCCCTATTTACTTTGAATCCTGCTACCTGCTCAAAGAGACCCAACTCCTCCTGAATGGCCCAAAGGGTCGTACGTGGTTGAGTAACAAAAAGTAGGATATCGTCAGCAAATAGTGAGATCTTATGTTGCTCGGAGCCAAATGGAATGCCATTAAAGTTCGGATCGGCCCTAATCTGGGCTGCTAGTGGTTCCACGCTAAGTGCAAAAAGCAGCGGGGAAAGAGGGCACCCCTCTCTGGTTCCCCTGGACAGATCACAAAAATCCAAAATCATCCCATTTACACATATCCGTGACCTGGGGCCCGAGTAGTTGCTCATTACCATCGCTATGAACTGCTCCCCAAACCCAAAGTACCGAAGGGTCGCCACCAAAAAGGACCATTCCACCCTGTCAAAAGCTTTTTCAGCATCCAGTGCTAACAGCATAGCCGGGACCTGCTTCTTCGTCACCTTTTCATCAGGTGGATGACCCTTCTAAGGTTATCATGTGTTTAACGTCCCTTAATAAAACCCGATTGATCCGGATGAACCAAATCCAGGAATACCCCTTCAAGTCTCCAGGCAAGTAGTTTGGTGTCAAGTTTTGCATTGAGATTGAGCAGGACGATGGGCCTTTAGGAAGCACAGAGCTGGGGGTCCTTCCCTTCCTTAGGAATAAGTGAGATCAGAGCTTCCCCCATAATGGGGGAGAGTGTTTGATCAGTTCTTAGGAAATTGAACAGTGCAGCTAGGTGGGGGACAAGCTCGGCCCCATAAGTCCTATAAAATGCGCAGTAAAACCATCAGGACCCAGCGCTTTGTGCAGTGGAAGGGAGTCGATGGCATCCCACACTTCGTCTAAGGTGAATGGGGCCTCTAGAAACTCCCTGGTATCACAGGAAAACTGGGGAAGCTGAATGAGGTGCAAATAACTCTCCTGGGCGGTAGCACTCGGATTATCTGATTTATACAAGCAGGTATAGAAGTTCCTGAAAGCTCACGCTTTCTCCACTTCCGAATAGTGTTCCCCAGATTCGTCCCGCACTTGTGCTATGTAGCCCTTAGATTGCTTAACCCGCAATTGCCTTGCCAGGAGGGGCCAATTTTGTTTCCACTGACATAATAAGACCTCTGGAGCCGTAACAATACTATCTCTGCCCTGTTCGTATAAATAGATTGCAGTTTACCTTTAATGGAGGTTACTTCCTCTGATTCTGCCAAGTAGGGGATAGCTTATGGGCCTGTTCCGCTTCCTTCAATGCACTCTCCAAACCTCGTCTCTCTTCAGCTTTCAGCCGATAAAGTGAGGTTGCTAAAGAGATGCATTTGCCCCAGAGGGCAGCTTTAAACACGTCCCGGATGGTGGGGAGAGGGGCGTCGCCAGGTGTATTACTCTGAAAAAAGTCGCTGATAGCTCTCCGCCACTCGTCTCGAGTGTTTGGGTTTCTAGTTAACACGTGAGGAAAATACCAACGCCCACTCCGTGACTTTAGGAGGGACCACTCCAAACCCACCTGAACCGGTGTGTGATCTGATATGATATGATCTGATATGGATAGTAGCCGTTCGGAGAAACTGTCGAAGGGGCTTGCTTAAGAATATATAATCAATCCTAGAATAGGGCTTGGGGGAATGGGAGAAAAATGTATAGTCTTTTACCGTGGGGTGAAACGCGCGCCAAGAGTCAAGAAGCCCCAATCTGTGAAAATTGCCATCTTAACGGTTTTTGTAAAGACACTGGTAAGCGGTCTCTGGGGATGTGTTGTATCCTGAGCGTTATCCCAAATCAAGTTGAAGCCTCACAGAAGCACTATCTCACCCTCTGCAAAGCCCCCCAGCACATCCAGAAAATGAAATGCAATAGGAACTGTGTTTGGCCATTATTAGGCACATAGGGTGTGGCTATCGTACAAATCTGTCCCCCAAGGGAGCGCTTGACCAACAAGAATTTACCCCCCTTTTCTAGTTGTGACCCTGAAAGCTGAAAGTGTGTGGATTTATGAAACAGCAAGTCTACCCCACGATGCTTTGTTGCTGCAGAGGCAGTATATATCTGCGGGTAATGTTTGTGCTGTAGTCAATGACCGTCGCCCTTCTTGAGGTGTGTTTCTTGCAATGCCACTAGATCGTATTGGTGGTCATCAAAGAACTTCTGCAACTGTGACCACTTGTTAGGTGAGTTCAGCCCCTTAACATTCCATGTTAGAAAGTGTAACATCATGCCGATGTGACTAGGAAGCCCTCGCCCGTGAGTACCTCTGATCTAATGTGTCGCCCTGGTACCCCAGTGCTCCCCCTCCATCCCATGGCTCCCTACCGCCCCAGCCCTCCCCAGACTGTGCACCCATATGAAATAGGGACAACAAACAGTAATCAAACATCAAGAATGACAACAAAAAAGTAACAACATAGAAACTATAAGTCGCTGACATTGAAACGGAAAAATCTGTGTGGTCCTCATGATGGGGAAGGGGTATTCGTCCACCTCCATCCCCAACAGACTCCTGACAAAAAGCACAGAGAGTGTCCGGTATAGGAACCTCCCTTGCTGCTCATTGAAGGGATGAAAGAGAACCACCCAGGGACCGCTCAAGCCGCCAGCACCCTACCGGCCAGTCCAAAGTCTCCACACTCTCCCGTGGGAAGAGAATCCCCACACAGCCCCCCTCAAGCACCTCCTCCTCCGCTTCTAGGCGAACCTGCAGCTGATGAGAGTCAAGTGCACAATACTATGATTTGGGGGCTTGTCTCCTCCTCCGCAGCAGCCTCCAGTGATCCCCAATGGGAGATGTGGCTGGTTCCTCCTGACGCTGCGTCTCCCCCGCCCAGCAAGTCCAATGTCCACACTCCTCTCCGGCAGACCCAGTGCAGCTGCCGCCTCTCCATACTCCACAAAGTGGTAGGGCTTGTTGTTAAGTTCAAAGGCAATGCCAAATGGAAATGTCCATCTGTACCGAACATTTCACACTTTCAACTCATCCGAGATCGGGCGGAATCTCTGCCACCTGAGTAGTGTAGCTGGAGCTATGTCCTGGAAAAGCGCACACTGAGCACCTTGAAAGGACACCAAGTCCTGTCGCCTCGCCTTCTGAAGTATGCGCTCTTAAACCATGAATGAGCTCAATTTCACCAAAATATTGCAAGGTCTCTTATTCTCGATGGCGGTTCAGGTCCCCACCCTATGCACCCTTTCAATCTGTACTTCTGGATGATCGTCGCCCAAGAGAGCGGAGAAGAGGCCCACCACAAACACCTCCAGATCCGGACCCTCAGTGCCCTCCTCCAGCCCTGCACTCTAACGTTATCTCTTCAAAAGCGGTTTTCCAAGTCCTCAAATGTAATTATAGAAAGTTAGGGTAGCGACTTGAGTTGGGAGACCCCCTTCTCCAAAGGTCTTATTTATTGTTTTATCTCTTGGACCTGAGTTTCAAGGTCTAACGTGCGGGTCCCCACTGAATCCACGTCCGCTTGAAGAGAGGTCATGCGACTAGCAACGTCTGATTGAAGCGCCTCCAGCGCAGACTTAAAGTCAGTCGTGAGTTCCTCTCGCAATTCCGCCTTAAAGGTGCAGAGGGAGGACAAAAGATCCTCCTTAGTGAGTGCCCTGTCACCTAACCGCTGCGACGCAGATTCCCCGGATCCGGCAGGCGTGAAATAATTAGAGACCCTATTAGATTGTATCTTTCGTCGAGGCATAAGTGCCCCCAGACCTCCCTCGCCCTGGTGCTCTTCTTATCACAATAGGTGCCACTTCTTCTGCTGGCCCCCAGCTGCTCCTCACTGAGACATGACTCCCCACATTAACAATGCTGGTGAACAGAAAGAAAAAAAAAACATATGCAGGGAAAGTAGAAGCGGCCAACCTACGATGTCTCCATGAAAAGCCTCCCGAGGTCTGACACTGGGCGCCATTTTGAAGTCAGGCAACCAGGTCAGGCAGGCCCCAAAAAACGGACCTCCAGTGGCCTACCATCGTCCCCCGTCCTCTATGGGGGGGGGGGGCGTGCAGCCAGCCAGTGAGCCCTACTCTGCAGTCCCCGGCCTACTCTTTTCGCCGGGGCCGCCTGATACTCGTGTCTCCTCGGGTGCAGCCGCGCTCCTGTCCATTCGCACGGCCACCTGGAGTTCCCAAAGGGGCCCTACTGCCCCCTCACTGGGCACTGTTGGTGCCCACTCGTCCCCCAGTCCAGGGACGCCCCCTCACCTTACTCGGGGGCTCCCCGGATGCATGGGCCGCAAGGCTCCAGCCCACGCTCTGGCTCTCCAGGAGTGGGCACCTCCCTTGCTGGTGAGAACAGCCGCCAAACCACTCCGGCACACCTCACCAGCCCCTCTGGGCTCCCAACATCGTCCAGGGAGCCAAATCAGCAAGCGGCCCACCCCAGACATCTGATAAATGGGTCAGCATGAGTGTGTGGTCGCAGAGCCTCCTGGCTTCACGACCGGTCGGCCATGTTGGTTCCTGACCATATTTGTTTTTCTTCATGTGCATCTTGACAAGAGACATGCTTAACTGTAATGCTTGAAGACTTTGCGTTTTCTGTACTTTGATGCTGAATCCTGTTGCCTTGCTGTTCGACTGAGGTCCTGATGACAAAGACTATCTTGTGTTGCCGATCCAGTTGAGGAGGGGTATAACACATATCTATGTGTCTGTTATGCATATTTGCTTCTTTCTAGGTACCAATCGCATTGTTTTTATAGAGCCATAGTTAGATATTTTTTCAAAATTCGGGTTACTAAATTGTTTTGCATGAAGCACAACATGCTGATGCTAATCTGATGTTAGTTATTTTCACTAATGAAAATCTGCTAATAGGGAATAATGCTTGATGAATTTCTTTGCTGAACTTAAATGTATGTGATCACATTGCCGCAGTTGACCCTGTTAATAATTTGCACCTTAACCTTGGAATGTGTCGTAGGTCAAGCTTTGATTAGATTGCGTTTCTTCTGTTGCTTTGGACAGCCAGTATTGTTTCTGTATGCGTTTCATTTGATTTTGAGATTAATGTACATGACTTTAGCGTTGTTAATATAGGGAAATAAATATACTAACTTTTACAAAAAGTTGTGGTTCTTCATGACTGAAAGGTCATGGTGTGTGACAATTACTGACTATTGATTATTAATGTTATTGATTATTGTTGATTATTGATAATATGTATTGGTTATTGATTATTGATCTGCATGCCCTGGAATTATGATGGGATCATCTTAATTGCGAGTCAAAAGGTCCATCGACCTATTTGCATCCCCTTGTAAGTTTACTTATTGAGGTCAGAGCCACTAACAGTGATGGTAGCACAGGTAATGGTTAGTCTCCTTCAGAGCCTATCATAAGACATTCAGAGAGAGTAACGGAGGGGTAGGGTTGTCTCCTTAAGAGCCCATCATAGGGGGCGTGGCCGGGCCACGAAACAAGATGGCCGCTTAGAACGAGTGCTCCGTGCCGCGACGATCCCGGAGCGGCAACGGGGGCGAGAAGACAGCCGGACAACATACCGGATCCGGAGCCCCTCCACCCCTACAACAGGGGCGACACGGAATCATGCCCGAGGACCCCGTAGGAGCGAGATGCAAGGCAGAAAACTCGCGACTCGCCCCAGGCCGATAAGGCCTGGCAAAAGGGGCGGAGTCGCGTCTTCTGAAGACCGGAGACGGCGTGCCCCCAGCGGCAAGGAACCAGCTGAAC
This sequence comes from Pleurodeles waltl, assembly GCF_031143425.1. Lineage (NCBI taxonomy): Eukaryota > Metazoa > Chordata > Amphibia > Caudata > Salamandridae > Pleurodeles > Pleurodeles waltl. The sequence continues at coordinate 499,093,632 of NC_090448.1, read as the reverse complement.
GGGCCGCGGGACCGGGGGAGCCGTGACAACCTGCATCCATCTCCCTACAACGCCAGCAAACACCCGCGGACCTTCGACCCCCCACAGGGAGACGGGGAGACGCAGAAAAGGGGTGCGGCCCCTTCGACAGCCGGGAGAGGAACCCGGCCAGAGAGGTAGGATCGAGCCTCTTCAAAATAAAAACTGTACCATTGGAGGCAGAGGCACGACTTCTCCCCTCTTTTCCATCATAGAGGGACAACAAAACCCTCCCATTGGGACACTCTAATAAACTCTCGCCCCCCTCAAGACGGCTTATACTAAGAAGGGCAGAGGGATACGACAGGAGGCACGTGGAGGCGGTGAGGCGAGGGGGGTGAGCGATCGGAGGGGCAGCAGAGATGAGGGGAGTCAAGGGAACATAGATACAGGAGAAGGGAGAGGACTAGCACCAGTGTAAGAAATCAAAGCCCTCATCGCCCCTTATATTTATACTTCTACTTACCGCGAGCTACTGACGGGGACAGTCGAAGAGCCACACATAACCCTGCTCAGATCAGCCAGATCAGACAGACGGCAAAAGACCTGGAGGAAAGTAATCAGCCCCTCCCCCACCTCCTCAGCTATTCAACGCAAACAACGTCAACCACTGAAGAACCAACTTCGGCAGGCACAAGCCACAGACTTCCAACAAAAAGGGCCACAGCAGGCTCTACTACGACCCCATGGCAATTGACTTCTCCTCAAATATAACCTTCTCTGCCCCATAGACATTGACAGACCTCTGCCATTTACATTTACAAAAAACACTAGGAGGATACACTAATGAGGGCAAAAAAGATATACGGAGAACAATAAATAAGTGGACGCGGAGACAGGAGGAGGGAAAGAATGGGAAGTCAAGACTATCACCAGCAACCAAGGACCCAGAAAAGCGAGAAGAGACAATATAAGTTCGAGACCAGGCTGGCATAGAACATGTATATCCTTATCGGAATCTATGGAGGGAGACCCGGGCCCTACGGGGCCAGACTCTGCAGACAATTGAGGCGATGCGCGGCAACAAACCGAACCATAAACCTGTCAGCAAGCCTGCACGACAACTATTATTCTCAGAAGCGCTACAACACAAACGCCTAACCCCCACAAAGATAAATCCTCAAACATCGCCACCGTTAAACGAGTCCACCACAATGTTCGATAAAGATCAACCCACAACTATGGACAGGATACTACAAGAGATCACCACCGTCAGTCGTCGCATAGAGGGGATGGACGCTTCTATAACTTCATTGACACTAGAAACCAAATCCATGCGATCTGACATTGCAGGTTTTCAATCTAGAGTGACAGGGCTAGAGCAACGCATGGGATCATTAGAGACGCAGATTAACATGTCTCAGGAACGAGAACAAGACCTCCTCCACCTCAGGAGTAAATTAACGGACATGGAGGACAGGAGCCGGAGAGACAATATCCGCGTACTTGGGATCCCGGAAAACGAAGAAGGCTCAGATATGCAGGCTTTTCTGACCTCCACTCTTCCAAAAATGATTTTGTTGGACTTTGATCCGCTGCTAGAATTCTAACTGGCACACAGGATAGGCCCAAAACGCTCTGACAACTCCTCAAGGCCCCGCCCAATCATCGCATGCTTGCTGAGGCATAATCAAACCCGACAAATACTCCAAGTAGCACGCAACCAAGACCCCTTCCGAATAGACCAGCACGAGATCCGAATAACCGCCGACTACTCCAAGGAGACCAACGAACGTAGAAAGGCTTTCCTAGCCCTACGACCCCGGCTTCGCAAACTAGAGATGAAATATGGTCTCTTTGACCCTGCAAGAATGTGGGTTACCAAAAATGGAGTATCCAAGGACTTTTACAACCCCGACGAATTGAGACTCTTCCTTGACTCTTTCCAATCTCAGCCTATGGACTCTCTCAACACAGACAGTGAGCATGACATTGTAGGAGGCAGTGATAGGGAGTGATAGGGTCGAAACCCCCCACTCGGTAATGGAAAAGGCAAAGACGGCTCTATACGACACCAGAGCCAGTCATAGAGGCAGAGACATGGAGAGACTAACCAGATCATATGACGACAGGGGTCAGATTTTACAGGCAGTAGTAACCCACACCCAACTGTCGGAGAGAGACAAATCCCGCTCCCCTTTAAAGCCTACAACTGGATCTTCTTGAGAAGGCAACGCGACAAGACGACTTGTGGGACTATCGCTAGAGAGTCGAAAATAACAACTATATACCCTGCGGAAGGATGAGTACCTTTCCAGATCTTATGCGTATTACTATTGTAATTGTCTAAGACTGCTAGTACCAATGTTAAAACTAGAAACCTGAAAAATCCAAGTTCTTTATGACTAGAGCCGAGGCCCTATAATGGAAAACTATCAGTAAATCGTTATTTGCCCTCAGTACACGACAGATGATGATTACTAGAACAGGGACCAGACCCCACCGACTCCCTGTACGTTGAATAAGGGCCCAGTCCCGACCCTATAACCCTAAAACAAGGTAACAGGGGCATTAAATAGATAAATAGATAACAAAAAATAAACAATAACTAACTACCATGGAACCTGCCCTATATTCCACACACTACAAAATATCTCACGGTAGTAAACAACAAAGTATGTGAAATCTCCCTAATACACACCACACGCATAACAAAGCGAAATAATATGACATCTTACACCGCCACACCACACCACATTATAACATCACAATGTAAATTATAAACTATTAGTTATTCTCTTCTTTTCCCCGAACGTTCGTACCTACCCCCATCCTAAACATTATTACTATCTTAAACTGTCATCTACAACAGAACGACTAGGATGGTGGCATATACCAGGTAAGACCTTAGTAGGTCAGTATTATGATGTAATAATACACGGCAAGGAGTTTGTAATGGGGTGAGACACGCATTATCCTTGCGAAACCCGGGGCTCAGCTACACCCATTACCCATCCTACGATTAATAGAGAGACGCCTGGCATAATGGCTCTTAACATGATAATGTGATAAGATACCAGGACATGTTATGTTGATCTACCTAATATGTCATTGAAACGTTGTAAGGCGAGACGAGGCAGTGTTATAGTTGAAAAGAAATGCTCAGAAAGTATTATATTATATTGTATATTGGTATCTTTATGTACCCTTACATACACGAGAACTGTAATAGTCTGTTTAAGCTCCTTCCCCCCTCCTTCGTCCTGACCCCCCCTCGCCAGCCGATTTCTGTCCTTCTGTTTACCCAGTCTCTACTTTAACTTTCGACCCTATCTTATGAACTCATAAACACCCTACGATACCATACAACATCAAGTACTAGGCACAACATCCTAAATATCATACTCCATCAACACTCAACACCCTCCCCCTCCTTTCCAGCGCCGCCCAGGTACTATAGTTATTAACCGACCATTACTTCTACCAATATACTCTTTAGTTATACAACTATTACATTAGCCACTAACCATCGATGAACAGACCCACTTCTCGATACATAAACATAAGCACTGCTGTGTACCCCCCACCCATCCTTACCATCGACATATTGACAACTGGCTGTCTATTATCTCCCCCCTCGCCCCTCCCCCGATCGAGATCGCCCGACGGCACGAGAGCTCCGAGAGAAATCAGACCCGCCGTTTACAGACCTAACGAACGAAGGAGGTTGGGTTCCTAACCTCCCTCATCCCTATCCTCCTCCACTTCTCCCCCCACAATTGCACGTCCTCTTGCTATACTCTCAATTTCAACTTCAGCTAACGCATCCATCCCTTCCCCCTCCTTCTCCCTCTTCTCTTTTCCCTCTCATTTCCCCTTGTCTCCTTTTTCTCTCATATCTCCCCTCCATCTGGCTCTCGTCCTACTTATATTGCCTCTCTTCCTTCACCCTCTCCTCTCTCTCCTCTTTCTTTTCCAGAGGATTCCCTTGACCTCCACCAGCTGCTAACCCCCGTATAAAATAAAATACTGTATCATATTGAAACACAACTCCCACTCTAACAACTAAGTCAATATCTCCCACCCTCCCTCCCCCCCCACCACCACCAACCCCGGAATGAGGGTGTTTACTCATAATTATCCAAGATGTCGAAGACCCACCCTCAAGCGATGCGACCATTACGTATACTTTCTTGGAATGTACACGGCATGACGAGCTATGTTAAGCGGAAAAAGATATTGTCTAATCTTCAATCCAAAAAAACAGATATAGCTCTGATCCAAGAGACACACCTTGACACCCTGGAATCCAGTAAACTTAAACGCGATTGGGTAGGGAGGGTTGCCTTCAGCTGCCGTCCAACGTCACTATCATCAAAACCTGGAATGATACAGAAGGAAGGTATATATTCGCTAAACTAGGGGACACTGTTTTATGCGTGGGATCCATCTACGCACCAACCGGCCCAAAACGCCCATTCCTTCTACAGCTAAATCTCCTCCTGACAGAAATTGGAACTACTCGATATATAATCGGGGGAGACTGGAATCTCGTCCAAGACGCCATAATGGATAGGACAGGCCCTGTTGATATATGTAATAATCACGACAGAGCGCTTCTGACAGACCTGACCACCGACGTCGGTCTAGTGGACTGCTGGAGAATACAACACCCGAAAGATAAGGAATATACTTTCCTATCCACCGTCCATGGCACCCAATCGCGTCTGGATTATTTCTTAGTATCACACACTGTAATCCCTCATATACAAGACACCTGCATTCTAGACAGCGGGCTCTCAGATCACTCCCCTATACTAACCCGGATCCAGGTGGGACTTCTCTGGTCGAAAACCATGGCGATTGGCTGTACACAGATACCGCTCTCCTCAAGGGAAGGAACAATTAAAAGCTCATGTAGCAACATACATGGCTGAGAATACAGGCACTGTATCCTCAAAAAGGATCCTATGGGCGGCGGCAAAAGCAACCCTGAGAGGGAATATGATGCGAGACGCAGCACTGGCCAACAAAGACAAAATAGCCCGCCAAACCACCTTAGAGACCACGATACAGGACCTCACTAAACAATATACCGCCCAACCATCCCCTAGGCTGCGACACGCTTTAGAACAGGCCCGCATGGCACACAATGAACACTATACATCACAGGCGGAATACGCACTGCAAAAGTTGCGAGGCCGCCATTACGAACAAGGAGAAAAAGCAGGTCGCCTCCTAGCGGCGCAGCTCCGACAAAGAGAGGCAGCCTCCGCCATTGCGGCCATAACATCTTCTTCAGGAGCAGTGCTAACTCGCCCACAAGACATTGTAAACGAGTTTGCCAAGTACTACCGACATTTGTACACTCCTAAAACAACGACAGATCAAACACAAATGGAGACATTCCTTACCGCAGCCAATCTACCTCGTCTGTCTGAGGCAGGCAGGGCCCTCTTAGACTGTAATATAAGCAAAGAAGAGATAACCCAAGTTATAACAAGCCTCCCCTACCATAACTCTCAAGGAGAAGACGGATTCCCTGCGGAATTCTATAAATGAGCCGGGGAGGAGGCAATAACCGCAGTACATGAAGCACTGACGGAAGCATGTCAGGAAGGCTCCCTGGGCGCTCTATCCAATAAAGCCACGATTGTCGTCCTGCCTATGCCAGGGAGGGACCCCCTTCTCTGTGGCAGTTACCGTCCTATCTCCCTTTTGAATGGGGATGTTTTAAAATCCTAGCCAGTATTCTAGCAGCACGGCTCCGCAAGGTGATACCATCATTGATTCACAATACCCAAGTAGGATTTGTACCGGGCCGTACCTCCAGAAATCATATGCGAACTCTTTGCCATACACTGTTAGAATCCATACAATTACCTGACGAAGCCCTAGCCCTATCCCTAGACGCGGAGAAAGCATTCGACCACATCGAGTGATCCTACCTTTTCACAACCATGACGCATTTTGGCCTGGGGGAACAATTTATCTCTAAAGTACGTTTACTATATGACCACCCCACAGCACAGGTTAACTGTGGGGGCATCATGTCAGACCCATTCCCTATTGGAAGGGGCACACGCCAGGGATGCCCCTTGTCGCCACTTCTATTTCTATTGGCCATGGAACCCCTAGCTGCCACCATACGAAATTCCCACCAAATAAAAGGGATCCACATCACCGGGGGCATATCCAAAATTTATCTCTATGCAGACGACATTCTGCTAACAATGTCCGATCTAGAAACCTCGCTCCCAGCACTACTCTCCACTATAGAAGACTTTGCATCCTTATCCGGATATCGGGTAAACTGGGATAAAAGCGAGGCACTACCATTATCCCGCATAACGACGAGGGCATTGATACACGGCCTCCAGTTCAAATGGACCCCGACCCGCCTTAAATATTTAGGAACATTCATTAACCGAGGTCTAGAACATATGGTCAGGGACAACATAGAACCCCTTATATCTAAAATGAAACAAGACTTTGTCAAATGGTCTCTGCTAGGCCTGTCCATGTGGGGCAGGACACAGGCGGTCAGAATGGTCACCTTACCACGTTTCAGATACGTGCTAGGTATGCTCCCCCTACAGATACCTCTTTCCTCACTCCGACTAATAGACGCATCCATAACTGCCTTCGTCTGGGGCTCCTTACGCCCAAGACTGAAACCTACAACAATACTGGCACGACGGCACTACGGAGGATTAGGACTACCTTCAGTAGAACAATACTATCTGGCCCTACAACTCTCACAGCTAATATACACACTTCCTGATATAGCCGATCCACCGCAATGAGTGAACACAGAGAAACTCCTGTATGGACAGTATACGGAGATGGGAGGAACATATGCCTACCATGTTCCCTTAGCTAACCCCATCCTCAAGGCTACAAATACAGCGTGGTGCAGAGCCCATGGACTACTAGGAGTACACCCCTCCCTGCATACTCAGGCTCCCATAGCAGGGAACAAAAGCATTAAAATAGGAGGGAATATTCTCAGATGGCCCCAATGGTCCGAGGCAGGTATTCACAATATATCCCACATAATAGATGGCGATAGCTTCCGCACATTCGCCTCCCTCCAGGAATAGTTCGGTATCCAAAGTAACCAGGAGTGGCGATATCTACAGCTCAAACACTGTATGCGGACAACATTAGGAACCCCCCCGTGGATGCTCAAAACCTCACCCATCGTTACCTATCTTCAGAAATGGGGCCGACAAAAAGGCGTCATGGCTGGCCTCCATGCCGAATTAACTAACCACCTTTACTCGCAGCCTCTTCTTGAACGACTACGCTTAAAATGGCAGGACACACTAGAGATAACCTATACGGACGAAGAATGGCCAGACATACTAGAAGCCCTTGACAGGGGCGTACGTGAAGCACGCCTGAAATTTTGCCTATTTAAAATCCTTCAGGAGTGGTACTGGACCCCCGTTAAACTCTTCAGGGCAGGGTTGATACCGCACGCGAACTGTTGGAGATGCACAGAGCCCTATTGTGACCAACTCCATATTCTATGCCACTGCCCAACGGTACAGTCCCTATGGGGCGCGGTACACCTCGCCCTATCGGACTTCATACAGATACCAAAACCGATCCCACCAGCATTTATCATTCTACATGGCATTCGCCCGTATCCCTCCCTATCGCGGGCACATAAACGATTAATCCACACGGCGCTTGCCACGGCCAAAATATGCATACTCCGGCATTGGAGATCTAGCATTGCCCCCACACCGATAGAATGGATGACGGCCATGTATCAAACGGCCACCCATGAACGAGCGATTTATAACCTACAGGACCAAGCAGAACTATTTGCGGAGGTCTGGTGCCCATTCTTGACGAGACAATGAAGCAGCTGGTGGATGACCAACGGATGACCAACGGTCAATGATCAATGATTAAGGAATATCAATTACCAATCACCCTCTGAGAATCCTAGACCCCGGAAACATATTTAATCTCTTACTGACCCCTCTCTCTCTCCCTAACTACGCTCTTCTCTCCCCTTTCTCTCTTTTGTCTCTCTCTCTATCAATACACGGGGCTCTAATTTTGACATATGCTCGAGACCCTGAACTACCCACCTTAATAACACAAGTCACTCCCCAACACAAACAAGGCGGAGAAAAAAACCCATATAAGACGTAGACACCTTCTAACCGTCCTCACCATATCTAACATACACACTATCTATCCCTAGATAGTAACTGACTATAGACGGAGAAGTACAGAACGATTTACTCTTTGGCCTGAACAAGCTAGTCTCAGGATACAAAGACCCCCTGCCTACCCAGAGTCCCTTCATTTTACATCCCCCCGCGACTACCCTTCCTCCTTCTTTACCTTCCCTCCCATCCCTCATCACATATGGCAATTTCATCTCCCCCTATATCAAGATCAACCCCTCCCCACACAATCCTATCCTCGCTCCTACTCCCCTTTACCCCCCCCCACCTGTCCCCCTTTTTTCTTCAAAATAAGGCTACAAAACTCAACAATGCAACTGGAATTTCGGCTTGCCTGACAGTACATGCATATTTGCCCACAATGGAAATAATTGTGGTAAAAGAACGAAAACAATGTTTTGAAGGCTAAACAGTTTGTTTATATTTTGTATGTATCGCCTTATATATTCTTAATAAAACTTTTGGAACAAAAAAAAAGAGCCCATCATAGATGTTCAGAGATAGTAACAGAGGTACCACCATCTCTAGTAGCTTGATGATTTGGCCCTTTGAGAGTTCCTTATTACTGAGATTTTGATTTTTTTTTCAACAATGCTAATTGGAGAGAAAATGCTTCCCTAAGTCCAGAAATGACTTTCCCAGAATCTCGCATCTTGCTAAAGGTTGTTTGAGGATGTTCTCTGCGTTCTAGTGACAGTGTGACTGAAGTAGGTTGCGCTTGCACAGCTTATGCAAATCGCAGGTGAATTGTGAGGTTTGTGAGGGTTTAGGGAGTTTGCGTACTCCAAATGGAGTTGTAAGAGTGTGCGTACTCCACAATGTGAGAGTAGGGAAGTCGTTGAACTTCACATGCGGGTGAAGCTTTGTGCTAAAAAATTGTCTACATGGATGTTGATGTACGAACCCTGCGTGCTCTAAGACTCCGGAGTATATTGAAAAGTGTATGAGACACTTGGTTTTATGTTGTAATTTGTCTGGTTTAGTAGGTCAATCAGGCATGGTCGACAAGTCAGAGTGTGAGTCAAAGGGAGTAATTTTGACTGAGATTTGGCGAGTCCTATATGCACCAGGACAGATCCACTGATCAGTTGAGAGTAAAATTTGCGGGTCGAATTTTGCTTGCGAATCTGGGAAACTGCAAACAAAGGAGTAGCTGTAAGTGTGGAAAGAGCCATCAGTGAAAAATCCCTAAAGTTTCTGAAGCGATTGTGTTACCTTTCTTGTAGTAAACCAGTAGATTAGTTTTTTTGTTTTTTGATTAGTGCTCACAATTTTTTTTGCATTAGTTTGTGTGAAACTAAGTTGGGAGGACAAGCCGCAAGACTTTGTCAACCGCAGTACATATGAGTGTGACGTTATTGGAGCCGCACTGGGATAGGTCGGTTAGTGAGAAGGGTCGCACATGGATTGGCAGCCGTCTGTGAGAGGCAATTGGTTGAGAAAGTAGGTGAAGGAAATTCTGGGATTAAAAGTCACTTCCTGATTTGATTTTGAATCACAAAAAGGTCGAAAAGATGACATTTTTCAAAGCTTTAAAGAGTGCTTTAAGGGGAGATAACGTATATTACAATGAGTATAGGCGAGGCTACATCACCAGAAGGTACACCAGCTTACATTGTAATGGAAGAAAAGGGTGTTGTGCCATGTCTTTGGCTAAAGCAAAGTGACAGAGAAGGATGGGAACTTAGCATTTCCTACAAATGGGGCATTCAATTTGAGTGTTTTAGAGCATTTAAGGATGGTGCTATATGAATTGAAACCCCTTCTGAGACCAGCACAGTTTGAGGCATTAGCGATTTGGGAGCTAGTAGCCAGACAGCATCAGCAACAGAAATTCGAGAGGAGGATGAGAAAGGCAGAAAAGACTTTAGCAGAAGCTAGGTGGGACAGTGCTCAGAGAGTTTGGAGGATAGAAACTTTGCATAGAATTGTTGTTTCCACCGATTAAGCAGGACAATGAGAAGGAAGGAAGGAAAGCTACTACAAAGACTAACAGAAGTTGAACTGAAAGTAGGGAGGCTAGAAAGTCTTCAGCAGTAGAGGAGGAATCGGATGATGATGAGTTTATTTACAGTTATTGAGAAATCGCCCACCACCATATACAGCACATGAGAGTGAGCTAAGCACCAGTGCAGATCCTACAGCTCCAACAAAGGTAATGGGACAATGAGTCTGATACAGGTTAATGCTAGCTTGACACAGAATGCGATGCAGAGTGGTCTTAATGTGCCTCCTACTCTTATAGTGTAAAATCAGGTGCAACCGCCAGAGGTTCAGAGAATTTACCCTGATGTTCCCATTATGGAAATTACTTCGAACTTAATGGTGCCGATGGAACAGGTTTCCCAGAGACCAATTTTGGTTCAGACTGAACCAACTCCACTTTTACTGCCCCAAGTGCAGCCGCAGGTAATGCCAGGATTCACTCCAGTAACAGGGACAGAGTCAGATATGTCTTCAATGATGAATCAGAAGATGAGAGTTACTCTTCCACAGAACCTAAGTACCAGAACAACCCCAGATGCTATATCGCTTTCTATTACTGTTGGTCCAGCCATGCCCTTATTTGCCCAGAAAAAACTTACTGTGGGTGAGCAGGGTGCATGTCCCAGAATATAATGAGGGGAGGACATAATGAAAATACTTGGGTAGTCTTTCCTGTGGGACAGACTTTTGACGGATCAAGATGATTGTTAGACCTCAGCCCATTTGTAGCACTTCCAGATACTATAGTAGGGTCAAATGTTATCCAAAGTTTTAAATTGTTGACACCGCAGACCCTGAATGCAGTTGCACAGCAGGTGCCACCACTCCAAGCCAGTAACATTTTGTTGCAAGGTTTGACAGTTCAGCAGCTGACTGAATGGTTAGACAAGCTGAATACCATGCCAAGTGCTCCTAAGGGAGAGGAGTGTTTGAATTATGCTAGGCTAAGCATGGAAGCGGGTGAACTCATTGAGGGAACTATGGGTGTGAACAGGTGAGAATCCTACATAGAGGCAGAGTTGAGATAATTATGCCAGAAGATCATGAGGGAAGTGAGAAATGTGCATCAGAAACTAGTAGACCTGGCAGAGAAGTACGGCGTAGAAATAGAGAAAACGTAGCATTTGAAAAGGAGTTACGGATTAGATTTTGAGGCTAAAGATTTTGAACACATGAGATCTGCTGGAATGAAAGCACACCTTAAGAAATTGCTTCAAAGCGCCCAGACTTTGAGAGCATTAGACAAATGGGAAGGCGGATGGGTAAAGAAAGGAGACAAGAGAAAAAGGGATTCTGGGAGCTGACTGCAAATGTGCAGCAGGGTAAAGATCCAGTGAAAATTTTACCAATGAGAGAGATTCCAGGAGGGAATTTTGTTCATGTCCCTTGGAGCAGAAGTGACATTCTATCATTTACAAATGATTATCCAAGATTGAGAGAGAAGCCAGTAGAATGGTCTCAGCAGACAGACATGTTTGTGAAAATTGCAAAGTGCCTGTGGGAGGACTTGAACACATTACTAGAGACAGTGGTTCCAGCTGATCTGAAGATCAAATGTAAGAGGAGTGTAGATTGGCCAACAAGCGAACCAGAGAGAGACAAGAATACAGGTGTACCATCTCCTGAGGTAATGAAATATTACTATAATGTAAATGAATTTTTGAAAATGAGAATTTTGCCCAAGAATATTGATTGGCAGAGGATTGACAGGACAGCCCAGGAAGCAAAGGAGTCGATAAATGCGTATTATGAGAGATTGTTGCAGGCGTTCAAACATTACAGTGGTACAGAGACCACTGAGGCAAAAGACATGATTCATTTTGTGTTCAGATTTGTGGAAGTGTTGAGACCTGAGATTAGCCAGATGATTAAGAGTCATTTGATTTGCTGGCAAGCAAAGCCGATTGATGAGGTGTTGCATTATGCAAAATACTGTAGTGATGACAATGAAATGAAGCAGAAAAAGTTGAAAGAGAAGGCGATGGTGATGCAGATTAAAGCTGCTCAAATGGGAATGCAAAGTAATTTTCCACACCAGTTACCGCAGCAGCAGCAGGGAAACATGATGTTTCAGCCCCAGATGAGAGGTAGAGGTCACGGAGGTAATGTGAATCGTGATCCAGGTATGGGTACCGTAGGGGTTCAGAATGATGTGCAGGGAATGAAGAAATTATTGCCATGTCACGTTTGCGGAGCCGTTGCACATTGGAAATGGGAGTGTCCGATGATGGTACAGGAAGGTATTGTTCAGCAAAGTAATGACATCAGTTCATTCCAGAACATGAAAGGGCTGAGAGTGAGAGGTCGAAATCCAAATTTTCAAAATATGTGAATCAAGGGCAGAACTGTCAACCCCTGCAGCAGGTGCAAATGCCACATGTACAAATGACACAGTGGCAGCCAATGCAATAGCAGGTTCCCATGGTATCTAGACAGCAAATTCAAATACTTCAAGCCCCAATGGAACAGCAACAGATGATGCTTTCTCAACAGGTCACAGGTCACAGGTCAGAGGCTCAACCATAGTAATAACACAGTGCACCAATTTCCATTACACAGTGAGAATGGAATAAATGATGATTGGATGAGCGACAGTTCGGATGAGGAGCCGTGTGTGCTTGCAACCTCCGTAGAAGTAGAGCAGAGAGGTCCCTATGTGATGGGAAAGGTTATGGGCCACAGAGTTTCATTTTTGATTGACACAGGAGCTGCACGCTCTACAGTGAGAAGTGCAGAAGTTCCAAACTTGCCCCTTTCAGGTAGAACAGTTCAGATTGTAGGAGTGGCAAATCAGTATTTGACCAACCCAATTATGGAACCAGTTCAGGTTAAAACTGGCAACTTTCAGGGATTGCCCAAATTCGTAGTCTGCTATTCAAGACTGATCGGTATCCCTACTGGGAAGAGACTTGCTGTGTAAAACAAACTGTTTGATTACTTGTTCAAATGATGGAATTGAGATTCAGACGAATAGTGATGATGATGACCAAGCCCCTGAGATAGTGTGTGAAACTACAAATGAGGAGTACCCTCTGACTGAATTTTTCCAAATGTTCACTGTGAAAGAGCTTCATCCTGATTTGCAGGGAACGGTTAAGGAGAAAGTGTGGGATTTGACAGGAAAAGAAGTAGGTCTGATAAAGGGAGTTGAGCCAGTTAAAATTATTGTAAATGCAGTTTTTCCTTAACTTCCGCATTACCATATGCCACAAAATGTCCTTCTGAAGTTTGCCCAGACAATTGCAGACTTTGTGAAGCAAGGGGTTTTGAAGGAAGTATTGAGCAATCCATGTATTTCACCGATTATGGGTTTGCAAAAGCTCTGTGGGAAAGTTCAAATTGTCCAGGATTTGAGAAAAATAAATGAGATTGTGGAAAAAATGTTGTCCCGTCCTGCCAAATCCAGCTGTGATCATGTTTCAGATTCCATGTAATGCTGAATGGTTCACTGTCATTGATTTGTTCCAAGCCTTCTCTTTTCTGTGCCTCTTCATGAGGATAGTCAATTTCTCTTTTGTTTCTGGATCAAGTTTATTGTTGGTGCAGAATTCCTCAAGGGTTTTCAGAGTCACCTTCCATATTCAATCAGATCTTGAAAAATAATTTGTAGTCGTTGGAATTGTCTTTCCAATCAACCTTAGTGCAGTACATTAATGACTTGCTGATTGTGTCTAAAACAAAAGACAAGTGCAAGTATGATACGATTGCCTTTCTGAACCATTTGGGAAAGAATGGTCACAAAGTGTCTCTGTTTAAATTGCAATATTGCCAAAAAAGTAGTGAAATACTTGGGTCACCAGACTGGGAAAGGATCAAGAAAGATATCCAGAGAAAGGATTACAACTATATTGCAGATAAATCCCCCAACCACACAGCGAGGTGTCAGGATATTTTTAGGGATGGTAGGCTACTGTTGCCAATGGATTCCAAATTTTTCAGTCATTTCGAGACCATTGCAGAAGCTTACTCATAAGGAAGTCACTGATCCCATAGTGTTAGACCAGGCTGGAATGAAACCGTTCACTGAATTGAGAGAGAGTCTGTGCAAGGCTTCAGCTTTGGGTATGCCTGACTACACAAAACCTTCCACATTGTTTTGCCATCAGCTTGATGCATGTTCATTGTCTTTCTTGACACAGGTCCATGGAGGTGTATACCACCCAGTAGCATATGTTTTGGCTACTTTGGACCCAGTTGCAGCAGCCTTACCAGGTTGTTCGCGTGCAGTTGCAGCGGTTGGTCAAAGTCTTACACAGTGTGATGGGACATTCCCTGACTGTAACTGTCCCTCACTCTATTGAGATTCTACTTACAAGGACAAAACTCAATATTTGACTGGTGCAAGGTTGACCAGATATGAAGCGAGTATTCTAGGGTCACCAAATGTGTCATTGAAAAGATGTAAAGTGCTGAACCCGGTAACCTTACTCCCAAATGAAAATGTTGAAATTGAAAAGATGGAAGATGTTGAGCATGATTGTCTTGAAGTAACTGACTTGTGCACAAAACCGAGACCTGACATTAGAGATACTCGATTGGAAGAGAATGACCAAATTATCTTTGTTGATGGTTCCTGTCTGTGACAATGCAGGGACACTGAGAGCAGAATATGCTGTGTGCACAATTACTTGTATTTTGGAAGCTTCATGGCTTTGAGGAGGATATTCTGCCCAAGTAGCGGAACTGGTAGCCCTTACTAGAGCATGCTGTTTCTGCTCAGCTGAAAGTTACAATCCATATGGATAGCCAGTATAGATTTGGAATAGTCCATGATTTTGGCCAGTTGTAGTCACAGAGAGGTTTCATGACCTCTTCTGGTTCAAAATGGTGAAAGGATTAAAGAACTGTTGCATGCTATTCAAAAGCCTGAAAAGAATTGCTGTGGTGAAATGCAGCGCACATCTGAAGTCGCAAGACTTTGAATGGATATGCGGATCAAGTCGCAAGGTTTTGCGCATTGAACTGTATATCGTTCAAAGATAAGTGGGAACTGTTACCTGAAGAAGACGAAACATGTCCAAGTTTTGCATTGAAAGTAAGTGACACCTTGGAGGAATTGAAAATGTTGCAGAATAATGCTGTCAGGGAGGAAAAACGTTCATGGAGCAAAATGAAATGTGTGCACAGACAAGATGAATTGTGGGTTTTAGAAGAGGGTCAATTGGTTTTCCCAAATAGTCTGTTCCCTTAAATAGCTAGGTATTATCATGGTCAAGCACATATTGGGAGGGATAACATGATTCGGTTGTTCAAACATAATTGGTTCAACCCAAGGTTTAGACAGGTTGCTGATGCAGTTTGCCTTCATTGTGTCATTTGCCAACAATTGTACGCAGGGAAAGGGACAGTGGTTAATTTGAGCCACATTGGAAGAGCGGAAGGTCCATTCCGCAGAATGCAGATGGATTTTATTGAGATGCCTGTGTGTGGAGGTTTGAGATATGTGTTGGTGATCGTTTGCATTTTTAGTCACTAGATTGAAGCGTACCCTACACGAAGAAATCACATTGGCAAAACTATTGCTTAGGGAACTGATACCGCGGTTTGGGTTTCCGATCTCTTTAGAATCAGCTAGGGGAAGTCACTTCAACAATGAATTAATTAAATTACTATGTGCAGCCTTGAACATTGAGCAGAAGTTGCATTGTAGTTACCGCCCTGACACATCAGGACTAGTGGAACAGATGTATGGTACCTTGAAGTCAAGAGTTGCAAAGATGTGTGCGTCCATGAAATGGCCTGTCTCATTGTCTTTAGTTTTGATGTCAATGAAAAACACACCGGCAAGGAAGACAGGATTGTCGCCACATGAGATTCTTGTGGGCCGAGCCATGAGGTTGCCAGCAGTGCCTACAAATGCACTTGTCAACATTATAGATGATATGATGTTGGGCCACTGCAAAGGTCTGGCTGATATGGTTCGCTCTTTCTCTCAGCAAGTAGAAGCTACAACACTGTCACTGATCCATGACCCAGGCCACAACCTGAGAGCCGGAGACTGGGTTGTGGTCCCAAAACACGTCAGGAAAACGTGCTTGGAACCTCGTTGGAAAGGACCATTCCAGGTAGTTCTGACAACTACCACAGCTGTGAAGTGCGCTGGAATTCCGAATTGTATCCATGCCAGTCACACGAAGAAAGTGGCATGTCCACTGGATCATGAGGAAGAAGAGTTGTTGAGAGTACCAACAACAGTGAAACAAGTCTCAGGGCCGGAAAGAGAACAAAGAGGAACTGAGACCGGATCTGAGCCCGTTGAGGACGGTTCAGTCACTCCTGTGAGAGACAAAGGAGAAGACTTCCAGGAGGGTGATGGAGAGCATATTTCAATTGAAGCAGAAGGAGAGCCTAGTCAGAGGAGGGCTTTCCCAGAAGCAGACGATCTTGAGAGACAAACAGAGCAATTGCCAGACCCAGAGGGGAAAGGAGTTGAGGTGGATCAAAGTTATTGTGATCTGACTCCTTCTGAACCTGTTGCAGGTCCATCAAGACAAATCACCGCAGATCAAGGGGAAGTTTCAAGGTCGACCCGGAATGAACACTAACAAGAATTCCACTGAAAGGACACAAGTGGACGGAGTCGCAAGGAAAAGGAAAGGAAGTGGTTGCTGAGACATTAATCAAGGAAGAAATAAATACAACAAGGAGACAAGATCTAAGTGAAGGAGAATTGAATGGTGATTGAAAGTTGAAAAGAAAGAGAATAGCAAGTCAAAGATACGCAGGTCCTGAATGAGCGTATGCAACTACAAGTGAGTTGCAGAAATAATTTTTGTCTTTTTGTTTCGATAGAGGCATTCCAGGTCACTATTTTGGCACTTGAAATAATCTGATGAACTGAATTGTTGACACAAACTGAGGAAAAAAAAATTGAGAAAATAAACTGTTGAAAGTAACCGGTAGAGACACTGATAACCTGATTTGACTTTTGAAACCTGATTTTGACAAGCTGCTTATTGATTTCGACAAGGGATCCTGGAAGTGAGACTGAGAGCTGTAAATAACTGCTGAAAGAAGAATTGTTTGTTTTTGATTTTTGCTGCAGTATTTTAAAAATTTTCTTCTTCTTTCCGATTCTTTACAGATCATGAGTAACATTAGCCAGCAGGGAAGGAATACTAGGTGCTGTAAATATATGAGTATTGGTTTGGCGATTATGTGTGAGATATTGTTTGTGGTGTTGTTTGTGGATATGTCTGCTCTTGATAAGAGTGAAGCCAACCATACTTCTGCTTTTGGGACAACTACTGCACTAACGGCAATAGAGAGGTTTAGGTTAGATGAGAAGTATTTGCATGAGGATACTAATGTGCAAGGAGAACTTTCTTCTAATGTCTTCTATCGCTTGTTGAGTAAGTATGTTGAGACGATGGATGTGAGTAATTGTTATGTGTGTACGCAGATTCCTTAATCAGTTGAGGAAGGAGTTACATATCATAGTCTGCCTTTAACATATGGAATAAGTTGTAGTCTGCCACTAACAAGATTTTATAATCAGGATGTCACAGGTGCACAGTAATAGAGATGCAAAGGCAGTAATTGGTATTTTATATATAGGAGTTTATTGACTTTTTTTTTCTTATTTGTCTGTAAAAGATTAAAGATTTGCTTCTATAGTTTTTCCTTCTGGCTTTTTGGAATTATCTTCTGTTGTCTTCCTTGTCTATTTCCTCATGGGATCTTTATCTTATTCATTCTTCTCTTCGCAGGGGATGACTCAGGAGGCGCATGGGGAGACAAAGAAAAAAAATAGGAGAGATTTGGTGAACACAGGTATGTATGGACACTGGTTTCTTTTCTACTCTTTCCCTTCTTCTTCTATTTGGCTCAGTCTCTTCTCTAACTTTGTTTTGCTTTCTCTTCCTCTTATCTGTCTATGGCGGTCTTTACAACATTGGCGGTAAAAGCCGCTTACCGCCGTGCAGAAGACCACCAACACACCACAGCGGCCGCGGAATTCCGCCACAGCTATTATGACCCACATCTCGGAATCCGACAAAATTCAGACACCCACACAAGTCCGCCAGACCAAAGGTCGGTGATAAACTGGCGAAAAAAAAACCTCCACCATCACGCCAACAGAAATACGCCCACACTATCATGACACACGAATCCACGCGGCGGTCTTTCAACCGCAGTATTCCATTGGCGGTACACACCGCCGTGCTCAAAATACACACATACAAAACACCGCCACATTGGACAATTCGAAATACACACACCTGATACACATACACACACCACTCCCACACACCCAATACAATATAAAACACACACCCACATCACCCACAAACCCCTACAACCACAATTACAGACAGAAGGCCAGAGAGAGGAACCACCATCAACAAACTAGCATCCACAGGCACACAACACCATCACCCACACAACTTCCACGCAGAAAACACCACACACCACTACGTATCATCACACTTATCACCACAAACACCACCCTACACATCACCTACACCAACCAAAGGCACTGCAAAGACACCCCAGGTTCTCGGAGGAGGAGCTCAGGGTCATGGTGGAGAAAATCATCCGGGTAGAGCCACAGCTATTAGGATCCCAGGTGCAGCACACCTCAATTGCAAGGAAGATGGAGCCATGGCGAAGAATAGTCGACAGGGTAAACGCAGTGGGACAACACCCAAGAAATCGGGAGGTCATCAGGAAGAGGTGTAATGACCTACGGGGGAAGGTGCGTTCCGTGGTCTCAAGACACCACCAGGCGGTTCAGCGGACTGGCGGCGGACCCCCACCTCCTCCCCCACAACTAACAACATGGGAGGAGCAGGTCTTGGCGATTCTGCATCCTGAGGGCCTCGCAGGAGTCGGTGGAGGAATGGAAGTCAAATCTTAACTATTACATCCCCCACCCTACCTGCATGCTATCACATACCCCCACCCTCGCCCCCACCCCTATCACTCAAACTCCTCACAAATGTACCAATATCACAAACCACACATCCCAACACCAAGCCCTGCATGCAACAACAACGCATAGACACCCATAACTAAAGCATGCCCACTGCACATACCCATACACCCCCCTAAACCATCATCACACAAGCTCACACACAGGAATGCCAGCACTGGGGTACACGGTCACCCACCCATTGCACACCATGACACACACAGATGCAATAATCATGCCTTTCCACCCCTGCAGGACCACTACCCAACGTCCCCAGACAGGAGGGTCCAGACATGTCCACTCCACCCACAGAAGAGGCCCACAGTGATGACAGCACCTCTGTCCACCTGGATCTAGATGACCAGCCTGGACCATCAGGGGCCTCGGAACAGTCGGTTCCTCTCACACAGGCACAGGCCACCACAGACCTTCCCCCCTCAGGAAACACCAGCACAGCACCCACCCAGCGGGCCCATACCTCCGTCCCCAAGACACGTCAATCAGCTGTGTGTCCACCACTACCGCGAACCCAGGATAACCCACCACCCCAACAACAACAGGGACCTGGGGGCAGTGGCAGTGGGCACACGGTCCAGGGGACAGAGGCACAGGAACACAGGGGAACTGGGAGGGCTGCTGTGCGACAGGGGGCAGACAGGCCAAGGGAACCTACTCTCCACGAGGCCCTCTCCTCCATCATGGGAGCATACCACCCTTCCCAGGAGATGATGGCAACGGTACTGGCCAAGTTTCAGGAGACCCAACGGATGCAGGAGGAACAGTATTTGGGGTTCAGGGAGGAACTCAGAACCATCAGCTCCGCCATGGGCACCATCGTAGGGGTGCTGAAGGAAGTACTCAACACCAGGAGGGGCACTGTGGCACTACAAGGGGCCCATGGACGATGAACTGCCCACCACCTCCGCCGGCGCTAGTGGACAGGAGGCACCGCCACAGGACTACTACACCAGCACCCCACCCCCTGCAGACGGAGAACCACCCGGCAAACGGTCCCTGAGATCCAGGAACAAGACAGAGCACGATGCCAAGACCCCCGCCAAGAAATGAGACCACCCTGATTGTCATCCCACTGTCCCACTTTGTCACCCTGTCCATATTGAAACTGCCCCAGCTCCACTTCCTATGCCCATATGGGCAATGCACCTGTGAGACAAATAGACTGGACTCAGCCATGGACACTCCTCCGCCATCACTCCTCACCATTTAACTTCACCCTCCAATGTTTTGTATTTAAATAAACACACCTAAAGCACCAAAAGATCTGGAGTCTGTCTGTGATTTCGAAATAGTTATTTGCAATTACAGTGACAAAATGTTCTTGAAATAGTAATGTCAACATACCTATGTCACACAGCTCTACTCCATGAGGAATCTAAGCAGATGACACACGTTGGGACCCACACCTGTGAAACCGTAAGGGAAAGTGACAACTCAGTGACCAGACACTGGGTGAAAACGACAGACAGGATAGAGGTAGAAGTGTAAAAGTACATGTAGGAGGCAGGAATGTATTCTCACCTGTGTTTCACTGGAAATATTGCTGGATCACTGAGTCCCTGTTCTGCATGTCTTCTTCCTCTGCTTCCTCCTCATCACTGTCCACAGGCTCCACAGCTGCCACAACACCGCCATCTGGACCATCCTCCTGCAGAAAAGGCACCTGTCGTCGCAAAGCCAAGTTGTGAAGCATACAGCAGGCCACGATGATCTGGCATACCTTCTTTGGTGAGTAGAATAGGGATCCACCTGTCATATGCAGACACCTGAACCTGGCCTTCAGGAGGCCGAAGGTCCGCTCGATCACCCTTCTAGTTCGCCCATGGGCCTCAATGTAGCGTTCCTCTGCCCTTGTCCTGGGATTCCTCACTGGGGTCAGTAGCCATGACAGGTTGGGGTAACCAGAGTCACCTAATAGCCACACACGGTGCCTCTGGAGTTGACCCATCTGTTGTATTGTGAATGTAATGGCTTGCGCTGGTAGCGCGAGCCGGGGAAGGGTAGAATGTTGTGGGGGAATGTTTGTGTATGAGTGTGCGATTCAGTGACGGTTGAGCGGGGAGGAGACAGGACGAAGGACGGCGGCTTTGTATTCGGTCGGGGCTTCATATTATGGAATGTATTTGTATTCTCTAAATTATTTTAAGAATAAAGAAGTTACCTACCATTATCGTCTTTGCGGCTTGAAGATACTCAACAAAATTGGCGACGAGTTGACAAGTTTGCCCCGTCCGCATCCGGTTGTGATCCTCTACTTCACTATCGCACTCCTACGTGCCCACGCAACTCGACCTGCGAACGCTTGTGAGTGGTTTTTTTCAGCCTAAAGTGCTGAAACATTGTTTTTGCAACTTGTGTTGTGCTCGTTTCTTTGGGCGTCTCTTAGCAACGTTCAATTGCTTTTTCAATAACTATACCGCTGACCTTCTTACGGCCTGAATAACCTTTGGAACAAAGGAAATATACCGGCAATTGAATTTCTTGTGGTTTTAAGGAGGTTTAAGTGAATTTTCACTTCGTTACGAATATTTAGACATTGATGTTATATATTTTTGAAGTTGAGGCACGCATTTATGGCTTCTAATAACTTGAATCTTCCACCTCCTCAACCTTTTATTCCTGGTAGCAGTGATGTTTCTATCAAATGGCAAGAATGGCGAGAGTATTTTATGAACTACATCTCTGCATGCGATGAAGACAATGACTTTTCAGGAGAAAAGAAGAAGAACATTTTATTGCATTGTTTAGGGCTTAAAATTTACAACAGAATTGAAAAGAAACAAAGAGACAGGGAGATATTTTTGTTCATGCATTAGAGGATTTAGACAGATACTATTCTCCAACGGTGTGTGTGGGAATTGATCGCTATAAGTTTTTTCACAGGAAACAAAACAAAGAGGAAACGATTGAGGAATACGTTTCAGCCTTAAAAAATGTGGCCTTAACGTGTAGATTTGGTACCTTACATGACGAGTTCATTAGGGACCAGATATATATATATATTTTTTTTTATTTATTTTTTTATTGTTTTATTCAGTTAAGCATAAACCAAGAAAAAACATACATTAATTCAGCAGAGCTCCAAACGAGTGGATAAGGATATGTGAGAGTCATTACACATCATATAACTACAGTGGTGTCACATATCTCAAGTATGACTCTACTGGCGTCTCTCGCCATCCGCCAATATCCAGGGGTCCGTTCCAGAAGAGGAAATCATAAAGAAAAAAGACCCACCATATCGGAGAGATGCAGCATACCACCGCACCATGTAGGGAGAACGACAGAAACACCCAATGATATTGATCAACCACCGTCGTACAGGAAGAACTGCAACTAGATACCAATTGCAAAAACTTCTAAAAGCAGGCAGGTGGAGGGCATAACCACGTCACGCAGGGCTATCGCACATCAAGGTAACTCGCATGACTCGGGGGGGGGGGATTGAAACACTCAGTTGGGGGGCATCAGTCACACAGCACTCACAGTCTGCATAGCCAAGTATTAATTTAAAGGGCTCCAAATATCTTTGGGACGAGATCTCTCTGGCATGAGTTCCCAAAATACTAACAGTTGGTCATGGCAGAAAGCCGCATCTCGTAGCCAGTCCGATCTGCGCAGGGCTCTCCCTCTGCCCCAACACATTGCTACTCTTCGCTTGGCCAGCAGCATAAGCAGGCCCACTAAACGTCTATTCGGGCTCTGCATTTCGTCCATATATCCCGACAGCGCTACCTTAGGAGAGAGGGGTATCTCTTCCCCTATCATTTCAGCAATCGCTCGTCGCACCTCCTCCCAGTACTTATATACTTCCACACACTCCCATGCCAGGTGAAAAAAGCCCGCATCCGGAGCTCCGCAGCGGGCGCAGCGAGAGTCCGCCACCAATCCCATGGAGTGTAACTTCCTAGGTGTATAATATATTCGGTGTAGAAACTTGAAGTGCAGCAAGCGCAGCCTATAATTCGGGGACAATGTCCTCATATGAGCACAACAGCTGCGCCACATCGCATCTGGGATAGGCTCCCCCACGTCTCTCTCCCATGCAGCCCGGGCGGGCATCACCAAGCCACCACCCTGCTCCTGGGCAGCATTATACAGTTTGGTTATCAGCGTGGAGGGGGATTTCGCACTACAGAGTGCCTCCAAAGCCCGGAACTCAGAGGGAGCGGCCGACTCTCCAAAGAACCGATCTCGCAGCAAGCAGCGAACGCGGAGAGCATAAAAGCGCTGCAACGGAGAGCCGTCACAGTTCGAGAGTGCGTCAGGGACATCCAACAGCCGGCCATCCACCACCCAGTCTCCCAGCACCAGCAAATCAGCGTCCCGTAGAAACCCGCGCACCCCTCCATCACGGAACATCTGGCCATCTGCCACCGCCATAACAGGTAGTGATGGCGCAAAAGGAGCCAACAACCCAGCCCGCCGCATCAACGCCTTCCATGCTCCCGCAGTGCAGGAGACCGTGTCTATTCCTCTGGGGCGGGTGAGAACCCGCCCGCCGAGCACACATACCAAGCCGTCAGGCCAGACAGAGTCACTCTCCGGTGCAAGATGTGGCATATATCGGGTCGGATTAAACCAAAAATACGCGAAGTGTGCTTGAGCGCTGTGATAATATAACTCCAGGTCTGGGGCTGCCAATCGGCCGCGCTCAAATGGCAACGTCAATTTCTCCCAAGCGATGCGGGGCTGACGCCCCGCCCAGGCCAGCCGCACAAGCGCAGATCTCAGGCGCCGGAAATAAGCTTTAGTAAGTGGTAGGGGGAGATTTACGAATAGATACAGAAATTTAGGGAGTACCACCATCTTAGCAATAGCAATGCGGCCAGTCAGCGAGAGAGGAAGGGCCCTCCAGGCCTCCACCTTGCCCTCTAGCCATGTCATCGCTGTTTCGTAGTTAGCAAGTCGAAGCGTCTCCACGTCACGGCATAGGTGTATACCTAAATAGCGCACTGGCCCGTCCGCCCAGACCAATGGGTATCGCGAGTCGAATCTCTCTACACTAGGGGATAGTGGCAGAATCATTGATTTCGACCAGTTAATAGTGACCCCAGAAAAGTTCCCAAAGCGAACAATTTCATTTAATAAGATATCTAGATTTTGCCCGGGATTGCGCACATATATCGCGATATCATCTGCATATAAAGATATCAAGACGGGGCGTTGCCGGAACCGTAGGCCACTATTGCTATACTTCTGACGCAGTCCCGCTGCCAGTGGCTACATGGCAGCCGCAAAAAGAAGCGGAGACAGCGGGCAGCCCTGTCGTGTACCCCGCGAGACCAGGAATGGGGCTGATATACCCCCGTTGAGGCGAAGCCTGGCAGTAGGCAGAGTGTATAGCAACCTGATCCAATTCACAAAACGCGCGCTAAGGCCCACTCGATTCAGGAGTGCAAACATATATTCCCAGGCCAGTGAATCAAAGGCCTTAGCCGCATCGAGAAACACTGCAGCCACATCATCGTCTGTCTCTAGTGATCCCAGCACCGCAAAGAAGGTACGTAGATTGTGGCTCGTGGATCTCCCGGGAACAAAGCCCGATTGATCTGGGAGCACCATTCTAGAAAGTAGTGGCTGTAGTCGGGTCGCTATCATTTTTGCAAGAATCTTATTGTCAATGTTTATCATGGAGAGTGGACGATACGAATCGCAACGCGTCGGGTCTTTACCAGGCTTCAAGATGGTTATTATTAAGGCCTCCCGGAGGGAGGTCGGAAGGGAGCCCACCGCCAGGGACTCTTCATACACCTCCAGCAGATAGGGGGCAAGGATGTCCCCGTATTCTTTATAAAAGGCAGGGGGCAAACCATCAGTGCCAGGAGACTTATCCCCAGGTAGGCTCTGGATCGCCGCCACCACCTCCTCTACCGTGAACGGCATATCCAGATACATCCTGTGTGCCTCTTCAAACCACACTAACGCAATGCTCTCAAAATACTCCTTCATATCTGCCTCTCTGAGACCCTCCGGAGGCGCGTACAGCTGCGAGTAAAATTTAGTAAATTCCTGCATCACGCCTCCAGTTCCAGTCACCCTACCACCCTCGGTGTCTAACACTTCAGTGACGTAATTGCTGTCCCAGGGGCTGCGCAGCGACCCCGCAAGTGTCCTCCCAGCTCTCTCACCCTCTCCATACCTATGAGCCCGCGCATGTCTCCCAAGGAAGCAAACCTCTCTAAGAGAGGCCTCTTCATACAGTGACACCTCTCGTCTGATTTCCACAAGTACCTTGTTTGACCATGTCGCCTCAAGTCTCCGCTCCAGGTCCTCAAGCCTCCTTTCAATATCAGCCATCTCCCGTCTTAGTGCCTTCACTATCCCATGCTGCTTTGCTAGGCACTCCCCACGGATCACCACTTTAAATGCTTCCCATACCGTGCCAGGGGAGTCCACCGACCCTCGGTTCTCCTAAAAAAATAGCCGAATAGCCTCTCGTATCTCCGCTCGAAAGGTGTCGTCCCGGAGAGCACCACTGGGCAGCCGCCACATCACCATTGAATGTAGCTCACTAGGCATCGCCAGGTCTAATAATACCGGTGAGTGGTCTGACAACGTACGGGGGAGATGGTTAATTGTTCTAGTCCAGACCTCCACATCTCTAGTGCCCAGCCATCGATCAATACGGGACCAGCTGTTATGAAAGTAATTCAGACAAGTGCCCTCCCGCACTCCTGTGTGTCTCTGCCTCCACAGATCTACCAGCGCGCCACTATCCATTACTGCTGTCAATGCCCTTGCTGCAGAAACATGTTGCATCCTAGCCACACTCTCGCGGTCCAGCCACGCATCCAGCACAACATTAAAATCACCGCCCCAAATCACAGCCCCAGCTCCCAGCGACTCTGCTTGGCGCCATACCTCCAGGAAGAATTCCGAGTCATCCACATTTGGCCCATATACTGCCACTAGCCGGCAAGCCCTGTCAAACAACATTCCGCTCAGCATTACATATCTACCATTGGGGTCAGTAATGATCTCGCACGTGCGCCACTGCAGCCCCTTACGGATAATGATTGCAACCCCCCGGGCGTAGCTAGAGTATGCCGAATGATGAGCCTCACCAACCCAGCCAGCCCTCAGCCTGCCGACTGTCGACGCCATCAGATGCGTTTCTTGGAGCATACAAATATCAATGCCATGACGTTTAACATAAGCCATCACCAGCCGGATTTTTCGGTTGTCATTAAGTCCCCGCACATTCCATGTCAAGCATCTCACAGTAGAAGAAGCATCATCCCCCATCCAGAACCTCAGTCATGCAGCTCCGCACATGGTCACAGCCCTCCACCCGCCAAAAACCAAACAGAAAAAGAACCAAGATCATTTCCCAATTTGTCCCCTCCTCCCCCCTCCCACCCAGGCCCCCAAATCGGACCCTAGTAGTGTCCCACCCAACCATCCCTAGAGCCCAAACTGCAGGCATGTAACAAAAGAGAACCGGAATCATCCGTGGGGGCAGAAGCCCGCCGTTCAGCTCTCCACCCAGAAGGTATGGGAGAGAGGGGTCACGGGCAAACATCAGCTATACATCAGGGGCAGATCGCGGAGCGGACCCACACTTCTCCACAGTTCCAGAAGCAACGAGGTCCCAGGTCTAACACTTAATCATTGTCACTAAGTGAGGCGTTTTCGGGGCTCACCCCCCCGGCGCCCCCGCTCCTCGCTGTTTAGGCAATCGTCTTACAAACTTATTCGCCTGCTTTGGATCCGTGAAATATAGCACTTTGCCTTCATGTCGCACCCTCAATTTAGCCGGGTATAACAGAGCAAATCCTATTCCAGCCTGGCTGAGCAAACGCTTTATCGGCAGAAAAGCCCGTCTCTGTGCCTGTACACCTGGAGTATAATCAGGAAAGAAGTTAATTTCGGAGTTCTTAAATATTAGGGGACTTTTCTCCCTAGCTAGCCGGAGCACAGTATCTCGGTCCCTGTAATTCAATAGTCGTGCAATGATTGGGCGCGGAGGAGTGCCAGGCGGAGGCCGAGGGCCCAAGGATCGATGTGCCCTCTCGATCACCAACAGCCGAGAGAGCTCGCCAGTAAACAGCTCTTGTAGCATGTTCTCGACGAAGTCTTCCATGCGACCCATATCTGTTGCCTCCGGCAGCCCCACAATACGGATATTATTACGTCGGGACCGGGCTTCCAGGTCCTCATTCTTGTTTCGTATCACCTCCAGGAGACGTTCCATCTGCGCAATCTGTTCTCTATCGCCACTACGAGCATCCTCTATCTCAGATGTGCGAGTCTCCAGAGTTTCAAATCTAGCGTCGTGGTCATCCACCCGGGCTCTAATGCGGCCAAGCCGCTCCGTTACATGATCCAGCTTAGCGTCTATCCCGGCCAAACTGGTCTTGAGTTCCATGAACATGGCTCTCACAGACATCTCTGAAGACCCCTCCTCAGCGTCTGCATCTCCGGGCCGGGGGTCGGAAGTGGCGCCACGTTTTTCTCCTCCGGAGAAGGAGAGTTTAGCCTGTCGCTTATCTGCCTTGCCCATCTTGCAGTGTTACCATATAGTGCAACTGGAGCGGTCCAGATGCACCTGCCCGAGACTACAAGTCTCTAACGCCGGTAAAAACAACTGGTCGACTGTCTCGCTCACTCCACCAAGCTACCAGGCGGCCCCCGGCACGCCCAGCGGCCTCCGCCGCTCCCAAGTCCATTCATTTCTATACGTGAGCCCAGATTAGCTCCACCGACTTCAGGGGGCACGACACAGCACAGGGGGGGTGGGGGGAGGAGGCCAGCCAGCCCCAAATTACAAGTCCAGGATGTTTAAGCTCCTCGAGCCGGGGGCGCAGCGCCGTGCCAGCCAGGACCCTCGACCCCCGCCTCGCCCCCAATCCGCCCCCTACCTGGTTCTATGCTCCCAGCACAGTGCAGGATTCCAAGCGCGGTCCGCAGAGCGTCAGAAAAGTTTATGTACAGGCAGCCGGGGGCAGTGTGCAAGTCCTCCAAACAGGTCCCCAAGCAGGCCCAGGTCTCAGGTACGCGTCTTATCCAGTCCCGGCGCACTCAGCCAGCGCTCGATATGCGCTATCCGTCAGCCGGGCCCCGCGCTCCTCCGCCGTGGGCCCGGGAACCGGGATCCCCCGAGGGAGACTCCGTCCAAGGGGCGGGAGCGGCCCGCGAGGCCGGGGCTCCAAGCCGCGGCGCGCACCCGGAACCGATCACCGGAGAAAAAAGGAGGGGGGGGAGAGGGAGCCGCGGTCCGAAGCGACCGCCGATCAGGCTCCCCCTAAGTCCTTTGCACTCCTGTCCCCGCGCCCCTCGATCAGGGGGAGCGGCCGCCGCCTCCACTCCCCCCACGCACACCACAGAAGCCGGCGCGCGCGGAGAGCAGCCGGCGCCAGACCTCTTGACGCTCCTCCGCTCCCCGGGCCCGGACAGCAGCCAAACCCGGCTCAAATAACGCCAGCAAAGTCCCCGGGGGGAAGCCCCAGGGGACCGCTCCTTCTCCACCGCATTTAGGATGGATTTTGACGGATAAATTGCCCGGCCCCGGCAGAGCCTCACAGGGTGACGGCCATCTTGCCCGGTGGCCAAGCCACGCCCCCCAGGGACCAGATAGTTACGCACGCTGCCAACCAGAATATACAGGACTGCTTATGGACTAAAGGAGAATCGCCCTTACAAGAAGAAATTGAAGTGGTCAAGAAAGCGGAACTTACAGGAAGGTGTGCAAAAGCTGTTCTACTGGGGAATTCTAAAATAGATGATTCGATTGGAGAAGCACATAAGTTGGTGAATAGAGTTATAGAGTCAAAAAAATGTCCACCAAATGAATTTTCGAGGAAGACCAGTTCTTACAGGAACAAGAAGTCAAAAAGAAATACTTCTAAGGCGGAAGTTACTTGTTTCAGATGTGGTTTACTGGGCTATTATGCAAATAATAAAAGCTGTCCAGCATGCAATCAGAAATGTTCCAGTTGTGGTACTGTTGGCCATTTTATTAAGGTTTGCAGGAAAAAGAAAGGCATGGCAATAAAGTTGTTAGGGGATGCTTCTGAATCAGCTTCATCCTCAGACAGTGAAGACAAGAATATGTGGGTGCTTAACATAAGGAATGCTGGAACAGGAACGCCAGATGGACTGCGGAAAAGACCAAAGTGTGACATATCTATAGAAGGTGTTACTATTACGATTACCGCAGATTCAGGGTCACCTTATACAATCGTTAATGAACAAGTT
Organism: Pleurodeles waltl; assembly: GCF_031143425.1. Classification (NCBI taxonomy): domain Eukaryota; kingdom Metazoa; phylum Chordata; class Amphibia; order Caudata; family Salamandridae; genus Pleurodeles; species Pleurodeles waltl. The sequence goes on along the minus strand of NC_090448.1, from coordinate 499,064,346 downwards.
TGGTTAAAGAAATTGAAACGTACTGTTGGTGGGGGTTTGGACACACCTGATATCTCACCTAAAAGCTTTACGGGGGAAACAATCCAGCTTCTTGGCTACAAAAAATTGTCATTTGCATTTAAGGATCGTAAAGCTGAATGTAAGATGTATGTGTCAAAATCAGGACCATCAGTTTTAGGTTGGTGGGAACAAGGTGCACTAGGAATGGTTTTAAATCCCAATGGTTCAGAACCTGTATCGGTGGTTCAGGAAGATTGTGTGTGTGATGCTACCATGAAGGACTTGTATCCTTTGGTATTTTCAGGAACTGTAGGAAAGTTAAAAAGTTTCCAGCATAGGATAATACTTAAAAAGGACGCCATTCCTGTTGTTCATAAGGCAAGGAATATTCCTTTTAGCATCAGGAATGAAGTTTCAAACGAGTTGGACAAGTTATTACAAACTGGTATCATTGAACAGGTTGAGTCATCAGATTGGATTTCTCCCCTGGTGGTAGCCAGACGTTCTAATGGCAGATTGAGGCTGTGTGTAGACCTAAGGGACCTTAATAAGAATATTTTGGTGGATCAATTTCCTTTGCCAAAGATCAATGAGGTTGTAGTACTAACTAAAGGCAAGGAATGGTTTACCACGATAGACCTTACTTCTGCTTATCATCAAGTTCAGTTACATCCTGATAGTTGTAGATTAACCACATTTATTATGCCCTTTGGTTGTTACCAATTTGTTAGAGTTCCATTTGGTTTGGCTTCTGCAGCGGCTATGTTTCAAAGGCTGATGTATACGCTTTTTAGTAAAATGCGGGATGTGTTGTTTTTTCAAGATGATATTTTAATTATGGGGGATACGAGATATGACCATGACATTAGAGTTAAGAATGTTCTTCAGATATTAGAAAATAATGGACTTACGGCTGAGCATAGCAAGTGTAAAATAGCCATGAAAAGCATCACTTATTTGGGACACGAAATAAGTGGCAAGGGTGTTGAGCCAAAGGCTAGTCTTGTTGAAGCTATTAAGAATTCACCAGCCCCTATTAACAAGGACGAAATTAGAGCTTTTTTGGGTCTAGCAGAATATTATGCTAAGTTTGTGCATAACTTTTCTCACAAAACGTTTCCTATTAGACAATTGTTAAAAGGGAAGTGCATTTTTAAGTGGTGTGAAGAATGTGAAGCAGCATTCAAATTGATTAAGAATGATATTATTAATGCACCAGCCTTACAAGGTTTTGACCCAAATTTACAATGTATAATTACAACTGATGCAAGTAATAAGGGTTTAGGAGCTGTTCTTACACAATTGGATATGAATGATAAGGAATGTGTAATTGCATTTGCTTCTCGTTCTATTACCAACGCTGAAGCAAAATACTCAGTAATTGAAAGGGAGGCCCTTGCATGCGTGTGGGGTTTGGAACATTTCAGATAATTCGTTTGGGGTATGAATGTCATCTTGCGTAGCAATCACAAACCGCTTACCAAAGTGCTTACAACAAAAGGATTATTTAAAGCCTCCCCACGTATTGCTCGGTTATCCATAAGACTGTTGGACTACAAGTATGAAATACAATATGTACCCGGGATTAAGAATAAGGTTGCTGATTTCTTAAGTAGAATGCCGTTGGTAAATACTGTGGAGGGTAAGAAGGAGTTGGAGTATTGTTGTGTAGCTGAAGTTATACCCACAACTTTTCAGGGCATCTCAGAAGGTGATTGGGATAAAGGCATGGGGGAAGACGAAACATTAAATAAGGTTCAAATTTTGTTAAGGGAAGGTTGGCCTCTTAAAAAAAAATTAGATGAAGATGTGAAGAGGTTTTGGGAGGTTAAGGAGGAGTTGTCTGTGGAGCATAATAGATTATTGCGCAATGGTAGAGTAATTCCTCCAGAAACACTCAGATGGAAAATTCTTAATTTATGCCATGATGGACATTTGGGCATATCTAAAACGAAAAGTAAAGTTAAACAACTATATTGGTGGCCAGGAATTGATTTAGCTGTGGAAAGGACAGTAAGGAATTGTGTCCTATGTAATGAGTCAGAAAAAAACGTTATCCACGTTCAGACCACCGTTAGTTCCTAGAGGATGTCCAGACATGCCCTGGGAGAAGATTGGTCTGGACATTACTGGACCAATACAAGTGGAAGACGGTTATAGATATATTGTGGTAATGTTTGATCATTTCTCTAAATGGCCTGAAATTGGAATAGTGTCTAAGGTGGATTCCGGGGCCATTGTAGAATTTTTGGATAATGTTTTTTTGAGAGAGGGTCTACCCAAGACCATTATCACTGACAATGGGGTACAATTCACATCTGACAAATTTAAAGCTTTCTTAATGAGGTGTGGTATTAAACACATTACGACTTCCAACTATCATCCAGCTGGCAATGGTGCTGTGGAACGCTTCAACAGAGTGTTAAAAAACAGTATACAATTGGCTGTATGTGCAAAGTTAGATTGGGAAAAGGAAATTTGGAAAACAGTTTGGTCATACAGAACTACACCGTGTAGCTCTACAGGTCACAGGCCATTTGAGATTATGAGAGGGAGGGTTCCACTGAGGAAAGATAATGTTGGTTGGATGATTGATGGTAGGGAAAGTTGCTGGACAAGTGAGAGTGTTAGGAAAAATATTAAGCGGGCGCAAATCCGTTCAAAGGAATTTTATGATGCAAAACATAAATGCAAAAGTGTAAATATACAGGTGGGTGATTTAGTAAGGGTGAAGGTTCCAGGTTTTAAAAAATGTGAGAAGGGAAGGTTCTATCCTCCTTTGAAAGTCACAAAAATTTTGTGTAATGCTGTACAACTTGAAAACGGGAAAATATGGCACTTAAGCAGAGTTTCCCCATACAAAGGTTCAGGTGGAGAAAAATCGATTGGAACTGACTGGCTCATGCATGACAATACAGGGAAAAAAAGGGGTTTGCAAAGTGCCAATGTTGCACAGACTGCGCTGGGCGGAAGAAACAGTGTTAGTCCTGCAATTGTGGAACACAGAACCGAAACGATGGCTGAAGGTGACAATGCACGGAATGGTGACATGACAAGTGTGAGGAACAATATTAGCAGATGTGGTAGGAGGATTATAAAACCGGGAAAACTCAATGACTATGTTTGCGACTGAGTCACTGTAAGGAATTCAGGAACCAAATTAAGAAATTATAGAGAATGAATAACATTTAGATACTTATGAAATATTCGTAGGATTTATTTAGTAGATATTACGTTGTAGTTTTATGCTTCATATAACGTTAGGATATTGTAGTTGTATCATTTCACGTAGCAATAGAAATATAGTAGTGTATGTTCTTTATGTTATTGTTATAGAAAGGAAATATTGTGTAAGGGGGAAGATGTGTTGTATTGTGAATGTAATGGCTCGTGTTGGTAGCGCGAGCCGGGGAAGTGTAGAATGTTGTGGGGGAATGTTTGTGTATGAGTGTGCGATTCAGTGACGGTTGAGCGGGGAGGAGACAGGACGAAGGACGGCGGCTTTGTATGCGGTCGGGGCTTCATATTATGGAATGTATTTGTATTCTCTAAATTATTTTAAGAATAAAGAAGTTACCTACCATTATCGTCTTTGCGGCTTGAAGATACTCAACACCATCACATAAGGTATGCTGCTATTCCGCAGGATGTAGGCATCAAGTACTAAGCCAGGGAACATGGCATTCACATGGGAGATGTACTGGTCTGCCAAACATACCATCTGTACATTCATGGAATGATAACTCTTCCGGTTCCTGTACACCTGTTCACTCCTGTGGGGGGGGACCAAAGCCACATGGGTCCCATCAATGGCACCTATGATGTTGGGGATATGTCCAAGGGCATAGAAGTCACCTTTCACTGTAGGTAAATCCTCCACCTGAGGGAAAACAATGTAACTCCGCATGTGTTTCAGCAGGGCAGACAACACTCTGGACAATACGTTGGAAATCATAGGCTGGGACATCCCTGATGCCATGGCCACAGTTGTTTGAAATGACCCACTTGCAAGGAAATGGAGCACTGATAGCACCTGCACATGAGGGGGGATTCCTGTGGGATGGCGGATTGCTGACATCAGGTCAGGCTCCAGCTGGGTACACAGTTCCTGGATTGTGGCACGGTCAAACCTGTAGGTGATAATCAAATTTCTTTCCTCCATTGTCGACAGGTCCACCAGCGGACGGTACACCAGAGGATTCCGCCATCTCCTCACATGTCCCAGCGGACGGTGCCTATGAAGGACAACAGCGAGAACAGAGTCAAACAACTCAGAGGTATGTATCCACAGTCTACACAGAACACCACTCATACACAAAATGTGGCCTGTATGTGTGTTGAGACTAGGCCTAGGTATGTGTGACGCAGTTGGTAATTAGGCCATGTGGGCCCCTGAAATGGCGGCTGCCTGACCTGTAAAGTGGGACAACGGGATGTGAGATAACTGCACTGGTGTTGTACACTGTCACGGTAGGCGGTCGAGGACCGCAGCGCAATGCTGCATTGGTTAACATTGGACACTATGGGTCCCAGAAGCCAATGACGATGTACGCCGGCGGGATGGTACGCACCGCCACGGACGTGACCGCCATTTTCTATCTGTATAATCACTCGATACCTGATCTTCGACAGGAGAGGACCTGCACTGCAAGTGCTGCTGTGACCTCGGTCTGGAAGAGAAAATGGCTCATGCGTCTGGGGAAAGGGCCCCTGCCTTCACATCGGAGGAGTTGGAGAAGCTCGTTGATGGGGTCCTCCCCCAGTACATGCTACTCTACGGTCCTCCAGACCAACAGGTAAGTACACAGGGAGCATGTTGTTTGGGCTATGCCTGTGTGGAGAGGGCTGGTTGTAAGAAGGGAGGGGGCAGAGTTCTGCGTGCATGAAAGACAGTGGGTGCATGTGCCACATTGCAAGGGTAGGGATGGGGGTCACTCACTTTGACGGCGCAGTTGTTAATGACTTCTCTTCTTCCCCTGTACATTTCATGTAGGTCAGCGCCCACCAGAAGAAGGATATTTGGCGTGCCATCGCCAAGGACGTCCGGACCCTGGGGGTCCACCACAGACGGAGCACCCACTGCCGGAAAAGATGGGAGGACATTCGCCGCTGGAGCAAGAAGGCAGCGGAGGCTCAGCTGGGGATGGCCTCCCAACGTGGGAGGGGTGCCCGCTGAACCATGACCCCCCTGATGTTCCGGATCCTGGCGGTGACCTACCCGGAGTTGGATGGGCACTTGAGGGCATCACAGCAGACACAAGGGGGTGAGTACACTCTCATTCTGCTGACTTTGCGTGCAGTGGAGGGGTCTGGGTGGGGGAGGAGGGCTGTGGGTTTCCCTAGGCCAGGGCGAGTTCCGTAGGCTAGGCCCCTCCGTAAGGCACGGCCCTGTGGCCCACCACCCCACCTCTGTAGAGTGCCAAGTACAGCTATTTATGCACCTGTGTCATCTATGTGTGCAGATGTCGTCCATAGCCTTGTAGGCCATTTCCCATGAATTACACTGTAGAGCCCAACAGCGCGACGTAGCGCAGGAGGCTTCTGTGTCTGTCTTGTCCGTCAATGGTAGCGGTAATCCATGCACTCAACATGTCTTCCTTCTGTTCCCCCACCCTTTTTTATGGTCTCCCTGTTCTTCTGTGCATTAGCATCATCAGGCGGAGGAGCTGTGGCACCGGAGCACGAGGGAGCTGCATCCCACATGGCCATGGAGGGCCACACTACGGACTCAGAATACACCAGTGGGACGGAGGGCCAGGGGAGCATCACGGCAGGGACAGGAGCTGAAACCAGCGACACCGACTCGTCCTCCGATGGGAGCTCCCTTGTGGTGGCGGCAACATCTGTGCCCCCCGCATCTACAGGTACAGCCGCCACCCCCCTACCAGCTCTGCCCTCCCAGCAGCCCCTCAGCCTTCGCCCTGTGCCCGCTCACCAAGGAGGGAGGGCATCACCTTCGCCCCAGGCACATCAGCCCCTGCCCCTGTCACCCCTGCTGCCCTCAGTGAGGAGGCCATTGACCTCCTCAGGTCCCTCACTGTTGGGCAGTCTACCATTTTGAATGCCATCCAGGGCGTAGAAAGGCAGTTGCAACAACCCAATGCATTCCTGGAGGGCATTCATTCTGGTCAGGCGGCCCTTCACCGAGCCTTTCAAACTCTGGCCTCAGCACTGATGGCAGCCATTGTCCCTGTGTCAAGCCTCCCCGCTCCAACTTCCTCCACCCAGACCCAATCCCCTCTACCTCTGCCTATCCCAAGCACACCATCAGACCAGCCTGCACACACCTCACAACACAAGGGAAGCTCAGGCAAACATAAGCACCACACATCCCACAGGCACTCACGCAAGCACCACACACATACAGCCACACCAACATCCACTGCCTCCCCTGAGTCCCCCTCGTCGTCGTCTCCCTCCTCCCTCCCAGTCTCATCTACACTCACACCTGCATGCACTACCTCTACAGCCACTACGTCCTGCACCAGCACACCCACCAGCACACCCCGCTCACGTGCAGTCACCACCCCCACTACCATACACACGTCCCCTGTGTCCTCTCCCGTTGTGTCTGTGACGCCCCCTCCGAAGATACACAAACACAGGCACACACCCACCCAACAGCCATGCACCTCACGACAGCCACCAGCGCATGCACCTGCACCCAAAGCCACAAAACGTACACCTCCTACAACCTCTACCTCTTCCTCCATTCCCGAACCCCCTCCAGCTACCCGTCCCAGTGTGTCCAAACAACTTTTCCTGTTCAGCCTTAACCTATTTCCCACCCCCGTCCAACTCATAGGTCCTGAACTTGCACCTCAGCCACAAAATCTCCGGGACCAGTGGTGCCTGTAGTCACAGGTATATGGAGTGCACCGGCCACCAGGACAGCCAGTGTGGCACGGAGCCACAGTACATCGAGTCCCCCCCCCGAAAGCACCAGAAGTTGGCCAGTGCCTGGCGGGAGAGGGGGAATACTCCAGCCACCCAAGCCGCTCAGCTGTGACTTCTCCCAAGGTGGGGAAGGGCCACAAGAAACCCGGCAAGTCTGGGAGGAGCAGCACGGCGGAGAATACCGCCATCATCCCCGCTGCCCAGGAGGGCACCGCCAGCCCCATCGTCGCTGCACAGGAGGCCACCGCCAGCCCCATCCTTGCTACCCAGGAGGGCCCCGCCATCCACAGCCCAGCTCCACAGGAGGCCAGCGGCAGCCCCATCCTCGCTGCACAGGAGGCCAGCGGCAGCCCCATCCTCGCTGCACAGGAGGACACCGCCAGCCCCACCCTCGCTGCCCAGGAGGGCCCCACCAGCCACAGCCCAGCTGCCCAGTAGGGCCCTGCCAGCCACAGCCCAGCTGCCCAATGAAGGACCGCCAGCCCCAGCCCAGCTGGGCAATGAAGGACCGCCAACTCAGGCACCGCTGAACAGGGTACCGCCGTATCAAGCAACGCTAAACAGGGCACCGCCAACTCAGGCACCGCTGAACAGGGCACTGCCGTATCAAGCACCGCTGAACAGGGCACCACCAACTTAAGCACTGCTGAACAGGGCACCGCCGTATCAAGCACCGCTGAACATGGCACCGCCGTATCAAGCACCGCTGAACAGGGCACCGCCGTATCAAGCACTGCTAAACATGGCACCGCCAACTCAAGCACCGCTGAACAGGGCACCGCCGTATCAAGCACCGCTGAACAGGGCACCGCCAACTCAAGCACCGCTAGCCCATGAGCAGCAGGGGCACCGACGCAACTGGGACCGTTACAGGGTGCGTGATGCACTCTGGGCACCAGTCCCCCACCAGAACCAGTGGAGACATGCATCCACTACCTCTGTCCTTCACAGGATGAAGCACTCTGGGCACCAGTCACCCTCCAGAACCAGTGGAGCCCAAGCTCCCTCCAGAACCAGTAGAGACATGCATCCACTACCTCTGTCCTTCACAGGATGAAGCACTCTGGGCACCAGCCCCCCTCCAGAACCAGTGAAGACATGCATCCACTACCTCTGTCCTTCACAGGATGAAGCACTCTGGGCACCAGTCCCCCTCCAGAACCAGTGGAGACATGCATCCACTACCCCTGTCCTTCACAGGATGAAGCACTCTGGGCACCAAGCCCCCTCCAGAACCAGTGGAAACATGCATCCACTACCTCTGTCCTTCACAGGATGAAGCACTCTGGGCACCAAGCCCCCTCCAGAACCAGTGGAGACTGTTATCCACTTGAGAGACTGTGGCTTTGCAGTCCCCAGGATGAAGCAGTGGGCAACCCACCCACTGTAGAGACTTGAGAGACTGTGGCTTTGCACTCCCCAGGATTGAACAGTGGGCAAACCACCCACTATAGAGACTTGAGAGACTGTGGCTTTGCACTCCCCAGGATACATCAATGGGCATGGAGCCCCGTTGTGGATCTGGCGTCTTGCACTAATCTGGCTGAGGTGCCCCCCCTTTCCTTCCCCCTGAGGTGCCTGTTGTATTTCTATCTGATGCCCCTGTAGTGTTCTCTCCGTTTTGATCTGGTATTGTGTGTGGGCCTCGCCCATGTATTTTGGGCCCAGTGGTCCACGGACTATAAATGGTGCACCACCTGGACTAATTTTCTCTGTGTATATTTTGTAAATAGTGTTTATATGAATATTTTAGCGTACTGTATTTTGACATATTACAATGGTTACACTCATTTCCTTTTGTCTTTGCATTCTTCTGGGGGTGTTGGGGGGTGTTACTATGATGTATAGATATGTATTAGTGTGTGTGTTGTAGTGGGTGAGGGTGGGGGTGTTGCGTGTGTGTGTCCCTGTTTTTTGCCTCCCCCCTCCCCTGTGTCATAGGTGCAGTACTCACCGTGGTCTTCGCCGCCGGCATTGGTGCTCCTGGTACAGGAGCAGGAAGACTATCGCGGGAAGGATTTTGAGTTCCGGGTCCATGGTGTCGTCATTCCTCGTGGAGTGTGTAGAGGTGAGCGTTTTCCCTTAGAAATTCCTGTTTCCGCCGTGTTTTTATCTGCGGTGAATCCCGTCGCTTTAACACCGACTGCCAGGGTTGTAATGACCACCTATATTTCTTCTCTATCTTTGTTTTCTCTTCCTTTTTCTGTTCTTCTGGGTTTTCCTGTTCCTGCCGTCTTTCCCTTCTCTGTACTGTTTCCGTGTTTTATTTTTCCTTCCTTTTCCGTTTTCTCCTCTTCAGGCTGTTTTTATTTTTTTGAATGGTAATAAACACAGAGAAAACCAAACAACTGTTTTCTCCTTTTGTTTTTCTTATATTGCCTTTTTTGGCTTGTCTCTTTTCTCAATGTACAAAACAAACAAAAAAAATAAATAAACATAACAGAGTCCCTAACCGGGTTTTAAACCTTTGTTTTAGCACCACAATCAATGGCAAGAACAAATGATCGTAACACGTTCAGTTTCTATTTTTATATATGCTGTCACAAGTCTAGGTGTAGTTATGTCTTATTACTTTTCTGGAGTACAGATAAACACAAAAAATAGGAAAAACAACATTAAAAAAAACAAATAAGGCATCGGTAGCTGTGTGAAAATTACAGAACCTAACCCATAAACCCACAACTTTCTATTTTAGTGTTTTCCTTCCCCACCTCCCACCAATCCTGTGATTGATGTTGCCCGTGTCCTGCTGATAGAACCCTACCTGAGAAGGCCACGCTCTCCCAAAGAGCATGGCCGGTTGCAGTGCCTCTCCACCTCCTGGTCACTCCGTTGTACCTCCGGTTCGCCGTTGCTCTGCTGGTCCCATCGTTCCCGCAGGTCCTACGTCTTCTCCTTTTCTTTCTGCTGCATCCGTCCCCCAAACCTGCCGCAGGACTCCCGTCTCCTCCTCGCCTTTCACTTTTAAGGCCCCACCTTCCTCCACCTCGAGACCCTGAATGGATCCCAGGGTTTCTCCATCCGTGTCACTCTCGCCAGTCGCAAGGGCGGACCTGGGGCACTGCTGGGTCGGTTTTCTCATAGTCGGCCCGGCACATTCACTCCCCCTGGACAGTGGCTGTTGGAGCCACTGACTAGAAAGATATCTGGTCAGGTAATCAGCGTTGGATATAAGGGAGCCAGGTGAACGTTGTACCTGGAAGGAGAAAGATTGAAGAGATAAAAACCACCAAAGGACACGGGCGTTGGTATCCTTATGGCACGCCAACCAGGTTAAGGGGGCGTGATCAGTGAGCAAACTAAATGAACCACCAATTAAATAATATTGTAAGGATTCAACAGCCCATTTGATTGCAAGACATTCTTTCTCAAGGGTTGGATATCTTTGTTCACAAGGTAACAGCTTCCTACTCAGAAAGGCTATGAGATGGAAAAGTCAATTTTCATCTTGTTGTGACAATACTGCTCCTAACCCCTGATTGGAGGCATCTGTTTGGACCTGAAAGGGTTTCTGAAAATTGGGGCAACGCAGTACAAGTGCTGTGGTCAGGAGATGTTTTAGGTGTTCAAAACTGTTTCTCTCAGGGTCAGTAAGATGAGTGATTAGGTTAGGCGTATTCTTTCCCAGTAGGGCAGTGAGAGGAGCTGCTTTTTCTGAAAAGTGAGGAATGAATCGCCGATAATATCCCTCTATCATTAAGAAGGCTCTGATGGCCTTTTTCTGGTGTGGAAGTGGTATTTGCGTGATGGCATGTACTTTTTCTATCTGGGGTTTCACTAGTCCATGTCCTATCACATGCCCTAGGTAATTAATATTATTGCATACTATTTTACATTTTTCGGGGTTTGCAGTAAGGCCTGTTTCCCTAAGAGCGTGTAGTACAATGGTCAGATGGGTGGTATGTTCCTTCCATGTCGTACTATAGATAATAATGTCATCTAGGTATGCCGCTGCGTAGTCCTGAAATGGACGTAGCACCCTATCAATTAGTCTTTGAAAGGTAGCTGGTGCACTATGCAGCCCAAAAGGAAGAACACTAAAGTGATAGGATCCTGAGGGAGTGGCAAACACTGTTTTTTCATTATCTTCTTCTTTCAGTGGGATCTGCCAATAACCTTTAGTTAAATCCAAGGTGGTCATATATTTGGCTTTCCCTAAGATTTCATGCAAATCGTCCATTCTAGGCATTGGATAGGTATCAAAGAGGGATAGTGCATTCAATTGTCTAAAGTCAATACAAAATGTAATACTCCCGTCAGGTTTTGGTACCAAGACTATGGGAGAACACCAGGGACTGGTAGAGGGTTCAATAACCCCAGAGTTGCCTGCAGCATTTCTCGTACTTCCTGTTCTACTACTTTCCATCAGGTTTCCGGTATTCTGTACCGCCTCTGTCGGGATATTCTGTCACCAATGGTTCGGATATGGTGTTGTATTAAGTGGGTTCTTCCTGGGGTTTTTGAAAATTCATCGTGGTTTGCGCTTACTAACGCAGATACCTGGGAACGTTGTTCAGGTGAGAGGGAATCACTAAGTTGGGGCATAAGTGTTTCTCTTCGTCCTGTCGTTTCGGTGGGATATAGAGGTATCTCATCTTCACCACCGGTAGATATATACATATTACTGTGGGGTTCATCTGGTTCATGCCATATCTTTAGAAGGTTGATGTGGTATATTTGCTCTCTACCTGACCCGTGAGGTATTGCAAATCTGTAGGTTATAGGAGTGACTTGTTCCTGAACAACATAGGGCCCCTGCCAATGGGCAAGTACTTTGTTCTCTGTTGTGGGCAGTAACACTAACACCTGCTATGGTTCGGTGGCTGCTGTGAGAGTCATAATAGTTTTTTTTGTTTTTCTTGAGCTTCTTTCAAACGTTGATGAGCCTCTTCCCAAACAATGTGTAGGGTTTCTATCAAGTCTTTAGTGTAGGTTAAAACATCTTTGATTTCCTCATCTGTCTCTTCCCATTGTTCTGTTAACATGTCTAACAGGTGAGGGGGTTGTTTACCAAAAAGAAGCTCAAAAGGGCTGTGTCCTGTGGATGACTGTACATGGGTTCGCAGAGCATATAGAACCAGGGGTAACTTATTTTCCCAGTACTTCCCTAAATCATTAATGACCTTGCGTAGGAGGTTCTTAATAGTTCTATTGTAGCGTTCCACAAGACCATCGGTCTGAGGATGATAGACTAAGGTCCTGATCTGTTTTACACTTAATGCTTGACATACTTAGGTCATTAATTTGGACATAAAAGGAGTACCCTGGTCCATAAGGATTTCCTTTGGAAATCCTACTCTTGAAAAAAACTCTATCATAGCTTGTGCTACCGTCTTCGTGGTCATACTGGCTAGTGGGATGGCTTCTGGATACTGACTAGCATAATCAACTATGACGAGGAGGTATTGGTGACCCTTTATAGACGGAATTAAGGGGCCAACCAAATCCATGCCGACCCTGGTAAATGGTACTTCTATTATGGCAAGTAGATAGAGGGGAGCTTTGGGATCATTAGAGGGGTTTATTAATTGGCATTTGGGACAAGTCTGACAGTGTTTACTAATATCTCTATATACCCCTGGCCAATAAAATCGTTTAGTTACAGCCTCTTCGGTTTTCTCCGGCCCTAGATGCCCTTCACCATTATCACCATGAGCCAGGTGGAGCACTTGTGCTCGATATCTCTGAGAAACCACCAACTGAGGGTCACGACTAGTGGAGCCAGGACAGACTCGATACAATAACTCATTAGTAACTTGGAATGTTGGACCTACCAAGGGAGTATTGGAGGTTAAGGCTATTTGCCATGCTTTCTTCAGAGTTGGGTCCTCTCTTTGAGACTGCCGAAATAGTCCGGCAATGGACATTATGGTCTTTGAGCTTTCTTGGACTGTTGATAATTGATTGGCAGGATCACTTTGATAGAACCGCTTTTGCTCTCGATTTTGTGCTTTCGTGAGCATCTTTCTTGGGCTAGTTTCCACTACTTCTGAGGATACAAAGGGAGCTTCTGTCCACCAGGACTCAACAAGGTTTGTCTGATTCAGGGTGTCCAATAGTTCGGGAAAGGCTTCATAGTCAGTCCTTATAATAAGATCTTCTTCTAAAGTGGTAATTACCCCTACTGATAGATACTCTCCTTTTCCCCTTCAATTTATCTCTATGGTGGCGACAGGGTAGGTTCTTTGGTCTCCGTGTACACAAGTGATTAACAATTGACCATTGGGATCCGATTGGTCAGGCCGCACATATGTTTGGTTTACTACACTTTGATTACATCCAGAGTCAACAAGTATGATCCTCTCTTCTTTGTTCACCCTCATAGTGGTAGTATATCTTGTCATAGTTTGTCCTACCCACAAGACCCACCCTTTCCTATTCTTATTTCCATTGACTCTTCCTGCTCTTTTTTAGGGGACAATGTCTCGCTATATGGACCCACTCGGCACAATGGAAGCATTGTGGTCCCATAGTGAAGTCTTTGGAAGGAGGCCTTGGGTTACTGGTCTTGTCTAAGCTAGGTCCTGATAAGGCTTTGGTTAGGAATGGTCTAGGATTAGGACCGCATGGGATTATGGTTGTGGGTTTTGTATGGAAACTTTCAAACTGCGGTGCACGATGGAAGGCACAGACGAGTTCAATAGCGGTGCTGTTATTGAGGCCGGGATGATGTCAGATCCAGTTTTGTGTAGAGGGTGGCAGGACCTCTAGGTATTGTTCTAGTACTACAATGTCAAACATGTCTTCTTTGGATGTTTCTGTGGGATGCAACCATTTTCCCGCCGCACACTGTACTCTATAGTAAAGGGTACGGGGATTTTCCTGATGGGCCCATTTGGTTTGTCACAACCGAACTCGATGGCTCTCTTGGCCAAGACCTACCCGTTCCAGTATGGCTTTTTTAATTTCTGTATGTGGCGTGACACCTCCGGGATTTACTGCCTGGTAGGTAGCCTGCAGATTCCCAGTTAGTAAAGGTACAATGTACTGACCCCACCTCTCTGTTGGCCAGTTTGCAGAACTAGCGACCCGTTCTAAATTAGTAAAGAAAGAATCTGGGTCTTCTTTTTCCTGATATTTTTGGAGAACACTACTAGGGACATTGGGGTGTACCTTACTGCTTGCTATGGACTCTGTTAGCTTCCCGATAGCAGTTTCATGAACCAGCTGGTTGTTGGCGATGATTGTGGCCTGACTCTTTAAGGCAGTCTGTAAAGCTTCCCGTTCCTCTTTGGCCTCTTTTAGTTGCTCATCCCACACCAATTGGAGGTGCATCTGTCCTTCCGCTAACTGGGCAATCATATCGGCAAGTGTAGGCTTTTCCTCCATTACTGAACCCTGTCTGATTCAGGATGGATTAATGTAAATCTCCCACTTCTGACACCACTGTCACAGGTGCACAGTAATAGAGATGCAAAGGCAGTATTGGTATTTTATATATAGGAGTTTATTTACTTTTTTTTTCTTCTTTGTCTGTGAAATATTAGCTTCTATAGTTTTTCCTTCTGGCTTTTTTTAATTATCTTCTGTTGTCTTCCTTGTCTGTTTCCTCATGGGATCTTTATCTTATTCATTCTTCTCTTCGCAGGGGATGACTCAGGAGGCGCATGGGGAGACAAAGAAAAACAAATAGGAGAGAGTTGGTGAGCACAGGTATGTATGGACACTGGTTTCTTTCCTTCTCTTTCCCTTCTTCTTCTTCTATCTGACTCAGTCTCTTCTCTATCTTTGCTTTCCTTTCTCTTCCTCTTATCTGTCGATGTTTATTTTCTATCTTTGTTTTCTCTTCCTTTTTCTGTTCTCCTGGGTTTTCCTGTTCCTGTCATCTTTCCCTTCTCTGTACTGTTTCCGTGTTTTATTTTTCCTTCCTTTTCCATTTTCTCCTTTTCAGGCTGTTGTTATTTTTTTGAATGGTAATAAAAACAGAGAAAACCAAACAAGCGACTGTCTTTTCCTTTTGTTTTTCTTCTCTTGCCTTTTTTGGCTTGTCTGTTTTTTCTCAATGTACAAAACAAAAAATAATATAAATAAACAAAACAGAGTCCCTGACCGGGTTTTATACTTCAGTTTTAGCACCACAATCAGTGGCAAGAACAAATGATCGTAACACGTTCAATTTCTATTTTTATATATGCTGCCACAAGTCTAGGTGTAGTTATGACTTATTCCTTTTCCGAAAGACAGATACACGCAAAAACATTGAAAAAAACAAATAAGGCATCAGTAGTGGTGTGAAAACTACAGGATTTACCCCATAATCCCACAACTTTCGATTTTAGTGTTTTCCTTCCCCACCTCACACCAATCCTGTGATTGATGTTGCCCGTTTCCTGCTGACAGGGCGTACCTAAGAAGGCCATGCTCGCCCCAGAACATGGGCGGTTGCAGTGCCTTACACCTTCTGGCCACTCTGTTGTCCCTCCGGTTCGCCATTGCTCTGGTGGTCCTGTTGTACCCGCAGGTCCCTCGTCTCCTCCTTTTCTTTCACACCGACGGCTCCGCCCGTCCTCCAAAACCGCTGCACGACTCCTGTCTCCTCCTCTCCTTTCAGTTTTAAGGCCCGCCTTCCTCCTCCTTAAGACCCTGATTGGATCCCAGGGTTTCTCCATCCAGGTCACTCTCGCCAGTTGCAAGGGCGGACCCGGGGCATTGCTGGGTCGGTTTTCTCATAGCCGACCCGGCACACAGGAGTACATCCAGTAGTTTTACTCGAATCAGGATGTTGTGTTTTCGTTTGGCCCCATAATTAGGTATTTAAGTAAAGTAGCTAAGGACATAGGCCCTCATTTCAACCTCAGCGGTCTTTTTCACAGACCACCGAGGTTCCACCGGGCAGAAGACCGCCAGTGTTGGCGGTCTTCCGGTAACCATATTATGACTGCTGGCGACCCTCTGCCCATTTTTTGACGGAGAGCCACCAGCAGCCATACGGGCAGTTAACTGTGTAGTGGAGGCTGCTCCTCCATCACCACCACGTCATCAGAACATCGTCCACCGAATTACGGCTCAGTATTCGCCGTGGCAGTGTTCTGGTGACGGGGTTCTGGCGGCGGGGCAGCCCCCATGGATCCCATTCCCTCCCGGAGGATCACCAACACAGGTAAGGTGATCGTCCATTGGGGGACGGGGGTGGAGGGGTGTTGTGTGGTGTGTGTGCATGGGGGTGTGTGTAGAGGGGGTGTGTAAGTATGTGCATGTATGCGGGAGGTATAATGTGTGTAGGTGATATGTTACGTGTATGCATGTGTGAATGTGTGCATGTATGTGCATGTGTATGTGTGTGAGTGGTGTGAGGGTGCATGAATGGGTTTTTGTGGGGGGTATGTTTGGGGAGTCTATGGGGGTCAGGCGGGGTGGGGAGGTGGTCCTTCTACCTCTGGGGGGGTGGTAGGGGGGTCGTGGGTGTTGGGGGTGGACTCAGGGGAGAGGTTGGGGGAGAACCCAATCAGTGCCAGGGAACAAATTCCCTGGCACTGATAGTGCCTACAGCCATGGATTTTGTGGCAGTTCAAAACTAGTGACGGCCGCCGGGCTGGAGACCGTTGTGTCCAGCCTGGCAGTCGTTACCGCCATGGTGGATGGTGAGGTACATTGGAGGTTTGGCATATGCCAAACCGCCAATATCATAATGGGGCGGTAATGACCGCCGGCCTGTTTGTGGTCTTACCGCCATTATTGCACCATCCGCCAGGGCTGTAATGAGGGCCATAGTATTAGTTAGAGGCTTCTTTGAACCTACATTGACGTTTGGCACACCTTATGCGCACAGGAATAATCTGACGTGCTTGTGTACACCTCAGAGAAAAGCTTCTTAGATCACACAGATTCCAGGAGAAAGGCATTGAAGGAGAAGTTAGAAAAAGGCTTACAGAAAAGGACTTACAGGAATGATTATGCTTATAGTGCAATTAAAACGCAAGGGAGATTAGCTTTAGATGCGCAACACATAGGGAAACTTTGTATACAAAGGCCTAATTTACGCACTGACACTTTATTTGTGGGAATGAGTGAATGTAAGCATGTGTTTTTGTTTCAGAGTAAATGGACGTTTATGTTGAATGGACAGGACCCGGCAATGCCCGGAATTTATTATGTGGCCTTAATGCTTATTACCGTCTTCCAAGAGGATGGTATGGGACATGTTATTTCGGGAATGGGATTTCGGGATAGTTTTCGCAAACATTTATCAAATGGTTGATTTGAAGAAGTTTCCAAAAGTGACTGAATTACATCATAGGAGACAGAGGAGGGAGTCTCCCCTCTGGTATAGTGGGAGATATATTTGGATCAATGATTCCTTCAGTAGGAGTCATTCTGATTTCGATAAAGATTTGAAAGTTGTCTACTATTGTGGATAACAAGCTGTCAAATTTTTCAGGGGCCATACTCCTGATGGATACTGAATTAGCTGCAGAGAGAGCTATGACTCTTCAGAATCGTCTTGCTTTTGTCAACATCAGGACAGTGCGTGCTCTACGGGTGACAAAAATGCAAAAACCCAGTCTTTATGCAAAAGCATAGTTCATGCATTGTGTTTATATGCAGTTTGTTAACTTTTTGCATTGCAGAGTTTTACTTTGAAACCACTATTAATGATGTTTGCAAATAATGTTCATTTGCAAGGTATTGCTGCAGGCTTACTGAGTGTGTTATGGTGTGGTCCCTTTCTGGGACCTTCTAGAAGCTTTCCCTGCAGCATGACTGGGTGTGGTTTGTGGGCTGGGCCAGACTCTATAAAGGGGAGCAAGCCCAGCTCCACGTGCTCACTATTCAGAGGTCCCGGTGCAGAGCAGCAGCAACTTCCTGAGCTCCTGTTCCAGAGGCCTACCTTGATGTTCCAGGCCTGCCCCGCATTATATTGGTGATCCTTGAGCAGGGCGGTAAGGCGGAGGTCGGGCTGGGCCCCTGACCCCATTCTCAAAGACTCTCAAGTTTTGGGCCTACTTGTGAAACTTTCAGAGTGCGTGATTCATTGCTCTCATGTAAACCTTGGCATTCAGATCGGCAACAGCTTGCGTGATCATTTGATGGCATTTGTATATTCTTGTGCGAATCGGCAGTGTGCGCGATTCATTTCCAGAATGTAAAACTTGATGTTCAGATCGGCAACAGCATGCGCGATCATTTCATGGCATTTGCATATTCTTGTTCGAATCGGCAGTGTGCGCAAATCATTTCCAGCATGTAAAACTTCATGTTCAGATCGGCAACAGCTTGCGCGATCATTTCATGGCATTTGCATATTCTTGTTCGAATCGGCAGTGTGCGCGATTCATTTCCAGCTTGTAAAACTTGACGTTCAGATCGGCAACAGTGTGCGCGAACATTTCATGGCATTTGCATATTCGTGGTCGAATCAGCAGTGTGAGCAATTCATATCCAGCATGTAAAACTTGACGTTCAGATCAGCAACAGTGTGCGCGATCATTTCATGGCATTTGCATATTCTTGTTCAAATCAGCAGTGTGCGCGATTCATTTCCAGCATGTGAAACTTGACGTTCAGATAGGCAACAGTGTACGCGATCAATTCCTGGCATTTACTTTGGTGTGTTGTGTTTGTTGAGGTGCACACATTTATCCTGAGATTTTGGATTTTCTGTTAAGATGCTTAATTCAAAATGTGACATCCTTTGTGCATATTAAGTCCCTAGTACAATTCCTATTGTTTTCCAGGGAATGTTTTAGATAGCCTTTTGTCCTCATGTAAAAATGCAATGTTTGTTCTGAAACATTATTCTAGAAGGTTCTTGTATTCTAGACAGTATGTGATATTTCATGAAAAGCTCATATGAATTACTGTATTAACCCATTCTTGATTTTTTCCAGGTACCTAGATCTTTTGAGGCCTGGTTGGAGTCTAGTTCTAGGCCATTCATGTTTCTTCAGTATAGAGTGTTATTTCATGTTTCCAGTATCATTGAACCCTAAATTCAACAGAGCGTTATTACATGTTACGAGTATCATTGAACCCTAGATTCAACTGAGAGATTTTATGAAAATCAATGTGAATAATCTTGTTATTGTGTTCTTAACTCTTGCTTCCACAGGTCTCCTTCCCGGCAGCCCCAACCCAAACCCTATCCCCCACTTAGCTATTCCTAAACTCTATGCTATGATAGCCAGTGGAGTTTGGAGCTGCCTAGAGGTGGACCTATTGACAACAGACGCAAACCACGAGGATCTGGTCTCCCTGACAGAATAGTGAACCCACAAATTTTTAATCCTCTTGGTTTGCGCTAGGTCCTCAATATGGCCCCCTGGGACGAGCTACTTCAAATAGTTACGCAGCTCCAATCGGATGTAGTAGCATCTAAAGACATAGCGACCAGCTTAGCTGAGAGAGTGAGTCAGCTACAAGACAGAGTGGAAAAGATGGAGCAAGGTCCTTTGGGTGTGGGTTGGCTTGGTCCTCCTCCTCAAGGTACAGGAGGTAATCCTCCAACTAACATATCTCTCAACGTTCCCTCAGCCATTCCTCTGGCTCCTCCAGAATGGTCTCAGGTGATCCTTTGAAAGTGCAATCCTTTTTGATGCAAGTAGAATTGCATTTTACCTGTCGACCAAGTGTTTTCCCTGATGCCCAATCCAGGGTGGCCTTCTTGCTATCTTATCTGACGGGAGACGCGGCCACCTGGGCAATTCCTCTTGTGCGTAAAGACAGTCCTTTGCTCTATAACTGGAGAAACTTTGTCTGTGAATTTGAAAGAGTATTTGATCAAAGAACAGTGACTCTATCAGCAGACCGAGAACTGTTAGAATTGCGACAAGACAATAAAGATTTAGGCCCTCTGTTAGAAATTGGGTTTTTGGTTGGCAGTCAGGTTACCCTCTGTCCAAGCAAGAACCCTCACTCTAGTCAGGGTAAGTCACACACAATCCAAAATTAGCCTGTGCCCACCCTCTGGTAGCTTGGCACGAGCAGTCAGGCTTAACTTAGAAGGCAATGTGTAAAGTATTTGTGCAATAAATCATACAATTCCACCATATAGCACCACAAAAATACACCACACAGTGTTTAGAAAAATATATAATATTTATCAGGATAATTGTAGGTCAAAACGAATAAAGTTGCAATGAAAATTTGTAAAGATATCACTAAAAAGTGATATAAAGTGTCTTAAGTCTTTAAAAAGCAAACAAAGGCCCTCATTCTGACCCTGGCGGTTCTCTACCGCCAGGGCCAACGGGGGCGGGAGCACCGCCGACAGGCCGGCGGTGCTCCCTTGGTCATTCTGACCGCGGCGCTTTGGCCGCGGTCAGAATGGGAAAACCGGCGGTCTCCCGCCGGTTTTCCACTGACCCTTAGAATCCTCCAAGGCGGCGCAGCTCGCTGCGCCGCCGAGGGGATTCTGACCCCCCCTTGCGAGGCCGTGCGTCGAAGTTCCAGTAGTCCCGAAGGCGTCACGTCGATCAGCGTCGGTGTGCAGCGTTTTTCTCGCCGCGGAACAAGCTGTGCTTCAAAAATTTAGGTGCATGAAGCATCCAAGTGAAAAAGAGAAGTCTTTTTGGTCCTGAGACTTCAGGGAACAGGAGGCAAGCTCTATCTAAGCCCTTGGAGAGCACTTTTACAGCCAGACAAGAGTTCAGCAAGGCAGCAGGCCAACAGCAAGGTAGCAGTCCTTTGTAGAAAGCAGACAGGTGAGTCCTTTGAGCAGCCAGGCAGTCCTTCTTGGCAGGATGTAGTTTCTGGTTCAGGTTTCTTCTCCAGCAAGTGTCTCATGAGGTAGGGCAGAGGCCCTGTTTTATACCCAAATGTGCCTTTGAAGTGGGGGAAGACTTCAAAGAGTGGCTAAGAAGTGCACCAGGTCCCCTTTCAGTTCAATCCTGTCTGCCAGGGTCCCAGTAGGGGGTGTGGCAGTCCTTTGTGTGAGAGCAGGCCCTCCACCCTCCCAGCCCAGGAAGACCCATTCAAAATGCAGATGTATGCAAGTGAGGCTGAGTACCCTGTGTTTGGGGTGTGTCTGAGTGAATGCACAAGGAGCTGTCAACCAAGCCCAGCCAGACGTGGATTGTAAGGCACAGAAAGATTTAAGTGCAAAGAAATGCTCACTTTCTAAAAGTGACATTTCTAGAATAGTAATATTAAATCCGACTTCACCAGTCAGCAGGATTTTGTATTACTATTTTGGCCATACTAAATATGACCTTCCTGCTCCTTTCAGAACAGCAGCTGCCACTTCAACAATGTTAGCCTATGAAGGGAGCAGGCCTCACAGTAGTGTAAAAACGAATTTAGGAGTTTTACACTTCCAGGACATATAACTACACAGGTACATGTCCTGCCTTTTACCCACACAGCACCCTGCTCTAGGGGTTACCTAGGGCACACATTAGGGGTGACTTATATGTAGAAAAAGGTGAGTTCTAGGCTTGGCAAGTACTTTTAAATGCCAAGTCGAAGTGGCAGTGAAACTGCACACACAGGCCTTGCAATGGCAGGCCTGAGACAAGGTTAAGGGGGCTACTTACGTGGGTGGCACAACCAGTGCTGCAGGCCCACTAGTAGCATTTAATCTACAGGCCCTAGGCACATATAGTGCACATTACTAGGGACTTATTAGTAAATTGAATAGTCCAATCAGGTATGATCCAAAGTTATCATGTTTAAAAAGGGAGAGAGCATATGCACCTTAGCACTGGTTAGCAGTGGTAAAGTGCGCAGAGTCTAAAAGCCAGCAAAACAGGGTCCAAAAAGTGGAGGGAGGCAGGCAAAAAGTTAGGGGTGACCACCCTAAGGCATGTCAGGTCTAACACCCTCATTACAACCCTGGCAGTTGGTGTTAATGCGGCGGTAATACCGCAAACAGGCAGTCGGAAAAGAAATGGAATCATGACCATGGCGGAAACCGCAAACATAGACAGCCACTTTAACACTCCGACCACCACGTTGGTACAAACAAACAGCGCAGCGGTAACTGCCAACAGACAGTCGGTAGACAATGTACCGCCCACCCTATCACAAGATGCCTATCCGCCACCTTTTCAGGGGGGGAACCAGTGCTTAATTTGTGCTTGTTGTTTCTGGTGCTGAGCACAGGCACTTATTGTTGAGAGCCGCTGCTTATTCTTCGCCCGTAAGCATTTGCTGCTGGCAAAACACACATCTGGAAAAGACGGAAGAAGAGAAAAACAAAAAAGCGTCACAGTGGAAGAAAGCTGAAAGCTGCAAAAGTGAGCTGAAGGGGCAGGGAGTTGCTTTATATGGATTAAAGAGGCCCGAGGTGGCTTCAGGATTACGCTGCCTCAGTTTTCTGTGTTCCCACATTTAATTGCAGCAGCCGCATGTTTAAGAGGAGAGCTCTGAGCACCGGCACCTTGTTATTTACAAATTAAGCACTGGGCGGAACCAACGCGAACAAAAACACGGCGGAGACAGTACACAGAAGGGAAAACACCCACCTCTCCACACCCCACGAGGAACCAGGACTCCATGGAGCCCGAATTGCAGATACTGCTGATGCTGGTCTTCCTTCTCTTCTATCAGGAGCACCAATGGCGGCGGCGACGACCACGATGAGTACTGCACCTACAACACAGGTGAGCGGGGAGGGAAAAGAGAGTGACACACACAAGCAACACGCAACACCCCCACTCACAACACCATACACACAAATACATGCAGCAACAGTACACATACACCCCCCCCCGCACCCCCTAGAAGAACGCAAGGACAAAAGGAATTGATTTGAACAAATGTAATCATGTGAAATCTCATTATCAAAGTTCAAAATCCAGTAAAAACAATTATGTACACCAACTACACAAGTCCGGATAGGGCACCAATCATTGTCCGTGGACCACTGGGCCCAAAATGCATGGGCGAAGCCCACACATGATACCTGATTGGAAACGGAGAGAACACTGGAGGGGCATCAGATCGAAATGAAACAGGCACCTCTGGTGAGAGGAAGACGGGGGACACCTCAGCCAGATGAATGCACAACGCCACTGCTGCACAAGGGGGATCCATGCCCATTGATGTATTCTGGGGAGTGCAAAGCCACAGTCTCTCAAGTCTCTACAGTGGGTGGTTTGCCCACTGCTTCATCCTGGGGAGTGCAAAGCCACAGTCTCTCAAGTCTCTCCAGTGAGTGGTTTGCCCACTGCTTTATCCTGGGGAGTGCAAAGCCACAGTCTTTCAAGTCTCTCCAGTGGGTGGTTTTCCCACTGCTTTATCCTGGGGAGTGCAAAGCCACAGTCTCTCAAGTCTCTCCAGTGAGTGGTTTTCCCACTGCTTTATCCTGGGGAATGCAAAGCCACAGTCTCTATGTGCCCAGAGTGCTTCATCCTGCCAAGGACTGAGGTAGTGGATGTATCTCTCCACTGGTTCTGGAGGGGGCCTGGTGCCCAGTGTGTTTCATCCTGCCAAGGACTGAGGTAGTGGATGTATCTCTCCACTGGTTCTGGAGGGGGCCTGGTGCCCAGAGTGCTTCACGCTGCCAAGGACTGAGGTACTGGATGTATCTCTCCACTGATTCTGGAGGGGGCCTGGTGCCCAGAGTGCTTCACCCTGCCAAGGACTGAGGTAGTGGATGTATCTCTCCAGTGGTTCTGGAGGGGGCCTCGTGCCCAGTGTGCTGCATCCTGCCAAGGACTGAGAAAGGACTGAGGTAGTGGATGTATCTCTCCACTGGTTCTGGAGGATGTGGGCAGTACAATTCCCTCACCTGGGTGTGTGTGCCACGAGATTGCCGAAGTACAGGTAGCATGATACGCCATGGAAGC
The DNA here is from genome assembly GCF_031143425.1 of Pleurodeles waltl. Taxonomy (NCBI): domain Eukaryota; kingdom Metazoa; phylum Chordata; class Amphibia; order Caudata; family Salamandridae; genus Pleurodeles; species Pleurodeles waltl. Next base: position 499,040,722 of record NC_090448.1, on the reverse strand, counting down.
AGCAACAGACCCCACACTGCTGCGGCTTCACATTCCACCTGCAGGTGACAACATTGATGACAGTAATGCTTCATAGAAGCTGCCCAGGGTCCTGGAACTCACCATCTGCCTCGGACGACTGACCACTGGGGATGGTAGGCATGTCAGCGGTGGTGCCACTGTCCGAGGACGTCACGGGACCGCTGCCGGTGCTTGAGGCAGTGTCTGTCATGGCGGTGCTGGTGGCGGTGTCTGTCGTGGCGGTGCTGGCTGCGGGGTCTGTGGCAGCGGTGCTGGCTGCGGGGTCTGTGGCGGCGGTGCTGGCTGCGAGGTCTCTGGCTGCGGTGCTGGCGGCGGGGTCTCTGGCGGCGGTGCTGGGGTCTGTGGCAGCGGTGCTGGCGGCGGGGCATGTGTCAGCACCTGCTGAGGGAGAAAGCAGGATGTCTCCTGCAGCCTCAGATGGCTGCCCACCGGGGAAGAGGCTGTGGACTGTCGCAGCGGCTGTAGACGTGCCGGAGGCGGTGCAGGTGGTGGTGTTTGCCGCCGTACAGGTTGGCGTGGACATGACAGAAGGTGTGACACTGGTCCCTCAGTCTGTGCCACCATGCCCACTCCTGACCTGCCCTTCTGTTTTTGGCCCTTCCCCATCTTTGATGGTGGCGCAGTTGTCTTGCCACTGTCCCCTTTCGTTTTTACTGACACCTTGGTGGCTGGTGCTTTCATCTTCTCCCTCTGGGATGTGGGCACATTTTTCACCTTGGCAGGTGGCGGAATGTCCTTGCCCTAGCTACGTGGCACACTGGCAGCCCTGATGGTCGGCGCACTCCATGACCCCGCAGTTGCTGGCACCACTGTGCCTGGGGATGTGGTGGCTGAGGTGCTGGGCTGGGACCTGGAAAGCCTGGCCCTAGGGGAAGGACGGGGGGGAGGTGAAGGGAAGAGGTCAAGGTTTGCCAGGAAATGTTTTTCAGACACACTGGGACGGGTGGATGGAGGTGGTTCGGGAGTGGAGGAAGAGGTAGTGGTTGTAGGAGGTGTACGTCTGCTAAATTTGGGTGAAGGTGCATGGGCTGGAGGCTGTTGTGAGGTGGATGGCTGCTGGGTGGGAGTGTGCCTGCGTTTTTGTACTTTGGGAGGAGGGCTCACAGATACACTGGTAGAGGACACTGGGGGTGTGTGAATGGTAGTGGGGGTGGTGAGTGCACGTGAGCGGTGTGTGGTGATGGTAGTGCTGGTGATGGAGGTAGTGGCTGAGGATGTAGTGCATGCAGGTGTGAGTGGAGATGAGACTGGGAGGGAGGAGGGAGACGTGGAGGTGGGGGACACAGTGGAGGAAGTGGATGTTGGTATGTGTGCATGGGTATGGTGCTTGTGTGAGTGCCTGTGGGATGTGTGGTGCCTATGTTTGCCTGAGCCACTCTTGTATGTTGATGTATGTGCATGCTGGTCTGATGGTGTGCTTGGGATAGGCAGAGGTACAGGGGATTGGGTCTGGGTGGAGGAGGTTGGAGGGGGGAGGCTGGACACAGGGAAAATGGCTGCCATCAGTGCTGAGGCCATAGCCTGAAATGTTCTCTGTTGGCCAGAATGAATGTCCTCCAGGTATGCATTTGTTTGTTGCTAATGCCTCTCAACACCCTGAATGGCATTCAGAATGGTAGACTACCCAACAGTGAGGGATCTCAGAAGGTCAATAGCCTCCTCACTGAGGGCAGCAGGGCTGACTGGGGCAGGGCCTGAGGTGCCTGGGGCTAAGGAGATGTCCACCCTCCTGGGTGAGCGGGCACGGGACAGATGCTGAGGGGCTGCTGGGAGGGCGGTGCTGGTGGGGGGGTGGCGGCTGTACCTGTTGATGCGGTAGTCACAGAGGAGCCCGCCACCACAAGGGATCTCCCTTCAGATGAGGAGTCGCTGTCGCTGGTCTCTGCTCCTGTCCCGCCATGGAGCTCCCCTCGCCCTCCATCCCACTGGTGCCTTCAGACTCCGTTGCTTCACCCTCCAGGACCAAGTGGGATGCAGCTCCCTCCTGCTCCGGTGCCAATGCTCCTCTGCCTGATGATGCTATTGCACACAAGAACAGGGAGACCACAAGAAGGGGGCGGAGACAGAAGAAAAACATGTTCAGTACATGCAACACCACTACCGTTGGCGGACACAACAGACAGTGAGCAGCCCTCTGCAATACGCCATGCACTTATAATTACTAGACTTATCACATGCCCACGGGGTACGAGGCCTAAGCCCAATTGCTGCACACCTGGAAGTCACAGGATCCTGACTAGGCGTAGATGGCTCTAACCACTAGTGGGGTTGGGGTGCCACATAGCCTGCCTCACAAGGGACTTTGCCTACCAAGATCACCCTGGCCTAGGGGAGCCCACTGCCCACCTCCCCCGGACAGACATCTTGTAATGCACGCAAAGGCAGCTGAATGAGAGTGTACTCACCCCCTTGTGACTGCTGTGATGCCTTCGACGCCCATCCAACTCCGGATAGGCCACCGCCAGGATCCGTAACATCAGGGGGGGTCATGGTGCGACAGGCACCACACCCACGTTGGGAGGTCATCCCCAGCTGGGCCTCCGCCATCTTCTTGCTCCAGCGGCGCAGGTCCTCCCATCTTTTACGGCAGTGGGTGCTCCATCTGTGGTAGACCCCCAGGGACCGGACGTCCTTGCCGACGGCACGCCAAATAGCCTTCTTTTGGTGGGCGCTGACCTAGAGGGAAAGGACATTACTCACCCGTCCCGACCATCATATTCATTGCCCACCAGTTCCCACCTATACGAGGACGCACACCAACTCTTCATCCGCACATGTAGGCCTTAGCCCTCCCATGTATCTTCCATCCACACCACTCAAAGCAGGCATTGCCCATTCAGCATGCTTACAGTGTACTCACCTGTTTGTCTGGAGGCCCATAAAGTTGCGTGTACTGGGGGAGGACCCCATCCTCTAGTTTCTTCAACTCCTCCGAAGTGAAGGTAGGGGCCCTTTCCCCAGACACATGAGCCATCGTCGCTTCCAGACACAGGTCACAGCATCACTTGCAGTGTAGGTCCTCTCCTGTTGAAGGTCAGGTATCAAGTGAGTGAACAGACAGAAAATGGCGGTCACGTCCGCGGCGGTGCGTACCGTCACCACCGGCGTACATCGTCATTGGCTCCTTGGACCCATATGGCCCAATGTTAACCAATGCAGAATTGCGCTGCGGTCTTTGACCGCCCACCGCGACGGTGTACAACGCCAGCGCAGTTACCTCATATCCCCTTGTCCCACCTTACAGGTCAGGTAGCCACAATTTCAGGGGCCCAAATGGCATTAATAATAACTGCGTCACACCTATGGAGGCCTGGAATACACAAGGTTACAGGCACATTGCGGATTAATAAATTTGTGCAAATTACATTTTGGGATACCTCAGTGTTGGCTGACTCTCTGCTCGCTGTTCTCCTCCATAGGACATGTCTGCTGGGGCAGGTGATGAGATGGCGGCATCCTCCGGTGTACAGACCACTGGTGGACCTGTCAACAATGGAAGAGAGACACATAATAGTCACATACAGACTTGATTGTGCAACAATCCAGGAACTGTGTGCCCAGTTGGAGCCAGACCTGATGTCAGCTATCAGCCATCCCACAGGGATACCCCCTCTAGTACAGGTCCTGTCAGTACTCCATTTCCTGGCAAGTGGTTCCTTTCAAATAACAGTAGCCATTGCATCAGGGATGTCCCAGCCAATGTTCTCTAACGTGATGTCCAGAGTGTTGTCTGCCCTGCTGAAACACATGCGCAGCTACATCGTGTTCCCTCAGGTGGTGGATTTGCCCCCAGTGAAATGTGACTTCTATGCCCTGGGACATATCCCCAACATCATTGGTGCCATTGATGGGACACATGTGGCATTAGTACCCCCCGCAGGAATGAACAGGTGTACAGAAATAGAAAAAGCTACCATTCGATGAATGTGCAGATGGTGTGTTTGGCAGACCAATACATCTCCCATGTGAATGCCAAGTTTCCAGGCTCAGTGCATGACACTTACATTTTGAGGAATAGCACCATCCCTTATGTGATGGGGCAACTCCAGAGGCACCGTGTGTGGCTAATAGGTGAAGCCAAGGACCCAATAGAGTGTGAATAGGTGTCTGAGTATGGGGTTGTCCCTAAGGGTTAGTGTGTGTCTAACAGTTGTCCCTCAATATTTGCAGGTGACTCCGGTTACCCCAACCTGTCATGGCTACTGACCCCAGTGAGGAATCCCAGGACAAGGGCAGAGGAACTCTACAATGAGGCACATGGGTGAACTAGGAGGGTGATCGAACGCACCTTCGGCCTCCTGAAGCCCAGATTCCGGTTCCTCCATATGACAGGTGGTTCCCTCTACTACTCACCAAAGAAGGTGTGCCAGATAATCACGGCTTTGCGACGCCAGGTGCCATTTTCTGCAGGATGGGCCAGCTGGTGGCAGCTGTGGAGCCTGTGGACAGTGAAGAAGAGGAGGCAGAAGAAGAGGATATCGACAACCAAAACAACATAATCATGCAATACCTCCAGTGAGACACAGGTAGAAAGATGTCACTGCCTCCCACATCTCATACAATGTTTGGAGCTAGTATAAGTCTGTCATTTTCACTCAGTGTATGGACCCTGACTTGACACTTTGACTTTCCATTTCACAGATGTGGGTCCCACTTTGTGCCCTCTGCTATATTTCCTCCAGGCCTACAGCTGTGTTACATCGGTATGTGCACAAGTAGATTGACGTTGCTATATTACACAGTTATTGCAATTACACATTTGTGAAAGCACAGACTGACTCCAGATTGTTTTGTGATTGAAGTGTGTTTATTTCTGTGCTAATAAGTGGAGGGGGTTGTAAAGTGGGCTGGGGGGATGGTGGAGGAATGTCCATGGCAGAGTCCAGCCTATTTGTTTCACAGGTGCATTGTCCAAAGGGGCATAGGAAGTGAAGCAATGGTAGTTGAAGAATGGACAGAGTGACAAAGTGGGATAGAAGGATGACACTCAGGGGGGTCTAATTTCCTGGCAGGGGTCTTGGCAATGTTCTCTGCCTTGTTCCTTGATCTCAGGGACCGTTTGCGGGGTGGTTCTCCAACTGCAGGAGGTGGGGTGCTGGTGTCGTCTTCCTGTGGTGGTGCCTCCTGTCCACTAGCGCCGGCGGAGGTGGAGGGCTGTTCATCATCCAGGCTAGTGTCAGGGGCCCCTTGTTGTGCCATTGTGTCCCTCCTGGTGTTGACAAGGTCTTGCAGCACCCCTGCAATGGTGACTAGGGAATTGTTAATGGACTTCAAGTCCTCCCTGATCCCAAGGTAGTGTTCCTCCTGCAGCCGTTGGGTCTCATGAAACTTGGCCAGTACCATTACCATTGTCTCCTGGGAATGATGGTAAGCTCTCATGATGTTGGAGAGTGCCTCGTGGACAGTGGGTTCCCTGGGCCTGTCCTCCCTCTGTTGCACAGCAGTCCTCCCAGCTTCCCTGTTGTCCCGTGCCTCTGTACCCTGAACCGTGTGCCCGCTGCCACTGCCCCCAGGTCCCTGATCGTCCTGTGTTAGTGGGGTTGCCTGGGTTCCCTGTAGTGGTGGACACACTGCTGATTGACGTGTCCTGGGGACAGAGGGATGGGCCCGCTGGGTGGGTGCTGTGCTGGTGTTTCCTGAGGGGGGAGGCTCTGTGGTGGCTTGTGACTGTGTCAGGGGAACCGACTGTCCCGAGGTCCCAGATGGGCCGGGCTGGTCATCTTGATCCAGTTGTGCAGCGCTGCTGTCATCACTGTGGGTCTCTTCTGTGGGGGAACTGGATATGTCTGGCACCTCCTGTCCAGTGACGTTGGGTAGGGGTCCTGTAGGGGTGTAAAGGCATGATTATTGCATCTGTGTGTGCCATTGTGTGCAATGGGTGAGTGACCCTGTACTCCAGTGCTTGCATTCTTGGCTTGGTCCTTGTGTGATAGTTGGTTTGGGGTCTGTGTGGGTATCTGTAGTGGACATGCTTTGGTGATGGGTGTCCATGCATTGGTGTTACACGCAGGGCTTGTTTTTGGGATGCGTGGGTTGTGTTGGTAGGGTATCTGTGGGTTGTTGGGGTGATGGGTGTGAGGGTAAGGGTGGGGTATGTGATGGCATGCAGGTAGGGTGGGGGATAAAGTAGTAAAGATTTCCCTTACCAGAGTCCAGTCCTCCAGCTACTCCTGCAAGGCCCTCAGGATGCAGTATTGCCAAGACTTGCTCCTCCCATGTTGTTAGTTGTGGGGGAGGAGGTGGGGGTTCACCGCCAGTCCTCTGTACAGCAATCTGGTGTCTGTAGACCCCAGAACGCACCTTCCCCCGTAGGTCGTTCAACCTCTTCCTGATGTCATCCCGTGTTCTTGGATGCTGTCCCACTGCGTTGACCCTGTCGACAATTCTCTGCCATAGCTCCATCTTCCTTGCAATGGATGTCTGCTGCACCTGTGATCCAAATAGCTATGGGTCTATCCGGACGATTTCCTCCACCATGACCCTGAGCTCCTCCTCAGAGAACCTGGGGTGTCGTTGAAGTGCCATGATGTGGGTGATGTGTGAGGTGGTGTCTGTTGTGATGTGTGAGGGGATGTGTTGTGTGTTGTTTGAGGTGCGTGGATGTTGTGTAATTGATGGTGTTGTGTGTCTGTGGATGTTGGTGTTGTTTTAGGTAGTGTCTCTCTCTGGCCTGCTTCTACATTTCTGGTAGTAAGAGTTTGTGGGTGATGTGGGTGTGTGCTTTATATTGGATTGGGTGTGTGGGTGTGGTGTGTGTATGTGTATCAGGTGTGTGTATTTCGATTTGTCCAATGTGGTTGTGTTTTGTATATGTGTGTGTATTTTGAGTGCAGCGGTGTGTACCGCCAATGGATTACCACGGTTGAAAGACCGCCGCGTTGATTCGTGGGTCGTGGTAGTGTGGGCGTATTCTTGTTGCCGTAACGGTGTGGGTTTTGTTATCGCTAGTTTATCACTGACCTTTGGTGTGGCGGACTTGTGTGGGTGTCTGTATCATTGCGGATTCCGAGCTGTGAGTCGTAATACCTGTAGTGGAATTCCGCAGCCGCAGCGGTATGTTGGCGTTCTTCTTCACGGCGGTAAGCGGCATTTACCGCCAGCGTTGTAATGAGGGCCTTAGTTTCCTATTTAGTTAGTTTTAATCGGTTGGTAGCAAAGACATTCTGGCCTGAAGAAAAGCAAGCAGCCTTGTTCTATTAAGGACTCAAGGACAAGTTAAAAGATATTCTTGCCCAGAGAGATCCTCAGCCTATTGTCAAGATCTGATAAACCTTGTTTTGAGAATAGACCATTGTCTTGCAGAACGACAGGGAACACACAAAAAAACTGAGAAATATTCCTGGCGTGTTCATGATCATAGAGAATCACAAGTTCAGAAAGAGAACAATGAGGAACCAATGGAAATTGGAACTATCAGGCGTCCATAACGAATGAAGAGAAAGACTTACGCTGGAAAAAGAGGCAATGCTTGTATTGTGGCCAGGAGGGTCATTTTGTTAAAGAGTGTCCAGTAAAGCCAAGGAGCAAATTGTCCGTTGCCAAAAAGGTTGTGACAAACATAAATATTGAACAGGAAACACTAAAATACCCAGGGTGTAAGGAGGGGTTAGTCTTGTGAGTTCCCACAGACCCTTCCCAGGAAGATACACAACCGTTAAGAAAATCACGGTATTTGAAATTGGATCTAGAAATTCAAGTAGAAGAACAAACCTACCTAAGAGAAGCTTTAATGGACTTAGGCGCTACTGAGAATTTCATAGACACTCAATTGGTGAAAGCATGGGGGATCCCGTGTGAGAAAAAGAAAACACCAGAGTTAGTGGAAACCGCAGATGGCAAGTTCCTAACGGGAGGTCCAGTGACTCTGCAGACCCTGCCCTTGTCAGTAATTTGTAATGGACAAACTCATGACACTAAACACGTCGAGTTGGTAACCTTTGATGTTATTCGCGCTCCTCAGTATGAAATCATCCTCGGAATGCCCTGGTTGAGTTACCATAATCTCAGATAGACTGGGTCGAGAGAAAGATAATATTCCAGTCATCCCTTTGTAAGGCAAGATGTCTTAAAACTTTGAATGTTCAAAATCTGAGTGAATCTCAGTTAGCTGTAGTCGCTACAAAGGAAAAGTCCTTGCCTTCACAAAATGTATCATGTACTGGAGTGGAGGGGTCAAGGAAGAAAGGAGAGCCCTTCTTGTGGTCCCCAGAAGCCGATAACGCCTTTTCGGCTTTAAAGGAAGTCTTTTCCAGTACACCTATCTTGACTCGTTCAGACGCTGAAAGTCTAATTGTCACAGAAAGCTGTCTCCAGACATCCAGTGGTACAGATCCTCAACAAGCCCACATAGCCAAGGCTGCTGAAAAAAAAGATTTCTCCTCCGTCCCAGTCTTGACTCATCCAGATTTTGACCGTCCAGTCATAGTAGAAGCAGATACTTCAGATAGAACAAGCGGTGGTGTGTTATCGCAAAGCAATAAAGACAATCACAAAGCGGATGCTTTGTCCCGATTAGAAACTACCATGTTACCCTCAATTCAGTCTTCCAGAGCTATCATTACTTCAGACAAGGTCCTTTGCATCATCAAAGCAGAAGACTTCTTTGAAGAAATCCGAAATTCTTTTACCATTGAAAAAGGCAGACCTTTAAACAATATCTGCGTGCTTACGCTGAGAAAGCACTTCATTCTTGGACATCAATGCTTTGGTTAGCTGAACTAGCCTACAATAACTCGCCTCACACCTCCATGGGTGCTACACCCTCTTTTGGTTTGTTTGGCTATTATCCTGATACCCTGCCTATCACAATTCCACAAGAAAGTTCTCTTACATCAGCAGTGTTGGAGACGATTCAACAACTCCATCAACCCCAGAAACGGATCCAACAGCATCTAGAAAAAGACAGACAAAAGCATAAAGAACACCACGACAAGAAACACTGTGAAGGACCTCAATATAAACCGGGTGATAGAATGTGGCTTTCTACACGACATATTGACTTCAAGAAAAGACACGTGTTTTGTCCCAAGTTCACAGGTACTTACACTGCCTTTCATCAAGGCAATCCAATAACCTATGAACTGCAGCTCTCTTGGAAAAGTTACGGTCCTGAGAACAACTCATGGGTCTCCGCTTCTGACATTCATGCTCCACGACTAGTGAGACGTTTTCATCGCCGAAACCCAGACAAATCAGGCCCTAGAGTGTGTTTGGGAGAGGGGAGTACTGTCAACTTCAGGACAGTGCGCGCTCTACGGGCGACTAAAATGCAAAAACCCAGTCTTTATGCAAAAGCATAATTCATGCTTTGTGTTTATATGCAGTTTGTTAACCTTTTGCATTGCAGAGTTTTTTCCTTGAAACCACTATTAATGATGTTTGAAAATAATGTTCATTTGCAAGGTATTGCTGCAGGCTTACTGAGGGGGTCATTCTGACCGCGGCGGACGGCAGTCGCCGCCCGCCACGCGGTTCCCGCCGAAAGACCGCTCCGCGGTCAAAAGACCGCGGCGGTCATTCTGTCTTTCCCACTGGGCTGGCGGGCGACCGCTGAAAGTCCGCCCGCCAGCCCAGCGGGAAACACCCTTCCCACGAGGACGCCGGCTCAGAATTGAGCCGGCGGTGTGGGAAGGTGCGACGGGTGCAGTTGCACCCGTCGCGAATTTCAGTGTCTGCTAGGCAGACACTGAAATTCTTTTTGGGGCCCTCTTACGGGGGCCCCTGCAGTGCCCATGCCATTGGCATGGGCACTGCAGGGGCCCCCAGGGGCCCCGCGGCACCCCCTACCGCCATCCTGTTCCCGGCGGGAGAACCGCCAGGAACTGGATGGCGGTAGGGGGTGTCAGAATCCCCATGGCGGCGGAGCGCGCTCCGCCGCCATGGAGGACTCTCAAGGGCAGCGGAAAGTCGGCGGGACACCGCCGACTTTCCGTTTCTGGCCGCGGCTGAACCGCCGTGGTCAGAATGCCCAGCGGTGCACCGCCAGCCTGTTGGCGGTGCTACCGCCGACCTCCGCCATGGCGGTAATTACCCCCAGGGTCAGAATGACCCCCTGAGTGTATTAGGGTGTGGTCCTTTTCTGGGACCTTCTAGAAGCTTTCCCTGCAGCATGACTGGGTGTGGTTTGTGGGCTGGGCCAGACTCTATATAGGGGAGCAAGCCCAGCTCCACGTGCTCACTACTCAGAGGTCCTGGTGCAGAGCAGCGGCAACTTCCTGAGCTCCTGTTCCGGAAGCCTACCTTGATGTTCCAGGCCTGCCCCGCATTATGTTGGTGATCCTTGAGCAGGGCGGTAAGGCGGAGGTCAGGATGGGCCCCTGACCCCGTTCTCAAAGACTCTCGAGTTTTGGGCCTACTTGTGAAACTTTCAGAGTGCGCGATTCATTGCTCTCATGTAAACCCTGGCATTCAGATCGGCAACAACTTGCGCAATCATTTCATGGCATTTGCATATTCTTGTTCAAATCGGCAGTGTGCGCGATTCATTCCCAGCATGTAAAACTTGACGTCCAGATCGGCAACATTGTGCGTGATCATTTCCTGGCATTTAAAACTTTGGTGTGTTGTGTTTGTTGAGGTGCACACATTTATCCAGAGTTTTGGGATTTTCTGTGAAGATGTTTAATTCAAAATGTGACATCCTTTGTGCATATTGAGTCCCTAGTACAATTCCTATTGTTTTCCAGGGAATGGTTCAGATAGCCTTTTTTCCTCATGTAAAAATGCAATGTTTATTCTGTATTCTGGACAGTATGTGATATTTCATAAAAAGCTCATATGAAACATCGAATTAACCCATTCTTGATTTTTTCCAGGTACCTAGATCTTTTGAGGCCTAGTTGGAGTCTAGTTCTAGGCCATTCATGTTTCTTCAGTATAGAGTGTTATTTCATGTTCCGAGTATCATTGAACCCTAGATTCAACAGAGTGTTATTTCATTTTCCGAGTATCATTGAACCCTAGATTCAACAGAGTGTTATTTCATGTTCTGAGTATCATTGAACCCTAGATTCAACAGAGTTTTTATGAAAATCAATGTGACTAATCTTGTTATTGTGTTCTTAACTCTTGCTTCCACAGGTCTCCTTCACGGCAGTCCCCAACCCAAAACCTATTCCCCACTTGGCCATTCCTAAACTCTATGCTTTGATAGCCAGTGGAGTTTGGAGCTGCCTAGAGGTGGACCTATTGACAACAGGCGCAAACCCCGAGGATCTGGTCTCCCTGACAGCTTTAGACATTCTTTTAGCGAAGGATGGTGAAGTCTGTAGAATTATTAATTCTAGGCATTGTTGTTTGTATATTCCTAATAATAGTAAGGAAATTAGAGGCTTGATTACTAATCTGACTAATAACAGTGCTGATGTGAATGAATTGAAAGAACCAGGTGTTTGGGAAAAGACTGGCAAAGGTTTTGATTCAGTAGGAAATTGGCTCAGCAAAATTTTGAATGGAACACTATTGAAAATCTTGCAGTGGATATTAATTATTGTGGTTTGCCTAAATGGGATATGGGGATCGTATAAACTATGCAAAAGAATTAAATTGAAAAGGGCACAGAATATTCGGAGGAGGGAAGAAAAGAAAAGGGAAAAAATGTACAGGGAAAATTCAAAAAGGGGACAAAGGTGTAAAGGGATTGAATTGACAGAATTTTAGCCGATGCATTCATTTGTGGGTGGAAGTTAGTGTGATGACACATTTAGTCATCAGAGGAGGAATTGCTAGCGCAGGTGTTTTAATAAAAACTTATTAACAAATATTCTTGTATTCTGATTAATGGATTTGTGTAGACAATATAGGCCCTCATTTCAACCTCAGCGGTCTTTTTCACTGACCACCGAGGTTCTGCCGGGCCGAAGACCACCAACACGGTCTTCTGCCAACCATATTATGACTGCTGGCGACCCTCCGCCGATTTGGCGGTCGTCGGTGAAGTGGAGGCTGCTCCTCCGTCACTGCCACATCATCAGAACACTGCCCACCGAATTACGGCTCAGTATTCGGCGTGGTGGTGTTCTGGTGACGGGGTGCTGGCGGCGGGGCAGCCCCCATGGATCCCGTTCCCTCCCGGAGAATCACCGACACAGGTAAGGTGATCATCCATTAGGGGAGGAGGGTGGGGGGTGTTGTGTGGTGTGTGCGTGCATGGGGTTGTGCGTGTGAGGGTGTAGAGGGGGTGTGTGAGTGAGTGCATGTATGCGGGAGGTGTAATGTGTGTGGGTGATATGTTACGTGTATGTATGTGTGCATGTATATGCACGTGTATGTGTGTGAGTGGTGTGAGCGTGCGTGAAGGGGGTGTTGGGGAGTCTATGGAGGTCGGGACGGGGTGGGGAGGGGGGTCCTACTACTTTTGGGGGGGTTGTAGGGGGTCATGGGGATTGGGTGTGGACTCAGGGGAGGGGGAGGGAGGAGGGGAGACCCCAATCAGTGCCAGGGAACTAATTCCCTGGCACTGGTAGTGCCTACCGCCATGGATTTTGTGGCAGTTCAAAACCCCACGAAATCCATGGCGGTATGCCGGGTCCTGATACCAATGGCGGACAAGTGACGTCCGCCGGGCTGGAGACCATTTTCTCCAGCCTGGTGGTCATTACCGCTGTGGCGGACGGTGCGGCACATTGGCGGTTTGGCATTTGCCAAACCGCCAATGTCATAATGGGGCGGTAAAGACCGCCGGCCTGTTTGCGGTCTTACCGCCATTATTGCACCGTCTGCCAGGGTTGTAATGAGGGCCATAATAACAGAGAAAAATAATGCAGGTATTTGAAAATGTGCTTATGATGAGTGGCCGTCAATGTTCTCAAAGTGTACTTATTAATAGTCTAATGCCGTGAAACATTGAATATCATTTGACTAACGTAGTAATATGTCATATTAAGGGTTATGCATTATGTATTAGCTTTAATAATTGTAGGCCTTAACTTAGCAAAGGTCTTGGCCTATTTGCCAGGCCTCATGACAAGCTTTATTTCTTAACGTTTACTAAATGGCTGTCCTAGAGAGTTAAAATGAGATTTTCCATTGTATTGTGTAAATGTGCCCACAGCTGAGAATCTTTTCTCATGAGAACCGACTGCTAGAAAATGCTGTTCTTGCTAATGTAACATTTTGTGTGTAAAATGTGTAAGACTGACTTTCTCAGGAGCAGAACAATGGAGACACTGACTGGAGTAGAAGCTGCAAACATATTGTTACCTACCAAGCCAGATAATGAGGACATTGCAGGACAACCAATCAACGACATGTGAATGGAGTAATAGTAGAATTCATAGATTTGGAGTTTTAGTTTTATTGAATAATGTGTGAACATGTGATTCCTTGACCAATAGGGATTTGGGAGATAGTTTTAATGAATTCAACTTAATAGGACTGCACTGAGAAGAACCAAACATTCTGCATTTTGCATTTTTGCCTTAAGCATTCGCCTTACCGTCATTGCTCTTTTTCTTGCTGGCCGAAAGGTGAATATTTTCTTGTGTTTCTTGGCAAGAGATGTGCTTAACTGTAATGCTTAAAGACTGCGTTTTCTGGACTTTGATGCTGAATCCCAATGCCTTGCTGATCGACTGATATCCTGATGACAAAGACTATCTTGTGTTGCCGATCCAATTGAGGAGAGGTATAACTCATATCTATGTGTCTGTTATGCACATTTGCTTCTTCTTTCTAGGTACCAAACACATTGTTTTGATAGAGCCATAGTTAGATGTTTTTTCCAAATTTGTGTTACTAAATTGTTTTGCATAAAGTCCAACATGCTGATGCTAATCTGATGTTAGTTAAGGATCCTCACTAATGAAAATCTGCAAATAATGCTTGATGAATTTCTCTGCTGAACTTAAATGTATGTGATCACATTGATTCAGTTGACCTTATTATTAATTTGCACCATAACCTTAGAATGTGTCGTAGTTCAAGCTTTGATTATATTGCGTTTCTTCTGCCGCTTTGGACAGCCAGTATTGTTTCTGTATGTGTTTCTTTTGATTTTGAGATTAATCTACATGACTTTAGCGTTGTTATTATAGGGAAATAAATATACTAACTTTTACAAAAAGGTGTGGTTCTTCATGACTGAAAGGTCATAGTGTGTGACAATTACTGACTATTGATTATTAATGTTATTGATTATTGTTGATTATTGATAATATGTATTGGTTATTGATTATTGATCTGCATGCCCTGGAATTATGATGGGATCATCTTAATTGCGAGTCAAAAGGTCCATCGACCTATTTGCATCCCCTTGTAAGTTTACTTATTAAGGTCAGAGTTGCTAACAGTGATGGTAGCACAGGTAATGGTTAGTCTCCTTAAGAGCCTATCATAAGACATTCAGAGAGAGTAACAGAGGGGTAGGGTTGTCTCCTAAAGAGACCATCATAGACGTTCAGAGATAGTAACAGAGGTACCACCATTTCTAGTAGCTTGATGATTTGGCCCTTTGAGAGTTCCTTATTACTGAGATTTTGATTTTGTTTTCAACAATGCTAATTGGAGAGAAATTGCTTCCCTAAGTCCAGAAATGACTTTCCCAGAATCTCGCATCTTGCTAAAGGTTGTTTGAGGATGTTCTCTGCGTTCTAGTGACAGTGTGAATGAAGTAGGTTGCACAGCTTATGCAAATCGCAGGTGAATTGTGAGGTTTGTGAGGGTTTAGGGAGTTTGCGTACTCCAAATGGAGTTGTAAGAGTGTGCGTACTCCACAGTGTGAGAGTAGGGAAGTCGTCGAACTTCACATGCGGGTGGAGCTTTGTGCTAAAACATTGTCTACATGGATGTTGATGTACGAACCCTGCGTGCTCTAAGACTTCGGAGTATATTGAAAAGTGTATGAGACACTTGGTTTTATGTTGTAATTTCTCTGGTTTAGTAGGTCAATTGGGCATGGTCGACAAGTCAGAGTTTGAGTCAAAGGGAGTAATTTTGACTGAGATTTGGCGAGTCCTATGTGCACCAGGAGAGATCCACTGATCAGTTGAGAGTACAATTTGCGGGTCGAATTTTGCTTGCGAATCTGGGAGACTGCAAACAAGGGAGTAGCTGTAAGCGTGGAAAGAGCCGTCAGTGAAAAATCCCTAAAGTTTCTGAAGCGACTGTGTTACCTTTCCTGTAGTAAACCAGTAGATTTGTTTTTTGTTTTTTTGATTAGTGCTCACAATTTTTTATGCATTAGTTTGTGTGAAACTAAGTTGGGAGGACAAGCCGCAAGACTTTGTCAACCGCAGTACATATGAGTGTGACATCATTGGAGCCGCACTGGGATAGGGCGGTTAGTGAGAAGGGTCGCAAATGGATTGGCAGCCGTCTGTGAGAGGCAATTGGTTGAGAAAGTAGGTGAAGGAAATTCTGGGATTAAACGTCACTTCCTGATTTGATTTTGAATCACAAAAAGGTCAAAAAGATGAAATTTTTCAAAGCTTTAAAGAGTGCTTTAAGGGGAGATAACGTATATTACAACGAGTATAGGCGAGGCTACACCACCAGAAGGTACACCAGCTTACATTGTAATGGAAGGAAAGGGTGTCGTGCCATGTCTTTGGCTAAAGCAAAGTGACAGAGAAGGATGGGAACTTAGCATTTCCTACAAATGGGGCATTCAATTTGAGTGTTCTAGAGCATTTAAGGATGGTGCTATATGAATTGAAGCCGCTTCTGAGACCAGCACAGTTTGAGGCATTAGCGATTTGGGAGCTAGTAGCCAGACAGCATCAGCAACAGAAATTCGAGAGGAGGATGAGAAAGGCAGAAACGACTTTAGCAGAAGCTAGGTGGGACAGTGCTCAGAGAGTTTGGAGGATAGAAACTTTGCACAGAATTAAGTTGTTTCCACCGATTAAGCAGGACAATGAGAAGGAAGGAAGGAAAGCTACTACAAAGACTAACAGAAGTTGAACTGAAAGTAGGGAGGCTAGAAAGTCTTCAGCAGTAGAGGAGGAATCGGATGATGATGAGTTTATTTACAGTTATTGAGAAATCGCCCACCACCATATACAGCACATGAGGTATATATACTTACCCAAGGGGTTAGCCATACTCCAGGATATAGAATTTCTTTCTTGGCCCAGACAAATGGGGAAGTGGCGGCCAAAACACTCATCTCTGCGGGAGGAACTGTTAAGTTGAGGATATAGGATTTCCCCCTATCTACTTTGAAGCCTGCTACCTGCTCAAAGAGACCCAACTCCTCCTGAATGGCCCGAAGGGTCGTACGTGGTTGAGTAACAAAAAGCAGGATATCGTCGGCAAATAGTGAGATCTTATGTTGCTCGGAGCCAAATGGAATGTCATTAAAGTTCGGATCGGCCCTAATCCGGGCTTCTAGTGGTTCCACGCTAAGTGTAAAAAGCAGCGGGGAAAGAGGGCACCCCTCTCTGGTTCCCCTGGACAGATCACAAAAATCCGAAGTCATCCCATTTACACATATCCGTGACCTGGGGCCCGAGTAGTTGCTCATCACCATCGCTATGAACTGCTCCCCAAACCCAAAGTACCGAAGGGTCGCCACCAAAAAGGACCATTCCACCCTGTCAAAAGCTTCCAGTGCTAACAGCATAGCCGGGACCTGCTTCTTCGTCACCTTTCCATCAGGTGGATGACCCTTCTAAGGTAATCATGTGTTTGCCGCCCCTTAATGAAACCCGTTGATCCGGATGAACCAATTCCAGGAATACCCCTTCAAGTCTCCAGGCAAGTAGTTTGGTGTAAAGTTTTGCATTGAGATTGAGCAGGACGATGGGCCTTTAGCAAGCACAGAGCTGGGGGTCCTTCCCTTCCTTAGGAATAAGTGAGATCAGAGCTTCCCCCATAGTGGGGGAGAGTGTTTGATCAGTTTTTATGAAATTGAACAATGCAGCTAGGTGGGGGACTAGCTCGGCCCCAAAAGTCCTATAAAAATGCGCAGTAAAACCATCAGGACCCGGCGCTTTGAGCAATGGAAGGGAGTCAATGGCATCCCGCGCTTCGTTTAAGGTGAATGGGGCCTCTAGAAACTCATTGGTATCACAGGAAACCTGGGGAAGCTGAATGAGGTGCAAATAACTCTCCTGGGCAGTAGCACTCGGATTATCTGATTTATGAAAGCGGGTATAGATGTTCCTGAAAGCTCACGCTTTCTCCACTTCCAAATAGTGTTCCCCAGATTCGTCCCGCACTTGTGCTATGTAGCCCTTAGATTGCTTAGATTGCTTAACCCACAATTGCCTGGCCAGGAGCGGGCCAATTTTGTTTCCACTGACATAATAAGACCTCTGGAGCCGTAACAATGCCACCTCTGCCCTGTTCGTATAAATAGATTGCAGTTTACCTTTAATGGAGGTTACTTCCTCTGATTCTGCCAAGTAGGGGAGAGCTTATGGGCCTGTTCTGCTTCCTTCAATGCACTCTCCAAACCTCGTCTCTCTTCAGCTTTCAGCCGATAAAGTGAGGTTGCTAAAGAGATGCATGTGCCCCAGAGGACAGTTTTAAACACGTCCCAGATGGTGGGGAGAGGGGCGTCCCCAGCTGTATTACTCTGAAAAAAGTCCCTGATAGCTCTTCACAACTCGTCTCGAGTCGTTGGGTAATGTATGTAATTACTTTGACACAGTTGACTTTGTTACTGATTTGCACTGTAACCTTAGAATGTGTTATAGTTCAGGCTTTGATTAGATTATGTTTCTTCTGCCGCTTTGGACAGTCAGTATTGTTTCTATAGGTGTTTCATTTGATTTTGAGATGAATCTACATGACCTTAGCATTGTTAACATAGGGAAATAAATATTCTAAATTTTACAAAAAGGTGTGGTTATTCATGACTGAAAGGTCATGGTGTGTGACAATTACTGACTCTATTGATTATTAATGTTACTGGATTTGTTGATTATTGCTATTGTGTATTGGTTATTGATTATTGATCTGCATGCACTGGAATTATGATGGGATCATCTTAATTGCGAGTCAAAAGGTCCATCGACCTATTTGCGTCCCCTTGTAAGTTTACTTATTAAGGTCAGACGCGCTAACAGGGCCGATGGTGCACTTGTGGATGCACCCGGAAATGGTTTAGCACCAGCAAGACCACAAGTGTATGGAGCACAAGGAGGTAATGTGCAAATCAGTGCTGCAATATAAGCAACTGACAGAAGAGTACTAGACGGAGGAACATGAGTAGTTAAAAGAGATGTAGACTCCATTACTATGGAGTCATCAAGACCAAGAGTGTGTTCAGTCAAAGCTTACACATCCCCTTTATTACCAGAGACAGTTAATGGAGGACTGTAGTTTGATTGACTAGGAGCCCGGCTTGTGTGGCAGAGATTTTCTCAAGAATGTAGTTTCCATCAGTGTTTTCCCAAGCTTCAAAGATAGATTTGGACAACTTGGTCTTCTTCACTGGCTCTACTTTAGTATTTTGATGACTTGATACTTGCCTTTGTTATTTGAGACCACTGTAAAGATGTCCTCCTCACAGAAGTGGCTAGGAAATGGCATACAGCTTCAAAGGAGAAACTGCAGTGTTGCCTGTGTTGCCTCCCCAGAGTGTGTTATCTGTGTTATAAGATCTCTGCCAGAAAGGCCACCTATCAACCAAATTGAGTAAAGCCATTCTTATGCCACTCTGTCCAGTAATAGTCTCCCAGGTACAAACTCTTGTTTAGCTGGTACTGCAGATAATGGATCCTTGGGTATGTGGCTATGGCAAAGTCCTTGCAAAGTTGAATTAAAAAGACACTTCCAAACATTGCAGTCCTTTGAAGAAGAATATACCATTGCCCAAATAAAGCAAGCTTTTGTCTCTGTGCTCTCTTTAGGGCTCCCTAATTATGGAACATCATTTACCCTGTATTGCCATGAATGTGATGTGTTTTCCTTTGGTGTATTGGTACAGCATTACAGGGATAAGAAAAAGCCCAAAATATACTACACTTCTGCTTTAGACCCCATAGCCCAGGGCTTCCTCCATGCTTCCACTTTGTAGCCACTGCTAACCCACGTTCTTGAAGAATCTGAAAATGTTGAATTGAGATCCACCCTAATTGCTGTTCTTCTCTCTGCTGTTGCTCTTCTCCTTACTACCAAGAATCAGCACCTTCCAACTGTAATTGTCCCAATGCAACATTCAACTGTTGTCTGCCTCCCATATCACTCTAATATGTAGCCCCACTCTGAACCCTACATCTCTCACGATGACCACCAATGAAGACAAAGAACGCTATGGTGGTGTTCTGTTAGACGAGCACATAACGAAGCCTTGAATTGCTCTCACAGACGTGCCAATACCAAACTGTTAATTAGTGCATTTTGTGGACAGATCATGTCTTAGAAATGGTGAAGGTGCCTGGTCGCAGGATATGCTGAATGTACTGTATATCAAATTATTGAAAGCTGCTGCTTGCCTCATAAGTGAACTGTTAAAATTGCTTAACTTGTAGCTCTGTCCAAGCTTGTATCCTTGTTGAGAATAAAATTGTAAATGTGCTTCCAGACTAAAAGTATGCATTTGTAGTCACCCACTACTTTGGAAATCTGTGGGTGCACAGTGTTTCAGAACTTCTGCCAACACCCAATTAAAAACTGCTTGTATGTAAAGAATCTATTAAATGACTTACTTTTATCCTAGAGGATTATGATTGTAAAATGTGGTGCACACCAGAATTCTCATTTTGAAGTATCCCAAAGGAAGGCCCTAGCTGTTTCTGTGGCTGAAAAGGCTGATGTGTCTCAAACCAGTGTAGCTACTATGTATGTTATACAAACTGATTCATTTCCTACACCTTCTCTAAAAGATTCGGTTTTGTTACAGTAGCAAGTCCGAAAGTGAAAAACGATACTGGACAAAACAGAGTTGTAAATGAAACTGGGAAGGAGTGTGTCAAGGAAGATCATGGTGTGTGGTCGCAACCACATTTATGCTTCCCAGCCATGCATGGTTGTATCATGGAGCTGCCCATAATAGTAGGGGTGGGATAGTTCATGCCACCACAATCCACTGGTATGCACCGTCATTTCCTTCTATTCCACTGAATTATTGTCATTCCTGTGTCATCTGCCAGGCAAATAGGCTCTCATTACGAGCCTTGTGGTGAGTGATAAAGTGGTGTTACCATGGCAGTGATAACTCCCATAGACAGCCAATGTACCACACCAACTGCCAGGGCGGAAACAACATTCACCACGGCGATCTTCTACGTTATGCTCCACCTGGAAAACCACGCCAACGAAGACAACGACGATGAGTACAGCTGCCTAGCACATAAGGAAGGGTGGGAGGAAAATGAGAGTGACACACACACGCACGACACACACCAGACACACACACATCATGCACACAACCAGCTGCATATGTAAACCAATGGCACACAATACATGGCATAATCAAACAAGGACTAGATTGCTAGAGTACTGACAATGTATTAGCATAGCAAAACCCACCACACAAACCAAATGTATTTACAGATGTACATAAAGAGCGAGTGCCCAGTCCAAAGTCATAAGGGCACAAAAGGCCACAGGGCACAAAAGGCCACGGGGCACAGTCCAAGGCCCAACCCTGACACATCCGTAGAGGACACTGCAGGGCCATCATTTTGCACATGGGAAGGCACCTCAGGGGGACAGAGGGGGCATCTCAGCCGAATAAGGGAACTACCCCATTGGTTCTGGAGGGGGCAACATGCCCATTGCTCTGTCCTGGGGAGTGCAAGGCCAGTCTCTGGAGTGGGTGATTTGCCCACTGGTTCTGGAGGGGGCAGCATGCCCATTACTCTGTTGTGGGGAGTGCAAGACCACAGTCTCTGGAGTGGGTGATTTGACCACTGGTCCTGGAGGGGGCAACATGCCCATTGCTCTGTCCTGGGGAGTGCAAGGCCACAGTTTCTCAAGTGGGTGACTTGCCCACTGGTTCTGGAGGGGGCAACTAGCACAGCAGCCCCTGGAGTGTGGCCTACATGGCATCCGCTGGCAGTAACGGGTGCACTGTGATGGTGGATGGAGATGCCTCCTTGGCAGCCTCTGCACTCTCTGATGGCTGCACTGTGGTGGTGGATGGAGGAGCCTCCTGGGCAGCCTTGCACTCTCTGATGGCTTCACTGTGGTGGTGGATGGAGGAGCCTCCTGGGCCACCTCTGCACTCTCTGATGACTACACTGTGGTGGTGGATAGAGGAGCCTCCTGGGCAGCCTCTGCACTCTCTGATGACTGTACTGTGGTGGTGGATGGGGAAGCCTCCTGGGCAGCCTCTGTGCTCTCTGATGACTGCACTTCCTCAGCTGGCGGTGAGGGCTCCGTGACAGCTGGTGGTGGTGGCTGTGTCAGCCTGACAGCCTCCGCTGGCGTAGAGTGCTTCATCTCCTCCTGTACATGGGGTGTGGATCCCTTACCCTTCCTGGCAGGGGTGGATGGTTCTTCCCCTCTCTGCCTGGTGGTGCAGGCTCCTTCCCCTTCTTCACAGGTGGTGCAGGCCCTTCCCCTTCTTTCCAAGTGGTGCAGGCCTCTTCTCCATCTTTCCAGGTGGTGCAGGCTCCTTCCTCTTCTTTACAGGTGGTGCAGGCTCCTTCCCCTTCTTTACAGGTGGTGCAGGTCCCTTCCCCTTCTTCCCTGGTGGTACTGGATCCTTCCCCTTCTGCGATGGAGTTGTGGTATCCTTCCCACCACAAGTAGGTGGTGCTACCACTGTTCCCACGGACTGTTTGGCTGAGGTGCTGGGCTGTGTCCTTGGTACCCTGCTCATACAGGCGGTAGGGGGGAGGGGTAGGGAAAAGGTCAAATTGGGAGAGGAAAAGCTTTTTAGGGAGGAGGAATAGGAGTGGAGGATGAGGGAGTGGTTGTTGGAGGTGTATGTCTGCTGGACGAGGGTGCAGGTGCATGGGCAGTATGCTGATGTGAGGTGGATGGCTGTTGGGTGTGTGAGTGTTTGCATTTGTGTCCTTTGGGGGGGGACAGACACGTGGGAGAGGACACAGACGAGGTATGCATGACTGCTGTGGAGGTGTCTGCCAGTGAGGTGTGTGTTCTGCTTGGTTTGGTGATGCTGGTAGTGGATGTAGATGTAGTGCATGCAGGTGTCAGTGTGGACGTGATTGGAAGGGAGGTGGAGGAGGAGGGGGAGACAGTGGAGGCAGTGGATGTTGTCATGTCTGCAACTGTATGGTGTTTGTGTGAGTGCCTCTGGGATGAAGTGTGGTGCTTGTGTTTGCCTGTGCCACTCTTGTGTGCTGTCTTGTATGCATGCTCGTCTATTTGTGTGCTTAGGATGGGTTGGGGTTGAGGGGAATAGGACTGGGAAGTGGTAATTGGAGGTGGGGACAGTTGAAACAGGGTCAATGGCTGCCATCAGAGAGGAGGCCAGAGTGTGAATCGATCTCTGTTGGGCAGCCAATCCACCATGAATGTCCTACAGGAATGCAATGCATTGCTGCATCTTTGATGCCAGCCCCTGGATGGAATTCACAATGGTTGATTGCCCTACAGAGATGGATCTCAGGAGGTTAATAGACTCCTCACTCAGGGCAACTGGGCTCACTGGAGCAGGGCCTGAAGTGCCTGGAGCGAAGGAGATGCCCACCCTCCTGAGTGAGCGGGCACGGGCAACTCGCTGAGAAGCTACTGGGATGGGGCTCCCATCGGAGGAGGTATCTGAGTCTGTGTCGTCTCCTCCAGTCTCCGCCGTGGTGCTCCCCTCACCCTCCCTCCCACTGGTTCCCTTCCTCGTTGGGAAGCCTCCTTGGTCTTCCGTGCCCAGCGTCTCAGGTCCTCCCACCATTTCTGACAGTGGTTGCTCTGCCTGCCATAGAACCCCAGGGTCCGCAGGTCCTTGGCGATGGCATGCCATAATCCCTTCTTTTGATGCGCGCTGACCTGCAGAGGTAATACATACAGGAGAACTCCATTAAACAAACAGTCCAGCATGTCACACACATGGCCCACCATACCCGATTCCATCACCATTGGCACACACATAGCCCAGCTCACAACATGTACACTGCCAACAGACAATCCCCCCACCCACCCTTACACAATGCCTTCGCACACATCTCCATGCATCCATACCACATGCATCTGCCCAAAGTGTACTCACCTGTTGGTCTGGAGGCCCGTACGGTTCTCCATACTGGGGTAGGACCCCATCCACTAGTCGCTCCAACTCTTTCAAAGTGAAGGCTGAGGCCATTTCCCCGGTCACACGGGCCATGGTAGGCTCCAGACACAGGTCATAGCAGCACACACAGTGTAGGTCTTCTCCTGTTGGAGGTCAGGAAACAAGTGAAGATTGAGTTAGTAAATGGCAGTCACGTCCGCGGTGATGTACACCGTCACCAGCGGTGTACAACCCCATTGGCCACTGTACTCCATAGGGCCCAATATTATCCGATAAGGAATTGCATGGCGGTGCAAGACTGACCACCGCCAAGACGCCCAACGTCGGTGGAATTACCTCACTTCCACCTGTGCCTCCACACAGGACAGGAGGTCGCCATTTCGGGGGGAGGGGGTAACAGGCCTATCAACAGTTACTGGGTCACAGGTTAAATAGGCACATACTTCTGTGGTTTAGTTGTTCAAATTATGACAGCCTACTCCCTCATGTGTCTCTTAGATACATACCGCTGTGGATGAATAGGAGGTGGAGACATACCCCCATGTACAGACCCCTGGTGGACTTAGCTACACTGGAGGACAGGCACATTATCCTCACCTATAGACTGGACAGGGCCACAATCACAGAGCTGTATGCCCAGTTGGAGCCTGACCTGATCTCATCTATCCGTCATCCGACTGGGATCCCCCCTCTTGTGCAAGAGCCAGCCTGGCCCCACTCATTTTATGGATAAGGATATGGAACACCCCAAGGGCTTAATTTTCACAATTAGTAATAGATGATTGCCTAAACGTAGATAACATGAATGCTATTCCATGGTTGGTGTATTTTACAAACACCTTCCGCAAGGAAAAGCAGCATCCCAAATGTGATGGCCCAACTACAGAGGCACAGGGTGTGGCTTATAGGTGAGCCTTGGTCCCCACCCAGTGTATCTTGGTGCATGCCTCTGATGTTAACCTCATAGGATAGTGTGTGGCCAAATGTTGTCCATCAATACCTGCAGGTGACTCTGGCTACCCAAAACTATTGTGGCTGCTGACCCCTCTGAGGAATCCCTGGACAAGGGCGGAAGAACGTTATAATGAGGCATATGGGTGAACCAGAAGGATCATCAAGAGAACCTTCAGCCTCCCGAAGGCCAGGTTCAGGTGCCTCCATCTGACAGGTGGATCCCTGTGCTACTCACCCGAGAAGGTCTGCCAGATCAGTCGTGGCAGCTGCATGTTGCACAACCTGCCCCACAGACGCCATGTACCTTTTCTGCAGGAGGAGGAGACAGAATATGTCCCTGTGGCTGTAGTAGACCCTGATGACAGTGAGGATGAAGAGGCTGAAGATGAGAATGAGGACAACAGAACCACAGTCATCCATCAATACTTCCAATGACACACAGGTGAGTCAGTGCAACTTCATATTTCAATGACAATTGGTGTATTCTGTGTGGCTGTGGCATGATGGCATTACCCATTTTTTACCTCTACTTAATGTCGCATAAGGATTCTCATTTTACACATGTTAGTGCAATGACATATGATGTGCTGACTACAGCCACCTACAGGTCATTATTTCTATGCTCTCGCACTGTACAGTGCATTTGCAACAGATATAACTGTTTCCATTAATACACTGTTTCAACACATGACATACAAGTATATTAGTTGTGTTCAAGGGTGTTTATTGTAGTACTAAGAAATTGAGGGGAAAGTGCAATGAAATGGGGTGATGATGAAGGAAAGTCCGGGGTATTGTTCCAGTCTGTTTACTCTGGGTAGGTGCTGTGTTATTGGATCCTGATGGGGGAGGCTCAGTTGTGGACTGTGATTGTGCTTGGGTGACCGGCTGTCCAGTGGTCCCTGATGGGCCAGGTAAGTCCTCCAGATCCTGAATTCCAGAGTTACTGTCATCACTGGGGGCATCTTCTGTTGGGGGACTGGATAGTGGTAGCACTTCCTCTATACTGCATTGGCTGGGGTACCTGTGGGGATGTAGATGATGTATTATGCTTCATGTATAGGACATCTTGTACATCCATGGCTTCCCCTCTATCGTTGTTGTTGCCCTGCCACCTTTTGCTTGTGTATGGTGATGTATTGTGGGAATGTTAGTTTCCCTATGTAGGTGCATGCCTTAGTGAAGGGTGTCCATTCAGGGCTGGGAGGGGTGTCCATGCATTAGTATGTCATGCAGGGCTTGGCATTGGGGTTAGTCATCTGCATTGGTGCAGTGTGTGGGATGGAGTGGAATGATGGGAGTGAGGGTGAGGGGGTGAGATAGCATGCAGGTATGGGGATTGATAAGTGTTAAATGTTGACTTATCTGTGTCCAGTCCTCCGGCAACTCCAGTGAGTCCCTCAGGATGCAGTAATGCCAAGACTTGCTCCTCCCATGCTGTGAGCTGTGGGGGAGGAGGTGGGGATCCACCACCAGTCCTCTGTATAGCGAGCTAGTGCCTTGCAGCAATAAAACTTACCTTCCCCCATAGGTCGTTCCATCTCTTCCTGATGTCGTCCCTTGTTCTTGGGTGCTGTCCCAAGGTGTTCACTCTGTCCACGATTCTCCGCCATAGCTCTATCTTCCTTGCAATGGATATCTGTTGTACCTGTGCTCCAAACAGCTGTGGCTCTACCCTGACAATTTCCTCCACCATGACTCCTCCTCAGTGAAATGGGGGTGCCTTTGTGGTGCCATGGGTGTTGGGTGGTGTGTGTTGGTGAGAGTGTGTTGAGTAATGTAGTGGGGTGTGTGATGTGGAGTGCGTGAGGAACGTATGGATGTGAGTGGTGTGTGTAGTTGTCTCTGTGCTCTTCTTTTCAGTTTCCTGGTAGCAATTGGTGTTCGTAAGGGGTTGTGGGTATTGTGGGTGTGTGTTTTATAGTAGTGTGGGTGTGTGGGTGTGGTGTGTGTATGGGTGTCAGGTGTGTGTGTTTTGGTATTGGCCAATGTAGTGTTGTTTTGTATGTGGGTGTCCATTCTGAGCGCAGAGGTATGTACCGCCAACGGTTTACCGCTGTTGAATGTCCGCTGCGGTGATTCGTGGGTCATAATGTGATGGGTTTTGGTTCTGTCGCTTTTGGACTGACTTTTGGGCTGGCGGATTTGTGTATGTGGCTGTATTCTGTCAGACTGGTGTGTGTGTGTGTCATAACATGGTGAATGGATATCGGCCACCGTGACGGTATGTTGGCGGCTGTCAGCGTGGCGGTAAGCGGCAATTACCACCAA
Organism: Pleurodeles waltl; assembly: GCF_031143425.1. Taxonomy (NCBI): domain Eukaryota; kingdom Metazoa; phylum Chordata; class Amphibia; order Caudata; family Salamandridae; genus Pleurodeles; species Pleurodeles waltl. Next base: position 499,014,393 of record NC_090448.1, on the reverse strand, counting down.
TGTCATAATGAGGGCCATAATGTTGATATGGGGATCAAGAACATCCTCAATACTCACCCACCTCTTTTGGGCTCCTTTATCCATTTCCAAACAGACTTTCTTTAGAAGGCAAATGTGCCCCCGTTTCTATGTTTTTTTTATTCTAAAGTGGGTGGAAGTGTACCCATGTGCAACAGCAAATGCCATTACTGTAGTTAAGCTTACTTAAGGACTTCATCCCCTGTTTCATAATCCCAAGTCATCTCTTGAGCAACTGAAGAGGAAATGAGACAGACACTTCATTTCAACAGTAGTGGCAAAGCTGGGTTTTCTATGTCTCAATCATATCATGGGTGTAATCATTAAATAATCACCATATTGTTTGTTCATCAACAAGGAGAAGTTAAAAAGAGCAATCATCTACATCAAAACCCTATAACGATAATATCATCAAAGACTTCCAATAAAGAGAATTTGTGTATTAAAGGTTCTTATCAATCAATACTTTATTTATTCAATAAGTATTAGTCTTACAAGGATCAGCATCAGAAATTAATATCATTCAATAATCAACATTTCAATATAAGGCCAAATAAAATATTTGTAAGTATAATAGTTAATACTGCAATAATCCTCAAAGCGCGATCCATAAAGGAATTTCCCTGATCTAAATTAAATCAGGTTAGAATAGAATTAAGGTGTCAGTTCAGAAACCCAATGAAGATTTCTGAGGACAGAATTAAAGCATAAGCATAAAGCCTTTGTGCATCCAATAAGGAAAATATTAAGCTGGAATGTATTCTCAGCTATAAATGACCAGACATCTAGTAAAACGGAGAATAGGCTCAAAACAATCTCCCATGAAGAGAGATATGGTCTCAAGAAACCCAGAAAATAATTTCCAGGCAGTGTTAGTGCGAAAAGCAGCTCCTACTCTAGGAACAGCACTAATATAAACACACAATATTAAAGATGGAAACATTTATCCCTTTCTTCGTTCACAGCGTCCAACAGGATTTCAGTAAACCCTTGGGCATAGGTAAACTCCCCAATTTCTCATGTCTTAACAAGGGGCCACAGACACAAGTCCTTGAAAAGATATTTCATCCACATTTTGTGATTCAGACAGTTCTTCCCATGAATCATCCTTCCTACTGCCTCCTCTCCTCCTGGTGAGAACCTCACTATCACCTGTCTAATAAAAAACAATTGCCTATTCACTAGCTAACAGAAAGCTTCTGGAAAATTACAGCATCTACAGCAAAAAAGAAAAACATTTTGTGCAACACAACAGCTTAATGTGAAAAACAGGTCATTCAATGATAATACATCATTTGCAATTAATATGGCCTCAACAGTTCAGCTAATTTAAGTCAGCATATTATTATTTCTTACTATGCTAATATTGCCTGAGGGGGACAGGGCCTGGCTAACCTGAACATGGCCACCATCCAGGTGGCTCCTTCAGCAGCAACTACAATCCTGCAGAATCTTGTGCTGAAATGTGCTGCTAGCACCACCTCAGCCATCCCCTGCTTATTCTCCCACGGTGGTATGGTGGTGGGATCACTTGCTGTGAAGTAGCACTCAGAGCAGAGAAGTGGGTCCTATCTGTCTGATGTGCAGCTGGGCATGGGCCATGAGGCCTGTAGCAGATTCCTACACTGGGGCAAGACCTTACCTGCACCCATTTAGAACCTCTGTGCCATAACAGAGGGGGCTCCACAGCACCAGCCTGATGCCCCTGTCAATGGACTCATCCCCTTGTCTGCAGGGCCTGAGAAGGCAATCGCCAGCATTGACTGGGCCTCCCTATGCCACTGTGGTGGTGAGCTGGCATACGGTAAAAGATGCTCTGACGGGCCCGCCCTAGTCATGTTGCTGTGCCGGGGTCGCAGCACAGGTCAGGCGATCACTGCAGGCCCTCTTCCTCCTTTACAGAGCCCCATAGCTGCCAGTTTGTGTGCCGCAATTGCACGGCTGGGGCCACAGCTACAGATGGGCACCCAGAGAGTGCACTGCCCTGGCTGAAACACTACTGAGATGAGGACAGCGGGGAGTGTACTGAGGATGGGGCTGCTCCCTGGATGGTATCGCTGCAGTGCGCACTGTTGCTGCTGTGCCTTCTAGTGTTGTTTCCCTAGGCCACAAGGTGGTTTGAGGCCTTGGTTCCCACCTATATTTTCAGTAACAACACCGGTGTAGCTGCCAGCACAGTCAGCACCACTCCAGGGACCTCCCACTCTCTCCTAGTTGGGCCACTCTCTCTGCCAATACCGAACTGGGCCTGTGATAGTCTATTGTGACCCCTGGTGCCTGGGCTGCTACAAGGGGTGTGTAGAGGTGTTGTCTGAAGCTTCTACATTTAGTGCTGCACAGTGCTGGCCACATTGTCCCAGACTTCTGCAGCGGGCTCAGAACCATTAGTCGACATGGGCAAAGCTGACAAAACGCAGCCCAATCTGCAACTTGAGTCACTGAAAACCCCTAGGTTGCACGGGGAGGGTGCCTGTGACTGGTTCAGCCGCCTCAGGACCGGAGTTGGATGGTGAGCTATGCCAGATCCTGACCGCTATGCAGCTCAACCTAAGACAGATGGCAAGATAGATGCTCTCTCCGATCGGATGGACAGGATGTCAGAATGCATAGATAAGCAATCAGAGTGCCTGGATATAGTGAAGAGACATGTATCAGAGGCAGAGGGCAAACAGGTTCCTACCTCAGCGGCACAGAACCAACAGCAGCAGAAGGTGATTTCCAAGCTGCTGACCAAGGCCAAGGCTCTGGAAGCCCACTCACTTAGGAATAAGCTTCATATTGTAGGTCTTGCAGAATCCACAAATGTCGAAAAACATGGAGAAATTTGTGCAACAATTGGTTATTTTTCCAACGTTTTTGTGGTGTGTCATGCCCACCGCTCCCTTCCGCTTTGCCCGAGGCTTGGAGCCAGACCTAGCCCAATCATTTCAAGTCTTCTCAATTATCATGCCCAGGAACCAGCACTCTTCCGGTCGCGGGAGTTAAAGGTTCTTCGGTAAGAGGGCACTGAAATTTCTATATTCCTGGATTTTACACAAGTCCAGGTGGTGCAGAGGCAGTTTCCACTGACTAAATGGAAGCCTCAAGACCTGAAACTGAACTATGCATTGCTTTATCCAGCTTGCTTGCCTGTGACTGTTGATGGGAAAACCCAGATCTTCAGTGACCCTAAGCTCTTGCAGCAATTCCTGAAGTAGCGAACGTTGATGGGTACTCAGCAGCACTCGCCAAGGTCAGAGGAGGGTGAGTAAGAGGCTTTACAGGCACGGGAGGGACTCAACTGATACCCTAATTGTTCTTCTCACCTCCTTACTTTGAGTCTGTCATCATGCCATCATTTTAGTGTTTTACAAATGTGCTGTTGGAAATTTCACTTCTGGGTTTCCCTGAGGTGGGCTTGACTGTTGCTCTGCTATCAAAAGGTGGCCGCTCTGGCACACCATGACTATTCCACAGTGGGTCCCCCCTGGGTTGTCATGATAGTGCCTTCTGCGGGCTAGTTGCCAGCACTGAGTGACTGTTGCGGTTTTGTCAGCATTGTAAGTGTGCGGTGGCTTCTATGGGTGGTTCAATTGGGGTGCAATATGTTTGAGTGTGACTAATAATGGATTGGCACACACCATTTCTGAGTTGTGGCCCCCTTTGCTTTGATTGGCAGGGATGCTTGTGGGCACTTTTTGTCCTCATGTGTGTACGACACTGTTTGCTGATGGGGTACTAGGTGCGATTTAGTTGGACAGATACAGCTGCGCTGTTTGTTGGGGGGGCAGCGTGGGTCGAGATGGACTGAGTTGCATACAACCATTGATTTAGTTCTGGTGAGAGCTGTAAGAGCTATTTGGCTTGCATTGTGTTTGGCATGCGTAGTGTGCACTGTGCGGATTGGCTGACCATGCGAGTGATGCCTACCCCAACAGTGGGCAGCCAATACAACTGAATTTCCTCACATGGAATGTCAGGGGGGTTAAATGATAGCAGAAAAGTTTGTGAGGTGGTAATGTATTTACAACTGAATAATATCAATGTTGCCATTTTGTAGGACACTCACCTGGCCCCGGGGAGCAGAACGCTCACGCAGAGATGCATCAGGGGTGACTGTTATGCAGCACGCTTCAATAAGGATGCATGTGGTGTATTGACTTGGGTCCAGCACGGTGCTGGGGTCAAGGTCTAGGAAGTTTGTCTCTATCCAGGGGGGCGCTTCATGGTGGCGCATTGTCACAAAGATCAATTTGCTGCCATGTTGGTGGAGGTTTATGGCCCTAATTATGAAGATCTGCATTTTCACTACGCATTAAATCCTAGGCTTGCCCACTGCGGAGACCGTCCCCAGATGTGGGGTGGTGGCTTTTAATTGTGTCTTGTCCCCAGACCTAGACCACTACCAGGGCTCCCCTTGACGACCCTCAGATGGGGTGAGTGCTATCCCTGCTAAGGTTGACCATAGCAGACTATTAGATCTATGGCAATACCATACCACTACCACAGGCAGGAGGAATACCTATTATTCCACGGTCCATGACATTCACACAAATTGATTACTGGTTCTTGTCCTGGAGCTTGGTGCACCAGGTGCAGTGCTGTGAACACTTACAATGATTCTATTCTGACCACTCACCAGTGTTATTGGTTCTTGAATTGGATAGTCTGCGGCCCCCTGTGTTTTCCTGGTGGTTCCCGCAGTACTCGCTGCTAGATGCTGTGCTCTGCGAGGAACTTGCACAGGCAATTGATGAATACTTCTGTTACAAAATGGGGTCCACCGAGAAGTTTGTCACTGTATGGGAGTCTTTTAAGGCCTACATTTGGGGAGGCACTATCTCAGAGCATGCTGATGCGCTTCGCTCAGTTCGGGCCACTTGACATGGTTGGAGACATAGCTGGCAGATTTGGAGCGATCCAATAGCGAAACCGCAGACTAGAGACTGCTGGGGGATATCAGAGCTAAATTGGATCAATCAATCAATCAATTTGTAAAGCACAGTACTCACCCGTTAGGGTCTCAAGGCGCTGAAGTGGGGGGAAGGGGCTGCTACTGCTCGAATAGCCAGGTCTTGAGGAGTTTTCTGAAAGTCAGGAGATCCTGGGTCTGTTGTAGGTGAACTGGGAGGGAGTTCCACGTCTTGCGGTGAGGTGAGAAAAGGACCTGCCGTCAGCTGTGGTCCGATGGATGCGAGGGACAGGGGCAAGGGCGAGGTTGGCGGATCGTAGGTTACTGATGGGAGTGTGGAAGGTAAGTCGCACGTTGAGGTAGGCAGGGCCTGCGTTGTGGAGAGCTTTGTGAGCATGGACCAGGAGCTTGAACGTGATCCTTTTGTTGACGGGAAGCCAGTGTAGGTCTCTGAGGTGAGCTGTAATATGGTTGCGGCGAGGGATGTTGAGGATGAGGTGTGCGGAGGCGTTCTGTATTCGTTGCAGTTTCTTCTGGAGCTTGGCCGTTGATCCTGCGTAGAGCGCGTTGCCGTAGTCCAGTTTGCGGCTGACGAGGGCGTGGGTGACCGTCTTTCTAGTTTTGGTGGGGATCCATCTGAAGATCTTGCGGAGCATGCGGAGGGTGTTGAAACAGGCGAATGAGACAGTGTTGACTTGCTGAGTCATGGTGAGAGATGAGTCAAGGATGAAACCTAGGTTGCGTGCGTGGGTGGTGGGTTTTGGTGCGGTTCCTAGGGTGGCTGGCCCCAGGAGTTGTCCCATGCGGAGCAGTTGGAGCCGAGGATGAGGATCTCAGTCTTGTCTGAGTTCAGTTCGAGGCGGCTCATCTTCATCCAGTTGGCGATGGCATGCAGTCCGTTGTGGAGGTTGGTCTTAGCGGTGGCAGGGGCCTTGGTGAGGGAGAGGATCAGCTGGATATCGTCTGCGTAGGAGATGATGTTGAGGCTGTGGGATCTGACGATGTTGGTGAGCGGAGCCATGTAGATGTCGAAGAGTGTGGGGCTGAGAGAGGATCCTTGGGGAACGCCGCAGATTGTTGTGGTGGCTTCAGACAGGAACGGAGGGAGGCGGACTCTCTGGGTTCTGCCGGAGAGTAAGGAAGTAATCCAGTCCAGGGCCTTTTGGCGAATCCCAGCGTCGTAGAGGCATATGTGCAGGGTGTGGTGACAGACGGTGTCGAAGGCTGCCGAGGGATCTAGGAGGATGAGGGCAGCAGTTTCGCCTTTGTCGAGCATGGTCCTGATGTCGTCAGTTTCGGCGATGAGTGCAGTCTCGGTGCTGTGGTTCCTGCGGAATCCAGATTGGGAGATGTCTAGCGCGTTGTTGTCCTCCAAGAAGTGGGTCAGTTAGCCGTTGACGATCTTCTCTATGACCTTCACAGGGAAGGGGAGGAGGGAGATGGTCCGGTAGTTCTTGAGGTCTCCGGGGTCTACTTTGGGCTTCTTAAGAAGGGCGTTGACTTCGGCGTGTTTCCTCATATCCGGGTATGCTGATGTCTCGAAGGAGCTGTTGATGATGGCCCAGAGCTGGGGAGCGATGATATCGCTGGCCTTGTTGAGGATGTGGTGGGGTGTAGGGGTCTGATAAATATAACGAGTTAGCTCAGATCGAGATTATACACCTGGGTAAATATGCAACAGCACAGATTTATGGTGAGAGAGAGAGGCTGAGCGAGTAACACTGATGGTACTTATCTGCCCTTGCAGGAAGGATAGTGGTTGCAGAGCTGACTATTAATGACGAGCAGGGAGAGACTCTTCATGCGCCTGATCAATGGTGAAGATCTTTACACCTTGTGGATTGCTGAGGACGAGCAAGCCATGCTGGACTACCTGCCCCATATTACTATGCATTTGCTAAAGGGGATGCACAGTAATCATCTCGTGGCACCACTATGCCCTTTGGAGGTCATGGAGGCATTGAAAGATATGCAGGGCAGAGAGGTGCTGGGTATGGACGGTCTGATGGTGGCCTTCTATAAGGCCTAACAAGTGAAAATCTTCCCACACTTGGTCACTCTCTTTGAGGAAATGGCTAAGGACGGCCGCATGCCCCTATGGTGCAGGAGGCACTCTGCTCAATTCATGCCGGCTGACTGTTGCATGTCCTATCAACCACTGTTGCTGTTGCATTCTAACCGAAAAATCTTTGCGAAAATTCTTGCAAACAGGTTGATGACCCTGTACCCGAGCCTATCCCAAAAAGGCTGGCTTTATGTCTGGTCAGTCACTCATACACAATCAAAAGAACATCTTTGATGCAATCTCTCTTACTGACCCTAACATTCGAGTCACTGCAGTTTTTTTAGATGCTGAAAAAGTGTTTCATTAAGGTGAGTGGGGGTTCATGTTCCCCGCTCTGCATCATATAGGGGTGGGTGAGGTTTTTCTGCAACTGGTTCAGGTCTTTTACGCTATGCCAATGGCAATAGTTTGAATTAACGGCCTAGTGTCACGCCCAATATCAATTACAAGGTGTAAGCAGCAGGGCTGACCCCTGTCACCGCTGTTCTACACGCTTGTGGAATATCACTCTCATCAAGGAGTTTGTTTCCTTGCTAAAATCTTGTAGTGTCTGCTTATGCGGATGACATGCTTCTGTATTTTCGGAATCCAGACTGCAACCTTTCCTCAGTCCGTAGATAAGTTGTCCTTTTTAGTGGTCATTCCGGATTACAAATCAATTGTAATAATTCTTTCATATTTTCCCTCAAAGCAGCCGTAATGCCAGTGCATCTGGACTATCCACTGCAGTGGACACCAGATTTGGTTGCTATTTAGGCATCCAGGTTCAAAATGGCCTATATGTGGTAATATCCGAAAACTATGGGGGAGCAGTGCAGCGCCGAATAAAGGCAATTGAGCGCTGGACCCCTTTATCTGAGTGGTTGTACTGCCATCATGAAAATGGTGGCCCTGCCCTGTTTTCTGTTTGTTATTATTCCTCTGCTTTTGCCCGGCGCAGTCTTTCAGATCTTGTGAGCACTGATTTTGCATCTTGCATGGGCTGGTAAGCAGTCGTGCTTAAGCCGGGATACACTCACTTTCCCCTACGCAATGGGTGGCCTGAATGGCAGTGCACTGCATGTTTGCATATTAATGGTTGTATGATCTGGCAGATCTCCCTAACGTTTGGCTGGAACGTGATGCTGCGCTTCCATTTTCTTTACCTCAGATCTCACTCTTCAGGTCATCTTGTCATTAACACAACTGACCTTATTGGTACCACACAACACTTGTGGCAAAAACTAGCAAGCTTACAGGATAGGCTCCTGCTTTTTCACCTCAGATACCACTGGAGTTGTGTATGTGGTTTCCCTTACAGCAGAAGAGGGCTGCACGATGTGCAATACAAAGACTTGGATGGAGACGTATGGGTTACTTTTTTGCCCACAGGATACTCCACAACAGGGATCAGGTTAGAGCACAGGCTGAGATGCATGCAGTAATCGTGCAGTTTCACTGCTACTGTGCATGCTACACGATGTGGGCCTTGCTGGGTGAGACACTAGAGAAACCCTCGGGGGTTCCTGCCTTGCTCGATTTGCTGCAAACGTCGTCTCCGCAGAGCTTGACTGCCAAGATATATGCTTACTCACAGGAGGTCCAATGGCCTGGGCCACCAGTTTTAGACTAGATTTGCAGGAGGACTTAAAAATAGTAATCAGTGACAAACAATGGACATACTGCTGTTCTATGGTCCGGTCCCTCTCTATGTATGGTCGGCATAAGCTGATACGTTTCAAGTATATCAATTGTAGGTATTACACCCCTGCTCGTCTATTTCACTAAGGTCTGTGTGAGCTTCTGCTGTCCCCACTGTGTAGAGGATGGTAAAGGCTTTGTCCTGAGGTGCATCACTTTTGGCTCATGGTTATCAGGGAGCTGCAGGAGATTACAGACAAAATCATCGAGTCTGCCCCCCTTTTGGCACTGCTGGGTTATGATAGGGATGTTTATAAGGCTTGCAGGCAGTTTGTGGCTCTGGGGCTACTACTGCAAGTTGGCGATGTGTTCCATGAAGGGCCCTCTTCAAATAATGCCAGGCTGGTATTCTGATATGGTATACTATAACACCGAATCAGACGCTTATCACAACCTCACGCCACTCCACAGACACCAGAAAGATATTTGGGATCAGTATCAGGCGTTCCTTGTGCGCTCTGGGGCGCATGAAGTTGCAGATGCAGGAATAACCAAAGAAGCATCACCAACACTGTGCTGAGTGCCTGGCTGGGTGCCCCTCTGGTGAGCGACATTACGGATAATGTGGTATGTGGTATCGACTCCAGGCTGAGAGGCGGTTACTGAATCAGCCTCTGTGGAGCTACATTGGCAGGGAGGTTGCATGCTGGATCCCTTGGGCCTATTGTCACCGGAGTTTTAATGCCTGCAATGGTGGTTAACCCTATACTTGCATTGTATTACCAATTGTACTTTGATAAACCCTGACTGCTGCTATGTTCACTGATCACCTGCATTATCTGCTCATGCGTTCACTAACACCAATGATTGACATGTTTATATACTATCTGGTTGTTACACAAAATGAAAATAAAGTTTTAAAAAATTGCCTAAGATTACCTACTGCTAATTTTTACTCATTCTATGTGTTATATGACATAGACGTTTGCACCTTTTTCTTGACTGCATTTTTAATCTGCAAAAGAAACATTTTCAACAGCATCTTCCCTCCGCTGATGGTTGAAATAACAATAACAATTTCCTACAAATGAATCTGTAAGGTGCACTTCCCCTCTGCTTTGACATACACTTTATTTTCTAAAGTTTCAACGTTCTTCAGCTTCTTGTACACCCTATTCTTTCTTTCTTCCATTTCTATGTCCTCTCTCCTTTTCCTTTCTTTGTTTTTCTTTATGTTTGGATAACAGCTAGATCCCTTATCCATAATAAATAAGTGAAGGAAGTTGGCTCTGTATGTGCTATTTCAAAGTAAGGAATAGCATGCACAGAGTCCAAGGGTTCCCCTTAGAGGTAAGATAGTGGCAAAAAGAGATAATACTAATGCTCTATTTTGTGGTAGTGTGGTCGAGCAGTAGGCTTATCAAAGGAGTAGTGTTAAGCATTTGCTGTACATACACACAGGCAATAAATGAGGAACACACACTCAGAGACAATTCCAAGCCAATAGGTTTTTGTATAGAAAAAAATATTTTCTTAGTTTATTTTAAGAAACACAGGTTCAAATTCTACATGTAGTATCTCATTTGAAAGGTATTGCAGGTAAGTACTTTGGGAACTTTGAATAATCACAATAGCATATATACTTTTTACATAAAACACATTTAGCTGTTTTAAAAGTGGACACAGTGCAATTTTCACAGTTCCTGCGGGAGGTAAGGTAATGTTAGTTCTTGCAGGTAAGTAAACCACCTACGGGGTTCAAATTGGGGTCCAAGGTAGCCCACCGTTGGGGGTTCAGAGCAACCCCAAAGTCACCACACCAGCAGCTCAGGGCCGGTCAGGTGCAGAGGTCAAAGAGGTGCCCAAAACACCTAGGCTTCAATGGAGGTAAGGGTGTGCCCCGGTTCCAGTCTGCCAGCAGGTAGGTACCCACGTCTTCGGAGGGCAGACCAGAGGGGTTTTGTAGGGCACTGGGGGGGACACAAGTCAGCACAAAAAGTACACCCTCAGCAGCGCGGGGGCGGCCGGGTGCAGTGTGCAAACACGTGTCGGGTTTCCAATTGTTTTCAATGAGAGACCAAGGGGTCTCTTCAGCGGTGCAGGCAGGCAAGGGGGGGGCTCCTCGGGGTAGCCACCACCTGGGCAAGGGAGAGGGCCTCCTGGGGGTCACTCCTGCACTGGAGTTCCGATCCTTCAGGTCCTGGGGGCTGCGGGTGCAGGGTCTTTTCCAGGCGTCGGGATTTCAGAGTCAGGCAGTCGCGGTCAGGGGGAGCCTCGGGATTCCCTCTGCAGGCGTCGCTGTAGGGGCTCAGGGGGGACAACTTTGGTTACTCACAGTCTCGGAGTCACCTGGGGGTCCTCCCTGTAGCGTTGTTTCTTCACCAGTCGAGTCGGGGTCGCCGGGTGCAGTGTTGCAAGTCTCACGCTTCTTGCGGGGATTGCAGGGGTCTTTAAATCTGCTCCTCTGGATACAAAGTTGCAGTCTTTGTTGAACAGAGCCGCTGTTCTCGGGAGTTTCTTGTTTCCTTGGAAGCATGGCAGTCCTCTGAGGATTCAGGGGTCGCTGGTCCTGGGGAAAGCGTCGCTGGAGCAGTTTTCTTTGTAAGGCAGGAGACAGGCCGGTAGGACTGGGGCCAAAGCAGTTGGTGTCTTCTTTCTTCTTCTGCAGGGGTTTTTCAGCTCAGCAGTCCTCTTCTTCTGTAAGTTGCAGGAATCTGATTTCCTAGGTTCTGGGGAGCCCTTAAATACTAAATTTAAGGGCGTGTTTAGGTCTGGGGGGTTAGTAGCCAATGGCTACTAGCCCTGAGGGTGGGTACACCCTCTTTGTGCCCCCTCCCTGAGGGGAGGGGGGCACATCCCTAATCCTATTGGGGGAATCCTCCATCTGCAAGATGGAGGATTTCTAAAACTCAGAGTCACCTCAGCTCAGGACACCTTAGGGGCTGTCCTGACTGGCCAGTGACTCCTCCTTGTTTTTCTCATTATCTCTCCTGGACTTGCCGCCAAAAGTGGGGGCTGTGTCCAGGGGGCGGGCATCTCCACTAGCTGGAGTGCCCTGGGGCATTGTAACACGAAGCTTGAGCCTTTGAAGCTCACTGCTAGGTGTTACAGTTCCTGCAGGGGGGAGGTGTGAAGCACCTCCACCCAGAGCAGGCTTTGTTTCTGTCCTCAGAGAGCACAAAGGCTCTCACCGCATGGGGTCAGAAACTCGTCTCTCAGCAGCAGGCTGGCACAGACCAGTCAGTCCTGCACTGAATAATTGGGTAAAATACAGGGGGCATCTCTAAGATGCCCTCTGTGTGCATTTTTTAATAAATCCAACACTGGCATCAGTGTGGGTTTATTATTCTGAGAAGTTTGATACTAAACTTCCCAGTATTCAGTGTAGCCATTATGGAGCTGTGGAGTTCGTTTTTGACAGACTCCCAGACCATATTCTCTTATGGCTACCCTGCACTTACAATGTCTAAGGTTTTGCTTAGACACTGTAGGGGCATAGTGCTCGTGCACCTATGCCCTCACCTGTGGTATAGTGCACCCTGCCTTAGGGCTGTAAGGCCTGCTAGAGGGGTAACTTACCTATGCCACAGGCAGTGTGAGGTTGGCATGGCACCCTGAGGGGAGTGCCATGTCGACTTAGTCTTTTTCTCCCCACCAGCACACACAAGCTGGCAAGCAGTGTGTCTGTGCTGGGTGAGGGGTCCCTAGGGTGGCATAAGACATGCTGCAGCCCTTAGAGACCTTCCCTGGCATCAGGGCCCTTGGTACCAGGGGTACCAGTTACAAGGGACTTACCTGGGTGCCAGGGTTGTGCCAATTGTGGAGACATTGGAACATTTTAGGTGAAAGAACACTGGTGCTGGGGCCTGGATAGCAGGATCCCAGCACACTTCTCAGTCAAGTCAGCATCAGTATCAGGCAAAAAGTGGGGGGTAACTGCAACAGGGAGCCATTTCTTTACACAAGCCCCCCCCCCCAGCCCACAGGCCAGGAGACTCAGCCAAAGCTGGGAGAGTCTTCCTAGTCTGTCAGACGAGGAAGAGTAGAGGAAATAGGCTGGTTTGTTGCAGGGCCTACTCTGCCTTACATCCTCCTATTCAGGTCATTCCCTCTGGGGAACTGACCCACTTCCACAGTGATAGGACCTAGTCTGACTTGCCTCTTGTCTGTGTCTTTATTGTCTCCACCCATTCTCTCTATTTTGGGGTTAGAGGTATCCACCTCTGCTAATCTAATCTTAGCCAGGGTCACCCCTAGCTTACCCAAAGAGGTTACCCAGAGCTGGAGTAACCCCACCATGACCAATAGGGTCAGGGGGCCTAACTTGCTATTTGGCATGGGGTCAGACCACCATGTCAAGGATAGTGCAGCCATAAAGGCTAACAACCAGCAGAGGCCACTGACAGCTGTCAGTGCCCAGAACCACACCTTTAGCTCTTCTCCTACAAGGGAAGGGGCTAAGTTACAGGCTTCTTTGGGTTCAGGGTGCCTGTCTGCTGTATTAGAGTGGGGGGTTACCACATCTGGTAGTAAACACCCTTCTTCCACTCTTTCTTCTGTTAGCTGAGGAGCCACCCACTCAAGCTTAACAGTTGCCTGACTAGCCAGGACTTCTTGTGGGACAGGTTGGACTTTACCAGTGCCACTTTTGGAGTTCTCCACTACTGGAGCAGAATCTCCTTGGTTTGCTGGAACCTTGGCTAAAGGGTGTCCACCCTTCCTACACTGTTTTGTTTTCTTTTTCTTCTGGGGCCTGCTTGCAGTTACTGCAGGGGCAGGACCTCCAGAATCCTTGGGAGAGGACTGGCACTGGACCAGTTCCTCTCTTGGGCTCTGACTAACCTCTGGGTAGTCATTTCCAAGGAGACAATCAAGGGGGAGGTCTGTACTGACTACCACCCTTCTCCAGCTAAAAGTCCCACCCACTTCTATGGGCACAAAAGCCACAGGCCTATCAGTGACCCTGTCTGGGCTAACTCTTACTCTGGCCATCTCACCTGGGATGTACTGGTTTGAGAACACCAGCCTGTCATGCACAATAGTGTGACTGGCACAAGTGTCTCTCAGGGCAGTGGCTGGGATTCCATTCACCAGTAGGTGGTGGAAGTGTCTACTTCCCTCTGGAATCTCCAACTCACCTGTTGGGCCCTTTTTCCAGTTGAAGGCTATGAAGACCTCCTCATCTGAGGAGTCATCCGCAATGGTCACACTGGTTACCCCTGGGATTTTGCTAGGGGGTTTGTTTTTGGGACAAGAAGTGTCCTTGGTGTGGTGCCCTGTCTGTCTACAGTTATGGCACCATGCCTTAGTGGCATCCCAGTTCTTACCCTGGTACCCACCTTTGTTTTGGGTTGTTTCTCGGGGCCCGCCCACCTGGTCTGGTTTTTGGGGGCCTACAGAGGACTCTTTTTCTTTGTTTCTAGTGTCACCCACTTTTTCCTGGGGAGGCTTTGTAACCCCTTTCTTTTGGTCACCCCCAGTGGAAGTTTTGGTTACCCTAGTCTTGACCCAGTGGTCTGCCTTCTTTCCCAATTCTTGGGGAGAAATTGGACCTAGGTCTACCAGATACTGATGCAACTTTTCATTGAAGCAGTTACTTAAAATGTGTTCTTTCATAAACAAATTATAAAGCCCAACATAGTCATGCACTTCATTTCCAGTTACCCAACCATCCAGTGTTTTCACTGAGTAGTCAACAAAATCAACCCAGGTCTGGCTCGAGGATTTTTGAGCACCCCTGAATCGAATTCTATACTCCTCAGTGGATAATCCAAAGCCCTCAATCAGGGTTCCCTTCATGAGGTCATAAGATTCTGCATCTTTTCCAGAGAGTGTGAGGAGTCTATCCCTACACTTTCCAGTGAACATTTCCCAAAGGAGACCACCCCAGTGAGATCTGTTTACTTTTCTAGTTGCACAAGCCCTCTCAAAAGCTGTGAACCATTTGGTGATGTCATCACCATCTTCATATTTAGTTACAATCCCTTTTGGGATTTTCAACATGTCAGGAGAATCTCTGACCCTAGTTATGTTGCTGCCACCATTGATGGGACCTAGGCCCATCTCTTGTCTTTCCCTTTCTATGGCTAGGATCTGTCTTTCCAAAGCCAATCTTTTGGCCATCCTGGCTAACTGGATGTCCTCTTCACTGGAGTTATCCTCAGTGATTTCAGAGATGTTGGTCCCTCCTGTGAGGGAAGCAGCATCTCTGACTACTATATTTGGAGACAGGGCTGGAGTGGCCCTGTTCTCCGTAGTTAGGACTGGTAGGTGGGAATTTTCCTCCAAGTCACTATCTTCATCCTCTGTGTTGCCATCCTCAGAGGGGTTGGCCTTTTCAAACTCTGCCAAAAGCTCCTGGAGCTGTAGTTTGGAAGGTCTGGGGCCCATTGCTATTTTCTTTATTTTACAGAGTGACCTTAGCTCCCACATCTTAAGATGGAGGTAAGGGATGATGTCGAGTTCCATCCATCTGTACTAGACATTATGCTTCTAAAAGCTGGAATACTTTTTAAGAATCTAAAACTAGTTCTAGATTCTAATTCAAACTTTCACAAAAATTTTAAACTCTAAAAGGAAATGCAAAACAGGGTCTAACACAAGACCCTAGCAGGACTTTTAAGAATTTAGAAAAATAGCTCAAATTGCAAAAATCAATTTCTAATGACAATTTTTGGAATTTGTCGTGTGATCAGGTATTGGCTGAGTAGTCCAGCAAATGCAAAGTCTTGTACCCCACCGCTGATCCACCAATGTAGGAAGTTGGCTCTGTATGTGCTATTTCAAAGTAAGGAATAGCATGCACAGAGTCCAAGGGTTCCCCTTAGAGGTAAGATAGTGGCAAAAAGAGATAATACTAATGCTCTATTTTGTGGTAGTGTGGTCGAGCAGTAGGCTTATCAAAGGAGTAGTGTTAAGCATTTGTTGTACATACACACAGGCAATAAATGAGGAACACACACTCAGAGACAATTCCAAGCCAATAGGTTTTTGTATAGAAAAATATCTTTTCTTAGTTTATTTTAAGAACCACAGGTTCAAATTCTACATGTAATATCTCATTTGAAAGGTATTGCAGGTAAGTACTTTAGGAACTTTGAATAATCACAATAGCATATATACTTTTTACATAAAACACATTTAGCTGTTTTAAAAGTGGACACAGTGCAATTTTCACAGTTCCTGCGGGAGGTAAAGTAATGTTAGTTCTTGCAGGTAAGTAAACCACCTACGGGGTTCATATTGGGGTCCAAGGTAGCCCACCGTTGGGGGTTCAGAGCAACCCCAAAGTCACCACACCAGCAGCTCAGGGCCGGTCAGGTGCAGAGGTCAAAGAGGTGCCCAAAACACATAGGCTTCAATGGAGGTAAGGGGGTGCCCCGGTTCCAGTCTGCCAGCAGGTAGGTACCCACGTCTTCGGAGGGCAGACCAGGGGGGTTTTGTAGGGCACTGGGGGGGACACAAGTCAGCACAAAAAGTACACCCTCAGCAGCGCGGGGGCGGCCGGGTGCAGTGTGCAAACACGCGTCGGGTTTCCAATTGTTTTCAATGAGAGACCAAGGGGTCTCTTCAGCGGTGCAGGCAGGCAAGGGGGGGCTCCTCGGGGTAGCCACCACCTGGGCAAGGGAGAGGGCCTTCTGGGGGTCACTCCTGCACTGGAGTTCCGATCCTTCAGGTCCTGGGGGCTGCGGGTGCAGGGTCTTTTCCAGGCGGCGGGATTTCAGAGTCAGGCAGTCGCGGTCAGGGGGAGCCTCGGGATTCCCTCTGCAGGCGTCGCTGTAGGGGCTCAGGGGGGACAACTTTGGTTACTCACAGTCTCGGAGTCACCTGGGGGTCCTCCCTGTAGCGTTGTTTCTTCACCAGTCGAGTCGGGGTCGCCGGGTGCAGTGTTGCAAGTCTCACGCTTCTTGCGGGGATTGCAGGGGTCTTTAAATCTGCTCCTCTGGATACAAAGTTGTAGTCTTTGTTGAACAGAGCCGCTGTTCTCTGGAGTTTCTTGGTTCCTTGGAAGCAGGGCAGTCCTCTGAGGATTCAGGGGTCGCTGGTCCTGGGGAAAGCGTCGCTGGAGCAGTTTTCTTTGGAAGGCAGGAGACAGGCCGGTAGGACTAGGGCCAAAGCAGTTGGTGTCTTCTTTCTTCTTCTGCAGGGGTTTTTCAGCTCGGCAGTCCTCTTCTTCTGTAAGTTGCAGGAATCTGATTTCCTAGGTTCTGGGGAGCCCTTAAATACTAAATTTAAGGGCGTGTTTAGGTCTGGGGGGTTAGTAGCCAATGGCTACTAGCCCTGAGGGTGGGTACACCCTCTTTGTGCCCCCTCCCTGAGGGGAGGGGGGCACATCCCTAATCCTATTGGGGGAATCCTCCATCTGCAAGATGGAGTTTTTCTAAAAGTCAGAGTCACCTCAGCTCAGGACACCTTAGGGGCTGTCCTGACTGGCCAGTGACTCCTCCTTGTTTTTCTCATTATCTCTCCTGGACTTGCCGCCAAAAGTGGGGGCTGTGTCCAGGGGGCGGGCATCTCCACTAGCTGGAGTGCCCTGGGGCATTGTAACACGAAGCTTGAGCCTTTGAAGCTCACTGCTAGGTGTTACAGTTCCTGCAGGGGGGAGGTGTGAAGCACCTCCACCCAGAGCAGGCTTTGTTTCTGTCCTCAGAGAGCACAAAGGCTCTCACCGCATGGGGTCAGAAACTCGTCTCTCAGCAGCAGGCTGGCACAGACCAGTCAGTCCTGCACTGAACAATTGGGTAAAATACAGGGGGCATCTCTAAGATGCCCTCTGTGTGCATTTTTTAATAAATCCAACACTGGCATCAGTGTGGGTTTATTATTCTGAGAAGTTTGATACTAAACTTCCCAGTATTCAGTGTAGCCATTATGGAGCTGTGGAGTTCGTTTTTGACAGACTCCCAGACCATATACCCTTATGGCTACCCTGCACTTACAATGTAAGGTTTTGCTTAGACACTGTAGGGGCATAGTGCTCGTGCACCTATGCCCTCACCTGTGGTATAGTGCACCCTGCCTTAGGGCTGTAAGGCCTGCTAGAGGGGTAACTTACCTATGCCACAGGCAGTGTGAGGTTGGCATGGCACCCTGAGGGGAGTGCCATGTCGACTTAGTCTTTTTCTCCCCACCAGCACACACAAGCTGGCAAGCAGTGTGTCTGGGCTGGGTGAGGGGTCCCTAGGGTGGCATAAGACATGCTGCAGCCCTTAGAGACCTTCCCTGGCACCAGGGCCCTTGGTACCAGGGGTACCAGTTACAAGTGACTTACCTGGGTGCCAGGGTTGTGCCAATTGTGGAGACAATGGAACATTTTAGGTGAAAGAACACTGGTGCTGGGGCCTGGATAGCAGGATCCCAGCACACTTCTCAGTCAAGTCAGCATCAGTAGCAGGCAAAAAGTGGGGGGTAACTGCAACAGGGAGCCATTTCTTTACAATAAGTGTATTAAACAAATGGTAAAGTTCAAGATAGGTTCAAATATAATCTGAAAACGTCCTCCGCCTACAGTTGCAAACCAATTTCTGATGGCAGAAGCTTCCTTGCTAACGTCCCCGACACACTAGTTGTTTCGGAAGTTTGTAATCCAGGTTTGAGGTCAGAAATGATTTTTTGCAAACTCTTAAATCATCTTACTCTCATCAGGTATATATGAACAAGAATGTTAAGTCTTCAATATTTTACAGTCTGCCTTGTTCTGCCAATAATATATCTAAAGCTAATCGATCTTGTGAAGCCATTGATCTAATACCTACTAATCCCATGTTAACTGCTAACAAAGCACCACATGTACTAGTAGCCAGCTTATCTACTACAGTAGAGAGCTTTCTAAATTTCTCGTCATTTAAAACTACTCTCACTGGTGTAATGATTGCTCCAAAAGTATCTCCAACCAATTGTGTCCCATCAATGGTACTACATGTATGTCTGTAAGAAGGAGCCATTTTCAGAGCATCTAAGCTATTTACATGATACATAGTAGGAGATAATAAAGCTAAATAGCAAACACCTGCCCAGTCAGCAGGTAACTGGAAATATGCATCCTGTTCACAAACAAAATAGACTGCTTGAATAACTGCTTCCTCTCTCATTAACATTTAAACAGGCCCTCCAAGAACTTCAAATGTGTGTTTACAGTTACTGATCCCAATATGTCTCTTTCTAATATGATTTCTTCTTCTGTCAACACACAGTTTCCCTTTTTGTCATCTGTCAAATTTTAATTTAGGATATATAATTTTCTTCCTGTATTAATCTTCCTCCTTCTTCCAAACATTCTTTAAAACTTCTTTGTCTTTGTTTGCCTTGTGAAGAATATGAGCTGTTCTTTCTTCTAATGATAACATTAATTTATTTTCTAATGGTCACATTAGACATGTCAGATTTCGTTCATATGCCTTAACGGTGTCTATAACTGTTGGGGACCTAAACAAATACCATGCCAGGTTGGGAGCAAGATGGCAGCCATGTGAGGATGGTCAAGCTGACCCTCCTCCCGACCTGGCCCTGTGTGGATTTCCAGCCCGACTGCTGTCTCTCGCACTTGGCGGATGTGGTCGCGGTCTGTCTCGTTGGGCTGCCTGCGGCTTGGTGAGATTGCGGACCGCAATATTCTTGCTGTATTATACTGGGTTGTCAGGACGCTAGTTCAGTGAGTTGCTCTCTGCATGGCTAAATAGAGTAGGGAAGCCCGGCTCCCTGCAACAGCCTCGATGCTCGGAACCCAAAGGGAGTCCCAAAGCCTTATGTGGGAGACACTATGGCTAGAAAACCCTGCATGCGGCAAAGTGATGCTGCTGCCCCCTGATGAAATCTGTGGGAGGGGGCAACCTAAACACAGGCTTGAGCAGCCCCACCGGAGCAGGATCTACATCTAAGGTGGCAGAGTTTATCAAGAAACCAGCTCAAGCTCAGGTAGCACAGAGGGCTGTTGTAGAAGCAGCTGAGAGAGAAGCAGAGAGACACAGATTCACTCATGGCAAAGCTATCTGGAAGCCCCTTCTGGATTCTCCAGGACGCTGTGAGCTTGAAAATGCCAGTGGGAAGGGCCCAGTGGTGAACACCACAATTGTGAGTACCATCTGGGGATATGAGGGAACACAACCAGTGGGGCGTGAGCTTACTAGGCAGCTGGCGGAGCTGGTAGAAATAAATGGAAATAATGAATTGGGCTCACCTAGCAGGACTGGCCTGGGTATGGCCTCCCTGCCAGTGTCTAGCAGTGCTGTACACCCTAACACAAGGGGGATAAGGGAAGAGGTGAAAAACCTCATGGAGGAGGAAGAAAGGGAAGTGGTCAGGGCCGGTGAGATAGCGGAGAGCTCTCTTGTGATTCTATGCCTGGGTCAGGTGGCAACCCTGATTATACAAGGCCACAGTCACAGAACAAGGCCGGCTGCCCTCAAACCAACCGGCAGGCTAATTTTGAGGCAGGGGAGCATTTTCTCCCTAAGGGATCACTTTGAGTGGTCCGAGGGGGACCTAGATGACACTGGGGACCTCAGCAGTAAAATATCGCAAGGCGGCATTTCGAGAGACACAAGGACTGTAGATGGCAGGGGTGAGATTCCGTCACTTGAGGAGGTGCAAAGTGACCCACAACTGATGGTTAGGAAAAATAAACCACAACGAAAGGCTAAAGACACGGCTAGCTCAGGGCATGATCTGAAGTAGGACTACTCAGCATCACCCTCTTTGGGTGGAAACAGCCTAGATGGCAAAGAAGCCAACCTGACCCATCTCAATGTCACCACATTGGAAGCCATTTATCAAGGCATCTTGGCACATTTAGAAACTCAGTCTGATAGCCATAGAGCCCAGAATGCCAATCGGAAGTCACAGGGAGGTAATCGAAGAGTGGCCAAAACATGCTCTGAATTTTCTGAGAGGATGGCCAAAATGTAGACCAGAGTAGTTACACTGGAGAATGAGGTGGAAGCACAAAAGTAAGTAGGTGAAGCAACAGAATCGCAAATGTCTGAAACCCACTGAAAGCTTGAGGAGTTCAAAAATAGATTAATATGCAACAACCTTAGGGCGTTGGGAAACGCCGAAGGTCTAGATGGTGTGGTTACCTGAAAGTACATAGTGGCGCTATTGAAAGCAGCCTTCCCAGAAGTGGCTAGCTTGAACCAGGACTTAGATATTCAACTGACCCACAGGTTTCCACTCAAACAGCACTCAAACAGCACTCTCGGCATGCTGGGTGCCTCAGATAAAGATAAGCTGAGTGCAGAGGAGCAGGCGGATCTGGAAGCACCAATATCCTCTGAGGAAATATAGGAAGCATTTAATTCATTAGCTTTGGGGAAAGCTGCAGGGCCAGACAACTTACCCCTGGAGTTTTTTTTTCAAAGCTTTCTATAGTGTACTCTGTCAAGTTTTACTTTCAGTCTTCTTAAAAGCGCAGTCTGGAGAAGTTCCTCCATGGGAATCAACCAACATAATTATATTTAGGAAGAAAGGCAAATCCCCTCTTAGCCCTTGGTCTTATAGGCCCATTTCTTTAACAAATGCTAATGCCAAAATCTATGCAAAGGTGCTGCCAAACGGGCTAGTCAGTCATTTCTTCCCTGGTATCACTGCACCAGTCCAGCTTTATCTCTTGACGAGGGAAAGGGATCATGTAAGGAGGGTAATGACTTTATTTAGCGTCATTGAAGTCACTAGGAAGCATGTGGGCTTGGTATTACTAGATGCCAAAAAGGCCTCTGATCGGGTTTCGTGGGGCTTTTTTGTATGCACAGTCTTAGGTTGAAAGGGGTTCGGCCTGTGATTTATTAAAGCTGTTAAAGTAACGTATCAAGCTCCTAATTGAAGACTGCAGATAATGGGGCAGAATCCAATCGCATATTAATTACCAGGGGGACTAGGCAAGGCTGCCCTTGCTCACAGTTGTTGTTGGTTCTCTATATTGGTCCCTATATAGCATTACTGGATGGAAATGAACTAATAAGGCCTGTAGTGGTGAGCAGGCAGAGTAGAAAGTTGTGGCTTATGCAGATGCTATATCTGTGGTTAAAGCAGATTCCCCAGGGCTCTTCTAGAAATAGAAAAAGCTGCTAAGTGTTTTAGGATGTTCTCTTGCTACAGACTCAATGAGGGGAAAACACATAGGTGGTCTGTACTAAAGGAATGGGATTTGACAGGTGGAGGAGGAGGTGGCGTATCTAGGGACTGGAATAATAGCAGTTCAGGATCATTTAGTTGAATTAAATTTAGCCCCACTGCTACCCAAAACATAGCAGAAACTTATTAGAATTAATCATGTATACCTCTTATTGGTGGGGTAGTGCAATGTGTTAAAATGACAATACTGCTAAAGGTGCTATATATATTCAGGGCTGTACCCTTTGAGATTACCATATCCTGGTTGACTAGATTTGAAAGTGCCTGCTCTAGCTTTTTGTGGGAATTAAGAAGCCCAGAAGGGCAGCAAGGTGCATGGTTCTTCCCAAAGCTAGAGAGGGTCGGAGCATACCCAATCTTATGTTTCACTACTGGTCCTGTATGCTCCAGCATATGGGATTCTTATTACAGTTGGGTAACCCGGATTAAGCACTGCTGAAGCTCCAACAATCTATGAACTAATTTTAGGGACTGAGACCTGGGGTTGTGTTTTTTTTAAGCATCTCGATCACAGTTATTACAAGAAGATCAAATTTAAGATTGTAAATTGATTATTTAGGGTATGGAGACGAGTAGCAAGGACAGTTGGAGTTACTAAATGTTATTATTATACACCCTTATGGGGTTCACCAGCGCTACCACCCATATTTTGTGATCAAATTAGGAAGTGGGCAAGGAATGGAGTAACGGTACTGGGAGATGTTTTTGAGTAGGGGCAGCTGCATTCTTTTAGTGAGCTCCAGGAGATCTTTGGTCTAAACAGGAGTGATTTAGATATCCTCAAATACGTGATTTTATTAATCAATTAGATAAGAATCAGCTCTCGGTTAGCCAAATCCCTCTAATAGAAGCTAGCATCAAGGGGACCAGGAACGGAGCTTTGTATCATTTACTGACACAAGCACTACCTGATGATTTAGAGGGCCAAAAAACAAAATGGGGAACTAGAATCGGGATAGAGGGACCAGTGCTTCAGTCGTCTTTGGATATTGATTCTAAAGTCTGAGTTAAAGAGACAACATTTCAAGTCCATATTTGATTTTTATTGCACACTGGCCAAGCTACATAGATGGGGAAGAATGTCTAATGACAACTGATATCGTTGCAGGTCGGAGCAACCAGAGTTGTGCATATGTTCTTCTCGTGTCCTGTATTAAAATATTTTATATGCAAGATCAAGACCTTTATTGGATCGATTACAGATGAACAGTTTCAGATCACCGCTGTGATGATATTATTAGGTGTGATAGGCAATATGGAGAGTGATGGTCCCTTGTAAAAAGAAAAAAGAGGCGTATTTGCTATTTACTGCTCTGGCTATTGCATAACTGTGCACTGCATCATGTTGGTTAAGCCTGGAGACACATATCTTTATGGAATGGAGGTCCCAGTTCTTAGCAACACAGAACATGGAGATTAACCTGTATGAATGTAAGGGGTGGAATATGCAGAGACAGGGAGCTAGGATCTGGTTGTCTCTAACTAAGTGGATTGACAGTATGAATTAGTAACTTTATATGCACCTATTGCACCTTAGGCTCACCCTGGAATGTCCCTGCTCTGGACTAGTTCATGTAGAGTGAATGCATTATTCTGCTTGTGTTATTCCCCAAACATTGAGAAGAGCTATCCGCCACTATATGCAATCATGCTTCATTGATGGTACTTGAACTGTTTATATCACTGCATTTTACTGGTATCTTCACTGATTTGTATTACACTTATACCTCTGTCTGCGTCTATATTTCTATTAATGGAACCATGCCTTCTGTTTTTTAAATGCAAATAAAAATAATTTTAAAAAACACATAAAATGCAACTTCCATATCGTTAGAAAAATAATATTCAAAATGTTCTTGTCTATAACATATACTGAGCACTATACTACATATAATTGTATAGGAAAGTTGAATGTGGTGATATGTCACATCTTCTGCAGCTGAAGAAATTATGTGTGCACAGACAAAACTGTCTGTAGCATATAAGGCTTGAGTGTATTCCTGAATTAATCTAGAATAAACACAAGTTGTAAAATCTCCATTTGGAGGATTTATAAATGAAGGGTTTTTCCATCTCATTTAGTGAATGTGCAGTGGATGTAGGTATAAGTGTAGATTTTGGTGTTCCTGTCTTCGGGGTAAAACTCATTCTGACTAAAAGAACTTTAAATGCTAGCATAACAACTATTAATGTAACAGCCATAACTATTCTACACTTTGCCTAGGTAAGGACACACATTTGTCTACAATCAGACCTTTAATAGAAAATGGCAGCAGGCAGGCTCAGTAATTCGCGGGAACTTCTACTTGTGCAAAACAAGTAAAATGTTCAATGACTAGTCTTTGTGAGGCAACCCTAGTGCTACTCTGGTTTCTTCTAAACATGTTATCCCTACTTTTGACTGCAGCCTTGACCCAAGAGATATCTTAATTCTTTTCATCTGTCTTTGCTAATGACATTGTCATGTTCGTATATCAGTCTTTTTAACTCAGTTAAACCCAGTTCATTGTTTGTAAAGCTACATCGCTTTGGTTTGCATTAGAGAAATGTTGGTTGTTAAATCTTATCTTGCAAATATTGTTTCAGGAATTTAAATCAAATGTGTTTTAGTGTGGCATATCATGGAGGTTCAAATGATTTTGATCTTAATTCATTGAAATCTTGATCTGTTCCGTTTCATACATTCTCTGCGTAGTAAGTATAGTCAGGTGCTGAATACCTATTACAAGGTACTCTTGTTCTATTGGATCTCCTCAGTGTCTGTTGATCTTCTTCTAGACTCGCTTACACCACTGGATTCTGTTTCTTTGATGATGGTTTGTGGTATGCATTCAACTGACACACTGGGGGGCATATTTATACTTGTTTTGCATCGAATTTGCATCACTTTTTTTAAGCAAATTTGGTGCAAAACTAACTCCATATTTATACTTTGGATTTATTGAGTTAAAGTCATTTTTTTAGACGTGTAAACCTACTTTGCGTCAATGAGATACAAAGTAGGCGTTCCTGTGCAAGAAATGACTCTATGGCCTTAGCGCCATATTTATCCCTGTGCTAAAATCACGCACGGGGAGGAGGGTTCAAATAATGGTGCAAAGCCTGCTTTGCACCATTATTTAACGCCTGGGTCAGGGCAGGTGTTAGGGGAACTGTGGGTCTATTTCCATGGTGTAATACAATGGAATATGTCCCAAGGCCCCAGGGACACCCATACCCACACCAGAGGGACAGCAGAGGATGGGGGACCCCATTCCAGGTAAGTATAGGTAAGTACGGGTAAGTATTTTTTTTTTAAGTGCCATGGGGGACCTGAAATGGGACCCTCTACATGGCACTGGGTGCAATGGCCATGCTCAGAGGACCCTGGTCCCCTGTGCTGGCCATTGGGGTGGTGGGCATGACTCCTGTCTTTTCTAAGACAGGAGTCATGTGTTTGGATGGTTTTGCATCAGAAAATGACACTAGGCTGGTTAGAGTCATTTTATTTTTTACTCTGACCTGCCTAATGTCATTTTTTGGTACAAAATCCCTTCTTCCATACTGCCAGCCCCACCCGGCTAATGTCATTTTTTTTTACGCTAACCTACCCTTTGCACCGGCTTGCACCATTCCATAAATATGATGCCTGGCTGGTGCTCAGAAATGGTGCAAGCCAGTGCTAAACATTTTGGTGCAGAACTGCGTTAGTGCAGTTTTGCACCAAACAGTATAAATCAGGGCCTAGATCTCAGTTGTCTCAGATTGCTAGGCTATTCAGAACTCCATAGGGGATTTCTCTTTTCACGCTTGTATTTTCACTAAGATCATTCACTTGCTCTGCTGACAATTCAACAGCTCCTCTATTTTCAGCTGTCAATTCTCCATTTTCAGTGGGTATTTCCTACCATCCACCCAATTAGCTATCCCAGCACAATTCACAGCAGTGTTGGTGATCAGAATCACCTGACAGGGGCCCATCGACCTCAGTTCCAGACAGGAATTTTGAACGTGCCTTTTCATCAAAATCCACTTTCCAGATTAGTGGTAGGTGGAATTCGCAGAGTTCTGCGATGTGGAATTCCGTGGAGTGCTAAAAAAACTCTGCCTCACTACGTGCGAACGGGCGGAGTTGTGCTCAGCTGCCTGTTCATGCTGATTGGTGTAAGTAGCGCGCTCCGTGTTGCAATGGGAGCACAAACAGCACCCACGGTCACCTGTGCATGGGGCCATCTTGTTTGTCCTATTCTGTGCATAGTGCTGAGCCTAATTTTCAATCTATGCTATACCTTTGCCATCCTTACTTTATTCTACTATCCTACTTATCCTCCCGTTTTACATTTATTTCCTTAATGTGTTTGTGTTGGTGCATTTTGAATTTTTGGCTCATTTTTTAATTTTCTGTGACTTTTTGTCCCTTTTTGATTTCTCCAAACTTCCTAATTACTTCCTCTATTCCTTCTCTTTTCTCCTAACTTTTTGTTTATTACCACACAGTGCAATGGCAGAGCATGGGAGAGGCAGCACCAGTGCAGAGGGTGCAACCTTGCGCCATTTTTAGCAAGGAGGAGGTGGACGCACTTTTTTTATTGTGCAATGCCATCTACCCTCCATACTGGCAGCAGGCCTAAGAGTGGATATGGCCTACTGGAGTGTCAGTTGCTGTGGTGGAGGGTGCGCCATTGCTTTCGCCAATGTACTGGGGTTTGGCGCACTAGGCAGCAGCTGATGCAGCACCCGGGCTGATATCTTGGGCCGGCAGCGGCACCTTCTCGTCCTGTTTGGTGTCCAGGTTGGGGGGCTTGGTGAGTAGTAATACTAGCCTAGTAATTATTACTAATTATTTGTGTCCAACAATGGTTATTTGTTTTTTCAAACAGCATGCTGCTCACACTCAAAGGTAAGTTAAATTCACATAACGTTACAAATAATATGTGATCCAATTTGAATGAGCCAGGTGCTCGGTGCTACCTATTTCTTCTCATTGCTGTAGGTGCTCGCTTGGACCAATTATTTAATAAGTTCTACTGACTCTTCTGTCCTCCTGCCACTAAGATAGTGTACTGTGCTAGTAGTAGTAATATAATATCAGTTAGCTTCCTCAGTGTATTTCTTTTTATGAAGCTCGTACAGTCCCAAGCAGTCTCCCAGTGACGCATTGTATGCATCTAAGCATTGATAAGGGAAACTGAGAGTTGGCCCATCAAAAGGGGGTTGTGATTTGCAAAACAAAGATCATTCTTCGCAATGCATTATTATTTCCAAATGTAGTTTAGGAGATTTGGAAAAAGGCTTAGGTAAGGTTTCAGAAATTAGGAATAGGTCAACTCAATAAGATAGGCAATCTGATTTAGAAAAGTACAATAGTTACTGAGTTAGCATTTGCCTATTTTCTAGGAGATTAATTGTACTGCTAATCTATTTTGTTATCTTCTTTATTTCTTACATCATCACTCAAGGGCAAGACGAGGGCATCAGAGGGTCAGGCCAAGAATGGTGCCACCACCAGTGCCACAGCAGCTGGAAGTTCTACCACCAGCTCCGCAGCCATGGCTAACGGCTCTGCTGGCCCCAGTAAGTTCATGTCAATGCCATTTATTTCTCTAACTTTTACCTCTCCCCACTAGAACAATTTTTCCTCCTTTCTCCTATACTGTGACTTTTTTTCAAATCCTCTTTGATCTATTTAATATTTATTCTTGTTATCCGTCTTTAAATTATCTTTTTTTTCTATGTTTTTTGTTTCTGTAGCTGAGTTTCTCCTGTCTGTACTAATCTGTAGCTTAACCTGTCTTCTGCTTGGTTATGAAGCGGTCCTTCTCCCCTAATTTTTATACTCTGTGGACCTGTACTGTAAGACTAAGACAATAGATTAGGTAGTATACTGTGAAGATTGCAGAGTTTGCAGACCAAAGCAAGCTCTTCTACGCTTGTTTGGTGAGAAGGCTTTCTATTTCTTGCACTTGCTCAAATGATTAGAGAGTGGCCATGGTTATGATAATCCCACCAGTGGTATGTAGTATGTATTATTATTCAATATCCCAGCAGTTTTGTGACAGTGCAGCAAGGCAGGAAATTAGAATGAGGATGGTCCCATTGCATTTGCCAACCAAAACCATATGTCCTTCATTGACCGATTTCTTTCATCCCTTCATTGCGCTTCAAATGACTCACAGTCATCATCATATCTCTGCCCTTCTATTAGGGTTGGCTTTACTGGTGGCTTTTCTAACATCGTCAACTAATAAAATACCCTAAGTGATATTTTAGATGGGAGAGAAGATACTGCAAACTGAGCTGTAGTCATGTATTGCGGTTGTATTTTGCTAAAAAAAAAAGGGGGGGAGGTGTATCTGATATCTAAAATGTATAATGTTTTTTTTTGCTGTACAGACCACCAATGCCTGAGCCAGCAGCAGTGCACCAGATGATGCAGCTGCTGAAGGGGAAGTTTCTGCATCGGCAGGGATGGGTGTTGGTAAATCATATTGATTACTTATTGACAATTACTAGTATACCCACTGCAATTGTTAAGTGGAGCATATCCCACCCATCATCATCTATGACCTCCCCGCCCCTGGCACTTTGCGACCCATGCGGCATGATCCCACCTAACTGCAGCATGGTTCAATTTGGCACAGCAGTATTGGCTGTGCAATGTGTATCTGCTTCTGTTAATCTTTTAATGTGGGATTTAAAAAGCTTTCAATGGATTGCAAACTGAAACAACAGTAAGGTGTCTTTCCCTTCCCTCCGAGTCACCTCCTAGTATCGCACTCCTTTATTCATTCCTATGTTCTGTCCCAAACTACTAAAAACATTAGAAAACATTGTTTTTGCATGTGCCACATGTTACGGGACAAGTAACTCATAATGGATTTCCACCTGTTCAAATTTTTCCCATTTGACTTTCATCAACTTTCAGTTTCAACTACAGTGACCCACCCTTACCCCACCACTATTCTACAGCAAACCCTCTACCCATACCTACCTGGCCTTTTCCCTGTACCTTACCTTGCTGCAGCGGACTAAGGGCCTGATTTAGCTTTAGGCAGATGGATTATTCTGTCACAATGGTGACAGATAGCCCGCCCACCAAAATATCAATCTCAATATGTTCTATGGGGTTTATATTTCAGCGGGCGGGGCTATCCATTGTGACGTAGCGACCCATCTGCTGAAATCTAAACCAGGCCCTAAGTCAAATTTCCTCCCATTAATGCCAAGCAAATGTATTTGATTGAAAACATTTGTGTTTGAGGGTGAGGCTAGGAAATAAAGTGGGATTAAGTGTCTGTGAGTTCATGTTTTACGGATGGGATACTCTGTGACTAATGTGCTCAATAAAATCTATATATCATGTTGCTTTCCCTGTACTGTATTGTTTTTCCCAATGTCTAGACAGGATATCCATTATCCACATGTTATACATGACGTGTGTGAAATGTTAATCATCGGCCTCTTTGGAGTCAGGGTAGAATTGAAATGCATTTGAAGAAGAGAAGAGCCGTTGGAACCAAAGTTATTTTTTTGTCCATTGCAGCTGCCCCAGCTGCAGACTGCAGAGAGCAGAATATTTGGAACAGCACGAATAGAACACTTGTACACCATAATGTATAATGTCTTACTCATTAATCAGAGTTATTTTTGTTTTTTCCACACAAAAGGGCTGCGTGGTTTAATTTTTTAGAAAATCGTTTAAAAGGTAAAAAAAATCACTATTTTGTTTAATCTTGTGCTGCCTCCTTTCAGCCAGTCAGTGCTTTTATGTAAGGCGTGTGTTGGTAAAATCATGTGCCTGTGACTTTCCTAATCACATCAAAAATTCCAATGGCCCTAGGGGACAATATACTGTATAATTTAAAAAACATGCGTTTGCACTGCCACACAGTGCATTCTTTACAATTTGTTTTTTGTATTTGTTTTTCTTTCTTGATAGAGCTACTCCTGCTGGTCCACAACCACCTCCAATTTGGCAGGACATAGCAACCCAGCTCCAGGGGCAGAGGCCACCAGGGCCCACTAACAATGGCTGGTGGACAAAGAGGGCCAGGTACATCAGCCAACTACCCACGTCTCCAGGCCACACTGGCACCATCGGCAGCTTAGAGCTGCCTGTTCCCTACACAGTACCACCATTGCTGCCCCCCTTTCAGACCAGCTACACCAACCTCAGGTGCTTCGCAAGTTCATGCACTTGGGCCATCAGATGGCATGCCTAGAGGCCCAGATCCAACACCTGAGGACCCTCATCGAGAATGCACTCTAATAGCCCTTTTTTACATTTTTTTGTTTTGGTGGGAGGGAGTTTTGTTGTGGGTGGAGAGGGTAGAAATGTAGGCAGGGGATTTTTTTTAACAGAAATTTCGACATTTATATTTAATTTGGACATTGGTTGGGAATGGGGAAGAGATGTGGGAGAGGGGTGGACCTGCTGTGCGTGGAGAGGGTGGGTTTATTTTTGTTACTAATTAAAAGGAAAATATTTATGTTAGAAATGGGGTCTTTGGTTGACAGTCAGGTTACCCCCCGTTCAAGCAAGGACCCTCACTCTAGTCAGGGTAAAAGAGAATCACCCTCAGCTAACCCCTGCTTACCCCCTTGGTAGCTTGGCAGAGCAGAAGGCTGAACTTTAGAGTGCTAGGTGTAAAGTATTTGTACCAACACACACACAGTAACTTAATGAAAACACTATAAAATGACACAACACAGGTTTAGAAAAATAGGAAATATTTATCTAAACAAAATAAGACCAAAACGATAAAAATCCACCATACACAAGTCAAGTTATTAATAAAAATGCAAAAGGAGTCTTTAAGTAGTTTTAAACACACAATAACACTGTTAGTGTGAAAAAGTACCTTGGGTGCGGCACAAATAACCCTGCAAAGGCGAGTGCACGTCAAAAAGGGCTTGCGATGCGTTGATTCCACTCATGAACGGGACCTTGCGTCGTTTCTCCTTTCGCCGGGTCGGGCGCGTTGTTTCTTCTCTCCGCAGGAGAGTGATGCATCGATCCGGTCAGCACTCTCGGGTCCGGGCAGGCCTTGTGTTGTTTTTACACGCCCAGCGGTACTTGAGTCGGAAATCCAGCCGCACGATGATCTGAAAACCACACAGCACGGGTTGCGATCTCCCAGCCTGCTCCGAGCGTCGATTCTTCAGACACGTTTCCGGCGAGCATCGATTTTCAGCTGCGGAGCCAGCGGCGCGTCGTTTCTTCAGCCGCAGATCGGAGTCGTGTCTATCTTTTCCCCGCACAGTGCTCTGTGCGTGGATTTCCTTTTCTTTAGGCTGCCAGCTTCTCCTTTCAGGGTCCCAGGAACTGGATGGGCACCACAGGGCAGAGTAGGAGTCTCTCTAGAGACTCCAGGTGCTGGCAGAGAGAAGTCTTTGCTGGCCCTGAGACTTCAAACAACAGGAGGCAAGCTCTAAATCAAGCCCTTGGATATTTCTTCTCAAGATGGAAGGCACACAAAGTCCAGTCTTTGCCCTCTTACTCTGGCAGAAGCAGCAACAGCAGGATAGCTCCACAAAGCACACTCACAGGCAGGGCAGCTCTTCTTCCTCAGCTATTCAGCTCTTCTCCAGGCAGAGGTTCCTCTTGTTTCCAGAAGTGTTTCTAAAGTCTGTGGTTTTGGGTGCCCTACCTATACCCAATTTCGCCTTTGAAGTAGGCCTACTTCAAAGTAAAGTCTCTTTTGATTGTGAAATCCTGCCTTGCGCAGGCCAGGCCCCAGACACTCAACAGGGGGTTGGAGACTGCATTATGTGAGGGCAGGCACAGCCCTTTCAAGTGTGAGTGACCACTCCTGCTCCCCCTCCTAGCACAGATGGCTCATCAGGATATGTAGGCTACACCCCAGCTCCCTTTGTGTCACTGTCTAGTGTGAGGTGCAACCATCCCAACTGTCAAACTGACCCAGACAGGGAATCCACGACCAGGCAGAGTCACAGAAATGGTATAAGCAAGAAAATGCTCACTTTCTAAAACTGGCATTTTCAAACACATAGGCCCTCATTCTGACCCTGGCGGTCGGTGATAAAGCGGCGGCCAAGCCGCCAACAGGCCGGCGGTCTAAAATATGCAATTCTGACCCTGGCGGGAACCGCCAACACAGCCCGCCAACTTAACACTCCGACCGCCACGGCGGTACAAACAAACAGCGCAGCGGTTCCCGCCAACAGCCAGGCGGCAGACAATGTACCGCCCACCCTATTACGACCCACCAATCTGCCACCTTTTCCGGGGCGGGAGCACCGCCGATAAGAACACGGCGGAAACAGACTACGAACGGGAAAACGCTCACCTCTACGCACTCCACGCGAGATTCCGGCAGTATGGAACCAGAGTTGCAGGTCATCCCCGCACTCCTACTCCTGCTCATATACCAGGAGCACGCCCGGCGGCGCGGAAGACATCGGTGAGTACTGCACCTACGACACAGGGGAGGGAAAAGATTACCGGCACACACCCACCCACCCACACCCACTACAACACACACATCAATGCATTCCCACAGATCACTGTCACAACCCACAAACCACCCCCCTCCGAAATAATGCAAAGACCAAAAGAAGAGATCATAAACGGGCAGATATATTGAAATATGTACACCAGTAATCCCAATAAATAAATAAACTATGTACAAAATATACACAGCTACTAAATGTAGTCCAACCACTGTCCGTGGATCACAGGGGTCCTGTGCAAAGGGGCAAGGCCCAGTCCCACGACAAGAACTCCACGGAGAGAACACTGCAGGGGCATCTGAAAGAAAATAGGACAGGCACCTCAGGGGGAAGGGAAGGGGGGGCACCTCAGCCACTTGAGTACACAACGCCAGATCCACGAGGGGACTCCATGACCACTGGCCCATCCTGGGGAGAGCAAAGCCACAGTCCATACAGTCCATACAGTGGGTGGCCTGCCCACTGGGCCATCCTGGGGAGAGCAAAGCCACAGTCCAAACAGTCCATACAGTGGGTGGCCTGCCCACTGGGCCATCCTGGGGAGAGCAAAGCCACAGTCCATACAGTCCATACAGTGGGTGGCCTGCCCACTGGGCCATCCTGGGGAGAGCAAAGCCACAGTCCATACAGTCCATACAGTGGGTGGCCTGCCCACTGGGCCATCCTGGGGAGAGCAAAGCCACAGTCCATACACTCCATACAGTGGGTGGCCTGCCCACTGGGCCATCCTGGGGAGAGCAAAGCCACAGTCCATACAGTCCATACAGTGGGTGGCCTGCCCACTGGGCCATCCTGGGGAGAGCAAAGCCACAGTCCATACAGTCCATAACAGACCCCACTGCCACTGGAGGAGGCAAGTTGGCCAGAGGACATCCTGCAGCCCTGCCCGAGATAGATCCTGCCCTGCCACGTCTGCCAAAGGGCCAGCGGTTCTTGCCTTGAAGGGCCCAGTTCAGCGGTTCCTGAGACGGCGGGGCCCAGTTCAGCGGTTCTTGAGACGGCGGGGCCCAGCGGAGCGGTGCGTGAGACGGCGGGGCCCAGCGGAGCGGTTCTTGAGACGGCGGGGCCCAGCGGAGCGGTGCTTGAGACTGCGGGGCCCAGTTCAGCGGTCCTTGCCCTGAAGGGCCCAGTTCAGCGGTTCTTGAGACGGCGGGGCCCAGTTCAGCGGTTCTTGAGACGGCGGGGCCCAGCGGAGCGGTGCTTGAGACTGCGGGGCCCAGTTCAGCGGTTCTTGAGACGGCGGGGCCCAGTTCAGCGGTCCTTGCCCTGAAGGGCCCAGTTCAGCGGTTCTTGAGACGGCGGGGCCCAGCGGAGCGGTGCGTGAGACGGCGGGGCCCAGCGGAGCGGTTCTTGAGACGGCGGGGCCCAGCGGAGCGGTGCTTGAGACTGCGGGGCCCAGTTCAGCGGTCCTTGCCCTGAAGGGCCCAGTTCAGCGGTTCTTGAGACGGCGGGGCCCAGTTCAGCGGTTCTTGAGACGGCGGGGCCCAGTTCAGCGGTTCTTGAGACGGCGGGGCCCAGCGGAGCGGTGCTTGAGACTGCGGGGCCCAGTTCAGCGGTTCTTGAGACGGCGGGGCCCAGTTCAGCGGTCCTTGCCCTGAAGGGCCCAGTTCAGCGGTTCTTGAGACGGCGGGGCCCAGTTCAGCGGTTCTTGAGACGGCGGGGCCCAGCGGAGCGGTGCTTGAGACTGCGGGGACCAGTTCAGCGGTTCTTGAGACGGCGGGGCCCAGTTCAGCGGTCCTTGCCCTGAAGGGCCCAGTTCAGCGGTTCTTGAGACGGCGGGGCCCAGCGGAGCGGTGCTTGAGACTGCGGGGCCCAGTTCAGCGGTTCTTGAGACGGCGGGGCCCAGTTCAGCGGTCCTTGCCCTGAAGGGCCCAGTTCAGCGGTTCTTGAGACGGCGGGGCCCAGTTCAGCGGTTCTTGAGACGGCGGGGCCCAGCGGATCGGTGCTTGAGACTGCGGGGCCCAGTTCAGCGGTTCTTGAGACGGCGGGGCCCAGTTCAGCGGTCCTTGCCCTGAAGGGCCCAGTTCAGCGGTTCTTGAGACGGCGGGGCCCAGTTCAGCGGTTCTTGAGACGGCGGGGCCCAGCGGAGCGGTGCTTGAGACTGCGGGGCCCAGTTCAGCGGTTCTTGAGACGGCGGGGCCCAGTTCAGCGGTCCTTGCCCTGAAGGGCCCAGTTCAGCGGTTCTTGAGACGGCGGGGCCCAGCGGAGCGGTGCTTGAGACTGCGGGGCCCAGCGGAGCGGTTCTTGAGACGGCGGGGCCCAGCGGAGCGGTGCTTGAGACTGCGGGGCCCAGTTCAGCGGTCCTTGCCCTGAAGGGCCCAGTTCAGCGGTTCTTGAGACGGCGGGGCCCAGTTCAGCGGTTCTTGAGACGGCGGGGCCCAGTTCAGCGGTTCTTGAGACGGCGGGGCCCAGCGGAGCGGTGCTTGAGACTGCGGGGCCCAGTTCAGCGGTTCTTGAGACGGCGGGGCCCAGTTCAGCGGTCCTTGCCCTGAAGGGCCCAGTTCAGCGGTTCTTGAGACGGCGGGGCCCAGTTCAGCGGTTCTTGAGACGGCGGGGCCCAGCGGAGCGGTGCTTGAGACTGCGGGGACCAGTTCAGTGGTTCTTGAGACGGCGGGGCCCAGTTCAGCGGTTCTTGAGACGGCGGGGCCCAGCGGAGCGGTGCTTGAGACTGCGGGGCCCAGTTCAGCGGTTCTTGAGACGGCGGGGCCCAGTTCAGCGGTCCTTGCCCTGAAGGGCCCAGTTCAGCGGTTCTTGAGACGGCGGGGCCCAGTTCAGCGGTTCTTGAGACGGCGGGGCCCAGCGGATCGGTGCTTGAGACTGCGGGGCCCAGTTCAGCGGTTCTTGAGACGGCGGGGCCCAGTTCAGCGGTCCTTGCCCTGAAGGGCCCAGTTCAGCGGTTCTTGAGACGGCGGGGCCCAGTTCAGCGGTTCTTGAGACGGCGGGGCCCAGCGGAGCGGTGCTTGAGACTGCGGGGCCCAGTTCAGCGGTTCTTGAGACGGCGGGGCCCAGTTCAGCGGTCCTTGCCCTGAAGGGCCCAGTTCAGCGGTTCTTGAGACGGCGGGGCCCAGCGGAGCGGTGCTTGAGACTGCGGGGCCCAGTTCAGCGGTTCTTGAGACGGCGGGGCCCAGTTCAGCGGTCCTTGCCCTGAAGGGCCCAGTTCAGCGGTTCTTGAGACGGCGGGGCCCAGTTCAACAGTTCTTGAGACGGCGGGGCCCAGCGGAGCGGTGCTTGAGACTGCGGGGCCCAGTTCAGCGGTTCTTGAGACGGCGGGGAACAGTTCAGCGGTCCTTGCCCTGAAGGGCCCAGTTCAGCGGTTCTTGAGACGGCGGGGCCCAGTTCAGCGGTTCTTGAGACGGCGGGGCCCAGCGAAGCGGTGCTTGAGACGGCGGGGCCCAGTTCAGCGGTCCTTGCCCTGAAGGGCCCAGTTCAGCGGTTCTTGAGACGGCGGCCGGTCTATGGCCAACTGCTAATTGCCTGGTGGTGCCCTCCTGGGCAGCGGGGATGGTGCTCCTTCACTGCCCACCTGGGCTGTGGGTGGTGGGGCCCTCCTGGACAGCTGGGCTGGGTCCTCCCTGGGCAGCGGCTATGGGGGTGGTGGTCTCTCCCGGGGCAGCTGTGCCGGTTCCTCCCGGGGCAGCGGCTATGGGGGTTGTGGGCTCCTCCTGGGCAGCAGGCCTGCTGCCTGACCTCTCCGACTTGCTGCCCTTGCCCTCCTTAGTCGTGGGCCTGTGGCCCTTTCCTCCCTTTGGAGCTGTGGCTGGTGACTGTCTCTGGGTGGTGTCCGGGGGGGATGTAGAAGGCGGGCTCCTGCGGCGCCCCTTCCGCCTTCTGCTCCTCTTCCCAGGGGGTGGGCTGGCTGTCCCCTTGCTGCTGGGCGAAGATCCAGACATGCGGGCTGGCGGGCTCCAATACCCCTGCACCCTTGTCAAGGGGGCTGCAGGGCTGGTGGTGGCTGAGGTGCTCTTCTTACCCCGACGAGAAGGAGGGGGGGGCTCAGGGTCAGGAAAGAAGTTAGTAGTGGCGAGGAAGAGCTTCTTGGGACAATGGAGAGTGGTAGGTACAGTGGGAATGGGAGTGGAGGGAGAGGATGTGGTTGTAGGTGAGTCACGTTTGCTGTCTTTGGGTGCAGGTGCAGGAGGGATAGGCTGTCGTGAGGTGGATGGCTGTTGGGTGGGTGGGTGGCTGCGTTTGTGTGGTGTGGAAGAGGGGGTGACAGACACAGTGGGAGAGGACACAGGGGACGTGTAAATGGCAGTGGGGGTGGTGACTGCACGTGTGCGGACTGGAGTGGAGGGTGTGCTGGTGATGGAAACACTGGCTGATGGTGAGGTGAATGGAGGTGTGAGTGTAGACGTCACAGGGAGGGAGGAGGGAGACGAGGAGGTGGGGGTCACAGAGGTGGTAGTGACTGTTGGCATGTCTGCATCAGAATGTTGCGTGTGTGAATGTCTGCGTGATCTGTGGTGCTTATGTTTGGATGAGCTTCTCTTGGGTGTTGAGGTGTGTGCAGGCTGGTCTGATGGTGTGGGTGGGACAGGCAGAGGAACAGGAGACTGGGAGGAGGGAGTTAGTAGAGGCAGGCAGGAGACAGGGACAATGGCTGCCGTCAGTGCTGAGGCCAGAGCCTGGAACGATCGCTGATGGGCAGCCTGACCCGAATGAATGCCCTCCAGGTACGCATTGCTGCGATGAACCTCCCTCTCCACCCCCTGGATGGCATTCAAAAGGGTAGTCTGCCCAACAATGAGCGTTCGGAGGAGGTCAATGACCTCCTCACTGAGGGCAGCGGGGGTAACAGGGGCAGGGCCTGAGGTGCCTGGGGCGAAGGAGATGCCCGGCTTCCTGGCAGAGCGGGCACGGGGCGAACGCTGAGGGGCTGCTGGGAGGGCGGAGATGGTGCGCTGGGTGGCGGCTGTACCTGTAATGGCGGGGGGCACGGATGGTGCTACCCCCGCAAGGGAGCCCCCTTCCGAGGACGTGTCCGTGTCGCTGCAGGGTCCAGTCGTCCCCGTCGTGGAGCTCCCCTCGCCCTCCGTCTCACTGGTCCAGTCTGACTCTGTGGCATGGCCCTCCTGGGCCATATGAGATGCAGCTCCCTCCTGCCCCGATGCCACTTCTCCTCCGCCTGATGATGCTGATGCACACAAGCACATAAAGACAAACAAAAAGGGGGGGGGAGAGAGAAATAAAGGGATATTGAGTACATGGATCTCCGGTACAGTTAGCGGACATGACAGACACAGATGCCCCCTGCACTAAGTTGCGCACTTGGGGTCCGCTACGCATTCCGTGGAACATGCCCTACACGCCTAGAGTTGACAACTGCACCCATGGATGACACGGCCCAGGGATGGCTGTACTGACAAACTACTGAGGGTGGTGGCTGGGGACACAGGGGCTTACGGGGGTGCCCAGCCTACAGATATCGCCCTGGCCTAGGGGGACCCCCAGCCCTCCTCCCCCACCCAGACACCTCCACTGCGCGACAACAGAGTAGATAATGCTTGTACTCACCCCCTTGTGTCTGCTGTGCTGCCCTCACGCGCCCATCCAATTCAGGGTAGGCCACCGCCAGGATCCGGAACATCAGGGGGCTCAGTTGACGGCAGGCACCCCGCCTACGTTGGGAGGCCATCCCCAGCAGAGACTCGGCGGTCTTCTTGGTCCCGCGGCGGATGTCCTCCCACCTCTTGCGGCAGTGGGTGCCCCGTCGATGGTGGACCCCCAGGGTCCGGACTTCCTTGGCGATGGCACGCCAAATCCCGATCTTCTCATGGGCGCGGACCTATGTGACACGTACAGGGAGGGAGAAATACCACGTTCAAGTTTCTCAGCATTTTCCTTTCCAGTGGCCCAACGCCCCCCATCCCCGCCAGGCCCCCCGCCATGCCCCCGCCAGGCCCAACATGCCCCCCATCCCCGCCAGGCCCCCCGCCATGCCCCCCGCCAGGCCCAACATGCCCCCCATCCCCGCCAGGCCCCCCGCCAGGCCCAACATGCCCCCCATCCCCGCCAGGCCCCCCGCCATGCCCCCGCCAGGCCCAACATGCCCCCCATCCCCGCCAGGCCCCCCGCCATGCCCCCCGCCAGGCCCAACATGCCCCCCATCCCCGCCAGGCCCCCCGCCAGGCCCCCAAGCCAGCCAGTGGCCCCAAATCCATATTGAATTAAACTCACTTGTTGGTCTGGAGGACCGTAGAGTAGCGCATACTGGGGGAGGACCCCATCCACAAGTTTCTCCAACTCCTCTCCAGTGAAGGCAGGGGCCCTTTCCCCAGGCGCAGCAGCCATTGTCCCTTCCAGACCGAGGTCACAGCAACACTTGCAGTATAGGTCCTCTCCTGTGAAAGTTCAAGTCGCAAGTGGATAAGTAGATAGAAAATGGCGGTCACGTCCGCGGCGGTGCGTACCGCGGCGGTGCGTCCCGCCACCGCCGGCGCCCTTCGCCATTGGCTCCTGAAACCCATAGGCTTCAATGTTAACCAATGCGGCTTCGCGCCGCGGTCTTCGCCCGCCGCGGTGTGCCACGCCAGCGCATTGACCTCACATCCCATTGTCACACTTCACAGGTCAGGCAGCCGCCATTTCCAGGGCCCACATGGCTCAATTTCAACTGCGTCACACAGGCCTAGGCCTTGCATAGCCACTCAGACACGCCATTCACTGCATAGAGAATCGTATACTGTGCTAGCTGTGAGTACGTACCTGTGGGTTGCTTGACTGTGTGCTCCATGTTGTCCTTCCTAGGCACCGTCCGCTGGGTTGGGCGAGGAGACGGATAAATCCTCCCGTGTACCGACCGCTGGTGGACCTGTCGACAATGGAAGAACGCCACATTATCCTGACCTACCGTCTTAACCGTGCCACTATCCATGAACTGTGTGCCCAGCTGGAGCCCGACCTGATGTCCCCCATCCGCCAACCCACAGGGATTCCCCCTCTGGTGCAGGTCATGTCAGTACTCCATTTCTTGGCAAGTGGGTCATTTCAGACAACCGTGGGAATTGCTTCTGGGATGTCTCAGCCCATGTTTTCGAAGGTGTTATCCAGAGTGTTGTCTGCCCTGATGAAATCCGTGAGGAGCTACATCATTTTCCCTGAGGTGGGCGAATTGGCTACAGTGAAGGGTGATTTCTACGCCCTTGGACATATTCCCAACGTAATTGGTGCCATTGATGGGACCCATGTGGCTTTGGTTCCCCCAAGAGACAGGGAGCAGGTGTACAGGAACAGAAAAAATTACCATTCAATGAACATCCAGGTGGTGTGTTTGGCTGACCAGTACATCTCGCATGTAAATGCCAAATTCCCAGGGTCAGTGCATGACGCCTACATCCTCAGGAATAGCAGCATCCCTTACGT
Organism: Pleurodeles waltl; assembly: GCF_031143425.1. Lineage (NCBI taxonomy): Eukaryota > Metazoa > Chordata > Amphibia > Caudata > Salamandridae > Pleurodeles > Pleurodeles waltl. The sequence goes on along the minus strand of NC_090448.1, from coordinate 498,974,857 downwards.
GATGGAACAGCTACAGAGACACCGTGTATGGCTAGTGGGGGACTCTGGGTACCCCAACCTGTCGTGGCTACTGACACCAGTAAGGAATCCCCGGACCAGGGCAGAGGAACGGTACAATGAGGCCCATGGGCGTACTAGGAGGGTGATCGAACGCACCTTTGGCCTCCTAAAGGCCAGGTTTAGGTGCCTGCATATGACAGGTGGATCCCTAATGTACTCACCTAAGAAGGTGTGTCACATCATCGTGGCCTGCTGCATGCTTCACAACCTGGCTTTGCGCCGCCAGGTGCCTTTCCTGCAGGAGGATGGTCGAGACGGTGGTGTTGTGGCAGCGGTGGAACCTGAGGAGAGTGACGAGGAGGAAGACGACGGGGCTGAAACAGACAACAGGGACAGAATCATTGAACAGTACTTCCAATAGGACACAGGTAACATTTCAAAGATAATTTAGTAAATGTTAACTACTCTCCTGCATCTCTGCTGCCTGTCTATTCCCCAGTGTATGACGACTGAGTTTTGGCTTTTCCCTCCCTATTTCAGATCTGGGGTCCCCACTACGAGTCCTGTGCTTCGTTTCCCCATGGACTACAGCTTTGTGGCAGCTGTTTGTTGACTTCACCATGTACAAGGACATATTTGCACTGTCATGTCAATTACAATCTATTGAAATCACAGCCAGACTCCAGATATTTTGGTGCAAAATAGGTGTTTATTGAAGTGCTCAAAATGGGATGGGTGGTTTCAAGTGGGTGGGGGCTATGGTGAAGGAATGTCCATGGCAGAGTCCAGAGTAACAGTCACACAGGTGCATTGTCCAGAGGCCTGTGGAGAGATGGAGCATGGGCAGTTCAAGGATGGACAGGGTGACAATGTGGGACAGTGGGATGACATCAGGTGGTATCCATTGCTGGCGGGGGTCTTGACATCCTACTCTGTCTTCTTGCGAGATCTCAGGGCCCTCTTCTCCTGCAGGGTTCTTCTCCTGCAGGAGGTGGGGGTCTGGTGGGCTGCTGCTGTGCGGGGGCCTCCTGTCCACTAGCGCCGGCGGAGGTGGTTGGCTGTTCTTGGTCCAGGCTAGTGGCAGGGGCCCTTGGGTGTTGTTGAGTGTCCGCCCTGTTGTTGACGAGGTCCTGCAGCAGCCCTACCATGGTAACCAGGGTGGTGTTGATGGCTCTGATGTCCTCCCTGTACCCCCGATAGTGTTCCTCCTGCAGTACCTGGATCTCCTGGAACCGGGCCAGTACCGTCGCCATCGTCTCCTGGGAGCGGTTGTATGCTCCCATGATGGTGGTGAGGACCTCGTGGAGAGTGGGTTCCCTGGGCCTCTCCTCCCCCCCCTGTCGCACAGCTGCCCTCCGAGTTCCCCTGTTTCCCTGGGCCTCTGCCCCCTGGCCGGTGTGCCCACTACCACTGCCCCCAGGTCCCTGTTGTTGTTGGGGTGGTGGGTTATCCTGGGTGCCCTGTAGTGGTAGACACACCGCAGATTGACGCGCCCTGGAGACAGAGGCATGGGCCCGCTGGGTGGGAGCTGTGCTGGTGTTCCCAGAGGGGTTTGGGTCTGTAGTGGCCTGGGCCTGTGTGAGGGGAACCGACTGTCCAGAGGTCCCCGATGGTCCGGGCTGGTCATCGGTGTCCAGGTCGACAGAGCTGCTGTCATCGCTGACGGCCTCTTGGGTGGGGGGTGTGGAGAATTCTGGCCCCTCCGCCGCGGTGTGTTGACGGTCGGGTCCTGCAGGGGTATAGAGGTATGGTTATAGTTTCAATGTGTGGCATATGGGTGTATCTGTGGGTTCTCGTGTCCCCAAGTGCTGGCATTCGTGTGTGGGGGCTTTGGTGAGGGTGGCTTGTGGGGGGGATGTGTATATGCATTGGGCATGCTTTGGTGATGGGTGTCCATGCTTAGTGGACGCATGCAGGCCTAGGTTTTGGGATGTGTGGGTTGTGATGGTGAGACATTGGCGGGGAATAGGTGTGCTGGGGGTGGGGGTGAGGATGGTGGTGGGGGTGAGGAGGGTGGTGGGGGTGGGGGTGAGGGTGGGGTTCGAGGATGGGGGTGAGGTTTGGGGTATGATTTGGCATGCAGGTGGGGGGGAAGCAGTATTGAAGCTTCAACTTACCAGTATCCATTCCTCCGCCGACTCCTGCGAGGCCGTCAGGATGCAGGATGTTCAAGACTTCCTCCTCCCATGATGTGAATTGTGGGGGTTGAGGTGGGGGTCCTCCGCCAGTCTTCTGCACGGCGATGTTGTGCCTGGATACCATGGAACGCACCTTCCCCCGTAGGTCGTTCCATCGCTTCCTGATGTCTTCCCGATTTCTGGGGTGCTGTCCCACTGCGTTGACCCTGTCGACAATCCTCTGCCATAGCTCCGTCCTCCGGGCAATGCTGGTGTATTGTATCTGTGTGCCGAACAGCTGGGGCTCTACCCGAACGATTTCCTCCACCATGACCCTGAGTTCTTCGTCTGTGAAGCGGGGTTGTCTTTGGGGTGCCATGGGGTGGTGTGTATGATGTGTGGGGTGGAGTATTTAAGTGAGTTGAGTGTGGTGGTGTGTGTTGTTTTGTGTGTGGATAGTGTGTGGGTGATGGTGTTGAGTGGCTGTGGCTGTTATTTTTTGGATGCTGGTGTCTCGCTCTTGCCTTCTTTACGAATTTTTTAGCGTAGGGGTTTGTGGGTGATGTGGGTGGGTGTTTTATATTGTATTGTGTGTGTGGGAGTGGTGTGTGTATGTGTATCAGGTGTGTGGGATTCAAATCGTCCAATGTGGCTGAGTTTTGTTCGTTTGTGTGTATTCTGACCGCGGCGGTGTGTCCCGCCAATGGAATACCGCGTTTGAATGACCGCCGCGTGGATTCGTGGGTCGTAATGGGATGGGCGTATTTCTGTTGGCGTGGCGGTGGAGGTTTGGTCACCTCCACCTTTGCGCCGACCGCTGGTCTGGCGGTCTGTTGTGGCGGTCGGATTTTCGGAGGTTTGCCTTCTGCGGGTCAGAATGACCGTGGCGGGTTTCCGCGACCGCGGCGGGATTATGGAGGATTTCTGACCGGCGGTAGGCGCCTTTTACCGCCGAGGTCAGAATGACCACCATAATCTTAAAATCAACTTTACTAAAATATGTATTTTTAAATTGTGAGCTCAGAGACCCCACACTCCAAGTGTCCATCCGCTCCCAAAGAGAAGCCACACTTTAATCTGATTTAAAGGTAGCCCCCATGTTAACCTATGAGAGGGACAGGCCTTGCAACAGTGAAAAACGAATTTAGCAATATTTCACTGTCAGGACATATAAAACACATTACTATATGTACTACCTTAACCATACACTGCACCCTGCCCTTGGGGCTACCTAGGGCCTACCTTAGGGGTGTCTGATGTAAGAAAAGGGAAGGTTTAGGCCTGGCAAGTGGGTACACTTGCCAAGTCGAATTTACAGTTAAAACTGCACACACAGACACTGCAGTGGCAGGTCTGAGACATGATTGCAGAGCTACTTATGTGGGTGGCACAACCAGTGCTGCAGGCCGATTAGTAGCATTTTATTTACAGGCCCTGGCACCTCCAGTGCACTTTACTAGGGACTTACTAGTAAATGAAATATGCCAATCATGGAGAAGACAATTACATACAAATTTTGTAAAGGAGCACTGGTTAGCATTGGTAAAGTGCCCAGAGTAACAAAAACAGTAAAATCAGAGTCCAGCACACATCAACAACCTGGGGAACAGAGGCAAAAAGTTAAGGGAGACCACGCCAAGGATGAAAAGTCTAACAATTTCTAATCTATTTTATGTTTGAATATTTTTTGTGTGTTTTACTTTAACTTTGTACTGATGCCGATCCGAGCAGCCTGTCTTTTTAATCTACTTCTCAAGTGTTTGCCAGTTAGGAGGGTATGCTGCCATTCCCTATATTGGCTACAGACACCCAGATATACAATTACTTATCTCATCTGTAATAGAAGTTAGTTACGTACTAACTAAAGTAGTTCACTTCACCCCATAATTCTCTTACTAGAATAGATGAAGTGACAGCTGGTGGCTGCTCCCTCTGTCAATGTTTCAACACCTTACTGGAGGATTTCCAAGGTGTCTTCTTTATGGTAGTGGTAGTGCACTAACAGGGAAGGCATTACAACAAGTGAGGTCCCACACTCTCCTGGGAGATCTCCAACTGTAAGATTAATCAAAAGGATCACAGACCAGTGTTGGTAGGTGTTTATATATATTTATTTATATATATATATATATATATATATATATATATATATATATATATATATATATATATATATATATATACACATATATATATAAATATATATATATATATATATACATATATATATATATATATATATATATATATATATATATATATTACAGCTTTAGAAAGACAGAGCACGAACTACTATGATCATGATGCATCAAAGAATACCACATATTATAACAAGAACTAGCAATAGTAAATTATTCTGAGCAATGGTGAGCATGGAGTTTGAAAACCAAAGTTAGGAAATCTTCAAGTCAGGAAAAATGTACTCAAAGTCCGCACTCTGTACTCTGAAAAGGTTAAGTGTTTATTTATACATAATAAAGGCCTGAATGATGATGCTGACATTGAGGAATGATGTTCTTACTAATGCATGGTTGGGTAAGTGAGGCTGCTGTGGAATAATGCTCAGGTAATAGAAAATCCTGCAGTGAGCTGATGTTGCATTTAACAACATCAGCATCACCAAGTCTATTTGGCATAAAGTAAGTCACACACCTCAATAAACTGCACAGCCCAGGGGAAGAGGGTTAGGGATTTGATGAATGGATGGGAAAGAAGGTTTGAGAAAAATCAGATAATAGAGGAGTGAACTGAACTCACCCAGTTTTTAAAATATGACTGTTAAAAGGAACATTATACTGTATTGCTAAATTGGGTGGTGCATCTGCATTATCCCCTGAAATGCCTGTCACTCTTGGGTGCCTGTCTGAACCAGCACCGTAGGTAAGCAGGATTGTTGAGCTCAGCTTTCGCCTTTTGTTTGTGTAGGAGAGAAGGCCTGTGGACTGTGAAACAGAAACTGTATTGTAGAGTCAAGGAGAAGGACAGAAGGAAGGTAAGCTTCATGAGGAGTGTACCATGAAGACTAAGAGGCACAACAAAAACAAGAGGACTCATTGTTTCATGTTTGCCACAAGTACAACACACGTCAGCAGCATTTCCCAAATCAATGCACGTCTCTCCATTCCACATAGCTGAGTACTAGGCCTCAGAGTCACGGTTTCTCTTTGAAGTCAATAACTTTCTTCTTCTAGCGGTTGAGGTTGTCCTGCCATGAGTTCTTCCATCCTCCTCCTGACTCCGAGTAACTCCGTCCTGCTACCGACCCGAGCGAGAGAGACCTTTAGTGCATTGCTGTTGAAACATAGGGTTGAAGAACAAGAATAGAAAAAGAATTGCTGAATTTTACATAGATTTGTATTTGTTAACTAAAGTGAGTGGTCTGGTCTCTGAAGAATCAGAAAAAAAGAGTCGTCCCTACATGTACATTTTCACTAAGTAAGTTTGTAAAAGCCAATCACTTTTTACCCATCAGGCATCAAACACAGCAATTTATCAAAATCAAGTTTACTTTTGGTTGAACATCTACCCGCAGTGTCTGCCGCCACAAAAATCATCAATCAACACTCACAATCACTCACTCATTGGTACAATAGTGGTAGTTACCACTTCTAATCCAAGCACTGGTGGGTTAGGTACACAATTGTATCTTTGACACAGGCAACACAATGGAATTTTGTATTGGCACTCTTCTAAAACAATGATCTTCTGGGGCAGCCCTGCTCAGTGATACAAAAAAGAATAGGCATGCGAGGTGACCAAGGAGAACAGGATCACTGGTGTATGTACATCCTTAAGCATCTGAAGAGTTGAATTCCCTTGGTGGTTCACAAGGACTTGACTTTCAGTCCACCCCTGCAGCAAATTTGTGACCAGACTGATCCACATAGTCTTACACAGGGCACCCGATGCTGAACTGAACCACTACACCTGCCCGCCCCAGTGCCGCCCAAGGTGACCTGTTGGTGTGGCCTTGGACCTTGCCCCACACCTACCTTAAGTCCAGGAGATTGGTCCTGTAAGTCGCTGTACTTTACCTGTATGCAGTGCTTGTTCTTCCTCCATAGGATAACATTGCCGCATCTGAAAAATGCACTATCAACGTTTAAAAATGTTAATAATCCATATTTCGAAAAGTACTCACCTGATTCCGGTGATCTTGGTATCTAAATTTATATAAAAGTATGTGTTATTTTTAGAAATTAATGTCGGATTTCTTTATTAACGGTGTGTCTCACTGCTTATGTGTGTGCCTTGCATGCTTAGCACTATGCTTGGATATGCCTAACTGCTCACCCAGGCTACCAGAAAAGAGAGCATTTGGGTTGTCATTTGTGCCTCTGTAATACCTCTGGTGTTTGCCTAGACTCTTTCACAGTTACCTCTTTTTGGTCCACTATATAAAGAGCCAGCTTCCTACAATCACCTCCCACTGTGATTGGACTTGTAGCTGATGTTTCCCGGCTCTCCTCACCTTCACCACCACGGCCACATTCAGCTATTTTTTAAGGTGCTCCTCCCACCACATTCTGTGATGTTTTTTCAGAAGGGTTGTTTGGCCTCTGGTATCATATTGAGAACCAGGCCTACCTTGACGAATATTTGTGTGGCAAATGGAGAATATTGCAATGTTCTCTTCCGGTTTGCTAAGTGTAAAAAAGTCCCAAACTGGGGAGAAGTCCTTGGCCACTGCCAATGCCTGAAGAAGAACAAGAAGTAGGTGGGTGTGTCATCAATTGCCTCTTTGTAGTGCATAGTTCTGCTGAGGCAGGGGTTGGTGTAGGTCTCAGCTGGGCCCTTACAAATATGGAAGCTTGCGGTGCTAACTGTTCCACATCCCTCGGAGCAGATTGAAAAGGAGGAGTAAAGTCAAACACCTCTGTGCCAGCTTCCACAATGACTGGCTTGGTGTCATCATCCTCATCATCCGCTTCCATAATTCTAAGGCTTTCCTGCACTTTTCTTTTCCCTTGCCTCTCTTGGCATCTCCTGGACTCTGCCAGGGTCAACTCCATGTCCACAACATCATCATCAGAAGTGATGCTGGGAGAAGATGGTGAAGTAGTACCCTTCCTTTTCCTTGCCAGAAATGTGGGAGCCAATTATTCTAAAAGATGAGGTTAGTCCACAGCAGGAAGCTCAACCTCATGTTCTCCTCCAACTTCAGGAAGAACTACTATTGCTGGCTGTGGCTGCTGTCCACTTTTCTCTCTTTCCTGAAACAATTGGGTACTACTTTGCAAAAAGGGACACATCCAATTCAACATCACTGTTTGTCAGCCTTGACATGATTGCAGTGGCTGCCTCACTGGTAGACATCTTCTTGGGCTTAGGTTGGGGTGGTGTGGTTGATGCGGGAGTGCTGCTCCCAGGTTCCTCGCTGGAGGCCTGTGCGGCAGGCACATATCTCCCGAAAAAGGTTAAAAGGTTGTGGTTGTCAGGCCACTGGTGAAAAGCTGCTTCTTCTCACTGACCACTTTCTTGGGAGCAACTTTCTTTTGCCCCATCTTAAAGCTCTCAGTTGGCAGTGGTGCTAAGCTGCATAAGCAGAAGAGATTGTGGGACTGCCAACACCAAACAAGCCTTCTCTTTGGCAGTACTGCGGGTGACGTCTCTTCTTCTCTTGTGCACCTATAAGCAAGCAAGCAAGAAAAACATTTAGTGAAATGTGGCATTGTTGCAGTTTGAATTAGTACAGACAAAGGCAACATTGGTGTGGGTGGTTACTTAGGTAATAATAAATCAACCACTTTAAAGTCAAACCACACCACCATGCCCAAAAATTTACTTTCCAACCAGGATACCACAACATACAGATATAGCTCTATGCTTTATGTCCATATATGCTAAAGAAAACACCTGTGGAAGTCAGGGAGGTGCATGGGTAAATGGAATAATCTTTTTTAAAAATGAAGGTCAGTGTATGCCTATGACAGGCAAGGTAGTCCATGGGAAAGGGATTAATCAATTAATCATTACAATTTTAATGATGCTGATGTGTCTGCAGTGCGTCGCAGACAGGGTGTCCACGCAGAAATGGAATTATACCTTAAAAAAAAAATGAATGATATTTTGCGGTTGAGCACCTATGGTGGATAGATGGATCGAGGCAAAATGAAAAAAAATTAAATAATTAATAAATTAACAAAATGAACAATTAAAATAGAAAAATCTAAACTCTAAATTTTAAAACATAACATTTAAAAGAATAAAATACAAAATAAATGTAAAAAAAATAAAATTAAAAATGATAATTGCTGATGTTTTTATGGGAGTATGAGAAGTAACCTATTGTGAGGCAAGGAGGTGAAAAATGAAAAATAATGCATGTAATATGGGCACTGTTCATCAAAATCATATTCTTAATATACATATACTACAATGATCCTCAAGCATATTACTAAACTGATTCATGCAAGCCTATGGCAAAAGAACACTGACTGGATGCCCAAAATGGCTGCTAGCCACATGGTCGAACAACAAAAGCAGCGAGCAAGGATGGATTGGGAACAAAGAACACATGCAAGCCTATAGCAAAAACACACTGACTGGATGCACAAAATGGCCACTGGCCACATGGTCAAACAACAGCAGCACGCAAGGGGGCATGGGGAACAAAAAATACATGCAAGCCTATGGCAAAATCACACTGGCTGGATGCACAAAATGGCAGTCAACCACATGGTCGAACAACAACAGAGAGCAAGCGGGCATGGGAAGTAAAGGACACATGCAAGCCTGTGGCAAAGGCACTCTTGCTAGATGCACAAAATGGCCACCAGCCACATGGTCAAACAACACCAACGAGCAAGGAGGCATGGAGAACAAAAAACATATCAAGCCCATGGCCAAGGCAACTGGCTGAATTCCCAAAATGGCCACCAGCCACATGGTCAAACAGCAACACCAGCGAGCAAGGAGGGATGGGGAACAAAGAATACATGTAAACCTATGGCAAAAGCACACAGGCTGGATGCACAAAATGGCTGTCAACCACATGGTCGAACAATAATGGAGGACAAGCAGGCGTGGGGAATAAACAACACATGCAAGCCTATGGCAAAGGCACTCTTGCTGAATTCACAAAATGGACACCAGCCACATGGTCAAACAACAACAGCGAGCAAGGAGGCATGGGGAACAAAAAACACATCAAGCCTATAGCAAAAACACACTGGCTAGATGCACAAAATGGCCACCAGCAACATGGTCAAACAACAGCAGTAAGCAAAGAAGTATGGGGAACAGAGAAGACATGCACACCTATTGCAAAGGCACACTGGCTGGATGCACAAAATGGGTGCCAGCCACATGCTCAAACAACAACAGCAAGCAAGGAGGCATGGGGAACAAAGAACACATGCAAGCCTACAGCAAAAACACACTGGCTGGATGTGCAAAATGGCCACCAGCCACACAATCAAGCAACTCCAGTGAGCAAGGAGGCATGGGGAACAAAGAACACATGCAAGCCTATGGGAAAGGCACACTGGCAGGTTGCACAAAATGGCCGCCAGCCACATGGTCAGACAAAAGTAAGCAAGGAAGCGTGGGGAACAAAGAACATATGCAAGCCTATTGCAAAAACACACTGACTGGATGCACAAAATAGCTGCCAGCCACATAGTCAAACAACAGCAACGAGCAAGGAGGCATGGGTAACAAAGAACATGTGCAAGCCTATGACAAAAAGTACACTGGCCTACTGACAAAATGCTCACCAGCCACAAGATCAAACAACGACAATAAGCAAGGAGGCATGGAGAACAAAAAACACATTCAGTCCTATGGACACAGACTACACAAAATGGCCGCTAGCCACTTGCCATAGAGAACAATGACAAATAGTGGCTGATGACAAACACACACACACTCTGGCCAGAAAAAGAAGGCATGGTGGTAACACTTAAGAAAACATTACCATTAATTCAGGAATGCAAAACACAAAAATTAACTGAGCTACAAACATTTTCCAACAACACACATCTTCCTATTGCATCAAATAATACTATTTTTTCAGAAAAAAACATGAAATACAAATATGCAACAATTGTAATTTAATCCAATGCCATCCCTGCCCTAAATGAGGTTTCAAAAATATATACCACGGAAATATTTCTTCCATGCACTGATGACTAGTACTGCTCGATGGCCCATTGCAAGAGTAGGCCACATAGTAAAATAAATGAATATTGCAAATGTAACAAGTAAGGAGAAAAGGTACTGAACTGTGCAACATTTTTCCTTTACAAAAGTTTAAAAATAAAATTCCAAAAAAACTAGGCCCTTACTTAAACTCCAGGCCACTCACTACAATTAAATTTAAACATCAAATAAAAGTACAAAGAAATACTAGTGCATGCCTTATAAACCACACAACAGCCTTATACAATAGTTTTTGAGCTTACTTGTGTGATATCACAAAAGAAAAGTCTTTAAATCCAAAGGTATATATCCAGCAGACAAAGAGGGTGATCCTTCCACCTTGAAATACAAGTGAAAAGTGACCAGGAGCTGGACAAAGAACTGGGACTATAATCTACAATGGAAGCACTCATGCCTTATAAGTAATATCAATAAACAATAAGATCACAAGTCCATTATTCCACTTGAAAACATTCATCCTCTTCTTTAATTGTTCTTATTAACAGCTACAACCATGCCAACACGTGTTTCGTCTGGGTATATATCTCCCCATACACTTCTTCAGGGCTTCTCTCAGCTGATGCAAGAGACTCCCTTTATTGCTAAGAATTATGATTTAAATCTAAACAATAGTAAGGAGTTGAAATACATTTGTTTGACACTAGTCTCAAAATCGGTCTCCTTCCTTCCTCTGTCATGTAAAAAGCGCCATATAAGCCATCTTGCCGCCTTCATTTCCTTAAATGTCAAAACGTGACAGAGTATTCGGGCATTTAACCAAACGCGAGTACGCTGAACAGGAACAGGAAGTTGAAGTCTCTGGTGCACTTCCTTCCTATTGCACAAAAGGCTTTTCACACTACAAATCAACTTGAATGGTTAATTCGACGAGTAAATCACTCCAAAAGGTCTTTTTGAGTAGATTTAGCTGCTTCTCTAGTAGAAAATCTACTCAAGGTACATTTGAGAGCGCCACTATGTTTGTGCCATGCGGCCAGAAGCCCCGTGCGTCAGCACAAAATCTTGCATGAGCCAGCACAAAATCTTGCGCATGCTTGCTAGCAGCCTTAGAAAATAACAAATCTCATGCATGAGAACGGAAACAAAAAAGTCCGCTTCCCACTGGATGGTGGAATTCGGGAACTCCGTGCTACTCCACATAGCATGGAGTGTCTGAATTCCAAAAACACCCATGCTTAGTTAAGATAGTGGCACTGCTACTGATCCGGTGAGGGAGTAGCAGCTCCAACCTGGTGAGAAACAGAATGGACCACATCAGTCAGTCTTTTGCAGTAGTTGAGTATCATCTCATCAGTGATGTTCACAAGTGCAGTTGCAGGCACAGTAGACAGCCGCCCAGCACTTTCCATGAGTATCTAGTGGGGCGATAATCCAGTCCAACTGTCAGGAGTGCTTTGAAGGCTCATCAACACCAATGGTAAGGCATCTGGCCATTTCAGTGAGGAAGATTTACTGACTTTGACTAAATGTAATTTTAGCATCCCATTTAGCCGTTCAATTAGCCCCAAAGCTTCTGTACAATAGTTACAATGTAATCTGTGTTCTATCTGTAGGGCAACACATAGCATTCTAAGGACCTCATTGTTAAAATGGGCCCCTCAGTCTGACTCCAGAGAAAGTGGAAATCTGAACTGTGAAATGAATTCTTGCAACAGCAGTTCTGCTACAGTGAGACTGTCATTACCTTGTGTTGGGTAGGTTTCCACTCATCGGAAGACAATTCACACTATAACCTGGATATATTGCAGCCCATTACAAACAGGCATCTCAATTAAATCCAACTGCATCCAGTTAAAGGATCGTCCTGATCCTCCTATGTGGCTTAATGCTACAGAGATTCTCTGTCCAACATTCATCTACTGACATGTCACACTTACGGCACAGCTCTTCAGCTAGAGCTCTTAACCAAGCATTATACCAGTTCTGTCTGAACAATCTAGGCACTCTATCCCTCCCAGTGTGTGTAGGGCCACAGAAATGTTATGTTGTTAACCCTGGCCCTTTCTGCAGGGTCACCCCCAAACGTTTTGCTTTCCTTCTCCTATTTTTCTGCTGATCAGCACTAAAGTGCATGTGCTCTCCCTTCCAAAATTGGTATGATTGACTGACACCTGACTGGCTTATTTAATTTACCTGTAAGTCCCTTGTACAGTGGTATCCCTTATACCCTATGCCTGTGAATTAAATGCTACTGGGCCTGCAGAGCAGCTTGCGCCACCCACAAAAATCGCCTTTCAAATCTGTCTCAGGCCTGCCACCGCAGGGCCTGTGAGCGCAGTTCACTGCCACAGGGACCTGGCACCTAAATTTACTTGTCAGGCATGGAACTTCCCTTTTACTAAATATGACACCCCTAAGGTAGGCCCTAGGTAGCCCTATGGACAGGGTGCTGTGGAGGTAAGAGGTAGCACATGTGCCTGGTTGGGCAGCCTGTCCTACTAGTGACAAACAGCCTATTTTGTTTCTCACTGCTGTGAGTGCTGCCTCTATCATAGTATTGCTTTGGAAATGCCCTAACAAATGGCTAAGTGGTATTTTCTGATCTGTGAGGAGTGGTGTTAGAAATGGGTCTTTGGATGGCAGTCAGGTTATACCCTGTGCAAGCAAGGACCTTCACTCTAGTCAGGGTAAAGGAGAATCACACTCAGTTAACCCCCACTCACTCTCTTGGTAGCTTGGCACGAGCAGGCAGGCTTACCTCAGAGACAATGTGTAAAGTATTTGTACCATCACACACAGTAATACAGTAAAAACACTACAAAATGACTCAACACCAGGATAGAAAAATAGCCAATATGTATCTGAACAAAGCAAGACCTAAACAACAGAAATCCAACATACACAAGTCAAGCTATGAATTTGTAAAGATTAAACACAAAAATAGCGCTTAGAAACACAAAGGCTTCGATTAGGTGATATCAAGACGTCGTGACGGAGCCATTCCCAACAATCGGACGCCCCTGGCACTGGTCACGGAGTCACACAGACCCCCAGGAACAGTATCTTGTGAAAATGAGGAAACAAGCCGGTGCACAGAGTCGGGGATCGCGACATTGCGGCATCCGAGGCAGCGTTTGTTCCAGTGCTGTGAACCGAAGAGGCAGAGGCATCACAAAGAGGCATCGGGTCCTTGCTGCGCAGCAGTGGAGGTGAGGCAGCGCCAGTTAGAAACATTGGATCTGCACACTTCCACCGGAGTCGATGTCCGGCCGTCACGGCGTGGGGCAGCGACTTCCACGGAGTCACGGACTTCAGCAAGGCTGCAGCGGGCCTGCGAGGTCATCGCACTCCAGCGAGGACCACGGCTTTGGTTTCAAGTGGCGTCACGGGATTCGGCAGCATCGTCGGTCCGGAGTCGTCCGAAGTCAGTTTTCTTGGATTTTCTTGGTTCACGTTTCAAGGGCCCAGGGACTGGATTAGACACCACTTGGCAGGGCCGGAGTCTCAGAAGAGAGTCCAGGTGCTGGCAGAGGAAGTCTTTGATGGCCCTGAGACTTCAGAACAGGGGTCAAGCTCAGTCCAAGCCCATGGAGATTCCTCACAAGCAGGAATATGTCACAAAGTTCAGCCTTTGTCCCCTTTCACAGGCAGAAGCAGCAACTGCAGGATAGCCCAACAAAGCACAGTCACAGGCAGGGGCAGTACTTCTCCTCAACTCTTCTCCAGGCAGAGGTTCCTCTTGGTTCCAGAAGTGATCTAACATCTGGGGTTTTGGGTTCAATACTTACACCCCTTTCTGCCTGTAGGAGGTGGGGCGTAGCGGATACGTGCAGAGAGGAGGCGACGCCGACTATCTGAGGTGTTGAGTGAATATTTCTTTATTTCAAAGTTTCTTCTATACGGTTTTACAGGCTCTAGTCCCAATGGTTCTTGTATCTAATGTCTGCTCTCTTCTTCTTTCCAGGTGGGTTCTCTCCGGCCAGGTGAAGGTCCAGGGACGTGGTGTTGACCAGCGGAGAAGACGGGGAAGAGAGAAAAAGGAAAGGTAAGTCTCTTAATATCGACTTCTGGATGGGGTTAGTACAGGGAGAGGGAGTGCGGTGAGGTGGGAGGGAACGTGGAGTTACCCGTCAGCCCGAGGTGTGTTTCACCCGATAGTACTGTGCTCCACGCAGTCTTAGTTTCCCCGAGTACGCTGAAGCTTCTACCAGGTACGTCCAGATATCCTGGAGGAATAGCAAACGAAAGGAAATTAGTTACAATTGCGCATGACTCTAGTCATAGGGTGAGAGGGATACTGCTAGTAGTAGCACAGTCCGCCTCATCACAAATTGTAGTGGATTAGGGGAAATGCTTGGCGTCTGAAATGGTAATATTTGAGTTTATATAGAGGAAAAATTAAATGATACAGCAGACTCGTTAGACCCAGATTTAAAGAAAGAAAAGGGAGAAAGAAGAACAGGAAGAAAAGAAGAAAAAAAGGAAAATAAAACAAGTCCTATACATATACTTAGGGTAGATTTCTACACTATTCATCTACCCTACCCGTTAGTGAAACAATCCCTCTGTTAAACCTTCCCTCCTCCCGCTACCTCTTCCCTTCCCCGCAGTGCCCTGTAGCCGTTCTGTAAGCAGGACCGTACCTGCTTTAGCCACGCCCCTCCAGGGACGTGGCGGTTAGTGAGCGTTCTTGGGCTTCCCTGCCCTTCGTCTCCGCCGAGTGTTCCTCGTCCGCGTTGTCTGTTCTTTCCGCTTTCAGATGGTGGTTCGCGCCGCTCTCTGTCCGCATTCTCTGTGTCCGTCCTCTCCTCTGTGTTTCTCGGCCACGTCGGTTGTCCCTCTTTTGTTTCTACGGGAACCCGGATTTCCGGGTTCCCGATGTCATCTCCTTCCGGGTCTCCGTCAGCGACCCGGACTTGCACTTGCACTTTAGAACTGGTCAGCAGTGGTAAAGTGTACAGAGTAACAAAAACAGCAAAAACAGAGTCAAGCACACAGAAACAAATTGGGAAGTAGAGGCAAAAAGTTAGGGGAGATCACGCCAATGATGCCAGGTCTAACAAGTGGCATAGGCATATTTGGTATGGTTGGAATGGTAGTGAGAAATGCTGCTTACTGGTGTAGGTAGATTTTCCAATACCATTATAGAAATGTCACTTTTAGAAAGTGAGCATTTTTCTGTGCTTATAACTCTGGTGTTTTGCAGCTTGACGCCAATCCACATCTGTGTCAGAGTAACAGCCTGGCTTTGTGCATACTTTTCAGGCCTCCTGTTATTTGGGAGGGCGGAGGTGTAACAAAAGTACATCTGCATTCTGAATGGTCTTCCTGGGCTGGAAGAGGTGGAGGCGGGGCACACCTGCATCTGTAAAGGCTGTGCCCTGGCCTCACATAAAGGGCTCTTTCACCCTCTACGGATGTCTGGAGCCAGTGCTGGAGGAGAAGGGGACATTCCTGGAACTGGTTAGAACCGGTTGGAACCCCCTCTTCACCTCTGTTGAGACTGTGAAAACTAAGTATAAGTATAGGGGGTTGTCCACCACGTTTTTTGACACTGCATGGACTTGGAACCACACGCTGATGGATGGGCTGTTATGCTGCAAGAAACCACCATCTGGACTGCTGTACCCATGACCCTGGACTGCTGCCTGTACTTGTTGGGCTGCAGAAGGTACTACAACCTTTCCTGGCTGCCTTATGTGCTGGCCTTCTGCTGCCTCCCCTGCATTTGGTGCTCCCCCAGTTGTCTCATAGGCTGGGCGGTGTGACCCCTCTCCCTCTGCCTTCTACAATCCTGCACAGAGTAAAGCGCTTGGCCAGTGCTGGAGATTGCCTGGGGGGGGTGCAAGATGCATGCTCCCGAGAGGGCTGCACGGCGTATGCTGGGTGTGATTCTCCAGTCCTGACCAGCATGTGGTCCAGGAAGCGCATCCTGAGCACTGCCCTCTGGTGCCTTGGTGTAGAGCAAGTGATGTGACCCCATCCGTGCACCCTCCCCAATGGTCAGGAGGAGGGGAAGAAAGAGAATCTGCAGCAGCCGACAGTTTCAGCGGAGCGTGGACGAGGTGCGTTCCATCTAGTGTCCCCGTGGCACCAATAGGCAACCATTCCTGGTGTGGGCACGCATTGCTTGGGGCAGCGACGCTGCATAAGTGAGGAGTCCCCCGCATCCGAGGACATGCCTGCCAGCCCTGTGTGGCATCCTAATGCCACGGATCGGGACCGCTTCAGTGACGATAACCTGAGGTGGGACCCTGCGAGGCTGTCCAGTAGTGTGAGGTCCAGCTCGGTGGCGCTTGGTCCTGGGACCCCCAGCGGCGGTACCATGGTGCAGTATGGAATCGTTAGCGAGAGGATCGATTAGAATCCCCGCGTGGCCTGGAGTGGTGTGCTCCCCCCACACCTCAGAGTACAGGAAGGAACCCTATGGAGTTGAGGGAAGGGTCGTGCTGTACCTGCAGTGGCTGCACTGCACGCTCGCAGGCAGCCACACTAACAACGCTGCGCACAGAGAGATTGAGAGAAGTCTCCCCACCAGTACTAAGTAGGTGGGGGTGCCCCCCATATTACCACATACCTGTTGTGAGGGGCATTGTTTTGTGGAAACAGTCAGCACAACGGGGAGGAATCCTCATCGGAGGCCTGATTCCATCATTTCTTTATTGAAGCATTACCGCATATCCTGAATAGAGGTGCAAGCGCACTGAGTCGGTATGACTAGGAGAAATTGGTAATCCTGATATTACGGATTTTGGGAATGACCTAAGTAGAGATTTGTGCACTCCAGGGATGATGGGCAATCGAAGTATGTTCTAGCCCTCCATGTTAGTTTTCTGACCTGATACTACATTATGGCCCTCATTATAACGTTGGCGGCAAATGCCACCTACCGCCACGGTGACGGCCGCCAACATACCGTCACCGTGGCTACCAACCGTCCACCAAAATATGACCGTAGCCAGAATTCCACCAGAAGGCTGGTGGAATTCCGGCTTTGGTCATGGCGGCGGATGGAGGTAAGGTGGCGCTGCTGCAAGCAGTGCCACGCCATTAAAATGCCGCCGACTGTATCATGAGCCATGATACGGCCTGGTGGTGTTTTACTGGCGGACGCTGCTGCTAGCAGCAGGGCCGCGTCCCGTGCCGGAGGACCCACTCCAAGCAGGTAAGTCGGCCTCTCCACAGAGGAGGGGGGTGTTGTGTGTGTGTGTGACTGTGTTTGTATGTGTGCATGCGGGTGTGAGGCGTGTGTAATGCGTGTGTGCATGAATGGGTGTGAGTGTACGAGTATGTAGTGTTGTGTGATTGCGTGTGTGCTAGAATGTATGTTAGTGAATGTTGCTGTGTGTGTAGGAATGTATGCATGCGTGGGTGAGTGTGTGTATGAGTGTGTATGTATGTGCGTGTAGGTGTGTGTATTTCAGGGGAGTTGGGTGGGGGAGGGTGGGGGAGGACTCTTAGGAGGGGAAGGGGGGCAAGGAGACCCCTATCAGTGCCAGGGAAGGATTCCCTGGCATTGATAGTGCCTACCGCCATGGTTTTCATGGCGGTAAAAAAGCCACTGGTGGCCTAGTGACGTCCGCCGTGGCAGTCGGTGTGTTACATTGGCGGTTTGGCTTTGGCCAAACCGCCAATGTCATAATAGGGCAGTATGTACCGCCAGCCTGTTGGCGGTATTACTGCCACTATTACACGACCGCCAGGGTCATAATGACCCCCTATATGTCATTCTTGCCTTGTTGGAGTGACGTGCAGATTTTCAGGGCCTGTCTGGTCTGCATTGGGAGGGTAATGTTGATTCATGACATATGCCTTTGGGGAATGTTTTTCCTGACATGTGCATTTAGGTTGGTTAGTGATAATGGTGACTTGCCATTTGGGGAATGTGGGCATTCATGATGATGTCCTGGCATCCATGATAAAGTGTTTATTATGAGGTGTGTTCTTGGTGATAATGATGACCTGACTACTGCTTTTGTTGGAGAATAGTATTAACCTATGTGTTTACCTGACTACTGCTTACTTGAGCAGAATACTAGTAATTTGTATGTTGTTCTGACAGCTGCTTGTGTAGCAGGAAATTACTGGTACATGTTGTTTTTGGTATAATAATGTTTTGTGCAATAAAGTTTATTTTTATATAACTGGTTGTGGAGTTTTCTTTGTGGTGCCTTTATTGTGTCACTTGTGTTGTGCGTGTTGCGCAAACACTTTACACATTGCCTCTGGTCATTCCAAGCTACCAAGGGATGAGCAGGGGTTATCTTAGAAGTGTAGCTCCTTTGCCCTGACTAGTGTGGTGGTCCCTGCCTGGCTGAGATGTCTACCCTAGCCAACCAGAAACCCAATTTCTAATGTGTCATGGGAAATTACAGGCTTTCTGGCAGCACTGGTCTTCCATCTGCTGTAAGTGAAATGGCATTTGCATTTTTAACACATCCTGATCTGACCTAGCCTTGTTGTTCTGCCTCGGAAACATCTTCCTGTAATCTTGTGATTTCTTCCTATGTATCAGCTACTGACAACCGTATTGAGAAGGTGGTGTCCTCTTCAGAATTATTTGCATATTCTCCATTAAATGTGCATGCCACAATTGTACAATACTGTGCAACTTCATCAGCATATTTCTTTCCAACTGTGATATACTCATTGCCACTTCTGACAGCTGCACATTTAACTACAGCAATTTTTTTATGTGGCAACTGTAAGGCTTCTAACAGTCTCATCACATACTCTCCATTTTGTATTGGTGATCCAGATGATGTCATGAATGCCTAACTGCCCAAAGTCATGGATCACACCAAAACCATACTGACTACCTGTGAATATAGTCAATCGCAATTGAGCTGAAAGACTGCAGACTTGTGAAGGGGTGAACAAATCCACCACTTGTTCAGAGGTAACCCCTTGAAGCTAGGAGGCTTCCACCACTTCGTGAATTGTACAAACAGCATAAAGTGTTCTCAAAGTCCCCTCACTGCATCTTAAACATGAGCCATCCAAAAAAATGACATAGACGGGCTCATCAAGAGGTTCATCTTTAATATCTGGTATTGGCTTGGTGCATAAATCCATAACATCAAGGCAGTCATGCTGAACTTCATCTGCATCAGTTTCATGTTCAGGCAATGGTAACAATGTAGCTGGATGGAGCCTTTCACAACTTTTGAGATTTATATGTTCTACAGCAAGAATTGATTGTTCATACTGTACATAAGGGTACTGTTTGCCAAATACTGGGTTTTGGTAAGAGTAAGCAATATCTTTACTGTGTGAGAGACCATCATTGTAAGAGGGTGTCCCATCACTATGCTGTTACTTCTTTTAATACTGACACCAAGCGCCACAACCGCTTTGAGTGACCTGGGAGATCCTCCGGCAACTAGGTCAAGAGTAATTGAAAAATGTGCCACAGGTCTTTGAGAGTCTCTATGTACCTGAGTAAGAACTGAGAGAATGCAGTACTCCCTCTAACTGCAAAACAGTGTGATTATTTCACTTTTCTCAGGTATTGCCAGTGCTGGGGCACAAGAAAGACTTTCTGTCAGCTCTAAGAATGCTTTCAAGCAATCTTTGTCCCATGGAAGTGGATCAGCACATACTTGTGCATCCGCCTCAGTAAAGGCTTGACTTCTAGGGAAAAGTTGGGTATCCACTGTTTACAGTAGCCCACTATTCCCAGGAATATTCTGACTTCTCTCGGCGTTTTGGGTGGATTCATTTTTAATACGGCTAAGGTTCTCTCCTGTGACACCTTTCTGATTCTTTTTTCAATGAGATGTCCTAAATATAAGACCTCTTTCTAATAGTATTAATTTGCTTGAGAACACCTTGTGTCTATTCTCAGTTAAATGATTCAAAAGAGCAATTGTGTCTTGTTTATAAGCTTTTTGTGTACTTGATGCCACAAGTAAATGATCAATATACTGAACAAGAACAGAGTTGCAAGACATTTATAAAGTCTCAAGATTATTTTTCAGGATCTGATTAAAGAACGAAGGTCTCTCTGTATACCCTTGTGGAACTCTGGACCATGCCAATATCCTATCTCTGCAATGTAATAGAGAAATAGGCCTGACAGAGATGCACAACAGTAAACCACTCCACATTACAGGGAATTTGAAATAGTATATCTGCTGGATGTAGTATCATAGGACATCATGGAACTACAATATTATACATTTTTGAAGATTCTGTATAATTCGATACATGCAGTTACGCTTCTGTAAACCCATAATTGGAGAATTGAAAGGACTTCCAAAATTGTCCAGTAAATTTCCTTTTTAGTAAGTTTTCCATCACTGGAGTAATACCAGCCACAATTTCAGGAGTTAGATCATATGGTGGTGTTCTCAGAAACAACATGTTTTGCTTCATGGTGATTCAGACTGGTTTCCTTTGATTGGTCCGATGTTTTTCCCTGAAAAATTCCATATTTGTGATTTTAGAGTATCTCACAAATCGAGAGGTAATTCCTCTGCTGTTCTTACAGGATACAGTCGTACAGCTGTTTCTTGTCGGACCATTTTAAATTTGATGTCTTCATCATGCATTTGAAATTTAACACCATCTGGTGTGCAATAAATAGTACAATTTAACTTGCACAAAAGATCCCTTCCTAAAATTCACACCACAAATTAGTGACCTTCTTCAAATGAACTTATTTTTAGAGGGACTTTCTTTGAAACAGGGTTAGTTATTTGCTTATCTGTGACCCCTACAACTTAGATCTTCTTCCGAGAGAGGTGGGTCTGGAACTTCCGCTGTTCTGACAGTAAAACGGGTAGCTCCTGTGTTGATGACAAATAGCACTTGGTGGCTATTTACATCTCCTTCTGAAAATCGTCTATTTTGGCTTAACTCTAAGACTGCGCCTTGAATGCAATCTTCATCCCCCCTCCGGTACTGTCATTGGGAATTGTCAGAATGAAATCTCTCATTCTCGACCATGGGGAACTGTTGATACGGGTTCTGATTTTGAAACAGATTTGAATTTGCCTTTGATACTTGATTCATATTTAACCTGGGATTACCCATATCTGTGAGGCCTTTGGAGACTGTGGTACCTGCATCATCGGGACTTGTGACTGTGTTGACATCTGCATTCGCTAAACTGGGACCTGAAGCGAAAGATTATGGTTTTGCGTTTGATATATACTGTGAGAGGATGGTTCTGACCATCCAGTCAGCAATGATTTTTTGCTTTTTCACCACCTGGTTTTTGATCTTTTACTGTGAGGGAGCCCCCTAGTCAGGGACTCCCGCACAGTAAACTCATGGTAAAATGGACTGAGCATGTGACCACCGGTGCCACCTTGCTAAGGAAAGGCTGCTTTGGTACTGCAAAAGTAGGAGGCCCCAGGCTGGTTACATGTGATCACGAGTGCACAAGCGTGAGCACCCATGTAAGGGCTGCGTGGGGAGGGTTCCTGGCGTGCACAGCCCAAGAACTGCGCTTAGGGAGCCTAGTGAAGAAGGAACTATGCAGAGTGGGTGGTGACCTGGAGTAGGCCTCATGAGATGGGTGTACACAGAGGAGGAATAGTCAGTGTGCTTACTGTATTTTCTTACTGTAGGGACACCCAAGTATATGTCAATAGCAGTGTGCAAATAATGCAGTAGGTTACAAAAGCATAGTTAAGCAACTTATGGGTCATCCAGGAATGCCATCTTTCTCTGGCTCAGCTCAGGATTAGGGTCAATTACTGCTCTATCCAGCTGCAGCAGCTTGCATCAATCAGCCAGCTGTCAGCCCCTGCCAGGAAATGGGTGGAGAAGCCCTGAAAGGAATTTCAGGGAGGAGGGGTTGAGTTTCAGAGCACATGTGGCCCAAGCGCCTGGATAACGGCATTTAGAGCTATCCCAGAAGACTGTGCAGGAAGGAGGGGACAGAGGCAAAAAAAGTGATGTGGCACGTCTGGATTGGCCAGAGGTGCAGGTCTGCTGGACACTTTCGCCCCCACTTAAAAGGTCCTGCACAGGGGAGAACTCTATCTCTATTAGCTGTGCTTCACTGCTGGACCCTGAGACTGCAGACGCGAATCCATGGACAACTGGAAAGAAGAACACCCTGACTGCCCCCTGGGGCATGGACTCTGCCCCCTGAAGGACTTCAGGCCCAGCAAGGCACAGGCCAGGGCCAGGTAAGCTGGCCCCTTTACTTCCCCTGAGGCCTAGTTGGGGGAATGACTGGGCTGGCGCAAGGAAAGCGCGCTGCCCAGAAGGAAAGGAGGGCCCCTAGAAGAAAGACTGGATTATTATAATCTGGGACCTTTCTAGTCCAGGAGGCCTACGGAGAGTGCTCCTGGTGGCAAGGGCTCGTCACCAGGAGTGAAACGACATCAGAACCATCCAAATCGGCCCTTGGGGCCCGAGATATCCAAAGGAGAAGTTCTGTGACCTTTGATCTACTTCTGAGCGAGCAGCAAAGTGCGTGAGGCTCCGCCGCTGCTCCAGTCGATGCGCCCGAGGTGGGCCAGGGCCCGGGGGGGTGCCCTCAAACGAAGCAAAGCAGGAGGTCACCGTCACAACCCCTATGAAGAGGAATTTAGAGGGCCAGAGGGCCCCAGACCATATCACAGGGCCCCACTGAGGAGAAAGACGGTGAGTGCCATTGGGCTCCCTGTGAAAATGGCGGAAGGGGGCCTCATACCCTCCCACGGCCCGCTGCAAGGAAAAGTCGGGGGACGCCATTGTTTCCTCTGCGATGATGGCCACCGGGTGAGGTAGAGCCAGCAGCCAAAGACTAAGCCGGGGAGCACCATTGCGCAACAGTGAAAGTGGCACCGGGGCCCCGCAGCAACACGCGTCTGCCCGCGGGAGCAGGCAGACACCAGAGGAAAGGCCAGCTCCCACACCAGCACCTGAAGGTGCTGGCCGTACGTAGAGCCGACGGGAGCGGCAGGGGGTGGGATACCCGAGCTGCTCCCCAACACCACTCACCAGACTGGGGTGTCCGGATGGGACCAGACAGCCCCCCAACTATGAGGGCAGCCGGGGTGGGCTCCCCGCGCTACCCTCCACCAAGGAGGAAGCATGACGGGGGTGTCCGGGTGGGATCGGACACCCCCCAAATACGAGGGCAGCCGGGGGTAGGCTCCTTGCGCTGCCCTCCAACGATCCAAGCATGTGAGGAGGTGACCTGGTGAGACCGGACACCCTCCCAAGCCAAGAGGAACGCGGTGGCCCAAGGCTGCATGAAATGACGCAGAGTGCCTCTCCCCAGCACAACAGAGCAGCTCATTAAATATCCATATATTCCATAAGGCCTTGCGAGGCCCAAGTCTTCCTGAATACTGTGCTCCACTCGTGGTGGCCCCAGGAAGATGGGGTCACCACCAACCAAGTGCCCATGGCAGGGGGTGCTGCAGGAACAGCGCAGCATCCCCCCAGCACAACGTTTATGTCCCCACCCTAGGTTGGGTGGGACAAAGGAAATATAACCACCCAAGAGTTACAACCAAAGGTAAAGCACCAGCATCTTCGAACTTTTGTTTTTGGATTGTGTGATTGCATCTTTTAGGGGTGTAGGCTGGTATTATACCAGAGTAATCAAGTGTATGATGTTACACCAAAGTAATCAAGAAGTAATATAAAAGTGATCGTTACTGTTTAAAGTATTTAAATATGTCTATGTGTTTCTTGTAAAGCTGATTTGCGTAATGAGACTGATACCCACTCTCTTGTACAGTAGATGTGCTTATTTGACAGATTTTGGTTCTTTCACTCTACATTACAGGCAAATGCTGCATTGGGATACCAGGGATTGTCTTGTCATGTGGGTTGTTGGATTATGGCCGCCCGCCTAGGTTTTACCGCCGAGCAGCCGCCTATGCGGCCACAATCCCGCCGTACGCATTATGACCGCCCGCCAGCCCAGCGGGGATGTCAGCCATAACATTGGAGCCAGCAGCTGCACCCGTCGCACTTTTCACTGTCTGCTGTGCAGACAGTGAAAAGCAGGGTGGGGCTGTGCCTGGGGGCCCCTGCACTGCCCATGTCAAGTGCATGGGCAGTGCAGGGGCCCCCAGGTGCCCCGCGACTCCCCTTCCCGCCAGCCTTTCCATGGCGGGAAACCACCGGTCCCGGCAGTGCGACCGCTCATAATGAGGCAGATTGTACCGCCAACCTGTTGGCGGTACAATTGCCAAAACAGCCCTGGTGGTCTTTGACCGCCAGGGTTGTAATGAGGCCCTATATTTCCCCTAGGGGGAGGCATGAGAGATTACACAATGTCATCTAAGGGTAATTCCATCAATTTGCGTATATTTTTAAATTGTTGCATAGTATTGAGTAGTGTGTGTGTAATAAATGTACTTTTAAGTTATCGAAAGAAAAAGCACAGACTAAACAATCATTTATTGAGTTCCATGCTTGTGTGCTCATGAATGGAGATTACTAGCCCACACCACCTCCCTTAAGTAAGCCTTGTACTACTCAGCATCGCTACCCTATGAGAGTCAAGCGCTACAATGGGGTGTTTGGTTCCCAGTGGTGGTCGTGTGCAGACCCATTACTTGTGCAGGCTACACAACTAATGACCCATCTTCCAATATATATCTTGCATTTGCCCATCACCACTTACTCAATTTGAATTTTGTCTACACTCTCTCTTTCAGTGCCCGAGCCTGTTGCCATAGTGACAAAGAGTTGATTTCCTCAGCGTTGCAATATCTACCCCTGATTTTGGACCAACCGAAAGGCCTATCCTTAAAAAGCACCCACTCCACCTTCGTCCATCTGTCCTTCATTCTGGAAATTAACTTCCTGCATTCCACCAACTTTCCCTACATACAACTGATTTTGAAACCCCTTCTGAGCCAGCTTAGTCTGGGGAATTTCTCTTTAAGACTCTTTTGCTTCATCTCTAGTTCATCACTACAGTACATTGCATACATCAGGATATCATCTAAGGGTTTTCTCTGCCAGCAAATCACATTCTGTTGTATGTGCATGCTGATTTGTGGTCACAACCCAAAAATGAACTGTGACACAAACTGTGACACAAAACTTCCCATATCTCCATTTTCTGGATTTTCTTGTCCACTGTGTTGTTTAAACACCTGTAACAATTTTTTATAATAAGAATGCACTGATTCTTTAGCTTCTTGAGTAGTTCTCTTGATCTTCAACTAATCGAAATCCCTTGTTGGACCTATTGCTTCCAAAACGGTAAATACCTCACCATACTTTGTCATCATCACAGGTGAGGGTGCATGTGTAAGAGCATCTCTTGGAGGCTGTGTACGCAGCCATTACACAGCTATTTTACATTCAGTCCATAGATTACCTGGTACCACAATAACAAAGAAAATATTCAAGTCCCTCCACAAAACCTTAAATATTTTCACAAATCTGGCAACGTGTGCATGCCATTAGGCAGGATTTTCTCTCAATTTTGGAAAGTTGTTTGTGACTGTTGCAAGATCATCTCTACTCTATGGTACATTAATATTTCCTCCACCTGGTATCTCCCTCATAGGGAAAGTTAAAACCTCATCTTCACTGGGGGAACAGATGGCGGTTTTTGTGCCTTGTTACTTTGCCCATTTACTCCCTAACCAGTCAAAATCACTCCATTTTGAAATGCACTTCACCAATACAGCACTGTGCACTCTCATTCGAGAGAACTGCATGGTCACAATAGCTTCATCATCTAACTGTGCCCCAAAGCTTTTCTGTAAAGGAACACCCTTAGCGTGATCAATCTTGTACTTTCCTGCTAATTATGTTAATTTATCATGTATGGCAGCTGCATGTTATTATTTCTTTACAAAGATTATCACTTCATTCTCCTGTTATGGATTCAAATGTGAAATGTCTAGACATCCTCTAATAATTTATTCTAGTTTCACCTTCAATTTTGATACATCTATTGGTTTTATCCTTTCCTGGCTAGTTGTTGGTCTGTTTCTCGTATTTGTTTATCTTCAGGAATTTCCTCAATCCATGGGGAAAAATCCATTCATCAATTGGTCCTGTCTCTCCCTGTGCAGTAGGTATCATAAAGACAAACCTTCCTCCTCTTTCATTGAACATTCTTGGGTGGAGTCCAGGCTACAATCTGAACGTTTTGTGACATCGGAATAAACCCTGTCACTGCTACAATTCCAACAGCACATGGAACAACAGAATTCTGTTCAATATTTAATGGTGCAGTTGCTGCAGGAACCCCAAAGCCTGAACTGACACAACTTGTGAAACTGGGGCAGGAACAGTTATAACAGAAGTAATAACACCTGGTGCAATTACTGCAGGTGCAGCTTTGACAGCTGCAGGTCACATCAAAAGTAAGGAAGTGGTCTCTAAAACTGAATTGTATTTGGGTCAACAGGGGCTGTACCCACTATACCACTAGTAGTTGTAACACCTCTGCATCTGATGTGGGAGTTACATAGGGTGGTGGTCATGAGGACAACAAAGTATCTAAAATGTCACCCCATGAATCGCTATCAGTGTCAGTTTTTCTTGCAGGATTCCCATCATTATTTCTCTGTTTCCAATTCTTTTTAGGCTTTTTTGTTGTTAATGTCGGATACAAGCTGGTTTCCTCAATTACGCATTTCCTCCATCTCTATTGTCTTTCATTCCACTGGTCATCCGTGTAATTTTGTGCTACTATCTTTGATCTAGTCTGATACTTTTTGTTCTTCTTGGCATGAGCTTCTCGCTCTCAGGCTCTATGTACGTACTTTGTGAAACTAGTAGGTGGCATCATTTCATATAACTTTTCCCACACATGATCAATAAGTACCATATTGTGGAAATCTGAATGCTCCTTCATTTTCAGTGACCTTGTGCCATTGACAAAGCCACAAACATGTATGAAGCCCTATATTTGTCACCATATAATGACCTGGTGTACCTTCTGGTGGAGCCTCTTCACCTTCCTAAACAGGGACTCATACATCACCTCTCACCAAATCTCTAAGATCTTTGAAACATTTCCTGATTGCAAAAATTCAACAATAAATGAGAGAATACCAATTCTGTAAATTTCAATGTTTTTGTTCAGTTTATAAATTTATACACATCAATATTTTCCTCCAATTCTGAAATAATCCTATTTTCTTAAGACTATCGCAGTTTACTGCTTGACGGCTCGTCAACTAATCCCAGTGCCACACTTTAGCCTAATTAACCTATCCCAGCACTGAACCCTCTGATGTAGTACCCACTCCTTCCAGCAGCTCACCCTCCTTTACAACTTTCTTGGACATAAATGCTACAAATTTAAGCGAGCATGATAAATAAATAACTCTTGTCTGCTGCGCTAAAGAATTCAAAGTAGTTCATTCATACAAAAAAAGATCAGAAATAATATCTTAACCTTCTGACTATCTCACTATCTTCTAACTCAGAGATGAAATCTCGACCAGCAGAAAATCAGCTTGACTGATATATTTTCCCCTTTGTGTGACGTGTTCCACTATCACCAATCAATATGAGTACAATTACAACAGTTCGTTATAGTCCCTATCTCAATTGTGCAGTCAATGGTTCCCCACAAATCTGCACCATTAAACATCAGAAGAAAAATAACACCCAACTTATTTTTTCTCAGGATCTTGGACTACTCAGAGTCCGATAACAACTCCAACTGCTCAACATCAAGTGCTTATTCACAACTAGTCTCCCTCCGACTCAGGCTGTAGGGCTTGGGTGCAGAGGTGCTTTGAGGTGTTGGGTCGCGGTGGTCAGAGACTTGCTCTGGTTTTTGGTGAAGTGGTGCAGAGCAGAAACAAGGCAGGGGGACCACTCTCCTAGATGGCCTCATGCATCCTGATGTCCCTCGAAGATAGGTCGGCTTTGGTGCTGTAGAGTCCGGATTGGACCACTAACAAGCCTTGTTTTCTGTAAGAGGTCCAGTGCCCCAGGTATGGGTGCAGGAAGCCTCCGGATGGGGTCAGCTTCTCTGGACTTTGGTGAAGTGCCGGGGATAACCTCCTGGGATCCAAACAGTCTTCCCCTGGCACACTGATCCCTCAGGGGGCCCGGTGGCTAATGGGGCAGAGTACCAGACTTTCCAAGCTGTGCCTGCAGATGCAGGGAAGCAGCTCCTCTGCTCCAAGGGAGTCTTTCTTGGTGCTCTGCGAAGCATTGGCAGCTCTCCAGGATTCTTGGAGGCTGCAGCAGCAGGACAGGTCAGTTGCTCCTCGAGGGTCGGGTGCAGCAGACAGGCTAGCTGAGTTCGCGCCAAGTCCATCATGCTCCTCGGTTCTCAGATACAGCAGGCTTCTTGCCCACGTCTTATTTTGTGTCCAGCGAAGATCTGTTTTCCTGGTATCAGGGGGTCCCCTAAATACTCAATTTGGAGGGCATTAAGGGGAGTGAAGGGTCAAGCCAATGGGCTACTTACCCTTGGGGTCACTATACCCCCTAGATGACCACTTGTTGGGGAGTGGGCATCGCCCTGTCCCAGAATTCCTAATTCCGCCACACACAAGATGGAGGAATTCCAAAGGCTGTGTTAATGTCAGGCTGGTCACCCTAGGGGCCAGCCTGGAAATGCAACACATCTCCTGCATACCTAATTTTCCTGCCTGCTCAGGTGCCAGATGGGACCAGGGGAAGTGGGGTCAGCATCTTTCTCTGAGGAAGGCCCGATCTGCATGTCAAAGGGGGTGGGCTTCTTTGAAGCCTCCTGCCTTGGAATGCAGATTTGCAGGTCAACCTGTTGGGAGGGGTGTGTAACACTCATGCCAGAGCAGGCTTTGTTTCTGACCTCCAGAGAGCAAAGGCTCTCACCTGTGTGGGTCAGAATCTTGTCTGTTGGTGGCAGGCTGACTTGAACTAGTCATTGAGCCCACCAGCAATTGATAGATTTTCAGGGGGCACTTCTAAGGTGCCCTCTGGGTGCATGTATTAATAAAACCATCACTAGAATCAGTGACGGTTTATTAATACGAGATGTTGGATACCAAACATCCCTATTTTCAGTGAAGCCATCATGTAGCTGGGGAGCTTGTTTTAACCAGCACATGTATTTAAAATAGCTCCCCTGTTCACTCACTATGTCTACGAAT
Organism: Pleurodeles waltl; assembly: GCF_031143425.1. Classification (NCBI taxonomy): domain Eukaryota; kingdom Metazoa; phylum Chordata; class Amphibia; order Caudata; family Salamandridae; genus Pleurodeles; species Pleurodeles waltl. The sequence goes on along the minus strand of NC_090448.1, from coordinate 498,945,612 downwards.
CGACAAAAAAATAGCAGGGGCATATCTGCACTTGCAGATACGTCCACACATGTAATATAATGCTTTAGGGCTGCAAGGCCTGCTGTAAGAGTGACTTACAAATATTGCATGCAGTGTTTAGGGGACATGGCACATAGGCTGTGCACCATGTCGTGTTTTCACTTTTGGGAGCACCTTGTCACGCAGCCTGCAATGGCAGTCTGTATAAGGTTGGTGCACGGTCCCTTAAGAGTGTCACAAGTTGTGCTGCAGCTCTTAGGGGCCCTCTTGAGTACCCATGCCATAGGTACTAATGGTACTATTTACTAGGGGCTTACAGAGGTGTTAAAGGGCCTTGCCACTTGGGGATCAAGTGACCAGGTGTCTTGTTTTTGGGAGGGAACACTGGTTATTAGGAACCCTGAACCCAATGCACTTCGGTCAAAGTTGCATAAATAAACAGCCAAAAAGTGGGGGGGTACTGCAACCAGAACCCAGCTTCCTACATAAGTTCTATAAAGGAATTTCCCTAATCTAAATTAAATCAGGTTTGAACAGAACTAAGGTGTCAGTTAAAAAAAACAGTAAAGAACTCTCACGTGAGAATGAAAGCATAAAGCTTAAAAATATTAGGCTAGAAAGTATTGTCAACTATAAGCTAGCAGATATCTAGTTAAACAAGGAGTAGGCTTAAAACAATCTTCCATGAATAGAGAAATATGGTCTCAAGAAAATATGAAATGAATTTCAAGGCGGTGCTAGTGAGAGAAGCTGAACCTACTCTAGGAACACTCACTAATATAAACACATCATTTTACAGATGGAAACATGTATCAATTTCTTCATTCACTGCATCCAATCAATCACTTGTTAAGCACGCTATTCACCCGTTAAGGTCTCAAGGCGCTGGGGGGGTTACTACTGCTCGAATAGCCACGTCTTGAGTCGTTTCCTGAAGGTCTGGAGGTCCTGGGTCAGACTTAGGTTGACAGGGAGGGAGTTCCTTGTTTTGGCGGCGAGGTGGGAGAAGGATCTGCCGCCGGATGTGGTACGATGGATGCGGGGGACGTAGGCGATGGCGAGGTTGGCGGAGCGGAGCTGGCAGGTGGGTACGTGGAAGCTGAGACGCTCGTTGAGGTAGGCAGGGCCTGCGTTGTGGAGTGCCTTGTGAGCATGGATGAGGAGTTTGAAGGTGATCCTCTTGTTGACGGGGAGCAAGTGTAGGTCTCTGAGGTGGGCTGAGATGTGTTTGCGGCGTGGGACGTTGAGGATGAGGCGTGCAGAGGCGTTCTGAATACGTTGAAGTTTCCTCTGGAGCTTGGCTGTTGTTCCCTTGTAGAGTGCGTTGCCGTAGTCCAGTCTGCTGCTGATGAAGGAGTGGGTGACCGTTCTTCTGGTTTCGATGGGGATCGATCTGAAGATGTTGCGAAGCATGCGGAGAGTGTTGAAACATGAGGATGAGACGCGTTGACTTGCTGGGTCATGGTGAGCGATGAGTCTAGTATGAAGCCGAGGTTGCGTGCGTGGGTGGTGGGAGTTGGTGCAGTTCCAAGGGTGGCTGGCCACCTGGAGTCATCCCATCTTTAGCGGTCGGAGCCAAAGATGAGGATCTCAGTCTTATCCGAGTTCAGTTTGAGGCGGTTTATCTCCATCCAGTCGCCGATGGCGTGCAGTACGTTGTGGAGATTGATCTTAGCGGTGGCGGGGTCCTTGGTGAGTGAGAGGATCAGTTGGGTGTCGTCCGTGTAGGAGACGATGCTGAGGCCATGAGATCGGACGATGTTCACGAGCGGCACCATGTAGACGTTAAAAAGGGTTGGGCTGAGAGAGGATCCTTGGGGGACTCCGCAGATGGTCTTGGTGGCTTTTGACAAGAACGGAGAGTGGCGGACTCTCTGAGTTCTACCGGAGAGGAAGGATGTGATCCAATCCAGGGCCTTGTGGCGGATCCCAGCGTCGTGGAGGCGTGCGCCGACGGTGTGGTGACAGGCGGTATCGAAGGCTGCCGAGAGGTCAAATAGGATGTGGGCGCGGTTTCACCTTTGTCGAGCATGATCCTGATGTCGTTGGTTGCGGCGATGAGGGCGGTCTCAGTGCTGTGGTTCTTGCAGAAGCCGGATTGGGAGATGTCTAGCGTGCTTTTGTCCTCCAGGAAGCGGGATAGTTGGCTGTTGCATATCTTCTCGATGACCTTCGCTGGGAATGGAAGGAGGGAGATGGGCCGGTAGTTCTTGAGGTCTTCAGGGTCTGCCTTGGATTTTTTGAGCAGGGAGTTGACTTTGGCGTGTTTCCAGCTCTCCGGGAAGGTGGCGGTCTCGAAGGAGCTATTGATGATAGCACGGAGTTTGGGGGGCGATGATTTGGCTGGCTTTGTTGAAGACATAATGAGGGCAAGGGTCGGCGGGTGATCCAGAGTGGACGGTGCTCATGGTCTTGGTGGTGTCCTCATCGTTGGCTTGGGTCCAGGCGCTCGGGAGGTTGGTGTGGCTGGGTGCGTTGGGGTTTGTGGTGGCCGCGCTGGTCGTGGGGATCGGGGAGGTGAAGCTGGATGTCCGTGATCTTGCAGTGAAAAAAGGTGGGGAGGAACTCGCAGAGATCTTGCGAGGGGGGGTCAATGGAGCAGGACTTGGGGCTGCGAGTTCTTTGACGAAGCTGACGAACTCTTTGCTGTCGTGCGCGTTGTCGATTCGGTCTTTGTCCAATAGGATTTCAGTAAACCCATGAGACTAGGTAAACTCCCCAGGTTCTTATGTCTTCACAGTGGGCGACAGACACGAGTCCATGAAAAGATACTTGGTCGACATTTTGCGATTCAGACAGTTCATCCCACAAATCATCCTTCCTGTTGTCTCCTCTCCTCCCGGTGAGAGCCTCACTATCAGTTGTCCAATTCAAAACAAATGCCTATTCACTAACTAGCAGAAGGTTTCTGGAAAGTTACAGCATCTGGAGCAACATAGAAAAACATTGTGTGCAAAACAACAGCTCAAGGTGAAAAACAAACCTTTCAATGCAAATATATGCAATTAATATCCCGATCACAGTTAAGCTAACTTACGTCAGCACATTATTATTTCTTATGTATGCTTGTATTGTCTAAGTATGATTATCTACTACAAATGTTTACTCATTTTATGTGTTATTTGAAATAGACTTTTGCACCTTTTTCTTGAATGTGTTTGTATTTACAAAACCGAAATTCACAGTAACAGTAGTACAGGAGATATGCAAAGCTGTAAGGATCAACCAACACTTTTATTGTGCTTATCATCCTGAGTCAGGAGGAAAAGTAGAGAGAAATAATGGTACGGTTAAGAACAAGATAGTTAAAATCTCTAAAATCCCATTTGAAGTGGCCAGAAGCCTTGCCTTTAGCTCTAGGGTCCAACGTGGCCATACCAACCCAAAGAACCAGCATGAGCCTCTATAAGATAGGTATGGGCTGCCCTTTGATGTTGGCTTCAAACACACAGGTCTCAGCTGCAAAAGTATGTCTGCCTCTAAAGGAACATGCTGTCTCTACATTTTCTGTTCTGAGGGTCAAGCTTCCATATCTAACTGCATGTCTGAGGTCTGACACACACTTCAGCCAGGAGACCATGGGCCTGATTACTATCTTGGTGGACGGGGTTACTCAGTCACAAACATGGTGGATATGTCCGCCATGTTACAATTCCATTATATCTTATAGAAATGGTAATACAGCAGACAGAATATCCGTACGTTTGTGACAGAGTATTCCATTCGCCAAGATCGTAATCAGGCCCTTTATCTTTCTGATGGAGCATCAGAGAAAGTTTGTAAATCAGCCTTTCTACAAAAGGTCAATACCCGATACTGCTCTCCACCAACACAGCATTTTGTGGACTGCCGATGTGAGGCCATACCTCCCAGTGCTAGCGCCTTAACCTCCTAGGGACACCTACCCATCACTGCCCATCTCTGGACCTGCTCCATGCCCTCGGCTATGGCCTCTTGTCTGAACTGCGCAAACCTTGGCTCCTGCAAGTGGTCCATACATCCAAGGCCAGCCAGCTACACCTGCTCCTCTGCAGCGACACAATGATGTGCTCATCGCCTCTCATCATTACCACATCGGTCTGAAGTGAACAATCCCCTCCTGGATACGGTATTTCTCTGTGGGTCTGGCCCTTGCTTTTTACCACTACTGTTAGCCTCTGGCTCCTTGTGGGACACCTCATGGCTGTGGAATGTATTGTTGTTGGCAAAGCAAACTGTGCCTATCTTTGAATAGGGCCAGCATGACAACAATTCCTACTTGCTGTTGATTGAAAATATCACCAAACAATAAATCTTTCTTCCTGCTGAATTTGCACTCACTTGCTCACTGATGTCTTGGAGTGTTTATCTTTAATTGTAGTGCCCCTCGGAAGAAATTAGACTTTCTTTGATCTGTTCTACACTGAGCACCAACTGTATATGTGTGCTCCCCTCTCTTGAGCCTCAGCAAGGAATGACAGTTCCCATGAGTTGCTAATTGTCTGACATTACTCACCTTGCTTACTCAGAACTGGGGTGGTTTGGGAACGCCAAGAGTTTACTAACTTGAGTATATTTGTAGGCCAAAGCAAATGTGACACTGTCTGAAAGACCATACATCACAACGGTGCCGCCGATGAACACCTTTTTCCCACCAGCATGTTGTTTAAAAAATGTTGTTATCAAAAAGAATATGGGCATTTCATCTGTGGCAGGTAACCCTATTCCATGAATAGGCTGGTGTCTGTTATGGCAGGTATGGGGTCAATTCCATGATTTACTCTGCCATCCGTTCTATTTAATAGTGGTGGAGGAACTGTGAGGTCTCCAAAGCGAATGGTTTCTTCTCCAATTTGTTTCTCAAATATAGCGAATGCAATCAGAGAAACAAGACAAAATACTAAAATATTGGAAGAAGTAGCAAATGCCACTGCTATTTTTCTGGTCGGATAACTTATCAGCACAGTACTTACACTCAAATAGGGACTGTACGACATTAGGGTCTAAATGTACGCTCATACCCGTAACACCTCATTCAATATCCACGAAGAGATCCTACTAGGAGCAGCATAAGAGAATTGCATGTTATTCAAAGTGGCTTAGACCTGAACGGGAAAGGCATCTGCTCGTGGAGAACTGGATTATTTGGGTGATAGGGAGGGACGATTTTTTAAATTGTATTAGAAGTGATTCTTGTTGTGATCACTTTTTATGTTTTAATTAAACTGAGTTTATGCATCATTCAATGTGAGTACAAAAATACCGGTGTATTAAGCTTAAAATTGCTGAAGATGATGTATAATGTGACAGTGAAGAATACAAAACTGAAGTAATCAGACTATATGCACTGAATTATTGTGAGTTTTCACCACACGGTGAAAAAGTGGGGGCCTGACGTTTTGTCGTATATATTTAACTTTTTGTAATAACAATTTTTATACTTCCTTAAAACACATATTTTAAATGCACTGTCATCTTGTTGTCCAGTTTTGTACAATGTGCATTTAGCTTAACTGTTTAACTATAATCTCGTTATGAAGCTGGCGCAGCTACTGTAGAAACACAGATTTAGTGAGAATAACAGATTTAATGAAGGCAACATTTTTACCTTTTCTTAGGGCCTCATTATGAGACTGGCGGTTGGACGACCGCACTCCAGGCGGTCCGACCGCCACATGACGACCCTGGCAGTCGGACCGTTGTCCCCGCCAGGAACATGGTTCCCGACCTGCTGCTGGTAGTCGGACTTGTGGTCAGCCACGGCATTGCTGACTTCAGTGGTGCCGTGCTGATCACGAGTTCCCTTTCTGCCAGCCTTTTAATGGCGGTTTAACCGCATGAAAAGGCTGGTGGAAAGGAAGTGCTGGGGTCTCAGGGGACCATGTCGTAGGCAGTTCAGGGTCCCTCCAGTCCAGCACCCTCAGAATGGGCACTGTCTGCTTTGCAGGCAATGCGCACTCCGAGCGTGCTGTTGTGCTACGGTATTGGCCTTGGCTCCCTTAAGGGAGCCGAGACCAATACAGTAGTACTATGCCGGGTTTGATGACTGTCTCATCCTTGGAAGTTTGGCAGTCTCCTTGTCTGACCACAAACTCATAATGAGGGCCCAAGTTTATCTCTCCCTCAAACTCTACTCACATTCTACCAAAGAGAACTGCCTGGCATCTACTTGTTAGCAGCTATCTAAAGAGTGAGTTTGATCATTGGTTCTTTCATCCAATTACTACTTTGAGAAAATTATATAAATGTAGCACCGAAAGGTATACAATTTACCATTACATGATCCAACAGATCAGATAGGTGAGCAATGGTCCATCAAAATGGCAATTTGCTCTCAGATTACTTTTGATGCTTGTTAGCTATATATGCATTAAACCTTCATTAAAGTTCTATGTGCTTTCATGTGTGTTTTATTTTCTTCACAACAACAAGAATAAATTGCTTAAAATCCTGACAGAATGGTAGCTGCAGGAGCAACAGTACTTTTTTGTTCCAGATTCCAAACCCTTCTATCCAGTATAAAATAGCACTCCCAAGTGCTATTCAGGATCTGCCTTTGGGCCAGCCCACTAGATCATCTTGAGAAACAGTTCACCCATTTTCGGTGAACTGAGCCAATTTACCCCATAGTTACAGCACCACTGCAGGTGCTTGACTTACCCAAGTAACTTTCAATTGAAAACTCTGACCCCTCTCTCTAGGATCTACTGTGGCCACCTCTGCCCATGGGCAGGAAGAATGACAGGGCTGGAGGTAGCAGTAAAGGGTGAGACCGCATTTTCTGTTGTTCAAGGTGAGGAAGTTTCTGGCCTGCCCTTTCGTCTTTCCCTAATTATTGCACAGGCTGATGACATCCAGGTACATAAACCTCGCACTCTATTGTGCTCATGTTGTGACAGCCACAGAACTACCTGATATGAGAAACGTCACTTGCAAAAGATGTGTCTGAAGAGCAGCCTGAGAAGGACTCTTGAAAGAAGAACCCAGTCAAACCCCCACCGGCTCCATTGCATTCACACTCCTCCCTTGACTGGGTAGTTGCTGAAAAGCAGCTGATAGAGGCATTCTTTGTCATTTCAGCTTACAGCTTCTTCAATATGACGGTAGCGACACCAAATAAACAATGTTTAATATACATTTAATAACTTCCAAAGTAAATTTTTAAGCCATACAATCTAAAACACTTGTATAACTTGTATAACACTCATGCCTACATCTGTATGTCATAGTGACCACATGTTGCAGTCCTAAATCTATTTTATATATTTTTTACTTATGTTCAAAATATGTAAATACACATATGGTGTCATTTTTTTATACTTGTCAAAACATTTTCTATAATAGGTAATACTTTTTTCAAGCTTCTTATACCTTTTATTTTACATTTCTGAAAGTCCTTTTCCTTTACATTCTACATCCTATGAGATGTCAAATTATGTAGAAGGATATACATAAACGTATCACATTAATTCTATGTCAAAATTCTGTGGCCCTCATTACGGCTTTGGCGGTCTTTTTTAAAGGCCGCCGAAGCTGCTGCAGCTAGCATACCACCAGTGCTGGCGATATGCTGTCCGCCCTATTAGAACTTTTCTGCTGGGCCAGCAGGCGAAAGCAGCGTTTCCGCCCGCTGGCCCAGCGGAAAGCTCACCACAACATTGACACCGGCTCATAATTGAACCGGCGGCAATGTGGTGGTGCGTCTTGTGCGACAGCGCCCATCGCGCATTTCATTGCCTGTAATTCGGGCAGTGAAAAGCGAGATGGGGGTTTCCATGGGGGCCCCCACACTGCCCATGCAAAGTGCAAGGGCAGTGCCCCCATGGGGCCCCCGACAACCCCTTTCCGCCACCCTTTGCATGGCGGTGAGACTGTCATGCAAAGGCTGGCGGAATGGGCACTTGCATTGCGACCACCGAGAATGCCAGGCTGTCGACAGGTGGCAACCTGGTGGTGCCGGTGGTCGGACTGTGGCCCATATGTAAATGGTCATAATAGGGCAGTCAGATCGCCACACTTGTAAAGAGGGCCTATATGTTGTAAGAATTCCTCTAATTAATCAAAATAAATTTTTACACATTGTGTGTGTGACAAAGAGAAACCTAACCATGTGTTTACAAAAATACAGTAAATTTGATTTGTGAGATACTTCACTCAAAAACACCAATTATTTTAAAGCAATTTGTATAAATTATTTTTTCTGACAAACATTAAAGTAGCATCACTACAGCATAATCTTGACTCCTGTGTCCATTAGTACAACTAATAAGTTCTCCTCCAAAAGGGGCAAGTCTCATTTCAGGAGCTGGTGAATCACAGGCATATCAAATAGTTATTCGGACATGATTGTGGGTCATTTTTAAAGAAGTTTTGGAGTAGGAGTGGGTGTCTGTGAGGGAGGAGTAAGGTTAGATTGAGTGGGTGTAGTGCGTGTTAGAGAGGTACACAGTGCTGGAATGAGCGTTGTGGTTATTGAAGATGTGTGTGTTGGTGTGAGGGTGTGTGTCTGTTGTGGAGGATCAGGTAAAGTGTGATTTGGGTTAGGTGTTTGGGTGTGTGTTCTGGTGTGGGTGAGGCTGTGTGTTTGGGTGAGGGTGTGGGTTTTGGTGAGAGTGATGGTGTGGGTTTGGGTGAGCACATGGGTTTGTATTAGATTATACATGTCTGCTCGGGTCAGTGTGTAGGTGTGTTGTGGAGTCTAAGTGTGTCTGTGTGTTTCTGGTGTCTGTGAGTGTCAGACTGATGTTAGTGATAGTTGTGGATGCGTGAGTGTATTGAGTCTTTATGTGTGTTCGATAATTCTGGGGGGAGGCACTTGTTTGAGTGTATGTTTAGTGTTTTGCTGGGGTCTGGTATTGGGGTTGTGTGGGGAGAGGAGGTTGGTTGGGAAATGGTGGTTGGAGGATGGGTTTGGGAAGAGGAAGGGTCAGGTGGTGGTAGGTGGGAAGGCAGTGATGTCTGAGTTTCAACCGAAAGTTAATTGGGTGAGTTGAGCACCTGTAGTGGTGCAGGAATTATGGGGCACATTGGCTCAGTTCACCAACAAAGGGAGAACAATTTCACAAGACTTGGTCTGGACAGAAGAGTTCAGAAACTGGAACAAAAAGGGACTATCGCTCCTGCAGTTAATGCTCTGTCAGGATGTCTGAGCAATTTGTTCTTGGGCTTGTGAAGGAATTTAGGCACACATAAAAACACACAGAACTCTAATGCACATGTAATGCAAAAGTATCCAGCAATAATCAGAAATATTCTGAGAACAAATTGCCATTTCAATAGACCAGGACTCTCCTGGCTGAACCGTTGGACCATTTAATGCTAAATAACATATTTTTAGGCAATCCATTTATAAAATTTTCTTTATGCAATAAGTGGGTGAAAGAACACATGATAAATCCAACACTTCAAATAGATGCCAACAAGAAGATGCAGGCTGTTCTCATGGGTGGAATGTGAAAATATTTTGAGTTAGAAACTTACTATAGTTTATTTCTAATACTTGTTGCCGATTGTCTTGAGTGTAGCAGTCCACCTCCTATACAATATAAGTGAAAAAAAATAATTATCATAATGATGTATACATCAAGTTATGAAAAGGCTTCAAGTATGTTTCATGTATGTTTGTTTAATAATATTTAGAAAAAGTATACATATATGCCTTCATAAAAATAATTTGATGTGCAACATCAAGTATCAGGGGTCTGACTTTTATAGTCTTTTTGCATACCATTTGTCATTTTGGGTGACCCTTTAAACAATATTTGTATAACAGTGTATAATATGGCTTTACTGTTGAGAGAAGTAGAATATGATACCATTATGTGTGGGGTTAATATTGGATTTAGCCTGCTTGGATTTCAAATGGCAATAAAGAACGCTCACACTAAGGAACTTCGCTCAAGGCTTGCTACAGGAAGATCTCACTAGACATAAGAGACACACACGTAGTAAGCACAAAACAAACTAGCAAATATTGTGTCTGTAGGCAAGGGTAAATCTCATACATCCAAGGGCTGTCACTGGATATAAGGACAACATTTTGCTCATGTGTACTTGTGAAAGACAAATACAACAGCCACAACTGATGGCCCCTGGCAGAGATAGGAGACCCCAGCTAAGAGTCTTCCATCCCTTTCCAGACCTTGGAACCATGCATGATAGGGAAATAATAAGAAATATAGATTCAACTGACAAACCGTCTTGTATTTAGCACAACAGCTGGAACCAAAATGTATGGCTCTGAATTGAATTCCCATGTCTACTACATCACTTGTAAAGACAATGGCAGTAATTCATTTTACTGCAACTGAATCATTTCAGTACACTGCTGGGGACTGAAACTGCATGTCTCCAGCTGCTTTCTCTTGTGTGCTGCAGCAGTTCCTTACTGTAATGATGAGCCACAGAAACACTTATATTCAATCCCATCGTGATGTGCAAACCCTTAACAATATAAAGGTGGATAGATTGGGTGGCTTACAACATGTGGTTGGTGCCATTGAAGGAACACATTCTCCTTTAGTTCTGCCACACAACAGATTGCAAGTATACTGCAACAGTAAACATATCCATTGATCAATGTACAGGTAGTCTGTATTCCAGATGTTTACAACACAAGTGTATGTACCTGATTTCCTGAATCCACCCATGATTCCTTTGTGAATACGTTAGCAGCATACAACAGAAGATGGCATAACTTGGAAACGTGAGGGCCTTGCTTGTTGTAAGTACTATGTTCAGATATAGAAAACTATACCATTCATGAGTTGTGTGGAGTTTATAAAGTAATTAAAAAGCTTATTGTCTTATTTTTAAAGAGACTCTGCTTGCCCAAACTGAACATGGTTGTTACCACCACTAAGAAATCCAACAACGCCAGGGGAAGTCAGCTTCAATAAGGCACATGGTCAAACTAGGAGGTCTGTCAAGCAGGTTTTTGGGCTTCTAAAGCAAGATTTTTTTTGCCTAAATAAATCAGGTGGATCCCTCCTTTACCTACTGGATAAGATGTGCCAAATAATAATTTTATCTGTGCGCTGCCCAATGTTGCCCTGTGGCACAAAATTCCAGATGATGACCACAATGAGGATGCCCAGGGTGACTAATGCTGGAGATTTGCACAATGAAGATGATAGTGGCGAGGAACAATTAAATGACCTTAGACGAGACAAGATATATAGACAACTTTTTCTCACGAGGGTAAGTTTTTGAAAAACTACACAAATAAAAAGTACTTTAATGGTTTACTAAATGTTCTAGTAAATTTTAGAATATCATTACGGTGTTTGCCTTTTAGGATGTTAAATATATGCAGCTGGGCATGATTACATTATTGTGTTTGTGGATGTTTGATACATAAAACACTCTCTTACTTTGCATAAGAAGGATACATTTTCCCTAAGTGTTAGGTGAGAAGCTAAGACATTTAAGTGCAACATGTTATTTGGTGTGATTTGAGGGTGTGAATAAGAGTGAGAGCAAGATACCAAACTAATTACATTTTACTCATTTATCTTATAGGTAACATCACACTATCATCTTCTGTAGCACTAGGGAATCATTGGTGACTCTTGATAGCTTGCCTAAAATAACTTTTAATGTAGAGATGTTGAATGTGAACTACTTGCATGTTGATGTGGCAGGCGGTCATTACGAGTTTGGCGGTCCCAGGACCGCCATGTTGGCGGCGGTAGCACTGCCAACAGCGTGGCGGTGAAGATCGCAAAATTATGACCATGCTGATGTTCCCAACAGAACACAGCTAAACTACCACCAGTACCGCCAGTACGGCCAGGCCGCCGCAGACGGCGGTAGGCACCTTCAGACCGGCGGCACACCGCAAAGGTTTCCGCCACAGTTGCACCTCCACCATAACAAACTCGATAGAAAGAGACACTCACCTTCAGGAACACAGGCACGTTCCGAGCTGCCATGGAACCAGAACTCAGAGTCCTCCCACTGCTCCTGCTCGCACTACGAATCCAGAACCAGAGATGGCGACGATGAAGACAATAACCGTAAGTACACCCACCTAGCACACACTGGAGTGAAAGCCATTGGAACACACGCACACACAACACACACAGCTGGGATGGCCAGCGACGGCCACATACGTGCAACCACACACCCATACCAACACACAGCTACATACACACACGCACACACAAACTACACATACACACACACACACCACAAAATACACACACCATGGCCAACACACATGTGCCAACCACACACCACCCCGCACACACACATAACCACCACTGGGTTTGGGCGGGGGTCCTTTGGCCTGGGCTTGGGAGGGGGGTCCTTGGATTTGGGGGGGGTTGACTTTTTGGCAGGGGAGGGGTATAGGCACTACCAAGGGTGGAGGGGAGGACTAGAAGGTGGAAGGGCTAGACTTGGGGAGGAACACAGAGCATTTCAGGGTCTCACTCTGTGGGAGAGGGGTAGAGAGCAGGGAAAACTCTTAGAGGAAATGTTTCTTTGGCACACAGGAATGGTCATGGCATAAGGCTTTGGGAGTGGAGGGGGAGGTAGAGGGAGTGGTCGTAAGATGTGTCTTTGTAGGTGTCTTGTTTGCAGGTGCGTGCATGGAATGCATGTGTGTGCTGGGTGTCTGTTGGGTGGGTGAGTGCGGGTGTTTAGGTGTCTTGGGAGGAGGATGTGCTGGGAGATGCCATGCTGGATGGGTGACTGTCTGTTGGGGGTGTCTACAGGTATGGTACATGTGCTGCATATGGGGGTAGTCAGTGGTTGTGTTGAGTGTGGATGTGATGACTGGGGTGGAGGTCTGAAGATCTGATATTGTACTGACTGTGGGTATGATGGTACTGGTGGCTGGATCTGCAAATGATGATGAGCTGGCTGCAGGAGTGTCAGGTGTAGAGTTTGTGAAGGAGGGGGTGGTGGGGGAGTCTGTGCAGGGAATGGATTGTGTTGTGTCTGCAGGTGGGTGTTGTCTGTATGCATGCCAGTGGTGGGTCCTGTGGTGCTTCTGTATTTCAGGGCCAACCATGTCTGTTGAGGTGGATGCATGCCTGTGTGAATGTGTGTTCTATATCGGTGTGGGGAGAGGGGTTTGGGATTGAGAAGAGGTAGGTGGAGGGGGGACGGTAAACAAAGGGACACTGGCTGTCATCAGTGAGGAAGCCAGAGTACAAAAGGATCTCTGGAGGCCAGCCAGGGCGCCGTGAATGCCTTCCAGGAATGCATTGCTATGTTGGCCTTGAGCTGCCAGTCCCTGGATAGCATTCACGATAGTCGACTGACCCACAGAGATGGGCCTCAGAAGATCAAGAGCCTCCTCACTGAGGGCAGAAGGGCTGACTGGGGCAGGGGTATAGGTGCCTGCGGCGAAGGAGATGCCCACCGTCCTAGATGAGCGGACACAGGCAACTGGGTTTGGAGCTATAGGGACAGCGGTGCTAGTAAGGGGGTGGCGGGCAATGATGGTGCTGGGGTGGTCCCAGATGGGTCCACCACCACCAGAGAGTGTCCACCGAAGGAGGATTCCGAAGATAAGCTGGTAGATCCGGTCTCCGCCGTGGCACTCCCCTCGCCCTCTGTTCCACTGGGTCCCTCAGCCTCGTTGGTATCAGCTTCCTGGGTCCCATGGGCTGCTGCTTCCTCACTCACCTGTGACCCTTCTCCTTTGCTGATGATGCTGATGAACACAAAGAGGGAGAGAAAGAGAGGAAGGGAGAGAGAGAAATATAGGGTGGAAAAGGGTCATAACATACCTCCCATAGACACATATGAACATTTGCATTTCTTATATTACATATCATGGCTAGACAATTGCATGTGGCAATACACATAACCAACACCATGTCATTACATCTCACTATGACCTACACCTGTATGCTAACACTCACACCTACAACAATACCTAAGTAGGACTGTACTACTAGAGTTATCCCCATGCTGCCAACCAAAGGCATCTTAGCTGGCACATCATGCCCTGGATACTGTATCTATAGTATGGCTGAATACAGATATCACCTCTTCATTCACCTTTCACCCATTGGATGGACAGCTGACAGATCACAACACTTCAGGCCTCTACAGTTACTACACCTAATTACTCCATGTCCACTGTAACATGTCAATTACACTGTAGAAAATTCCACTCACAGACCACACAGCATCTAGCTGTCATATTACCTGCCTGCCCACTCAGTACAGTGATGGCAAAATGGAGTACTACTTGAATCCTGCCAATACAAGTCATACAGCCAAGCAGTTCACATCTGCAGTGTACCATGGGAATCTGTGGCATACCCATTTGACCAGTCAGACCCTATGACATAGTCTTAGCAGCTGACACCCAAAATATACATCAGTACTCAGCATACTGCTCACTGCATCAACCATGGGCCATGTACCATATATTCTCATCCACTGAGTGGAGTGTGACAACATATGTACCCCTGGAAAACACACACCACATCATAGACCAATTCCAGTGCCACCACACATGCAGGAATAGTAGTTGGACTACGCACCATGACAACTACAGCCACATACAAACACCATTTGACAAAAGGCAAACCCTGTCATTGGAACCAGATAACAGACATCTTAGAGGGGAATAATGTGCTTACATGTGGCACACATGGACAAACACGCAATGTGTCATGCCATACCAATACCCCTCCAATTCTGACACTACCTATTGCCCAAGCCAAGCTGTAATAGCGATAGGAAACAGATGTGCACCCTATTTGACATATTGACATGATGAAGGCAGTTACTCTGCATTACAGCATAGGTATTGCTAGGGCTTTGTCATGCATGACATGAACACACAATGGTGAAACACCAGGGACACCCCAGGGCACTTACCACATCTAGTACCATCCCATTATTGAAAGGCCAAATACCCACAATAATAGCTCCAAGGACTGCATTATATGTGCAATCTGCCCTCATACAATATCATTTATCAGTATCCCATTGTTGTTTCCCTACGTATAGCCTACACTCAGTAGATTATCTATATATGCATAGTCAGCTATCAGGGCAATACTCCTGTCCAATTAAGGCCCTTCATGTGGTGGAACTGTAATGCCAGCCCCACAATGAGTCTATGCCAGCTACAGTACAAGATGTATATTGTCTCAGTAATTACAGGAGAGTAACACAGTAGCACCTACAGGATGGCTACTGTCAGGAGACTACCCATTAAATCAAACTTCCAGAGGAGCAGATGCCTTTTACCCAACTCCCTCCAACAGATGCGTGCTTAGACTTTATTGAATATCTGAACCCTGCATCCGCTAGGGGGGAAGGGGAATGGGAATAGAAAAAGGGAGACCGCCTCCAGATCCAGTTCCAGACTGTGTTTCCCACTTGAAGATAGGATATTCAGTGTGTGCATCTGTAACCTGCACCTTTCCCTGCAGTCGGGTGATAAGAGCATAGATAAGTACATTCTTACTGCACATTCAACTGTTCAGCCATTCACATTCACCCAATTCTACTGTTCTCCTAACCTGGATCTTTTGAGAGACTAGCCACTCTCTAAGAGAACAATGTTAACTTAATATCTCCTTTTCTCCAGGAGTCAGAGGTATCCAAGGTTCTCTGGAGAACAGTTCAAAGGTTCACAAATACACAGTTTACTGTCTTCTACAGGAAACGAAAACTCCCTCTCAAGGTTCAGTTTTCTGAATCACAGTCTCTAGGAATTAGTCTGAGTACTGAGGTTTGTCTCTAAGACTGGCACGTCTGCAAGGTGTAGAGTTTTTGAATATATATATGCACATATATATATATTGGCAAGTCTGGAAATCATACAAAAGGAATCCTTGCTGCATTTGCTTGAAGTTCTGTTAAGCTAAAACAAATTCTCCTCAGAAAGCCAATAGCCAGTTGTTGGAAGAAGGAAGAACTTACGCTTCTTCAGAAGGGAAAAAGTAGCTGGTGTGCACACCGTAACAAGAAAAATAATTAATTACTCAAAAGTGGAAGAATTCTCTACGAATTGAAGCGCCCCAGGAACACTGCTCATTCTCCTCAGGATGATAGTTGAAGTGCATAGCTCCCAGAGCGAAACAGCTGGAGGGAAGCTTCAGCACGGGACTAAGGTAGAAACACTAGAGCACTGACCTCACAAGGATTTGAGTGGCAGTTAAACCTGAAGAAGCTAGTTCTAAAAACAGCCTCGGCAAGAGCCACCGGGAGTGAGGACGCCACTACAACCAATGTGGGTACAAGGAAAAGGGGAATCATTTTTGCTGAGGAAAGAACTTAACAACACTGGCAATAGTTTTCCTGACAGCTACACAGATGAGATTGGACTTACACCTCAGATACACTATGCAGAATGATGGAGCTGGTCATACACAATGCTTACAGTGATCCAAACACTCACAACCATTGTATGGCCAGGATGGAGTCACACATGTGCCCATGTCATTGGTGCATCTACACATTACAGACATGGAGAGGAATGGAAATGCGAAATGTACATTCACTGACAGCATAGTATGGTCACACATCTACAAAAGTTACTCTGTCAAGGTGACTGATACCCATTTCCCATTGTTGATGTGCATGTAGCATTGACCACAATGACATTTTCCCAGCAGTAAGCCACCCAATCTCATTTAAGGTCTGTCAAGTCCGAGGATACTGTCAGTACTCAGCCACTTGTGGATGCTGTGCTGCCCTCAAACGTCCATCCACCTCAGGGTAGGACACCACCAAAATGCGGGCCAGTAGGGGGGGTCAGGGTCTTACGGGCACCCCTCCCTCATTGGGAGGACAGCCCCAGCTGGCCCTCTGTGGTCTTTCAGGCCCAGTGTCTCAGGTCCTCCCACTGCTTTCTGCAATGGGTGCTCCGCTGGCTATGGATCCCCAGGGTCCGCACTTGGTTGGTGATGGCACGTCAAATTCCCTTCTTCTGATGGGTGCTGACCTGGATGGGTGACTCAGACAGAAGGAGAAAGTAATGAAGTCTGGCACCACATAAAACAGCAGTGGACTACACACATCAGGCACACCAACTGCCCTCACAAATCCATTGGAACGGTTCACACACCTTAACTCCATGCTCCCTGCATGCATGTACTCCCTGGCCAGTATGCCTATGCCATTCACCCTGACACACATCCCCTACCACACAGGACAATGGAATTGTGCTCACCTGCTCCTCTGGTGTCCCATACAGCTGGCCATACAGGGGTAGGACCCCTTCCACCAGCTTCTCAAGCTCTTCTTGGTTGAAGGATGCGGCCCTATCACCTGCAGGACGTGGCATGATGGCTCCCAGAGACAGTACACAGCAGTTCACGGCATGGAGGTCTTGCTCGCAGGAGTGTCAGGAGTCAAGTGAGGTGGGCAGCAGAAAATGGCGGTCACAGCTGCCATGTATGTGACCATCATCGCCGGCGGTGGTCATGATTGGCCCCAGTCTCCCATTGGCAGCAATGTAGACCAATGAGAAGTTGCACAGCGGTCGCGACCACCTACCGCCATGATGACGTACGCCGGCAGACTTAGGTCACTTCCGTCTGTCCAGAGCAAGCAGGACAGGCGGCTGCCATTTTATATACAGTCAATGGCTAGTTGCAGAAAAATAAGTGTGTCATGATATTTATATGTCCAGAATGCTGAGCAGGCCTATATTCTGCCATCATGGTTAGGCTCATACATGTGACATTCTTTGCACAGTACTGTTATATTGGCAGATGTCACATGAAGTGCATGTCCAGCTACTCAGTGCCTCATAGGCGGTGTAACCATAAAGGTCACTGGCATTAATACATACATGGTCCGTGCAGGACCCATCTGTGCACACAGCATGGAACATTACACATGTATTGTGTGTCACTAACTATTGTACAGGGCAATCAATGGGAAGCATGGATGGTTAAAATGGCGCGTCTGCATGTGCAATATAGTATGTGTCAACTGTTCCGGCATGTGTACAGTGTTAGGTGTGTGCCACAAGAAATTGTTAAGATAACATGTGTGGAGGGCTTATCACATTGTACATTCTCTCCTCTCTATCCTAGATACCCTGTCATGGGGAGATTGAGAAATGCACCAGTGTACCGTCCGCTAGTCGACCTTGCTACCCTAGAAGAGATGCCCATCATCCAGACCTATCATCTGAATTGTCTGACCATCATGGATGTATGTACCCAATTGTGGCCATATCTATTGCCTGCCATACCTAACCCCTATCCCATTCCTCCCACAGCACAAGTCCTGTAAGTACTACACTTTCTTGCCACAGGGTCCTTTCAGGGTACAGTGGGCTTTGCAGCAGGGATGTCACAGCCCATGTTCAGTCTTGTGCTGAAGGATGTACTGTGTGCTTTTCTGAAACACCTGGACAGGTACATCAGGTTCCGCCAACCTGTGGATTTGCCCACTGTGATGGCAGACTTCTATGATATTGGACACATCCTTCATGTAATAAGGGCCATTGATGGCACCCATATTGCTTTGGTCCCTCCCAGTGCAAATGAACAGGTGTATAGTGTATAAGAACAGGAAAAAATACCACTTCGTCAATGTTCAAGTGGTATGTCTGGCAGACCAGTACATTTCCCAAGTGACAGCCAAGTTTCCAGGATCTGTCCATGACTCCTACATTCTGAGGAACAGCAATGTCCTACACATGATGGCACAGCTACAAAGAGAGCGGGCTTGGCTCATAGTTATATATGCATTTGGACGTGTGTCTCTGTTGTGGCACCTGTCATCACAATCTTCCCTGTGGCTGTACCTGCGTTGTAGCAGTTCCTACCTGTATGCACACAGGGGGTTCAGGCTAGCCTAACCTTCCCTGGCTGTTAACACCAGTGAGGTACTCTGCCACAGATGGGGAACACAGTTTCAATGAGGCCCCTGGCAGAATGAGGTGTGTAATAGAAAGGACATTTGGTCTACTGAATGCAAGATTTAAATGTCTGCACGTCTCTGGAGGTGCCCTCCTCTACACTCCATAAAAGGTATGCCAGATCATAGTTGCCTACTGCTTGCTCTACAGTCTAGCCCTGAGACGTCAGATCTCATTACTGGCTGATGATGAGGAAGCAGCTAGACCAGTGGCTGGTGATGGTGACATTCAAAGTGATGAGGAGGCAGATGAGGATAGTGTAACTGACTTAAGGATTGAGCCAATCAATCAGTACTTCCAGTGAAATACAGGTATGTTGTGTGTGTAATAGCAGGTGTTATGTTTCCACTGTGATTGATGACAATGCTCCTCCTTGCCAGGTACATTAGTAGAGATGTTCAGTGTACCTACCCCTATGTGTGGATTGTGGTGGGAGACAGATTGCATATCAGGAGCAGTTTTACTGGTCTCAACTCGGATGTGTTCTCAAAGCAGGTTGCTAGGTTAGCACCTCCTATGGACAGGCCTGTAGTGTGCTATGTGTCCTGCAATCTCCTGTCCAGATGTAATACTGTGAATCTTTCCCTCTCCTGCCTGTTGTTGGACCATTTATGTGCATTAGCCTTTGCTAACAGTTGAAAGTGTAGAGTTTAGCCCATTACAGCTGTCAGCTACAGTGTATTGGTCATTTATTTCCTGAGATTGTTGATGTAGAAGTGTCATCTGTTGAGCCCTGTTTCCTTGCCAATACACACTGGGCACGACAACAATGAACTGCATATGTGCTTTGAGTGCCATCATGCCTAACACCCTGATGCGTGTCCCTATCTTGGTCTTTTTGTAGGTTGGCTAAGCGGATCTACTCTCTTGTGTGTCTGGACTAGTGATTCCCTTACATCTGAATTTTGGGACATGTCTGATGTACTCTGTCCCATGCAGAGGATGCCTCCCTCTACTGTTCATTTCACTGGTTGTTGGTTAATGGAATATCCACACATAACATATTGCTGACCACATATTTGTACATCTAAACATGAAAACATAAATGCAGTTGCTGCGATCTACTGTGTTTATTGTGCATATATTGGCCATCAGTTGATGAGCGGGGTCATGGTGAATGAAATCATCAGAGTAGATGGCCTAGGTGTAGGTAGTACAGGTCCAGTGTCCAAGGACCATGGCAATGTGGATACATGACATTGAACGGTCTACAGGGCGTCTCAGTGGCCCACAAGGGAGAATGTTCAGGAGAGGGTCACTTCCTGGCAGTGGGTTTTGTCTTGGTATCTGCTCCAGCCGGATGTCTGGATGGAAGACCACGTTTGCGGGGGGTTCCACAGCTACAGAGGGAGGGGTGCCAGTGGCCTGTGGTTCCCCTGGCAGTGCCTCCATTCCACTGGCTGCCGCAGATGTAGATGGCTCAGTTGGTATGTGGCTAGTGGAAGGGGCCTGCAGGTGGGTGCAGGAAGCATGCAGGATGGTGGTGAGGTCCCTGAGCACCTCTGTAATGGAGGCCATGGTAGCATTGTGGGCCTGCCACTCCTGCATGGCCTCCTGGTGGTATTCCCTCTGCAGCCTTTGGTTTTCCCCCAAGATGGTGAAAATGTGGCCCATCTTGTCCTGGGATTGATGGTATGCTCCCAGGACTTGGAAGATGGTCTCCTGGTTGGTTGACTCCCTTGGCTGCTCCGTCCTCTGGCCCACTGGTGCCCTCACATTCCCCCTGCCCCCTGGCATGGTGTGCCCACTCCCAGTGTCACCAGGACCTTCACTGTCTTGGGTGTGAGGGGTCGACTCTGGTCCCTGTACTGTGGGACACACTATTGATTGTACAGTCCTTGGGACACAGGTTTGGGGACGAGGGGTTGGCTGTGCTGTTGATGGCACAGGGTGGGGGGTTGGATGTGGCAAGGTGAGGCTGGGAGTAGTGGACTGACTAGGGTCTCCGATGTGCCAAGTAAGTCGTCAATGTCCTTGCTTCCAGGGGTGTTGTCCTCACTAGGGCCTTCATCCTGGGGAGGGCTGGCTGTCTCTGGCACCCTCCCCTTGGTGGCAGTGGCAGGGGTACATGTGGATTGAGTGGAAGTGAGTTACATGGTGGAGGTGTGATTGGTTGTCTCTTTTTCTGATGCATACAGTGGCTTGACTTGATTCCCAGTTATGGCAATGAAAGATGCAGCATTATAGACATTGTTTGTGGGTAGTGGATTGCGACATAGGTACCATGTTCCATTGAGGGTTGAGGAATGAGGATTGCATTGATATCATTGCCATTAGTGGTCTTCAGTCGAAGCATCTAGTTGATGTAACAGGTGAAATAGTTATACATGCAAGAGTTGCACTGCGAAGTGGACATAGCAGGTTTTGATGTAGATGGGCTGGTGCATTGTGGGAGTTGTAGTGATTGTTATTGGCAGTGATATCCGTGCACTTGGCAGGGACTGTGTGGGCATTGTGGCTGAGGGGTGGTGTGGCATGCAGGGGAGGGCATTAGGTGATTGGGTGGGAGGTGGAGTGGAAATTAGGGTGACTTTGGGAGTGATAGGTTGGTGGGGAGGAACGCTGGACAGGAGTACTTCGTGACAGGGGAGTGATAGTTACTTACCGGAGTCCAGTCAGGCCCTCAGGATATAGGATGTCCAAGACCTTCTCCTCCTTGCAAATTCTGGGGGAGGTGGTGGGTGTCCACCACCAGTCTTCATCATGGGTGGGGAGTGTTTGGTTGTGTGTGCTGGTTGGATGTGGTGTTTGTGTGCAGTAGTGATGAGTGTATTGTGTTGATGGTACAGTTGTGTGGTGTGTGCTGAGTGTTGAACGTGATAGTGAGTAAGGTGTACAAGGTTGGTGAGTCTTCAATTTGTGTGCTCCTTTCTGCCTGTGTTAGTAGTTGCAAAGGATTGTGGGTTGTGTGGGTGGGTGTTATTTAGTGCACGGAGCAGGTGTGTGTAGTGTGTGTATGTGTCTCAGGTGTAGGGTATTCGTTGTGTCGAATGTGGTGTTGTGTTCTGACTGAGGTGGGTTTTTGTCCGCGGCGGTCGCACCGCCAATGGTTTTCCATTGTGCAAGAACCGCTGTGCTGATTTGTGCGTCGTAATCTAGAAGGTTGAATGTAGTCGGCGTGGCGGTGCTGGTGGTCGGGCCGCCTCTATCCTGACCTCAGTTGTCCTGGCAGTCTCAAATTTGTGGATGTATTTTGGTGCTTTTCAATGTGTTACTTGTAATAAGGCGGTTGTAATACCACCTCCATTATAGTCTTTTGGCGGCCACCAACGTAATGAGGGCCTTTGTATTTTCATGGTGTGTAGCTAATTCATTTCCTCTGAATTTAAATATTCTCATACATGTTGAGCACAATAAATAAACACACAATAAATATTTATTTTTATGTTTGTTTGTGCAAAGGTAATTAAAAAATATTAATAAATAAATGCTCTTTTTAAATCCAAATACCTTAATCTTGAATGTTTTTTTTAATGGGTTAATCTAAATATTGAGGCGGTATAACATATAACATACATAACATGTTATAAATGTAACATGTGAATTATCAGAAGGATGTCCAGCATCCATATTTGCGTATATAACATATTGGGCTATTGAGCCACTTATATGTCTTTTATTACTGTGCTTGATATGATATTACTTTAGAGATTTAGACAAACTTCATTCTTTACTTCACCATGATAATAACATCACAGGACAAATCACAAAAAGAACTATTAGATGTGTTTAGACATAATTTTCATTAGGAGTAAAAACATTAATTAAATTGTTTGCCTTTACAGGGAAAGAAAATACAATAGGAGGAAAAATACATTTTCAAACACAAAATTAAGTTGTATGATGATATGAAATTATGAAGATTAAGTCAGAATTATTTGGAGTCCATTTCCACAATAGATGTATTTTTCCAAAGGCAAATGTGTTCAAGAAATTGCCAATAAAGTGAAAGGTAGTACCTTACAGGTTGGAATGAGTGCTTCTAGCTACAGTGGTCATACCCCACTCACTATAGGTGACTCTGACACTGTATTTAAAGTTAAAAGTGTTCCAGTGTTGATGCACTATCAGGGAAGCAAGTTCCCCTGTGGCCGACTAGCCCAAAATCAGTCTTACCCGTACCTGCAGAATCAGAGCAACCGGGGGTCTCTGAGTGTGCACCCTCCATAGGCAGGTGAGCTGCAGCAGATATCTCGAGTAAGTTCCCTGCATGTGGCTGCCCTCAGCAGTCCTAAAATTCCTCATACGCAATTGTGAGGCCGCAACAGCCAGAGGTTCTTTGTGGCTTCTCCAAGCTGGGTAAGTTCTTTGGTCCTTCCCATGGCGAGAGGGAGGGGAAGTAGTGAGGAGGTCCCAATGCTGGTCCTCAGTCACAGCGCAGCTCTGTGGGTGTCCCCATGGCAGCCTCTCTCCTCTGGTGACGACTGCGACCAAGTCACACTTCTTGCTTGGTCCCGGTAGCTCTCTGTGGCATACAGGGTCACTGTCTCTCCACTGTACATGGGCTCCAATTGGCACTGCAGATTTCCTCACGGGAGGACCACTTGGCATACGGAGTTGCTGACTCACCACCATACAAGGGCTATGGTCCTCTCAGCATGACAATCTCTTCACTGCAGCCCCTCCTGGTATACAGGTTCACAAGCTTTCCACTGCACCTGGGCGACAGCTCACTGTGCACGGCAATCTATTCAGGGCGGGCTCTCCTGGCATATGGTGTCACTGGTTCCTCACTGCACATGGGCGATGGCCCGTTCGGCACAGCGATTATCACAGCTCACTTCAGGGCAGTCCGCCTCCAGAATACGAGGGTCGCTGACTTTCCCTGCACACAGCTAATGACCAGATTGGTGCAGAAGCCATTTCCTGACACGTCACTAATAGAATGCACTTGACAGAATTCCCCACTGGACCTCACTCCCTCTAACGCTCTCCTCTTCCTCCCAAGGTACACTGGTCTTGCCAAGCAGGCAGGCCTTGGTTCTCTAGACTCCAGGGCAGGTGGTCTTGGATTCCCTAGTGATGTCCCCTCACCCAGCCCAGCTGGGAGTCTAGCAGCCCTTGGCTCCCAGTCCTGGTCACAGGCAGAAGTCTTGTGGAGCTTCTCCTCCTCGCACAGCCTGACTGGCTGCTTAATAGTTGACAATTTTTGTAGTTTCAAGCTCCCATTCCTATAGTCCATTTCTAGACACCTCATGTGATTTACAGTCTGAGGGCCTGATTGAGAGTTTAGTTAATGAGGTTACTCAGTCACAAACATGACGGATATCCCTTCCGCCGTATTACAATTCCATTATGGCTTATGGAACTTGTAATACAGCGGACTGGAAATCCGTCATGTTTGTAATAGAGTAACCCCTCTGCCAAACTCTCAATCTAGACCTGACTATTTGAATTTTATGTTGGAGGTCTGCATCTTTTTTACTCTCCACTCCTCTACCCTCTCTTCCTCCAGAAAGCAGTCTATCACAGCAGGAGCGACTCCAAGCTGACAGTGCCACAAAGCAGCCCATTGGAGTGACTGGGAATTCACACCTGGATGTCAGCCACAGTAATACGTGTATAAAAAGGTTAGCCCAGGACCTCAGCCCTACTCTTTATGATCTTTATCAGCCCCACCTCCTTCCTGAGATGTGTCAATGCTCCTTCCTCTGACCTCTCTATGAAGCAACAAGCACCCTTTGAAGTATCCTGGTGGAGCATGGCTCTCACTCCGTCGATTGCGTCTCACCTAGCTTAAAGGAAAGGAGCAATACACAATTCTGTCTGGGGGAATTCCTCAACCTCCTCATGTTTCACTGTGCAAACGTGGGTCTCCACAAATGGAACCCAGAGTCAGCCATGTACTGTACCGTTCACAAGTACACATACACCCAGCCATGTATACAGCATACACAGTCTGCACTACATCCTTTAAGTAGTGTATCACTGTTAGAATCCATTTTGAATTGCTTCGTTTCTTTTACACGTGTAAGTTTGAGCTTTTGTTGTCTCTGAACGCACTGTCTATCACATATGTTATCTTATGTATATTTGTTTAGGTAAAATAAGCCTGGTTCCACGCCATAGGCTTGCAGCTGGTTTCTTTCCCTAACTGGGGCACTGTACTCATTATAATTGTGTGTTCAAATAACTAACTGACCTCGGCTGTGGTATTTTGGGGAGGGAAAGGCTGATATCTATACCTTTGAACCACGTAATCCTTTGAAGGGTCTCAAGAATGTGGGGAGTCAGGCAGCTGCAGAAGGGAGGCAAGGACAAAGCTGGGAATGGAACCAGTGTGTGGAAACTGATTAACTCCTTAAAATATCTGTATGACGTATATCATTATTTACACATTTTATGTATCCTTTGATGTATGAGTATAAATATCACTGTTAAACGCTTTATGCTAGCACACTTTACTTTGGGCCTGGGATGCCAGTGGTAAACCTGTCCTCTTTGCTGCAGCAAAAATAAACAGACCTTTGGTCATTGATTTTTCACTCCGGCTCTCCGTGTCAAAAACTCCTTTGTAAATGCATTTGTAAGTATCTGCAAATATGTGCATTTGACAATTTGGCGCCCGAACAGGGACCTTCCAGTGGATATCTTCAGTAGCTCTGTCACGAGACGTGCTGCCAGTGGGGGGACGCCGTTCCGGAGGTGTAGATTCCAGGGGCCCCTGCACAAAGACTTAGTTTCAAAAGCAGCTGCATCTTATCCACCGGGCAGGCCTCTCCCCGCTTTCTCATGATGTCCCAGCGAAGTCCCTGAAACATCGGTGTTTATCTTGACTGATTAGTCTGACACGGGCGGCCGGAGAGAAATCCAGGAAAAAGCAGATAGTCAGGTAAGACTGTTCCTCGCTGGCTATTTGTCTGCTTTAACTTGCATTTGAGAGAATAATTGTTTTTGGATAACTTATCATTTTTGGGAATGATTAGTTCTTGGTAAATTTGCATTTGTACAAGGTACCATTTGACAATTTGTATTACGCTTTTTTTTTCTTGTTTGAGTAATTTGCCCAGGCCTGGAGCAATTTGTAAGTTGGTAAATATTTGAAAAAGGGTTTTTTTCTTCTTTGGTGCACATTTGAAAAAGGTTTTTTTTCTTCTTTGGTGCACATTTGAAAAAGGGTTTCTTTGGTGCATGTTACATTTTAAAATTTGGTGTGTGTTGTCTTTTGAAAATTTAAAAGGTTAGATATGGGAAATAAGAAATGTTGGCAAGGGTTATGTCTTTGTTTTCGCCGAAATCATGTGCCACGTTTAGATAAAAAGCAACCGATCCCAAAAGAGGGAACACCAGGGTGGGACATGTTAAAGGATTATGGTTTAGAGAATAATTTGTATAATAGTATATGGCGCAGATATACTAGGCATTGTCCTGACCTCCAGTGGCCAGAGGATGGGTCTTTTGATTTAAAGAAACTAACCTACCTACAGGAATGTTTGTTTCATAAAAAGGCTAGACAACATATGTTTGAGGTATACAGAAAATGGGAAATGGAGGCCAATAAAAGAAAAATTAAATCAGATAAACTGATAGAGAGGGAAAATAGGAGAACCATCATGCAAAAGGCCGCCCTTTATCACCAGTCCCAAACCCAGAAAGGGATTGAATCTGAAGATAGAGTCCATAGGGCTCAGGTGGAGGGAAGTTATGTATCAAAGCCAACAGAAACCAAACATGCATTAGAGGAAGATGAGGTAATGCTACAGCTATTAGATAATAGCCCTACTGCACCTCCACCTTACACACCCCCTGCAGTAGCCCAACCTATCATGGGGGCACAGCAACAGCAGCAAGGGCAAGGACACAATTTGGGAAATCCAGGTGCACCACTACAGCAGCATGTGCCACAACCACCACAGCCTCTAGCCCAAGCTACCCCAATAGCCCAAGTCCTAATCCCTCCACCACCTGCCCCACCACTACCAGCCAGCACTGCAAGGTTACAAATAATGTTCCCTGCCCCTAATACCCCAAATGGACAACGCCGACAGTGCACAGCCATACACTCACTTTCACCCATATGGAGCACACCTATTAAGTCGATTTCGCCCCCTAGTACCCGCTCCACTATTGGGGATGGGGAAAAACGGGTTATCAAGAATCAGTCAGAGAACTGGATGTCACATCCTATTTACACCCACACCGATATTATGGACACAATACAACAGATGTCACATTTTGGACAGCAATTAGCACTGCTGTATATGATTGAAAAATTGGAGAGGGATTGGAAGTCTTGTATTACAGATTCTACCCCTCTCCCTTATGAACAAGAATTATACCAATTATGGCGGGACAGTGTGGCTTGTATTCTTGATAGTAACAGCATAAATGAGGGAGTACGCATTTGTGTCATAGCCAGGGAAGATGTTCTAAATAGATATGACAAGGGGTACCCAATGAGGGAAGTGCACCCTGATATGCCCACTGCAGCTGCAGTTGCAGCAGCAGCTGCCGCCGGACAACCAGCTCCCGGGCCGGTGGCCCAATTTGTCCATATACCATGGAAAAGGGAGGAAGTAATGGCTATAAAGAAAGACTTGCCAGACCCTCGAAAGAATCCAGCTGGATTCTATCGGGACCTTAGAATTGCCATTTCCACCACAACCATGACACTCAAAGACATTGACTATTTTTTTGGTGTTTTATTGGGTCCTGAAGTTTGGCATAAAATTAGAAGAGTAGATGATGCACCTACTTTGGGAAATACATGGGGGGGTTTAGAAGCACGAGAAGCACAAAGGGCACCAGGAACCCTGCCGCATCAGGATATTTTAGATTTACCTAACCGGATATTGACTAAGTTAGAAACTGTTATACCTCTTCAGACTGTGGATTGGGGAAAACTTGCCACTTATAAACAGAAAATAGGTGAAGATGTCCCAGATTATTTTACTAGAATTGAACAAGCTTTCATAGATTTTAGCGGTCAAGACCTCGCCACCGTAACAGGTGTCACACTATTTGTAGAACGCTTTGTTAATGGCCTTCTACCTGAAATATCACAAAAATTAAAAGCAACAGAGAGTTCGTGGATGACGAAGGGACAGGCAGAGATTTTGCAGATGGCGCAATACTATGAGAGCAGGTACAAGGAAGAATTAGAAAAGAATGAGAAGTCAGTAAAAGAATTGAAGAAAAAGGTATTATTACAGCAGGCATACCCTCAGCGGGATACAACCCCTCAGCAAAGGGGTGGCCCAACAAGGGGACGGGGAAGGGGTCGAGGCCGAGGTGCATCTGCACCACCCCAAGACCGCCGATTAAATATCAACCAATGTGCCTACTGTAAGCAGGATGGACATTGGCGTGATACTTGCCCATTACTGGAAGGAAGACAAAGTATGTCACTTCATAGAGGGAACGCGGCAGGTAATGCACGAGGACGAGGAAGAGGTAGAACTGATCAGAATTCGCAGAATGAGAATCAGGTCCCGCGTAACACTAATATTTTTGACAATGCATTTGAACGACAATATTATGCTGATGATTTCTTTTCTGAATCCTACAATTATTAGGACAGCCACAGACAGGGCCAGGGGCGAGTAAGTATTCCTGTAGATCAAAATAGTCCCTACATTGATGTAAAAATCGAAGGAGAGGGCCATAAGTTTCTTCTAGATACTGGTGCCACCAGAACATCTATTGCACATTCTGCAGTCCCCGGGGCTCCCCTGTCTGGGCTTCATACCACATCAATTGGGATTTCTGGAATCCCCGTGGTGAGCCCCATCTCAACACCTATGAGAGTAACTGTAGGCCCATTTACAGTACACACGCCACTCTCTTTAACATCAGGTTGCAATGAAAACTTGTTTGCATTAGATTTGTTAAAGAAATTAAATGCAGTTATTCACTGTTCAATGGATGGTGTCTATGTAACTATGGATAGTGTTTCCCCAACTCGGTGCATGTTTTCACAGGAATACGACTTACCCCCAGAGCTAAAGGAAATAGACCCTCGCTTATGGGCCAAAGGCAAGAATGATGTAGGCATTATGGATATCGACCCTATTGTAATAAAAATCAAACCAGGTGCCCGGTTACCTCGTGTTCCTCAATACAAATTACCTAAATCAAGCGAAAAAGGGCTCAAGGCAGTCATATCTGATCTTGTGCATGCAGGTGTCATAAAGGAAATAGTGAGCAGCCCATGTAACAGTCCAATCCTTCCTGTTGTAAAGAAACGAAATGATGCTAATAGATTAGATGGTGAGCAATCATTTACTGATAACACAGTATATCGATTAGTTATTGATCTCCGAGAAATTAATAAAATAGTAATTCCCCAGTTTCCCGTGGTCCCAGACATGAATAGTC
The DNA here is from genome assembly GCF_031143425.1 of Pleurodeles waltl. NCBI lineage: Eukaryota > Metazoa > Chordata > Amphibia > Caudata > Salamandridae > Pleurodeles > Pleurodeles waltl. The sequence goes on along the minus strand of NC_090448.1, from coordinate 498,916,460 downwards.
TTTTCACCATGATTCCACCCTCTGCGTGTTTTTTCACCGTAATCGATTTGAAGAATGCGTTCTTCAGCATTCCAATTGCCGAAGAATCTCAATATTTGTTTAGCTTCACGATTTTTGGTAGATCATTCGCGATGACAAGAATTCCTCAGGGATTTGTTGAGTCCCCGAGCATATATAGTCAATGTCTTAAACGTCAATTAGACCAATTCAATCCACCTTCAGGCTCTGCATTGTTGCAGTACATTGATGATATTTTAATTGCCTCAGATTCCATGACACAATGTAAGACTGATACTGTTGCATTATTACATCATTTAGCACCTCTGGGCCATAAGGTGTCCCTTCCAAAATTGCAGTATTGTAGAGAGGAGGTCACCTATCTAGGACACCTCCTCTCTAAGGAGGGAAGGAGATTACATCCAGACAGAATTAAACTGGTTCATACAATGACTGCACCACGCACCCCTTCTGAAGTCCGAGCATTTTTGGGATTTACATCCTTTTGCAGACAGTGGATTCCAAATTTTTCACTTATAGCAAAACCATTGACTGCTCTGACACTTTCAGATGTGCCCTCTCCTGTACCTTGGACTGACAAATGTGAGGAGGCTTTTCAAGATTTAAAAAAGGCGATGTGCTCTGCTCCTGTATTGGGTAATCCGGATTACAGCAAACCATTTGTTTTATTTGTGCATGAAAAGCATGGCTGTACATTGTCTGTTTTGACACAGGATCAAGGTGGGAGACAACGCCCTTGTGCATACTTCTCTTCCACCTTGGACACTGTGGCGCAAGCTTTGCCTACTTGTCTTAGAGGAGTGGCTTCTGCAGCAGCTGCGGTGAAACAAAGTGAAGGGTTTGTTGGTGGCAATCCGCTCACTGTGATGGTTCCTCATGCCGTTGATATTTTGTTAAAAAAGACACAGACGCAGCACCTCACCAGTGCTCGTCTAACGGGTTACGAATTAACATTGTTCAGTCCAAATATTACTTTGAAGCGGTGCAATGTCTTGAACCCAGCTACGTTACTACCCCTCCCTCAGGACAATGTGGAATTTGATCATAATTGCATTTTTGCCACTGAGGAAGAAACCAAGGGACGGGTAGACTTAACAGACACTCCCCTATCTGACCCACAGGGAGAGCTGTTTGTAGATGGGTCTTGCTTCAAGTTACCAGATGGTACGACCACTGCAGCCTATGCCGTCACCACAGTCAAAACAGTGGTTGAATCTCATAGAATCCCGCAAAATTCGGCACAGGCTGCAGAATTAATTGCCCTCACCAGAGCTTGTGAAATAAGTGAACATCTTAGTGTTAACATCTACACTGATAGCCAATATGCGTTTGGAGTAGCTCATAATTTTGGGCGACTCTGGGCGAATAGAGGCTTTATCACGTCACATGGCACTACCATTCAGCATGGCAACTTGATTGTGACACTTTTGAATGCTCTCAGCCTGCCCCGTCAGGTCGCAATCATTAAGTGTAGTGCCCACAAAAAAATTACTGATGATATAGGACGAGGAAATGCTTTTGCAGATGCTACAGCGAAAGCAACAGCACGAGCACCAGTTGACAATGCATATGTTGAGAGTAGCATCAAGGGAGAGCCCCAGAACGAAGTACTAGAAAATACCATGCAGTGTGTGAGAGATAATCAAGCAGAAGCAACAGCAGAGGAAAGGGAACAGTGGGAGAAGAACGGTAGACTAGACAGTGAGGGTTGTTACACAGATGACACAGACAGAAGAAGATGGATGTTACCTAATTGTTATGTACACGCTATGGTTACTATGGCCCACAGTCCTGCACACATCAGTGCCCAAGGCATCAAGACAACTTTGGACCATGTTTGGAGTAATCCTCTGATATCCAAAGCTGCTAATAACCTGGTTAAAAGTTGTATGGTGTGTGCAGTGCACAATGCAGGAAAAGGGACCCCTACGCCCCCTGGCCACTTTGCCCCTCCTGATCTCCCCTTTGAAGCTATACAGATGGATTTTATCCACATGGAACCGTGTAACAAACTGAAATACGTGTTAGTGGTAGTATGCATGTTTTCAAAATGGATAGAGGCCTACCCATTAAAAGACAATGGTGCCCTCTCTACCGCCAAAATATTACTAAAAGAATATTTTCCTAGATACGCATTGCCACGATTAGTCTGGAGTGACAATGGCAGTCATTTTTCTAATGAGGTAATGGAGAAGGTCTGTACCGCCCTTAACATCAAACATCGATTTCATGCTGCAAATCACCCACAATCAGCGGGCCTTGTAGAAAGGTATAATTACACCTTGAAGAGCAAAATAGCTAAGATTTGTGCTGAGACCAACTTAAAATGGCCAGATGCTTTGCCCCTAGCATTAATGTCCATCAGGATGACTGCCAGTAGCAAGTCACGATTATCCCCCTATGAAGTTGTCATGGGGAGGCCAGCCAATATCTGGGGGGTACCACGACCAAAGAAGCTTTCTGAAGTGCAATATCCTTTGTTTGTAGATTACTGTAAACAATTGACTAAAGATTTGCGTTTGATCCACCAACAGGTCAAGGCCAGCCTACCGACTCCTCTTGAAGGCCCTGGTCACCCTTTTAAGCCCGGGGATTGGCTTATGACAAAGAATTTTCAAAGAACCAACAGTCTTCAGCCCAGGTGGCGGGGGCCAGCCCAGGTACTGCTTGCAACACAGACAGCGGTGAAAGTGGAAGGAAGGAAAAACTGGATACATGCTAGCCACTGTAAGCGTGCACCAATTCCACTACAAAGTACTCTAACAGCAGAATTACCATTGTCTCCTGATTACAGAAAAGTAGGGAGACAGGAAACACCTCCACAGGTTTCAAGTGCTACTTCTGCTCCTGAGGTGACACAGCTGCCCAGTGACGAAGAGTTACTGTTTGAAGATCAACAAACTCATCGATACAACCTGCGTCCTCGCCCATCTAAATGAACAGAATTTTGAAGGTGCGTAAGGTGGTGACCCCTACGAAAAGCTACATTTACATCACCCTGATAGCTCCTAGCTTGGAACTGCAAACTGAGGTCTCTTCTGAATGGCCAAGGAATCCTTTGCTCAGCAGAATACGGCACGCTTGCCTTCATGAAATACAGTTCCCCGCTTTCACCGCCACCGGCATTTCCGATGCCATTGATGTACCAGCATTAAAACGAGCTATCCTCACTGTTGTTACGCACACTTTGGGCGACGAGGTTGTAAATGACTGTGATGACTAAATTTCCAGCATGAACAGGAACACGGGTGACTAGCCTGTGCAACGACACCAGAACATTGGTCAGAACAATTGTCTCAACGAGAACACAAGCATAGTGGGATGTAGCTTGTGCAACGCTATTCAAGCAGTGGGTAAATGGAGTTAACAGTTCTGTGACTGGCGAGAAAAAAACCAAGTACCAGTTCTACGGAAGCGGCCAGCCATTAGGGTTGGTGCGGTTTGTAGTCCCAGCGGTAAAAAAAAAAAGGTGCCCTTTTTCTGTTTAATACCCAAGCACATCACTGATCTGGTTGAAAATTGCTGGCCTCCGCCCTCATTTTTGCTGAGACACTGAACGAAACTGACAAACTATACTGAAGACGAACTTTGAAGTATCGCGACTTACTCACTGGGAGTTGAGACTCACCAGGAGTTAAAACTCGAAAAGGAGAAGATAAGTGACCTAGGATCAAGCCAACATCTATTGTCCTGTATTTGAAAAAAAAAAAAAAAAAACTTGTTCATGGACCAACCAGTGCAGCCTAACTGCTAGAGTGGAAATGCACGGCGGTGCTGAACCCTAGTGGGTGTGAACATTGAAGGAAAATTTACTTATCTGTATCTATACGTATATGATTATTAGTATAGTGATATCAATATTTTGCATTTACATATTTGGTAATTGTGTGGGTATATTTTTGAACACGCGTAGGCGATTGAGACGAGTAAAACGGTATCATAGAAAGGTTGTAGGACCAAGGAGGAGAGCACAATAAAATTATGAAAATATATCCATTTGGCAGGACAAATATCCCTCTAGAGAATAGGGAAAAGTGGCCTTATAACTATTTCTACAAAACAACAATGAAGTACCTAGTGACCCTTATGTTAATATGTATAATGTCCAGTGGTGTTGCATCATTGTTGCAAAATCCTACCTTACATCCATTGATAAAGGTTCATGGAAAATTAGCGGAGACATTAAGTCTCACTGACTGCTGGATTTGCCGGCACTTGTCTAGACACCCCGAGGATCCTATAGGCCTTTATGAAGTACCAGTATCACCAAGCGAATATGAAAGAGGGGAAGTGTGTCTTGTACCAAATACCACTTGGAGATGTGACCAACAAGAATATCAATGGTACCCTAGGTGTGCGGTGCTCCCTAATACCCAGGCAGAATACAAGCTCTCCCCGATGCCTGGAGAGAATGCCACACTTAAAATGTTTCCCATATGTTTTGGTACCTATTTTTATGGGCAAAACCCAGAGGCAAAATACATGGGAAAGATCCCTTCTGAACAGTGTGTTTACACTTTGTTATTTGATATAAAAACAGGGAATTGGGATCTTGAAGGAGAGGAGAAAATAGACAGAAATTGGACAGCGTTAATTAATGGGACTCATCAAAATTACACTGTAAATTATTGGAACCTGACTGTGGGAGAAAATGAGATTCTAGTAGATCCAGAAGGATTGTTATATGATCCCTCCAGAGAACAAGATAGAAATGGGAAAAATTCACCTGTAATATTGTCCCGGGTTTTCCTTGGCCCCCTCTGGACGGCTAGATGTTCATATGTTGCACCCTGGGCAAATGTATCATTGCTAAATACAATCTGGGAAGATTACAAGTATTGCAATAATTCTGAGCATGACACCCCAGAGGGTGTAGGATTGCCCCGAATAAAATACAGCATTATAAATTCACAAATCCAGGGAGGCATGTACTTCGTATGTGGAAGAACTGCATATAAAGTACTACCTCTAAACTGGGAAGGGATATGTTCACTGGCATATTTGGCACCCAACATTACTGTGATATCAAATATATCATCTTCCCAGCCCCTTAACATGGGGAGTTTTGCACATAGGTACAAACGAGGGACACCCATACTGGAGGAGCGAAAGAACTGGGTATTTCAAGTATTACATGTTCTTATTCCAGGATTTGGAATTTTCGATTTACAACTGGCAATGATGAATATGTCAGCTGAATTAGCCATTGCATTTAATGCCACCAGGGAGGCCATAGGAAGTATACAGATAGAGATAAACTCTGCAGCCCAATTGGCGATACAAAATCGGCTTGCCCTAGACTTGATTACAGTACAAGGAGGAGTATGTGTTTTAATCCAACATCAGTACCAGCAAAAGTGCTGTTATTTTGTCAACAAGTCATCAGAGATAGAATTGGATATTGGGAAAATAAAAGAAGCAGTACAGGTATTTGAAAAGGGGGGCCAATATGAAGGAGGCGATTGGAGTTTATCATGGTTATGGTCTTGGTTTGGGGGGTGGGGCTGGTTGTTTAAAGACATACTTTTTATAATAATAGCTATTGTATTAAGTTGTTTATTAGTACAGTGCTTACCTGCTCTCTGTTCCTGTTTAAAATTGTGTAAACTTCCGCCAGTGAAAATACTAGAAACCAATCGAGCTATGATGCAGAGAGAAGAGATAAATTCCCTAATGGCTATTGACCCCACTATCCTCACTACAGATACTGGTTGCTCATACCCATCGGTTGTTTATGTCCCCATGAATGCAAATTTCAAGGAAGTAGGAGTAAAATTCAACATATATGAGGAAATTTAGAACTATTCAAACGTTGATTATGTTCAGAAGAAAAAAAGCTCAAAAAGGGTCGATTGTTAGAATCCATTTTGAATTGCTTCGTTTCTTTTACACGTGTAAGTTTGAGCTTTTGTTGTCTCTGAACGCACTGTCTATCACATATGTTATCTTATGTATATTTGTTTAGGTAAAATAAGCCTGGTTCCACGCCATAGGCTTGCAGCTGGTTTCTTTCCCTAACTGGGGCACTGTACTCATTATAATTGTGTGTTCAAATAACTAACTGACCTCGGCTGTGGTATTTTGGGGAGGGAAAGGCTGATATCTATACCTTTGAACCACGTAATCCTTTGAAGGGTCTCAAGAATGTGGGGAGTCAGGCAGCTGCAGAAGGGAGGCAAGGACAAAGCTGGGAATGGAACCAGTGTGTGGAAACTGATTAACTCCTTAAAATATCTGTATGACGTATATCATTATTTACACATTTTATGTATCCTTTGATGTATGAGTATAAATATCACTGTTAAACGCTTTATGCTAGCACACTTTACTTCGGGCCTGGGATGCCAGTGGTAAACCTGTCCTCTTTGCTGCAGCAAAAATAAACAGACCTTTGGTCATTGATTTTTCACTCCGGCTCTCCGTGTCAAAAACTCCTTTGTAAATGCATTTGTAAGTATCTGCAAATATGTGCATTTGACATCACCCACAAACACACATATGAACACCACATGCTTATACCATACACTCAGTGCACAGTACTACATCCTTCATGTATTGTAACAGTCACACACACACCTAACACATGTGCATAACAGACATGCACTGCATAGTACTACATAAGCCCTGTATTGTACCATTCAGCGGCACACATACATCTACTACATGTACACCACACATGCACTGTGCAGCACTACACACCAAACTTATATATGCCATGGGTTTAAAAGGCACCCAGCAGCAGAACTTTAAATGAGTGAGCCTGTAAACCTCCCTCATGTGACACAGTGAAAAAGGACCTGTTCACTCCTACTGACCACTACATGGTATGCTGCCACCACAACGCTTGTGTTGCTTAACTCCCGGTAAAAGCACTAGCTTTTCACCATTACGAGGGTAAGGCTTTTGGCGCCCCTCCCGGTCAAATAAGACTGCAATCCGTGAGACAGGCTAATGTCATGGCACACATACATGATCCATATTTACTTATGAAAGCAAAAATCAACATTAAGGATCCAGACATCGGTACAGTTGGGGCATTCAGGGCAGGGGTGCAGGTCTATTACCATGCAGAAGCCTTTTCTGTCCCAACAGATAGCTTCCCTTACTAATCAGACCTTCTTTTGTAAAAATGTGTTTCAATACCTATGTAGCAGAAATTATATTACATACTATGTTAATAATTAACATAGGTGTAACCTGGAAGATGTGCGTAGGGTGACCATTTTGCACAAACCCACTGGCTGAGAAATATTTGTCGTTGGTGGTAGTACTTACTGATACAAAGAAACTGATGTTAATTACTAGTTATTCTGAATGTTAATTAAAGTCACATAAGAGGTACCAGCCTTGGTGTAAGAGCACAGAAGTAGGTATATATATTTGAACAATACTGTTGTGCCTCAGCCTTTTAACAGCAAATCCACATTTACATAATACTTTATTGACTTCTGAACTTCCTTAGGAACTTGTTTTTCTGTCTTTGGAACTTTGCACTTTTAACTCTTCATCATGTCTCAATCTGGAGATGCAGCAGCTGGGGCTGCTTCTGATTAAGGGAAACTGGAGAGCTATACAGTTGCCCAGTTGAGGCAGTTCTGCAAAGACCTTGCTTGCCCTATTAAGGGCTCCACCAGGAAGGAGGAGCTGCAAAATTCACTGAGTGCCTTGGTAACAGCCAAGGACACTGAGGGGCAGGGCACACAGAGGAGGATGAGGAGGAGGAAGAAGAGCAATCCATCCACAATGGTGTAGTGGGTGGGCCTGTTATGTCCAGGGGAAGGGTCTCTAGGGCAGGTAGTAGTGTGTCATCCAAGGGTCTGACTCCTGAAGAGTTGCAGGACAGGGAGGCAGAGAGGGCTCACCAGTAGTATTTGAAGAAAATGAGGATGGCCATAGAAGAGAAAAAGTTATTGTTTTCTCATGAGCTCAGCTTGAGGGAGCTGGATCAGAGGAGCCAGTCTAGTAGGGATGGTGGCAGCAGTACCTAAGTACGTTTGATCTTACCTCTGGGTATTGGCAGAGTGCCCCAACTGAGGGGGCTAAGGAGTGTTCTGCATTCTTCACACACTGAGTTAACTTCCAAAAAGAAGCCCAGAAAAGTGATCTGGACTGAGTCTTGCCAAACATCTTTTGATGCCCTGAAGGCTGCCATGTGCACAGCACCTGTGCTGAAGGCACCTGACTATTTCAAGGAATTTGTTGTGCAAACAGACGCCTCAGAGCATGGTATTGGAGCAGTACTCTCACAGCTTAATAAAGAGGGCCTAGATCAACCTGGAGCCTTCATTATCAGGAAGTTACGTCCCAGAGAACGTAGGTGGAGCGCAATTGGGCACTGAAGAAGCTAAGAGCCCACTTGTTTGGGACTCACTTCTGGGTTCAGACAGACAACAGACCCCTCAGATGGTTAATGCAGATGAGGGGTGAAAATCCCAAATTGTTGAGGTGGACCATCTCCCTCCAGGGGATGGACTTTACGGTAGAACACTGTAATGGCACTGACCACACCAATGCTGATGGTCTGTCCAGATTCTTCCGCCTTAGAAATGAAAACTTCCATGAGGTTGGGTAGTTGCTCCCCACTTTCAGATGGGGGGGACACGTGTTAGACTTGGCATCATTGGCATGGTCTCCCCTAACTTTTTTGCCTCTACTTCCCAGGTTGCTTCTGTGTGCTAGACTCTGTTTTTGCTGTTTTATTTGCTCTGGACACTTTACCACTGCTGACCAGTGCTAAAGTGTAAGTGTTCCCTGTATAAATTGTATGTGTATATTGGCTTATCCATGATTGGCATATTTCATTTGCCAGTAAGTCCTTAGTAAAGTGCAATAGAGGTGCCCAGGGCATGTAAATCAAATGCTACTAGTGGGCCTGCAGCACTCAGTGTGCCACCCACCTTAGTAGCCCTGTAAACATGGTTCAGACCTACCACTGCAGTGTCTGTGAGTGCAGTTTTAAACTGCCAATTCGACTTGGTAAGTGTACCCACTTACCAGGCCTAAACCTTCCCTTTTCATACATGTAGGGCGCCCCAAGGTAGGCCCTAGGTAGCCTCATGAGCAGGGTGCAGTGTATGTTAAAGGTGGGACATGTACTTATGTGTTTTACATGTTCTGACAGTGAAATACTGCCAAATTTGTTTTTCACTGATGCAAGGCCTATCTCTCTCATAGGGTTTCATGGGTGCTGCCTTTAAAGTGCAGATTCCCTTTGGGAGCGGATAGACATGTGGAGTTTGGGGTCTCTGAACTCACAATTTAAAAATACATATTTTAGTGAAGTTGGTTTTTAGATTGTGTGTTTAAAAATGCCACTTTTAGAAAGTAGGCATTTTCTTGCTTGAACCGTTCTGTGACTCTGCTTGTTAGTGGATTCCCTGTCTGTGTCAGTTTTACAGTTCGCCTGTTTGCACCTCTCCTCTAAACAGTGACACAAAGGGAGCTGGGGTGTAGCCTGCAAATCCTGGTGGGCCATCTGGACTGAGGCGAGGGGAGGAGTAGTCACTTACACCTGAAAGGGCTGTGCCGGTGCTCACACAATGCTGTCTCCAACCCCCTGGTGCATGCTGGGGCCTGGTCTGGGCAAGGCAGTATCTTGAAAACAACAGAGACTTCTCTTCTCTTTGAAGTACGCCTACTTCAAAGGCAGAAAGGGGTATAAGATGAGCACCCAAAACTCCTGAAAAGCAGATTACTTCTGGAACCAAGAGGAACCTCTGCCAAGGAGAAGAGCTGGAGAAGCTAGAGGAGGAGTACTGCCCCTTTGCCTGTGACTGTGCTTTGCTGGGTTGGCCTGCAGTAGCTGCTTCTACCTGAGAGAGGACAAAGACTGACTTTTGTGTGATTTCCCACTAGTGAGGAATATCCAAGGGCTTGAAACTGAGCTTGGCTCCTGTTGTTGAAGTCTCAGGGACAGCAAAGACTTTTCTCTGCCAACACTTGGACTTTCTGCTGAGAGTCCTGCCTGACAAGTGGTGCCCTAACCTGTCTCTGGGCCCTTGAAAGGCGAAGCTAGTGGAAAAGGACAGAAATCCACGCAAAGACCGCCATGCGGGAAAACATTTGACGCACCACCCGCCTCGTGGCTGAAATGAGACGCGCCGCCAGCCTCGTGGCTAAAATCGATGCTCCACCTGCATCACGGCTTGAAGACACAACACGGCTGAAGAAACAACGCTCAACACCCGCAGCGGCTGCTGTTAATGATGCAAGCCCGCACACAGCATGGTTTCTTGACACCGTGCTACCGGATTTCAACGCAACATCGCTGGATGCGTAAAATCAATGCAAAGCTTGCCTGGACCCGAGGTTCCTGTCCAGATCGACGCATCACTCTCTTGCGGGAGAGAAGCAACGACACACGCCGACCCGACCGAAGGAGGAACAACGCACGTTCTCACTTGCAGGTGAGTAATCAACCGATTTCTGGCCGTTTTCATCACATACTCGCCCATGCGGCTTTATTTTGACGTTACCCAGGTACGTTTGTGAAATAACAGCATTCTCACTGTTTTCTAAGGATTCAGACTCTTATTCTTTTAAAAATGCATAACTTGACGTGTGTATGTTGGATGTTTGTCATTCTGGTCTTGTTTTGTTTAGATAAATATTACCTATTTTTCTAGACCTGTGTTGTGTCATTTTGTAGTGTTTCACTGAGTTACTGTGTGTGTTGGTACAAATATTTTACACATTGCTTCTGAAGTTAAGCCTGCCTGCTCGTGCCAAGCTACTAAGGGGGTCAGTGGGGGTTAAATGAGAGTGATTCTCCTTTACCCTGACTAGAGTGAGGGTCTTTGCTTGGACAGGGTGTAACTGGCTGCCAACTAAAGACCCCATTTCTAACAATGGCTTAGTATGTGTATGACAGTAACCATGCCTTGCAAAGCCTAGAGGCAACATGAAAATGCAACAATGGGTGTGGTAACCTATAGACAGCATGGAGCACAAATTAAATATAAATGCAATAGGGAGTGTCAGTCAACAGGTTAAAGTAACATGTCTTTCAGTATTAACACTCTGGCAACTTGTTAATTTGATTTATTGATAACTGTCACATAGGCCTAGAGCTTATGTCGCTGCAAAGTACAGTGTGATGAAGTCTAGATTTCCATAAGGAATCATGAGTTACAATATTATATTATGGGAGATGTAGTCATTGACTCCTAACATTGTCTCCAAAGATGTGGCAATAAATAAAAATCACAAATGATATATAAATAGCTGTCTGTGAAAAATAACACATATAAGTACATGTAAGCACAAAAAACATCTCTGGGTTTTGAAGAAAACCACACAAATAGACAACCAGTGGTAGACTACCACAAAGGAAGATACTGATAATAGATCATATAGATATTTCTTAGCTGAGTACAATACTAACAAATGATTAAGATACATGGTTGTACAGATTGTATCATAAGCATAGAGAGATGCCATCTCCAATTAAAACCTTTTGGTTACAAAGTGACATTTCAAAGTTAAAATAAAACTGTACACTTTATTTAGGGCAAACAAAACGTGAAAAAAATAATGAAAAAACATCTACATATAGAGAAGAAGAAATTTGATGAAGCTAAGCTGGGATGATGACATGCAGTGATTACATTTACCAGTCTTCACTCTACCACAGATTCCAGCAAAACATTCACTGTTCAGGATTTCATACACATTCTCCTCTCAGGAAAAAGGTCCATATATCTGGGAGAACCACCACCTGTCTGCTGGGCCTCTAGGTGGGCTTTTAAGGCCAAGAAGCACACTGTGTCCCACAGACTTTCCAGTGCTTTCTAATTTTCTCCTGTGAGCAGCTGTTGTTAGATACTGCATTCAATCTTGTACCAATTCTATGCCTCATTTGCCTTTTATGGTTAACAGTGGTATTCTGAACAAGGTCAGCAAAGAACTGTGGCTCTGACCTAATAATCTCTTTAACCATGACAGTTAAGTCGGTGTCTGAAAATCTTGGATCCTTTCTTCCAGCCATGGTGAGAAAACGAAAAGTAAATGAAAAGTAAGAAGATAAATAACGGTAAAAAATATGCAAAATGGAGTAGGGCAAGGGTAAAAATGTCCCTACATCTTCTAGCTTCCAAATAAGAAAGGAAAAAGATTGTGTTTTTTTAAATGGATGGGTTTTATAGTGTGGTGTGCAGATATGATAACTTTGAATAAGAATCTTAAGTGTGTGAATCATGCACTGTCATTAAGACGGATGTATACACCAAAGGAAAACATGTCCGTAATATAATTATTCCATCAGTACACCCCTGCAAGGCTATTGATATGATGGATGGACATAAGTGTGGTGGGTGATAAACTGCCACTCCAATGCCAACGGGGGATTATCTAACCTCAGCCAACCGAAGGCCGACAGCGAAGGATAACAGCAGGTTGGATGGATAAACCTCTGTCAAGGCTGACAGACATCCTTCCATCAAATATAGTGAGTGAATCCAGCGTCATGGAGGGCATAGGGACAAACCAAGATATAAATTGGGCCCTCAACTCCTACCTGCTACAACAACAGAGGTTAAGGACTTGAACAAATGAGGGAAATTATTGTGCTTTTGGCTTGTGAGGCATGAGTAATCTGCATGAGCCTAATTTATGTATTAGCCATAATTTCTGGGGGACAAGTTCATCTAGGGTCACCTGGGAATGCCCGGGAGGAGATAGAATGGAGGCAGACTGGGGTGGAGAAACAAGATTGCTACTGCTTATGCTGACTTGAACTGTGATGGGCATTGACATTTTTGTGTCTGTTGGTTAAGAGCTGGGTTTTGAGCTTGTGCCCGAACTCTATCTCCCTGCGATTGTTTGCTTTTTCAACCCTGAGAGTGAAATTTGGAAAGGATTGCTCAATTTGCAAAGTCAAAGTAGGAAAGGCCCCAAGACACCAGAGGCAAACAATCTCAACCACCAAGTTTGGGGCCAAGTACTCCTAGTCCTCCATGTGACCCCCAAATATGGGCTGACCTATTTGCTTGGACCATATGAGAAGTGTCGGTGGAGACTGAATGACATGTTTCAAACACAATGAAACTTGCATTGCTGCACATAAGCATGAGGTGGTGTTGAGTCTCGGAGTCAGCTGCACATACCTACCATTTTAGGCAAAGTCAGTATCCTAATGTTGAAACTGTCATACTGTGCTAACCACTACATACAGCACTTCTTTGGTTTCTAATTAACTGATGCTAATATTATCTAACTTAAAAACTCTCAAGTTACCCACTTGCATGTGAGTAGCACAGCCAGTTCAAGTTGTTTTTGTTGCAAGCTGTGATTTGTAGCCCTGTTTATTCAATTTTACCATCAAGGGTTGTACTACATACAGTGCCCCAGGGGTGCAACTGGCAAGTGCACTTGTTTTTTGTGCCCTTGGGGCACTGTAGTATTACAGAAAGAGCCTCAGACACTGGTGCTGCCAATTCTGTAATACTGCTAGTGCTGACACACATGTAGCACAAGTGCTATCTTGAGAGGGCATTATGCGGCTTTATTTTGACGTTACCCAGGTACGTTTGTGAAATAACAGCATTCTCACTGTTTTCTAAGGATTCAGACTCTTATTCCTTTAAAAATGCATAACTTGACGTGTGTATGTTGGATGTTTGTCATTCTGGTCTTGTTTTGTTTAGATAAATATTACCTATTTTTCTAGACCTGTGTTGTGTCATTTTGTAGTGTTTCACTGAGTTACTGTGTGTGTTGGTACAAATATTTTACACATTGCTTCTGAAGTTAAGCCTGCCTGCTCGTGCCAAGCTACTAAGGGGGTCAGTGGGGGTTAAATGAAAGTGATTCTCCTTTACCCTGACTAGAGTGAGGGTCTATGCTTGGACAGAGTGTAACCTGGCTGCCAACTAAAGACCCCATTTCTAACAATGGCTTAGTATGTGTATGACAGTAACCATGCCTTGCAAAGCCTAGAGGCAACATGAAAATGCAACAATGGGTGTGGTAACCTATAGACAGCATGGAGCACAAATTAAATATAAATGCAATAGGGAGTGTCAGTCAACAGGTTAAAGTAACATGTCTTTCAGTATTAACACTCTGGCAACTTGTTAATTTGATTTATTGATAACTGTCACATAGGCCTAGAGCTTATGTCACTGCAAAGTACAGTGTGATGAAGTCTAGATTTCCATAAGGAATCATGAGTTACAATATTATATTATGGGAGATGTAGTCATTGACCCCTAACATTGTCTCCAAAGATGTGGCAATAAATAAAAATCACAAATGATATATAAATAGCTGTCTGTGAAAAATAACACATATAAGTACATGTAAGCACAAAAAACATCTCTGGGTTTTGAAGAAAACCACACAAATAGACAACCAGTGGTAGACTACCACAAAGGAAGATACTGATAATAGATCATATAGATATTTCTTAGCTGAGTACAATACTAACAAATGATTAAGATACATGGTTGTACAGATTGTATCATAAGCATAGAGAGATGCCATCTCCAATTAAAACCTTTTGGTTACAAAGTGACATTTCAAAGTTAAAATAAAACTGTACACTTTATTTAGGGCAAACAAAACGTGAAAAAAATAATGAAAAAACATCTACATATAGAGAAGAAGAAATTTGATGAAGCTAAGCTTGGATGATGACATGCAGTGATTACATTTACCAGTCTTCACTCTACCACAGATTCCAGCAAAACATTCACTGTTCAGGATTTCATACACATTCTCCTCTCAGGAAAAAGGTCCATATATCTGGGAGAACCACCACCTGTCTGCTGGGCCTCTAGGTGGGCTTTTAAGGCCAAGAAGCACACTGTGTCCCACAGACTTTCCAGTGCTTTCTAATTTCCTCCTGTGAGCAGCTGTTGTTAGATACTGCATTCAATCTTGTACCAATTCTATGCCTCATTTGCCTTTTATGGTTAACAGTGGTATTCTGAACAAGGTCAGCAAAGAACTGTGGCTCTGACCTAATAATCTCTTTAACCATGACAGTTAAGTCGGTGTCTGAAAATCTTGGATCCTTTCTTCCAGCCATGGTGAGAAAACGAAAAGTAAATGAAAAGTAAGAAGATAAATAACAGTAAAAAATATGCAAAATGGAGTAGGGCAAGGGTAAAAATGTCCCTACATCTTCTAGCTTCCAAATAAGAAAGGAAAAAGATTGTGTTTTTTTAAATTGATGTGTTTTATAGTGTTGTGTGCAGATATGATTACTTTGAATAAGAATCTTAAGTGTGTGAATCATGCACTGTCATTAAGACGGATGTATACACCAAAGGAAAACATGTCCGTAATATAATTATTCCATCAGTACACCCCTGCAAGGCTATTGATATGATGGATGGACATAAGTGTGGTGGGTGATAAACTGCCACTCCAATGCCAACGGGGGATTATCTAACCTCAGCCAACCGAAGGCCGACAGCGAAGGATAACAGCAGGTTGGATGGATAAACCTCTGTCAAGGCTGACAGACATCCTTCCGTCAAATATAGTGAGTGAATCCAGCGTCATGGAGGGCATAGGGACAAACCAAGATATGAATTGGGCCCTCAACTCCTACCTGCTACAACAACAGAGGTTAAGGACTTGAACAAATGAGGGAAATGATTGTGCTTTTGGCTTGTGAGGCATGAGTAATCTGCATGAGCCTAATTTATGTATTAGCCATAATTTCTGGGGGACAAGTTCATCTAGGGTCACCTGGGAATGCCCGGGAGGAGATAGAATGGAGGCAGACTGGGGTGGAGAAACAAGATTGCTACTGCTTATGCTGACTTGAACTGTGATGGGCATTGACATTTTTGTGTCTGTTGGTTAAGAGCTGGGTTTTGAGCTTGTGCCCCGAACTCTATCTCCATGCGATTGTTTGCTTTTTCAAGCCTGAGAGTGAAATTTGGAAAGGATTGCTCAATTTGCAAAGTCAAAGTAGGAAAGGCCCCAAGACACCAGAGGCAAACAATCTCAACCACCAAGTTTGGGGCCAAGTACTCCTAGTCCTCCATGTGACCCCCAAATATGGGCTGACCTATTTGCTTGGACCATATGAGAAGTGTCGGTGGAGGCTGAATGACATGTTTCAAACACAATGAAACTTGCATTGCTGCACGTAAGCATGAGGTGGTGTTGAGTCTCAGAGTCAGCTGCACATACCTACCATTTTAGGCAAAGTCAGTATCCTAATGTTGAAACTGTCATACTGTGCTAACCACTACATACAGCACTTCTTTGGTTTCTAATTAACTGATGCTAATATTATCTAACTTAAAAACTCTCAAGTTACCCACTTGCATGTGAGTAGCACAGTCAGTTCAAGTTGTTTTTGTTGCAAGCTGTGATTTGTAGCCCTGTTTATTCCATTTTACCATCAAGGGTTGTACTACATACAGTGCCCCAGGGGTGCAACTGGCAAGTGCACTTGTTTTTTGTGCCCTTGGGGCACTGTAGTATTACAGAAAGAGCCTCAGACACTGGTGCTGCCAATTCTGTAATACTGCTAGTGCTGACACACATGTAGCACAAGTGCTATCTTGAGAGGGCATTACCTCTTTTGCATGGGTACTTGTCATACAGGCCAATGACAAGCCCCAGAATTTGAATCAAATTCAGATTTTACTAGCTTTAGTAAAGGAACGTCTAGATTTTATTAAAGACACGGAGGCGAGTATTATGCTTCCTTTTCTTGCTTTAATTTAAATAGCAGACAAGAAATAAAAACATAAACTACATATCCCATGAACTCTTGTAAGAAAAAGCCATGAATGAAGTCATAAAGGAACAACCAATAGGGAGATCGCATGTACGATAACTGTCTTAACTGCGAGCAGCAAGTCCTCTTTTCTTGCGAGAGCATGTCAAGGGAAACTGAACAATGGAATAACAGCAAAAAAGTTAGAAACCGCCAGTAACAGAGTAAAAAAAAGTATTTAGCAAAGTCCAATACTGAAGGAGAAACAATGTTCAGCTGCTCCAAAGGATGGCAGGAGGATAGATGACGGCAACCATGCAGAGGCGAAGATCCAGAGAGATCTTGGGGGATAAACTTGATAGAAGGACGGACACCCTTTTGACGCATTAGGTGGTGCAGGGGGGAACTGGCACTGAAAAAAAGAAAAGGCAGGGATATAAAGAAGCAATGGGATGGTACTCGCCTCCATGCAAGCATCTCTAAACAATTAATATGCAGTGCGGACTCCTCCTCTGACCGTACGCCTCCAGTTGAGATGTTGCCACATCTTGCACCCCAACCTATCCGCATCAGATTCTAATACTAGATCTGGGGCCATGGAGAAAATATCTCTTCCGTTCCAGGCATCCAGGTGATCTAGCCACCACTGGAGTTCTGCTCGAGACTCCTGGTCTAAATGGATTATGTCCAAATAGAGGAGACCCCTGCAAAGATGTTGAATCTTCAATCTCTGAAGGGCTCTGTAATGTAAGGGACCCAGAAAATTAGCCTGCATAGAAGAAGCTAAAAGACCCACGATTCTATGTCTGGACTAGAGGCTCTGATTATGCTTCTCTTTCTATGCTTTATTTTTTCAGCAACCAATTAAAAGAGATCTTTTTTTAAAACTACACTTCCCATAACTACCATAACCATGTGACTAACCACAGAGATAGCCCACATATATAAACTCCTGACATCATCAGACTCCCTCTTTCTTTGCTGCTTCGCAGCCAGTTAAGTACTCTTGTCATTCTTAATCTGTATATTGTGGTAATTGTTTTTATGATGGCTTTAGCGCGCCACTTTGTGAGCGCTACTTTTTAAGTGTATTTCAAGTTTTATTTTGGAGCGCTTCAGCCTTCTCGGACGCAAAGCTTTTACGCTCCTCATTAGTGGAGTTGGAGAGGGAGCAGAGACGCGACCGCCATCTTGGGTCGGTCGCATCTCCTCAGTCTAGTCCTCTGAGGCTACTACGACCTTCTGGCACATGTGCGCATTGGTCCACGAATTCGATTGTGGCTTTTCTGAAAATTTAGAGCAGCCTTAGCGGTGCCCTTCACCGTTTATCCATCCTTTTAGCCAGTAATCGTTTATGGATTATTCTTTGTGCTCTGTTTAGCTCCCTATGCCCTGTAGTATCTGAGTATACACAGAGTTGTAAAATTGTGCATAGGCTTTGCCTAGAGTGTTCAGGAGCTGTCAACACCAGGACAGTGCGCGCTCTACGGGCATCTAGAATGCAAAAAACCAACACTCGCAAGATAATGTAATTTATGCATTGTGATGATATGTTATTGTTTAACCTTTTGCATTGCAGAATTCCATCCAAAAGATTCATTTTTAAGGTGCTTATAAATACTGTACATTTGCAATGTATTGCTGCAGACATTCAGAGTGTGTTAGGGTGTGGTCCCTTTCCAGGGCCTTCTAGAGACTTTCCCTGCAACATGCCTGGGCGTGGTTCTAGGCTGGGCCAAGACTCTATAAAAGAGAGTCAGCCCAACTTCCAGTGCTCACTATTCAGAGGTCCCGGTGCAGAGCAGCAGCTTCTTCCTGAGCTCCTGTCCCGGCGGCCTATTTGGATTTTCCAGTCTTCTGCACTCATCTCTCATTGGTGATCACTGTTTCCAGGCGGTAAGACGGTGTTTGGACATTTTCCAACACCGTAATAGAGAATTTTTATATTCTTGATTTTAATTCTTAAATGAATAACAGATTACTTGTGCGCTGCCATTTTTTGACATTTGTATGGTGGTTTGCAAATAAGGAGGACGCGCAATTTATTCCATAAAGATTTGACTTCGTTATTACATTGTTGTTCATTGCGCGCTGATATTTCTTGACATTTACATGATGTTTTACGAGTTGGCAAGACGTGCAACTTGTTTCATGAGCATTTAATTTTGTTGTTCATTGTGCGCTAGCTTTTCTTGACATTTACATGGTGGCTCACTTCTCGTGTGTAATTCATGCTGTTCATTGTGCGCTACCATTTTCTGGCATTTACATGGTGGCATTCGAATCGGCAACACACGCGTTTCTTTCCTTGAGTGTTTTTTCATGTTATTCATTCTGCGCTACCATTTCTTGGCATTTGCATGGTGGCATTTGAATCGACAAGACGCGCGATTTTTTTTCCTGAGTGCTTTTCATGTTGTTCATTGTGCGCTACCATTTCTTGGCATTTGTATGGTGGCATTTGAATCGGCAAGACGCGCAATTCTTTCCTCGTGTATAAATAATGTAAATTACTGTGCGCTACCATTCTAAGACATTTTCTTGGTAGCATTTCAAGTTGACACGTCGCGTGATTTATTCCTTGAATCTACGTTGTGTGATTTCATGGTGCACAATCCTTTACGGTGTTTAATACTCATATAAAAATCTGAAATGTGCGCAATTCACTTTCCAATGTTTTTTCTGAGATGAACACAACAATACCAGAGTTCTAGATGTAATGCTGTGTGTTCCTGATATGTATTCTTAAAAGGAGATTCATATGGTTGTTTAGAAATTGCTCAGAGTGTTTCCTGATTCTCATGCTAAAGAAAGTACTTGAATCTGAAAGTCCTATTTAACTTTTCCTGTTTCCTCCTCAGGTATTCGGTCATCTAAAGCCTAGTCAGTTTTAGGACTATTCTAGGGTTGTTCATGTTTTTTTCGGAAAAGACGAAGCTTAGAGTTGTAGCATGGTACTGATTTCCTGAGATGTAATTTTGATGTTGTGTTTTAACCTTTTGCTTCCTACAGGTCTCCTTCCCAGCTGTTCCTGTCCTAATCCCCTTTTCCCCACTTGGACTCTCTTAGACTCTGTGATAAATCTAATCAGAGTATTGGAGCTGTCTTGTGGTGGAAGTGTTGGGAACGTGCACAGACCCCGAGGATCTGGTGACTCTGACAGGAGCCTACCTCCACGTTTTACTTAAATAATATTTACATTCCCCTGTTCTGTACTAAGGTACATATATATATTTATATATATATATAATGGCACAGTATGATTCTTACGAGGAGGACAGAGGGGAATACCAAGTATTTCCTTCTTCTTTTGAGGAAAGCCTGGTGGAGGCTTTAGATTCTAATGTACAATTATCAGTCAACAAGGCTCTGGCCAGAACTCTAGGCCCCCTGATCTCTCATCAAAAAGGTTTTGCTCACCAACAGGGTTGGTTACCCCCACTGGCTGTGTCTACCGACACTAATTCTGCATCTACCTTGCTGTCAGAGAGTAAAGGCAAGGGTAAATCTAAAACAAAAAAGTGGCATTTTGAGGCTTTTGAAAAGTTGTCTACGACAATCTTAGACGAACATGGTTACAGCCATGTTCTACTGCAAACATCCTCTGCGGAGGACCCCTCAAAAGACTTGGACCCCTCTGGGTCAGATTCATCTAAAGGATATTCCGATAGCCATCAAGAAGACGCTCCTGGTCCTAGCAAGAAAAGATGTCTTGTGCGGGGGACGGACACAGGATCTAACCCTCCAAAGGTACTTACTGTTGATCCTACAGAGATTATCCATCCCCGTTCCACCAATTGGTCCCCTATTCCGGAGGTTGCCAGCTATGTGCAATTGCATTTAAGACAAAGTTTTGACAAAGAGGTCAGGGCGAGGCTCAAATCAGAACGCCCCAGGCAAGATCTGGAAGGCAGAGTAGCGGGTACTCCTGAGGTTGATCCGACCATGGTCACTTTCATTAAGAAGTGGGCCAAGGACCCCAAAAAAGGACTGGATAGAGCCTGGCAATCTTATCAGGATAAGTTGTTGGATATTTCAGGTCCCATTACAAAAATTCTGGAATTGGGTTTCGTAGCCAGTGAATCTGGTGTTCCTGTGGATCCAGATGTATTAATTGGCTGGGCTCAAAGAGCGGTCTGCCAATGTCGCCATGTCCACCGAACGACGTTGTTCAATCCTCATGCGTATAGATCCTACATTAAATGATCTTGTTCCACCGAATCTGGACCTGTTGCACAGGAATTGTTGTTTGAGGCTCCCTTTGTAAAGGACCTGGGAAAGTTTGTAGCGACCTACAACACCCTAGATAAGGCACGTCTGTTTTTGAAAAAGGTTTTCCGCAATACCTTTTTTGTAAGGGCCGGACGGTATAGATCCCAATCGCCAGGCCGCAGATTTTACCAGGGCCCACAGCGTGAGGCTTTCAACAGATATCGCAATTCTTGGCAAGACCAAGCCTCAGACCAAAATCAAAAGATTTGGAATATCAAGAAGGAGTTGAAATCTGCACTGCGAGCCCAGACAATATCGTTGAGATCCATAGCTCGGATCGTAGGTGTAGGAAGTTGGCTCTGTATGTACTATTTCAAAGTAAGAAATAGTGTGCACAGAGTCCAAGGGTTCCCCTTAGAGGTAAGATAGTGGCAAAAAGAGATAATTCTAATGCTTTATTTTGTGGTAGTGTGGTCGAGCAGTAGGCTTATCAGAGGGTAGTGTTAAGCATTTGTTGTACACACACAGGCAGTAAATGAGGAACACACACTCAAAGACTTACTCCAGGCCAATAGGTTTTTATATAGAAAAATATATTTTCTTAGTTTATTTTAAGAACCACAGGTTCAAGATTTACAAGTAATACTTCAAATGAAAGGTATTTCACTCAGGTATTCTAGGAACTTTGAATAATCACAATAGCATGTACAGTTTTGACAAAATGGCAATAAGCTCTTTTAAAAGTGGACACTGTGCAAAAATCAACAGTTCCTGGGGGAGGTAAGTAAAAGTTAGGTTCACAGGTAAGTAAAACACTTACAGGGTCCAAGGTAGCCCACCGTTGGGGGTTCAAGGCAACCCCAAAGTTACCACACCAGCAGCTCAGGGCCGGTCAGGTGCAGAGGTCAAAGAGGTGCCCAAAACACATAGGCTTCAATGGAAACAGGGGTGCCCCGGTTCCAGTCTGCCAGCTGGTAAGTACCTGCGTCCTCGGAAGGCAGACCAGGGGGGTTTTGTAGGGTGCTGGGGGGACACAGGCAGGCAAAGAAAGTACACCCTCAGCGGCACAGGGGCGGCCGGGTGCAGAGTGCAAACAGGCGTCGGGTTTTGTATTGAAAGCAATGGGGAGACCCGGGGGTCTCTTCAACGATGCAGGCAGGCACAGGGGGCTCCTCGGAGTAGCCACCACCTGGGCTAGGCAGAGGGTCACTTGGGGGATCGCTCCTGCACTAGAGTTCGGTTCCTTCAGGTCCTGGGGGCTGCGGGTGCAGTGCTGGTTCCAGGCATCGGGTCCCTTGTTACAGGCAATCGTGGTCAGGGGGAGCCTCTGGATTTCCTCTGCAGGCGTCGCTGTGGAGGCTCAGGGGGGTCAACTCTGGCTACTCACGGGCTCGCAGTCGCCGGGGAGTCCTCCCTGTAGTGTTATTTTTCCGCAGGTCGAGCCGGGGGCCTCGGGTGCAAAGTGGAAAGTCTCACGCTTCCGGCGGGAAACATAAAGGGGGTCATTCTGACCCCGGCGTGCGGCGGTTGCCGCCCGCCTGGAAGGAACCGCCATTTGGCCATTCCAACTTTCCCACTGGGCCGGCGGGAAAGGGGCCTGCAACACTGAAGCCGGCTCCGAATGGAGCCGGCGGTGTTGCAGGTGTGCGACGGGTGCAGTTGCACCCGTCGCGCTTTTCACTGTCTGCTAGGCAGACAGTGAAAAGCATGCTGGGGCCCTGTTAGGGGGCCCCTGCACTGCCCATGCCATTGGCATGGGCAGTGCAGGGGCCCCCAGGGGCCCCAGGAAACCCGTTCCCGCCATCCTGTTCCTGGCGGTAAAAACCGCCAGAAACAGGCTGGCAGGAAGGGGGTCGGAATCCCCATGGCGGCGCTGCTTGCAGCGCCGCCATTGAGGATTAGCCCAGCCGGGGGAAATCAGGCCGGAAACCGCCGGACCCGGTTTTCCGACCGCGGCTTTACTGCCACGGTCGGAATGGGCAGGGAAGCACCGCCAGCCTGTTGGCGGTGCTTCCGTCACCCGCGGCCCTGGCGGTCGGAATAAGGGCCAAAGTCTTTAAAGTTGCTTCTTTGTTGCAGAAAGTTGCAGGTTGTTGAACAGGGCTGCTGTTCTCGGGAGCTTCTTGGTCCTTTACATGCAGGGCAGTCTTCTGAGGCTTCGGAGTCGCTGGTCCCTGTTGGATGCGTCGCTGTTGCAGTTTTCGTTGAAGTAGGGAGACAGGCCGGTGGGGCTGCGGCCAAATCAGTTGTCGTCTCCGTCTTTACTGCAGGGCTTCAGGTCAGCAGTCCTTCTTCTTCTTTAGGTTGCAGGAATCTCTCTTCCTCGGTTCTGGGGGGCCCTAAATACTGAATTTAGGGGTGTGTTTGGGTCTGGGAGGGCAGTATCCAATGGCTACTGTCCTTGAGGGTGGCTACACCCTCTTTATGCCTCCTCCCTGTGGGTAGGGGGGCACATCCCTAATCCTATTGGGGGAATCCTCCTTCTACAAGATGGAGGATTTCAAAAAGTAAGAGTCACCTCAGCTCAGGACACCTTAGGGGCTGTCCTGAGTGGGGGGTCACTCCTTGTTTTCTTCATTGCCGCCAAAAGTGGGGGCAGTGGCCGGAGGGGCGGGCATCTCCACTAGCTGGGATGTCCTGTGGCACAGTAACAAAGGGGGTGAGCCTTTGAGGCTCACTGCCAGGTGTTACAGTTCCTGCAGGTGGAGGTGAGAAGCACCTCCACCCAGTACAGGCTTTGTTCCTGGCCACAGAGTGACAAAGGCACTCTCCCCATGTGGCCAGCAACATGTCTGGTGTGTGGCAGGCTGGCAAAAACTAGTCAGCCCACACTGGAAGTCGGGTATGTTTTCAGGGGGCATCTGTAAGATGCCCTCTGGGTGTATTTTACAATAAAGTGCACACTGGCATCAGTGTGCATTTATTGTGCTGAGAAGTTTGATACCAAACTTCCAGGTTTTCAGTGTAGCCATTATGGTGCTGTGGAGTTCGTGTTTGACAGACTCCCAGACCATATACTCTTGTGGCTACCCTGCACTTACAATGTCTAAGGTTTTGCTTAGACACTGTAGGGGCATAGTGCTCATGCACATATGCCCTGACCTGTGATATAGTGCACCCTGCCTTAGGGCTGTAAGGCCCGCTAGAGGGGTGACTTACCTATGCCACAGGCAGTGTGAGGTTGGCATGGCACTCTGAGGGGAGTGCCATGTCGACTTAGTCTTTTTCTCCCCACCAGCACACACAACCTGTGAAGCAGAATGTATGTGCTGAGTTAGGGGTCCCAAGGGTGGCATAAGACATGCTGCAGCCCTTAGAGACCTTCCTTGGCGTCAGGGACTAGTTACAAGGGACTTACCTGAGTGCCAGGGTTGTGCCAATTGTGGAGACAAAGGTACAGTTTAGGGAAAGAACACTGGTGCTGGGGCCTGGTTAGCAGGGTCCCAGCACACTTTCAAATCATAACTTAGCATCAGCAAAGGCAAAACGTCAGGGGGTAACCATGAAAGGAGGCATTTCCTTACAGTAGGTCTCCTAGCCTCGTCTTTTCAGGCAATTTTCCCAGGACCCCTTCATTACAGGGCTCTCCAACACCTCAGGATTCAACACCATCAGAAAGGTCTATCGTATTCCAATCAGATTTATCTATCTCCAGAGGCCAGGCTGGAAATGAATTGGTGGCTAAACCACATGGAAGCCTGGAATGGCAGAGCAATTTTCTGCAAGACTCCAGATGTCATTCTGGAATCGTATGCCAGCACATGGAGTTGAGGGGCCAGATGTGGACCCCTCTCCATGGGAGGTCGTTTGACGGAGAACGAGCTTCAACTTCACATCAATTGGCTGGAGTTGTTAGTGGGCTCTTTGTGACCAGAAGCATTTCCCCAATCAAGTCAGATTGTTGCATTCTGTTGAGAATGGACAAGGTATCAACAGTTCGTTATGTCAACAGACTAAGGGGGGGCATGAGGTCTTGCACGTTAGCGGAGATTGCCAAGGACTTTTGGCACTTTTGTCTGCACCATCGGATCTTGGTCATTGTGGAATATCTTCCGGGTTCGAACCTGGTGACGGACTGGTATTCCCGACATCGTTGTGATTTCAGCGATTGGAGGTTACATCCAAAGATTTTCAAACAGATCAATCACAGGTGGGATCCTTTTTCAGTGGACCTGTTTGCCTCCAGAACCAATCGACAGATTCTGGCCTTCTTCATTTGGTGTCTGGATCCAAAAGCTCTGGCGACAGATGCGTTTTTGCAGGACTCGTCTCCCCACAGAGGGTACGCATTTCCGCCCTTCAGTATGATACCCAGGGTTCTGTCTGTGGTGAGTCGTCAGAAGATCAACCTGACATTAATAACTCAGTTTTGGAAGGCTCAGCCATGGTTCCCCTTGGCTTTAGAAATGTTGTGCGATTTTCTTCTTCGGATCCCTCATCTCCTGAATCTGTTTGCTGGACCCAGCAGGCCTTCCAAATCCTCTGTTCTCATCCAATCAGCTGCATCTGGTGTCTTGGAGAGGTTCGGGGGTAGATGGAATTTGCCAGGTATTTCGGCAAAAGCTGCAGCCTTTATCAACCAGGCCTGGTCCAGAAATACCCATATGCGTTATGCTTCGGCATGGAAGAGATGGGTTTGCAGGTGTGGCGAGAGAAGTTTGAATCCCTCTCAAGCAGATGTCTGTTCCGTAATTAATTTGTTGTCATCTCTAGCCGATTCTGGTCTGTCTTATAGATCGGTTAACAATTACAGGTCGGCTATTTCAGCAGGCCAACTGCTGATTAATGGTAAACCTGTTGGAGAAGACCTGCTGGTATGTAAATTGCTGAGGGGTATTCGTTTTTCCAATTCTCCTCAGGCTAAATATTCATCCTTATGGGAAGTGAATGTTGTGCTTCGATTTTTTAAGTCATGGCCTGATAATAGATATTTATCTCTTAAACAACTAGCAGCTAAATTGACTATGTTGCTATGTTTGATTTCCTGTAAAATAGTGTCAGACGTTAGAGCTTTGGACCTCAGAGGTCATCAGTTTTCACCAGAAGGGGTGAGCTTTAATGTTTCTAGAAGAATCAAGACTAATATTAGGACTGTATCATATCCAGGGTTTCCTCATGATTATAAGTTGTGTGTAGTACAATGTCTCAGGGCTTATGAGGCGGCCACTTGTGAAGTCCAAGCAGATTCCGAGGGGCAGTTGCTTATTGCTTTAAAAAAGCCTTTTAAACTGGTTTCCTCTGCCACTTTGGCTAGATGGCTGCGTTGGCTTCTTTCAGAAGCGGCAGTGGATACATCTGTGTTCGGAGCTAATTCAGTTAGAGGTGCTATGGCATCCAAGTCTTTTAATCTAGGATCTTGTCTGAAAGATATCATGAGGGCGGCAGATTGGTCATCTGAATCCACTTTTAAATCAATTTGTTACAAACCTGTAGTGGAAGTGGCGTCAATAGTGGTGGCTCAGCTTCAAACAAGCATAATCAGAGCCTCCGGTCCTGGCATAGAATACAAAATTTTCTAGCTTTCGCGTCAAGAATTTTCAATTCTATTAAGGACACGGAGGCGAAGATTATCCCACACTGATAAGTTGAAGACTTTCATAAGGTATAAGTACATTGGTTATTAATATTCATATGCAAAGAATTTATTTTCCCACCCATTAATTTGTTGTATACAATGTTGAGGGAATGGTGGTTATGGCTTCCCTTTGTTTTTTTCTCAGGTACTGATCAGAAGCAGTCTGGATAAAGGCGGATATCTCTGGTTTTACCTCTTGGAAGTGTCTATTATCTTCAGCGACTTCCGAGTTGGATCGTCTGGGATCCCGGGGTTCAAAGCCTGTGCGTGCATTGGTGGATCAGGCCGCATGCAAGGGGAAGTTTTGTGTTTGGTTCCACTTTTGGGAGTTGAGGAACATTGGTGTTTCGTAAGACTGTTCAGCATATGGACAGACTCAAGTTGAATTGTTGTTTATTCGCAAAGAAAGAGGAAGTCTGATAATGTCTGGAGTTTATATATGTGGGCTATCTCTATGGTTGATCACATGGTTATGGTAGTTACGGGAAGTGTAGTTTTTATAAAAGATCTCTTTTAATTGGATGCTGAAAAAATAAAGCATAGAAAGAGAAGCATAATCCTCACCTCCGTGTCCTTACTAGAATTGAAAAATGTTGGCGCAAAAGCTAGAAAATGTTGTATCCTTGCTAGGGATCGAAAAGAAAGAACTGAAAGATTGAGAACTTGCCTAAGTTTGTGTTTTATTCAATTGACTTTTTGTTGAGGGGGAGACAAAGAAGCCGTTTTTGTATCTATAAGAAATCCCAGAAATTCTGTCTGAGTTGAGGGAACAAGAGAAGATTTCTCCATGTTGACTAGGAAACCTAGGGAATCCAAAAGTTGAAGACAAGTGTGTAAGTGACACAATAGGGTATCTTTGTTCTGGGCTATAATGAGGAAATTGTCAAAATAAATGATTAATATTATTCCTTGTGCTCTTAAATGAGCCACCACTGGTTTCATTACCTTCATGAAACACCAAGGTGCCGAAGTGAGTCCGAATGGAAGAGCTGTGAATTGGAAGATTGAACCTTCCCATTGAAATTGTAGGAATTTTCTGTAGAATGGATGAACAGGAATAGTGAAATAAACGTCTTGGAGAGCTAAGAGAACCAACCAATCGCCCTCCAACAAAATGTCTCTGAGATGAGAATAGTTTCCATTTTGAAATGACTGTAGACTACATAATTGTTGAACATTTTTAGATTGATTACTGGACGAATTTATTTGTTTTTCTTTTGCGCTAGAAAAATGATGCCGAGAAATCCTGATGGATGAAAACGTGCTTTCTCTATCACATTCGTCGAGATCAAAGAAAGAATCTCCAGATTGATTAAGTGGGTTTGCTCCTGGGAAAATCTTAAAGGAGTTGGAGGGTCAGTTTGTCGAGGGGTCTGAAAAAGGTCTATGGAATACCCTTGAACCGTTTGAAGAACACATGGATCCGCGGTAATTCGGTACCAACTTGGAAGAAAGTGTGCCAAACGTCCTCCCACAGGAAGAGGGCCAGAATTGAAATTTCTTACACAAGATTTGTCCTCCTCTTTGATGGAAACCTCTGCTCCTGAATCCTCTCCCCCTTTGAGGGTAGAACTGGGGTTTGTATTCGTGTGAGAAGGAAGAGGAGCCTCTGAAATAACTGCTACCACGGGAGGCATAACGGCCGGTAATGCGGCTCCTCCCTTTACCGACCCTGCCAAAAACTCTGGAATTGAAGATCTCTTTCAGGGAGAAATGAGCTTTGTCCAAAGTGGCAAAAGTAGATACATACTAGCTCAGCTCTTTAATAAAAGAGTCTCCAAAAAGAAGTCCATTGGCTTGATGCTCTTCCTCCCTGGTAGCCAAGCTGCCCAACTTAGGGTCCATCTTTAACAAGAGACTTTTACACCTCGCCTGGTCGCATTGCCTAAAATACATATCGCCCTTTGAGCTCAGCTTGATAGGATTTATGGATCTATTTGTGAACCTTCCACCCTAGCCTCCTCTGCTAAATCTATGATTATAGTCAGAGGACCTACTAAATCCAGAAGCCTTTCTTGACAAACTGACCAGGCCCTATTAACCCCTTTTTTAGGTTCCTTACCATACTTAGAGAAAAATAAGACCATATTTGGATCAATAGGAGGAGTGGAAGTAATATTGTGAGGAAGAGAGGGACGGGGACATTCGGAAAGTAATTTGTTTATTGAGGATTTATCCAATGAATGTCTCAAATGGAGAGAAACATAATCAGCCACATGGTCAGACAGGAACCAATCTGAAGAATTTGGGTGATGTATTAAGGTAGGATCAAACATCGGTTCCCACATACAAATCAGAACAGTGAAATTTGCGTTTTTGGATGAGTTATCCAAATCCGATAGAGAAATTTTGCGCATTTTCTCCAGAAGCCCTTGCCAGAGATTGTCAGAATCCTGGTCATTATCGTCAACCACATCATCAAACTCCATATCATCATCAGTGTCCCTCAGCTGGGTAATATTCAATTGTGAGGGACCCTTGTCCACTGTATTGGCCTCCTTACGGGGGAAAGACCGGAATTTTGGGAAGAACTTGTAGTGAAAGGGATAGATTGACCCTTAGAAAGGGTACGTTTCTTCCCTTTATTTAAATAAAAAATATTAGAATTTTGGGAAGCAAATTTTTTTATAGAGATTTCCAATTTTTTAGACACCTCTAACATGGATGCTGAAGCAGCTTGTTGGGCAGAGTCCTGAATAAAAGTGTTCAAATAAGCACGAAATTCTTGAGTCTCATCATCATTAACCACCTTAGAGCTTTCTTTTGACATCTTCACAAATATTTAAAAATAGTTATAAAGCCCGGAAAACTCACAAATAATACCCAAATTAAACGTAATTATTAATTACAAATAAATATGAGTAAAAATGAAATAAAAACGGTATAAAAATATTATTCAGGAGAAAAAAGGCTAAGAAGGGGTTAAGGCAAGAGGGACTGGGCAAGGGGTGTGGGCAAGGGGAGTGTTCCAGAGAGAGACATCCTGAAAACCTCAAAAAAGGCTGAAAATAGGCGGAAAGAACAAAGCGGACTCCCGGAGGGAAGGGCCGAGAACCAAAGGAAACAGGTGGAAGACACGCTTCAGAGAAGCGTCTTCAACCCAAAGGATTTGAAGTGGCAAGCGTGAGAGAGCTCCGATGACGCGCGTCTCCACAGAAGGCAGTGAGCGAAGAGAGGCAAACCCTTGAGAAGAGCGTTCGCCTCAGAAATAGTGGAAGAAGAGAAGCTCTTGTGCGTCGAACGGACTACACGTTTAATAAATCACGTTCATAAACATTAAATCAACGTCAACACAACCGATAAATAATTATAAAAGCATGCACATGAAATATATTAACTTATCTTGACTGCGAGCAGCAAGAAAAGAGGACTTGTTGCTCGCAGTTAAGACAGTTATTGTACATGCGATCTCCCTAATTGGTTTTTCCTTTATGACTTAATTCATGACTTTTTCTTACAAGGGTTCATGGGATATGTAGTTTATGTTTTTTATTTCTTGGCTGCTGTTGAAATTTTATGTCAAGACCGGAGGCTCTATTATGCATTCTTTTCTTACTTTATTTTAAACAGCAGCAGTCAAGAACTACAACTCCCAAAAGGCTTAGCAACAGGCTAGCCAATGGGATAAAAACAGTAGTCAAACACTGGACCAATAAGGAGTCATCACACCCTGTTTGTCAGTGTTATATTTTATTCATTTATTTGCATATATGTAATAAATGTACTAGTATTTGCTTCCATTGTTACTGTTGTTACCACTATTCCTTATCGGTTCCCTTTTTCCTCGCCCCCCCGGACGTTTTTCTCTCCGCGCGCTTCACTCTAACTGCCGCGCTTTCTATTTCAATGTTCGTTACACAGACTTCTGTCAGCACGCCTTGCTCATGCGCTGCTGACCACCCCGGGCATTTCTGTTTTGCCTCAGAGTGCGTGTACCTTTCTGCGGCATTTTCCTGCTCAGCGCACTGTCCCGACCGGACTGCTTCCTCTGTGGTCCGTGCAGAGGCTTTCAGGGGTGTGGCCTCACGCGTCTCCCGGAGCTCAGACCCTCCCCTCTGGGAGTGGCTTTCTCGCAGTTGAAAAGCTTTTCCTCACTACGGTTAACCCTTTCTCAGCCAAGGGTTTTTCATCCACTTTTTCAGCCTTTTACAGCATTTTTTTCTCAAATTTTTTCAACAACATATTTTATTTATTTTTCCTCACCAGTTTTACTTTCCTTTGATGGATTCAGACAGCTCCCCTGTCATCCCTGAAATAAATGAGGATGAGGAGGTATTCAAGCAGGATTTGAATATTTTTATTCAGTCGTCAGTAAAGCATGCTTTACAAGCTTCCATGGAAAAAATGTCTAAGAACATTGAAAAATACGGTAAAGTCCATGATGTCCAATTCTCTGGTCCATTCTGCGGCGGAAGGCAGAAAACGCAAGCAGACTACTTCTAGGCCTGCTAAAGGTGCTCAAATGGACAGTGAGGTTGCCTCACAACAGATTGAGGACTTGGTTCCTCCCAGGCATCCTATGAAGGAGGGGAATTCTTCAAAGAAGCTTACTTCTTCTTCTTCTCATTCCAAATGCAAATTGAAATAAAAAAATATTGTTGACGCACCAAAAAAGATAATTGTTTCTAAAATTTTGGACACTGATGATGATGACATGGACAATTTTTCTCACTCTGATAATCCTGACGACAACCTTTTAACATCCTCTCCTCCTCCTAAGCATCTCAATCTTTCTCCCAGTGACGCTTCTTCCAACATTGTCGATTCCGAGGGTGTGCCAATGTTTGACCCCTCCCTAATCCACCACCCTAATTCTACCAAGTGGCTTCCTTCTGAACATGTAGGAGATTATATTTCATCCCGTCTTCGTCTCCCTTTGGACAAACAAACCCGTACAAAGCTCAGAACGGAGTGCCCTAGACCTTCCCTACCCTCTAACAACACCGCCACTCCCTCCATCGATCAGTCCCTGATAACCTTCTTCACAAAATTCGGCAAGGATCTCCGCAAAGGGGTTGATAAGGCCTGGACGACTTGCCAGGATAAACTGTTGGACGTAGTGGGTCCTCTGGCTCGTATTTTCGATCTGGCGGAGTCAGCCAGACTGGATGATTCTCCTATTGACCCCTCAGATCTTTCGCTCTGGATTCAAAGAGCTTTTTGCCTCTTAGGAAACGCCAACTCAGCAATTATCCACGAGAGAAGGAAAGGTCTCTTGTTAAAAATGGACCCTAAGCTGGCTAACCTAGCCTCTCTGGATCCCGGCATTCAAGCCGATGGCAAACTCTTTGGTGACTCCTTTAACAAGGACCTCAGCCGTTATGTTTCCACTTTCTCGTCACTTGATAAAGCCCAACAATCTTTAAAAAAAGGTTTTCAACCAACAGGTTTTTGCACGGGCCAGTAGAGGCAGAAGCCGCTTTACTGGCCGCTCGTACCGAAACCAGGGTACAAGAGGCTCCTCCAACTTCTTCAATTCCTACAATCAAGAGTTCAAACCACAATTTTACCCCCAAAGGGCTTCCACAATCGTGGACATCGTTATGCCAGATCCAACAATTCACAAGGTAAGCCGATTTTCTGGCCTTCCCGTGGGAGGGCGTTTACAATATTTCCTCCCAAAATGGCGGTCAATTTCATCAGACCCTTGGGTTTTAAACACTGTTCAGGGTTATTTCATCGAACTCTACTCCCCTCCTTTTCAGTCCATCCCTCCCCAAATCAATCAATCAATCAATCATATTTATAAAGCGCGCTACTCACCCGTGAGGGTCTCAAGGCGCTAGGGGAGGGGGTTACTGCTGCTCAAAGAGCCAGGTTTTGAGCTGCCTCCGGAATGCGAGGTGGTCCTGGGTGGTCCTGAGGTTGGCGGGGAGGGAGTTCCATGTCTTGCCTGCCAGGTAGGAGAAGGATTTCCCACCCGCTGTTGTGCGGCAGATGCGAGGAACGGCGGCGAGTGTGAGGTTGGCGGAACGAAGTTGACGGGTGGGCGTGTAGAAACTGAGGCGACGGTTGAGGTATTCGGGTCCCTTGTTGTGGAGGGCTTTGTGTGCGTGGGTGAGGAGTCTGAAGGTAATCCTTCTGCTGACGGGAAGCAGGTGCAGGTGTCTCAGGTGGGCGGAGATGTGGCTGTTGCGGGGTATGTCGAGGACGAGGCGAGCGGAGGCGTTTTGTATTCGCTGAAGACGTTTCTGGAGTTTAGCGGTGGTTCCTGCGTATAGGGTGTTTCCGTAGTCCAGGCGGCTTGTGACGAGGGCGTGGGTCACAGTTTTTCTGATGTCGGCGGGGATCCAGCGGAAGATCTTTCGGAGCATGCGAAGAGTGAGGAAGCAGGAGGACGATACGGCGTTGACTTGTTTGGTCATGGTGAGAAGCGGGTCCAGGATGAATCCGAGGTTGCGTGCGTGGTCTGAGGGGGTTGGTGCAGTGCCTAGGGCCGTGGGCCACCAAGAGTTGTCCCAGGCGGACGGGGTGTTTCCGAGGATGAGGACTTCCGTTTTGTCTGAGTTCAGTTTCAGACGGCTGAGTTTCATCCATTCTGCGACGTCTTTCATTCCATCCTGCAGGTTGGTCTTGGCGATGGTAGAGTCCTTGGTGAGGGAAAGTATCAGCTGGGTGTCGTCGGCATAGGAGATGATGTTGATGTTGTGCTTGCGGAGCGGGGGCGGGGCCGAACGGGTGGTGGCGGCGGGAAAGCAGAGGGCGGGAGGCAGGGGGGTCCGATAGAAGGGAAGGGAAAGGAGAGAAGGAAGGGAAAAGATGGACTACAGAAGAAGAGAGGAATAAAGAACAAAAGAACACAGAAGAAAGAAGAGAAGCGAAGAGTACAGAAGAAGAGAAGAGCACAGAAGAGGAGAGGAACAGGAGAGAATTGGACTACAGAAGAAGAGAAGAACACGAAGAAAATGGGGTGAGGAAGAGGAGCGGAACACGAAGGAACAGGTCAGCAGAAGAAGAAAAGAACACAGAAGAAGAAAAGAACACAGAAGAAGAAAAAGAACACGCAGGAAATGGAGTGCAGGAGCAGAAGAACACAGAAGAAGAAAAGAACACGCAGGAAATGGAGTGCAGGAGCAGAAGAACACGAAGGAAATGGAGTGCAGGAGCAGAAGAACACAGAAGAAGAAAAAGAACACGCAGGAAATGGAGTGCAGGAGCAGAAAAACACAGAAGAAGAAAAGAACACGTCGGAAATGGAGTGCAGGAGCAGAAGAACACGAAGGAAATGGAGTGCAGGAGCAGAAGAACACAGAAGAAGAAAAAGAACACGCAGGAAATGGAGTGCAGGAGCAGAAGAACACAGAAGAAGAAAAGAACACGCAGGAAATGGAGTGCAGGAGCAGAAAAACACAGAAGAAGAAAAGAACACGTCGGAAATGGAGTGCAGGAGCAGAAGAACACGAAGGAAATGGAGTGCAGGAGCAGAAGAACACAGAAGAAGAAAAAGAACACGCAGGAAATGGAGTGCAGGAGCAGAAGAACACGAAGGAAATGGAGTACAGGAGCAGAAGAACACAGAAGAAGAAAAGAACACGCAGGAGATGGAGTACAGGAGCAGAAGAACACAGAAGAAGAAAAGAACACGCAGGAAATGGAGTGCAGGAGCAGAAGAACAGAGAAGAAGAAAAGAACACGCAGGAAATGGAGTGCAGGAGCAGAAGAAAAGAACACGCAGGAAATGGAGTACAGGAGCAGAACAACACAGAAGAAGAAAAGAACACGCAGGAAATGGAGTACAGGAGCAGAAGAACACAGAAGAAGAGAAGAACACAAAGGAAATGGAGTACAGAAGGAGAAGAACACGAAGAAAATGGGGTGAGGACGAGGCGCAGAACACGAAGAAAATGGATACCAGAGGAAGAGCAGAAAACTAAGAAAAATGGACAGAGAGAGGACAGCAGAGGTATGAAGAAAAAGTTGGAAGAGAGAGGGTTCAGAAGACAGAGGTGAGTAACGAGGGGCTGGATGGGGGGAGCGCAGGTACTACTTACGGTTTTGCTGGGAGGTGGCAGGAGCCTGGGCAGGTGGAGCGGCGGGGGAAGCGACCTACCCACTTCCAAAATTCTCTCTCTTGATGTCCTCTCTCATTACTTCAGAGGTTCAATCGCTCTTAGACAAAAACGCGATTCAACCTTCTCTCCCCGATCCATCCGGATTCATCAGTTCCCTTTTTCTTGTTCACAAAAAGAACAAAAAAGTCAGGCCAGTAATCAATCCCAAATCATTCAACCAATTCGTAGTGTATCAACATTTCAAGATGGAAACCATACTTCATCTCAGGGATATTTTACTTCAAAACGACTGGCTAGTCATACTAGATCTTCAGGATGCTTATTTAACCATTCCTATCCATCCTGCTCACAGGAAATTCTTAAAATTTCAATGGAGGTCAAAAACCTATCAGTTTTCCTCCCTTCCTTTCGGCCTTTCTTCTGCTCCCTGGTGTTTCACCAAGATGTTGAAACCTGTTGTAGCCCATCTCAGATCTCTGGGTATCCGATTCATTATTTACCTTAACGACATTCTCATAATGAACCAGAACGTGTCTTCTCTTCTTTCTCACCTCCACACCACAACCTTGCTCTTCACCGACCTAGGTTTCCTCATAAATCACGAAAAATCCATGGTCGTCCCTTCTCAACAAATAGAATTTTTAGGGTTCCGTACAGACTCTGGGGGTTATTCTAACTTTGGAGGAGTGTTAATCCGTCCCATAAGTGACGGTAAAGTGACGGATATACCACCAGCCGTATTACGAGTTCCATAGGATATAATGGACTCGTAATACGGCTGGTGGTAAATCCGTCACTTTTCCGTCACTTTTGGGACGGATTAACACCTCCTCCAAAGTTAGAATAACCCCCTCTGTCTCAGCCACCCTCCATCTTCCTCCCTCAAAGGTTTCTGCAATCAAAAAAGAACTTACTCTTACGCTCCAAAAGGATTTAATTTCACTCAGGTCCCTGGCAAGAGTGGTAGGTCTTCTTTCTTCTTCAATTCAGGCCATTTTCCAGGCCCCCTCCACTACCGTGCGCTACAACGCCTAAAAATCCTTCACCTTCGCAGGGGTCTCGCTTTTTCCGACCTCATATCTTTAGACGAAGAGTCCCGGATGGAAATTCAGTGGTGGCTATCTCATTTAGATGCCTGGAACGGCAGATCCATCTTCCCCTCTGTGCCCGATCTTGTACTAGAATCAGATGCAAGTCTCACAGGCTGGGGCACCCGCTGTGGTTCGATATCGACTGGCAGTATATGGTCCACAGAGGAGTCAAAATTGCACATAAATTGTTTAGAGCTTCTTGCAGACTCCTTTGCGATCAAACTTTTCACAAAAAACAGAGCCCAGTGTTCCATCCTTCTTCGGATGGACAACATATCCGCAGTACGTTATATCAATCACCTGGGAGGCACCAGATCCAGACCCCTAGCTATTCTAGCCAAGAGCCCTTGGGAGTTTTGTCTCTCCCACAAATTTTCCCTTCTAGCCGAATACCTTCCAGGCTCCCTGAATTCCACGGCAGACTGGCATTTCAGTTACCTCAAAGACACCAGCGACTGGAAACTGCATCTGTCAGTCTTTCAAAAACTCTTGAACAAATGGGGTCCTTTTCGCATAGACCACTTTGCGTCTCTGCTCAACTGTTAGCTTCCACTTTTCTTCAGCTGGCGTCCCGATCCTCTAGCTATCTCCACAGACGCTTTTCTTCAAGACTGGTCCCAGTTGCTCAATTATGCCTTTCCTCCTTTCATTTTAATCACAGAGTTCTAGCCCAGGTCAGGCGTCAAAAAGCCTCTCTAGTAATTGTAGTTCCCTTCTGGCAATCCCAGGTCTGGTTTCCTCCTCTCCTCAAGTTATCGAGGGATTTTCCCCTCCTCTTTCCTGTGTTCCCCTCTCTCCTTCTGGATCCATCCGGATCCCCCCACAATCTAATCCTCAACAATTCATTAACCCTTTCAGCTTGGAAGGTCTCCGGGTTCCCCAACAGACCTTTCCAATTTCGGCAGAGGCTTCAGAATTAATTAGTAATGCCTGGGCTTCTGGCACAAGACGAGCCTACAGATCAGCCTGGTCTCTTTGGTCAGGCTGGTGTGTGGGAAAATGTGCCAATCCCTTTTCAGCGGATCTAAACTTAATTATTAATTTCCTAGCAGCCCAGGCAAGCGCAGGTAAGTTGTATAGAACTATAAATCTCTATAGCTCTGCCATTTCTATGCACCATCGTTATATCGATGGCAAGCCTATAGGGGAACATCTTTTAATATGTCGCCTCTTGAAGGGAGTAAAATTGTCGAAACCTCCGTCCTCCAAATATTTCCATATTTGGGACGTTTCTCTAGTTTTTAACCTGTTTCTCTCTTGGCCGGACAATTCAAACCTTTTGTTGAAAATGCTTTCTGCCAAGCCAACAATGTTGCTGTGTTTAATTTCTATTAAACAAGTCTCTGATGTTAAGTCTTTGGATGTTTCTCCCTGTCATTTCATGCCTACGGGTGTCCTATTTCACATTTCCAAACGCAACAAAACCAATCTTCATTCTGTCTTCTACCCCTTTTTTCCTGATAAACCAAAACTTTGTGTGGGTCTCTGTTTAAAGGAATATGAAAAAAGAACCTGTAACCTGAGAATGTCCTCTTCCCACCAACTTTTAATTTCCTTCCGAAAACCTCACAACCCAGTTTCATCAGCCACCTTAGCCCGTTGGGTTATCTCCATAGCGGGTATAGATATTGCCACTTTTGGTGCTGATTCTTCCAGGGGAGCAATGGCTTACAAACCCTTTTCGTTGGGTTCCAGTTTGGAGGACATTCTCAGGTCAGCCGATTGGTCTAATGATAATGTTTTTAGAACCTTTTATTGCAAGCCTGTTAAAACCGCAACTTCTTTGGTCATTGACAAGCTTTAAACTTGCATAATAGAGCCTCCGGTCTTGACATAAAATGTAGATTTTCCTAGTAAGTTATGACGGAAAGTCTTAATTTTATTAAAGACATCGAGGCGAATATTATCCTGCCGCTATTTTTACTAAGACGTATGTTTTCTTTCCATCCCAGCGACTCCTGCATTACCCCCGTCATCGGGATTATTCCAGCCTCACTATTTCTGCTCCTGCCAACGCTACACTTCAAGGTTCAGCATTCCAGCTTTCTCAGGACCTTCGTTCTTCACCAAGTTTTGCCTGGCTCGTTTCCTGTGTTCAAGACGTTTTCGCTTTCTTTCTCGCTTTGGGAATTATAGGACTGATTTTTCCTTTGTTTCATGACTCTGTTTGACCTGCTCGCACAAGAAAAGAGGGCTGCTTGTAGTCAAGGGTGTACTCTATGGTCTGTGATGACTCCTTATTGGTCCAGTGTTTGACTACTGTTTTTCTCCCATTGGCTAGCCTGTTACTAAGCCCTTTGGGAGTTGTAGTTCTTGACTGCTGCTGTTTAAAATAAAGTAGGAAAAGAATGCATAATATTCGCCTCCATGTCTTTAATAAAATTAAGACTTTCCGTCATAACTTACGAGGAAAATCAACAATAAACCAAGAAAAGGAAGCATAATAGAGGCCTCCGGTCTTGTAATAAAATCCCTGGTCTGGTGAAGCTATGTGAATATTTAACTGGGAAACTTAAGATCTCTGCAAATTGTGGTAGTCAATTTACATATAAATGGCGTAATGTGCATGACAGGGTCAGGCCAGTCTAATCTGGTGTCGTGTTCACCTGCACTCATGCGACTTTAGTTTCTGCATACAACAAAGAAAAATGTAGCAAACGAGGCTGCAGCTAAAAACACCTTACACTTATGTGACAAGTTTTCTTAACTAATGCCAACTAGTTCGGTTCCAGTCTTTCCTGCAGCTGCAAGCTTTCTGAGGTTGAGATAATTATCAAATTTAAAGTAAAGATGTAGATAACCCTGAGCGATTGGGCATGTCCGTTTATCAGCAGCAGCCACGCCTACAAGCTGGGATATTAATATCATTATTAATCTCCTGAAAACGTTTGAAGATATCCCGCCCTTCATGCGGAATGTTACTGCTGTTTTGTAATCATGTATTCACCTAACATTTGATTTAAAATTGAAATTCGAACGAGCTAGGCAAAGGTAGTGTCTTACTTGGAGTAAAAATAAAAAATCCAGCTATATTAGTTGTCTCTGCATGCACAACTACATTTTTTCAAAAAGACTCGCAGCAGTGAAAAGACTGACTTTCTTTCTATTTCCAGTCACACATGAGACCCGCCTCCTCCGTGTTGGCGCCATGAGCAGAACATCTCTTCTTTACAGGTCGCTCCTTCTGCGGGATATTAGCACACGCATTCAACAGTGGCCATGTTGCGGTCAGGCGCGAAGAGTAATGACTCCCTTTCCCCACTGTGCTAGCGAAGTTGATTCAATGTTTCGCCTGACGCTATCATGGCAGCCGAGGGGGGCAGACACTTTACCTTGCTAACTTGCCATTGCGCATGCGTGCAACCTTCATCTCTGAAACTTTAAGAGTGTGCAGAAGGGAGGAATTGCTGCATTATCGGTAACCCTTGGAGCAGAGGTGCTACCGTGTTCTTTAACACCATCTACCCAGCTATGTCTACAGCAGCGGTGCTAAGCGGCAAGACGGTCTCTGCGTGAGTAGCCGCACCCGTTTCAGAAAGTGGGGCGCGCAGGGTTGACTGGCGATTATAGTTCAGTATAACAAAACATCTCACATCTGGGTAGTAGCAGGCACTGCACATGGGACAGCACACGGTGTATTAACTGAGCAGCAGACACTTTGGTCCTGCTGCACAACTCGCTGCAGCCCATGTGTGCGACTGTATAATTGCGTTTGTGAATAGATGCTCATAACAGTTTTATCTGGTTCTTTTCCGCGAATTAATGGCTATATTATCAGCGTTCCCTGTCTGTTAATTTTTAGAAAATCAGTTTCTCATATGACTTTCTAATTGTATTTTACGTCGTCTCTCTGCAAGACCCCGGCCCCCACATTACCTTTTTATTTTTGCTTCCTGATGTTCGCTAACATATCTCTTCCTTCCCGCTGGAGCGCAGGAGGGCCAGTTGCTCCTCCATACAATGGTGCATGAATACCGAGGACCCGTAGAGCAAGAATTAATAGAAATGTGAATACTTAATACAGAAATTTCGTATTTATAAAATGCCGACTGTTCATTTATGCAGACTGGGATGCGGCGTAATAACCGCGCACGTGTTTTTTTATTCACATGGCGCGCCTACTCTGGGAGCACCATGTCGATTTCACTGTGAACTGTTTCCGTGATTATAGTGTAATTGCTGACTTGTGTTAGTCCTGCTTCAGCGTGCTAAGCACATGTCGTGCGGGATGCCTTTTAATGTAATGTATAGTCCAGAAAGTAAGCTCCGATCGCTGGTTTGTTCACCAAGCCCGTGCCGCTTTATTGTCCAAAGTGGGCTTTCTCTGAACGCTCAAAGCAGCGCACGCAGCTAAGTTCGATGTCCAAAGTGAAGTCCTTAGATTTTATGCATTGTGGGTTTCTTGTCCATCGGATTCTGCTGCTCTAAGGCTACTTTGTAGCACTTAGTTTAGAAGTTTCCTTCTATCATATGGATCAGTCTTTCTCGTTTATGTTTAAAAGGAATATCTTTCATCCCCCCAGGAAACTCAAAATCATACACTAAGCACAGCCTCCAGATTTGTATTCACTCTTATTGGAGGAGGCCATAATGCATTGTTGGAAGGAATGGCTCAGATGCTTTCCAATTCAGAATTCCGCCTATTCAGACCACACATACTATCGAGTGTTTTACCCCGTCCTGCGATACAAACGCTCCCCGGCCGTCTTCAATAAATGTTGTTGTATCTTGTACATATGATAACTTAGTTAGGTGGACTTCATGACTCCCAATAAGCGTGCAGAAAATGTTTTCTTATTCCTACAATGCTCCTCAGAAATAGACTTTGCCATTTTACTATATTATGACAATTGTGCTTTAATTGAGAGGCTGGAGCATGTATGTGAGTTGCTCATACCTCCATGTAAATGTTCCTCTACCCTCTCCTTAGTCTTTCACACAGCAGAAGCACAATCCATTATGCATTATTTTACCATCTATTAATACTTCCAATTTGGCCTCACTTCATACACCACAACTTTCATTGATGCCTCTACCCTCTCCGAAGGAGCATCGCAACAGTAAAATACAGTCACTTGTGGGGGACACCAAGTTTGTGGTGATAGTCCATGTAACCAATCCACATTTAAAATAGCTTAAGAACTGTACATGTGAGAGGCATATTGCGTAACCATTCCAATTTAAAACATGTTCAGTGAGGCTATACAGTCGATGTTAAGCAGCAGCCCACATTTACTCTGGTGTGTGTGTGTGTTTTTTTTTTTTTTTTTTTTTTTTTTTTCTGTTCTCTTGTGCAGTTTGGCGAAGAGCCCACTTGATTTCAGCAAATGACAGAAGATCTTTGCCCCTGTCTCTTCTGCAGTGCTCAAGGTCTGCTGATGCAAAGATTAGGTAAACAATTCAGGGCTGATACTAAAACTTCCCAGCTATGTAAAGGTCGTATGCCCTTGAAAATGTTTGGCAACAATGCAAGCTGGGCCTCGGGTTTGTTATGAAATGACACCAACTAACATGAGATCTTGCGTAGTTGAGACACATTTGAAAGGCCACTTCTGTCTAAACAATGCTGAACAAAGTCTTTAATCCTTTTAAAGTGTTTATTCCTGTTACGTTGTCGGTTGTGCAAAGGACCTACCTTCCCACCGAAGATAAAACTCCAGAAGCATACACTTATATCTGTCTGTGCACATGTACCTGTTCTAACCTTTCAGTCAAGAAAAGCACGAGCAGCTTTTGCACTTTTCACAGTTTTTCACTTTGAACCTATAAAAAGAGTTGACTTTGGCTAGCCTGTGAATTATCTACTTTGTGGACATCAATTTCTTTATCTATGGGAACATTGAATGTTTTTCTGTTAAACCAAAATATTACATGTAAAAACATATGCAAATCAGTTTGAGAACGTTTACTATCCAATTGCTTATTTTGATCTTATTACTTCCTCCTTCATGAATGTGGGTGCCTCATCTTCCGACCTTTTTGAGGGTCGTTTTCTTTACTTATAACAGAATGGGGAAGATTTTATTGGCCAGTTTAATAATGTTTACTTGCAGAGT
Source organism: Pleurodeles waltl (assembly GCF_031143425.1). Taxonomy (NCBI): domain Eukaryota; kingdom Metazoa; phylum Chordata; class Amphibia; order Caudata; family Salamandridae; genus Pleurodeles; species Pleurodeles waltl. The sequence continues at coordinate 498,874,815 of NC_090448.1, read as the reverse complement.
TAGTTGAAGGATTGTGTAGATTTGAGATCACAAATTGATGCATGATTTGTTTGAGCCAGCACATTTCAACGACTGGGAGTGCCTCTTTGTTGCATTCCTTTCTATCGTTTTTATCTTTTATGTGTCATTGCCCTGTTGGTGGGGAAGGGCGGAGGACTGTGTTAAATTAGTGCTGTCCCACATCCTAGAAGTTATTTGAACCCCCAACTGTGAGGCCACAGGCCCTTGGTGTTGACCTGCAAGCAACCCTAGGCACCTTTCAGCCTCATTTGTGAACTACAGCTTTTATCCTTAGATGAAATCATCTCAGCCCACTGTTGGGCACAACCCTCTCGAAAATGGAGACTCCCTAACTTAGGTGAGGCTATAGGGAGTGAGTACTCAACAACATTTTCCCAGAGCAAGATGTACAGCCTGTGACATGGCGGAAGACCAAACTAATGCAGGCAGGGTGAGGGTCAGGGTTTGTGTAAGGTGGATGTAGAGGAAACAAAGCATGTACATGGTGTAGACGGTGAGTTGTGCGGGTATTTGAGGGTCAAATCATATTCTTCCAATTTCTTAGTCCCATTAAGTGCCATTATGTGATAGATGTTGACAAGCCACAGAAGGTTTGAGTTAAGCTTGAGCCAGATGGGTAGCTCTGGTTCAGCTTGAGGTTCTCTTGATTCCCCAAGCTCAAAACGAACCAAGCCTTCTAGCTTCTGTCTGACACCCACACTATAACCTCATGTACCAAGGATTAAAATCAAAGTATTAACTTTTGATGTAAAATAAGTCCAAAATTACTGGTGATTGAATGTCCTCAACGTACAACATGACTATAGACATTTCCTGAGTGCCAATATTGGTTGTTGAAAGTTTTCTCTGCTTTAAAATAAAAAAATAAAAACCTGTGATTTAATTGAGAGCATTATTAATATAGCCTTTGTAGATTTTATCTAGTTTAATGTAACTCCAAAATGTTTGACTATATTTTCGTATTATCTGAATCTGTTTCCCCATTTTATTTTTTTATTTGTTTTATTTTTTCAGCATTCTTTGCCCTGTATCGTACTAGATTTGACAAATATTATCTTCCTCCTAGATATTTACTCCACTTGACACCCAGATGGTACAGAATTGTCACCTGCCTTTGCTTGGCAGTAATAACAATATTGCACTGATATGAACCTCCATATTAGCCGGAGAAATACAAAGTACTCCTACTAATAAATAAGGCACTTTATGGGATTGTTCGCCACTACATCAAAAGCAAAGTCCAAAATGACAACCTGGGCTGACGTTGAAGCCCCTCGTTTGAGATCTTGATGTGGAATAGTCTTTTCTCTGTTCGTACATCAACAAGGTTTTAGAATCGGTTTCCACCAGACCTTAAAATCTTAATAACTTGATGTCCAATGGGACCCTAGACATTTATCTGTACATATCTTTGCTTGCATGGAACTTTCTTGGATATTCTGACTTCTCCCCCCCTTATATTTTCCCACTTCAAAGAGAAGTGCACAGCGAGGTGCTATAAGTTATAATAGTTGCAGCATATTTCTTTCGGAAATGGGGGATGGATTCATTGCAGAGGAGCATCTTTAACGAGTGAGAGATTAGAGGATTGCATTTGTTGCAGCATTTCCTGTCAAAAAAAAAGGTTTAGGGACTTTCAGTTGGGCTTAGTTGTTGTTAGAATATACTATATTTGGGCCACTGGTATTATTTGTCAGGGAAGGACTAAATTTTTTGGATTGGCTGACTAAATTATGTGGCAAGCAAGGCAAATTGTGAAATAATATGACTGAGAAATTGTGTTGTTGATTGACTCGGTGTGAGCCCTGGTCAAGCAACAGCCACAATCTCTTGCAGGGTGAACCTCATTTAGTCACTCTATTAACCTGTGCCTAACCCTGGGTAGCGTGGTACAAAAAGCAGTCAGGCTAAACTTAGAGGCAATGTGTTGAGTATTTATGGAGTTCTCAAACTGCATTACAGTGAAAACACAATAAAATACCAAACTAATTTAGAAAAATAGAGAGCATTTTAATAAATTCTTTGACAACCAAACCATTAAAATCTAATTAGTAGAACCAGAGTTCTGAAGTTTTAAAGTTTGAGGTTCAAAATAGCAAGTCCTCAGTTTTGGAAAAAGGCCACCTGGGCACCTTTAGCACCACAACTAGGGGTCTTTGAATGGATGGAGCCCTCTTGGGTGTTCAAGACTCACTGAGGCAGGGTCTAGGTGCAGGTTTAAGATGGTGCAAACCTGGTTTGTCCCTGTGGCTCAGAACGGGAGACCAGCTAAACTAGCCCTTGGACTCACTTCTGAAGTTCTGGGTGCAGGTGGTGATGCAGGGCTCTACAGCAGAGCTGGCCCCTGAAAGTTTCAAGCAGGCGCCAGTCAGCAAAGCAGTCTTTCCGGGTACCACAGCAGTATGGCAGAGTACACAGTAGGTCACAGAAGCACATAGTCTTCCGAGAGTCTTTCTGCAGGTCCAGTAGTTAAATGAAGATGGGCCTCGGACACTATTTTTATACCCTGGTGCCCTGCTCATAGACGTTGGGTCAAGTTTTCAGAAGGGTTCTCTGAAGTTCCAGGAGTTTCCTGCCTCCCCTGCCCTGGCTTCTAGCTGGCTGCACAGAGAATACAGGGTCGTTATGCGGAAAACACAATGGATGCAGATTAGCATAATTCCAGTGGCCCAGGCCATTGCGGAGTGAGTGTGATGACAAATGATAAGGATAAAACACCTGTATGTTCCAGCTACAAAACATGTATGCTTTTGATCCCACCACTGCCCACTTGAACCTACCATCCACATTTTCTGCCTTTTCAGAATAGTCTGTCATGACGGCTGACCCATTGTTCAGTACCTACCGTGATCATCCAGGCTGTCAGGAAAAAAACTGTAGAAATGAGCTGGGGTGTTGAGATTTTAGTTTGAGGCCTGGGGTCTGATGTTTCCACACCTCTTCAGTCTGCTGGATAATGTACATTTTCTAAAACTCCATCTTGTTCTGTAGCGTTTGTTTTCCCATTTGACTTTTCCACCAAAAAACTGTTTGTTCTTTTTAACAACACTAGCACCTGCTCAAACTCTAGCAAGCATTACCTTTTCCCCTCCCATTTCTTATATGCCAATATGTCTTGCCATGGCACACCATTGACTTTTTTTTTTTTATTTTTTTTTTTAATGGGTTCCTTTTTTCTTTTCAAATACGCAGTAGCCATTAAAAGTGTAAACATATTAAAAAGTAAAAATTATGCTGTCTACAAGTGTGCTTTATATCTTTGCAAAAAAAAAAATGACTTCTCCAGAAAAATAAGTGAAAAGAAACATGAAATGAAAGGAGGTTGTCCTACTAGCTCTGGCAGTGAAGTGGACTTCTTTTTAAATAGATGTGCACAAATGCAAGAGCAAAATTCTGTTGCTCTGAGTGAAGAGAGCCAGTTGCTATAGTGCATTGACACCTGATGTAACCTGTAGTGGACGGACGCTAAATGTAAATGACACGCAAACAGACTTTTGATGAAGTGAGAGGACCAAAAGTGCACTTATTTTTGAGGGCCGTCACTTATTTACTGTGAGCAAAAGACACATATGGGAAAGACGGAGGAAGAAAAAAACGAAAAAGCGTCACAATGGGAGAAAGCTGCAAGAGTGAGCCAAATGGGCAGTAAATGTATTGAAGAGGTCGGAGATGGCTTCAGGATTACGCTGCCTCAGTATTCCGTGTTGGCACATTTAATTGCAGCAGCCATGTGTTTCAAAGTAGAGCTTTGAGCACCGGCACGTTTTTATTTACAAATTAAGCAATGGTTAAAGGGGTCTCTTAGCCAGACCTAAAAAAACATGTAGAAAGTTCAGTAAACGTTTTTGTGTTAGTGCCACCAATGCATAAGACTGAAGAGAAACCATTTGCTACCTTTGTTTTTTTATGACTTGCCTAGATCTTATCTTGTACTGCAACATTTAGAACGTTTGCTTTTACGGTCTGTTAAGGTGGTAGTAGTTTTAAAGGCCTGTGTTAAGATGGCAGGAGCTGTGCACCCTTCATTTTTGAAGCTGTATGAGTAAGGTCGGATGGGATGACTCTTTCCATTTTAAAGGTCGGCTTGAAATTACTAAATTACATTTTATTTTATTTTCATTCAGTCATCCATTGTGTTCAGGGGGATAGAAAAATGGGCTGTTAGATTGTTTTTCAGCACAATGCTTCTCTTTATTGTCATTACCCTGTGTGTAAGGGCTATCTTTGCTTCAACTTTCTTGGCTCACTGTCACAATACAGGGAGTGCAGAATTATTAGGCAAATGAGTATTTTGACCACATCATCCTCTTTATGCATGTTGTCTTACTCCAAGCTGTATAGGCTCGAAAGCCTACTACCAATTAAGCATATTAGGTGATGTGCATCTCTGTAATGAGAAGGGGTGTGGTCTAATGACATCAACACCCTATATCAGGTGTGCATAATTATTAGGCAACTTCCTTTCCTTTGGCAAAATGGGTCAAAAGAAGGACTTGACAGGCTCAGAAAAGTCAAAAATAGTGAGATATCTTGCAGAGGGATGCAGCACTCTTAAAATTGCAAAGCTTCTGAAGCGTGATCATCGAACAATCAAGCGTTTCATTCAAAATAGTCAACAGGGTCGCAAGAAGCGTGTGGAAAAACCAAGGCGCAAAATAACTGCCCATGAACTGAGAAAAGTCAAGCGTGCAGCTGCCACGATGCCACTTGCCACCAGTTTGGCCATATTTCAGAGCTGCAACATCACTGGAGTGCCCAAAAGCACAAGGTGTGCAATACTCCGAGACATGGCCAAGGTAAGAAAGGCTGAAAGACGACCACCACTGAACAAGACACACAAGCTGAAACGTCAAGACTGGGCCAAGAAATATCTCAAGACTGATTTTTCTAAGGTTTTATGGACTGATGAAATGAGAGTGAGTCTTGATGGGCCAGATGGATGGGCCCGTGGCTGGATTGGTAAAGGGCAGAGAGCTCCAGTCCGACTCAGACGCCAGCAAGGTGGAGGTGGAGTACTGGTTTGGGCTGGTATCATCAAAGATGAGCTTGTGGGGCCTTTTCGGGTTGAGGATGGAGTCAAGCTCAACTCCCAGTCCTACTGCCAGTTCCTGGAAGACACCTTCTTCAAGCAGTGGTACAGGAAGAAGTCTGCATCCTTCAAGAAAAACATGATTTTCATGCAGAACAATGCTCCATCACACGCGTCCAAGTACTCCACAGCGTGGCTGGCAAGAAAGGGTATAAAAGAAGGAAATCTAATGACATGGCCTCCTTGTTCACCTGATCTGAACCCCATTGAGAATCTGTGGTCCATCATCAAATGTGAGATTTACAAGGAGGGAAAACAGTACACCTCTCTGAACAGTGTCTGGGAGGCTGTGGTTGCTGCTGCACGCAATGTTGATGGTGAACAGATCAAAACACTGACAGAATCCATGGATGGCAGGCTTTTGAGTGTCCTTGCAAAGAAAGGTGGCTATATTGGTCACTGATTTGTTTTTGTTTTGTTTTTGAATGTCAGAAATGTATATTTGTGAATGTTGAGATGTTATATTGGTTTCACTGGTAATAAATAATTGAAATGGGTATATATTTGTTTTTTGTTAAGTTGCCTAATAATTATGCACAGTAATAGTCACCTGCACACACAGATATCCCCCTAACATAGCTAAAACTAAAAACAAACTAAAAACTACTTCCAAAAATATTCAGCTTTGATATTAATGAGTTTTTTGGGTTCATTGAGAACATGGTTGTTGTTCAATAATAAAATTAATCCTCAAAAATACAACTTGCCTAATAATTCTGCACTCCCTGTACATTGTCTGAGCACCTAGCATCGGTATGCTTTTGTGTCTCTTTATCCTTGCAGCTCTGAAGGTTTGCGTTGATTCCAATCTGTGTATGTTTTCCTTTGGTTTTTAATAGTGTGGGAGCTCAATGCCTGATGGAGCGAAATGGGAGTGGTGTTGTATATCGGGTGTTGTTGCCAAGTCAGAGGAATTAGGTGTTTTGCTATGCAATTAATGGCACTGTTATGAGGTGTGAAAAGGGAAAACAGTATTATTACATTGTTTTAATGACGCTGTGTGTCATTATCGTGGTGCTTTTTTGTATTCAAACAAAGCCGGCTTGGTTCCTTCCCATCCCCATGCTACCTCTTTATTTTCAGATGTGTTTATATTTTCTGGTTTAACGCTTCCAGTAGCTATACTATTGTCCTTCCCATGGCCTGCACAGGATTTGTTAGTGATGAATTAAGTGTAAGAGGGTTCTTAAGCTTCTGCTGTTCTATTGCCAGTAGGCATTGGTTCATGCTGGAGTGTATACGTTTCAGTGTTTTTGTGAGTTACAGGATGAACTGGGAACCATCAGCTGTGTTCAAACAGCTAAGTTTGAAGGCGGTGACTAGTTTAGGAGTTGGGTAGCTATACATTAAAGAGGAAATACATGATTTTTAAGCTTTGGGGGACATCTGCCCCAGAAGCGAATGGTGACGAGCAGAATGGTGTAAATGTACTGAGTTGGGTATCATCAAAGAGGTTTGATTTGTATCCATTTAAGAACAGTTTAATAAATTTGTATTTCATTTAGTTCTTGTAGCAGCAGTTGGATGTGTTCTGTGTTGAATGCTGATGATAGGACAAGGCTTAGTGGTGCAGACTGCAGATAGTGCAGAATGCGGCAGCCTGGCTACTCATGGCTATCCCCAGAACTGCATCGGCCAAACCAGCCTTAGCCTCCCTCCATTGGCTTCCTGTCCAGTAAGGGATTCATTTTAAAGCTTTGTGTATGGTAGACAGAGCTCTTCATGATAGGGTACCTTCTTTTATCCAGTGCATGATCACACCCTACACCCCCATAGATCCCTTAGATCCTTACCTGCTACTAGAGTTAACACCTGCTGTGTTAAAAAAAAAAAAAAAAAAAGATGGGGAGGTAGGTCCTTCACATTCAAAGCAGCGAATCTATAGAATTCCCTCCCCATGTCCCTTCGAATGGACATTCCGAACTCTCTTTTCAAGGTAAATTGAAGACTCTACTCTTTCCAGCATAAATTCTCCCTGTGATGCCTTCGTCCTCTTTCAGCGCTGGGAAGCCTTCGGGTAGCTGTGTGCTTTATAAATCTATTAAATTAAACTGTGTCCCCTTTCAAACCTGCAATGTTTTTCAGGTCATCCCAGATGACAATTAATGCTAATTCCATTTTTCTTGTTTGAATGCTATCTGTCAAAAAGAGTTTGTTTTGTGTATTGAAGTCGCAGATCTCATTGAGAAGGCAGTTTTCTCATATTTTTTTTCCCCTTAGGAATGGTCCATTGGAAATTGATCTGCATTTGCTGGGACCTGCTGTTCCTTTTCCACTTTTTTTTTTTTTTACTATGGGTTTAATTTAGGTTGTTCTGGAACTCTTCAGTGGATAATGATGTGTTCATGTTTGCTGTGTCTGATATGGCAGGAGAGGTTTCTTTAAGAAGGCGTTTATATATTGTCAAAGGGCAATGATCTGGAAGTGATATTGCTATGTTTAAGGATTTGATTAGCCCATTTGGTTCTGTTTTTGTTTGAAAGGGTACAGTGTAGTTTGAGTTCATGAGTTGGCAAGATTTAGCAAAGCTTTCAATTGGGTCTATTACTGCCTGCTTTTGCGAAGAGGTGGGTAGCTCATTTGATGAAGTGGTCTTTCAAATAGTTGCAGAGATTGTGAGTATGTTCTGTGCCATGTGAAGTGTATGCAGGTGTATAGAACAGAGTAAGTATTCTGAAAATCTCTTTAGTGGGGTGCATAAAAGGTGGATTTGGACTGGTTATATGAACTCTTGCCTATCTTGATATTTTCCCTGTATATCAAATAGTGTTTGAAACTAAGTTATTCATTCTCGTTCCACATTTTCCAATATTGTTTTTCGTGGCTTATGATTTCTGTTTTGTGGAGTTTCACATCTGTGTCCGCCCCACCCTCTTTTTCAATGTGGTCATTGGTTTGTTGTGGTTATGGTGGAAGCCACTGTGGCAATTTTCTTTGTGGACCTGCCATGATTTGGAGGTGAAACTGAGCAATGAGGGTTGCTTGGAGAGTGTCTAGATCGAGCATCTTTCCTAGTTCTAGTAATGCACTTACTGTAGGACTTATTGGTGACAGTTTTTCCTTGGGGAGGTTAAGGTTAGAGTTGATGATGTTTCCTGCTGTTGTGGTTTTCTCTGATTGAGGTTAGTCCTTTTTGAGGCAAAGGTGGTATTGGGAGTGCAATCTGATTATTCTCCCTGGTGGTTCCTGTTGCCTCCGCCTCCTCCTCCTCCTATGACTCCTTTGTGTGAACTTTCTGGTTGGTATAGAAGTAGAGTTCTAATTGCTGACTTCTTTTGCCTGTTCTATCCTGGTGAGTAAGGTGTTGGCTTTGTCTCAGTATCAAGCACTTTCGTTAAACAGTGTTTGATGGATTGTTGCTGTGCTACTTCTGAGGTTATTTGGTCGCTACAGCAGCTTAGTTAGCATTGCCAATTTACCTTGCCCATCTGAATGACGTGAATAGGAATTTATTGTTGTGCGTGATTTTAATTTGAGTTTAGACACTTTATATGAACAACGTTTGCCTGGTTGGTTTGGTGATCTGTTGGGTCATCGGAGACATGGTGACGTTGCGTACCCTGTTGTGCAGGGCTCAGAAAACACTTTCAACTTCAAGAAAAGTTGCACTATGGTGCCACAATTGGAAAAAGAAACAAACATCAAAAGGAATCAGTTCCGTGCTGCCCAAAAGCAGTTTTACAGCACTGCTCCAGATCAGTTCAATTTCTAATGCATTTGACTTGACTAACATTTAGGCATCTGCATAAGCAAACAAACATGTTTTACTAAACTCTGTTTTAATATGCATTTACTAATCTGGCTACAGAGTCCCTAAGAAACAGTATGGTACATCATGGAATGGGCAGGCTCCACTGGAGTCACTGTTACAAGGTTCGGTTGGACTGGGAATAAGATGGTGCCATCACACCTTGCAAAGAACCCTTTTTACGTCGGTTGAGCATTGAAGATGTCAATTTGAAGTTGATAAAGTATGTACCATAAGTGTGTGTGTGTGTGTGTGTGTGTGTGTATATGTATATATATATATAATATATTTGTCTGGGGTGGCGTTGTGAGCAATTTAGCAAACACACTGCAAGCATTTGAATGGGTTAATAATCTTGCAGATTTACTCAAGCCCCAACTCTTGGAGATATTTTTAACTTCTAATGATTTAAGCAATGATGAGTGAAGAAAGTCGTTTATGCAGTATATAAACCAACAAATGCTATGTGTACTTAACCTCCGTACTAAGTCGTGATCTTTAGCCGTGAATATACACCTTAACAATAAACGTGACAATTCAAAACAAGCATGGGGTTTAAATGGTAAATTATTTTTTTCAGCCTGGTGAGGGAGCGACTTAAAAAGGAAGTTTTATCACTGAAGGAGCAATCACCTGATTTCCGGCCAGGCCTGGCAATTTTGCAGGTACATTTGCTTTTTCACTGAAATTACAATATTGGGATACACATTTACCCCTTGTGTGTGTGTGTGTGTATATATGTGTGTGTGTGTGTGTGTGTGTGTGTGTGTGTGTATGTATATGTATATATATATATATATATAATATATACATACACACACATAGTATCCGTTTGGTTAGAATCGTTATCATTTAGCTTTATGTGATTGTTCTCCGTGATGTAAAGTAATAGCATGTGATTATTATGCATAACTTACAGTGTGTGTGGCTTCACGGAGGAAGGAAACCTCTCTCCTGTGCTTTGCCGAACAACTCTAAGACCCTATCAAATTGAAGGTTGAAAACATAGTGTGGCCCTACTAGTCGACATGTTTTAAAGTTACAAGTAACTACACAGAATCTTTTTTTCAACATTTATGTAGCTTCTGGGGTAGAGGGAATGCTCCCCCATGTTGCAGAGGGAAATGGACAATCTAGAGGCTGCTATTTTGCCATCCCCTGATTCATTGCTCTCCTTCCCCACTACTACCTCACATATAGAAATATGCCAGAAAAACCAAAGGCGGATTCTAGCTACATGCTCCTTTTGCTTTATTCACATAATTAGATGTTTAAGGGAAGTATGGTTTAGTTAAAAAGAAAAAGGGGGCCCCCCATGGCAAATGACAGTACCTGGAAATTATATATATATATATATATATATATATTGCTACTATCCCTGATCATTAGAGGCCTCACTGGACGCAGCCATGGTCGTAACTCATTTTCCTTCAGCTGTCTCGGTGTCGAACCCCTTCCACTCGCTCGGAGGGCCCTAGGCACAAAGCCATTTACAAGAAAGCATTTTTGGATGCACCCTGATTCTTTGTATGCAATCGGGAACGAGAACGGCTTTTGTATAGGCATAAGTAGGAATTAACAAAATATTTCCTGGTGTACCCTCTGAACACTGGGAACTATTACCGTTTTTTTTTTAGTAGACATGGAAAAATTCGTGAATTTTAAAATTCACAAATCTGCACCCACTCAATGGTGTAAAACTGCCGATGCAGATTTACAAACAAAGTTGTGACTTAGATGTGTTAATTCTGTTGCCATGTTTCAGAGGTGTGGCACCCTTAACATGAAAGTGAGCTAGTCAAAGAGGGCCACTAATAAGAAAGAAGAAAATGGCAAAATCGAACAATTTAAAAAATAAACCACAAAAACATTGGAATGTTTATATAACAGAGCGTGCGTAGAGTGCCGAACTGTGGCTTGACATAATTACAATTGGTGGATGCCATCAGACCTCCATTCTTAGCTGGAATGGAAATTTATAACACATACAAATGTGATACCTAGAATAAAACAAACCAGTAATTACAGTGTATACGACAGCTAAACTCCTGGCAGTTTCCACTAGCACACGGTTGTGCTGAAAGCACTACAAAGCCAGACGCAGATGTATAGAGTAGACACAATCATTACCTCTGTGTACAGTGTTCTAACCTGCAGGCAGGCTAAACTACATGAGCCAAGCACAAGATTCTTTCAAATGACCTCTTGTGCAGATATCTGGCTTATTACTTGTAGCTAAGGGGCAGTTTATGCTACAGATACATTTACACAAATCCGTGACATCCAATTATTTCTTACACCCCATGGCCTAGAGTGTACATTGCTCAACTTGAAGTGCAGCAGAAGCACAATTCAAAGAATGATTTTTGTCTCCTATGTAACGGCTACGCTCATCTTTGCTTCAAATTCAAAATGAACCCCAAGACTATCATTACTCTTCAAATACGGATGCGCCTGTAATGCATGGGCTTCCACTAAGGCTATCCTAACTGTATTCCCACTTCTCAGAAATTCAGTAATCTCCCACCAGCTTCCCTAGAACTAAAAACATTTTCAAGTGAAGAAGAAAAATTAGTTAACAGATGCCTCTCACTGACTTCTACAATTAGGGTGATTAACAACCAACTAAAAGTTGTAAATTGTTTCAGAGTTTAGCTTTTCTCAGTGGTAAGTAGGGAAAATAGTACATTGCATTTGGTGATGGAACACCCGCAGTGTTAGCATTTCCCTACTGATGGGATGAGACAAGGTGACCTTATTTGTGAGCACTGCCTTACATCACAGAGAGTGTGTCCTAAGATGTTGTTTTAGCATGTGTGAAACGGATGTGACTGAGTAGGTCTCCTGGGCATTACAACTTGAGTTATCTTACCAGTGTTATACCCTGACGCCTGCTGAATATGCATGTATCTCTGGAGCAAGTGCCTTAAAACCTTAATATCTCCAATTTGCAACCATGATTGAAAGCTAAATACCGTTCTGATAGTCGTTTTCCCTTTTACCTTATTTCTGTGCAAAGTTAGCAAAACATATAATGTATGTGTACTGACAGACCTAAAACTGAATGTCCCTAACACTGACCCACAAAACTCTGTTCTTCCTGACTGCTCAGCCCTTCTCTTATGTCCCGTGGCAATTTGTGGGTCCCTGTTATGTACCTCGATTTATTTATTGATCTATATATATATATATATAGGCATTTTTGTATGTTTCTTGTAACACACCAATGATGAAAAGGTAAGAATATGGGTGTAGTAAAAATAAAACAAAACTGTTAAATATTCAGGAAGGAAAAGGGAAAATATTGGTGATGGCAATGGTTGTTCTTAGTGCTCTGTTCGGGAATGGAAAGAGAAAATGTTTGTAATTGCAATGGTTGTTCGTGGAAAGGATACATTTACAACAAATAGACTGTACCGAAAGAGAGCTTTCAAGTCTAGTGTTAAAAGATGAATTTGTTACGTTTGGTGTAGTGACATCTCTGACAACAAACTGGTTTGTCCCTGCAGGTCGGAGATCGAGATGACTCCAATCTCTATATAAGTATGAAACTGAAAGCTGCCGCAGAGGTAAGCATTGCCTGTCATCACTCCATTATCCTCCCACCCTGAGATTTTTCAGAACCGTTTGAGAAGCCGAGATACTCCTTTAAGCAGCCTCTTTTATTCTTTTGAACCCTTTGGGGGCTGCATGCTTTAATTCTACCTTGGCGAGCAAAAGTATTACGTTTGATGTTCTGTTAGAGCAGCTGTTGGAGAGCTTTGGTTGCTGCTGTCATTTTGTGCAACTTCAAAGATTCTATCCCTTTATCCCATTAGGCAGTTGTGAACTTTTCACTTTAGGGTTGTCTTGGCAAGGATCTGAACCTAAATAATTCCCCAACAAATTGCACACATCACTTTCACTTGTCAGTATCAATTCTCTAGGATATCGGATCCCATCATTGCCTACAGGCAGCTGGCACAAGGATGACAAAAATATAAAATGGATTCAGAGGTGTGCCCTAATTTATTGGCTCTTTTTTTGTGCTGTCCATAAATATTGACTTATTTATCACGTCCTACTACTTCATCTCTCATCGACCATGGCTTGGCTGTGTCATAAGATTCTGTTATGCAGCAGCAATACCCCACAGACCAAGCATGGAGTCGTGGTAAAGGCTCATAGCCTTAGCACTGACTTCTTGTCACGCAAGATAAGGTGCTTAATAGGCATTGAGGCCCAACAATCTAACAAACTACCTATATCCTACAACATACATCAAATAATGGGGCAGACAAAAATGATATTTTGTGGCACCATAACGGTAAAAGAAAATTCATTGTTTAAAGTTGACATCACTCTGTTTTCTCCTCCAACATTGGTTTTAATTCTGTGATTAAAATATAGGACTCTGTCGGAAGGAAGACTCATCTCCTAAAGAATAAACAAGGGCTATATTTTAGCCATTCTCTAGAGTGAAAAAAATGTGTATTTTAAATTGTCTGCCTACAATAGATTGTGCTACTGTCAGGCGACTGTTGCGTGAGCTCTTAGGCCGTGACCAAAGAGCTATGATCTGAGCTCACTAACTACCACCCTCCCGCTCACCTCCTTAACAAACCTGCCTTTTTGATTTGATTTGTGTTTTTTTTGTTTTTGTTTTTTTACTTAGGCCTCGCTTATGAGTGCTTCCTTATTAACCGTACCTGACAAATAATGATATACCGAGGGTCATTATTTATCGCATGCGAAAACTAACAGCAGTTGCGACTTCCCCATTTTTATAGGAAATAACGTGCCTATTTTAGTGATTATTGCACCAAAATGTCATGCCCCTGCCATTTCCTTTGACCTGCCGATAAATACCTGCAGACAGTGTAGAAGAGTCTGACGAATCCACCCCACTCCTAATCGAGACACCTGACCAAGCTCAGGTTTGCAAGGGTGCCTACATTTTTTCGAGATAGCAAAACCATCCCCCCCAGTACAGAATGCATGTGGACAAACGTGCATCCACCGACATACATTACTTCCCGTTGTTTTAGGACTGCGCCACTGTTCGCTGTGATACCTCACCGGTCCTCCAGTTGGTCACCGAGCCGTTTCCAGGACCGAGCCAGTCACACTATTCCCACTTGTCTCGCCTCTCCCCTGGAACTCTACTGCGTTTCTGCCCTCATTTCCATCTATGGACCCTAGATCTTCTCGCATTCATGGGCGCACCCCCTTGCACGAGAAATCAACCACTCGTCCACCATGCACCAGTCCTTGCACCCCAGTGTTTGAGTTCCCAAAGGCCAGGTTGTTAAAAATCGTGGTGTACCTATCCAAAGATTGGTCCCCCAGATAACCAGGGATATCAGCTGAAGAGCGAGCTTCACTCCATAGCCCAATACCTCTGGCAGCCTCTTTCCTAATCGCTCCCAGTAGACCCTGACCTCTGGGAATTCCCATATTGTGTGGATCAGGGTGCCCCTTACTCGTCAGTCTCGCAAACGGAGGTCGTCGGTTGCCCTCCCCATTCGGAACAGTCTTTCTGTTCTGAGTAAAATATGCCGTTTGAAATATTTTTAGCTGTATCAGTTGAACCCTGCCCTAATTGCCACCTCCAGTCATTGTTCTCAAGTCGGCCCAGCTCCCTCTCCCACCTCTCACTGAGTGGGTCTGTCGGTGGAAGACTATTGTTCAGTAGGGTAGAATAGAGCTGGAACACCGCGTGGCTCATCGGGGGAGGGAGAGACGCAACACTGTATTCTAGCAGGGATTCCTCGCCTATGTTGGCTTGTAGAGTCCCACTGTTACCCACAATATGCCTCATCTGTTGATGCCGTAAGACCTGGCTGCCCATCAGCCTGTATTCTGTCTGCAGGTCAGCAAATGGGACCACTGCTCCCTCCCTCCAGAAATCCCCTAGCTGAAAGATGCCCAGCAGGTCCCACTTCCTGTAGCCCCCAACATTTCTCAGCCTACTCGGGTGGTCCGAGTCCACAGGGGGAGTTTTCCAACGTCAGCCTCCCCCCCCCCACCACCACTACAACTTCAATGTAGCCCTTTCCACACTGTCACCACAGTCTACAGCGAGTATGGGATGGGGGGGTGCAACCCCCCTCCCATTAGTCTCCATAGGTAGTGTTCCAGACTCCTAGCTGCCCTGTCGCCTGCAAAGACAGCTTCTTTTAGGCCGAAAGGTCCCAGCCCTTTACTACCGGAGATTCGGAAGAGCAATGCCTCCCTGCGTTTGGTTTCTAGTCAGAAGTGGCAAGGCAATTCTGGGGGAGGGGGGGTTGGTCGTGTCAGAAGGCTAGCAATAAGGTCTTCCAGATTTCGCCGCCCCCCCCCCCCCCCCAGATCGGCCATGGCGAGCACCCTGTAGAGCCCTTTCAGGTAATCAGCAAACTTCTGTGCAATTTTTCAAGGGGCTCTCCTCTCAGCTCCAACTCCCATGTTCCAACACCCAGTATACACCTTTGCCTGCCATCACCCCCCCTTCCCCCCCAACACCGCTGCTGCTGAAGGGGCATCCTTCCCGCCCTTCAGTCCTGGGTACTGTAGCACTGTCCACTAACCAGGGCTACAGACCCCTTCGTCGCCTTTCGGGCCAGCCAGTCTCTCCTCTGGTGCTGCACCCTATCTACAAGTCTCTGGCTGCAGGGAATTCTGTTCGCTGCATCCCAGGCACCATGATAATTGTCATGCCGAGGGCCGTTGGCGCAGAGCTTCAGAAGCTCTTACTCTGAGCCATGAATGGCTGACCACTCACCCCCCTTTCAAGAGCTTAGTGTTGCATTTTTAGCAGCATACTGCCCTTGTGCACAGGACTTTAAACTACACCTAAAAAGAATGCAACCATAATTTTTGACTTCTGATGAATGTAAAGTCATGGAAACAACCTCTGCCCCTTCAATGACAGCATTTCAGGGTTCTGTCTATCTCCAGCCTTTACCACTCATGACAGCATAACACATTGTGTTTACTGTTTGGTCCAAAAAGTGTGTGTTTTTGAAAACCCTTTGTATTCATTTGAACAAAATGTACTTCTTCGTTTACCAACTTTAAAACAAGCATTTGCAAAGCAATGGGTCTTGCGTTTGCTCGAGTTAGAGCTATTAGAGTTGTAAATTCCAAACTGGACTTTTCTTGCCTCATAAATTTGAAATGTCAATTGAAAGTGCCACAGCCGCCATGAGCACGAAGGAGAGACACAAAAGGAAAAAAGTTTGCTCGAAGTCACACATTATCCATGTAACGGGGTCGATGGCCAAGGCGGTAACAAAACTGCCCCAAGGAGGGACAAACGCAAAGCATTTCCCAGTGTCATCAAAGGATTTTTGAAAGGGAAGCCCATGAACGAGCGATAGTGATGTGTGTGAGGTGGGCATGGTTAAAAGCCCACATAGATATCAACATGTCGGAAAAGCAGCGCTTGCGTGCTGCTATGCTCAACCTAAAAAGTGAATAAGAGAGGAGTGGAAATAACCAAGGGTGGAGTTTTAAGAATTGTTTTCTCTAAAAGATATGTTTGAAATTAAGCATTGCTTTCGCCCAAAAATATGTTTGAAATTGGGAACAAAGCTTGAACATCGTAGCTTGTTGTCCAAGCCTAGCTGTACCTCAGTAGGGTGCTGTTAAAGGTACAGAAATTGATGTAGTTGGTGCAACTTGTATTACACAAGGAGGAAAGACTTATTATCTGCAGATGAGGTGTTCATACCTTTGTGTATGTTTATTGTATTATTAATGCCATGTGCAGGCTGAGAACAATACCTCTTTCGTTTTAGGATTTGATAGTAGAGGCATACTTTGAATTAGGAGCACTTAAAAGATCTACTAGCTCGATGCTTTTGGTAGTAGTGTTTAAAATTTCAGTTAAAATTGTTTTATTTGTAGATCGGAATCAATGCTAACCATGTGAAACTGCCAAAGACTGCAACAGAAACGGAGGTAGGTGTTGATTCATTAATTTGTTTGACATGTAATTTATGCCACATTATCTCCAAATTGGTACTCTGTTTATGTGGCTAGCGAAAGAGACAAAAGCCCTATACATCTTTGAACATCAAGGGGCTTGCAGGTTCTCTTTCAAACTTACCTTTATACCTTTTCTGAGATGTGTGTTTGCAAAACCTTTTGGATCTATGTGCAAGTAACAAATGTAAGTGAAGATGAACATGCACATTACACACTGAAAGCAGCACCAAGTTTTGAGTTTCATCTTTTTCCCAAACTTATAACTTTCCTTCAAACACCTTTCATTTTTTTTTTATCCTGTGTAATAATGTTTTTCATGTAGTTTTTTATAACTCTTGACTTTCGTATGCCTACACCACTTGTTTAGAGTAGATATAATAAAGTTTGGCAAATTTCACAAGAAGGGTTCATGGGGCACGACTACGGCATGCCACACAGTTAACAATATGTCCTGAACATTACCATTAAACGTGCCGAGAGTGCTGCCAATGAACCGTGATCCTCAGGATAAGAGTCCTTTACTAATGGCAATCCATATTAGTGGCAAGAGCTACTGACCCAACTTCCCGGCATTCTTTTTTGTCTTATCTAGTTGTGGTGCTTATTAATAGTTGTCAGTGCAAAATTCAAAGTGATATTCAAGCTGAATGTTGTGTATAGTTTCAAATTAACTGCCGTACTAACAGTAAGAGTGTAAAATGTCATATGGTGAACTGATTTGTATCCGTTTGTATTGAGACTTTGCTTCTGAAACCTGTATGTCATTGAAGCCTTATGTTTAATGTATTTCAGGATTAACAAGGCTTGTGTTTAGTATTCGTAAAGGTTCAAGGCAAAGCAATAAGCAAGGCAGTGGTAGTGTTACAAGTTAATTGATTAAAGGAAAAAGAGATATTTGATTGCCTTTTTTTTTTGGTAAATCATTTTTTTGACTTCAGAATTGTATTATTGATACGAAATATTTATTTTCATGTTTAAAAAAAAAAAAAAAAAAAAAATGTTAATGTTTCCATGTTAGGTGCTGAAGTGCATCACATCTTTGAATGAAGATTCTGCTGTTCATGGGTTAATTGTCCAGTTGCCATTGGATTCAGATAATCCTATGGATACGGAGAAAGTGACCAATGCTGTTGCCCCCAACAAAGATGTTGACGGGTAAATCATCCTTTGTTGTTTGCAGACCTTCAAAGCGCGATCATGCTTAAACTTTCTTTCAACAGAAAATAAGGCACTTAGGGCCTGATTATGAGTCTGGCGGTCACTTGACCAGGGGCAACCTCCCTGTTGGAAGTTTGGCGGACAGCCTAAACCGTCCGCCGGACTCGTAATGATGCACATAGTCTCCTGTAAACACTTTATTTCATAATTTTTCTTTAAATAAAT
This sequence comes from Pleurodeles waltl, assembly GCF_031143425.1. Classification (NCBI taxonomy): domain Eukaryota; kingdom Metazoa; phylum Chordata; class Amphibia; order Caudata; family Salamandridae; genus Pleurodeles; species Pleurodeles waltl. The sequence goes on along the minus strand of NC_090448.1, from coordinate 498,856,624 downwards.
CAGCCGGCACATGCTACACACATTTTGCGCTATTCCCAGCTTTGAGCATCTTTCTTTTTTGTGGTATTTTAAATAATTAATTTCTAAAGAACACTATTCTTACTTGCTCTGGTTGGTCTGTAATATAGCCATTATCAATACAAATACATCCATGAAGAAATTCTGCTATTGAAGTTTTTTTTTTTTTTTTTAATGCTTCCTTTTGGTGTTCTTGTTTAGCTTAACCAGCATTAATGCTGGAAAACTTGCCAGAGGAGACCTGGGAGACTGTTTCATCCCCTGCACCCCGAAAGGATGTATGGAGCTTATCAGACAGACAGGTGAGCAACGCTTTGTTCGCTTGCTTCCATTAAAATGAGGCATCAGTTTTATAGGCGGAGAAAACTTTCCCTTTTAGTATTGAAAGCTAGAAAATGAAGTTTCCGATCCTTTGAACATCTTCTTAGTGAAACATTCTGATTCTCATAGTGCATAAAGTATTTTGAATAACTGTACACTAATTATTTTGTGAGCACACGTGCCAATAAAGAAAAATATAAAAATTGTATTTTAGTTGTCTGAAGAAGGAAAAGAAATAATGAGAAAATATTTAAAGGTTTCAATTTTAAAGGACCGTATGGATAAGGAAATTCTGTAACCTTGGAAGCAGGTAATCGAATGAACAAAGGTGGTACAAGAGCAGATTTGGATTTTACAAAGAGATCCCTTTAGAGCATGGGTACTCACAAACTTTTTCTCGGGGGCCAAAATTGCAGTATGGTTTGCGGCCGAGGGCCGCACTGAAGTGACAGCGGGGGTGAGGGGGTGGGGCTTATAGGGGGCACAACCACCCCACCCCCTTTTTCAAAACATTGCTAAACAATGCTGCATTTTGAATCCAGGTATAACTACAAACCTACAAAGAGGATATTTTGAAAAACATTTTTATTATCAGACAATAGTAATCTTAAGAGGCATGGCATGGTAATCCTTGTGAACAGGATATTTAGCACAGGCCCAATGCAGCACAGGTTTCTCTGAGTCTGGAAAATAGGTATATCAAAGGAAGACCTACTAAGAACTTATTTTGCACTTCATGTCTCTTATTAGTGTTCTGTAATCTGGTATTATGTCTGAAACGGCAAGCCTTAAGAGCTGATCCAGATGTAAGTCTGTTAGCTTATTTCTCTTTACTCTTCAAAAGTCCCATTGTGGAAAACGAACTTTCGCAAACATATGTTGACCCAAACATACAAATTATTTTCTGGGCCACTGTAAAAAGAACAGGAAATTTGTCAGAAGGCACAGTGTTCCAGAATTCTTCTGGTGCCTGCCCCAAAAAAGATGCTTCGAGAGCGGAGTTGTGCTGCATGTCTATCAGCTCCATTTGTGCTTGCGGTCTTTTCACGCCAATAAGTTCAACAGCATCAAGATTTCGTGCACTCCCCATCCAGGGGTTTTCAACCAGCCTGAACAGGGGGGTGAGGGTTCTGAATTGAGAAAATCGCCTTTTGATCTCCCCAGAAATTTCCTCAAGACATGCACCAAGATTTAGCGTTGGCAGCATTTCTTGTGTATTTGGAAACCTCTGAGTCGCAGCCAACAGTTTTGGAAAGTGGGTGAAGTCGGCAACATCCAGTTGTTCTTTGAATAGCACAAGCTTACTTTCAAATGAGTGAATACCATTCATCATGGACCACACAAGCTGTTGTTTGCCTTGCAGCATCAAATTAGGAGCATTGAAGAGTGCAAATAGATCTGAAAGAAAATGGAGCATTAAAAGCCATTTCACATCCTTTAGTTCTGGGAATGTTTGACCTCTGCTGTTTGCAAAGTGTTAAATTTCAGGAAGCAAAGCAATGAACCGCTCCAGAACTTTCCCTTTGCTTAGCCATCGCACTTCAGTGTGCATCAAGAGGTCTGTATATTCAGCTTCAGAATCCTGCAGCATAGCCTTAAAAAGTCTATGGTTAAGGGCTTTGGCACGAATAAAATTAACAATTTTCACTGCAAGTTTTCGGACTTTATTCAGTTCTCCATGCTTTAATTTTGCACACAGAACTTCCTAATGAATAATGCAGTGGTAGTCTATTACAGGCTGTCCAGTGAGCTTCTTTTTAAGCAAAGATACAAAGCCTCTGTCATGGCCTACCATAGCAGGAGCGCCATCTGTTGTGATGCGAACAAGACTGTCCAGTGGTATGTGATGTGTTTCGAAGTAGTTGCAGATACTGTCCAGAATATCCTCTCCTCTTGTGTGCCCGTGCAGTGGTAGAAGGCTCAGGAGCTCTTCTTTGGGATGAAGCGATTGGTCCAAATACCTCACCCAAACTAATAACTGGGCCACATCGCCTATATCTGTGGATTCATCCATGGCAATGCTGAAGAAGGGTGACTCTCTGACAGCTTTGATCACCTGCTCCTGGATATTTTCACCCATTGCCTCTATTCTGCGTGCACAAGTGGAATCCGATAGCTGTAATGCACCGATTTCTTTTAAAATGCTGGATTTGTTGCTATAGTTTGAAAACAAGATTTCAGCTGCTGAAAGGAAACATTTCTTCACCAGCTCTGCCTCCGTGAATGGCGTCTTATGTTTGGCAAGCAGGTAGCATATTTTGAATGATGCTTCTGCAACAGCCTCAGATTCCTTCATTTGGCGAAGGAAGAGCTTCTGCTGGGAAATAAGTGTTTGCTTTAACTATGCCACTTTTGCTGAACGCAGTAGTGAGTGCAATGGGAAGTTCTCACTATAACTTGCGTGTCGAGTTTTGTAGTGCAGTTCCAGGTTATATCTCTTAAGAACATTTACTTTCTCTTTGCAAAGCAAACAGGTAGCTTTGGCCATTCAACAAACAAGTACTCTTCTTCCCATGCTACCTGGAATGATCTGTGTTCACTCTGTATGGATCTGGGTTGTTTGCAAGGCTTGGTAACTGGACTGTAGGCCATTGGTCTCAGGCGAGTTTGTGCAATGAGTATCAAGGGTCAGGAATCAGATTTTCCCCTCGCAGCCAAAGGACCGACACCACTTCACGACCGACGGACCAACAACACTTCACGAGCGACCGATGGACCGACACTGCCTCACGACCAATGGACCAACACTGCGTCTCGTACAGACCTCTGTGCACAACACCAAAGTAATATAAAGTGATGTGTAAAAGGAAACGAAGCATACCGTGATCTAACAATTGTCAACACACATGCTGGCCTTTGCCGATTCCCAGAGAACCATGTTATAAAAAGTATTTTTTGCAATTATGCTTGCACCCTGCTAGGCATACTAGAGTGATAATGAGGCCAATGAATGGTATACGGGCCCCTTTTAAGAGATTGTTTTTTTTCAGCATGCTGGGTCACACAGCAATAGAAATCAACTGTGCACGAAATGCCAGGGGCCAGATAAAAAAAAGTGTATTATTGTAAGACATTTTCAAGAGCCCTGGCTCTAGTAGTATATTCCTACACTAATCACAAGAGCCAAATGGGAATGTTCCAGAGTATATCCCTATCCTAATTACAAGAGACATTTAATTAAATGCAGCAGCCATTTATCAACCGCACCCCTGGGAGGAGGAGTAAGCTGAGGGTGTTTGCCCATCACACAAAGTGTACCCCACTGGATACTTCCCAAATGGTTTGATTTATATTGGGATTGTCATCTGATTTTTGGTAGTTTTCATGGGTGGGTGGTTTCTCTCTGGCTGTACTGGGATGGTGGGTATGGGTTATGAAAGTAAGCATTATTGTTTGGAGGTTGCACAAACAAAGGTCTAACTTGGTGCCTAAGCATTACAAGTCAAAGATACAGCAGCACAGTTCTTACCCTTGCAGGGTCCGGTCTATCACACAGCGCCATCTGCTCTCAACCCTACCCCAGTAACACACACAGCGCCATCTGCACACAGCGCCATCTGCTCTCACCCCTACCCCAGTATCACACACAGCGCCATCTGCTCTCACCCCTACCCCAGTAACACACACACAGCGCCATCTGCTCTCACCCCTACCCCAGTAACACACACAGCGCCATCTGCACACAGCGCCATCTGCTCTCACCCCTACCCCAGTATCACACACAGCGCCATCTGCTCTCACCCCTACCCCAGTAACACACACACAGCGCCATCTGCTCTCACCCCTACCCCAGTAACACACACAGCGCTATCTGCACACAGTGTCATCTGCTCTCACCCCTACCCCAGTAACACACACAGCGCCATCTGCACACAGCGCCATCTGCTCTCACCCCTACCCCAGTATCACACACAGCGCCATCTGCTCTCACCCCTACCCCAGTATCCCACACACAGCGCCATCTGCTCTCACCCCTACCCCAGTATCCCACACACAGCGCCATCTGCTCTCACCCCTACCCCAGTATCACACACACAGCGCCATCTGCTCTCACCCCTACCCCAGTATCACACACACAGCGCCATCTGCTCTCACCCCTACCCCAGTATCACACACACAGCGCCATCTGCTCTCACCCCTACCCCAGTATCACACACACAGCGCCATCTGCTCTCACCCCTACCCCAGTATCACACACACAGCGCCATCTGCTCTCACCCCTACCCCAGTATCACACACAGCGCCATCTGCTCTCACCCCTACCCCAGTATCACACACACTACATTAAAAACAAATAAATAAATAACCAAAGAGGAAAGTCCACCTGGTGGCTGGATATTCTACAATCAGGTTTGGATTGTGGAGTGAAAACAGTTGTACTACTGTGAGAATGCTATGCAAAATTCTAAGCAAATATATTGCCATTAGACAAAGCTGCATAATTTCCTATAAGAGAATATATAAAAATAGTCACACCCAAATAGTTTGTTGGTTAAATGATTATTATACTGCTGCTGAGCATTACCTGCCTCAATAAAGCAATGTAAAGATGCCACTAATGTACAACGGCAGGCGGGTGGGCGTCAGACGTGGAGACGGTGACAGGAAGCAGACGAAAAAACCCGTAAAAGTTAGCTGCAAGCGCTGACTTTTAAGGGGTTTTGGCTTCCCGCCACTAGCCAGGATCGTCATGGAAACGCTATAAGATAATGGCCGCCGTACGTAAACATAGAGGAGGGCCGCGGGAGCATGCGCAAAGAAGCCACTATTGCGCATGCTCCCGCGGCCCTCTTCTATGTTTATGTACCACGGCCATTATCATATGGTGTTTGTCGGACGTGTCTGCGGGCCGCTAAGGTAGGTCCGTGGGGTCACTGGCGGCCTGCGAGCCGTACTTTGAGTACCACGGCTTTAGAGCAAAGATGGGAGAGGCCAAGTTGTTGTAATGCTATATAGAAAGGCCACTCAATTGCAGTTAGTCATCATTGTAGGGGATTTGTTTTGTAATATGTAGCAGAAATCCAATAAAATCAAAACCCCAAATTACCTATCGGATGTTTAGCGGGGCTGATAATTCCCAATAGGTGAAAAGAATAATAGTTTGAGTGGCAAAGAGTGCCATGCCTGTAACCTATTTTTTGCTATTGATAAATCCAGATGGATGTATCTTCCTAATATTATTGGACTTTAACAAGGTTTTTCCAGTAAAAATGATAATTCTAAGGAATAAATCACTGAAATAATTAGTGATAAAGGTTGGCTATAATTTAAGGTTCTGGCCCAAGATGGTGGTCCGCACCTGAGTCTATAACAGATGGCAGGTGCAGCTCCTCCGCTAGGGCGGAGAAGTGTCGTCCCACCCCCGCCAGCAGCTGCTGCTGCAAACCTTTTGCTAATAACAATAATAAACTATGTTTATTATTGTTTTTAGTAAAGTGGGCAGGGCCACAGGCTGTTACTAGCACTGAGGGGGAGTGCACAGCACAACCCCCCCACCACTGCGCATGTATGTTTGTCCGGCTGTTTCAGGCTGGCCAAACACACATGCACAGTAGGCTCTCTAGCCCAGCAACACAGTTGCCAGGCTGGAGAAAGCCTGCACAGGCTCCCCAGTCTGCCTGGGAGTGCCTTGGATGGGCTCTCCCAGCCAATCCCGGCGCTGCTCTGAGCAGCGTCACTACTGGACTGGCCTGTGCCTGCAGGCTTCCTGCATTTAAAAGAGCAGCGTGGCGGTAGTGGTGACCATGAAGGTGGGTGTGGTGTGGTGTGTTTTTATTTTTATTTTTTAAAATTATTAATCCCCTCCCCCTCTTTGCGCGCTGCCCGCCCACTGTTACCACCGTGAGCCGCTCCTGACAGTTGGTTAGAGAGACCATAGAGCAACATTGGCACCAGTGGTATACAGAAAATAATGGGGTCTTCAGAAGGGATCGGGCAGGGGCCCTTGCACAGACCCTGCTAGAAAGGTGAGGCACCTGTAGTGATGAGGATGCTCACCAGGATCTAATCATTGGTGCTTAGAGACTGTTTGGGACAAGGTCAGATGACCACTCAAGAACATGACGCACAAGCTTGGGGAGGGATGAGGTAGTGGTTTAGGTTTTTATGGTTTTTATTCAAAAGGGAGCCACAGGAGACCCACAATTGGAACAAAAGAAAGCAACAGTGACCTGAAAATATGAGACCGGCAGTAGGATGGGTGACCAAGATGACTGACTGCAAACTGAGGAAAAGATGAGTAGAGAGTAAGGCTTACTGGTACAGCCTATAACATTCATCTGGACTCGTGATAAAAGTGCTTAGTTTATTATTATTTTTTATTTTTTTTGTCTTGAGTGACTGTTGGAGCAGCCTTTTTACACAGCACAACATTATTTTACAATAATGACCTCAGGGAGGTGGTCCAGATTACTCAGACCTGCAGTTAGGATGTGATGGGAGAGACTGACAAAGGTCTGAGGAAGTTGGAAAAGGACGTAGGCTGCTTAGAGACTCTGCACATGCATTCAAGATAATTCAAGCAGTATAGAATTATTTCTTGGACATGAGTCTTCTTACCAAACTCATTGGGACACATTCAAAGCAACGCTTAAGGTTGCAGCTATAGCCATCGCAGCCAAATACTGCAGGGTGACAAGTCTTTTAGAGTAGTGGTTCCCAACATGTGTTCCCGAGACCCTTGGCGGTCTGTGAAGCCTACTCAGGGGGTCCGTGACTTGCTGAGAAAATTACCTAATATTAACAGATTAGGTCCCCAGCTTTCATTAATGACTCAGTGGGGGTGGGCGGAGGACAGAGGGGGAGGGAGGGAGTTCCTGGATTCCAATAATCAGATTCAGTGGGGGTTCCAGTATTGATAAAGTGGGGGTCCACAGAAGTCAAAGGGTTGGGAATCAGTGGTTGTCTCTTTTTAAAAACCAGTACCTGGGATGCGTCAAAACTAAAGATGATGGAGGCCGCAGAGGAGGTGAGGTGTGGGAAAATAAAGCAATGCAACGGTTTCTTACTGACAGGGGAGGAGAGGAGTCTATTCTCTCCTCGCAGGAGAGATGATTTGTCGATTCCTTACAGGCAGGGGAGGTGATGTGTTGCTTCCCGATCATGCAGCCTTGGTTCTTTGCTGTGGTGCAGGATCTATGCGAAAATGATGACCGGGGATGATGCTTGGGAAAATCCAGAGACACACTGTGATGATCGAGCCATGGTGGAACAGGCGCTGCCTCGGTCCTCCCACTGCTAGGTAGGTGCTGCATCAATTCCTCAGTAGCAAGGCAGTCACTGTGTCGATGTTCAGCCACGGCGACCGGATGCGTGGATTGTTTTCCTCCGGACATCAGTTTTTTTCTTCAAGGGCCCAGGAACTGGATTTGGCACCCCTTGGCAAGTCAGGACTCAGCAGGAGAGTTCAGGCACTGGCAGGTTAAGTCTTTGATGTCCCTGAGACTTCTTAACAGGAGGCAAGCTCAGTTCAAGCCCTTGGGGAACCTTGGAAAGCAGGATGTAGAAGGCAAAGTTCCTTTCACTCCCAGGACTGAAGCAGCAGGCCAGCACAACATAGCAACAGGCAAAGTGGCAGTTCCTCCTGCAGCATCCAGCTCTTCTTCCTGGCAGAATTTCCTCGACCAGAAGTGTTCCGAAGTTGTGATCCCAGAGGCCTAATACTTATACTAATTTTTGCCTTTTAAAGTAGGCAAACTTCAAAGGAAAGTCTTCGTAGTGCACAAGAGCCTTCATTTTCTGCCCTGGCCCCAGACACTCCAGAGGGTTGGAGACTGCTTTGTCTAAGGACAGGCACACCTGTATTCCAGTGCAAGTGTCCGCTTCTCCCATACGCAGGGCACACCTTGGCTCACTTTGTGTGACTGCCTGGAGTAAATTCACAAACCATCCAATTTTCATTCTTACCCAGATGTGTATTCCACAGCCAGGCAGAAGCACCAAATGGTTAAGCAAGAAAACTGCCACTTTTTAAAAGTGGCATTCTCAAACTGACAATTTAAAAAACAACTTCGCCAAAAGATGTATTTTTTAAATTGTGAGTTCACATACCCCAAACTCCATATCTCTATCCGCTCCCAATTGGAAATTACAGTGAAAAACATATTGCAAGGCAATCCCCATGTTATGGGAGAGATAGGCCTTGCAACAGTGAAAAACGAATGTAGCAGTATTTCACTATCAGGACATATAAAACACACCACAACATGTCCTTCCCTTGGGGCTGCCTTGGGGGTGACTTCCGTGTAGTAAAAGGGAAGGTTTGGGACTGGCAAGCGGGTGCACCTGCTAGTTCAAAATGGCAGTTTAAAACTGCACAAACAGAATTGCAGTGGCAGGTCTGAGACCTGTTTACAGGGCTACTCATGTGGGCTGCACAATCAGTGCTGCAGGCCCACTAGTACATTTGATTTACAGGCCAGTCATGGATAAACCAATCACCAATACAATTTAGACAGAGAGCACTTGCACTTTAGCACCGGTCAGCAGTGGTAAATTGCCCATAGTCCTAAAGCCAGCAAAAACTAAATTCGGCACAGGATCAAAAACAGGAGGTCAAAGTGGTGTTAACTTTAGGGAAGGATCCACCATGCTTTACAGCTGAAAATGTTAATTTGTGATTTTATTGAAACCCATGGATATGATTGATTAGTATCGTATCTCTTGTTCAAGACAATAACATTTTTGCATTAATACCTGGAGATATCTATATATATATATATATATATATATATATATATATATATATATATATATATATATTTTCTGTATAACATCAATATGTTTAACTTCCGGTTTTTGTACAGTGCATATTTGTTGGTAAACTGAAGCATGGTACATGTTATCTTACAAGGTGAAGTATGAATAGTCAAGCATAGTCCTTTAGCTGTAGCCTGGGATATTACGAGACGCATTAAAATTCCCAAATGTGCATATCTCTTGTTTACGTCACATTTTTAAATCTTAGGTATTCAAATACCAGGAAAAAGGGCAGTGGTAATTGGGCGAAGCAAGATCGTTGGGGCTCCAATGCATGACCTGCTGCTTTGGAATCATGCAACTGTGACCACCTGCCACTCGAGGACCATATCACTGAATGAGGAGGTGAGTGCAGAATGTAATAATGTAGACCCACTGAGTGTCATGAGAACCGAAGGGTGGTAGTGGGATGGGAGAAATACTTTGATTTACCTCCCCATGCTAGGTGAAGTGAATCCCTCTCCATTCCCTCTTAGTCTGCCCAGAGACATGGCAGTTTATATGTTTGAGTTCCAACAGGCGTGACTCCAGTGCTTCATTTAAGCTGGTGGTTGTAGGTTGCGCACACCACAGCCTTTTTGTGGAGACCATCACAATTTTTCCTCAGCAGATTTTCATGATCCAGAGCAAAGAGAGAAAAACACAAAAGGGGAAAAGAAAGAGGAAAATTATTATAGAAACGGTGACGAAGCAAGAACGCAGGGAAGAAAAGAAACCTGTGAGATAAAGAGCCAGGGAGTGACTAGTCGTGTATAAAAGACTTGAGGGAGTTCTGAGGAAGTTACTTTATACGAGCACTGCCAGTTTGGGGAATGCAGTTAGAATTAATGTAATTGTATTGCCTCAGCCTGGCGCTGCGTCTAAGAAAATGCCTTTTAGTTTGAGCTTTTTGTTTTAGCCCACTGATGAATCTCTAATCAGCTTGGCAGGAAGAAAATATGGGTGGATTTTCAGTATTTTGAAATTTGCCTAAATATTTGCTACTTCTGCATACAGTTACGCACACAAACGTGTCAATAACTGAAGCACTTTCACTAACTAAAGATGCCGTATCTATGAGTTTTGCCAGTGCTTATTTTCTTGGCAGGTATACCCAATTAATGCGGGGTTTTTAGCCAGTCCTAACTTTCTTTTTGATTGAGCGTCTTGAATTACCAGGAAGCAAGTGGGGGGAAAAAGACATTGTACATATCATGCTCAGTAAGACCCCCCCACAACCAGCTTTCTAAACTCAACAACCAAACGGATTTTCAGTTGTTAATTGGCAGTAGCAGATACCTTTTGAAAAAAACTTTGACTGTTGATAGGAACATGTCAAGCATCACCTGTTTTTTTGTTTTGTCGTTAATATGAATCTGAAAGAAGAGAACTCTAGGACCAAGTCTGCAAAGGGGGTCAAAGAAACTAGTTTGCAGGTTAGACTTTGCGCCAGTCCTTATCATGTAATTAGATGCAGATAAGATAAACATATCTTCAGACTTACCCAATCATCATGTGCACTGCCTATTACCTCAAAGCTTGACACTAGGCGCTAACAGCCGGACAAACTCATCTGCCTCTTTCTGTATTAGTGTCTAGTTTTCTGGCACCAGCATGCCATTGATGTAACACCTTGTTGCACGGAGAATAAGCCATTTCAGAAGCAAGCAAACAGTTTTATATTCTGTACATTCACAAATATGACTCTGGTGTGGAATTTAATAAAATATCTACTTGTTTATGGGAAAGGTTGCTTCATAAATCCACTTTTACTGTAAAAAGATACACTTGTCGCTTTAGTGCCACGTAGAGTGGTGATAAATTATGGCAGCAATCTCAATAGGGCTTATACTACAGTAAGGTTTGAATCCTAGCAATTCCCGCGTTTTGTCACCTTTCCACAGATCTACATACTGGAGTTTGAAGTAGTGTTAAGCAATAGATTGAGGGTTGGAATGCACTTTTGAGTCTGTGCGAATTTACTAACTTGCACGTTTTAGGGATTTTCACCAGCTATTCTCGAAATTTTTCCCTATACTGAGAGGCGATTGAAATGTACTCCTGACAAGGGCAGGAAAAGTGGTTGAAAGAAAGTCAACTTGTAAACGCTCAATAGATTTTTGCATGAGCAAATCTGCTCATGCATATTTGCTCGTGCTAAAACGGAGTTCACAAATATTTTCTAGGAGTATGATTTCTTGGCCTACTTCAGTAAATTATTGTGAATTCATTAAAGCTGTAAATCTGCACTAATGCAAGGGCATACTGCATGGGTGTACTTTGTGACCTCATTTAAGAACTGGGCTTCTAATTAGGTCTTGAGTTAACAAAGACCTTTTGTTTTTATTAAAATCTTTTCACACTCCCTCCTTACTCTCTCTGTCTCCAGATGAGTTTTCTTTAGTGCCAGGGACTACTGTGGCAATGTGTGCTTTTTGAGACCCAAAAATAATATTGCTTGTTGCTAATGTCTATAATAATGGTGAGGGCCTGGCAGCTACTGGAACGTTTCACAAAAACCATGTCAAAACAAGACCTACATTGACAAAACCAAAAGGCTGACCTCCAAAATCAGATATATTGGCTTTGCCAGTGATTGTTTGTTTTCATGTACCCCAAACAATATGTCCTGATAGTCGGGCTATAGGAATTCCACACCCCTGACTGACTATGCTGTTGTACAACTTTAAATTCCTGGAAAGAACTTTGAGTGACTAGGTTTGAGAGTCTCCCTTTTTTATTGTTAAAGGGACATTTTCAGTTTAGTAAAGGATTAGCCAAAAGAGTACATCATAGGTGTTTCAGAAGTTTTTTTTTTTTTTGTGCGTGAATAGTAAGGGTACCCAAAAGGCAGGTGTGTATCACTATTGAATATCTTAAAATACTACCAGTATGTTATCGGTCTTGACTGTAAAATCTTAATTTATACACTGGTGGGTATTCAACCAGTTCTGCAGAAGCTGTTGTTATAAACCCCCTCCTGCAGCACCCCCAACCCACACAGTCCAGCACAAATCGGAGAACTGCCTGGTACAATTAGAGAGTCCTAACCTACTGGCAGGGTTCTCAGTGTTGCATTTTTATTCAACTATTCCAAAAGCGTTTTTGTCACAGCCGATTGACGACTTGTTTTTTTTTTTTTTTTTGGTGCTCGGCTCAACATTTTATTTTGCTTATCGAAAGTCCACTCCCAAAGCTGGCTCTTTTTATTGTGAATTACAAAATAACTCTGATCCTGAGAAGGAGAGGTTTTGTTTTTCTATTCCTCTTTCTCCATGCCCAGTGAATGAGGTTTCACTGTTGGAAACTGGCAGTTCCACTATCTCTAAATGTAGCAAGGGAATTGTGAGTTTGGCAAGATGAGAGCCCTGCCGATTTATGGTGGAGCTCCTCACTTGAACTTAAAATATCTCTTAAGTCTGGATGTGTGTTTTGCACACCATATTGTAGGGACGCGATGATGCTGGACGCTGGAGGCAAAATGAGAATAGAATGCCGGTGTAAGGGTTTGCATCAAATTCTGGGGTCTTGTGCGTCTAGTACTCATTGAAATGAGCTCCAAAGTGGAAAAATACAGTAGAGGATATTTTCATAGTCCAACGTGTGTTTATAGAACAGGGGGTTGGGCGAAGTGCAAGACTAACATAAGAAGGTTCTCAACCAAAAACCTGGCAAAACATGAATTGCATTCCTGTGTGAGATAAAGGCATAATAAAAAAAAAACACCTAAGACAAACCCAATAAAGTAACCAAATTAATAAAGAAAAACTGGGTTGGAGATCAAAAGTGTTACAGCAGGAGAACTGAGGCAGATTAGATCAGTCTGCATATTCTGGACTGTTTTCAATATATTTATAGTGATGAGAGCAGCTGAAATAACTATTTATAGCCCATTGCTGATTTCTGGGCACCCCTTTGACCTTGACTGTTGGACTCGATGGGACAGTGTGTGTGTTTAAATCGCCCACCAGTATTTCCTATTTGCCAAGATTTGTTGGTGCTCCAGTGAAGTGTTCATATGTAAAATTGCTTCCCACAAGATTCAATATACGTGGTCTATGTTTGTGAACACAATTTGAAATGGCTAATTCATCTTACAGGTGATGAGAGCAGATATCCTGGTTGTTGGAGCTGGTAAAGCGGAGATGGTGAAGGGTGGCTGGATAAAACCTGGTGCTGTGGTGATAGACTGTGGGATTAATCATATTCCTGGTAAGAGAGTGATCAAGTTCACATTTGAGAAGTGTTAAGCCATTTAGAAAGTGTCTGCTTAATTCTTATTGTTTTCGGGTAAACCAGCTGGAAGTGAAAACCTTTAATTGACTCCTCTGTGGGTACAGAATCTTTATAGTCTGTGTAGTGTTCCAACTGTCACTCTTTGTCAATAAAGCCTTTCTACATCTAAGTTTTCTTTAGTAGCTGCAGTTCCGTTTTCATTTGCTCTTTGGTACAACAGAATTATGTGTTTGTCTATCTAATCAATTGCGTTTCTGCCTATCTAGAATTTTGTGAAGATTTTAACAATTGTTACCATCTTTACAGTACCTCTGCAGCATGTTTTAAAAACATTTTGAGATCATTTTGGTGCAATAAATCCACATAGACATGTGAGCTGCTTAAGATTTGTCTGAATTGGTGTAAGGAAATGCCTCCTTGGCATGGTTGCCCCCTGACTTTTTGCCTTTGCTGATGCTATGTTTACAATTGAAAGTGTGCTGAAGCCTGCTAACCAGGCCCCAGCACCAGTGTTCTTTCCCTAACCTGTACTTTTGTATCCACAATTGGCAGACCCTGGCATCCAGATAAGTCCCTTGTAACTGGTACTTCTGGTACCAAGGGCCCTGATGCCAAGGAAGGTCTCTAAGGGCTGCAGCATGTCTTATGCCACCCTGGAGACCTCTCACTCAGCACAGACACACTGCTTGCCAGCTTGTGTGTGCTAGTGAGGACAAAACGAGTAAGTCGACATGGCACTCCCCTCAGGGTGCCATGCCAGCCTCTCACTGCCTATGCAGTATAGGTAAGACACCCCTCTAGCAGGCCTTACAGCCCTAAGGCAGGGTGCACTATACCATAGGTGAGGGTACCAGTACATGAGCCTGGTACCCCTACAGTGTCTAAGCAAAACCTTAGACATTGTAAGTGCAGGGTAGCCATAAGAGTATATGGTCTGGGAGTCTGTCAAACACGAACTCCACAGCACCATAATGGCTACACTGAAAACTGGGAAGTTTGGTATCAAACTTCTCAGCACAATAAATGCACACTGATGCCAGTGTACATTTTATTGTAAAATACACCACGGAGGGCACCTTAGAGGTGCCCCCTGAAACTTAACCGACTATCTGTGTAGGCTGACTAGTTTTAGCAGCCTGCCACAAACCGAGACATGTTGCTGGCCCCATGGGGAGAGTGCCTTTGTCACTCTGAGGCCAGTAACAAAGCCTGCACTGGGTGGAGATGCTAACACCTCCCCCAGGCAGGAGTTGTCACACCTGGCGGTGAGCCTCAAAGGCTCACCTCCTTTGTGCCAACCCAGCAGGCCACTCCAGCTAGTGGAGTTGCCCGCCCCCTCCGGCCAGGCCCCACTTTTGGCGGCAAGGCCGGAGAAAATAATGAGAAAAACAAGGAGGAGTCACTGGCCAGTCAGGACAGCCCCTAAGGTGTCCTGAGCTGAAGTGACTCTAACTTTTAGAAATCCTCCATCTTGAAGAAGGAGGATTCCCCCAATAGGGATAGGAATGTGACCCCCTCCCCTTGGGAGGAGGCACAAAGAGGGTGTACCCACCCTCAGGGCTAGTAGCCATTGGCTACTAACCCCCCAGACCTAAACACGCCCTTAAATTTAGTATTTAAGGGCTACCCTGAACCCTAGAAAAGTAGATTCCTGCAACTACAAGAAGGACTGCCTAGCTGAAAAACCCCTGCAGAGGAAGACCAGAAGACGACAACTGCCTTGGCTCCAGAAACTCACCGGCCTGTCTCCTGCCTTCCAAAGATCCTGCTCCAGCGACGCCTTCCAAAGGGACCAGCGACCTCGACATCCTCTGAGGACTGCCCCTGCTTCGAAAAGACAAGAAACTCCCGAGGACAGCGGACCTGCTCCAAGAAAAGCTGCAACTTTGTTTCCAGCAGCTTTAAAGAACCCTGCAAGCTCCCCGCAAGAAGCGTGAGACTTGCAACACTGCACCCGGCGACCCCGACTCGGCTGGTGGAGATCCAACACCTCAGGAGGGACCCCAGGACTACTCTGATACTGTGAGTACCAAAACCTGTCCCCCCTGAGCCCCCACAGCGCCGCCTGCAGAGGGAATCCCGAGGCTTCCCCTGACCGTGACTCTTTGAATCCCAAGTCCCGACACCTGGGAGAGACCCTGCACCCGCAGCCCCCAGGACCTGAAGGACCAGACTTTCACTGGAGGAGTGACCCCCAGGAGTCCCTCTCCCTTGACCAAGTGGAGGTTTCCCCGAGGCACCCCCCCCTTGCCTGCCTGCAGCGCTGAAGAGATCCCGAGATCTCTCATTGACTTCCATTACAAACCCGACGCTTGTTTCTACACTGCACCCGGCCGCCCCCGCGCTGCTGAGGGTGAAATTTCTGTGTGGGCTTGTGTCCCCCCCGGTGCCCTACAAAACCCCCCTGGTCTGCCCTCCGAAGACACGGGTACTTACCTGCAAGCAGACCGGAACCGGGGCACCCCCTTCTCTCCATTCTAGCCTATGCGTTTTGGGCACCACTTTGAACTCTGCACCTGACCGGCCCTGAGCTGCTGGTGTGGTGACTTTGGGGTTGCTCTGAACCCCCAACGGTGGGCTACCTTGGACCAAGAACTAAGCCCTGTAAGTGTCTTACTTACCTGGTTAACCTAACAAATACTTACCTCCCCTAGGAACTGTGAAAATTGCACTAAGTGTCCACTTTTAAAACAGCTATTTGTGAATAACTTGAAAAGTATACATGCAATTTTGATGATTTGAAGTTCCTAAAGTACTTACCTGCAATACCTTTCGAATGAGATATTACATGTAGAATTTGAACCTGTGGTTCTTAAAATAAACTAAGAAAAGATATTTTTCTATATAAAAACCTATTGGCTGGATTTGTCTCTGAGTGTGTGTACCTCATTTATTGTCTATGTGTATGTACAACAAATGCTTAACACTACTCCTTGGATAAGCCTACTGCTCGACCACACTACCACAAAATAGAGCATTAGTATTATCTATTTTTACCACTATTTTACCTCTAAGGGGAACCCTTGGACTCTGTGCATGCTATTCCTTACTTTGAAATAGCACATACAGAGCCAACTTCCTACATTGGTGGATCAGCGGTGGGGTACAAGACTTTGCATTTGCTGGACTACTCAGCCAATACCTGATCACACGACAAATTCCAAAATTGTCATTAGAAATTGATTTTTGCAATTTGAAAAGTTTTCTAAATTCTTAAAAGACCTGCTAGGGCCTTGTGTTAGATCCTGTTTAGCATTTCTTTTAGAGTTTAAAAGTTTGTAAAAGTTTGAATTAGATTCTAGAACCAGTTGTAGATTCTTAAAAAGTATTCCAACTTTTAGAAGCAAAATGTCTAGCACAGATGTGACTGTGGTGGAACTCGACACCACACCTTACCTCCATCTTAAGATGAGGGAGCTAAGGTCACTCTGTAAAATAAAGAAAATAACAATGGGCCCCAAACCTACCAAAATACAGCTCCAGGAGCTTTTGGCAGAGTTTGAAAAGGCCAACCCCTCTGAGGGTGGCAACTCAGAGGAAGAGGATAGTGACTTGGAGGAAAATTCCCCCCTACCAATCCTATCTAGGGAGAACAGGGTCCCTCAAACCCTGACTCCAAAAATAATAGTCAGAGAGGCTGGTTCCCTCACAGGAGAGACCAACACCTCTGAAATCACTGAGGATAGCCCCAGTGAAGAGGACATCCAGTTAGCCAGGATGGCCAAAAGATTGGCTTTGGAAAGACAGATCCTAGCCATAGAGAGGGAAAGACAAGAGATGGGCCTAGGACCCATCAATGGTGGCAGCAACATAAATAGGGTCAGAGATTCTCCTGACATGTTGAAAATCCCTAAAGGGATTGTAACTAAATATGAAGATGGTGATGACATCACCAAATGGTTCACAGCTTTTGAGAGGGCTTGTGTAACCAGAAAAGTGAACAGATCTCACTGGGGTGCTCTCCTTTGGGAAATGTTCACAGGAAAGTGTAGGGATAGACTCCTCACACTCTCTGGACAAGATGCAGAATCTTATGACCTCATGAAGGGTACCCTGATTGAGGGCTTTGGATTCTCCACTGAGGAGTATAGGATTAGATTCAGGGGGGCTCAAAAATCCTCGAGCCAGACCTGGGTTGACTTTGTTGACTACTCAGTGAAAACACTAGATGGTTGGATTCAAGGCAGTGGTGTAAGTAATTATGATGGGCTGTACAATTTATTTGTGAAAGAACACCTGTTAAGTAATTGTTTCAATGATAAACTGCATCAGCATCTGGTAGACCTAGGACCAATTTCTCCCCAAGAATTGGGAAAGAAGGCGGACCATTGGGTCAAGACAAGGGTGTCCAAGACTTCAACAGGGGGTGACCAAAAGAAAGGGGTCACAAAGACTCCCCAGGGGAAGGGTGATGCGACAACCAAAACTAAAAATAGTAAAGAGTCTTCTACAGGCCCCCAAAAACCTGCACAGGAGGGTGGGCCCAGAGCCTCTTCACAAAACAATGGGTACAAGGGTAAAAACTTTGATCCCAAAAAGGCCTGGTGTCATAGCTGTAAACAGCATGGACACCAAACTGGAGACAAGGCCTGTCCCAAGAAAGGTTCCACTCCAAACTCCCATCCAGGTAACACTGGTATGGCTAGTCTCCAAGTGGGATCAACAGTGTGCCCAGAGCAAATCAGGGTCCACACTGAAGCTACTCTAGTTTCTGAGGGTGGGGTGGATTTAGCCACACTAGCTGTCTGGCCGCCTAACATGCAAAAATACAGACAGCAACTCTTAATTAATGGGACTAGAATAGAGGGCCTGAGGGATACAGGTGCCAGTGTCACCATGGTGACAGAGAAACTGGTTTCCCCTGGCCAATACCTGACTGGAAAAACTTACACAGTCACCAACGCTGACAATCAGAGAAAAGTACATCCCATGGCAATGGTTACTTTAGAATGGGGAGGGGTCAATGGCCTGAAACAGGTGGTGGTCTCCTCAAATATCCCAGTGGACTGTCTGCTTGGAAATGACCTGGAGTCCTCAGCATGGGCTGAGGTAGAACTAAAAACCCATGCAGCAATGCTGGGTATCCCTGAACTGGTGTGTGTGAAAACCAGAGCACAATGCAAGGCACAGGGTGAACAAGTAGAGCTGGAGTCTGGAAGAATGGCCCAGCCTACCAAGAGAAAAGGAAAGTCAGTTGGGAAACCAACTGCAACACAGCAAAAGAAAGGGAACCTCTCTTCTCAGGAAGAAGTTCTGCCCTCTGAGGGAACTGAGCCTTTGGAGCTTGAACCTTACCAGGTTGAGCTCTTGGGCCCAGGGGGACCCTCAAGGGAAGAGCTGTGTAAGGGACAAGAAACCTGTCCCTCTCTTGAAGGCCTTGGGCAGCAAGCTGCTGAAGAGTCCAAAGGCAAGAAAAATGGAACACATAGGGTCTATTGGGAAGATGGGCTCCTGTACACTGAGGCCAGAGACCCCAAACCTGGTGCCACTAGGAGAGTGGTAGTGCCTCAGCTGTTCAGAGAGTTCATCCTAACATTGGCCCATGACATTCCCCTTGCTGGACATTTGGGACAAACCAAGACGTGGGAGAGGTTAGTCAACCACTTCTACTGGCCCAACATGTCCAACATGGTTAAGGAGTTTTGCCTCTCCTGCCCCACCTGTCAAGCCAGTGGTAAGACAGGTGGGCATCCAAAGGCCCCCCTCATTCCACTTCCTGTGGTGGGGGTGCCCTTTGAAAGAGTGGGGGTGGACATAGTTGGTCCACTAGAACCTCCCACAGCCTCAGGAAATATGTATATCCTGGTAGTAGTGGATCATGCTACCAGGTATCCTGAAGCTATTCCCCTTAGGTCGACTACTGCCCCTGCAGTAGCCAAGGCCCTCATTGGTATCTTTACCAGAGTGGGTTTCCCTAAGGAGGTGGTGTCTGACAGAGGTACCAACTTCATGTCAGCATACCTAAAGCACATGTGGAATGAGTGTGGAGTGACTTATAAATTCACTACACCCTACCATCCACAAACTAATGGCTTAGTTGAGAGATTCAACAAGACATTAAAAGGCATGATCATGGGGCTCCCAGAAAAACTCAAAAGGAGATGGGATGTCCTCCTGTCATGTCTGCTTTTCGCTTACAGGGAGGTACCACAGAAGGGAGTAGGATTCTCACCCTTTGAACTTCTGTTTGGTCATCCTGTAAGGGGACCACTTGCCCTTGTTAAAGAAGGCTGGGAGAGACCTCTCCATGAGCCTAAACAGGACATAGTGGACTATGTACTTGGCCTTCGCTCTAGAATGGCAGAGTACATGGAAAAGGCAACCAAAAACCTTGAGGCCAGCCAACAACTCCAGAAGTTTTGGTATGACCAAAAGGCTGCACTGGTTGAGTTCCAACCAGGGCAGAAAGTCTGGGTTCTGGAGCCTGTGGCTCCCAGGGCACTCCAGGACAAATGGAGTGGCCCTTACCCAGTGCTAGAGAGGAAGAGTCAGGTCACCTACCTGGTGGACCTGGGCACAAGCAGGAGCCCCAAGAGGGTGATCCATGTGAACCGCCTTAAGCTCTTCCATGACAGGGCTGATGTGAATCTGTTAATGGTAACAGATGAGGATCAGGAGGCAGAGAGTGAACCTCTCCCTGATCTTCTGTCATCAGACCCAAACGATGGCACAGTAGATGGAGTGATCTACTCAGACACCCTCTCTGGCCAACAGCAAGCTGATTGTAGGAGAGTCCTACAACAGTTTCCTGAACTCTTCTCCTTAACCCCTGGTCAGACACACCTGTGTACCCATGATGTGGACACAGGAGACAGCATGCCTGTCAAGAACAAAATCTTTAGACAATCTGACCATGTTAAGGAAAGCATCAAGGTGGAAGTCCACAAGATGCTGGAATTGGGAGTAATTGAGCGCTCTGACAGCCCCTGGGCTAGCCCAGTGGTCTTAGTCCCCAAACCTCACACCAAAGATGGAAAGAAAGAGATGAGGTTTTGTGTGGACTACAGAGGGCTCAATTCTGTCACCAAGACAGATGCCCATCCAATTCCAAGAGCTGATGAGCTCATTGATAAACTAGGTGCTGCCAAATTTCTAAGTACCTTTGACTTGACAGCAGGGTACTGGCAAATAAAAATGGCACCTGGAGCAAAAGAAAAGACAGCATTCTCCACACCTGATGGGCATTATCAGTTTACTGTTATGCCCTTTGGTTTAAAGAATGCCCCTGCCACCTTCCAAAGGTTGGTGAATCAAGTCCTTGCTGGCTTGGAGTCCTTTAGCACAGCTTATCTTGATGATATTGCTGTCTTTAGCTCCACCTGGCAGGATCACCTGGTCCACCTGAGGAAGGTTTTGAAGGCTCTGCAATCCGCAGGCCTCTCTATCAAGGCATCCAAATGCCAGATAGGGCAGGGAACTGTGGTTTACTTGGGACACCTTGTAGGTGGAGGCCAAGTTCAGCCACTCCAACCCAAGATCCAGACTATTCTGGACTGGGTAGCTCCAAAAACCCAGACTCAAGTCAGGGCATTCCTTGGCTTGACTGGGTACTACAGGAGGTTTGTGAAGGGATATGGATCCATTGTGACAGCCCTCACTGAACTCACCTCCAAGAAAATGCCCAAGAAAGTAAACTGGACTGTGGAATGCCAACAGGCCTTTGACACCCTGAAACAGGCAATGTGCTCAGCACCAGTTCTCAAAGCTCCAGATTATTCTAAGCAGTTCATTGTGCAGACTGATGCCTCTGAACATGGGATAGGGGCAGTTTTGTCCCAAACAAATGATGATGGCCTTGACCAGCCTGTTGCTTTCATTAGCAGGAGGTTACTCCCCAGGGAGCAGCGTTGGAGTGCCATTGAGAGGGAGGCCTTTGCTGTGGTTTGGTCCCTGAAGAAGCTGAGACCATACCTCTTTGGGACTCACTTCCTAGTTCAAACTGACCACAGACCTCTCAAATGGCTGATGCAAATGAAAGGTGAAAATCCTAAACTGTTGAGGTGGTCCATCTCCCTACAGGGAATGGACTTTATAGTGGAACACAGACCTGGGACTGCCCATGCCAATGCAGATGGCCTTTCCAGGTTCTTCCACTTAGAAAATGAAGACTCTCTTGGGAAAGGTTAGTCTCATCCTCTTTCGTTTGGGGGGGGGGGGGTTGTGTAAGGAAATGCCTCCTTGGCATGGTTGCCCCCTGACTTTTTGCCTTTGCTGATGCTATGTTTACAATTGAAAGTGTGCTGAAGCCTGCTAACCAGGCCCCAGCACCAGTGTTCTTTCCCTAACCTGTACTTTTGTATCCACAATTGGCAGACCCTGGCATCCAGATAAGTCCCTTGTAACTGGTACTTCTGGTACCAAGGGCCCTGATGCCAAGGAAGGTCTCTAAGGGCTGCAGCATGTCTTATGCCACCCTGGAGACCTCTCACTCAGCACAGACACACTGCTTGCCAGCTTGTGTGTGCTAGTGAGGACAAAACGAGTAAGTCGACATGGCACTCCCCTCAGGGTGCCATGCCAGCCTCTCACTGCCTATGCAGTATAGGTAAGACACCCCTCTAGCAGGCCTTACAGCCCTAAGGCAGGGTGCACTATACCATAGGTGAGGGTACCAGTGCATGAGCCTGGTACCCCTACAGTGTCTAAGCAAAACCTTAGACATTGTAAGTGCAGGGTAGCCATAAGAGTATATGGTCTGGGAGTCTGTCAAACACGAACTCCACAGCACCATAATGGCTACACTGAAAACTGGGAAGTTTGGTATCAAACTTCTCAGCACAATAAATGCACACTGATGCCAGTGTACATTTTATTGTAAAATACACCACGGAGGGCACCTTAGAGGTGCCCCCTGAAACTTAACCGACTATCTGTGTAGGCTGACTAGTTTTAGCAGCCTGCCACAAACCGAGACATGTTGCTGGCCCCATGGGGAGAGTGCCTTTGTCACTCTGAGGCCAGTAACAAAGCCTGCACTGGGTGGAGATGCTAACACCTCCCCCAGGCAGGAGTTGTCACACCTGGCGGTGAGCCTCAAAGGCTCACCTCCTTTGTGCCAACCCAGCAGGCCACTCCAGCTAGTGGAGTTGCCCGCCCCCTCCGGCCAGGCCCCACTTTTGGCGGCAAGGCCGGAGAAAATAATGAGAAAAACAAGGAGGAGTCACTGGCCAGTCAGGACAGCCCCTAAGGTGTCCTGAGCTGAAGTGACTCTAACTTTTAGAAATCCTCCATCTTGAAGAAGGAGGATTCCCCCAATAGGGATAGGAATGTGACCCCCTCCCCTTGGGAGGAGGCACAAAGAGGGTGTACCCACCCTCAGGGCTAGTAGCCATTGGCTACTAACCCCCCAGACCTAAACACGCCCTTAAATTTAGTATTTAAGGGCTACCCTGAACCCTAGAAAAAGTAGATTCCTGCAACTACAAGAAGAAGGACTGCCTAGCTGAAAAACCCCTGCAGAGGAAGACCAGAAGACGACAACTGCCTTGGCTCCAGAAACTCACCGGCCTGTCTCCTGCCTTGCAAAGATCCTGCTCCAGCGACGCCTTCCAAAGGGACCAGCGACCTCGACATCCTCTGAGGACTGCCCCTGCTTCGAAAAGACAAGAAACTCCTGAGGACAGCGGACCTGCTCCAAGAAAAGCTGCAACTTTGTTTCCAGCAGCTTTAAAGAACCCTGCAAGCTCCCCGCAAGAAGCGTGAGACTTGCAACACTGCACCCGGCGACCCCGACTCGGCTGGTGGAGATCCAACACCTCAGGAGGGACCCCAGGACTACTCTGATACTGTGAGTACCAAAACCTGTCCCCCCTGAGCCCCCACAGCGCCGGCTGCAGAGGGAATCCCGAGGCTTCCCCTGACCGCGACTCTTTGAATCCCAAGTCCCGACACCTGGGAGAGACCCTGCACCCGCAGCCCCCAGGACCTGAAGGACCAGACTTTCACTGGAGGAGTGACCCCCAGGAGTCCCTCTCCCTTGACCAAGTGGAGGTTTCCCCGAGGAACCCCCCCCTTGCCTGCCTGCAGCGCTGAAGAGATCCCGAGATCTCTCATTGACTTCCATTACAAACCCGACGCTTGTTTCTACACTGCACCCGGCCGCCCCCGCGCTGCTGAGGGTGAAATTTCTGTGTGGGCTTGTGTCCCCCCCGGTGCCCTACAAAACCCCCCTGGTCTGCCCTCCGAAGACGCGGGTACTTACCTGCAAGCAGACCGGAACCGGGGCACCCCCTTCTCTCCATTCTAGCCTATGCGTTTTGGGCACCACTTTGAACTCTGCACCTGACCGGCCCTGAGCTGCTGGTGTGGTGACTTTGGGGTTGCTCTGAACCCCCAACGGTGGGCTACCTTGGACCAAGAACTAAGCCCTGTAAGTGTCTTACTTACCTGGTTAACCTAACAAATACTTACCTCCCCTAGGAACTGTGAAAATTGCACTAAGTGTCCACTTTTAAAACAGCTATTTGTGAATAACTTGAAAAGTATACATGCAATTTTGATGATTTGAAGTTCCTAAAGTACTTACCTGCAATACCTTTCGAATGAGATATTACATGTAGAATTTGAACCTGTGGTTCTTAAAATAAACTAAGAAAAGATATTTTTCTATATAAAAACCTATTGGCTGGATTTGTCTCTGAGTGTGTGTACCTCATTTATTGTCTATGTGTATGTACAACAAATGCTTAACACTACTCCTTGGATAAGCCTACTGCTCGACCACACTACCACAAAATAGAGCATTAGTATTATCTATTTTTACCACTATTTTACCTCTAAGGGGAACCCTTGGACTCTGTGCATGCTATTCCTTACTTTGAAATAGCACATACAGAGCCAACTTCCTACAATTGGGAATTGTTGAAAGCAGCATTGGAATTGGGACAGGGTTTTTTATGCTGTGTATATTGTTTAGAAGAGTCCATAAGGGTGATTTACTTACCTCTATCTGTCAGACAAGCTGGGTCTACCTGTATTAGTGGTTGTTAACCTTGTGACATCGGTCACCCTCCACTGAATCACTGCTTGAAGCATGGAGACTGCGTAAGCAATTGCTACGATCTGAACTTCAAAACAATGCACAAAAATACAGAAATAAGTATGCACCAAACAAATACACAAATTATATATTTTTATTTAATGAATCAATAAAAAATGCAACAGTCTTAATATTAATGGAAAAGCTGGATGTTTTCACAATGGAGTTTTATGTCTAAAATACAAAGCAATGTGCCAGACCGTAGTACATCACTTTCTCTTTTTTTTGCTTCTAATGCATGCCTTTTTTTGTTGGTGCATGCCAGTGCTTCAGTTGAGGCTACCAAACATCAATACTAGGCTATGTTTGCTGTACTTGCACTGCTTCCTCAAAGCTATATAACAATACCAATTACATTTTTAGCCTTCTGTTTCAAGTTCATTCACATTTGCCTTCAAACGTTTAAATTTACCTTTTGCTTATTAATTAATAAATACTTTATTATTCTGCTACTACTATTATATTTTCTGAGCAGTCACAGACCAACTGAGTAAGTGTCACAGACCCCTGGTTAAGAACCGCTCACCTAACGCATTCGCGAAGTGGAAGTATGATATCCACTAATTACAAGACTAGTACCTATTACAGATTTGCCAGATTGGCATTGCTGGATGCAGTTGGTTGTCTGAGTAAAAGAGAGTAATTTTAACATTGGTTTTTAAGGGTTATGTGATATTAAGGAAATTTAGAAGGGCGCATCTTGCACGATTGATTAAATTAAGTACCAAGATGGGCTATAAGAATATTGTTGGAATGGTGTCGGATCCGTTCCCCATCCGGAGGGGGACTCGTCAGGGCTGCCCTCTCTCCCCGCTTTTCTTCGCGATGGCGTTGCTGGCGAGGCTGATAAGGGAGGACCCTTTGATTGATGGGTGGGCCTGGCCCACTGGGCAGAAGATCGCATAGCGTTATATGCAGACGACATACTGGTGTTCTTGGCAAATCCAGCTAGCAGCGGGCCTCCGGTGTTGCAGCTCTTAGGCCTGTTCGCAGAGGCGTCCGGTCTGGTAGTAAACCCTGGTAAGTCTCTCCTGGTCCCACTGAGCCTGACCAGGGACAGCTATGATTGGCAGCATGATATCCCCCTTCGTCGTAATAGTTTCCGGTACCTTGGGATACACGTAGCGCTCCTGCCTGAGTTAGCTTGGTCCCTTAATGTGGTACCCTTGAGTCGGAGAGTTAAGGAGGACCTCCAGCGCTGGCGGTTGCTACCCCTAAATATTCTGGGTCGAATTGCATTGTATAAAATAATGGTGCTTCCTCGGCTCCTCTATATGCTTCAAAACTTTCCGCATCATATTCCTAAGAAGTGGTTTAGTGAGATGGAGGCGTTGGCGCGGGGGTTCCTCTGGCATGGTTTGCGCCCCCCGACTGGCAATACGTACCTGTCAGGGAGATGTCTACAAAGGGGAATTGGGGATGTCCAACCTATACCTTTATCACTTAGCTATGCACTTATTGGTCATTCACAATGGTTGGGAGGGGGCTGGTTGGGTCCTGCGTACCAGTTAGAACTCTTGACGATGGGCTTCTCTGGCTTGTTGGGGATGTTGTATGGTGACCACCACCCCTCGCGTAACGTTCCGGAAGTGACTCGGTGGTGTTGGCGAGGTGGAGGGTCACGCTGCGGACACTGGATGGTGGCGCCGTCTCACCCAGCAGACACCACTGTGGCTGGGGCTGTGGCTGGGACTGTGGCTAGGGGAGGTCTCAGCACTTCATGGGTTCCACAAATGGGACCTCAAAGGTATCTCCCAGCTGGGTGATGTTTGGACTGGCTCCCACATGAGATCGTTTCAGGAACTTCAGGAGCAGTTTGAGCTTTATAAATCCCAATTTCACAAATATCTGCAGCTCCGGCATGCATTACCGACTCATATTCAGGTGGGGACAGATCTTCTGGAAATCAGCCCCATAGAAGCCAAAGTTATGATGGGCGCTCTGGGTAAGGGAGGGGTGTCACGCATCTATCGCTCATTGGACACTAACACAACCCAAACGCTTAACCAGCTCTGGGAGAAGTGGGTGGGCGAGATCGATGATGGACAGTGGAGAGAGGCATTGACCGCCCCGTGATCCCTGACCATGACTTCCTGGCTCTGAGTGGTGCAGACATACTTTCTACATGCGGCATACCTCACACCCGACAAGTTGCATAAAGCAGGCCTATGGCCACAGGCGGATTGTCCCCATTGTATAGGCCCCAGTGCAGACTTCTTTCACATGGTGTGGTCTTGTCCCCAAATAACCAGTTACTGGAGAGCAGTGCTCAGAAATCTCAGGAGTTATACAGGTGGAGGTCGAGGTTGCTCCGTTGCCAGTTCTCCTCTGGGTACTTGATGGGGTGGGACCCAGCAGAGCGCTCCGGACATTCGTGGGGGTGGCCTGCATGGTGGCCCAGAGAGCCACTGCAGCGAACTGAAAGGCGAAGACCTCTCCTGTGATTGCCAAGTGGCGTTGTGGGGTGGACTCGTGTGCTCAGCAGGAGAAACTGGTCTATGAAACACGGGGTCGTCCAGCCAAATATACAAAGGTGTGGGGGGAGCTGGGATGGGGCAAGGAATCTAATTTTATCATGGGCGGGGGAGGGTTGTGTAGTCCAGCGAGTGGGGCGGTGGTTCCAATGTGTGCTTCAGCCTGTTATGCCTTGGACCTACTTGATGTGTTATTGTAACTGTGCCAACTGTACCAGTGACCTGTTGGGTTTTGTTTGTGCTGTTCTATATAAAACTAATAAAAAAGATTTATCAAAAAAGAATATTGTTGGAAAGGGTAGTGCTTAATTTATAGGTCGTGGGTACATACAGAACCACTTTATGTGTGATTTATAAGTAAATTAAATGCTCCAATTGGGTGAATGCCAATTTTACTATGTTTGAAGGAATGAGCACAAGAACTTCTGCACCGGTTAGCAGTGGTTAAGTGCACAGAAGCCTAAAGCTAACAGAAACAAATTTCAGCAAAAGGAGGTGCTGCTTTCTTTTACGAACTACAAAATAATGAGAGACTTTCTCACGTGTCATCTATTTTTCTGTTGAGAAATTTTTAACTTTTTTAAAGAATCTTTTGTATAGGAAGAAAGTGAACCCAAATCCGAATTAACACTCTTGTGGCATTGGGGAAATTCCAAATTGATGAAACTAGGTCATCCTCATTCATTCTGACCTAACTGTTGGCACTGTGTCAGCACCAAATGAGAGAAGTGGTTTTGCCTTCTATTTAATAGCCTCTAAATCAAGGGTCCCAGTGGTCGACCCATATCCTATAATAAGGGGACCACATCACTTTGTAGTCTCACATTGTAAGGGGTGGTGCCACGCCACGATTTCAGATACTTCCATGACTAGCACAATGAATGTTGCCCAACATTCTGCCCTGGGTCTTTGTCCATGACCCAGCTGGGTCAAAGACCCCTGGGTCTTTGTCCATGAATGTTTTTTAGAGAAACTGCGCACAGCTCTTTCAAGGGTTTATTCAGCCTCAGTCCCTCTTCGCTCCCTCCATCCCATTCTCTCTTGACTCACTATCTCAAGTTATGACTTCTTCAAGTTGGGCTTCAAAACGTCAAACATTCCATGTCTTGGTAAGCCCAAGCTGTCCTTGGAATAGCTTCTTCCCCAAGAAAGAATCTTCTTTTTTTTTTTTCTCTGTCCTCCTACCTTAATTTCTACGTGGAGTAGCTGGCAGATTACCTTAAGGAAAATTTACAAGAACTGCGTAATCTCTGGGCAGTCAATGAAAATATGGATGTCATCCACTTTTTCCAAGCTGCACTGCTTACGACAAACCAAGCTTGACTTCCCCAACTTTGAATTTTTTTCCCGAAACCAGAAAGCTCAATGTAGAGAAAAGAGATGATTCTTTCTCAGATAGGCAGGTTTGACTGTATCATAAAGTAAACACATAGATACTTGCCAAAAATCAAGCAACGAAAGGTGGGGCAAGCATCTTCCCAGCAGCTCCTCCCAGAGGTCAAAGTCCTCGTCCATACAATCCAGGATCCGCCAGTACCAGCCGGAGACCGCACCCCCCCCTGCCCCCCCCCCCCCCCCCACACACAGAGTCTTGTCCCGTTCCCCGTCCCCCCGTATTGCAAGTCATAATTTCTGTTTAGGTGGTGTTAACATCATGTCCCAAAGGCTTTCACCGATTTCTCTATCACCTGTAATGAAGCTTGAATGTTGGCTATATATACACACCATCAAGTCATCCGCACAAAGGGAGATCTTCTTTTCCCATGTCTCAAACTTCAAAGAAGCAATCTTCTCTTCCTCCCTTAATTTCTGTGCCAGTGGTTCAATGTATAAATTAAAAAGCAGCAGGGGTAGGGTGTAGCCCTGACTTGTCCCCCTCTGGATTTTAAACTTTGCCATAGTACCTCCATTAATAAGAATTCTGGCCGAGGGAGAAAAGTAGATTCTTTGAACCACACTTTTAAACTTCTCCCCTACATTATTGAGCCCCAAGATTGCATTCAGGAAAGGCCACTTTACCATGTTGAAAGCCTTTGTTGCATTTAGGGACTCGAAGGTGGTGGTGAGATCTATGGAGCTAATTACTTCATATGTGAGCTCATGAAAATAAAACCCTTTTATGAACCCTTTCTGATCCACATGGATCAAGGACCCTGCCACACAAGCTGACCTCTTGGCCAAGATGTTAATATACAACTTATAGTGGTTGTTTAGAAGTGAGATCGGCCTGTATGACTCGCATAGCTTGGAATTTTTACCTGGCTTCAGAATTTATAGAAACCACTGCCTCGTCTCTAGAAGGTGGCAGGCTTATTCCTCTTCCTAATAATTCACTGAATAATTCTGTCAAGAAGGGGGAATGACCACCTATCCTAAGGCCAGGTAAAAATCATTAGGAAATCGATCCAAGCCTGCTACTTTCCCTCTCCTACTTAGCTTAACTGCCTCCCTCACCTCATGCACTAGTTCATGGTCTAACTGATCTCTCTGATCATTCGACAATTTCTTAATTAGGACCCCTGCTAACCAGTTGTCCGCTTCTTTACCGGATACCATTACGTCATCCAAGTATAGCTCTGAAAAGAATTTAAGGAAGGCTGCTTTCATATCCTGGGGATTTGAGGTGGTTTGCCCCGTTGTCAACTCTAATCTCCTGAACCAAATTTCTGATATGATCTAGCTTTCCAAGCCAGCTGTCTACCTGCATTTTCCCTATACTCTGTGGGCCCACTTACTTGCCTACCACCTTACCTTAAACACAGGCCTCCACCACTGATGACCGTTGTTCCCACTTTATTAACATTTCTTTTTCTATGACCCCTCTCTCGTCCACTGATACCTTCTGATCCAAGAGACTCCTCTCTAACTGACCAAGTGCTACATCCAGTGACTCATCCTCCCTTTTATATTTCCTAAGTTGGCAAGCCAAGACACTAATCCATCTTCTCCTCATATATGCCGTAAAGGCATCCCAAACTATATATGTTGGAGCAGAACCCATGTGCAGGCTCAGGAACTCTTCAGCCTCCTCCTGTAATAGATCTTCTATCTTGGGGATCCAACAATAAGGTCCTATCTGTTGTCCACAATCTGGGTTTCTGCTCTGTAGAGAGAGTACCAGCTCTAACACAATAATTGCATGATCAGACAGGTGTGCTTTGACATACTCAACCCCCCCCTGACATCCTCACATATGACCTGGTCCACCAGGAAGTAATCTGTTATCGAATGATGGCCATACTCTTTATTATGAAAGGTGTATCTCAGTTATCTCGCTAATCTCAACCTCCAAATGTTGCACAATCCCATCTGTTTCCTCATACTTTTTAAGTACTACTGCATTTTGGGGTACACCTTAGCCTTACTATTATCAGACCTATCTAATTTAAAGTCCATGATTGTGTTAAAATCGCCTGCCATGATGACTGGGTCAGAAAAAGATAATTTTTGGGTGACTGCTAATATCGTCCACATTGGCACCGTAGTATTCCACCAATGTGAATCTTTTGCCATGGGTTTGAAAATTTGCAATAGACCACCTTCCCTTTCTGTCCACTTTGCTCCCAATAACCAAAGTTCCCAGGTTCTGTTTTATTACTATTGCTACCCTCCTCGCAACACAAGTTGGATCAGAGCAAATACAACCCAATTTTATTTATGAAAGAGGTGTAAACATTCCTTCTCCACTAAGATGGGTCTCCTGCAGTATTATAATTTGAGCAGCTGAATCCCTCAAATATTGCAGCACCTTTATACAATGCTTAGCCTTCCTATGGCCATTGACATTCCCAAAAATATTTTTGACAGTTACTCTTCCCCCCGTTAATATGGCCTAAAGCTTTTGCTGACACTGAAATTACGACTCCACAAATACTCTCCTAAAAATCAGTTTTCCCAGGGCTCCTTATCTTGCCCGGTTGCCTCCTGAAAGGGTCTCTATAAATCCTTTGGATATCTCTAGCCAAGTCCGCCTCTGAGGCAGATTATAAACTACACCCTTTATCAGGAAGATGAAAAAAACACTTAGGGGGTTATTACAACTTTGGAGGAAGTGTTAATCCGTCCCAAAAGTGACGGATATACCACCAGCCGTATCACGAGTCCATTATATCCTATGGAACTCGTAATACGGCTGGTGGTATATCCGTCACATTTGGGACGGATTAACACTTCCTCCAAAGTTGTAATAACCCCCTATATGTCCTCACCTTCTGGTATTTTCAGGGCTCTTAAGTAGTTTCTTCTAGCACTGTTTTCTAGGGAGTCAAGCTTATCCTCCACCTCCCTCCCCCTGATTTCTTCCCTATCACTTATAGAGGCCAGAGACTTTCTCCTCTTCATACTGCTACTACTTCCTGCTACTTCCACCTCTTTCTCCCTCTTGCTGCCCCTTACTACTGTTTTCTTCTCCTATTGCTTACTGCTGCTTCTGGTGTTGATAATACAGAAGAAACACGCAGACTGAGAACACAAATGTTATACTGGCCATCTGGCCTGCCTGCCTGCTAGTCACTGCACTAGGTGGAGGTCAAAAGGGAAGAAGCTACTGAAACACGTTTGCAGAAAATAGGCTGGTGTGCTGGTCTTTGCAAACTGTCTTGTCTTGTGGAATGTTTTTCATATGCTCATTCAGATGTTGTATGTGTTTTTAAGCATTTGTCTTTCTGATTTGACACTGTGTCTTTCTATACTCTAAGTAGAACCATCTTCATGGTAAAATCATACAGGTAGCGCATGGATATCGCACAAAGTTTGAGCTTGTGATGATCCACTGAATAGATTGAGGCAGTGCTGTGGCATTTTATATTTACTTTTATTTAAAATTTAAGACTGCATCATGTTACTCATTGATAACTGACATGAACAACCAGTTACTTAAATGGTCAAATGTTAAACGCTTGCGTAACTTTAAAAAGTTGTTAGATGGGTTAAATCACAGTAATGGCAAAGATGTCCACAGTTTGCAAATAACCTAACAATGCCAGTTGTTAACATATATGGGCGTGACACTTTTGTCCTCATGGTACCCATGCATGTGCCCGTCTTTTGAAATGCATTGGTGGAAAGGGATGCATGTTCTGTCACTAATGTCCGCTCCCATCAACACTGCCAAGCAGTCTTTCAAGGAAATGCGATTAGACTTTTAGCTGCAAAATCTAGAACAAACTGGTATGGAGTTCAGGCTTTCCTATAAATTGTATAAAAAAAAAATGTACTGGTAGATGTGGATCAAAGCTTTCCCATCATGTAAATATTGAGGAAAAATTTAGCAAAATCTACTTTGTAGCTGCAGGCTCTGCATATACTATCTCAAATTGAGAGATAGTGTGCAGAGAGTCCAAGGGTTCCCCTTAGAGGTTGATAATGGCAAAATTAGATAATACTAATAGATAGTGCTCTATTTTGTGGTATTGTGGTCGAGCAGTAGGCTTATCAGAGGGTAGTGTTAAGCATTTCTTCTACACACAGACACAGAGGCAATAAATGAGGAACACACACTTCGACTTAACTCCACGCCAATAGGTTTTATGTAGAAAAAATATATTTTCTTATTTTATTTTAGAACTACAAGATTTGAGGTAAGTA